>NC_090445.1:360532108-361767733 GCF_031143425.1 Pleurodeles waltl
ACCGTTCTCCTTTTTTCACCCCTCCAATGACTCTGGGACCTGGCCCACTTGGCAGCAAAAATGAAAAGCAAAAGCAGATCGTGCTTGCTTTTAAAAAAAATAAACATGGTGAAATTTGTGGCTCAACCTCAATTTTCACAGTGATTTAAAAAAAGCGAATACTTTTAAGGCTTAGGAGGTCCTTGGGAGACTCCTGCACCAAGGCTAGCGGGATAGGGCAACAGCACCCTACTCCTTTTTCATGTTTTTTGTTTTTGCATTTCAAAATGGCTTCCTTCCTGGTTGAAGCTGGTGTTGGCAGCCAATCAGATCTCCTCACAAGATTAGGAGTACTTGTGAAGCCTTTGCAACTCCAGATATACATACTTAGTTTTCTTTTACTATCTCAAAAACTATTGAACTGATTTACACCTAACAACTAAAAGGCCCCTTTCTGGACAAAAAGCTAAATTTCTGCCAAATTTGGTGTAATTCCTTCTAGTAGTTTGGGCTGTAGTCATGTTCAAAATCCCTATGGGAATTATAATTGGAAACACACTTTTATTCACACCTCCTATTTCTCATCCTTTGCTTGACAGATCGCCCCAATATTTTCTATGTACAACAAGATTCTCCAGAACCTTTTTTGGAAAATGTAATGGACTCGTCAAGCAGGACCAAAAACATAGGCAAGTCAAAAAACACCTTTCAATGGAAACTAGGTCCTAAATATAACTACCTGTGAGAAAACAGGGCTTATTACAGAGGACCCCTAACTTTTTGCCCCAATTTTTCACTTTTTACTGGTGAGTTCCTCCAGGGATGTCAGGATACAGTACTTGTGTTTAATGTCACACTACAGTTTTAAGTGAAATAAGTTAAAAATCCTCTAAATTGACCTAAAGCAAAAGTATTGTTCATTTTTAAAATTTTTATTAATTTTCCAATTACTTCATTTTTTATTTTTCTAAATTGTTCTGATCACTTGGTGCAAAAGTTGTTTTTAAGTGACACAAAATGTAAGGGAGACCATGGAGCTTGATGTGACTAGCCTAGCCACACTCCCTGCAGCTGAGCTTAAGATGTTGTGCAGAAAGAGGGGATTACTGATGCTAACAACCTTTGGAAGGCTGTGATGGTAAAGTCCCTTGAAGCTGGGTAGTGCAGATGGAGGCAAAGAAAGATTCAGAGGTAGGAAGGGAGAGGTAAGATGTCCTCTCCAACCTTCAGGAGGAGGAGGATGATTGTGTCACTGTAATCTCAGCAGCTAGGGCCCATTCCAGAGCTAGTGAGAAGGGAGGGTCTGTGGTATCAGACCAACAAGAAGCAGACCTGGACCTAAGGGAACTTGAGGACCAGATAGCCCTCATAGCTTTGGAGGCAGAGAAGTTGGCCCTGGAGAAGGAAAAGTAGACAAGGATTGAACAGAGAGATGGTGGCAGTGACAGACAAGTGGAGGTGTCCATGGGTGGGGAGTTTTGACCCAGACTACCCAAGGGGGTGGTCCCTGCTTATTTAGAGGGGGATGATATAGACAAATGGCTGGGGCCTTTGAGAGGGCCCTCCAGATGAGGAGAATTAGCCTCAATACTGGGGTTCATTTCTATGGAAGTTTGTCCCGAACTCTGGGAGGGATAGGCTTCGTACCTTAAGTGGGTAGGAGGCAGATTCATACCCTAGTATGAAGAGGTGCTTAACTAAAAAGTCTGGTCTGGCCCCAGAGCAGTACAGGATAAAGATCAGGGACACCCAGAAAGTTAATACCCCACCTTGGGTTGACTTTGTAGACATCTCACTTAAGGCACGAGAGGGCTGGATACATCATAATAAATACTTATGAGGGGTTATGCAATTTGATCATGAGCTACCACATCTTGACCAACTGTATCCAAGAGAGGTTATGCCAGCATCTAGTGGACTCTATGCTTACCAATCCCAGAGAGCTGGGGGAGGCAGCCGATGAGTGGTTGAGAACCAGGGTGGTTGTCAAGCCCCAGGGGGGAGACTCCAAGAAAGGGGGGCCAGGTCCCCAAAAACCTAAAGAGGGAGGTGGTAAGCCCACCACAGGGACTCCCTCTGTACCCCAGAACCCTAAGAAGGAGGGGAGTAAATCCCACTCTGATAAGTAGAGGCAGGGAGACCCAGGATTGAAAAAGCTCCTATACAGTAAGGTTTGCTTTGACTGTCAGCAGACAGGTCACTTCAGAGGAGATGCAGCCTGATCAAGGAAGGTAGTTAGCACTGGGCTGTATAGTGTAGCCATGGAGCAGGACTCCTCAGATGATGAGTTCCTCATTGCATTGGGCAGGGAGACAGGACAAGATGGTAAGCCGGTGATCCCTGAGGGTGGGAGTAGGCACTTTCACCCCATTCAGGTGAATGTGATCCCTACCAAGGGCCTGAGAGACACCTGTGCCAGTCATACCAAAGTGTGTGACCGGTTAGTGACCACAAACATTTATGTCCCAGGAGAGACTGGGAAAGTCAGGATAGCCACAGGGGAGGTCACCTCCAAACTTGTAGCCATAGTGCTTCTAGAGAGGGGGGTATCCTTGACTGATTAAGGGTACTGACCTCCCCCTGGAATGTATCCTGGGCAATGACCTTCCAGAGGTGAGTCTGGTCCTAGATGAGGTGGTTGTCCAGGGTGCCCCCATCCCAAAGTCCTTGGGAGCTAGTCCCTACAGTTAGGAGACAGGGGTCCCCAAGAAAAGGAAACACGAAAAGGAAGGGTAGGTCACTCTTAAAGAGCCTTTTGCCACATAAGGG
This sequence comes from Pleurodeles waltl, assembly GCF_031143425.1. NCBI lineage: Eukaryota > Metazoa > Chordata > Amphibia > Caudata > Salamandridae > Pleurodeles > Pleurodeles waltl. The sequence goes on from NC_090445.1 coordinate 360,534,857, forward strand.
GGGGAGAGCCCAGAGTTGGCACTGGTGAGGCCTCACCTGACACCAAGGAAGTCCTGAGTAGTCAGGAGCTGTCCAGATGCCGGATGTTGCACCTGCACTGACAGAAGGGAGAGTGGAAGGAGGATGTCTGCCACAGGAGGAGGTAATCTCCCACTCTAGAACAGCAAGAGAGGTGCCAGGACACCACAGGTGCCCCTAAAGCAGCTCACCCACCTGTCAGTGGCGAGCTTAGGATGTGGTTCTGGGTGCTGACAGCTGTCAGTAGCCTCTGCTGGGTGCTGGCCTTCATGGCACCACTGCACTTGGACTTCCCTCCAGGGCCAAAAGCAAAGTAGGCCCCCTGATCCTGTTGGTCATGGTTGGGTTGCTCAAGTGTTGGGTGACCTCTTTGGGAAAGCCAGGTGTTGCCCTAGCAAAGTTAGGGATAGGGGAGGTGGACACCTCACTACCCAAGTAGGCAGAGAGAGAGGAAGAAGAACCCCCTGGAGGGAAGTTTCAGTTTAAGATGGGTTTTTTCACTTTTGGGATGTGTTCACTGCCCAGAGGGAGTGACCATGACAGGAATATGTAAGGCAGAGTAGGCCCTGCAAAGGGACAGACAGTTTTCTTCACTGTCTTCCTCGCCTGACAAGCCAGGAAAACATTCCCAGGGTTAGGCTGAGTCTCCTAGGTATGTGGGCTGGGGGGGGTCTTGTGTGAGAAAACAGGGCTGATTGCAGAGCCCCCCTTACTTTTTGCCCCCATTTTTCACTTTTTGTTGGTGTTTTCCTGACTCTGATTGTGCCCTGAATACTGCTAACCAGTCCCAGGGACTGTGCTCTGTATAAATAAATATGCAAATTAGGCTACTTATTATTGGCTATGTCAACCTACCTATAAGTCCCTAATATATGGTAGGGCATGTAGGTTTAGAGACCCCAGCATAGGTGGTGCACCCATAGGTGCACTCCTGACATGCCCTGTGTCATTTTAAAGGCAGGCCTGCCTTTTTAAAATCAAAGTTATATGCAAATTAAAAGTACTTCCAAAGTCTTAAACTACCTTATTTTTACTGATAAGTCACCCCTAATGTGTGCCCTATGTGCCCCTAGGGCTGTGTGCCACCAATTATAAGCAGGGACCTTATAAAAATAGTTTTATAAGCTCTGGCAAGGTAAATAGCCAAATGTGTTTTTCCCTCACTGTAGTGAATGGCCTCCATAGGCTAAAATGGAGAGACTTAGGGGGTCATTCCTACCCTGGCGGTCATGGACCGCCAGGGCAGGGGACGGAGGAAGCACCGCCAAAAGGCTGGCGGTGCCTCAGGGGCCATTCTGACCGCGGCGGTAAAGCCGCGGTCAGAAAAGGGAAACCGGCGGTTTCCTGCCGGTTTTCCCCTGCCCCAGGGAATCCTCCACGGCGGCGCTGCAAGCAGCGCCGCCATGGGGATTCCGACCCCCTTCCCGCCATCCTGTTTCTGGCGGTTTTCACAGCCAGAAACAGGATGCGGGAACGGGTGTCGTGGGGCCCCTGGGGGCCCATGCAGTGCCCATGCCACTGGCATGGGCACTGCATGGGCCCCCTAACAGGGCCACATTGAGATTTTCAGTGTCTGCAAAGCAGACACTGAAAATCGCGATGGGTGCAACTGCACCCGTCGCACACCAGCAACTCCGCCGGCTTCATCGTTGATGGGGCTTTCCCGCTGGGCGGGCGGGCGGCCTTTTGGAGGTCGCCCGCCAGCCCAGCGGGAAAGTCAAAATGACCTCCGCGGTCTTTTAACCGCAGTACGGTCTTTTGGCGGTCACCGCCTGGCGGGCGCCGCCCGCCGGGGTAGGAATGACCCCTTTAATTTTAATTAACTAAGTCCCCTTAAGCATCAGATACCTCAAGTTTGGTATCAAATTATTTGTTATAATATATCCCACAACTTACAATTGTTGGATTTAATATAACTAGTTCAGGTAAAGAGTTTTAAACTCTACCTAAAACGTTGCAAACTTCAGCTCTGAAGTGCCTTTCTCTGATTGGCCAGACTCTGGCAACCTAGCCAGCCTTCCTTGATGAGGTGTGAAGTGGCCTGCGCGGAACACAAAGAATGTGCCTGGGGGAGGAGAACTACCTCAGCAGATTGGGAAGCAGGAAGGGGGGCTGCCAAAATGGTCTTCAAGGACAGGAAAGGACATTTGGAGCAACCCAGCACCTCCCTCACATCCTGCAACCCCAGACAATTAGGTGCCCTCTTGATTAGATTAGGAGAGGGCAGGAGAGGGGTTTGTTTAAGATTTGTAGCCTCACCAGTGGGTGGGCTCAGCCAGATGTAACCTCCAAAAATCAGTTTCAGCAATGATGGATTTTTGAAGACTGTTGCTCCCTGGGATTGATTTTTGCCACACTTCCCAGGAAGTGTTCATCACAGGGGCAAGGACCCTGCATCTGATTGGAGAACCAGGACCCCCCGGTATTTCACCCAGGAGCAAGGATAAATATGGCAGAGCTGCAACCACACCTCAGATCCCTACCAGATCCCTACAAGGAAGAACATCAGGCGAAGGACTGCCCTGCTGGACCCCTGACCTGCACCTGCACATTGCACTCTGAAGGACTGCACCAGATGCACACTTGGGTTTCACCACAGGAAGGACTTTGCCTGGCTTCAACTGGTTCCAGGAGGGACTCCCTGTTTGTTACAGGTGAAAAATTGCTAACCAGAGTCCCCTGCCTCATATCCTGAAGAAACTGACCAGTTGACCACTGTCCAGTGGCCGTTTTAGAGTTTTAGCTATGTGTATTCTGGGAGTTGTAGTCCGCACCATCAAGGAGCACCTCAGAGCTTCTGGAACCTTGGGATGAGCTGTGGACTCCAAAAGAACCTTAAAAGAACCTTAAAAGACCCTCTGGAAGAAGATCCAGAAGTGTGGAGAAAAATGGAGAACTTTTGGGAAAAAGCTCCATAAAGGGACTGACCCACAGCGGCAACTTCAGCCAGCTTGCTTCATCCGTGACCCAGCCTGACTTGTAGGTTCGTCCCGCAGGAGAAAATCTCTGAAAAAGTCACTAAGTCCGAACATAGAAAGTTGACCGGGACCTCCCAAACAGTGTATCAAAAGAGGGCTCCAAGGACGTCGGATCAAGACTCAGGTTCAGCCCTGTCAAAGGATTTTCATCTCGAAATATCATCGAAGTCCGAACGTAGAAATCTTCACTGAGGGCTACCACAATGCGTATCTGAGGAAGGGCTCCAGTGAGGTACGATCGGACTGGCAACTTCGTCCCGCTGAAGAAAATCTTCAAGAAAATGACTAAGTCCAATGGTAAATTTTTGACTGAGGCCTCCTGCTTGCTGTAGCCGAGCAGGGCTCCATCACAGTCAGCCTTAAACTTTGACTTTGCCCTGGTCAAGGTGCGACCAAATGACCAGATTGGCGCTATTAGTTTCTATGTACTAAAAAACACTAAGGGGGTCATTCCAACCTCGGCGGTAAAAGGCGCTTACCGCCAGACAGAAGACCGCCAACTGGCAAACCGCCAAAAACCCGACATCCACAAAAGTCCGCCACACCAAAGGTCAGCGAAAAACTGGCGATGACCAAACCTCCACCGTCACGCCAACAGAAATACGCCCATGCCATTCCGACCCACGAATCCACGTGGCGGTCTTTCAACCGCGGTATTCCATTGGCAGTACACACCGCCGCGGTCAAAATACACACACCCTTACAAAACACAACCACATTGGACAATCTGAAATACACACACCTGATACACATACACACACCACTCCCACACACCCAATACAATATAAAACACACACCCACATCACCCACAAACCCTTTCGACCACAATAGCGACTGAAGGACAGAGAGAGACAGCACTGCTTAGAGTAGACCATCACACAAAGGCAAATCACAACATCACCCACACAATTACCACGCACAAAACACCATACAACACCACACACACCACACTCTACAACAAATACAACATCCCTCACCTCATCCACACCACCCCATGGCACCCCAAAGACACCCCAGGTTCTCTGACGCAGAACTCAGGATCATGGTGGAGGAAATAGTTTGTGTAGAGCCCCAGCTCTTCGGGGCACAGGTGCAGCACACCACAATTGCTAGGAAGATGGAGCTATGGCAAAGGATAGTCGACAGGGTCAACGCTGTGGGACAGCATCCACGAAATCGGGATGACATCAGGAAGCGCTGGAACTACCTACGGGTGAAGGTGCGTTCCATGGTATCAAGGCACAACATTGCGGTGCAGAAGACTGGCGGCGGACCCCCACCTACTCCCACAGAATTTACAGCATGGGAGGAGGAAGTCTTGCACATCCTGCATCCTGAAGGCCTCGCAGGAGTATCTGGAGGAATGGACTCTGGTAAGTCAAATCTTCACTACTTCATCCCCCCCACCCCACCTGCATGCCAAATCATACCCCCACCCTCACCCCCACCCCCAACACACCAACTCCTTGCAAATGGCTCACCATCACAACCCACCCATCCCAACACCAAGCCCTGCATATGACCACAAAGCATGGACACCCATCACCAAAGCATGCCCACTGCACACACACATCAACCCCACAAGCCACCCTCACAAAAGCCCCCACACAGGAATGCCTGCACTTGGGTACACGGCCACCCACCCATTACACGAAATGCCACACACAGAAGCAATAACCATACCCTTATACCCCTGCAGGACCCGAACGCCACCACACCGCCACGGAGGGTCCAGAGATGTCCATCCCACCCCCGGAAGAGGCCCCCAGTGATGACAGCAGCTCTGTCTCCCTGGACCCAGATGACCAGCCCGGCCCATCGGGGACCTCAGGACAGTCGGTTCCCCTCAGCCACAGGCTACAGCAGACCTAACCCCCTCTGGGAACACCAGCACAGCTCCCACCCAGCGGGCCCATGCCTCTGTCTCCAGGACACGTCAATCAGCGGTGTGTCCGCCACTACAGGGCACCCAGGTTGACCCACCACCCCAACAGCAACAGGGACCTGGGGGCAGTGGTAGTGGGCACACTGTCCAGGGGACAGAGGCCCAGGAACACAGGGGAACTGGGAGGGCTGCTGTGCGACAGGGGGGGGACAGGCCCAGGGAACCCACTCTCCATGAGGCCCTCTCCTCCATCATGGGAGCATACCACCACTCCCAGGAGACGATGGCGACGGTACTGGGCAGGTTCCAGGAGATCCAGGCACTGCAGGAGGAACAGTACATGGGGTTCGGAGAGGAACTGAGGAACATTAGTTCCGCAATGGGGACCATTGTCGTGGCCCTTAACCAGATAGTCACCACATTGCGGGACCATGTGGCACCCCAAAGGGCCCCTGTCACTAGCCTAGACCAGGAACAGCCTACCACCTCCGCCGGCGCTAGTAGACAGGAGCGCCCCACACAATGACAGGCCACCAGAACCCCACCTCCTGCAGAAGAAGAACCACCCCGCAAGCGGAACCTGAGATCTCACAAGAAGACAGAGTAGGATGCCAAGACCCCCGCCAGCATAAGATACCCCCTGATGTCATCCCACTGTCCCACATTGTCACCCTGTCCAACCTCAAACTGCCCCTGCTCCATCCTTCCACAGGCATATGGACAATGCACCTGTGAGACTGAGAACTGGACTCTGCCATGGACATTACTCCACCCCCACCCATCACCGTTTTACAATCAGGTACCTAAATGTAGCACTTTTATTAAATCACTTATTGCACTCAAATAATCTGGAGTCTGCTTGTATTCTTAACAAATGTATTACACATAATTGTGCAAAAATGTTCAGTTACATTGTGATGACAACATACCACTGTCATACGGCTGTAGTCCATGGGCAAACAAAGCAGAAGTCACGCAGTGGGGCATACAGCTCTGAAAAGGGAAGGGAAAGTCACAAATCAGTGAACAGGAACTGGGTGGAAACACCGACAGTAGAGAGGCAGGAGGCTGTAAGTAAAAGTAAAATGGGGTGGTTGATTCTTACCTGTGTGCTACTGAAAATACTGTTGTATCACTGTGTCCCTGGTGTCTGTGTCATCCCCGTCGTCTTCCTCCTCTTCACTCTCCACAGGCTCCACAGCTGCTACAACACCACCATCTGGACCATCCTCCTGCAGAAAAGGCACCTGGCGTCGCAAAGCCAGATTGTGAAGCATACAGCAGGCCACGATGATCTGGCACACCTTCTTTGCTGAGTACATTAGGGATCCACCTGTCATATGCAGGCACCTGAACCTGGCCTTCAGGAGCCCGAAGGTCCTTTCTATGATCCTCCTAGTTCGCCCATGGGCCTCATTGTACCTTTCCTCTGCCCTGGTCCGGGGATTCCTCACTGGGGTCAATAGCCAGGAGAGGTTGGGGTAACCAGAGTCCCCCAATAGCCATACACGGTGCCTCTGTAGCTGTTGAAGTACTGGGTTTTTCAGAACCCAGTGGTGCCAGGGAACACACCCTAAGACTTCGAGTCCTTCCTGTTTCAGACTACAGAAACACAGAGTCTTCTTGGTGAAGTCAAAGATCTTGTTTATTGGCTGCAGCCAGTAACAGGTATCCTAGAAGTACAACACGGTGTATATTCTCAGGAGACTGCTCCCCTTGCAAAGCTAACCTTCTCTTTTATACAAAATATTATGCTTTAGGCAAACATTCCTTATTTTACAGTTGACCATTCACATATTTTCACTACAAAGAAATAGCAGGGTTATGATGACAAGCCATATTTCAGTTTGTCCAGCTCTCAATCAATTACCCGGCAAGGCTCAGTACTTTCATCAGATATTGACGGACCCCCAATATAAACAGGCACCTCCTCCTTGTAAAGCAAGTCATAAAGAAAGAAACAGGGTCAGGTGTGTGTAAGATTAGGCATGGGTTGTGTGTGATTAAAGGTTTTATGATGTGTTGTGCCTTGATACTAATCTCATTCGGCCACTGGGAATGAAACTGGCCGAACAGGTTTGGCTTCAGGCAGTGGAGTCAGCTTGCCCAGGTCACAGAGGAGTCAGCAAAGATGTACGTGTCCTTCAGACTCGTTTTCGACATTAGTCATTGGCCTATGTGAGGGCAATCACAAAATGGCTGTCGTTTAAATGGAACCTCAGAGTTTCAGGACGGAAACTCTGATATTCGGGTGATTTTGTCACCTGAATATGAATACAATGCTTGTGCATACTATTCTAATCATTCTCGGTCTGCTGATACCAAAATCGTTGTGATACGACGATGTTTATAACACGGGTCCAGAATTTTCAGTACCACAGACCCTCCTTTTGCCCTTACATAGGCAATAACCCATACTCACGCTAATCTGAGTCCAGGTCTATATTCATAAAGTCGTTGAGATGTTGCTGTATCTCAACGACTTTATCGTCCTATTACTTAGCTCATCTTTTGATACAGGTTTCCTTACACACGATGTAGCACAGAGGCCACATATTGCAGGAGCACACTGTACACACAAACAGGACAGGAAAAGAATGGCTAAGATCATCCCAATGACTACCAGAGTCTTCCATCCCCAGGCGGATATCAGCTCCCAGAACCACCCCATCAATGACCAATCTCCTTTATCCACGTGAATAGATTCGGAGATCTTATGCAGTTTGGAAATGGCCTGGTAGACTGTCGGAGCGTTATCTGGGATGAAAACACTACAACTTGATTGGATCACTTTACATACCCCACCTCGGTCTGCAAGTATGACGTCTAATGCAACCCTGTTCTGAAGAGTCATAAGGCGATCCTACTGGAGCTCAGCAGTCAAATTACCAAGGGCACCGGTGGTTTCAACTACCGTGGATTCAACCACCCTTGTCAATTGCCTTATGTTCCTGCTGTTAACCATAGGACCCCAAAACGGCAGCAAACCCTTTACGAAATCTCCAAATTCTTGTCCTGTAGTGTCTTCTTTACTTATGACACCTCTAACTATCCTTGTCTTATGGTAATCTGCCGTGGCTGTGTAGGTGGGAGGTAACAGGAACAAAACAAAACATGTGCCTGAGAAGTCAGGGGGCAACCATGTATAGGCTCTATTAGGGCAGATGAAATAGGTACCCTTAGCTGCTAATAACGAAGGAGAAGTCTGAGACGCAAAAACATATGTTTCAGTGCAGATACTTTTCCCTAACTGAGCTCTGGGATTTTTGCCATTACCTTGCAGACATAGGTGACCCTGATGGGGTACAATCCAAATCGGGGAGGATCTCTTTGCTCGCTGGTTTCCACTCAGAGTAACTCCATATCCTGTTATGTTCCATCCAATATATGCTAGTGTCTCATCTCTCGGGATAGTCTCATAGGAAATATCTTCCCTAATCATATCTACTATACCCTTAGCTAGAGCACTATTCTTAGGATTATCTTTCACAGAACGTAGGGGGTTGGCTTCATACGCGTATATGAACACCGTTCTATATGCCCACACAGAACCATTATGGCTGAAAGGCGGGACCAGATAAGGGATACCTTTATCAGTAGTATGAGGCATAAGACCACACACCCAACAGTTAGTTGTGTTCACTACTAATTGGTGTTGGTGTAGAAGCTGAATGAATGAATTGTTGACAAATTCTAATCTTCTGGCAGACTCGTGTTCAGGCAGGGGGTGAAAAGAATGCGAGGAAACAGTAGAAGGAGGTATGGGCTGTGTAATGGGTGCAAAAGTCACTTGAAAAGAGAATAAAACATATCCTATTAAAAACGTCATTACACTGAGCAACATGAAAATACATAATATCAAAAATCCTTTCTTTGTCATTATTATAGACATTCTGGCTTTAAAATCCATCTGTTTGGCAGGTCTCTCATTCTTGAAAAACTCCATCCTCTCTAATTGCTGCTCGCGGTGGTAGGGTGTTCTATGCTAGGGAATGCTTCTGTCAGTCCAGGGCAACTCCCTTAGACCGACCAGAACTGTCGACCTAACGTCTTCAGCTGCACTCCAAAGACTTGGGCAACCACGACCCTACAGCTGAACCCGGATGGCGGTTCGAAAAGAAAAAAAACAAAAATAAGAAAGTTTCTCAGATGAGAGAGGCGCACTTTTAAAAAAAATAGCAAAGGAACAGGAAAAAAATTATTTGTCCTTAGTTCTTGGTCTCAAATTATAACAGCTTTTTCCAGGTACTGTCTGGTTCTGGAACAAGAATTCAGGCTCTGTAGTGTTCAATCGAATTGACGGTGGCACAGCTTCTTGCAAATTATTGTCACTTTCTCGTTCAGAAATTGTTCCTTTTACACGTGCATCGCTAAATGGCAAAAAACGAGGCACAGTCTCAGTCTCAGAGTCAGCGATCCCCTCCTGGACCCACCGGTCGTACGGTAGAGGAAAAGGGACCCTCTTGCAGTGTACGCCGTGGATCCAGTTCTTTTTCCCTTCCACTCGAACAGCTGATCTTGTTGAGAGGAGGACTAGGTGGGGGCCGGTCCAACGGGGCTGGTCATTCTTTGTCCGCTGGAAGTTCTTGACCAGCACCCATGATCCAGGATCGATAAGATGTCCTGGAGCTTCAGAGACCTGAGGCAGAGTATTGTGAACCTGTTGGTGTAGAACACGCAATTTAGCCGTCAATTCATACAATTAATCAAGCAGTACAGGGTGTTCGATCTCACTGAATTTTGTTGGTCTTGGCACTCCCCATATGTTGGCCGGGCGGCCGAACACAATTTCATAGGGACTAAGTCCCACTCGCGAATGCACAGTCATTCTTGTTGATAGGAGTGCTAAAGGCAGAGCGTCAGGCCATTTAAGACCAGAGCTCGCTTGTATCTTTGCCAACTTCAGTTTTACCGTGCCATTATAGCACTCTACTAGTCCAGCTGATTGGGGGTGATTTGCAGCGTGGAATTTTTGCTGGATACCTAGCCCCTCACATACTTTTTTCATCACTCGACCCACAAATTCACTCCCATTATCACTCCAGACCATTCTCGGCATTCCAAACCTAGGGAAGAATTATTTGGCAAGGGCTTTAGCTGTGGATAAGGCAGTGTTGTCTTTTAAGGGATATGCTTCTACCCATCTTGAAAAGGCACAAACAACAACGAGTACGTATTTCAGATTGTTGCACCTTTCCAGGTGGATGAAATCTAGCTGCAAAACCTCAAACAGATACGTTGGAGGCGCAAAATGACCAGCTGGAGTTGGAGTTCCCCTACCAGGATTGTATTTCAGACACACCATGCAATTCTTGACCACATTCTCTGCACATTTAGGAATTCCAGCATTTTGCCATACTGGAGCCAACAACTTACAAATCCCTTTCACACTGATATGGGCCATTCCATGAGCCATTGTCACCAGTGCAAGCACATACGCATCGGGTAACAACCATCGCTGATGTTCTAACAAGTCAACCCAACAACCATTTTCATCCAATTTACCCGTACTTTCTTTCCACACATTCAACTCTTTCTCTGAAGCTTCAGCTTGAAGAGACTTCACACCCTCTATCGTATCTTCACACATGCCAACGTCACCAACCCATCTTGTGGGGCCTGCAACATACATTCGATTCATCACATCTTTTGCTGTTTCTTGCCACGACCGACATCATCAGTAACCTTCTTGTGTGCACTGCATTTCACAATCGCAACTTGTAATGGCAAGGTCAGTGACTCAAGAAGCTCATTCACCAACTGACCATGCTGAATTTTAGTTCCATGCGAAGTCAGGAACCCACTTTCTTTCCACAATCGTCCAAAACTATGGGCCACACCAAACGCATACTGGCTGTCGGTATATATGGTCACTTTCATTCCTTTCGATAACACACACGCTCTCGTAAGTGCAATCAGCTCTGCTGCTTGAGCAGAATTATGTGGTATACGTGCAGCTTCAACAATCGTATGCAAAGTTGTGACAGCATATGCTGCAGTCGTATCACCATTCGGAAGTTTGAAGCATGAACCATCCACCCATAAGGTACCATCACACTTTACAAGAGGAGTATCTTTAAGATCTACTCTCCCTTTCGTTTCTTCTTCTGTCCTAAGAAAACAATCATGTTGTTCAACATCATCTGTTTCTACTGAAATCGGCAATAACGTGGCTGGATTCACGTATTGCACCTCTTTATGTGCACATGACTCGCTAACAGTGTCAACTCGTAACCTGACAATCGAGCACTAGTTAAATGCTGTGTCTTGGTCCTGTTTAACAACGTGTCCACTGCATGTGGAACCATCACAATCAACATATTATTCATCACTAACCCAGCAGACTGTCGAATAGAAACAGCTGCTGACGCTGTGGCTCTCAAGCAACTCGGCAATGCTTTAGCTACCGGATCCAAAGTCGACGAAAAATATGCGCATGGGCGCTGCTTGTCTCCAAAAGACTGTGTCAGCACTGACAATGCGCAACCCTCTCTCTCATGGACATACAGTGTAAAGGGCTTACTGTAGTCGGGGGTACCCAACACAGGAGCCGAACACAATGCATTACGCAATTCGGAAAAACTTTTCTGACAATCTTCAGACCACGGAACGGGATTCGGTGTATCTTTATAGGTCAATGCTACCAAAGGTTTGGCCAGCAAAGAAAAGTTCGGTATCCATTGTCTGCAGTATGATGTAATGCCCAAGAAAGCACGTACTTCTCTCTGTGTCCTTGGCACACTCAATTTTGCAATTGCCTGAATTCTTTCTGAGGTCAGTTTCCTTCCCTCCTTCGATAAGAGATGACCTAAGTAGGTCACTTCTTGTCGACAATATTGCAGTTTTGAAAGGGACACTTTGTGATGTAAATCAGACAAATGACGCAACAACAACAAGGTGGCTTCTTTACAAATCTCTTCAGTATCTGTAGCGACTAGCAAATCATCAATGTACTGAATAAGGGTAGCGCTGTGAGGTAAAACAATTGCATCAAGCTGTGTTTTTAAAACCTGACTATATATTGATGGACTTTCACAGTAGCCTTGAGGAGCGCGTTTGAAGCGGAAACTTCGGCCTCCTAAACTGAAGCCAAAAATATCCCTGCTCTCCTTGCCAATCGGGATGCTGAAGAAAGCATTCTTTAAGTCAATCACCGAGAACCAGGTGGCGGAAGCTGGAATCATAGTTAATATGGCAGTGATGTCATGAACAACTGGAAACTGTGGCACAACTATTTTATTTACCTCTCTAAGATCAATCACGAACCTGTAAACAGGTGGCTTAGAGGGGTCAGTACGTTTCAAAACAGGCAGAACAGGACTATTACAAACGTTGCCTCTTGTCTCTTCAATTACATCTTTTTCAATTAAATCATAAATGATCGCTAGCAACGCCTTTTCACCTTCACTAGAGATCTTGTATTGTTGAATGCCTGGTAATTTAACATTGGCTTTCAATGTCACAACATAAGGTGGTATTTCCAAAAGACCCACATCATTAGGACCAGTAGCCCAAATGATATCAGGAAGAAATGACAATTCGGTCGGAAGTTTATCCTTTGACAAATACATTGGAGAGACCATTTTCCTACCCAGTGTAAGTTGTACTCCCGAAGGCGAACAATATAATGCATACAATCTTTTCAACAAATCCAATCCTAACAAGTTTTCACCACAACCTGTTGTCAGAATAAGGGGTGCTTCCAATTCACAAGGTCCAACAGAAAGGGACATAGAATTAGAAATCGGGTTCCTAACCGGGGCGCCAGAAAAACCTACTGAAACATTCATCTCGCCAGACAAAGGTGCGCCAGGGAGTTTTGAGTGCATAATAGAACTCTTTGTAGCACCAGTATCCAACAGAAAAGGCTCCGACACACCTGATGTAATCACCTTAACATAAGGTCCATTCTGATCTACTGGAACTAAAAAAACTCCCTCTCTCCGTCTATGGCTGTCCTAGCAATTATTACCTTCCAGGTTCTCATCTTCTGTATAGTAGTCGTCAGCATAGTACTGTGCCGTCCTACCAGACGCGTTATGTTGCTGGTCAAAGCTATTCATTGAGTTTTGAGACAGAAAGGAACGCGTGTTCTTGGGGAAACTTCCACGTCCTCTACCTCTAGGAGCTTGTTGAACACCTCGACCTCTTGCGCCAGAAGCATCATTCGTACGCTGTAACAAAATAGGACAACTATACTTGAAATGACCCTCTTCTTTACAATATGAACACTGATTGGGACCTACAGGAACACGTGGTTGAGAAAACTCGAACCTTTGCGAGTTTCTTCGGAACTGTTGAGGTTGCTGATAGTTACTCTGACCACCACGTGGCGGATACGCCTGTTGTAAAAGAACCTTCGTCTTTAATTCTTTAGTTTTCTTGCCTGCTCTATCCTTCTCATCTTTATCCCTATTTTCGTAGTACTGTGCAGTAGCCAATATTTGTGCTGAAGAGGAAACGGCCCAAGAACTCTCTGAATCCTTCAATTTCTTACACAGCTCGGCAAGCAAATTGTGCACAAACTTGTCGACGAACAACCGTTGACCACCTTCTGTACTCATATCTTGACCACTGTGGTCGATAAACGTTTCCTCAAACCTGGTGAAGAAATCAGACACTGTTTCATCTTTCTTCTGCTTACACGCAGACAATTTATCCCAATTCACACGCATCGCAGGCATTAAAGTCTTCATGTAAGTAATGATCCTAGCAGGCAGTTCTGCTACCAAAGGCTCAGGCTTGGCACCACCAACTTGTCTATCATTTGCAGCACTAATATTAGCCCATGAGTCACCTAACTCTTGTTCATGATCTGTATGGCGAATCAATCCCCACAAAGGCTGTGGAACAACATTCCCAAATAACATGTCTATGTCGGCTAAATTCATAATGCATGAGTCTGCAGTCTGTGATAATTCCTTATAATACCCTGCAGGGTTTTTACGGGAATCAGGCAAAGTCTGCTTAAGGGCTAAAACTTCAGCTCGCTTCCACGGAACATGTACCCAAACACACTGAAAATGAGCTGGGACAGCATCAATTTGATTAGCAACATCAGCCTCAACGGCGTCCTTCCATACCAGAGGGACTTCTCTCATTGGGTACTGTCGCACCTTTTTTTAAACAGAGGAGTCATGTTCGAACAATGACTGAGAAGGATCCTTATTCCTAAAGGACAACAACGTCGCAACCGCTTTCTCAACATCGGAACCCACAATCGTGCCCTTTGCAAACTCAAACCGTACATGGCACAAATCAGGCGGATTTGTTTCCAAATCATTATCCTCCAATTCCTCACAAAAAAAAGCACACATTTTCTCAAAAACGTATCTTTGTTTCGGTGCTTCCCATTGACGGAAGACATCCATAACAGACTCTACATCGTATCTTGAAGGGTAAACAACCCATTTACGCGCCATATGGTCAAACATTTCTCTCTCTCGAGAATTAGGCAGTTGACTACGCGACTGCTTACGCTCCGAATCTGGGGTCACACCAGACGACCCAGAGAGAGGAAATATAAGGCTGGCAACAGTATCTGTCATTCTCTGTCGGACAGAAGGAGAAGTTGATGAAAGAACAGGAGGAAAAACAGAGGGAGGCAAGGCAGACGCAGAGGCAGACTCAGAGGCAGTAAGAACACCAGAAGAGGCAGTCGATGTAGTACATAAAGTCGTAGGAGGTACAGATGGAGCAGGTAGCGAAGTCGGTGGCCCTTGAAGGGGCTGCGCCATTGTAGTAGGAGCCAACTGAAGAGGAGCTGGCGGCTGTGGAAGAACCTGAGGCACAATAACCGGAGGTTGCACAGCTAAAGGTTGCGGAGGTGCTGTAGCATTCTGCGCATAAGGGGGTGGTGAACTCAACAAGTGTGACATTAAAGGATCTTTCTCAAGTTCTTTTGCTGCATCTTGCTGAAGAAGCGGAAAAACTGGATAACATTTATCGGTCACCATTTTACGTTGCCTGTGCAACTGCTCATTTATCTGTTCTTCTTTATCACCTTTAAACTGTATGGCAGCTTGCATTATCGAGATACCCTCTTCCCTCTTATTTCTCTTTGCTAATTTAATTTCCTTCTGTTTGGCTTCCTTACGCCATAGGCGGAAAGAGTCAAACATCGCCGGCCGGGCTTTCTTCTTAAAAAAGTTTAACCTCCAGATTATCCAGAATCTCTGTGTCAAAACTACCATATTGGGGCCATTTTAAAACACCATCTTTCCTGGTGTATCGGATCCATACTTCATTATATATAATGGGGCCTATGCCATGTTTCACATATAGTTCATAGGTTGGAGTTCCAATCGGAGGAACCGGACACGAGTCCTCCAATCGGGAATCCCTATTATAACCAAGACGAAACAAATTTCCATGTCTGCTAAGACCAGGCATCTTCGCTCTCCAGTCTAGCTTCAAACTTCAAAGGATTATGGAATACGATAGTCTCGTGAATACACTAATCCCTCGGCTTTGGTACTTGCAAGTTCCAAATCAAAGATCCCAAGGGGATACCAAACTAAGAACCAAACTAAGGACTTGGAGACGCTCCACTTACACTTAACTGAGGTATCGATGACGTCACCAGAAGACTCGTTCATCGTTTCGCTCTACCAAATCATCAAGGGTCCAAAACAGGGCGATAGTCAGGGCAGCAGTCCTTCGTAGCAATCGGAAAGTGGGGAACCTCGTAGCAAAGACTTTCGGACCACGTCGACATACAGGGGTCGATGAAGTGGCGGCCTCCCTCCAGAATTTCACACGAAGCTCCTCACGAACCTCTGGCTTGGACCGGTACAGCTGAAATCGCCCCACGTTGGGCGCCAACTAAAGTACTGGGTTTTTCAGAACCCAGTGGTGCCAGGGAACACACCCTAAGACTTCGAGTCCTTCCTGTTTCAGACTACAGAAACACAGAGTCTTCTTGGTGAAGTCTAAGATCTTGTTTATTGGCTGCAGCCAGTAACAGGTATCCTAGAAGTACAACACGGTGTATATTCTCAGGAGACTGCTCCCCTTGCAAAGCTAACCTTCTCTTTTATACAAAATATTATGCTTTAGGCAAACATTCCTTATTTTACAGTTGACCATTCACATATTTTCACTACAAAGAAATAGCAGGGTTATGATGACAAGCCATATTTCAGTTTGTCCAGCCCTCAATCAATTAACCGGCAAGGCTCAGTACTTTCATCAGATATTGACGGACCCCCAATATAAACAGGCACCTCCTCCTTGTAAAGCAAGTCATAAAGAAAGAAACAGGGACAGGTGTGTGTAATATTAGGCATGGTTTGTGTGTGATTAAAGGTTTTATGATGTGTTGTGCCTTGATACTAATCTCATTCGGCCACTGGGAATGAAACTGGCCGAACAGGTTTGGCTTCAGGCAGTGGAGTCAGCTTGCCCAGGTCACAGAGGAGTCAGCAAAGATGTACGTGTCCTTCAGACTCGTTTTCGGCATTAGTCATTGGCCTATGTGAGGGCAATCACAAAATGGCTGTCGTTTAAATGGAACCTCAGAGTTTCAGGACGGAAACTCTGATATTCGGGTGATTTCGTCACCTGAATATGAATACAATGCTTGTGCATACTATTCTAATCATTCTCGGTCTGCTGATACCAAAATCGTTGTGATACGACGATGTTTATAACGCGGGTCCAGAATTTTCAGTACCACACTGTTCCATCACATACGGGATGCTGCTATTTCGCATGATATACGCGTCATGCACTGACCCAGGGAACTTGGCATTTACATGGGAGATGTACTGGTCAGCCAAACAGACCACCTGGACATTCATCGAATGATAACTTTTTCTGTTCCTGTACACCTGCTCACTTTCTCTGGGGGGAACCAAAGCCACATGGGTCCCATCAATGGCACCAATTATGTTGGGGATATGTCCAAGGGCATAGAAATAACCCTTCACTGTAGCCAAATCGCCCACCTCAGGGAACACAATGTAGCTCCGCATGTATTTCATCAGGGCAGACAACACTCTGGATAAAACCTTAGAAAACATAGCCTGAGACATCCCTGATGATATGGCCACTGTTGTTTGGAATGATCCACTTGCCAAAAAATGGAGTACTGACAGAACCTGCACCAGAGGGGGAATCCCTGTGGGTTGGCGGATGGGGGACATCAGGTCTGGCTCCAGCTGGGCACACAGTTCATGTATAGTGGCTCTGTCAAGCCTGTATGTCAGTATGATATGTCGTTCTTCCATTGTCGACAGGTCCACCAGCGGTCTGTACACGGGAGGATTGATCCTTATCCTCGCAAGTCCCAGCGGACGGTGCCTAGGAAGGACAACATAGAGCACAGAGTCAAGCAACCCACAGGTACGTTCACACAGCTTGCACAGTACACAATTCGCTATGCATTGAATGGCTTGTATGAGTTGCAATGCAAAGCCTAGGCCTGTGTGACGCAGTAGAAACTAAGCCATGTGGGCCCTTGAAATGGCAGCTGCCTGACCTGTGAAGTGTGACAATGGGATGTGAGGTCAATGTGCTGGCGTGGCACACCGTGGCGGTAGGCGGTCGAAGACTGCGGTGCTAAGCCGCATTGGTTAACATTGAACC
This sequence comes from Pleurodeles waltl, assembly GCF_031143425.1. Classification (NCBI taxonomy): domain Eukaryota; kingdom Metazoa; phylum Chordata; class Amphibia; order Caudata; family Salamandridae; genus Pleurodeles; species Pleurodeles waltl. The sequence continues at coordinate 360,552,326 of NC_090445.1, forward strand.
CTATGGGTTTCAGGAGCCAATGAAGATGTGCGCCGGCGGTCGCGGTACGCACCGCAATGGTACGCACCGCCGCGGGCGTGACCGCCATTTTCTAACTGCTTAATCACTCGAGACCTGATCATCCACAGGAGAGGACCTATACTGCAAGTGCTGCTGTGACCTCGGTCTGGGAGATACAATGGCTGCTGCGACTGGGGAAAGGGCCCCTGCCTTCACATCTGAGGAATTGGAGAAACTTGTTGATGGGGTCCTCCCCCAGTATGCGCTACTCTACGGTCCTCCAGACCAACAGGTTAGTACACAGGGAGCACGTAGTATGGGCTATGCCTGTGTTGAGTGGGGTGGATGTAAGATGGTGGGGAGGTGAGCGAATGAGGAGTGCAACACACGACAGATGAGAGCATGTGCCACATGGCAAGGTTGGGGAGGGGGGCCACTCACATCGACCATGCAGAAAAGTGATGATATTTCTTTTCCCACCCTGTACATGTCACATAGGTCAGCGCCCATCAGAAGATCGAAATTTGGCGTGCCATCGCCAAGGACGTCCGGGCCCTGGGGGTCCACAACAGACGGGGCACCCACTGCCGAAAGAGGTGGGAGGACATCTGCCGCGGGAGCAGAAAGACCGCCGAGGCTCTGCTGGGGATGGCCTCCCAACGTAGGAGGGGTGCCAGCCGCCAATTGACCCCCCTGATGTCCCGGATCCTGGCGGTGGCCTACCCCGATTTGGATGGGCGCGTGAGGAGATCACAGCAGACACAAGGGGGTGAGTATCAGCACATTCTGCTATCTTTGCGCGCAGTGGAGGTGTCTGGGTGGGGGAGGAGGGCTGTGGCTATCTCTAGGCAAGGGCGCTTTCTGTAGGCTAGGCCCCTCCGTTAGGCATGGCCCTGTGCCCCCGCCCCCCACCTCGGTAGGGTGCTATGTACAGCTATCCATGGTCCTGCCTCACCTATGTGTGCATTTGTCATCCATAGACCTGTAGGCCAAGTCACAATAATTGAGTAGTGTACCCCGAGTGCGCGGCGTAGTGCTGGGGGCTTCTGTGTCTGTCCTCTCCGACAACGGTGTTGCCAATGCATGCACTCAACCTGTCTTTATTTCTCCCCCCCCCCATTTTCTTTGTCTTCCTGTTCATGTGTGCATTAGCATCATCAGGCGGAGGAGAAGTGGCATCGGCGCACAAGGGAGCTGCATCTCACATGGCCCCAGAGGGCCATGCAACCGACTCCGAGTACACCAGTGAGACGGAGGGCGAGGGGGGCTCCACAACGGGGACCCGTGGAGACGTCAGCGAGACCGACACGTCCTCGGAAGGGAGCTCCCTTGCAGTGGTGGCAACATCCGTGTCCACCGCCACAACAGGTACAGCCGCCACCCAGCGCACCAGCTCCTCCCTCCAAGCAGCCCCTCAGCGTTCGGCCCGTGCCCGCTCGGCCAGGAAGCCGGCCATCTCCTTCGCCCCAGGCACCTCAGGCCCTGCCCCAGTTACCCCTTCTGCCCTCAGTGAGGAGGTCATTGACCTCCTGAGGACCATCATTGTTGGGCAGTCTAGCCTTTTGAATGCCATCCAGGGTGTAGAAAGGGAGGTGCATCAGAGCAATGCATACCTGGAGGGCATTCATTCGGGTCAGGCTGCCCATCAGCGATCATTCAACGCTCTGGCCTCAGCACTGACGGCAGCCATTGTCCCTGTCTCCAGCCTCCCTCTTCAAACTCCCTCCACCCAGTCCCAGTCCCCTGTTCCTCTGCCTATCCCATCCACACCATCAGACCAGCCTGCACACACCTCAACACCCAAGGGCAGCTCATCCAGACATAAGCACCGCAGATCACACAAGCATTCACCCAAGCAACATCCAGATGCAGACATGCCAACAGTCACTACCTCCTCTGTGTCCCCCACCTCCTCGTCTCCCTCCTCCCTCCCTGTGACGTCTCCACTCACACCTGCATGCACACCACCATCAGCCAGTACGTCCATCAGCAGCACACCCTCCAGAACATTCCGCACACGTGCAGTCACCACCCCCACTGCCATTTACACGTCCCCTGTGTCCTCTCCCAGTGTGTCTGTCACCCCCTCTTCCAAACCACACAAACGCAGGCAGCCACCCACCCAACAGCCATCCACCTCACGACAGCCTCCGTCACAAGCACCTGCACCCAAAGACAGCACACTTGGCTCTCCTACAACCACATCCTCTTCCTCCACTCCCATACCCACTGCACCTAGCCTTCCCACTGCTCCTAAAAAGTTTTTCCTCTCCAAAATTAACCTCTTTGCATCACCTGACCCACCCCCTCCATCTCGTAAGAGTCCAACCAGCACCTCAGCCACCACAAGCCCTGCACTTACAAGGAACATTGTCCAGGGCTATTGGAGTCCACCAGCTCCTAGGGCAGGAACATCGGCCAGCAGCAAGGGGATAGCCAGCCCACCCCCTGGGAAAAGAACTAAAAAAGGGAAGGGCCGGCGTGAGAGGCCTCAGACGGCAGCCCCCAAAGACACTACCCTGGTACCGTCACCTGGCACATCCACAAAGGGAGGCAAGGGCCCCAAGGAATCCGCGAAGGAGGGCAAGGGCAGCAGGGCGGACAAGTCAGGCAGCAGGCGAGCTGACCAGGAGGGCCCCACCAGCCCCATTCCGTGTTGGACGGAGGACACCCACGGACCCAGGACTCCATCACAGGAGGGCCCCGCAACCGAAAGGTCGGATGGCGACTGAGCGGGAAGTATTGGCCAAGTCTGGTTCCCTAGAAACACAAGACAAGCACCGCTGAACAGGGGCCGCTGTGAGAAGCACCGCTGAACAGGGGCCGCTGTGAGAAGCACCGCTGAACAGGGGCCGCCGTGAGAAGCACCGCTGAACAGGGGCCGCCGTGAGAAGCACCGCTGAACAGGGGCCGCTGTGAGAAGCACCGCTGAACAGGGCCCCGCCAAGACAAGCACTACTGCACAGGGCCCTTCCTGTCAAACACCGCTCCGCTGGGGCCTTCCTGTCAAGCACCGCTCCGCTGGGCACTGCCTTCTCTGAACTGCTCCGCTGTGCCCTTCCTGTCAAGCACCGCTCCGCTGGGCCCTTCATCTCAAGCACCGCTCCGCTGGGCCCTTCATCTCAAGCACCGCTCCGCTGGGCCCTTCCTGTCAAGCACCGCTCCGCTGGGCCCTTCCTGTCAAGCACCGCTCCGCTGGGCCCTTCATATCAAGCACCGCTCCGCTGGGCCCTTCCTCTCAAGCACTGCTCCGCTGGGCACCGCCGTCTCTGAACTGCTCCGCTGGGCCCTTCCTGTCAAGCACCGCTCCGCTGGGCCCTTCCTGTCAAGCACCGCTCCGCTGGGCCCTTCCTGTCAAGCACCGCTCCGCTGGGCACCGCCGTCTCTGAACTGCTCCGCTGGGCCCTTCCTGTCAAGCACCGCTCCGCTGGGCCCTTCCTGTCAAGCACCGCTCCGCTGGGCCCTTCATCTCAAGCACTGCTCCGCTGGGCCCTTCCTGTCAAGCACCGCTCCGCTGGGCACCGCCGTCTATGTACTGCTCTGATGGGCCCTTCATCTCATGCACCGCTGGCCCATTGGCAGTGCCGGTTCTGTGTCGAGCAGGGCTTCACGAAGCACTCTGGCCACCATGCCTCCTCCATGACCAGTGGAGTTTGTAATCCACCTGATGGACTGTGGCTTTGCACTCCCCAGGATAAAGCAGTGGGCAATCCACCCACTGTAGAGACTTGAGAGACTGTGGCTTTGCACTCCCCAGGATGGTACAGTGGGCATGGAGGCCCCTCGTGGATCTGGCGTCGTGGACTCATGTGGCTGAGGTGCCCCCCCTTCCCTTCCCCCTGAGGTGCCTGTAGTTTTATCATCTGATGCACCAGCAGTTTTCTCTCCAATGGTATCTGGTCTCGTGTGTGGGCTTTGCCCATGTATTTGTGCACATTGGCCCACGAACGATGGAACTTTGGCAAAATGTGTAGAACTTATAGCCTATGTATATATTTTTCACTATGTTCTTTATTTAATATGTATATTTCATATTTCAAATTTCACATTACTTCATTTGAGCTATAATATACTTCTATTTTAATGATCATTTAATTTTGTCTTTGCATTATTCCGGGGGGTTTGGGGGTGTCACTCTGACTTGTTGCTCTGCATTGGTGTGTGGGTATTTGGGGTGGGGGGTGGGTGTATCGCGTATGTGTGTGCCCGTAACCTTTCCTCCTCCTCCCTCCCGTGTGTCGTAGGTGCAGTACTCACCGTTGTCGTCTGCGCCGGCGTTCGTGCTCCTTGTAGAAGAGCAGGTAGACAATAGCTGGTAGGATGTTTAATTCGGGTTCCATGCTGTCCAGATTCCTCGTGGAGTGTGTAGAGGTGAGCGTTTTCCCGTTCGTAGTCTGTTTCCGCCGTGTTTTTATAGGCGGGGCTCCCGCCACGGAAAAGGTGGCGGATTGGTGAGTTGTGATAGGGTGGGCGGTACATTGTCTGCCGCCTGCCTGTTGGCGGTGACCGCCGCGCTGTTTGCTTGTCCCGCCGTGGCGGTCGGAGTGTTAAAGTGGCGGTCTGTGTTGGCGGTTCCCGCCAGGGTCAGAATTCCATTTTTTTGACCGCCTGCCTGTTGGCGGGTTGGCCGCCGCTTTATCACCGACCGCCAGGGTTGGAATGACCCCCTAATTCTTTAAAAATTCATATCCCCGGTTCCCCTTATCCGATTTTATTCAATTTGGTGTCATTTTAAAGATAAAAATATACTCTATTCTTAATGAATTTGTGTTGTATTTTTATTGTGTGTTATGCTTTATTTATTTACTTTTTTGTGATTTTTAAATGCTTTACACACCAGTCTCCTAAATTAAGCCTTGTCGCTCACTGCCAAGCTACCAAGGGTTGAGCTGGGTTTAGTTTATTGAGAGCTAACTGGACCAAAGTGGAGGTTAGTGGCCTATTGCCAGGTGTAGGTACTTACCTGCCCTTACCAATAATCCACTTTCCAATACTACCTACTGGCACCTGCCAGTCCGTTTAATATATATACATAGATAGATATAGATATATGTATATAAAACCTCATCCTGTTGCTTTTTCATTCCAGGCACCACAGACCACTTGATTTCACCTAAATTTATTTAGTGCTGATAGTCTCCCATCACATATATTGGCCACAACAGTGGCCTTGCTGACATGACTCGCAGCACCATCACCAATCATTTTTATCACCCCATGTGACTGTTCCACCAAAAGACACTGTAAAAAACTCTGAAGTCTAAACATAAAACAATAAAAACCATCAAAGTAATTCATTTAACTGTGTTAACATTCCTTTTTTCTTCTACTTGAATCAAAAAATATTTTACCTAATTCATAATCTCAATTCAATAATTGCAAACTCTGAACAATCATGTTGCTTTTTTTTACAAGGATGACATTTGCTACATTTCACTGTGTTCCCCTTTGAGATTCAGAGGGACAGCGTTCTTCATAACTTAAACACAAACTATTAGGTGAGCACAAAAATGTCAAGCCCAAGTGGGTTTAAATATCAGGCCCTCTTTTAACATCATGGATCTACCATTACATCTAAGACATGCATTGTGATAGAATAACATTACCTTTGACTGCCACTGGCTGTCTTACTCCAAGTGTAAGTTGCATGCTATATTGCTTTTTACCATTACATTCTTAATACCTATCAAATGTTGGGCTTGCTTTTAATGTAATCAATCAACCGTTACAACTGGGACATGCATTTTGATAGCATAATATAAGCTGTGAAAACTACTGGCTGTCTTGCTGCAAATATAAATTTGTATGCTATATCATTGTTTACCATCACAGTGTTATTGTGTATCAAATACTTTTAAGGAAAAGTTGAGGTTTAAGATAATCATACAAATCAAGCCCACGTGGGCACACATGAATAACAGAATCCCTAAGCTGGTCATTATGGAATGTAACAAGGTCAGCAACTTAGAGAATTCTTTGCCATTTTCATTATTTCAGGCCTTGTATTTACAAACATCTCTGGACACCTGTTTCTGGGTTAAACCCGTCATCAGCAGAGAACAAACACTTCCTTCCTTTTTCAAAAGCCAACTGCCTGGCTGCTCAGCAGATTTAATTACAGGCACTTGATATCACTTGAATACCAGTTTTTTTCCATTGGACCTCAAGTGAGCTGCAAAGTGCATCCTGGTAAAGGTAGTCCTGCACATTTTAAAATGTATATCCCAAGTGGGTTGCTGAAGCCAAACAAAATAATAAAACACAGTTCATTACCCCAGTGGGCAAATTCAAAGTAAGAAAATCGTTTCTGCTGCCAGTGTTCCAACCTGCTGCTCTGAAAGTGACCATCCATACAGTCACACATAGAACTGCTCCTTTATGCAGTGGTGCTGCCTTCACGGCTGGACAGGCCATTACATTTATACAAGAGAGAGATGTCCTGAACAAAAGCGCACTAGCAACTGGTCACTATGGAATGTAACAAAGTCAGCAATTTACAGAGAATTCTTTGGCATTTTCATTATTTCAGGCCTTGTATTTACAAACATCTCTGGACACGTGATTCTGGGTTAATCCCTTCATCAGCAGAGAACAAACACTTCCTTCCTTTTTCAAAAGCCAACTGCCTGGCTGCTCAGCAGATTTAATTGCAGGCACCTGATATCAGTTGAATACCAGTTTTTTCCCATTGGACCTCAAGTGAGCTGCAAAGTGCATCCTGGTAAAGGTAGTCCTGCACATTTTAAAATTTATATATATATATACATACACACACACACACACACACACACACTAGAAGAAGATGGATCACAAGAAAACAACCAGCCAGGGCAAAAATCCAAATCTCAATCGATACGAGTCACAAGAAAATGAAATATCCCAGAAGTAGTTACTCAAACAGATGGACTCAACAAAGACAAAAGTATATTTCCACTTAAACATTTTGGCTTCTGCCTTCCTCATGTAGTACAAGATGGCTTGCTCAGTGGCTGCTCAGCTGACACTGCTGGATTTTCAAAAAGCATCATGAGTGATGATTCCATTTGGAATGTGGAATCAATGCAGTTCTGAGATCTCCTGAGATATACAATTGTCAGGTGTTATTGTCAATTATGTTGAGTCCATCTGGATGCAGTGACTTCAAATGGTACATCCAAAGTTCTCTGACATCTAGTGGATTTTCCTTCAAGACATGTTCCCCAGGGAAAATCTTCAAATCTAATAGTAAAGGGTCCACAAGGTAAAAGTATTTGGCTATGGGCTGGTCAAGTTTCTTATTAATGTTTACTGATTTATGGTTCCTGAATTGTGTACGAAGGTCAGTCACTGTTTTTCCTACATATTGTTTTATACAGCTTTGGTGTTGGCACAGAATCACATAAATGATGCATGTTGAGTGACATGTAAGATGCTGTCTCATTCCATAGGTCCTTCTCATAACAGAGCTAGTTACTGTTGTTAGTAAAATGTATTCACATGTGATGCACCTTCTATAATCACAGCAATGAACCCCCACATTTGTTATAGCTTGCTTGTGTTCATTTATTAAAATAAATCATCATAAATTGGGAGCTCTGAGGTGAGAAATTACTGGCAGTTTTGGAAAAACCTTTTGCAACTTTTCACCAGTGGATAGTAAGGGAAATGTTTTCTGCATTATATTTCTGTAGTTGGGAGCTGATGTGTGATAATCAACCACAACCGGGATTCTGTCACTTTTGATTCTGCTGTTGGTATTCCAAATTGGTGCTTCCCTGGGTAACTGCAACAACTTGTCAATTGTTGCTGTAGGATATACAGAGGATATCCTCAGTTTTTAAATAATTTAGCAAGCTACTATAGATGGTCTTCACAGGTGTCCTCATTGCTGCAGATGTGTCATATTCTAAGTGCTTGGCTGTTGATGATGTTGAGTTTAGTGTGGTCGACAAGAAGTCAAGTTTAGATACAAATGAATATCTGTAGGCTTGTGATACAAATCAGTTATACTTTTTTGTTCATGAATGGTGAATAGCAGATCCAGGAAATGGAGATGATGCTTCTGTTTAGTATTGCTGCTGGTGAATTTGATAGTAGTATGTATGCAGTTGATATGCTGTAAATTGTTCTAATGTTCTACTTCCTGAATTCCATATTATAAATATGTCATCAATGTGTCATAACCATACCAGTGGTTTACTGCTAGAAATAACAAGTATATAGTCATCTAATTTGTCCATGAAGATATTTGCAAAGGATGCAGCCATATGAATGTCTATAGAAGTCCCTTGTATCTGCAGATTTCATTTACCATTGAAGGTAAAATTGTTGGATTTAAGGTTAACTTTTGCAAAATTGGTAAGCACATTTGTTGATGGCTTTTTCACAGTTCTTTTACTAAGAGCTTCAGATAATTCCATAACCCCATCCTCATGTGGTATAGTGATATAACATCATAGCCAGAAGAGTGTCATCATCAAATGTGCCCTAAGGTAATTACAACTTGTGTCCTCCCCATGCACAGCTAGTTACTCCACATATTACATCATTGATGACATCCTCTATCGCATCATTGATATTATCAATGCAACATTTACAATAAAATTATTGATGAGAAAACTGTGTATGGTGGGGGTGCGAGTTAGGGGGTTATTCCAACTTTGGAGGAGGTGTTAATCCGTCCCAAAAGTGACGGAAAAGTGACGGATTTACCACCAGCCGTATTACAAGTCCATTATATCCTATGGAACTCGTAATACGGCTGGTGGTATATCCGTCACTTTACCCGCGCTTGACAGGAAGGGCCCAGCGGAGCGGTGCTTGAGATGAAGGGCCCAGCGGAGCGGTGCTTGAGACGGCGGGGCCCAGCGGAGCGGTGCTTGACAGGAAGGGCCCAGCGGTGCGGTGCTTGAGATGAAGGGCCCAGCGGAGCGGTGCTTGACAGGAAGGGCCCAGCGGAGCGATGCTTGACAGGAAGGGCCCAGCGGAGCGATGCTTGACAGGAAGGGCCCAGCGGAGCGGTGCTTGAGATGAAGGGCCCAGCGGAGCGGTGCTTGACAGGAAGGGCCCAGCGGAGCGGTGCTTGACAGGAAGGGCCCAGCGGTGCGGTGCTTGAGATGAAGGGCCCAGCGGAGCGGTGCTTGACAGGAAGGGCCCAGCGGTGCGGTGCTTGAGATGAAGGGCCCAGCGGAGCGGTGCTTGACAGGAAGGGCCCAGCGGAGCGGTGCTTGAGATGAAGGGCCCAGCGGAGCGGTGCTTGAGACGGCGGGGCCCAGCGGAGCGGTGCTTGACAGGAAGGGCCCAGCGGTGCGGTGCTTGAGATGAAGGGCCCAGCGGAGCGGTGCTTGAGACGGCGGGGCCCAGCGGAGCGGTGCTTGACAGGAAGGGCCCAGAGGTGCGGTGCTTGAGACGTCGGGCCCTGTTCAGCGGTGCCTTCCAGCACGGCAGGGCCCTGTTCAGCAGTGCCTTTCTTCACGCCAGGGCCCTGTTCAGCAGTGCCTTTCTTCACGGCGGGTCCCAGTTCAGCGGTGCCTTTCTTCACGGCGGGCCCTGTTCAGCGGTTTCTTCCAGCACGGCGGGGCCCTGTTCAGCGGTGCCTTTCTTCACGGCGGGGCCCTGTTCAGCGGTGCCTTTCTTCACGGCGGGCCCTGTTCAGCGGTGCCTTCCAGCACGGCGGGGCCCTGTTCAGCGGTGCCTTTCTTCACGGCGGGGCCCTGTTCAGCGGTGCCTTTCTTCACGGCGGGGCCCTGTTCAGCGGTGCCTTCCAGCACGGCGGGGCCCTGTTCAGCGGTGCCTTCCAGCACGGCGGGGCCCTGTTCAGCGGTGCCTTCCAGCACGGCGGGGCCCTGTTCAGCGGTGCCTTCCAGCACGGCGGGGCCCTGTTCAGCGGTGCCTTTCTTCACGGCGGGGCCCTGTTCAGCGGTGCCTTTCTTCACGGCGGGGCCCTGTTCAGCGGTGCCTTCCAGCGCCGGCGGGGCCCTGTTCAGCGGTGCCTTCCAGCACGGCGGGGCCCTGTTCAGCGGTGCCTTCCAGCACGGCGGGCCCTGTTCAGCGGTGCCTTCCAGCACGGCGGGGACCTCTTCAGCGGTGCTTGTCCAGTCATTCAAGGGAGCCAGACCTGGCCAGGACTCCCTGCTTAGTCGCCCTCCGACCGTGCAGTTGCTGGACCCTTCTGTGACGGAGTCCTGGGCCCGTGGGTGTCCTCCGTCACACCCGGGATGGGGCTTGTTGGGCCCTCCTGGTCCGCGCCCCTGCTGGCTGACTTCTCCGCCCTGCTGCCCTTGCCCTCCTTAGATGAGGCTCGCTGGCCCTTGCCTCCCCTGGATGTTGTGGCAGGTGACGGCCCAGGACTTTGCTCCTTGGGGCAGCCGTGTCAGTCTTTTTGCGGCAGCCCTTGATTTTACGGGTCCTCTTTCCGGGGGGGGCTGGCTGTCCCCTTGCTGCTGGCCGATGTATTAGTGCTGGGAAAGGGGGGACTCCAAAACCCGTGCACAATGCTGACACTAGAAGCAGGGCTGGTGGTGGCTGAGGTGCTCAAGGGACTCTTACCAGATGGAGGGGGTGGGTCAGGTGGGGCAAAGAGGTTAAGTTTAGAGAGGTAATGTTTTTTAGGACCAATGTAAAGGGTAGGTGCAGTGGGAATGGGAGTGGAGGAAGAGGATGTGGTTGTAGGAGAGTCAAGTGTGCTGTCTTTGGGTGCAGGTGCTTGTGACAGAGGCTGTCGTGCGGTGGATGGCTGTTGGGTGGATGGCTGCCTGCGTTTGTGTGGTTTGGAAGAGGGGGTGACAGACACACTGGGAGAGGACACAGGGGACGTGTAAATGGCAGTGGGGGTGGTGACTGCACGTGTGCGGACTGGTCTGGAGGGTGTGCTGGTGATGGAAGTACTGGCTGATGGGGTGTGCATGCAGGTGTGAGTGGAGACGTCACAGGGAGGGAGGAGGGAGACGAGGAGGTGGGGGACACAGAGGAGGTAGTGACTGTTGGCATGTCTGCATCTGGATGTTACTTGGGTGAATGCTTGTGTGATCTGTGGTGCTTATGTCTGGATGAGCTGCCCTTGGGTGTTGAGGTGTGTGCAGGCTGGTCTGTAGGTGTGGATGGGATAGGCAGAGGAACAGGAGACTGGGACTGGGTGGAGGGAGTTTGAAGAGGGAGGCAGGAGACAGGGACAATGGCTGCCGTCAGTGCTGAGGCCAGAGCGTTGAACGATCGCTGATGGGCAGCCTGACCCGAATGAATGCCCTCCAGGTATGCATTGCTCCGATGCACCTCCCTTTCTACCCCCTGGATGGCATTCAAAAGTGTAGACTGCCCAACAATGAGCGTCTGGAGGAGGTCAATGACCTCCTCACTGAGGGCAGCAGGGGTAACTGGGGCAGGGCCTGAGGTGCCTGGGGCGAAGGAGATGGCCGGCTTCCTGGCCGAGCGGGCACGGGCCGAACGATGAGGGGCTGCTTGGAGGGCGGAGCTGGTGCGCTGGGTGGCGGCTGTACCTGTTGTGGCGGTGGACACAGATGTTGCCACCACTGCAAGGGAGCTCCCTTCCGAGGACGTGTCGGTGTCGCTGACGTCTCCACGGGTCCCCATTGTGGAGCCCCCCTCGCCCTCCGTCTCACTGGTGTACTCGGAGTCGGTTGCATGGCCCTCCGGGGCCATGTGAGATGCAGCTCCCTCGTACGCCGATGCCACTTCTCCTCCGCCTGATGATGCTAATGCACACATGAACAGGAAGACAAAGAAAATGGGGGGGGGAGAAATAAAGACAGGTTGAGTGCATGCATTGGCAACACCGTTGTCGGAGAGGACAGACACAGAAGCCCCCAGCACTATGCCGCGCAATCGGGGTACACTACTCAGTTATTGTGACTTGGCCTACAGGTCTATGGACGACAAATGCACACATAGGTGAGGCTGGACCATGGATAGCTGTACATAGCACCCTACAGAGGAGGGGGGCGGGGCACAGGGCCATGCCTAACGGAGGGGCCTAGCCTACAGAATGCGCCCTGGCCTAGAGATAGCCACAGCCCTCCTCCCCCACCCAGACACCTCCACTGCGCGCAAAGATAGCAGAATGTGCTGATACTCACCCCCTTGTGTCTGCTGTGATGTCCTCACGCGCCCATCCAAATCGGGGTAAGCCACCGCCAGGATCCGGGACATCAGGGGGGTCAATTGGCGGCTGGCACCCCTCCTACATTGGGAGGCCATCCCCAGCAGAGCCTCTGCGGTCTTTCTGGTCCCGGGGCGGATGTCCTCCCACCTCTTTCTGCAGTGGGTGCCCCGTCTGTTGTGGACCCCCAGGACCCGGACGTCCTTGGCGATGGCACGCCAAATTTCGATCTTCTGATGGGCGCTGACCTATGTGACATGTACAGGGTGGGAAAGGAAATATCATCACTTTTCTGCATGGTTAATGTGAGTGGCCCCCCCTCACCAACCTTGCCATGTGGCACATGCTCTCATCTGTCGTGCGTTGCACTCCTCAATCGCTCACCTCCCCACCATCTTACATCCACCCCACTCAACATAGGCATAGCCCATACAACGTGCACCCTGTGTACTAACCTGTTGGTCTGGAGGACCGTAGAGTAGCGCATACTGGGGGAGGACCCCATCAACAAGTTTCTCCAATTCCTCAGATGTGAAGGCAGGGGCCCTTTCCCCAGTCGCAGCATCCATTGTATCTCCCAGACCGAGGTCACAGCAGCACTTGCAGTATAGGTCCTCTCCTGTGGATGATCAGGTCTCGAGTGATTAATCAGATAGAAAATGGCGGTCACGCCCGCGGCGGTGCGTACCGCGGCGGCGCGTACCGCGACCGCCGGCGCACATCGTCATTGGCTCCTGAAACCCATAGGGTTCAATGTTAACCAATGCGGCTTTGCACCGCGGTCTTCGACCGCCTACCGCCACGGTGTGGCACGCCAGCGCATTGACCTCACATCCCATTGTCACACTTCACAGGTCAGGCATCCGCCATTTCAAGGGCCCACATGGCTTAATTTCTACTGCGTCACACAGGCCTAGGCCTTGCATTGCCACTCATACAAGCCTTTCAATGCATAACGATTCGTGTACTGTACAAGCTGTGTGAACGTACCTGTGGGTTGCTTGACTCTGTGCTCCATGTTGTCCTTCCTAGGCACCGTCCGCTGGGACTTGCCAGGAGAAGGATGAATCCTCCCGTGTACAGACCGCTGGTGGACCTGTCGACAATGGAAGAACGACATATCATACTTACATACAGGCTTGACAGAGCCACTATACATGAACTGTGTGCCCAGCTGGAGCCAGACCTGATGTCCCCCATCCGCCAACCCACAGGGATTCCCCCTCTGGTGCAGGTTCTGTCAGTACTCCATTTTTTGGCAAGTGGGTCTTTTCAGACAACAGTGGCCATGTCATCAGGGATGTCTCAGCCTATGTTTTCTAAGGTTTTGTCCAGAGTGTTGTCTGCCTTGATGAAATACATGCAAAGCTACATTGTGTTCCCTGACGTGGGCGATTTGGCTACAGTGAAGGGTGATTTCTATGCCCTTGGACATATTCCCAACATCATTGGTGCCATTGATGGGACCCATGTGGCTTTGGTTCCCCCCAAAGAAAGTGAACAGGTGTACAGAAACAGAAAAAGTTATCATTCGATGAATGTCCAGGTGGTCTGTTTGGCTGACCAGTACATCTCCCATGTAAATGCCAAGTTCCCTGGGTCTGTGCATGACGCGTACATCATGCGAAATAGCAGCATCCCTTATGTGATGGAACAGCTACAGAGACACCATGTGTGGCTAATAGGTGACTCTGGTTACCCCAACCTGTCCTGGCTACTGACCCAGTGAGGAATCCCCGGACCAGGGCAGAGGAACGGTACAATGAGGCCCATGGGCGAACTAGGAGGATCATAGAAAGGACCTTCGGGCTCCTGAAGGCCAGGTTTAGGTGCCTGCATATGACAGGTGGATCCCTAATGTACTCACCAAAGAAGGTGTGCCAGATCATCGTGGCCTGCTGTATGCTTCACAATCTTGCTTTGCGACGCCAGGTGCCTTTTCTGCAGGAGGATGGTCCAGATGGTGGTGTTGTAGCAGCTGTGGAGCCTGTGGAGAGTGAAGAGGAGGAAGACGACGGTGACGACACGGACAACAGGGATACAGTGATACAACAGTATTTTCAGTAGCACACAGGTAAGAATCAACCACGCCATTTTACATTTACTTATGGCCTCCTGCCTCTCTACTGTCTGTGTTTCTCCCCAGTTCCTGTTAACTGATTTTTGACTTTCCCTTCCCTTTTCAGAGCTGTATGACCCACTGCATGACTTCTGCTTTGTTTGCCCATGGACTTAAGCTGTATGACAGTGGTATGTTGTCATCACAATGTAACTGAACATTTATGCACCGTTATGTCTAATACATTTGTTAAGAATACAAGCATACTCCTGATTTTTTAAGTGCAATAAGTGATTTTATTACAGTGCTACATTTAGGTACATGATTGTAAAACGGTGATGGGTGGGGGTGGAGTAATGTCCATGGCAGAGTCCAGTTCTCAGTCTCACAGGTGCATTGTCCATATGCCTGTGGAAGGATGGAGCAGGGGCAGTTAAAGTTTGGACAGGGTGACAATGTGGGACAGTGGGATGACATCAGGGGGTATCTTATGCTGGCGGGGGTCTTGGCATCCTACTCTGTCTTCTTGTGAGATCTCAGGTTTCGCTTGCGGGGTGGTTCTTCTTCTGCAGGAGGTGGGGTTCTGGTGGCCTGTCGTTGTGTGGGGGCCTCCTGTCCACTAGCGCCGGCGGAGGTGGTAGGCTGTTCCTGGTCTGGGTTAGTGACAGGGGCCCCTTGGGGTGCCACATGGTCCCGCAATGTGGTGACTATCTGGTTAAGGGCCACGACGATGGTCCCCATTGCGGAACCAATGTTCCTCAGTTCCTCTCTGAACCCCATGTACCGTTCCTCCTGCAGTGCCTGGATCTCCTGGAACCTGGCCAGTACCGTAGCCATCGTCTCCTGGGAGTGGTGGTAGGCTCCCATGATGGAGGAGAGGGCCTCTTGGAGAGTGGGTTCCCTGGGCCTGTCCCCCTCCTGTCGCACAGCAGCCCTCCCAGTTCCCCTGTGTTCCTGGGCCTCTGTCCCCTGGACGGTGTGCCCACTACCACTGCCCCCAGGTCCCTGTTGTTGTTTGGGTGGTGGGTCAACCTGGGTGCCCTGTAGTGGCGGACACACCGCTGATTGACGTGTCCTGGAGACAGATGCATGGGCCCGCTGGGTGGGAGCTGTGCTGGTGTTCCCAGAGGGGGTTAGGTCTGCTGTAGCCTGTGGCTGTGTGAGGGGAACCGACTGCCCCGAGGTCCCCGATGGGCCGGGCTGGTCATCTTGGTCCAGGGAGACAGAGCTGCTGTCATCACTGGGGGCCTCTTCTGGGGGTGGGATGGACATCTCTGGACCCTCCGTGGCGGTGTGGTGGCGTTCGGGTCCTGCAGGGGTATAAGGGTATGGTTATTGCTTCTGTGTGTGGCATTTCGTGTAATGGGTGGGTGGCCGTGTACCCAAGTGCAGGCATTCCCTTGTGGGGGCTTTTGTGAGGGTGGCTTGTGGGGGTGATGTGTGTGTGCAGTGGGCATGCTTTGGTGATGGGTGTCCATGCTTTGTGGTCGCATGCAGGGCTTGGTGTTGGGATGGGTGGGTTGTGATGGTGAGCCATTTGCAAGGAGTTGGTGTGATGGGGGTGGGGGTGAGGGTGGGGGTATGTGCTGGCATGCAGGTGGGGTGGGGGTGGGAAGAAGTAGTGAAGATTTGACTTACCAGAGTCCATTCCTCCGCCTACTCCTGCGAAGCCCTCAGGATGCAGGATGTGCAAGACTTCTTCCTCCCATGCTGTAAATTCTGGGGGAGTAGGTGGGGGTCCGCCGCCAGTCTTCTGCACCACGATGTTGTGCCTTGATACCATGGAACGCACCTTCCCCCTTAGGTCGTTCCAGTGCTTCCTTATGTCATCCCGATTGCGTGGATGCTGTCCCACAGCGTTGACCCTGTCGAATATCCTTTGCCATAGCTCCATCTTCCTAGCAATTGTGGTGTGCTGCACCTGTGCCCCGAAGAGCTGGGGCTCTACACAAACTATTTCCTCCACCATGACCCTGAGTTCTGCGTCAGAGAACCTGGGGTGTCTTTGGGGTGCCATGGGGTGGTGTGGATGAGGTGAGGGATGTTGTATGTGTTGTAGAGTGTGATGTGTGTGGTGGTGTATGGTGTTTTGTGCGTGGTAATTGTGTGGGTGATGTTGTGATTTGCCTCTGTGTGGTGGTCTACTCTAAGCAGTGCTGTCTCTCTCTGTCCTTCAGTCGCTATTGTGGTCGTAAGGGTTTGTGGGTGATGTGGGTGTGTGTTTTATATTGTATTGGGTGTGTGGGTGTGTTGTTTGTATGTGTATCAGGTGTGTGTATTTCAAATTGTCCAATGTGGTAGTGTTTTGTAAGGGTGTGTGTATTTTGACCGCGGCGGTGTGTACCGCCAATGGAATACCGCGGTTGAAAGACCGCCACGTGGATTCGTGGGTTGGAATGGCATGGGCGTATTTCTGTTGGCGTGACAGTGGAGGTTTGGTCATCGGCAGTTTTTCGCTGACCTTTGGTGTGGCAGACTTTTGTGGATGTCGGGTTTTTAGCGGTTTGCCAGTTGCGGGTCAGAATGACCGTGGCGGTTTACCGTGGCCGCGGCGGTGTTATGGCGGTCTTCTGACCGGCGGTAAGCGCCTTTTACCGCCGAGGTCAGAATGACCCCCATAGTTAGAGTTCTTTCAAGTAACTATAACTTGTGCCCTAAAGTAACTATAACTCGTGCCCTTGCCATGCACAGTTTTTGTATCAATAGTGTTATTGCGTACATTGCAGTGATATCAAAGATGCCATCCAAGATCTCATCAATTACATAATATGTGGAGTAATTAGCTGTTACTTGAAAGAACTCTAACTATAACTGCTGGATTTCTATGGTTTTGTACGAGTAAATTCAGAACCTAACTATAATGTCCCTGTAAACTTTGTTTTTCTCAGTGAATTTCTATTTTTTTTTAGCACAAAGTAATTTGAATTACGATACGTGATTCCAGCCACCGCCGTGCACAGCCGGCTGTGCACAGCAGGGGTTGGTCGCAAGGCCTAGCCTTGCAGCCAGGCCTTGCAGCCAAGCCCTTATAACCACCCAACCCTGCGCCACGCATGGCCTTTGGCTGTGCCCAGCGCAGGTTGGCCACAGGGCCTGTCTCTGTCAGTGGATGTGTGAGTGGGTGCGTGACTGTCTGAGTGGGTCTGAAAGTGGGTGTGTGAGTCTATGAGTGGGTCTGAGTGGCTGCATGAGTGTCTGAGTGGGTGTGTGAGTGGACGCCTGAGCCTCTGAGTACATGAATATTGAGCCCTGTGACACAAAATTATGATAAACCTATAATTTTCCCCTAAAACACACCTATATCATACCCTTGGGATCAGGATACCTTCACCCTTTCACCCCTGGGGACCGTGCCCCATGAAATAAAATGGTGGTCACAACTTCCTGGTGAGTTTGCTGTCAGCCAATTGCAACACTTCTTTTTGTATGAATATTCGCAAAACTTAATGAATTTTCACAAATTATTTGTGGTCAGAGATATACAAATTGTTTTGCCTTTTAATATGTCCTAAATTACTGTATGGATTTACACCAAATAACAAAAAGCACAATCGGCACACCAGCAGCTAGCTTTATGTCAAATTTTGTGTAATCCGGGCCAGTGGTTTGGGCTGTAGACGTGTTGACAGGTCCTATGGGAATAACATGGGAAATGCAACATTTTTAGAGCCCCCTTTCTATTGGCTCCCGCTTGACCGATCACCTGAAAACCTCCT
Source organism: Pleurodeles waltl (assembly GCF_031143425.1). NCBI lineage: Eukaryota > Metazoa > Chordata > Amphibia > Caudata > Salamandridae > Pleurodeles > Pleurodeles waltl. The sequence continues at coordinate 360,570,195 of NC_090445.1, forward strand.
GTGTGCAACAAGAATCATCGGGCCACTCTTTTGGGAAAATTTAGTGAAGATTTGTTAAACGGTGCCAAAAATATAGGAGTAAAAAAATGCTTTTCTATGGCAACATGGTCCTAACTATAACTACCTAGTGGTGACAGCCACTAGGTAGTAGATATATATATATATATATCTACTAGAGCAAGAGTCTCTCTCTCTCTATATATATATATAAAGATATCTCTCCCACATATATATATATGAGGGAGAGATATCTTTATATATATATATAGAGAGAGAGAGAGAGAGAGTGAGAGACTCTTGCTACAGACATATATAGGGAGAAAGATCTCTCTTTATATATATATTTTTTTAAGAGTCTCTCTCTCTATATATAGAAACATATATATATATATATATATATATATATATATATATATATATATATATATATATATTTATATATATATATAATCATTACAACAAACCGGTCTGAGAAGTGGAGCACTCTAGCTGCTGGTGCCAGCATAGCGATAAAACCGCAATCCCTCGTAAATTATCCAGCAAAAAAGAAATGCTGCACTCCCAGAGTCTTTTCCTTGCAGTTTTATGAAGTGATTAAACGGCATCAACCAGAGGCGTTTCGACTCTCTGTCTTCATCAAGTGGTTTTAATCTGTATTCTCACGTTGTTTCCTCGAACATGACTTTTATTTGCGCAGAAGTATTGTGGGATTTGTAGTTGTCAATATAACCCACCTGGGACTTCAAACTGCACTGTGACAAAATCAATTACATAACCAACACAGCTCTGTTTGCCAATAAATATCCAGTAGTTCGTTTCAAATGTCTATTTGTGAAATGCGTTTTTTGTTTTCAGTTCTTATCTCATATTAGATTTTCAAACAGTATGTGCAGAATGTGATGGTCGCTGTGAACATACCATTGATTTGAATATATACGCACGGCTTGTGAATAACTAACGTTGTGAAAACCTAATATGAGAATTATTTTGTCTCTCTCTCTCTCTCTCTCTCTCTATATATATATATATATATATATATTCCAATGAAAAAATTCATAGCACTCAACTAAAGTCTAATTTCATAGTCTTTATTTTCAGTTTACACAGCCACCAACATGTTTCAACTCATTCCAAGTCTTGCTCACGGTTAGTGAGTCTTTTTCCCCTTTACTCTTATATATGGTCAATCCAAGCTGTCATTTATGAGGGCATTGTGGATAGTGTTTACAAACTTAAAACAATTTCAATGTAAATATATACATCGAATGGTGCATAAATTACTGATGGTTCGGGAATTGTAATCTAATATTTTGTTTTGGCTACGTTTAACAGGTTTTTAAATGCATGTGTACACATTTTGTGCAACATTGTATATACATTGGATAAATGTCTACGACACTTTTCAATTAATCTCAGTTTAGTGCTAAACAGCTCCTAGTTACATATTTCTTGTTGATAGGATTACAGTGACTGTAAGTAATTATCATCTATAAATTTGAGCTTAGTGCTCTGCAATTCAATCTCTTTTATGTGTGGTTTCCTTGGGGGCTGGCTGTAGCTCCCAGGGAAATCACATGTTTAAAAAAACAAAATTAGGCCCACAGGGGGTCTGCCCTCCTGCTCGCAATGTCGTTGTGATTTTATTTTACATATATTTAAAAATTAAACCCCTGGGGGGGCTCAATCACCCCACAGGGGAAAACCACAATATTTTTTTAGAAAATGATGCCCCAACGGGGGAAGGGGGGAGCCCACTTGCACGAGAACCAACCCTCCAATTATTCCCTGGTGTCTATTGGGGTTTCCTGGGTGAAGCAGTGTAGTCAGGATCCATGGTAAGGAAACCATTTCAGGAAGACTTTTTTTCGAAAGAGGGGACTCTCCCCTTTCAAATGAGGCCTCCGTGAAAGCTGGGGAGGTCGTTTTGGCGTTTTCCCCCACCAGAGTAGAGAGTGGGCTTACTTGTTCGTGTCTCTCCTCCAGTGGGAAAAATTGTGATGTCAGCAGGCCTCGTGGCATGCTGATGACACACATTGAGAGACGTGGAAGAGATTCTGCATCTCCCCAGGGGTAAAAAGGATTCTTTAAAACCCTCTCCGATGTCGGCCAATTGATAAGTGGACGACCGATGCACTGGTGAGGGTGTGCATGTGTTGGCTATTGGCTTATGCTCCAAACTCATGTGCCAAGAATTAACAACAATGCATAAAACCTTGAGGTAACAAAAGAGAAATATAGAGATGCCCATCTAATGGCTGAAATAAACAATGTGAAAGCAGAAAACCTGTGATCAAACTCAGCTTCCTAGCTTGACCCAATTGTGTGACCCTATGAAATTCTGTTTGTTGTGTTTGATTTAATAGGCTGTAATGTTGCCCCATGTATAATAAGAATCTAGGCCACATATAGGATACACTTGACACAACATTTATGTGGCATTTGCCGGCCAGCTACACTATAACCTCATGCTCCAAGAATTAAAGACAAAAACATTAACCCTTAACCAACGAAACCCTGTATGCTGCCCATGACCTCTGCTTCCAGGTGGGGGCTAAAGTGATAATTGAGGACTGTCGCTGTGGTGCATTGCTCTGTCGAGAAGAGGGATGTCACCCTGTACAGTGCTGTGTACTATAGGGCCCATTTCCCCAATTGTACTGCTAAAAAATCCTAAATGCCAGGAGGGGACCACAGTGAAGTGAGACAGTTATCACTCTGGAGCAGCATACAGCTGTAAAGAAGCAAGCCATTACCCACGGAGGAAGAGCAATGATTCAACTACCCAACAATCCAGGAGGACCCAAGATCTGTGGCCAGATTCAGGTAGGCTTACCGCATAGGCTGAATTCAGGCAGACTTACTGCATAGTGGAAGGAGCACCTCTAGCAGAGCATCCAGTCCTTTGCTCACCTCCGGGCTGCTGACATATGCCAGGGCATTCTGAACTTACACTCCAGCAAGAGTGGGTAAGACGGAATACTGGGCCGCCTGGCCTTGGGGGTAACTTGCTCCGACTGACACACTGGCGCAAAGGCACTTTGACTTACTGAGATTTCATCTTTCTGAGACTTGAACTCACTAGCGTCATCTCACATAAATGGGGAATAACCACAATCCTTTGAAAGGGACGTGGAACTTGGGAGCTGACACAGAGAAAGAAAGTGTGCCTGCCTTAAGAAGACAGTGTATATTATATGTACACAAAATACATGGGCGGATGTATGGGAACGCCCAGGCACCACCCATGTGATGCCTACGTAACACATGGTAACGCAAGGCAGCGCTAGTTTTTTTTTTAACAAAGCCAAGCAAAAACTCCCCTATAAGGTTATTACCTCTTTGTATTTGTGCTGCAGAATGAGGCATACTTGCTGAAAGGAAATAACGAGGAGAAAAAAAGAGATTTCTTCTTGTTACACCAGCATCCGGTAAATGCAACAGTTTGGTGCAAACCTATGTTTACCAGTCTTCATTAATACAGTTTGTTGTCAAAATACATGGGTGGATGAACAGGAATACCCAAACTTTGGGTTTTTAATATAGCACAGAGAGCTATGAAGGGTGATATGTGACTCCTACACGTTGTAACTCTCCCTGTCTTATGTAACATATCCCGTACATTGATTTGCAAACATGCATGATTTATTGTCACCAGAATATGTATGTGTTATGTAAATCACCCTGACACCCTGTATTGGGAGATATAGTGCTAAAAATAATAATAATAATAGTGGTAGTTAAATTGTTATTTTGTGTAAATACTGGGACAGAGCACATCTGACATTCTTCCAGTGCATGCAGATCTCCTATACAGGGTCTGAACAAAGTTGAAATTGTGCCTCTCTTACCTGTGAAGTGCCAACAGGCTGTGTGCTTTTGCTTCCCTTTCACTTCATTTACATCCAGGTGTTAGACTACAGACAGCTCCCATCCAGGCTACTCAATCAAAAGGAGGCCAAATGGCCCCTTAAATTCAGCCTGTGTTAAGATCACTGCTGCCTGCACATTGTTGCTCAATTTAAAAGTAGACAGTGTGCTGCGATGCTGAATGTGTCCAGGTGTTTGAACATTTCACCAGGATGAGTTCAGCATATTTTACTGTAGGCCCCAACTACTTGGCAGGGTCGATGACGCCCACCCTGTGAAAATAGAAGGTGAACGCCATCCACCCACGTTTACCCCTGACTTGTGCCCTGAAGTTAAGGCTTACGCGGATAATTGTGAGCTGCCAACCATCTCCCCTGTGATGGAAAGGTCAGAGATGCAAAGGAAAACCATACTGAAATATAGTTAGAAGTGTGCGAGCCGCCGAACGCTGGAAATTGGTTTGAATCATACCATGGCTCAATATCCTCATTCTGTGAATCTGGGAAAATCTGCCTGTGCAGCAAAAAAGTGTAACCTAGTCTTTTTGTTTTAAAGTGCACTTATGGCCTTTCTCAAGGTTCATGCAATATAAATATGCCTGTAACCCATGCTCTGATCTCATCCTCCAAGAATTAAGGGTAAAGCATTAACCTTTGATGTCCACTGGAAAATCTGGGATGTAGTTCAGATTCCCTGATATACCAAATTGTGAGATCCTAAGCAAATACTTTACTTCACCATGCCTTTTTTTTGTTCATTATCAGAAATGAGAGCACCTTCAAATACGTGAGTTTAGGAATTGTGCAGTTAGACATAACGATTTTAATAGTGGCACCCTACAATACCAATTCCCTATAGAGGCTGTACAATAAAGAGAGCAACAAGCACCTCAAAGGAGAGAGTCAGCAGAGGCTCTCAAAATTCTAAAGCCTTCCTCCCATGTTATTGTTAAAGATACTCTGGCCCTCATTACAACATTAAAGAAGTCGGCGGAGGCCCAACTGGGGATGGCCTCCCAGCGGGGGAGGGGTACTTGTCGCACCATAACCCCCCTGATTTTCTGTATCCTGGCGGTGGCCTATCCAGAGTTGGATGGGCACTTGAGGGCATCACAACAGCCACAAGGGGGTGAGTACAGTCACATCCATCTGACTCTGCGTGCATTACGATGTGTCTGGGTGGGGGAGGTGGGCTGTGGTTTCCCCTAGGCCAGGGCGGGTTTTGTAGGTAAGGTCCCTTCGTGAGGCAGGCTATGTGGCACCCCAACCCCACCGGTGGTAAGAGCCAACTACACCTAGTCAGGCTCCTGTGACTTCCATGTGTGCAGCAATTGGGCATAGGCCTCTTACCCCATGTCCCTGTGTTTGATTAGGGAACTCTAAGTGCATAGCGTAGTGCAGAGGGCTGCAGTGTCTGTAGTGTCCACCAACGGTAGTGGTATTGCATGCACTGAACATATCTTTCTTCTGTCCCACCCCTTTTGTGGTCTCCCTGTTCTTGTGTGCATTAGCATCATCAGGCGGAGGAGCAGTGGCACCGGAGCAGGATGGAGCTGCATCCCACATGGCCCTGGAGGGTGAGACAACAGAGTCTGAAGCCACCAGTGGGACGGAGGGCGAGGGGAGCTCCACAGCGGGGACAGTAGGTGACATCAGCAACAGCGACTCTTCCTCTAATGGGAGCTCCCTTGCGGTGGCGGGCCCCTCTATGCCCCCCGCATCAACAGGTACAGCCGCCACCCCCCCCAGCACCGTCGTCCCAGCAGCCCCTCAGCATGTGTCCCGTGGCTGCTCACCCAGGAGGGTGGGTATCTCCTTTGCCCCAGGCACCTCAGGCCCTGCCCCAGTCAGCCCTGCTGCCCTCAGTGAGGAGGCTATTGACCTCCTGAGATCCCTCACTGTTGGGCAGTCTACCATTCTGAATGCAATCCAGGGTGTAGGGAGGCAGTTGTAACAAACAAATGCATACCTGGAGGGCATTCATTCTGAGCAGGCAGCCCAACAGAGAGCATTTCAGGCTCTGGCCTCAGCACTGATGGCAGCCATTGTCCCTGTGTCCAGCCTCCCCCCTCCAACTTCTTCCACCCAGACCCAATCCCCTGTACCTCACCCTATCCCAAGCACACCATCACCCCAGCATGCACACACCTCAACACACAAGGGTGGCTCTGGCAAACATAAGCACCACACATCCCACAGGCACTCACACAAGCATCACACACATGCAGACATACCAACATCCACTGCCTCCACTGTGTCCCCCTCCTCCACATCTCCCTCCTCCCTCCCTGTCTCGTCTCCACTCACACCTGCATGCCCTACATCTTCAGCCACTACCTCCATCACCAGCACGCCCATCACCACACACCGCTCACATGCACTCACCACCCCCACTACCATTCACACATCCCCTGTGTCCTCTACCAGTGTGTCTGTGAGCCCTCCTCCCAAACTACACAAATACAGCCATCCACCTCACAACAGCCTCCAGCCCATGCACCTTCACCCAAAGTCAGAAAACGTACACCTCCTTCAACCACTACCTCTTCCTCCACTCCCAAACCCCCTCCATCTACCCGTCCCAGTGTGTCTAAAAAGCTTTTCCTGTCTAATATTGACCTCTTCCGTACACCTTCCCCCCATCCATCCCCTAAGGCCCGCCTTTCCAGGTCCCAACCCAGCACCTCAGCCACCACATCACTGTGCACAGTGGTGCCAGCAACTGCGGGCTTTTGGAGTGCGCCAACCAACAGGGCTGCCAGTGTTCCACGGAGTGAGGGCAAGGACATTCCGCCACCTCTAAAAGTACAAATGTTGCCCACATTCCGGAGGGAGAAGGCAAAAACACCTGCCACCAAGGGCTCAGGGAAAACAAAAGTGGATAGTGGCAAGACAGCAGCGCCACTTTCCAAGGTTGCGAAGGGCCAGAAAATCAAGGGCAGGTCCACGTCGACGCCAACCTGCACGGCGGACAAGACCGCCATCAGCAACACCACCTGCATGGCCACCTGCACCGCCACCAGCACCGCAGTCACTGAGGCTGCCACCAGCACCGCCGCCACAGAGCCCACCGCCAGCACCGATGCCACAGAGCTCACCGCCAGCACCGATGCCACAGAGCCCACCGCAAGCACCGATGACACAGAGTCCGCCGCAAGCACCGATGCCACAGAGTCCGCCGCAAGCACTGATGCCACTGACACCGCTGCCAGCACCGCCAGCGGCCCCACAACATCCTGAGCCAGTGGCACCACCGCAGACATGACTGCCATCCCCAATAGTCAGTCGTACAAGGCTGGTGGTCAGTTCCAGGAGCCTGGGCAGCTTGCATGTTGCACCACAGTCAGTTGAGTATCACATCCACTACTTCTGTCCTTGGCAGGATGAAGCACTCTGGGCACAAAGCCCCCTCCAGAACCAGTGAACAAAGGCATCCACTACCTCAGTTCTTGGCAGGATGAGGCACTCTGGGCACAAAGCCCCCTCCAGAACCAGTGGAGAAAGGCATCCACTACCTCAGTCCTTGGCAGGATGAAGCACTCTGGGCACAAAGCCCCCTCCAGAACCAATGGAGTATCACATCCACTACCTCAGTCCTTGGCAGGATGAAGCACTCTGGGCACAAAGAGCCCCTCCAGAACCAGTGGAGAAAGGCATCCACTACCTCAGTCCTTGGCAGGATGAAGCACTCTGGGAACCAAGCCCCCTCCAGAACCAGTGGAGAAAGGCATCCACTACCTCTGTCCTTGGCAGGATGACGCACTCTGGGCACAAAGCCCCCTCCAGAACCAGTGGAGTATCACATCCACTACCTCAGTCCTTGGCAGGATGACGCACTCTGGGCACAAAGCCCCCTCCAGAACCAGTGGAGTATCACATCCACTACCTCAGTCCTTGGCAGGATGAAGCACTCTGGGCACAAAGCCCCCTCCAGAACCAGTGGAGACTGTTATCCACTTGAGAGACTGTGGCTTTGCACTCCCCAGGACAATGCAGTGGGCAAACCACCCACTGGAGAGACTTGAGAGACTTTGGCTTTGCACTCCCCAGGATAATGCAGTGGGCAAACCACCCACTGGAGAGACTTGAGAGACTGTGGCTTTGAGCTCCCCAGGATAATGCAGTGGGCAAACCACCCCCTGGAGAGACTTGAGAGACTGTGGCTTTGCACTCCCCAGGATAATGCAGTGAGCAAACCACCCACTGGAGAGACTTGAGAGACTGTGGCTTTGCACTCCCCAGGATAGAGCAGTGGGCAACCCATCCACTTGAGAGACTTTGGCTTTGCACTCCCCAGGATACAGCAGTGGGCAACCCACCCACTTGAGAGACTTGGGAGACTGTGGCTTTGCACTCCCCAGGATACAGCAGTGGGCATGGGGCCCCCTCGTGGAGCTGGCGTCGTGCACTCATCCAGCTGAGGTGTCCCCCCTTCCCTTCCCTCTGAGGTCCCTGTTTCATTTCGATCTGATGCCCCTACGGTGTTCTCACTGTTTGGAGTCTGGTATCAAGTGTGGGCCTCGTCCATGCATTTTGGGCCCAGTGGTCCATGGACTATGAATGGTGCACTATCCGGACTTGTGTAGTTGGTGTACATATTTGTTTATACTGTATTTCAAGTTTTGACTAATGGATTTTTATTTATTACAATCGTTCAACTCATTTCCTTTTGTCCTTGTGTTCTTCCAGGGAGGGGTGGGGGGTGTAAATGTAATGTTGCAGCATGTATTTGTGTGTATGTTGTTGTGGGTGACGGTGGGGGTGGGGGTGTTGCATGTTTTGTGTGTGTGTCACTCTCTTTTCCCTCCCCCTCCACTGTGTTGTAGGTGCAGTACTCACCGTGGTCGTCGCCGCCGTCTTTCGTGCTCCTGGTAGAGGAGCAGGAATACCATCGCAGGGAGTATTTGGAGTTCTGGCTCCATGGCATCCTGGTTCCTCGTGGAATGTGTAGAGGTGAGTGTTTTCCCTTCCAAGTCCTGTTTCCATCGTGTTTTTGTTCGTGTTGGTTCCGCCCCGGAAAAGGTGGCGGATTGGCCTTCCATAATAGTGTGGGCGGTAAATTGTCTTCCGCCTGTCTGTTGGCGGTGACCACCGCAGTGTTTGTTTCTACCGCCGTGGTGGTCGGAGTTTTAAAGTGTCTGTCTATGTTGGTGGTTTCACACAAACAGTAATGCAATGAAAGCACCACAAAAAAGACTCCACACATGTTTCAAAATCGAGAATTTTTATCTGAGTAAAAGAAGACCAAAACAACAAAAACCCAATGAGTAGAAGTCGAGATATTAATTTTTAAAGGCTAATCTAAAATTAGTGCTTAGAAGTCACTAGCGGTCAAAAGGTTACTTGAGGTTGTGAGGGGCTGGTGCACATCCAAAGTTCAAGTTGACTACGATGGATGGTAGGCTGGCTACAGAACCCATGCAGGGTACGTTGACTAAGTACCTTAGATGGAGCAAAGCGTCAATGTCGAGGGCAGGATGTGTCGATTTTTCCACGCAGTTGGGTCATTGTGTTGTCGTTGGGCTCCATTGGAATACAGGCAACATTTCATCATGGGGCACTGCAGAGATTAATTATCGGACCGCAAAGGCTGTGGATCCGTGAGCGTACAGATGCTGCGTTGTTAGCAAGGGGCTATGAATTGGTTCTGACTGGCACAGTGGTGATGATTTGTCAGTTGTAGCAGAAAACAGTGGCAGAACACACGTCTGAGCCCAGGACTGGAGGGGTCCAGTAATGTACTGATTTTGTGGAGCCCCACTACTTATACCCACATGTGCCTTTGAAGTACTGGTGACTTCAAAGCAGCTCCTTGAAGTACACAGGTCCTACTTTCATCCCAGTCCTGGCTCCAGACTATCAGCAGGGGGTAATCAGCCCTTTGTGTGGGGACAGGCATTTCCCCATTCATGTTTAAGTATCTACTTCCCACCACCCTTCCTGCCCAGGAAGGCCCATCAGAATCCAAATGAATGCAGATGAGTGCTCAGACACAACTAACTTTCCTGTGTTTGTGGCTGTCTAGAGGGAATACACAATGTGTACTTGTCACCTACCACAGACAAGTATTGGAGGCAGGCTGTGAGGCACACAGGGCAGTGAGAGCAGAGAAATGTACACTTTCTTAAAGTGGCATTTCTCAAATAGTAATGTTAAAATCGACCTTACCAGTAACAAGGATTTATCATTACCATTCAAAAGATATAAAACATGACAAAGTTACTCCTTACTGATCAGAAATAACACCTTAAAAGTATATTATGGAATTTCCAATGCTTGCCTACAAGAGGAATAGGCCTCACAGTAGCAAAAAACGACTTTGGGAGTTTTTCACTACCAGGATATGCAGAAGGTACAAGTACATGTCCTGCCTTTTACTTACATAGCATCCTGCCTTATGGGCTACCTTGGACCTACCTTAGGGGTGACTTAAATGTAATAAAAGGTGAGTTTAAGACCTGGGAAAGAAGTTTTAAATACCAATTCGAAGTGTCAGTAAAACTACACACACAGGCTCTGCAATGGAAAGGCTGAGATGTTTAAGGGCTACTGAGGTAGGTGGAACAATTAGTGCTGCAGGCACACTAGTAGCATTTAATGTACACACCCTGGGTATATGGTATACCACTTTAAAAGGGATTTATAAGTAAATTACATATGCCAGTTGTGCATATACAAATGTTACAGTGTTTAGGGGAGAAACACATACACCTTAGCACTTGTCAGCAGTGGTAATGTGTTCAGGGTCCTAAGGCCAACAAAACAATGCAGCACAAATGTGAGACAAATAGGCAAAAAGATTGGGGGAAGAGCACCCTAAGGTTGTCAGGTCTAATATATGCCCCCCCCCTGCTGAAAGTGGGGATAGATACTAACTTCAAGGGAGTTCTAAGGCAGGCCAACCTGGATAGACCATCACCATAGACATGGTTTACCCCTGATCGGTGATCCACCATAAAGTCCATACCCTGTGGGAAAATGGGCCACATTAGCAATTCTGGATTTTCACCACTCATTTGCTTGAGCTACCTGAGGCCTATGGTCAGTCTGAATAAGGAAGTGAGTTCCAAAGAGGTATGGCCTCAAGTTATTCAGGGCCTGCACCACAGCAAAAGATTCCATAGCACTCCACCTCTGGTCCCAGGGAAGTAACCTCCTAGAGATGAAAACTACAGGTTGGTCTAGGCCTTCTTCACTGAGTTGTGATAAAACTGTCCCTATGCGATGCTCTAAGGCATCTTTCTGAATGATAAACGTCTTGAAGTCAGTGGCCTTGAGCACAGGGGCTGTGTACATGGCTCGCTTCAGGTAGTCAAATGCTTTTTGACATGTCTCTGTACAAATCACATTCCTGGGTTGCTTCTTAGAAGTCAGCTCTGTCAATGAGGCACCAATGGTGTCATACCCCTTGACAAATTACTTGCAGTACCCAGTGAGGCACAAGAAATCTCTGACCACAGTCTGGGTTTTGGGGGGGACTCCCAGGACATGACAGTTTCTATTGTGGCCTGAAGGGGCTACACCTTACCTCTTCCCACCAGGTGTCCTGAGTACACCACATACCTCTGCCCTATCTGGTACTTACTGGCCTTGATAACCAGGCCTGCCTGTTGCATAGCCTGAAGCACTTCCTGGAGCTCGAAGATGTGGTTTTTCCAGGTGCTACTGAAGATATCAGTGTAATCCAGATAAGCAGCTGAGAAGACCTCCATACCAGCAAGGACCTGGTTCACCAAACCTTTTAATGTGGCAGGAGCATTTTCGAGTCCAAATGGCATTACACAAAATTGGTAATGGCCCTCTAGATTGGAGAAGGCTGACCTCTCCTTGGCACCCTCTGTTATGGAAATCTGACAGCCCCCTGATGTAGGATCAAAGATAGTTAAGTACAGGACAACCCCTAACAGGTCAATCATCTCATCAGCCTGGAGGTGAGCATTTGTCTTGGTCACAAAATTTAGAACCCCGTGCAATCCACACAGAACTACAGTTCAGGTGTGGTGCCTGGTGGGGCAGCTGTTGGTACCTGCACCACATGACTAAACCAGGTACTACTGGAGGGTTCTTTCACCCATAACTCCAGCATTTTAGAGACTTTAATCTTAATGCTGGCCCTCATCTTATCAGACAACCTGTTAGATTGAATCTTGACAGAGAGGTTGTCTCCTGTGTCCACATCATGGGTACAAAGGTGGGTAATCCCGGGATTAAGGGAGAACCTAGAAGCAAACGTCCGAACACTTGGAGGAAGTCATTCTGCTCTTTAGGAGTTAGAGGGGGGAAGGATTACTCCTTTCACAGACCTATCCTTCTCCTTGGAGTCTAAGAGGTCAGGGAGTGGTTCACTCTCCTATTTCTTTCCTCCATCTGTCACCAACGACATGGTGAGCTCAGACCTCTCAAAGTGGGGTTTGAGGCGATTGACGTGGAGCCCCTGTGGGGTTCCGTAGGTACCCTAAGGTTCACCAGGTAAGTGTCCTTGTCCTTTCTCTCAATCACCTCATAGAGCACACTCAGGTAAAAATCCCCATTAAGGCCTTTGCCACTGCAGGTACAGTTGCAGTCCTCTGAGGGATTGCCTCTGGGTACCAAGAGGCATGATCCACCAAGACCAGGATGAACCTCTGACCGGAGGTAGTCTGGGGATCCATAGGCCCCACAATGTTGATGCCCACCTGCTCAAAGGGTGTGTCAACAACAGGCAGGGGCTCTCAGCCTGTGCCCTGTCTTCCCACTGGCTTGGCAAGTAATACATGTCCTTTAGAAGGTATCTGAGTGTAGGAGGCTGGACCTCTATGTAGTGTGCAAAGCTAGGCACACTGTGTAGGGGGTCCAGGCAACCACACAATGGTTTAAAGAGGTAAAAACTAGATCACCTAGTGCTCTAATGTTTATGGTAGCTTGGTCGAGCAGTTAGGTCAATCTTGGAGAAGTGCAAAGCATTTGTTGTACTCACAGTATCAATCATGCAACTCACAACATTTGAAGGAATAACTCAAGACCAATTTTAGACAATACTTCAGATTTTAATATAGTTTTTAAGACCAAGAATATTAAAATTGGTTAAGCACTCTTGGAGATATGGATTTTTTAAGTTTAATAAAAATAGTCTTTTTGTGCGTAATTATGCTCCATGGGACTCAATGGAAAGTCCCCTTTAAAGATACATATAAAATCACACATTTGCTTTAACAAGTTCTTCTTTTGCAGGTTGATCGAGGTTGTCAGTGGACACAATGGGCCAGCTGGAGAGGTTCGGGCAGCTCCCGGTTCTGGCGGTAGCAGAGGGGAAAAATCTCTAGAGCTGGTGCAGGGCCACTGCGGGTGACCACTTGGGAAAGGTCTGTGCAGGTAAGTTTAGAGGTGGATTCTTGGGGTCCCCTTGAAATGTCAATGTTGCAAAGGGTGAGGGACCCTTAGGGCACAGGATGTTCTTTGTTGCAGGCCACAGGGCGGCTGGGTGCAGAGTAAATTAGTGAGCCAGGATCTGTGCACAAAGATGTCCTCTGGATCTGGAGATCAGTCTCTTTAAGGGTTGTTTGCAGATTAACGGGGGCACTCAGGTGGGAGGTCTGCAGTGTTCCGGAAGTCCCTCAACTGGTGCTTCCTTCTGGTCTTTTTTCAGCCCTCGGCTAGGCTGGTTTTCCTGGTGTTCGTCATCAGCAGACCAGTACCCAGGATAGTAATACGGTTCAGCCACTGGAGGGTGCAGTGCCACCATTCTTGGCACACTTGCAGGGTTTGTCCTCAAGTTTCTTGGTGTGTAGATGGGTCAAGCTGTGACTTCCAGTTTGGGAGTTTCTAATGGTTTGACCATCTGCTGCTAGAAGCAGGCACGGGAGATGGGTTTCAAAGGAGGTAATCCCTTTAAGCTGATCGCCAGGGCAGTGCACATTCCTGAGGGAGGGGGTGTTAGCACCTCCACCCACGAAGGGCATTTCTCTGCAAACCAGACAGAGAGGGCTCTCTCCCAAGGTTTGTAGATTGGGTGTCTGGAGGTGGCAGGATGGATAGAACCAGTCAGCAACCATGCCAGGGTAGTTAGCTTTTGCAGGGGGCACCTCTAAGGTGACCCCTGGGTACATTTAGGGATAAATCCAATACTGGTACCAGTTTGGAATTATCATTCTGAATAGTTTGATACCAAACAACCCAGGGTTCAGAGTGGCCATCATGTAGCTGGGAAACTCGTGTTGACCAGTTCCCAGCACATATATTAAAATGGCTGCTATTTTCACTCACTATGTCCCAGGTTTGGAAAAGAAACAGTGGGGGCATATTGCCATGCAGCTTTGCCATCACATATAACATGGAGCACCCTGCCTTAGGGCTATAACGCCTGCCAGAGGGGTGTCTTACCCATAGTAAGTACAGTGTACGGTGGACAGAGCACACAGGCAGTGTGCCATGTCGAGTTTGTGTTTCAGGTTTGCACCAGGCCACTCAGCCTGCAATGGCAGTGCTGGGTGCATCTGGATGCATGGTCCTAGAGGGTGGCACAATCAGTGCTGTTGCCCTCAGGGGCCTACCCAAAGTACCCCATGACCTGGGTACCTTAGTACCCTTTTACTAGGGACTTATAGTGGTAGCTAAGGGTGTATTCAATTGTGCCAATGGCATTTTTAGGGACAGAACACTGGCACTGGGAACCTAGTTAGCAGAATCCCAGTGCACTCCAGTCCAAGTTGCATTCAGAAGCCAGACAAAAAGCGTAGGGGGGTACTGCAACCAAGTGCCAGTTTTCCACACTGAGGAAGTTCTGATCTTGGGCCAGTAGAAGTGGGGAGATACCATAAAAAGGTCTTGTTCTGGCCCAATTGTCCTGCCAGGGAAATCACATGTGGCAGCTCCAGTATATAGGGCCCCGTAGCATTGGAGGACTACCAGGGCCCTTGCTGTCCCATGGACAGAAGCCTTAAGCTCACTGTAAAGGAGGTTGTCCTCCCAGTAAATCTGGTAATTTCCAGAGACATTATCCGCTGCCTGGGCTTCACCCTGGCACCTCATGCCCTCAAGGGTTGGATAATCCCTTTGTGCCCCACAGAACTCCTTCTTTATGGGGCCTCCTTCTACATCTCAACCAGCAAGAGTAGGCAGGTTGCCAAAGGAAGCAGTGCCCTCCTCAGAGGACTTTAGGGCGACAACTGCAGGGACCCCATCCATCTCATTGGTAGAACACCCAGGGGCTTGTTTCTTATGTCCTCTGCTTTTCCCTTTTGTAGCAGCTGGCTGGACCATTTTTCAAGGTTCCAGCCCTTTTTGACTCCCCTACCGGGCAGTCATGGACCTTGTGGTAGCATAGATCCACTCAGGTAACCCCAATATTTCTATATAAGCTTTAAGCTTCACCTCTTTCCAGATATTGAACTCAAGATCTTAGCCCAACATACAGTCCACAGGCATGGTAGGGCTCACAACAACCTTCCAATGTCCTGAACTACCCCCACTCAAATGGAACAAGGGCCAGTGGATAGTGACCTTTTCTGTTGTCAGCCAGCGCAACTTGGCGGCATGCATGTGGAATCACCTGCTCTTGGGATACCAACTGACTCCTTACCATAACCATGCTGGTACCTGTGTCCTTCAGAGCCTCAACATCTTGCCCATTGATGGTGACCCATTGCCTATGCTTTGTAGTATTTGAGGTCACATGGATCTTAGGAACCATCTCACTGTCACCCAGGGACGCTAGTGTAACCCCACTAAGCTCAACCCCATTAACTTGGACAAACTCCTGCTCCCCCATTGCTACACTAACCACCCTGGGGTTTTCCCTCCAATGGGCGGTGGTGCTGTTTTTGGACACTGATGACCCTCTTTGTAGTGTTCATATTCGTAGCACTCATAGCACTTGGGATTTTTGGGCTGCTGGCTCGTCAGGATAGATTTTCCTCTGGCAGCCAGATTGGGAAGGAGGACAAGACCCTTTCCCCTGTGAGTTGTTTGGAGGCCTTTAGAAAACTCTGGACCTGATTTAGAGTTTGGCAGATGGGCTATTAGTTCACAAACGTGACAGATAGTCCATCCGCCGTATTACAATTTCCATAGGCTATAACAGAATTGTAATGCAGATGGGATACCCGTCACATTTGTAAAGGAGTAACCCCATCTGCCAAACTCTAAATGAGGCCCTCTGTCTTTATCTCCCCCTCCTTCTTCTGGTGGGAATCCCTACTACACTTTTGAGAGTTCCCCTCAGATGCCTTTTTGGACACTCTGGCACTGACCCATGTGTCCTCATCCTCAGCAAGCTTTCTGAACCTCAGAAGCAAGTCTTACTATCCACCAGGAGTTGGAGCAGCTCTGTAAAGCAAAGATCATGCATGTGCACCTTCAAAATCAAGTTGTACAGCTCTTCATAATCTTCTCCTTTGCTGTCCCTCACCTAGCCCTTCAGTGCCTTGTTAGCACATCCTAAGTAATCCACCGAACTCTGTGATGCAATCTTGTGACTGGCCCTGAACCTCTGTCAGTATTTCTCAGGTGTCAGCCCAAACTTGGTGACTAGTATGGCCTTCTTAGCAGTGTCTCATCCCCCACCACTAATGTGAGAGTTGTATCCCTCATCCCCTGTGGGCATGTACCTCCACAAGCTGCCACCCCAGAGCTTCTCTGGGACCTAGTGCCCTCTCAGAGACACTTCACAGGTGGTAAACCATTTCTCTATCTCATCCTCCACCACACAGCAGGGCATTAAATCCTTGGGTATACAGACTCTTGACACTGCCAGTATGCTGCCACCATTTTCATTGCTGAACCTTACTTTCAGGGCTCTCACGTCCAGCTCTTTCAAGCTGAGCTCATGGGCCCATTTCTTCTCTTCAAGGGCCAGTTTCCTTTCCTCATGGGTCTGCTCCAATTTAGCAAGCTTCAACCTGAGATTCTTTCCTCCCTCCTGACTGCCAGCTCATTTGGAGACAGGTTCCTGAAGGTTCCTCTAGCTTGTCATCTCTTGCACTCTGGGTCACCACCCAGGCCCTTGAAGCTTCCTGCAGCTCCATCTTCCTAGTGAAGCCTTTGGTAGAAACTTGGAAGTTCTTGCAAAAACGTTGGCGCTGTTTCATGGTGTAGGCCTCAAGCCGAGCCAACTCAAAATCAATTTCTGCAGGTGCAGGTGTGACTTCTCTAGAGAAAGACACAATTTAGCAGAAAAATCAAAAAGCCATTCAGGGAGAATTGAAAAACTTTAAAATTGTCTTAATGCAGATTGTAGTGAACGCTGAGTTACTATATGGTATTCCACAAACACAAGCCCTATGCTCACCGCTGCCAACAATGTTAGAAATTGGGTCTCTAGTTGTCAGAGGTGTGCACCCTGTCCTAGTAAGGATCAAAATTTTAGTCAGGGTAAGCCAGATACACATTTTAAATTAACATGTGCTGAACCTCTGGTAGCTTGGCACAGAGCAGGCAGGCTCAACGTAGGAGGCAATATGTTAAGTATTTGTACAACACACAGAGTACCACATTGAAAACACCACAAGAGGACTCCACACAGGTTTAGAATAATAGAGACTATTTATCTGAGTAAAATAAGACCAACGCAGCAAAAACCCAATCAGTTTAAGTTGAGATATGAATTTTTGAAGAATAAACAAACAAAAAAGTGTTTAGATGTCACTAGCGATCAAAAGGTAACCCGAGTCATGAGTGACCAGTACAAATCCAAAGTTCAGGCCAACCGCAATGGAGGGGAGGCCGGCTACTGAACCCACAAAAAGTACCTTTGATGGAGCAAGGCTTCGACATGGAGGGCACGATGCGTCAAACTTATTCACGCAGTCGAGTCACTGCATCGTCGTTGGGCTCTAAAGGAATACAGGCAATGTGTCGTTGTCGAGCCTTGCAGAGCTTTGTTGTTTGGCCACGCAGGCTGTGGATTCACAGTTGCTGATCAGCCTCTGCGTTGAATGGTGATGTGTCGATACCAACCTGCACAGTGATGACGATGTGCCTGTTTTGACAGTAAACAGCAGCAGAACCCACTTCTGAGGTCCGGGTCTGGAGGGGGTACCTCAGGCAAGGGTAGGACTCACAGATGGCAGAGTCCAACAGCACCAGGATAGTTGCAAGAAGGCTCTGAGATTTCAGAAAACAGGAGGCAAGTCAGCAAGCTCTTGGAGTCACTCTGGGTTCAAATAAGATGGTTTCAGTCCTTATCCTCAGCAGGGAAGAGATCGGCTGGCATCAAGGCAGGTCAAAAAGCAGAGAAATAGTTTCTCAGACCAGTCGGTCCAGGCCAAGTGGAAATCCTTACAGAACAGCAGTCTTTACTCCAGCAGAGTTCTTCCCAAGTCAAGTAATGTACTGATTTGATGGGGTCAGAGCCCCAGTATTCACACCCACATGTGCCTTAGAAGTAGAGGTGACTTCAAAACTGCTCCTTGAAGTGCACATGTTCTCCTTTCATCCCAGTCGGGGCTCCAGACTATCAGTAGGGGGTAATCAGCCCTTTGTGTGGGAAGAGGCACTTCCCTCTTAATGTGTGTCAATTCCACTCCACCCTTCCTACCCAGGAAGGTCCATCAGAATGTAGATGAATGCAGATGAGTGCTCAGACGCACCTAAGCTTCCTCTGTTTGTCGCTGTCTAGAGGGAATGCACAAAGTGTAGCTGTCACCTACCCCAGACATGTATTGGAGGCAGGCTGCCAGACACATAGTGCAGTAACAGCAGAAAAATGTATACTTAAAGTGGCATTTCTAAAATAGTATTGTTAAAATCGACTTTACCAGTAAAGAGGATTTATCATTACCATTCAAAAGATAAGAAATATGACAAAGCTACTCCTTCCTGACCAGGAATTACACCTTAAAAGTATGTTATGGAATTCCCAATGCTGGCCTCCAAGAGGAGTAGGCCTCACAGTAGTGAAAAACGACTTTGGGAGTTTTTCACTACCGGCATATGCAAAACTCACAAGTACATGTCCTGCCTTTTATTTACATAGCTCCCTGCCTTATGGGCTACATAGGTCCTAACTTAGGGGTGACTTATATGTAATAAAAGGGGAGTTTAGAGCTTGGCAGGAGGTTGTAAGTACCAAGTCGCAGCAGCAGTAAAACTGCACACACAGGCTCTGCAGTGGCAGGCCTAGGACATGTTTAAGAGCTACTGAAGTGGGTGGCACAAATATTGGTGCAGGCCGACTAGTAGCATTTAAATTACAGGCCTTAGGTATAAGGTATACCACTTTACAACCGACTGTTAAGTAAATGAAATACGTCAATTGTGTTTATACCAATTTTACTATGTTTAAGGGAGAAGCACATGCACTTTAGCACTGGTCAGCAGTAGTAAAGTGCTCAGAGTCCTAAGGACAGCAAAAAGATTCAGCAAAAATGTGAGGAACAAAGGCAAAAAGATTCAGGGAAGACCATTCTAAGGCTGTCAGGTCTAACATCCATGCAGAATACAGGGACTGTACACTCCATTGTACATTATAAGGATATTGCAAGTCACCATGGAGACCATGACCATATATAGAAGAGAAGCCAAACTTTGAGTGGTCATATGTCTCAGAGGTGACTTAGAAGCTCTTTCTATTATACGACAAAGGGTACTTAGGGCCTGATTTAAAACTTGCTGGACAATTTACTACATCACAATGGTGATGGATATCCTGTCTCCTGAAAACTATATTCCATATGTCCTATGGGATTTCAATTTCATCAGACAGGATATCCGTCTCCGTGGTGACTGAGTAACCTGTCTAACGAGTCCTAAATCAGGCCCTTAATTACATACAGTACATGGGCATAATGTTACCTTCTCCCCAAAAAGCATAAATCCTTAGCCTAGGTATCAGTCATGTGAATGAATATAGTTGCAAATATATGAAATAAATGTATTGAGTAATTAAAACAGCAATATACAGCTAGCATGTGCTGCAAAACCTCATTACAGGCAGTTTAATATGTCACTTTCAAAAACAACTATAGCAGATATTGTATGATAACACACAGCATGCAGAAAGATTCCTATTTTTCTGTAATAGACTAAAGCTGAGCAATAATTAAAAATGTCATAAAAAAGTGTTTATTACAGCTGAAAAGCTGTTTCTTACATTAACTATTTGAATATTAGCTGTAAATCTGTCCCTTTACCTATTCTTCATATGGCTTGCTGGCTCTCACAGCAGACATTGTGACTTCACAACTCAACTGTAGTAACTAACTACAGTCAGGCAGCTACATCATGTTCTTATTACAAGTGACAAGTTTCAACTATACTATAAAAAAGCAATAGAGCCAGGTCTTGGATGGAGATTACAGGATTTTATGTATTACATCATGTACAGAATCTTCTAGTGTAAAGCACTTAAAACATGCTCTTCTGAAAATGTGTTCAGATGCTATTTGTTTACTATTTTGCAAAAAAAGGTGATAGGGATCACCTATTTAAAACAAATCTTGGTTGCAGAAAGAGTCTGCTTCAGCTCTAGGTTTGATGGTGCTCAGCAGATTGAGAACTCTGACATATGTTGGATTGATTAAAAAAAAAGTCAGTTTAGGTGTTTTTTATATTTCAGTCAAACACAGAATAATAGAACGTGTGCTAAACCAAAAATTGGGCATCGCTGAAGACCAGAACCTTTTTTGACCATTGTTGACAAAACCTCAGTGAAACCTTTGCTGTTCATAATCCAGTCAGATATTTTAAGAAGTTTAACAATACAGTTTGAGATGTTCGGCCGCATATCTTCTGGTAGTACAGAAACATGACTCCAGGAAATGTCAGTGCACGGACAGATCATGATTAGGACAACAAAAGTGGAAATCAGCAGCTACTACTAGGTAAGGTGGTCAGATAATGTTACAATAGTTTTAGAAACGCCTGTTACATTGTGTTATAATTATGAAGATCAAAGAATAAAGTGTGAATACTGCCAAAGAAAAGCTCTTATTTTCCAAACTGTGGAAGCTGGACTTGCGACAGCCAGTGTAGAAATCTCAAACAATCATGTTAAATGGACTTCACATCCAAATTTACAAATTTTGGCGTTTCTATTTCCAATACATGTAACAAACTGCTGACTGTCAAACAAAGGCAATACAAAAAATGTCACTAACATGTTTTATACACACTTGGTCATACATGAAACATAGATGTAGCAATACAAAAAATGGCACCATCATTTTTTATACACACTTGGTCATACATGAAACATAGATGCAGACGAGTTTGAACAAAATGAAGGAAACAGAAAAAAGCTATTGATTATTTGAACCTTAAGACATAGCTGCAGATATATAAAAACTAATTGAAGGTAAGAAAGATCGGCTTACCTGAAATGTTGAATTGACAAACCCAGCAATAATTCTCATATTATATAATCTGTCACCAATTGTCATTGCTGCTTCTCCATTCTGTAGCCTCTGAGAAAGCAGAGTCCTTTAATTCTACATTTTAAACATCAAAATATCCATCAAGCCGTAACTATCCAAACAACTACAGTGGCCCATAGAGGGACAGATTGGTTCAATTACATTTGAATAGAAGACACATTTTGACTACTTACTCTATTTTCAGGATTTATTTAAGGAGATAGAACAGGATACCAATCACTCCTCACAAAAAACTAAGCAATCCTGTCAAGAATATGACACTGATGCTTCAAGGGGTGATCTTTAAATATATGGCTTTCATCATAAGTCATTTCGATACCCACTAATAAATCACTGTCTTTTAACATGCAAGATTCCAAGCAGTCTAAGGAAATCAGTTCTAACCTCAGAACATGAAATATAATTTGGGTACTACATACCCAACAGAATTACCGTCTCATAGCCATTCTTTCTTCACTGTCAAAAGTCACTGAAAAGTTACATTTCAAATCTTTATTTTCGGATTTCAAAGGAAGGTTAGTAAAAATGCAGTCACACTTTTTGCATCAACATTGTGCTGATGCCAGTATATCTATCATGATCTTTGTAGAGTTGTCTTCAACATTTGACAAAGTGGATGCTTTGGTCTATGGTGCAAATTCGGGTTCAGACAGGATCTTTACTTCAGACTGAGGCTGACATCAAATGTCAATACATTTCAATAATGTGGAGCACATTTGGCTCACAGGAAAGACAGAGAGTGGTTATGTTTCAAAACCATGAAGCTTTATTAAAAGATTTGCAAAGTTACAAATTGAAATATTGAACTTTAATTGCAATTTAAAAGCCAATACATAAAAGCATTAGTCACCTTATTCAAAGCAATCGAACATCATAAGAGCAAAGACAAACTGTTATAACGTTATCCTGAATAGAATAGAGCAAATATTCCTGAAAGAAGGCACACTACACTGCTAACCTAGAGGAGTGTTGGGGAAATTTAGAGAGAGGTCAGGATAAGGGGATTCTGCCAGAAGGCCTTAGAAAGGCAATAGCAAGCATCGTCTCACAAGCAATAGAAAACAAATTTCTGATTCTCATGTCCTCTGTATTAGCTTAAATCACATATTCTTTTTTAAATATATCTACAAAATTTTTTTTAGTTGACATATCAAAATGACAATATCATTCCAATTGCACATTGGCATATATTAGCCCACTCATAAGGAAGATGCAATACCAATTACTAAATCAAACACTGCAATGCCGATTGACCAGCCCAAAGTAGTGCCACATGCATCCCCAATATTTTAGAATGTGTAAGTAGGCAGCCTCTGACTTATTGAATAGGTTATTTTAACTTAGCACATCAGTCCATTGCAGATTGCCATGCTGAGACATTGGATGGCTGCTTAGCGTTCTACTTGCAAGCAATGTCCCTCTTGGCTAGAAGACTAGCTAGACCCAGCAGTGTGTGCTCTCTATGGGGCCCTTCCAGATTCTCCAGCTTGTCCAAGATGCAATTCAAGAGGACAGATCCACAGGCCTCTCCAGCACTCGAGTCAACTCAGATCAATTGCTTTCCAGTATTTGGTGATGACAGCGCATGCCCAGAATACATAGTAAATGTTTGCCTCCGACTCTGAGAATCAGAAACAGTCAGGCAAAGCCCATTTGTGAGTCTGCCACAGACATCAAGGAGTGAGGTATGTGGTTTGTAAGTAGTCTAGTTGGATGAGGGGTTCAGCCGGGAAGAAATGGCCAAGGCCCGTGGACCATTCGTGTATCTGTTCACATGACTTCAACCAAAGACCCCAGCTAGAGTTCCCATTTCTGCTTGAAGCTTCAAATGTTTCTGGTGAGTTGATCACTAATGATTTGTAAATCTGGGAAATCCCCCCTATTCCCAGATATCCCATCAGGAGCTTAACTTCAAGGGGGCTGTGTTCCTGGAGTTCTCAATATCTTCCCTTGGTTGTATGTGACTGCAAATATTTATGGAAGTGAGTGGTAGAAAGGGCGAATTGGGACCGTAACTCTCTGAATGATTTTGTTGAGGATCCCTGCCAGGCATCTCCCAGGTAAGTAATACCTATTCTATCCCATTCTGCAAATCCTTTCATACATACATGATGAAGCTACTGCCTCTTCCACAGTGGGATATGCTGCGTTGGTCTCTTGTTCCAGCCAGTTATGCACAGCGGTCTATGTTAAGAATACCACCCTGGTAGGCTATGGGAGGCTATAGGGAATAAACTTATCTGAGAGTATGTGCAGAATATTATCAAGGCCCAAGAGGGACAGATCCAGTCTGTATGCTGGGGCTCCCCCTCTCCCATGTAGCCAGTCATTGATCATCATGTATTTAGACGCTGGCCATGTTCATTCCCCCATCATACATAGACTGGTAGCATTTCGCTAGGGTGATGCGGTGAAGGTGCCTGGCCCAAAGGAAGTTTCAAATCATGGCCATGAGGTTTCAAAACCCGGAGGTCAGGATCAGCAATGCCAAATTTTGGAAAACAGGGACTCAGGAGAGGACCTTCATTTTAACGAGTGCTATCCTATCATGAATCTGGAGTGGGAGGTGGGCCCAGCTTTGAAAGTCTAGCTTCATTTGGGATATAAGGGAAGAAAGATGGATTTACCAGGTTAGATTCAGTTTCAACAAAATACGTATGCCTAGGTATTGAAAGCTGAGCCCTCATATGGGGTTAATGTCTGCAAGGTCGTTGTGTCTCCCTTGAGAGGGATCAATAATGATTTGGCCCAATTTGTATGCAGACTTGATGCCTCCTAATAAAGAGCAAGGAACCACAGTCCATGTGGTCCCAACTCGTGGGGGTTAGTCAGATATAAGAGAACATCAGCAGCATAGAGCTCAAACCTGTCCTCCTTGGAACCACCCCCATGCCAGGTGCACATCTATGCATTACATCTTATCAATCAGGCTAGGGGATCTATGGCTAGAGCAAAGAAGAGACATGACAGATGCAGCCCATCCGAGGAGCTCTGCAGATTGGATAAGGGTCAGCGAATATTTGGTTGATACGCACCTGTACAGATGGGACAGACCACCAAATAGCAACAGAAGCTTGGTTTAATGCCCATGCATCCCGATATCCTGTCTAGGAAGGACCAATCAATTACATTAAATGTCTTCTCAAAGTCTACACGAAGGACAGCACAATGATATTGGAAATCCTGGAGACAAGCCAATGCAAATTGTAGGAGTTTGATAGAAAGCTTCCTGCAGAGGGCCAACATAAAACCACAGTGTAGACCAGAGAATGGAGCACCCTAAGGAACACTATGGGTGAGTGCACTGGCAAACATTTAAATTTCCAAGTTAATCAATGATATATGCTTATAAGAGGGACAGCACTTAGACGGGAATGCTCGTTTATGAATGACCACTATGGTGGTGAGGTCATGGTTTATAGGGAATGACCCTTCAGCCTTAGCCTCCATGTATAGATCGACCAGATGGAGTGAGTATCTCCCAGAATTTGCTATAGTATTCTATGGGGAACCTGTCGGGCCCGAGTATCTTACCAGCTTTCATCTCAGCCAAAGACTCCCCTATTTCCTCCAGCATAATGGGTAGTGAATCACACAATTTAACATTTTGTTATAGCTACACAGCTTACCATGGAGCGATCCAGTCAGGTTAAGGGTACCGACTGATAAAGCAAAACCATTACCTTCTCAAGCTAAGGCTCAATGCTGTCCTTTGAAATGCACTTCAGACTTACATTTAGCTGCAACATAATGTGACACATTTGGTCCAAGCCATTCTCTACAAGTGCTTGTTACTGCAAGATACAAGGAACATGTAAAAGTAAACATTCACATAAGAACAGAAATGAGTATATACATCATTGAAATTGCTGGTTCAACTTCTCCTGAAATACACAACATGAAAGAAATGTTAACCATCTGTTGGCTATCCTAAAATGAGGCCTCACACTAGCTATGGTCAATTAAAATGTGAACAGAACAACACAGACTAAATACATTTGTATGTTCACATGTTATAGTGGATACTGAAGCAAAACATGTAATTATGAAACCATCACTATCAAGGATATGGTTGAGGTTTGAGGCAGCATGTCATGGCCTTCAAGTGGTGTAGATCCTTTTTGCCAGACTGGACACAAAAGACTGCCCTCTCTCAATCTTTGAACAAAACAGAGGGTGGGAGGGGGAGTGTGGAGCTCCACAACAAATTGATCAGCCAGAAAATCAAAAGGTTTGCTGATCTGCAAAAGGATGGGCCTATGCATGATTCAATTAAGATTAAAAAGATGTAAAGAACCTCCTGCAGGAGGCCTTTAAGGGGAGTCCAAAGGGTTACATAAAATAATGTAGACAAACATAAAAATCTATTATTAGGAAACAATAATAAAATCCATCATCATCAGTAGGATGCATTTGAAGAAGCCAGGAAAAAGATCTAACAAAAGTCTGTCCTATGGTTGCAAAGTTTACAGAACATAATCTACGGAATATCTGTACCAATATCAATACAGACCTTAACATTTTCTTTAATCAACCATACAAACCACTTTGAACAACAGATCAAACAAATCATCATTCAATAAAGTACCGTACCTGAACAAGAACCCTTGATCAGCCCCAAAATGGCATCTCAAATGCAGATGGTAAAGAAAATACTCAAGGTATGGTTTTTAAAGCAAACAATAAATTAAGCCATTCTCTTCCTGAAAGACCATATGGTTTACACGATTACATATGTAAGATTCAATCAATTCAGTAGCTTTAGTGCATCAATTTCCAGCGATGTCCTCATGCATATTTGAAAACAAGCTTAATTATACTTCTATATGAAAATGGCAACTTTCAGCTTTTCATTAATTCAATATTCTTAATCTTATTGATGTTGAAGAAAACGTTTTACTAAGATTATCCTCAACCATATCTATATCTGGATAGAGAGAAGGCTGAAAATAAACAATGCAAGAAACTAAATGAATGGGTCTCAACCTGCACAAGTCTCTTAGATGAACCTTTAAACTTAAGGGAAGAGATCTTGAAAGAGTGATAGAATTTGATTATCTCAGCATTAGAATAAGATTTGGTATGCAGGTAAAGAAGAGAAATATGAACTTACACCACCACTCATCTTGGGGCCAGAGAATGTATCGGGCCTTGAAAACGAAGCAGATATCCCCTGCACTTAGAGTATAAAGGGCTGATTTATACTTTTTTAGTGCTGCATTTGCATAATGTTTTGATGCAAAAGTGGCGGAAACTTACAAAATGTAATTGAATTATGTAAGTTTGCGCCACTTTTGCGTCAAAAAATGATGCAAATGCGCCACTAAAAAAGTATAAATCAGGCCCATAGTATGAAGCAGAAGGTAGTGCCCTAAATGGAGTGGTACTGTGTGGCTTTGCAGAGGAGTCTTGTCTAAGGAAAGGTGAATACACCTTTTTAAGATCTTTGATAGGCCTCCCAAAGAGCACACCACCGTTGCCCCTATAATGGGATTTGAGTGTTAAACCAATCACTCATAATGCTAAGCTAAGACCAATAATGTTGTGGAGGAGGCTAAAAGTTACACCAGTCATAGCAGTTTATTATAATGCTCCTAATGAAGTGATAAAACTAGACAAGAACTCTAAGATCTTTTAGAAATGTTCTGTTAGAGACACCTTGCACCAAATTGGTTGGCAGGACCACCGGAATGACCAGGATTGGCCCCTGAACCTCTCTAAGGACACACTCAAGGAGGTTTTTTTGGGCGCATAAATGGGCACTACAGGTGAGCAGCAGGAACTTAGGTTTTCTCACTGCAGCCTTTTTTGAACTAAAAATACATAGCATGTGTGAGCCCTTTTTAGATTACGTCATGGCTGCAATAGCTCAGCTATTGCATCTTAAATTTAGGCATAGCACACTACCATTTCAATCTTTTTGTGGAAATTGGAAGTTCAAATTAGATCAGAACATGGCCTGTCCTGTAAGTCAGTATGCTGATGAGAACTTGCAGCACGTTTGCTCAGGGTATATTCAACCTAGGTCGATGTGGACTTTGCCTATTTATAAACAGCTGGAGGTTAGGCAGTGTGTGGTGGCTCTGAGGCTATATTGAGCTGAGACAAGGAATCTACGGTCTGTACAGTTGTCAAGTATCTCCATTGAGTTGTAGTATCAGAGCCAACACAATAAGACAACCCACTGGGAACCCCTAACAAACACTTGATGGCCTAGTTTAGTCCGCTGGCATTTATAATAGTGGTAATTTCCCCTTAGATTCTGCTGTTTTATGTTGGATGGAAAGTTGTAGAGAGGGCAATATGGTGTTCATGTAACAACTCCCACTCCAACATTTTGGTGTGATTTTAGTGTTCTCCATGTCTTCCAACCTCTCGGGTAAATAAAATATACGCAATAGTGATGGCTTTGTCATTTAAGGAAGTATTATGTGCTGCTGTAGGAAAGTACCATCTTGTCTGGCATGTTACCCCCATATTTCACTGTATATATGTTGTTTTAGTGTATGTGTCACTGGGACCCTGCCAGGCAGGGCCCCAGTGCTCAAAAGTGTGCCCTGTATGTGTTCCCTGTGTGATGACTAACTGTCTCACTGAGGCTCTGCTAACCAGAACCTCAGTGGTTTTGCTCTCTCTCAATCATAGTATTTCAATCAATCATAGTATTTATAAAGCGCGCTATGTACCCGTCAGGGTTTCGAGGCGCTGAGGGAGGAGGGGGAGGGGGAGGGGGGGGAGCGCTGCTGGTTTAGCGGTCGAAGAGCCAGGTCTTGAGGAGCCTTCTGAATGCGAGGAGGTCCTGGGTCTGGCGAAGGGATGTGGGGAGAGAGTTCCAGGTCTTGGCGGTGAGGAAGGAGAAGGATCTGCCGCCGGATGTCTTGCGCTGGATTCGGGGTACGATGGCGAGGGCGAGGTTGGCGGATCGGAGTTGACGTGTTGGGGTGTAGAAGTGGAGTCTGGTGTTGAGGTAGGAGGGTCCGGTGTTGTGAAGTGCCTTGTGAGCGTGGGTCAGGAGTTTGAAGGTGATCCTCTTGTCTACCGGGAGCCAGTGGAGTTCCTTTAGGTGAGGGGAGATGTGACTTCGGCGGGGTATGTTGAGGATCAGTCGGGCGGAGGCATTTTGGATACGTTGGAGGCGTTTGATGTCTTTGGTTGGGATGCCTGTGTAGAGTGCGTTGCCGTAGTCAAGTCTGCTGCTGACGAGGGCCTGGGTCACCGTCTTTCTGGTTTCTGTTGGAATCCACTTGAAGATTCTGCGGAGCATTCGGAGGGTGTTGAAACAGGAGGAGGAGACGGCGCTGACCTGTTTGGACATGGTGAGGGCGGAGTCCAGGATGAAGCCGAGGTTTCTTGCGTGGCTGGCAGGGGTGGGTGGGGGTCCGAGGACGGAGGGCCACCATGAGTCGTTCCAGGCCGAGGGAGTGCGTCCGAGGATGAGGACTTCCGTCTTGTCGGAGTTGAGTTTCAGGCGACTGTTGTTCATCCAATCGGCGATGGATTTTAGTTCCTCGTGGAGGTTTGTTTTGGCGGTGAGCGGGTCTTTGGTCAGGGAGAGGACGAGCTGGGTATCGTCGGCGTAGGAGATGATGCTGAGATGATGTTGGCGGGCCAGTTGAGCGAGGGGGGCCATGTAGACGTTGAACAACGTGGGGCTCAGGGAGGATCCTTGGGGGACGCCGCAGATGAGGTTGGTGGCTTTGGAGCGGAAAGGGGAGAGACGGACTCTCTGCGTTCTGTCGGAGAGGAAGGATGAGATCCAGTGGAGGGCTTTATCTTGGATGCCAGCTTCCTGGAGGCGGGTCAGTAGGGTGCGGTGGCAGACGGTGTCAAAAGCGGCTGATAGGTCGAGGAGGATGAGGGCTGAGGTTTCGCCGTTGTCCATTTGATGTCTGATGTCATCTGTGGCGGCGAGGAGGGCGGTCTCAGTGCTGTGGTTTCGTCTGAATCCGGATTGTGAGGGGTCCAGGATGGAATTGTCTTCGAGGAAGTGGGTGAGCTGAGTGTTGACGATCTTCTCGATGACTTTCGCTGGAAAAGGGAGGAGAGAGATCGGACGTAAGTTTTTGAGGTGGTTGGGGTCAGCCTTGGGTTTTTTGAGGAGGGGTTGGATTTCTGCGTGTTTCCAGCTGTCCGGGAAGGTGGCAGAAGTGAAGGAGAGGTTGATGATCTTGCGGAGTTCGGGGGCGATGGTGGCGTTGGCTGAGTTGAAAACATGATGGGGGCAGGGGTCCGTGGGGGAGCCTGAGTGGATGGTGTTCATGGTTGCTATGGTTTCTGCCTCGTCCACGTGGGTCCAGGCGGTGAGGCGGCAGTCGCGGGAGGAGACGTCGGGGTGGGGTCTGGCGGTGGACCGGTGATGAAGCTGTCGTGGATGGTGGTGATTTTCTGGTGGAAGAAGGTGGAGAGGTCGTCGCAGAGTTTCTGGGAGGGCGGGATGTCGTTGGAGTTGGCTTTCGGATTGGAGAGTTCCTTCACGATGCCGAAGAGTTCTTTGCAGTCGTGGGCGTTGTTGTTGATGCGTTCGGTGAAGTGGGCGCGCTTGGCGGTGCGGATCCGTTGGTGGTGTTCGCGGTTGGCGTTTTTGAGGGCGGCGAGGTTGTCGGGTGTGCGTTCTTGGATCCATTTCTTTTTGAGTTTCTGGCAGTTGCTTTTGGAGGTGGTGAGATCGTCTGTGAACCAGGCTGGTTTTCTCTTTCCTTGGGTGGTGGTGAGTTTCTTGAGAGGGGCAAGGGTGTTGGCGCAGTCGAGGATCCATTGATGGAGGTTGATGGCGGCTGTGCTCGGGTCGATTGCGTCGGGTGGAAGGTTGTTGACGAGGGTGCTGGTCAGTTGTTCTTGGGTGATTTTGCCCCAGCGGCGGTGGGGAGGTAGCTGGATGCGGTGTTGCTCTGTGGTTTTCTTATAGGTGAAATGGACACAGTGATGGTCAGTCCAGTGGAGTTCGGAGGTGTGGCTGAAGGAAATGTGGTTGCTAGAGGTGAAGAGGGGGTCAAGGGTGTGTCCGGCGATGTGGGTAGGTGTGTTGACTAGCTGGCGGAGACCGAGGTTGAGGAGGTTGGAGGTCAGTGACGCGGTGTTGACGTCGTTGGCATTTTCCAGATGGTAGTTCAGATCTCCCAGGAGGATGTAATCCGGGGAAGCGAGGGCGTGGGTGCTTGCAAGGTCGGCGATGGTGTCGTTGAAGGGGGGTCTTGGTCCTGGAGGGCGGT
This sequence comes from Pleurodeles waltl, assembly GCF_031143425.1. Classification (NCBI taxonomy): domain Eukaryota; kingdom Metazoa; phylum Chordata; class Amphibia; order Caudata; family Salamandridae; genus Pleurodeles; species Pleurodeles waltl. Next base: position 360,600,618 of record NC_090445.1, read on the forward strand.
AAATGAGGGTTCCTCTGAGGGTCGTGTTGGGGTCCGTGTGGATCTGGAAGTGGAGGTGTTCGGCTGTCCTGAGGGTGTCGTCCGAGTGGGTGTGGATTTTGAGGGTAGCTTTGTGAGCGATGGCTATTCCGCCGCCGATTCCGTTGGTTCGATCTCTTCTGGTGATTTTGTAGCCGTCCGGTATGGCGATGGCGATGTCCGGAGACGAGGAGTCGTTCCACCAGGTTTCGGTCAGGAAAGCCACGTCAGGAGCAGTAGTGTCGAGCAAATCCCAGAGCTCGATGGCGTGTTTTCGTGCGGAGCGGGTGTTGATGAGGATGCAGTTCAGGTGGTTGGGGTTGGATGTTTTCGTAGTTGGATTGGTCGTTCTGATGCAGGAGAGGTTGCAGGTACGGCAGGAAAAAGGTCCTTTAGTGTGCTTCGGGGATGCCCGGTAGCATTCAGTGGAGGGGCCGGGGTTGAAGGCGCGGAGTTCGTTGATCGAGTAGCGGATGCGGGGGCGCAAGGGCCAGGGGGTGTGGCGCTGGGCGCGGTCCAGGCGCGGACGGGCGCAGACGGGCGCAGACGGGCTTGCCCCTGGCGCGCCTCCGGCGCGCCCGCTGCGCGGACGCGCAGCACCAGCCATTAAGAAGGGAGGGGGGAGGGAGGAGCAGCTGGGAGGCGGGAGGCGGGAGGGAGCGGCAAATGGGGGCGCGAGGGGGGCGGGGCCGCAGGGAGGCAGCGGCAGGGAACGGGGAGCGCACAAGGGGCAAAACAGGGACGGCGGAAAGCGGCACACGGGTCAAGTGAAGCTAGTCAGAGCCCACTAGACCCCAGGGATGAGGCGCAGGAGGATGCCTGCGGGTGGAGGAGGGCCTCGAACACGCAAACAGCAGCGTGGTCAGGGGACAGAGGCAGGAGGCAGCAGGTTGGTGCTGCGGTCGTGGGGGGCGAGCTCAGGACCTGAAACCTGCTTTCCAAATTGTCACTAACAGGCTAGTGACCAATTTCACCAATTCATATTGGCATACTAGAACACCCTTATAATTCCCTAGTATATGGTACTGAGGTACCCAGGGTATTGGGGTTCCAGGAGATCCCTATGGGCTGCAGCATTTCTTTTGCCACCCATAGGGAGATCTGACTATTCTTACACAGGCCTGCCAGTGCAGCCTGAGTGGAATAACGTCCACGTTATTTCACAGCCATTTACCACTGCACTTAAGTAACTTATAAGTCACCTATATGTCTAACCTTCACCTGGTGAAGGTTGGGTGCTAAGTTACTTTGTGTGTGGGCACCCTGGCACTAGCCAAGGTGCCCCCACATTGTTCATGGCAAATTCCCCGGACTTTGTGAGTGCGGGGACACCATTTCACATGTGCACTATACATAGGTCACTACCTATGTATAGCGTTACAATGGTAACTCCGAACATGGCCATGTAACATGTCTAAGATCATGGAATTGTCACCCCAATGCCATTCTGGCATGGGGGAGACAATTCCATGATCCCCCGGGTCTCTAGCACAGAACCCGCGTACTGCCAAACTGCCTTTCCGGGGTCTCCACTGCAGCTGCTGCTGCTGCCATCCCCTCAGACAGGTTTCTGCCCTCCTGGTGTCCAGGCAGCCCTGGCCCAGGAAGGCAGAACAAAGGAGTTCCTCTGAGAGAGGGTGTGACACCCTCTCCCTTTGGAAATAGGTGTGATGGCTGGGGAGGAGTAGCCTCCCCCATCCTCTGGAAATGCTTTGAGGGGCACAGATGCTGCCCATCTCTGCATAAGCCAGTCTACACCGCTTTAGGGATCCCCCAGCCCTGCTCTCGCGCGAAACTGGACAAAGGAAAGGGGAGTGACCACTCCCCTGACCTGCACCTCCCAGGGGAGGTGCCCAGAGCTCCTCCAGTGTGCCCCTGACCTCTGCCATCTTGGAAACAGAGGTGTTGCTGGCACACTGGACTGCTCTGAGTGGCCAGTGCCATTAGGTGACATCAGAGACTCCTTCTGATAGGCTCTTACCTTTCTTACTAGCCTATCCTCCTTCCTAGGTAGCCAAACCTCCTTTTCTGGCTATTTAGGGTCTCTGCTTTGGGAAATTCTTCAGATACCGAATACAAGAGCTCACCAGAGTTCCTCTGCATCTCCCTCTTCACCTTCTGCCAAAGGATCGACCACTGACTGCTCAGGACGCCTGCAAAACTGCAACAAAGTAGCAAAGACGACTACTGCAACCTTGTATCACTTCATCCTGCCAGCTTTCTTGCCTGTTTCCTGGTGGTGCATACTCTGGGGGTAGCCTGCCTTCTTCTTGCACCAGGAGCTCTGAAGAAATCTCCTGTGGGTCAACGGAATCTTCCCGCTGTAACCGCAGGCAACAAAAGACTGCATCACCGGTCCTCTGGGTCCCCTCTCAGCACGACGAGCGTGGTCCCTGGAACTTAGCAACTCTGTCCAAGTGACTCCCACAGTCCAGTGACTCTTCAGTCCAAGTTTGGTGGAGGTAAGTCCTTGCTTCCCCACGCTAGACTGCATTGCTGGGTACCGCGTGATTTGCAGCTGCTCCGGCTCCTGTGCACTCTTCCAGGATTTCCTTCATGCACAGCCAAGCCTGGGTCCCCGACACTCTAACCTGCAGTGCACAACCTTCTGAGTTGTCCTCCGGCGTTGTGGGACTCCCTTTTCTGACTTCAGGTGGACTCTGGTTCCCTCCTCTTCAAAGTGCCTGATCCGGTACTTCTGCGGATGCTACCTGCTTCTGTGAGGGCTCCCTGACTTGCTGGGCGCCCCCTCTGTCTCCTCATCAAAGTGGCAACATCCTGGTTCCTCCTGGGCCACAGCAGCATCCAAAAACCATAACCGCGACCCTTGCAGCTAACAAGGCTTGTTTGTGGTCTGTCTGCATAGGAACACTTCTGCAAGCTTCTTCACGACGTGGGACATCCATCCTCCAAAGGGGAAGTTCCTAGTCCTCCTCGTTCTTGCAAAACACCAAGCTTCCTCCATCCAGTGGCAGCTTCCTTGCACCCTCAGCTGTCATTTCCTGGGCTCCTGCCCACTCTCGACACTGTCGCGACTCTTGGACTTTTGTCCCCTTGTTTTACAGGTACTCAGGTCTGGAAATCCACTGTTGTTGCATTTCTGGTGTTGGTTTTTCTTGCAGAATCCCCCTATCGCGACTTCTGTGCTCTCTGGGGGTTCTAGGTGCACTTTACATCTACCTTACAGGGTCTTTGGGTGGGCTATGTTTCTAACCCTCACTGTTTTCTTACAGCCCCAGCGACCCTCTACAAGCTCACATAGGTTTGGGGTCCATTCGTGGTTCGCATTCCACTTTTGGAGTATATGGTTTGTGTTGCCCCTATACCTATGTGCTCCTACTGCAATCTATTGTAACTTTACACATCTTGCATTACTTCCTTTTGCTATTACTGCATATTTTTGGTATTGTGAACATATATCTTGTGTATATTTGGCATCCTCATACTGAGGGTACTCACTGTGATACTTTTGGCATATTGTCATAAAAATAAAGTACCTTTATTTTTAGTAACTCTGTGTATCGTGTTTTCCTATGATATTGTGCATATGACACCAGTGGTATAGGAGAAGCTTTGCATGTCTCCTAGTTCAGCCTACGCTGCTCTGCTATAGCTACCTTCTATCAACCTAAGCTGCTAGAAACACCTCTTCTACACTAATAAGGGATAACTGGACCTGGTACAGAGTGTAAGTACCCCTTGGTACCCACTACAAGCCAGGCCAGCCTCCTCCAGCTGCTATCAGTGTGAAAAACACATTTTATGTGCTGGGTAATAATAATTTTTCTTCTGCTGCCGTGACATGATTTTAACTTGTATATGAATGATTATGATTGATTGTATTCTAGTTAGGCAATCTCCGATGCTTTGGGATGCCATTTCAGATGATGTGTTTTATGTTTGTTTAATTTTTGTATTTGTGTGTTGTACTTTAATGGTTTTTATGCTGAATAAAGTATTTAAGTAGTAGCAATATTGTAAATGGGTCATACAAAATTACATTCTCTCATCCGTCCAGTGAGGTTTCAAGTAAAAACCATCAATTATTGACCACATTTTCAATCTAGGACCCCGGTCAACAAATATTCATGCGAGAGAAAGATACCTTTTCTGCAGTCTACTTAGATTTATCCCAGCACCTTGATTTTTAGATATGAAACTCCTGTAGGAAAAACTAAACAATTTTCAGATGTGTCAGTAACTACTAAAACACTTTGATGAGCCTCTATTCCAATTCAGAAGACCAAGTCAGAGTCTGAATAAGTGATAGTGCAAGCAACCATATTTCAGCCAACTGTAGAGTGAAACAGACATTCCTATCTATTGGCCCAAATCCAAAACACCTCTCAAGGTCAACTGAAAGCTGTTGGACCACATTATGAAAATAACTACCTGAATTACAGTATGAGCTCCATGGAAAAGAGACGCTCAACAAAGCCCCTCCTCCTTGGAGGGTATCTGATTATCTAAATACCTTCAAATGGTTGTATGTAGCTATCTCCAACACACTTAGCAGAAACTTTCATGTGGAATAGGTGTCCAGAGGTTCTGGTCTGTCACATCCAAGTGTACAGCTTTTACAGAGATAGTGATGGATGAGAGGAAGACATTGAGTTTAAGGTGTGATCAGGCAGAATATTGCAGGAAGCTGTGCTCAGCACATGGAGGTTTATCCATGCAACCTGTACTACAGTTACACTTCAGTTCATGCGTTGCCAGACAAGTGCTTAATCCTTGACAGGCTGTGTTTGATGGGAAGGGCAAAGGTTGAACAGTGGAGTGCTGAATTTAGAAAAGATTTCAACTTGGGCTTTCTCCATGCGTACTAAGTGAATGCCACAAGGTAGTTCAAATGGCATGATGAACCCTTATTAATTTCCATTTCCAAGATGTGGTATGATCAGACAATTCTGTCTGAGATCCCCAATCCAAAATGTAATTGAGTCTTTTCATGTGATCTCAGCTGCTGTTTGAAGGATAAATAAGGCTTTGACAAGTGTTCAAGCATAACCCATGTGTTTCCTTTTTTGTTCCATTAATTTTCCACTTCCTATTGTTTGCATTTCAGCTTTTTGCTCCTTTGCATCTGACTTTCCCTTAGGATTTTCTTTCGGATTATTGATTTGTTCTTTTCTCTTCCCAGATTCCAGGGTTGCTCAGTGCGAGTTTATCTCCTTGCTGACTTTTCTTTCAAACTGGGACCCTCTTAAAGAGATACCCCTTAAACATGTATCTCTTGGTGCATCGTGACACCATGGCTACATGTAGGAGTTTCCTTTGTTAATCAAGAAGCATTCCTAAAATAGCATTGAGTCCTTGACATTGCCAAGGGCATTAGTCACCACTTTCCATTTCAAACCAGGGAAACCATCAATGTCAAATTAAGTAACTTTCATGTAATGTCAAAGTGTATATTATGAAATGTTACAAAGCCAAGATTTAGAATCAGTGCATGAACAATGTATGAACATCATCCATAACTCCAATATTGGAAGAAAGTATTAGGTCTTTCACAATTTAAATCTGTATGTGCCTTAGAGGGCACTCTGTTTTATACTGCAAAGAGGGACTAGGCTCCAGGTCGACTTCTATGCAGCAGCCAGACATACAGTGTGAGAAATCAGCTTGTTGGTAAAGTATGAAAAGAGACACAATCTGTCACCACAAGCTTCCAGTTTATGAAAAAGCTGGAGAAGGATTTAGTTCATCTAGATATTAAAGAAGTCCAAGGCCGTTCTGTTCACCACAACAGAGGCAAGGCTGCTGCAAAAGTGCTTCAAAAGCAGCACTCGGATGAAATAAACCTCTTGATTTTTTTTTTAGATTTATTAGCAGGAAAAAACCTGAGGAAAGAATTCAGCTCTATATAATGTTATATTTGCCTATTATAAATAACTGTTATTGATAGGACGTTGCTTAACTTAGCGGTAAATAAGGCTCTCATTGAACTAGGTGCCAGATGTACAAAACAATTTTTTGGTCGTACTAACTCTACTGTGCAAGTCGGTATCCAGTTACCGCCTCGCAAAATAGGGATTGCGACCTGCAATTAGGAAGGGGCGTTCCAGGGGCATCCCCTCTAACTTACAGCTTGAGTGCAGCAATTCCCAAATGGGTTGCAAATTGAGACTTGCCTCATGAATATTAATAAGGCAGGTCCCTTGAGACCATTTGGGAAGTGCAGACAGTGTGCTTGACACTGTTGTACATTTTGTTTTGTCACTCACAATTTGCAACTCACATAAAATCGCAAATTGCGAGTCACCAAAAAAATGGACCTACATCTGGACCCATGTTACATGACCACACAAATCTGTCCTTGCTGCAGCTTTGGTACTGAGACTCCCCCCCCTTAGGTTTATCTGCAGCCTACATGTCAATCAGAAAAATATGGACCACAATTATGGATGCCATTTAGGGGTCGCCAGGGGTTGCAGCTGCTTGCCCCTTGTGACCACTGGCCTTTGGAATAGCCAGTGCCAAAAACATAGCGGCTCCACTTTCCTTGTTGTCTGCATGGTTTTCATTATGCTAATAGTGAACAATATTTTGTTATTAACTATTAGTGTAATGAAAATGGAGTCCACTTAGGAACTATGGCGGCTGCTGTGGCAAGTAAAAATTGATTTAAATTTGTGTTGTTTGCATGATTGTGTATGAAAGTGTATGAAAGTGTGATTAAGTGAGAGAGTGTGCAGATCTGTGAGAAAATAGTTATGTATGTGTAAACATGTGTGTGTGAGTAAAAGTGAGAGTTAAGTGACAGTGAGTGAGATTGTGTGAGACCGAGGCCCAGATTTACTATTCTTTGCCACAAGGCAATGCTGCACCAAAATGGCTGCTCTGCTTCGGTCAAAGGGGGAGATGAAAAATGGCCACATTTAGGAGGATATGGTACATATTTTCACTCCCTGGCACGTTTTTAGCAGCCATGCGCTAACGCTCATACCCTTGTGCCTGAGTGCAAAGTGTGTACATTTTCTGAAGCATAGGTTGTGTACTGGAAGGGGTCCTTTCCTCTACAAATACTGTTTTTGAAGGATTCTCCCACTTTGTTTGTGTGGTGTACAATGCAAAGTTGGAAAAACAAGATTTAAAAAAAATTCTCCTCAGGAAGAAATAAGATTTTGGTGCAAATTCCTGTCTTTCGAGGCTTGTAGACAGGGATTTGGTGTTACACATAAATAAATGCGATTCCTACTGCATGACTTGTCAGATACTTAACATGCGGGCTCAGCCAGCAGAAGGCACAATACACACAGATCGATCATGTCTGTTTGGTCAGAGTCCCTGTTCAGCCCTATCGTTCTGCCTTGGCCTTTAACTAAATAAAAACAGGAAGAGGAGCAGAGGTTTACCTACAAGCCTCCGCACTACATAAAAATACAGATGCCAGTACTCATGAGCGCACTTTGGATGTGGTAGCACAAACTGATACTGGTCATTAATATCTCCTATATTTTACAAACTGCACTGATTTACAGTCACGGGTGCCTGGAAAATATTTGGTGGGATCTTCTCTATGTATAACACAAGGCTTTCGACTTAATATCTGTATAATTTTCAGTCCATTGCAGTGGCTGCTGTACATTATTATTATTTTATTTTTCCTTTTTGGAAAATCCAGGGGGGAGACTTTCCCCCACCTTAAGGGAGGAGCCGCCCCTGGTCCTTTGCTTATGTGAACACCAAGTGTGATCTTTTTGAAGGCATTACCTGTTTCTGAACTTGGTGTACTAAACACAGGGCACATTGTACCCACTATTTTTGCAACCTTGGGGCAGTTTTGCTGCAATTAACACACTAATCACTCACACTTCTTACATGACATTCTCTGTGATTCCCAGAATCGCTGACCTATATTATTAAGGAATTTGGATTTGCGCTATAAATCCATTTGAAAGTTTGCAAAGGCATGACAAGGGCCCTTGAAGGGACATAATTGTAAATCGGTATCGATAGGGCCTGCCGATAATTGCTACTGAAATTTACAAAGTGGGAGCTTTCCAGTGGCGGCCGGCAGTTTTAGGAGGGAGGGGGGTGGGCAGGAAGCACACTCACACTCATTCTTTCACACACACACGTACATCCATTAATAACAATCATCAACATTCAAACATGCACGCATGCGCAAAACATTCATTTAAAAATATCACACACACAGACACTTACCTTCAGCCTCGGAGGTCCCAGAAGGGTTGGGACTGCTGCCTTCCCTCACTGGCTGACATTAGGGCTTTAATTTGAAGCACCCAGGTTGGAATCAATGGGTGACACTTCCCTCGTCACCCGGGGGGGGCCTTGAGGCACCTTTGCTGAGCTGAGGAGATCACGCTCACAGGAGCTGTGACCTCTTCAGCCCAGCAAAGTTCAGCTCAGGCAGCCAGGAGTCTGCACAAATCGCGCATGTCTGCTCCTGGCTGCCTGACCTAAACATGAAGAGTGTCTGTCAGGCTGACACTGACCAGCACTCTTCATGAGGTGCAAAAGGTGGGGGGGAGGCGTGGCCCCTCTGCCCTAAAGGACGGCCGCGCCTGGAGCTTTCCCTTTGGTACACCTTATACCTTGTAAATGTTTTACCACCACCTTACAGGTATCAGTATTTTATCTGTGGATTGTGGCCTCAGTAGGGTTATAAATCATTGATAATAATCCTTGTGCTTTACAATGAAGGAGCGCACCCCTTTCACAAAGCTTTTTCCTTAGAAGTTATATTTGTGATTTGGAAACTCACTTTTTTGCAGTAGTAATGTGGTTTTTGTACCCACAAAGTTTGATTTTTTTCCACACTGCAGGCTTTCCATCTGCCAAATATCTTCATTCATCAGAATAAAGGTTCTGTAATTAAAACATCTGAACTGATTTGCACTTTTTATCTTTATTGCAATAAAAACCGCAATGGCACCAGACACTAAAAATATAAGAACTAATATAAGAAAGCAGCTCTCAGCCCACCTCAGAGGAATTTACAATTTTTAAGGGGTGCTATAAGGACAAAGTTGTTCACCTTAATATTCTTTCCACAAATTAAAAATCAAGACCGACAAAATAGTGTTTACCAAATTAGTCAGTGCTCCGCTTGGAAAGAAAGCAAATGGATCTTTTATTTACTCCCAGACTCTAGAACCTTAAGGAAATTATTCGAGGTTCGATATAATTGCCTGACACCTAATGTATCTGTCAATATCAGATTTAAAAAGTCATTTTGAACCGAGAAAGTGAGGCAAAGTAGCACATCTGTGTCCTAATGGTATGCTAAAGAGCCAGAATTTTAAGTTGAATATTCTTCAAAATTAGCCTATTTTCAAATTCTGTACATCAGAAACTAAGGTCAACACATTCCACACAGACTAATAGGTAAATGCCATGTTTGTGCTTTCTGTTATCCTCCGTTCTCTAAACAAGAGTGTCCGGTCCTATTTAGAAATAAAAATATTTCAGCTAGCGCTTGCCATGTTAGTTCCTGATGCTTCATGGCTCTCAGATATTAAGATTGCAGGGAATACTCCTCTTGGATCAAAATGAATCTCACCTCTACCCACGTTTCCTCTCATTTCGGCCTCCATCCTCCAACCTTATGCTACCCTCCACTGACAGATCACTGTTGAATAGAGTTAAAGGTGCATCGTTTGGAAACATCGAGTACTTAATCACTTACCAAGTCAGGGCCCAATTCACAGTTAAACTTAGGCCAATAGGCAAACTTTACTATGAGTAAAGTTAGACTTTTGGTTTAAGTTTAAGCTTTTGGTCTAAGTTTAGAACAAAAGTCTAAACTTGGACCAAAAGTTTAACTTTACCATAAGTTAGATTTTTAGGTCTAAACCTAGACTTTTGGTCTAAACTTAGACTTTTGGTCTATGTTTACCTTTGTGAATCAGGCCCTCAGACTTGATTTGGCCACAAATTAATAACTATTGCCTCTGGTCTCAGGTATGGAGTTACAGCAGTGGCCCTTTGTGGATAAACTGAGAGTTACAAGTGGACATAATCACTCACCGCAAAGCTTCAAATGACATCGCATAGAGCAGTGTTCCCAAAGATTAGCTGTTGGAGCAAATAAAATATCCACAATTGGGTGCAACCTGAAGTGACTGTGGCATAAAGAATGTGGGGAGAAAGGCAATCAAAAGCAAAGAGCACGAGCAGGACAGGAGATGAACTATAAAAGGTAGAGAATACCCCGGTGTTAAAGTGTAAAGCAGACCTCCAGGAAAACACCAACACCTTTTAAAATACTCAAAGATAAGCCAAAGCATAAGTGTGAACATAAATAAACACAGCCTAAAAATACAGCAAGTATCTACAGAACCACTTAGTCTTTCCAGCATAGGCGCAGACGTCCATTGGAATGAATAGGTTGACAGTTAAATAGGTGGGAGCATCTTGTTTAAAAAGCACCCCAAAAGAATAAGACAACAGCATGAGTAAAATTGTCCCAGGGACCCTTTTAGTATGTTTCACGGTCATTAGATATTCAAATCTTTAGCTGGTCCCATTTATTATAAATTGGAATTTAAGGCTTGCAAAGATAATTTTGAGCTGCCAACCATCTCCCCTATGATGGAGAGGTCAGAGATACAAGGGTAGAACCGTAGTTGAATACAAATAAAAGAGTGTGAGTCTCGAACGTTCGAAACCGGTTTAAATCTGATCTGGACTCAACTGTCTGTGAATCCCAGCAAATCTACCTGCGCAGAAAAAAAACATGTAACCTAGTCTGGGTCTCGGTGGTGATCAGACTGCCGCTGAAGCGCTGGTCCAACAGCTGTGGCCATGGTCTGACCACCACATTATGACCGCGGCGGTTGCACCATGGTTCAACTGCCAGCACCGCCAGTTTACCTCCACAGGAGGGACTGGCGGTGCTGGTGGTCCTAATCCTCCAGGCAGCGCTGCATGCAGGGCCACCATGGGGATTACGACAACCCTCTCTGCCAGCTTTTACAATGGTGGTAGCACCACCATGTAAAGGTTGGCGGAGACGGGGTGCAGGGGGCCCTGTGGGGGCCCCTGCACTGCCCATGCACTTGGCACAACAGATGGTGCTGCACCCGATACACTGCAGCATTGCCGCTGGCTTAATTGTGAGCTGGTGTCAATGTTGTAGGCTGTTTCCCGCTGGGCCTGCAGGCGGAAAATGTGTTTCCGCCTGCTGACCCAGCAAGGAACTCGTAATGGAGCCTGTGGGAAGGCGGCCACACTGGTGGCAACCTGACCGCGGGACTTCAGCGGACAGTGACAACCATCCGCCGAAGTCACAGTGACCCCCACTGTTTCTAATACTCCATGCAGAATAGAGGGACTAATGTGCATTCTACCATACGTTATAAAGATATTGCAAGGAACCGTGGAGGCCATAACCATATATAGAATGGAGGTCAAAGTTTGAATGGTCATGGATCTCAGAGGTGACTTGCAATTTTTTTCTAACATATGTCAGAGGGTACTTAATTACTAACAGTACAAAGACACACACAACATTATCTTGTCCCCAAAAAAGCCTAAATTCCTAGCCTCTTGCTCATTCATGTGAATGTAAATATTTGCAAAAACGTGGAAAACTTCAGTGAGAAATTAAAACACCAATATATGGTGAGCATGGGCTTTAAAAACTCATTATATGCAGTTTAATATGGCACTTTAAAAAACAACTATAGTTGATAATGCATGTGCTGCAAAAACTCATTATATGGAATTTAATATGGCACTTTAAAAAAATAACTATACTTGACAATGTATGATAAAACACAACAAACAGGGACATTCCTGCTTTCTGTAATAGAATTAAAGCTGGACAACAATTAAAAACTTTGTCATAGGTGACTCCTGTATCATAATGACTGTTAATTTATGAAAAAGTATTCATTAGGAATTTCTAATACTGTCTTAGATGTTGGGCTGCACAGCTTCTTGATTTCAGGAAATGTCAATGAATGATTAAGGAGACAATGTAGACAATAACCTTCTATCACCTGATAAGGTGGTCAGATAACTTTATGGTAATGTTAGCTACATCTGTTACACTGCATAATAATTATATTATAATTATCCAAAATCAAGGAAAAAGGGCTGAAGCTGCCAAAGAAAAGCTGTAATTGTGCAAACTGTGGAGTCATAGTTTGCAGCAGCTTATGTAGAAATCTAAAAAAATATGTTTCAGGGACTTCTCATCTATATTTGCTAATTGTGACACTCCTATTTCCAATACCTGTAACTTACTGGTGCCACTCAAAACAAGGACAAGAAAAATGTCCCCACCTTATCTTATACACTCTCGGTTAATCATGAAACAAAGATGCAGAAGAGTTGGAACAAAATGAAGAAAACCAAACATCAATTGTAAGGACAGATTGGTTCAATTACATTTTAATGGAATACACACTTTGACTACTGACTTTATTGTCAGGATTTCTTTAAGAGGGTGGGACAGCTTACCAAGTACTCCCCCATAAAAAAATAAGGCAGAACTGTCAAGAATATGACACAGAATATGACACTCATGCTTCATGAAGTGATAATTAAATATATGGCTTACATCATAAGTCAATGTTCTACCCAGTAATATATCACTGCTTTTCAACGTAATTCCAAAAAGCTAAGGAAGTCCGTCCTAACATCAGAACAGGAAAAAAAGATTTGCTGACTACACACCCAACATAATTACTGTCCCATAGCCATTCCTTCATCACTATCAAAGTCACTGAAAGGTTATTTATTTAAAATCTGTAATTATTTGTGGATTCCCGGGGCTAGTTAGTAATTCTTCAGTCAAAACATAGGCATCAAGACTGTATCGATGCCATTATGCCACCTATGATTCTTCTAGAGTTGTCCTCAACATTTGACAAAGCAGATTGTAATCTTTTGTTCTTGTTAGGGTGCTTTACTCAGGGTGAATTTGCATACAAATTCAGGTTCAAACAGTGCCCCCTGATGAATCTTTAGTTCTGACTAAGGGCCTCATTACGAGGCTGGGAGGCCAACCGCTGGCCCGCCAGCCCCATGGGGAGGAAACCGCTGTGGAGCAGACGGCCTTCGCCCCAGCATTAATAAGATGTTGCCACTGGGCTGACTAGCAGATACCTCCATATTTGGAGGTTTCCACCAGTCAGCCCGGTGGAAACAATGCTGCAGCATTAGCCTCGGATACACATGGAGCCAATGCTGTCGCACAGAGGGGGCCCCCAAAACCCTCAGAATGTGCACTGTTTGTGGTAGCAAATAGTGCACATTTTGATTGTGCTGGACAAGGAGGCTCCTGCACTACCCACGACATGTGGCCCATAGCTTTTCCTTTCCTCTATTCTTTTCATAGCTGGGACCCTGCCATGAAAAGGCTGGCAAAAAGGAGACTTGTGATGAGCACAGTGGCGCTGAACTCAGTGCTGCCGTGGGTGACTATGACTCCGGCTGCCGCCACCCCATGTTCTTGCCGGTAGTGGTGGTCCTCTGGCAGTCCAACGGTCAGGGTTGCAATCTGGCAGTCAGACCGCCAGAAGTGTGGCTTATTTGGAATGCCATTGTGCTCAGATGTAGCTGTTATCAAGGCAAATTGCCTAGTTGGCTGTTCCGCACCAGCTGTCAGTGGAGCAGTTGGATTAGAAGGTTTGTCCTGCACTTGAGTTACCAAACCAGTACCATTAAGAGAAAGAGAGCAACATGTCAGTTGGCCGCAATATCATTACCCTTAACCAAATTATTGCTGTGGCCAGGCTGCCTATGGGCATGCAAGCAAGCTGCCTGAGAAGTTTGAGGGTTAACATTAGCATGCAAGGTATTAGATAAACCAGCTAGCTGGGTTTCAATGCAATTGAGCCTGTCCAATAGCGGCTGTAGTTTCACATCCAAAACAAAATTAAAGCATGACAACAGATGGTCCGTGCCAGGGAAAGCCAGTGATAAAAATTCCTGAGTTTAAACTGATTGAGGCTGTTATAATCTGAGGTACCAGCCATGCCCACAACCAGAGTTGATTTGAATTCATCTGCAAAATAGGACTGTTAATTAGAGGATCCAGGTTTGTTGGCATTATTAGAGAGTTGTTTTGTCCATCAGTTTCAGAATCCTTATTGGTAATACAGTTCAAACCAACAGGGTCTTTGATAAGAGTACATGAATGTGTTTTACCTGCCCCTTTGTTGTTAGAATCCGTCACCTCAACTGGACTAATGGTTAAATTGGAACCATCTTCAGCACTGGGGCCATTAGTCAAAGAAAGGTAGTATTTAGCAAGGGCAATTTTGGTAGAAATAATCTGTACTGATCTTTTGAGCCTTATGTTGATGGTGGTTTTAGGGCAGACTGCATTATCAGTAACAGAAGGTGCAGTAGTGCTTGCAGCTTTCCTTTTGTTCATAATTACAGCACACATTTAAACAGATGAACAAAACCAGGCGCTCACCTGCCTCCACAGATCCCGCACATCAGCCAGCAAGATTAAGGATCAAAGAGAATAGGCCCGGCCTGACCTCATCTGTTTGTGGACGGTCGCAGATGGGCCTGTCTTGGCCCAGTCTTGTCTCGGGCGCACGCCCACATGCAACCCACACTGCAAAAATAATGTTGCATTGTTATAGTGTCAGTCACAGTGCCCCTCCTCCAAGGCACAGCACAGCCTGCTAGGGGGATGTAGTCTCACCCCAATAGGTGGAGAGAGGGCAAGGCATGTCCTCAAAAGCACTCAAAACATGTGCACCCCACGCCACAGCAACAATGTTGCATTGTTATAGCACCAGTCACAGGGCCCCTCCTTCAAGGCACAGCACAGCCTGCTGGGGGACATAGTCCCGCCCCAGCAGATTGAGAGAGGGCAAGACATGTCCACAAAAGCACTCAATAGAGACACAGAATATAGTGCTTCATTTGTTAGACTAAATTTCACCACACAACCTAGGGCTCAACTAGTGCAAACAGGGCAGCCAGTAAGCAGCAGACGTCCATAACATAAAAGTAATATATCTAATAAGCGGAGCAGGCCTGAGCAGTTAATAATAGTAGCCTCCATAGCGTTTGAGGACTTGTAAACATGCATCTGCACAGAGATGGCATAACAAACACAAATGCTCCTTAAATGCACATATGGAGACACTCACTACCCTTATTCCAATTCATTGAGTGTGGCGAAGCAGCACTTACTGTGAAGCTGGAGCCTGTCCTTGATAACATCCAAGTGAACACCAAACTGGTCCAGTAGCTGACACCTTCACTGAATACACTTCCCAAGCATGGTCTCACTGCAAAACTTGAACTCTGCCAGATTGCTGATTTGCCATTGCCGCTCCTGCTCTAGTTCTTGTGCTGACAGCCAGTTGGCCAAAATATGTCTTATGCCACAGATCCCTGGCCACAGTTGCTGCCTCACCAGACAACAGTCCCTAGGCTTTTCTGAGTACCGTTTTTATGCCTCTGCACATCTTCTCCAGCTCCACACGAATGGCGTGTTAGTCCGCCATTGTGGTGCTCTCTCCTGCAGAGATTGACCTTTTGTGTCAGTTATGGAAAAGCATCATTAGGAAATACTTTGACCAGACTATTGTATTAATTACTCCATTTATACCAGGCTAAGCTCTTTCTTAACAAGTATTTGCTTATGATGAAGTAATGCATATATGTGTTGGGGGCAATACTAATGAACACTGATGGTATATTTTCACTTTAGGTCTCCATCCCATTCTTTTCCATCCCCTTGCTTGATCACCTCAAAATTCCCATCCCTTTCCCTTCCCTCACTTGATCACCTCAATATTCTGTACTTTTGTAGCATTCAGAAATAAGGCTTTTGAGAGATGGAGCTTATTAAGCAATGAACTGATCCTGAGGAATTTTCTTTCTCCCAGAAGCACTTTGCAGCAGCCTTGCCTCAGTTGTAGTGAGCAGAGCAGCCTTTATGACTTATTTAATATCTAGATCACCTAAATCCTTCTCCAGATTTTTCCTAAACTGAAAGCTTGTGGTGATAGAATGTGCCTTTTTTCCATACTTTATCAACAAGCTGATTTCTCACACTGTATTTCTTGCTACTGCATAGAAGTTGATCCTCAGTCTCGTCCTCTATTGCTGCATAACACAGATTGCCATCTAAGGTGCACACAATATTAGATTGTGGAAGACCTAATCCTTTCTTCCAATACTGGAGTTATATGTGGTGCTCATACATTATATATCCATTGATTGCAAATCCTGACTCTGTAACATATCATACTATTCACTTTAACATGACATGAAATTGACTTAAATTTGGCATTAATTGATTTCTCTGGTTTGTAATGTGAAGTAAAGAATTCCTTGGCCATATTGAGGACTGGATGCTATGAAGGTATTTTAGAAATGCTACTTGAGTGCCAAGGAAAGGGAGACACCTGCCCATAGCCATGGTGCCAGCCTGCACTTAGATATACATGTTTGATGTGTATATCTTTAAATGGGTCCCACTTAGGCAGAAAAACCCAAAAGTAAAAAAAAAAACACCTTGCCAATCTTATAGTTCTTGATTGAAGTTGAAGAATAAGCCAGAAGGAAATAAGCTATCACCTATCAGTCCCTGAGATAAAGGAAGAGAAAATAGTAAAGCAAACATCCAGAACAAAATCCTAAGGGAACGTCATCTGCAAAGGGGCCAAAAGCAGAATTACAAACAGTAGCAAGTGGAGGATTAAAGCAACAAAAAGGAAACAAATGGGTTGAATTGCTTCCAATGCTTGTTAAAGCCTTATGTATGATTCAAACAGCAGCTAAGATCACAAGAAAAGATTCAACTTAATTTTGGATTGGGGATCTAAGACAAAATTCTCTAATAATATTACATCTTAGAAAGGGCAATTGATAAGTGTTGACCATGTCCCTTTGTACTAACTCATGACATTGCTTAGTATGCAAAAACAGCCTAAGTTTGATCTTTTCTAAATCAGCAGTCTACTGTTCAACCTTTGCCCTTTCCATCAGGCATGGCCTGTCAAGGGCTGAGCACTTCTCTGGCAATAGTATGCACTGAAGTGTCATTTTATTCCAGGCCATATAGACAAACCACCATGGACTGAGCACAGCTTCCTGCTACATACTGCCTGATTGCACCTTAAACTCAATGTCTTCCTCTCATCCTTCATAACCTCTGGAAAACTCTTGGTGACAGGCTATAAGCTCTATTTAGCTGGACACCTACTCCACATGAAAGTTTCAGCTGAGGGTATTGAAGATAGTTACACCCAAACATTTGATGGTGTTTAGATATTCGGTTACTCTGCAAGGAGGAGAGGCTGTGTTAGGTGTCTGTTTAGTGTGGACCTCATACTGTAATTCTTGATTTGCATGACTTGATTTTCAGGTAGTTCTCTTCATTATATAGTTCCACAGCTTTCAGTTGAGCTTGAAAGGTGTTTTGGACTTGGACTAATAGGTAGGCATGTCTGTCCTACAGTTAGCTGAAAATGGTTACTTCCTTTGCCACTCATTCAGACTTTGGCCTGGTCTTCTGAATTGGAGTAGAGGTTCATCAAAGTGTTCAAATAGTTACTGATACGCAGGTCCTCCATCCTTTATCAAAGATGATTTCAGTCTATCTCACAGCACTAGTGAATACAATTCTAATCCCTGAGCACCTCCCATCAGCTTGGAAAAAAGCACAAATACTGCCACTCTTAAAGGAACCCTTGCTAGATCCCCATGAGGTAAAAATCTACAGGCCGATTTCCCACCTTCCCCTTCTAGCTAAAATTCTACATTGAATCAATAAATTATGGCCTTCCTCAAAACCACTAACCTCCTTGATTTCTTGCAGCACGGGTTTAGACCTAACCACTCCACAGAATCAGCCACAGATGCAATTACAGCCATTGTAGACAATGGTGGTGAGTCGGCCTTGATCCTACTTGATCTTTTGGCCATGTTTGATACAGTCAATCACTCTCTCCTGATCAACCGGCTTGAATGCATCAGCATCAAGGGTCTGGCACTAGAATTGCTCAGTTCCTATTTGTCCAGCAGAGAGCAAGTTGTCACTCTGGAGGATTTCATCTCAGATCCATTCAAACACCCCATGCTGGGTCCCCCTGGGATCCTCGCTAAGTCCCACCCTTTTAAATGTCTACATCACCCCTCTAATTTAACGTATGCGATTGTGTGGCTTTTTAGTCTTTTCTTACCACGACAACATCCAGATAGTTATGTAAGTCTCGTGAAGCCCAGAAAAAGTGAACAAACAATGTAATATCTGCATGGGTAAAATCATTGATTGGATGAAGAAACATTGTTTAGAATTAACTTCAGAGAAAACCGAGGTGTTGTTTTGTGGCATTGACATCTCTTTTTGGAATACTGCCTGGCGGCCCTCCAATCTAGAGAAACTTCTGCATTCGGTCCAAAAAGCAAAGCATTTAGGGGTCATTATTTACGTCAAACTAGCATTCGCTGATCACCTCAATCAAGTAACGTCATCCTGCTTCATCACATACAAAATTCTAAAGAAGATCCTTCCTTTCCTTCCCACAGAGCTGCAGTTATATTAGCTCTGGTGATCTCAAAAGCAGATTACTGCAATGCTTTGTATAAAGGTACCCTGGAGCACCTACAAAACAAGCTGCAGACTCTCCAAAATGTGGCAACTCAAGTGTTGATGAACCTTCCTAAATTTAGATCAATCCCACAAACCATTTTTGATCTGCATTGGCTACCAATTAGAGAGTGGATCAAGTTCAAAGCCTTGTGCTTGGCTCATAAGGCACTACATAAGGCCGGCCCGCTCTTTCTCCAAAATATTTTTAAATGGTATGGACCTGCTCACAATCAGCGGTGTACCATGGTGAGTATGGTAGCTATCCCCAGATTAACAAAGGCTCCCTGTGGGGGGAGTGGGGGGGGGGGCTCTCTCCCATATTACATGCAAATGGTGGAATGCACTGCCTGACCAGCTCCGGACCCAGCCAAATCTCTTAAAATTCAGAAAACAGCTAAAAACCATAGATTTTCCCCCACTGCTACTTAGGCATTTAGTCACCCTTTTCTCCTTTGGACCCTGTTTGGACACCAGCTCCAAGATGCAAATTGGCATTTGCGCACTGTAGAAATTATTAACATAGCAGTAACATACATCTGAAGTGTGTTCAGTTCAAATCAAGGGACTGGAAGAAATCTAAGCAGACTGCAGAAAGGGTATCTTTCTCTCACAGGAATATTTGTTGACCAGTGATATCTATTGAAAATGTGGTCAGTGGTTGATGGATTTTTCTTGAAACCGCCCTGGATGGATGAGAGCACGTAATGGGTTAATTTTATAGAACCCATTTTCAATATGATTGAGGATAATCTTGGGAAGGAGTTTCCTTTCAGTGTCAATAAGATTAAGATTGAGAAGACTGAACTAATGTCAGATCTGAAAGGTGCCATTTTCATATGGAGCCAGCATTAAACTTATTTTCCAATATGCATGAAGTCTGTGAACACTTAGAACACCACTGCAAACTGATGCCCACAAGCTACTGAATTGCTTTTTTGTGTAATCGTGTTTGGGCTGATCACCTTACGTTCCTTTAATTTATTGTCTCCATTTAAAACTATACTTTGAGTTTTTCCTTCCCTATCTGCATGTGCGATATTATTTTGTGGTTGATTAAGGGCTCTTGTTCAGGGACTTTGATGAATGGTGATTTGTTTGATGTTTGATTTGTTGTTTGATGTGGTTTGTATGGTTGATTAAAGAAAATGTAATGTTCTACGGTGATATTGGTATCGATATTCTGTTGATGATTTTATGTAAATTTTGCAAGCATGGGCCTCAAGGTATTTGGATCTTTTTTATTGGCTTCTTTAAAGGAGTCTCACTGATGACGATGTAAGGTATTCCCTTTTCCTAATAACAGATTTGTTTGTCTATGTTGTTTTATGCAATCTTTTAGACTTCTGTAAGATGATCTTTACAGCTTTTCAGTCTTAATTGGAATATGCATAGGTCCATCCTGCTGCAGATCAGCAAAACGTTTGATTTCCTGCCTGATCAATTTGTTGTGGAAATCCACACTCCACTACCTGCTGTTAGTGTGAATGTTTGAAAAGGGGTGGTCTTTGGTGTCCTGAATGACATAAATGATTTAATCAACGTAAAGGGCAATTGTGACATGCTGCCTCCAACCTCAGCCTTGAGTGTGGTGTCTTTTTTGTTTTTTGCAGTACTTAAATGTTCTGCTTAAATGTCAACTAGAATGTGTGAACATGCAAATGTATTTACTGTGTGTTTTTCACATCACATTTTACTTAACCATAACTACTGTAGGCCTCATTTTAAGATGGCTAATATCTGGTTGCCATTTCTTCCATTTTGTGTCTTTCTCTTTATTTACGGGTAAGCTGAACCAGCAAATCAATGATGTATCTGTTGTTTTCTGTTCTTACCTTTATGCAACCCTTGTGGCATGCAGTAATGAGCACTTCTAGAGAACAGCTTGGACTGAATGTATCCTTATGTTGCAGATAACTGGAAATCTGAAGTACGTTTAGAGAGACTTCATTGTACCTTGGCTTCAGAAAATAATGAATTTGCTTTATCAGTTTGACTCTTCACCTGATTGGGTCTCCCCACGAGAATCTCATCTAGGTGTAACAGAATGTTAAAATGTGTGATTTAATACCCTTTGTGATGGAAAAAATTGGGAAGACTTTGACTGACATTAAAGCTGGTAGGATACTTAGCCCTGACTGTTTCCCCATTGAATACTATTGCGAAATCTGGGAAATGCTCACCCCGTTTACTCAATCTATACATGGAGGCTGAGGCAAAGTCATTCTCTGCAGACCTTGACCTCATCAACATATGGTTATTCATAAACTGGGACACCTGCCTGATCACTGTTGCTATTATAGGCCTATATAAATGATTGATGTGGAAATTAAAATCTTTGCCAAAGCACCCAACTGTACTGCTCCTTATGGTGCTTCCAGCTCTGGTCCATCTTGATCAATGTGGTTTTCTGGCCCCAAGCATAAAGCATTGAATAAGATGCCTACAATTGCCATGTGTTTGCCTCCACGATGTCCAGGGCCCATGTGCTATCCTCACTGTCTACTTTGAGAAGGCATTTGATTCCATTCATTGGTCCTTTCTAGACAGGGTGTTGGGGTGTATGGGATTTGGGCCATGATTCAGTTGCTATTGGGGTCTCTGCCCCATCTGCACAAGTGCATATCAACCAAATACTCTCAGACCCTTTCCAATTCACAGAGGTACTCAGCTGGGCTTCCCCCGTCACCTCTCCTCTTTACTCTAGCCATAGAGCCCCTACCCTGATTGATTAGATGTGAGGCATGGGGCTGGTGTGGTGGAGATGGGAAGTAGGATAGGATTTGGCTCTATACTGATGCTGTCCTCTTATATCTGATTAACTCCCATGAGTCAGGACCCCAAGTAATGAGGTTCCTTTCTCTTTATTAGGAAGCATCAGTTCTACATACAAATTTGACTAAATCATTATTGAGCCTTCTAAAGGGAGAAATGGCTGCCAGGCAGACAGCGATCTCATGCAAAGGCTCAGTTTGCAGCATCTACACATAAACATCATGTTGAAACCAGGTCTGATCTGGAGTTTCAGTCTGTCTCCCCTTAAATTCCACATGAAGTGAGAATTTCAAAGCAGGGCCCATCTCTCACTCCGGATTCATGGCACAGTAGCACTCTTTAAAATGATGGTCCTCACTAGATTTCTTTATGTTTTGCAAAATTTGCCACTGATGATGCAGACATCCTTGTTTTGAAACTCATGGCCATGATTTGCAACTTCCTTTTAACCAGGCACCTTCTCCACATCGCCCTAGACAAATGTTGCCAATCTATGTATGTTGTGGGAATGGACATGGCCGACATCAGGTTATATTAATGGGTGTCACAGCACCTAGTGATCAATTACTGGCTGAGAGGGAGATGGGGAGACCCGGCATCCAGACTGGAGCTGTCCCTTTTGGAAATTTAGAATATTTTACACATACTTTATGGTGAGTCTTCCCCTTATAGCCTCCCCTATCCCACCAGGATGGTATTCTTAACATGTTGTGCTGTGATGCACATGAGTGGCTGGAACAAGACACCAGCAAAGCATATCCCACTGACATTTATCACAATTGGAAGGATTCACTGAATGGGATAGAATAGGTATTACGTACCTAAGAGGTGTCTGGCAGGGAACCTCCATAAAATCACTCAGAGAGTTGCAGTCTCAATTTGCTATTTTCAAAACTCAGATCCACAAACATTTGCAGTTAAGACTTGCTCTCACATGAAACCAATGGAAGATATTGGAACCCCCAGAATACAGCCCCCTTGAAGCAAAGCTCCAGACGGAATATCTGGAAAAAGATTGAATCTCCCAGTTCTTCAAGTCATTACTGATCAACTCACCAGACAAATTTGAATCTCTCAAGCAGAAACGGGAAGTCTGGGCGGGTTGTTTGGATGAAGCCAACTGAACAGATGTGCAAATAGCCCCCCGAACCTTGTCCATTTCTTTCCGGATGAAACTTGTGCAACCAAACTACCTACACACTGCATACCTCACACCTTGACATCGGTGGTAAGCTCACAAATGGGATTGTCTGACTGTTTCCAGTGTCCTGAGCTGGATGGAGACATTTACTGTTTAGTCTGGACATGGCCTGTCATCACCAAATACTGGAAAGCTATTGAAACTGTGACTCAAGTGCTATAACTGTCCTCTAGAATTGCACTTTCGGGAAACCTGGAGAATCTGGGAGGCCCCAGTGGAGGGCACACACCAATGAGTTTAAGTATTCTTGTTAGCAAGAGAGACATTGCTTTCAAGTGGAACGCTGAGCAGCTGCCCAATGTATCGGCATGGTACTCAGCAATTGAGTGATGCAGTAAGTTGAAAGAACTTATTTACCAAGCCAGAGGCTGCTTACTTACACATTCCAAAATATGGGGGTGCAGGTAGAACTACTTTGGGCTGCTCAATAGGCAATGTTTGATGTATTCATTGTTATTGATATCTTCCTTATGACTGGACTGAAGTATGCTGATGAGCAGTTAGGATGGTATTTTAATTTTGTGACGTAACTTAAAAATAAAGATTTGCTTTATTAAAAAAAGAATGTGATTTAAGCTAATGCAGGAGACATGAGAATTAGAACTTCCTTTTCCATTGCTTGTGAGAGGATGCCTGCTATTGCCTTTCAGAGAGTTTCCGGCTGAATCCCTTTATCCTGACTTCTCCCTAAATTTCCCTGACTTTTCCTTAGCTTAATAGTTTAGTGTGCTCTGTTTATGGGAGATTTGTTCTATTCTGTTAAGGACAACATTATAACAGTCTGTCTTGATTTTGGATTTCTTTGAATAGGGTGACACACATTTATGTATTGGCTATTGAAATACAGTTAATGTTGATGATTTTAGTTTGTAACTTGAGAAATCTTTTAATAAATCTTCATGGTTTTGAACATAACAGCTCTCTGTCTTCTCTGTGAGCCAAATGAGCTCCACAATATTGAAATGTATTGAAATTTGATGTCAAACCTAAGGCCTCATTAGGAGTCTGGTGGCCTTAAGACCACCAGCCTTTGAACTTGCCACCAGCAGCATGCCCCTATGTTTTAGTCCTGACAGGAGTTTCCCTCAGGGCTGATCATAGAGGACCTTGGGAACAACTCCGTAATAAGGTTATGTTTTGGTTAAATAGGAATAACTACTGCAATTTGAGAAGTTATAATGGGATCATTATGGCACAATGAGTTAGTTGGGTAGGGCATTGAGTGAACAATATTGATTGAGGTTGCATTGTGGTTAATTTTCACAAACTTTATCTTGTACGTAAAATATTGGATATGAAGGAGCCTAGCTGTTTTTAATATTCTAGAATCTCAGTTCTTTCACTTGGCTATTTTTAGAAGACAGAATCCTTGCTTCCTTCGCACGCATTCACCCAATACTTAGTTGTCTCCATTTATCTGTGCAAATAGGTTCGAGAGCATGAATATATTAGAGGGTGTAGAATGACTATCAAGTAGACCTATTGTAACAATAGAATTAGCCACTAACATTGAAATGCGCTCTCTCACCCCTACTACCTCTTCTCATTCCAGTATTGTCAATGTTTGTCCGAGTTCTTTACATAGAATGTTAAGCTGGAACATAGCCGGGATTTTGTTAATGTTCCTAATGCCAACTTTGTCTGTACTATTTGATTATATCAACAAATCGATTGAGGAGGAAGCTTCTTTTGGCCAGCTTACCTCTTTATGCCTGGCTGGCAATTTTTAATGTTTAGTTACCACAGCAGTATGAGGTTCCAAATTGAGGTGTATTCCCTCCATTTAGTATGGACCCCAGGACTCTGGACCTAGCAGCCCATTATAGCATCATGATACTTGCACAATGTAATAGAAGTCACAGATGTGTTGGCTGCTGCAAAATTTACTTATGGGGGTAACCCCCTCGGTAACTGATTATATTTTTACTACACATAGCCTTGATGACATCTTGGTTTCTGGGATTTTCATTGAGACTGATTTTCGTGACCACAATGCCCTGAAAGCTGTTTTCTCAGTGGTTCCGAGGGAGAAACCCAGGATACATAGTGGTGCTAGTTATTCTCAGCCCTCAAATGACAATCTAAGGCTTGTGTGGCGGTTGCATGAGCCTGCTCAGTTTTTTTATTTAATTGTCAGTGCGAATCATGAAATGGTAAATGTATGTCTCAGGGGGCACAGCTTCTTTGATTCCTGTGGCTTTTGCTGGGCTCTATACAAACATAAGGAAAGCACTGCTAAAACCTTTTGCGCCTCCTGTAATCTCAACTAGATAGTTCAGTCACGAGTGCTCCTAGACCCTGTGTTAGAAATGGGGTTTCTGGTTGGCTAGGGTATGCACCTCAGCCAGGCAGAACCTACCCACTCTAGTCAGGGCTAGGGAGTTACACGTCCAAGATAACCCCTGCTCACCCCCTTGGTAGCTTGGCACGAGCAGTCAGGCCTATCCCAGAGGCAATGTATAAAGCGTTTGCACTACACACACAATACACATGACGCAAAATGTACACCACAAAGTAAACACAATACTGAGCTATGTAAAAATAATCTGTATTGCACAAAACATAATTAGACCAACATTGCACGTAAGTAATACCCTGCTACCTTAGCAGTTGTCAGAATGTTACATAAGTTACTAATACTCTGCAAGAATATGCAGTTGTCACATTAGCACACGTAAGTACTCAGGATTGTGCAACATAAGCAGTAGTCTGGAATTATAGCAAAATATACATGCACTTGTCATGAACAATTCCTAAATACCCATAAAAGGAACATTAGAGAATATATCACAAGTCATACAAATACATATCAGCTAGACATGCCCATAAAAGAAACATTAGCACATATATGTAGGAACAGTAAACAGGTAGGAAATCTAAAACCTCTATAAGTCTGTACTAGGCTTCTAGAGCCTAGATTCCCTAAAAAGTACCTGATCTGGTGGTAGAAGAGGCACTCCCAGTGCCTAAAAGGTGAGCACTGGAGCCCCTGGCACTCCTATGCGCAAAACAAGGGTTTCTGGTAGAGAGGGGTGGTCTACACCCTCTCTACTATGTGAAGACCGGGCTCCTCTGGGGACCTGTGATCCTTGGGGGCCCCCAGACCTCTAATGGCCTTCTCCGAAGGGGGGGGGGCAAAGCGACAGAAGTTAAGGCAGTTTGGGGTGGTCGCGCCCCTAGTGCAGTGACCAGGGGAAAGGGGATTCCCTTTTCTCCCCGTGCCCTGCTTAGGACTAAGAGGCAGCCGCCCTTGTCCGCGGTGCGGCTTCCTAACGAGGTAGCAGGGGAAGCAGGGGCCTCTGATGAGGCTCTGCACCTGCTCCCTCAGGCGGCCGCACCCGGTCCGGTGCACGAGCCGTGTTTTCTGCCTTCCCTCGTCCGCGAGGGAAGCAGTGTGAGGAGTCTGAGTCGAGGTGTGCCCCGGGGGCGCTCTGAAAAGGGTGTGTCACCCGGGGACACAGTAGGAGCGTGCAAGCTCCTTCCTTTACCTTCGGTCAGTGCCTCGGGGCACTAGGGTCAGCGCGAACCTCGCGCTGAAGTCAAACTGCGCGCCCAGGTCGCGGCGGTGACTTGGGGTCATGAAATCAAGGCAGAGTACTAAAGGGAGGGCAAGGGCTTATTTGCCAGCCCGGGTTGCGGCGGTGATTTGGGATTCAAATAAAACGTTTCCCAAATCACTAAGGCAAGATCGGCAGTTAAAGAGAGCACTCTTTCCAAGCCCTTAGGCAAGGTTGTCGAGTTTGTGTGCAGGGGTCAAGGGCCACAGCGCCCTGCCCCTGGGAGCAAGCAAGAAAAGAAAAAGCACAGGGCTGGTGGGCCCAGCTACAGGCCAGCACAAGGGGTGCAGGTGGTGGCAGTTCCTCCTAATGACCAGGCAGGTCACAGGTCAGCACAACAGCAGCAGTCCAAGGTGGTTTCCTGGTGAGTCCATTCATCAGCGTTCTGTGTCCAGTTTCAAGTTCCAAGAATGTTCAAATTGTGGGGAAAATACCCCTGTACTTCTTCTGGGTTTACAATGTGTTTCACAATGGTAGGGAGAGGAGGTTCCAGCCAGTTACAACTGGTTTTGGGAGTGCCCACTCTCTCCTTTCAGCACAGGCTCCAAACATCAGTGGGGGGTTAACAACCCTATTGTGTGAGGCCAGGGCACAGCCTTTACAAATGCAGGTGTGCCCCGCCTCTCCCTTCTCTCAGCCCCGGAAAGGCTTTACAATATGTAGACGCACCTCAGTGTCACCTCCACCCTCCCTGTGTTCAGGCTGTCTGAGAAGTATGCACAAAGCCCCAACTGTCAGTCTGCCCAGACGTGGATTGGAGACAAGCTGCAAAACACCAAAGTCATAAGCACAGATAAATGTGCACTTTCTAGAAGTTGCATTTCTGTGATAGTAATAAAAATACACCTACACCAGTAAGCAGCATTTCTCACCACTATCACAACCATGTCAAACATGCCTACGCTACCCCTCATAAATCAGACACTACCCCTTACACCTACGGCAGGGCAGTTCCAATGCAATCCTATGAGGAGGCAGCACTCACAGCAGTGAGACACCAAGTTAGGCTGTTTGTCACTACCAGGACAGGCCACGCAACATGGCACATATCCTTCCTTCTACATACATGGCACCCTGACCAAAGGGCTAGCTAGGGCGTACCTTAGGGGTGACTTACAAGTTCCGGGCCTGGCAAGTACATTTAGATGCCAGGTCCCTGTGGCAAAAAACTGCGCACACAGGCTCTGCGCTAGCAGGCCTTAGATAGGTTTGACAGGCTACTTCAGTGGGTGGCGCAAGCAGTGCTGCAGGTCCACTAGTAGAATTTAATTTACAGGCCCTGGGTATAGGGATACCACTTTACAAGGTGCTTATAGGTAAATTAAATATGCCAATCAGGTATAATCCAATCATACCAAATTTGTAAGAGAGAGCACATGCACTTTAGCACTGGTTAGCAGTGAAAAAGTGCTCAGAGTCAAAACGTCAAGCAACAAAGGTCAGAAAAATAAGGAGGCAAAAAGCAAAAAAGTCTGGGGAATGACCCTGTAAAAGGGCTAGGAACAACAAGACCCCCTACCAGCCCAAAGCCAGGGGAGAACGATCAATGCCTTGATGGACTTCCCTGATTAGGGCGATAGAACCAGGACCCTGGCCCACAACTGCAGGTACATGATCCAGTTCTACGCCAATCTGAACCCAGTGGAATTCCTCTTTCTATGCTCCCAAGACAATCTAAGCTAACTCATGGAGGCGTCCTAGTTGTCTGTGGCCAGAGCCAGGTCCCAGGCCAGCCCCGGGCCTCTGGCCACTGAAACCTCTCAGAGTGGGAGGCGGGAGCCCCAGGTGCATAGCATCCTGTTTCCACTCTCCTTCCCACCAGTTCAGGAGTTACCCCTGCCACTGATCTTCTAGCCTAGGGACTGGTCCCATAGCCTGAATAGGGTTCAGGGTAGAGTCTCTCCTCCTGCCCCTCCTTCTAGGGTTCCGCCTCCTCCGAGGAGGAGTTGTACCCCCAGAATCCAGAACTGCCAGGGAGCTTGTTAAAGTCGTCCTGGTCAGCTCACCCACCAGTTCAGAGGAGACCCCCTGTAACTGGTCTCCCAACCCAGGGTCCTTCCCCTCTGGCTGAGCTGGGGTCAGAAAGAGCCTTTCCTCCTCTTGCCCCTCCTTCTAAAGTTCAGCACCCTCCCATCAAGAGTGATACCCCCAGAAGTAATGGTAGAGAGACTGGGGACAGCCTTCTCCACCTCCAGGTCAAGGGAGCTACCCTGGACCTGGTTCTCCAACCTAGGGACGATACCCTTGGGCTGGTCATGAGTCAGGGGAGCGTCCTCCCTCAAACTCTCTCTTACAGGAACTGAATCCCTAGGGCATGCATCTTCCAACCTAGGGACGTAACGCTTTTGCTGGACAGGAGTCAGGGAAGTGTCTTCCTGTGAATCCCCCCTTACAGGAACTGAATCCCTAGGGAATGCACCAGTAGAGATGCTGGTTACAGCAGTCTCTATTGTCAGATCTAGGGGGTTGCCCATGATCTGGTCTTGCAACCTAGGGACTGTACCCTTTTGCTGGACAGGAGTCAGGGGAGTGTCCTCTCTCAAACCCTTAAAAGGAAGTGTCTGCACCCCCCTCTGCGGGGTGGTGCTGCTGATCTCTAGAGTTGGAGCAACCCTGTTCCCAGGTGTCCCCCCTTATCCTTCAGACTGTAGGGCATTCTTTTTACAGTATTGGCCTTCAGTAACGACTACCCTCCCGCCTTGGGGTCCCTCTCGGTTACCTTCCAAGACCTGCGGAGGAGGACAGGTCCCTGTGGATCCTGCACCCTCCCCACTAAGAACGTTGTCGGGTTGGTTAAATTCTTGCCTTGGTGCATCGGGAAGGAGCCCACTAAGGCATCCGCAAGAGGATAGGTCCTTAACAATCCTACTTCCTCCCCGCTGAAAACTTTGCCTGGAACAGTTACATTCCAGCCTTCGGACCCCTTCTGGGTGCCTTCAAAGACATGCGTAAAAAGACAGGTCCCTCTATATCCTGCACCCTCCCTGCTCAGTATTTGGCCTGAATTACACAGAACCTCCCCCACCCCTTCCAGGGGTGAACCTAAGTTGGCCCATGGTGTCTGACCAGCTTCCCTGCCACTAAGCCAGAGTTCAGCCTCCTTTGCAAGTTCCCTGGAGTCAGAGAACTCACAGTAAGACAAGTGTTGGCGTGGCTCTGAAAAACAGCAACGGAACATGTGTTCTCTTAGAATGAGACTAAACAGCCCTTCATAAGTGGTTGCTCTGCTACCCTTCACCCATCCTGTTAGTGCTTTGCAACAAGTCCCCATGAAATCCTCCCAAGACTGGTGAGACCGCTTCCTGCTGCCTCTGAACCTCAACCTGTAGTCTTCATGGGTGGGACCATACTTTTCTATCAGAGCCTTTCCGATGTGGGGCTACCCCTGCCTGTCACTCCCTTCTGGGGCCAGTGGGACATCCCTTTCCAAAGCAGGAATCTAGCTCTCTAGGACAGTTCCCCAATCTTTCTCAGGAATCCTGCGCGCAACTAGAGCTTCCTCCTACTCCCTAAGCCACTGAAGTATGTCATCTCCCTCCTTGAACCCAGGTACCAAATCTGTGGGTAGGTAAGGATTGTGCCTAACACTACAAATGCTGCCACCACTGGTCTCCACCTGCATTGCTGGTGAGTCCAAATTTGTAAGACTGCGCTCTAGAGCGAGCCTTTGTCTGGCAAAGGCCCTTTCAGCCTCAGCCATCCTCTCCTGGACTAAGGCTTTTTCAACCTCAGCCTATCTCTCTTCTACAACCAGCCTGGATAGCTGCAGCCTCAGGTCCCTCTCTTCCTGCCAATCCCTGAGCTCCTCAGGTTACAGGGACTGGGAGGTGGCGCTGCTGCTACGCAAGGACCCAGTAAGGGACTCCCTATCTATGGGGTCCTCTCTCTCTACTGGCGTCCCTGGCCAGTCATTTTCTCCCTCAGTGTCTAACTCCTCAGGGTCACTACCCCACCGCCCGGGGTGTGGACTGGGGACCCTCCTCCTCAGTGTCCTCACTACTCTTGTGGGTCTCTCTAGGGTCTCCCTTAGAACCATCCCTCTCTTGGGCCTCTTTTGGTGCTATATAGTCTGCCTACTCAAAATTAAACAGGGCTCTCCTGAGGATCCCTATATGGGCTTCAGCCTCTATAAAAGGTATACCTCTCTCCCTGCAGAATCCCCTTAACTCTTCTATAGTGTAAAACAACATATAATCCATGTCAAAGGTGGACTCCATTTTGTTAAGAGCACAACACTAGCGTAAACACAAGAGTCCAAAGTGTGAGTATACAACACAGGAGTAAAAAATAAAATGACTAGCTTGAGAGAACAGGAGAATAATTTAAGAAAAGAGAATTAAAACATGTAATGGTCTAAGTGCAATTTGCGGTGCAAAAATGAGTCACAAGGTATTGTGCAAGCGCAAGTCCTATCCTCACCGCTGACAACCAATGTTAGAAATGGGGATTCTGGTTGGCTAGGGTATGCACGTCAGCCAGGCAGAACCTACCCACTCTAGTCAGGGCTAGGGAGTTACATGTCCAAGATAACCCCTGCTCACCCCCTTGGTAGCTTGGCACGAGCAGTCAGGCCTATCCAGGAGGCAATGTGTAAAGCGTTTGCACAACACACTCAACACACGTGACGCAAAATGTACACTACAAAGTGAACACAACACTGAGCTATGTAAAAATAATCTGTATTGCACAAAACATAATTAGACCAACATTACACGTAAGTAATACCCTGCTACCTTAGCAGTTGTCAGAATATTACACAAGTTACTAATACTCTGCAAGAATATGCAGTTGTCACATTAGCACACGTAAGTACTCAGGATTCTGCAACATAAGCAGTAGTCAGTAATTATATTAAAAGATATATGCACTTGTCATGAACAATTCCTAAATACCCATAAAAGGAACATTAGAGAATATATCACAAGTCATACAAATACATATCAGCTAGACATGCCCATAAAAGGAACATTAGCACATATATGTAGGAACAGTAAACAGGTAGGAAATCTAAAACCTCTATAAGTCTGTACTAGGCTTCTAGAGCCTAGATTCCCTGAAAAGTACCTGTTTCTGTAGTAGAAGAGGCACTTCTAGTGCCTAATAGATGAGCACTGGAGCCCCCGGTGCTCCTATGCGCAAAACGGGGGTTCCTGGTAGAGAGGGGTGGTCTGCACCTCCTCTACTATGCGAAGACCGGGCCCCTCCAGGGACCCATGATCCTTGGGGGGCCCCCTGGGCCTCTAACGGCCCTCTCCGAAGTGGGGGGGCCGAAGCGACAGAAGTTAAGGCAGTATTGGGCGGTCGCTCCCCTAGCGTAGTGACCGGGGGAATGGGGGTTCCCTTTTCTCCACGTGTCCTGCTTAGGACTAGGAGGCAGCCGCCCTTGTCCGCGGTACGGCTGCCTAACGAGGTAGCGCGGGAAGCAGGGGCCTCCGATGAGGCTCTGTACCTGCTCCCACAGGCGGCTGCAGCCGGTCCGGTGCGCGAGCCACATTTTCTGCCTTCCCTCGTCCGCGAGGGAAGCAGTGTGAGGAGTCGGAGTCAAGGTGTGCCCCGGGGGTGCTCTGAAAAGGGCACGTCACCCGAGGACACGGTACGAGTGTGCAAGCTCCTTCCTTTACCTTTGGTAAGTGCCCCGGGGGCACTAGGGTCAGCGCGAACCTCACGCGGAAGTCAAACTGCAGCGCCAGGGTCGCGGCGGTGAGTTGGGGTCCTCAAATCAAGGCAGAGCGCTGAAGAGAGCGTGAGGGCTTATTTTCCAGCCAGGGTTTGTGGCGGTGATTTGGGATCCAAATAAAGCGCTTCCCAAAGCGCTAAGGCAAGATCGGCAGTTAAAGAGAGCGCTTTTCCAAGACCTTAGGCAAGGTTGTCGAGTTTGTGTGCAGGGGTCAGGGGTCACAGTGCCCTGCCCCTGGGAGCAAGCAAGAAAAGAAAAAGCACAGGGCTGGTGGGCCCAGCTACAGGCCAGCACAAGGAGTGCAGGTGGTGGCAGTTCCTCCTAGTGACCAGGCAGGTCACAGGTCAACACAATAGCAGATGTCCAAGGTGGTTTCCTGGTGAGTCCATTCATCAGCGTTCTGTGTCAAGTTTCAAGTTCCAAGAATGTTAAAATTCTGGGGAAAATTCTCCTGTGCTTATACTGGGTTTACAGTGTGTTTCACAATGGTAGGGAGAGGAGGTTCCAGCCAGTTACAACTAGTTCTGGGAGTGCCACCTCTCTCCTTTCAGCACAGGCTCCAAACATCAGTGGGGGGTTAACGACCCTATTGTGTGAGGCCAGTGCACAGCCTTTACAAATGCAGGTGTGCCCCGCCTCTCCCTTCTCTCAGCCCAGGAAGACTTTACAATATGTAGATGCACCTCTGTGTCACCTCCACCCTCCCTGTATTCAGGTTGTCTGAGAAGTATGCACAAAGCCCCAACTGTCAGTCTGCCCAGACGTGGATTGGAGACAAGCTGCAAAACACCAAAGTCATAAGCACAGATAAATGCGAACTTTCTAGAAGAATAAAAAATACACCTACACCAGTAAGCAGCATTTCTCACTCATAAATCAGACAATACCCCTTACACCCAAGGCAGGGCAGTTCCAATGCAATCCTATGAGGCGGCAGCACTCACAGCAGTGAGACACCAAGTTAGGCTGTTTGTCACTACCAGGACAGGCCACGCAACATGGCACATGTCCTTCCTTCTACATACATGGCACCCTGCCCAAAGGGCTGGCTAGGGCGTATCCTTAGGGGTGACTTACATGTAGTAAAAGGGGAGTTCTGGGCCTGGCAAGTAAATTTAGATGCCAGGTCCCTGTGGCAGAAAACTGCACACACAGGCTCTGTGCTAGCAGGCCTTAGATAGGTGTGACAGGCTACTTCAGTGGGTGGCGCAAGCAGCGCTGCAGGCCCACCAGTAGTATTTAATTTACAGGCGCTGGGTATAGGGATACCACTTTACAAGGGACTTAGAGGTAAATTAAATATGCCAATCAGGTATAATCCAATCATACCAAATTTGTAAGAGAGAGCACATGCACTTTAGCACTGGTTAGCAGTGAAAAAGTGCTCAGAGTCAAAACGTCAGCCAACAAAGGTCAGAAAAATAAGGAGGCAAAAAAGCAAAAAGTCTGGGGAGTGACCCTGTAAAAGGGCCAGGTCCAACACCCTGCTATTGTGAGTTCAGAAAAATGTAATTATAAGAATGTTGTTCAGAAACCTTGAAGAGAGGTACTTACTCAGCACTGGGAGATGTTGGTACAGGTGGCTAAACTGAAAAATAGCAAGGTTTTCTGGTCCACTGTTACCGAACTTAGATGAAAACCTACTGCAGTCACTTCAATTTCCCGACATATCTCTAGTACTACCTAGGAGGCTTATTTTACTAATATCTTTGCAGATCCAGCAACTAACACTGAGTTTGATGTAGATCTTGCCCTTGAAGGTGAATTTAAGGTCAATCTGGATGAAGTGGTTGGTGCAAATAATCTAAGTGTTAGTGGTAAGGCCCCTGGCCCAGATGTTGTCCTGATTGACCTTATTATGTCCTGTGTGGATATTTGGGCTCCGCTGCTCTCTTTTCTACTCTTCTGTATGCGGATGATACCGTGCTTATGGCACGGACTCCTCCAGCGCTGCTTCTTCTGGTCCATGCTTTTCTAGATTTTATGGCCACCTTAGACCTGTGCACCAACTTTTTTAAATCTTACATTATGGCATGCAGTCCTAAAAACATACAGCTGACTGCTCTTTATATTGGTACCACTCGGTTAAATTACACTAGCATATTTTGCTATTTAGGGGTTACCTTTTCTTCTTCTGGGACTTGGGCTCCTAATATTGTGCAGCATAGAGCTAAATTGTGAAGTGCAATAGGCTTTCTGTGCAGTTTTCTCCATTCCACAGGTGGACGTTGGCTTGATCCTTTGTTACTTATATAAAGCTCTCACTGTTCTTCTATCGAACTCTACAGGGCAGAAATTTGGGGAAAAGCTCATTGTAAGGCTCTACATCGGAAAGAAAAATGTTTTTGTAGACAACTTCTTCCAGCTTCATTTGTCATAAACAGCTGGGCCTGAACTTTTTGGAAGATCTAATTAGTGTGCGACTGGCACTTTTACGGTTGGCTGTTTGGAAAAATGAGCAGGCAAGCTTGACTAGAGCTATTATTGTGGACTGCTTATCGTGTGACAGAGGTATGTGCATTTCTTGGCTAGCCCCTTTTAAATCGGCCTATTCCAAGATTAGGTTAACGCAAGTTTTTTAAGAAACCTGAGCTTTGTAATACCCTTAGTAAGAAGCAGGTCAGTCATGCCTTACTTAACCAAGCATCCCACCTACGCACTTCCCGGGATGTAAAGAAGCTTAGAATGACTGGGTATCTTAACGGATTTTTTCAAAATTGTACTTTTAACTATTTTCAGGATGTGCAAATGTGATGGGAGTGTTCATTATTGTTTTATTTTAGGGGAGACTCTGTTAATCACTTGTTGTGTTTTCCACTAGGCTTTTCCTGTCACATGGATGACGATGTTCCCTGTCCTGGGAATGACACTTCAGGCCAAACAATGCTTCATTTTGGTTTTTTTTTTTACAAATTTTGTACGCTAAGGCGTTTTTAAATATGTTTCAGGAAGAGATGTTGTGATGTTAAATAGGTGAAATTTGCCTTTTTGTTTCTGTTGCAGTTATCCGATAGTGAAACTGCTTTTTATGTGGGCTCGTTTTTAAAAACCATAGTGAAAGTGCCTAGTACTATGTCTACTTAGTTTTGCGTTTACATGTTTGCCTCTCATTTAAATTATTTTATCCTGCTTTTACATTCTATTATTGATGAGTTGTTACTTTGTTGTTATGTATATTATGCACTGTATATGTTTATTTGCCTTTTTTCACTTTTATGGATGCTTGCTGTATCTGAATCAAGTTATCTTGACTTGACCTGACACAAAAGGTGTGAGAGCATTTGTAGTTAACCCTGTTGATACGTCTTAACATTATTTCTCTATCAAAGTTTATGTTGAAGATTGGTTTCGCACCCATCATTGAGGAGAAAATGCCTTGCATCAAAGTGGGTAAGCCAGCAACCCAGAACACTATGAAGAACCCCTATTAAATGGCAAATGTAAACTATATACTCTACAATTAAGTGCTTATTTTTCTTCATCAGCAATTACAGGTTCCAAAGATCCACAACGCTAATCCATCATCATAGCGTTCTGAAACACGTAGAGTTTGATCGTATGTTTAATGTTAACACTTCACATTCTGTTGCCCACCCGTATACTCTGAAGGTACTGAAGGAATACCAATGAATTCAATGTCAAATACAAAACAAACTACTCTTTTCCGTTCCACAGAGTACACTGAAACTCCCTCAATCAGAGATCCTGTTGACTTTATGGCAGTTCATCACAGTTGACATGTATCTTCACCAAACATGGTCAGTGCCTGTAAGTGATCCACCGGCAGAAAACGGAGGAAAAGGCACACTCAGAGATATCGAGACAAAGGGTGACACAAGGACAT
Organism: Pleurodeles waltl; assembly: GCF_031143425.1. NCBI lineage: Eukaryota > Metazoa > Chordata > Amphibia > Caudata > Salamandridae > Pleurodeles > Pleurodeles waltl. Next base: position 360,636,237 of record NC_090445.1, read on the forward strand.
AGTGCACACCACCTTTTACCCAGATCTGCATGTCAATCATAACAACAATATGGGTCTCAATCATGGACCTTATTTAAGAGTCACCAGGGGTTGCAGCTGCGACCCCTTGCTTGTCCCTTGTGACCCCTGCACTGCCTTTGCGACCTCTGGCCTTGAAGGTGACAGAATGAGTAACAAAAGCACAGCAGCTACACATTCCTTATTGTTTGCCTGGTTTTCATTGCATTAAAAGGTAATACTATTCTGTTATTCACTATTAGTGTAATAAAAATGGAGCCCACTTAGGAACTATGGTGGCTGCTGTGTTAAGTAAAATTGAGTTAAATGCATGTTCTATGTGTGCCTGTGGATGAAAGTGTGTTTAAGTGAGAAAAAATGTGTGTATGTGTGACAAAATATGTCTTTATATGTAAACATGTGTGTGTAAGCGAAAGTGAGTGAGAGTTAGGTGACAGGTAGTGAGTGAGACTGCATGAGATTGAACCCCAGATTTTTTTTTCTTTGATGCATGGCAATGCTGCACCAGATTTGCTGCTCTGTTTTGTGTAAATGGAAGAGAGAAAAAATGTTAAACATTTAAAATGGCATGATTCATTTTTTCTCTCCCTGTGTGCTGGCACACTTTCGGCAACCATGCGCTAATGCTCATACCTTTGTGTCAGAGTACAAAGTGTGTGCACTTTCTGAAGCATAGGTTTTGTACTGGGAGGGAACCCTTCCACTATAAAAACTATGCTTTGCGGTGTTCCCACTTTGTATTTATGATGTACAATGCAGCACACGAGCAAAGGTGGAAAAACAAGAAGACATTTTAAAAATTCTCCTTGTTACACCTGCCTCAAAAAGATATACGATTTTGGTGCAAATTCCTATCTATACGTGTGGATAGGGGTTTGTGTCAAAACCCATATGGGTTGGCATGAGAACGCCCAGGTACCATCTATGTAACGCCTCCTTGACACAAAACAATGGAAAGTCTTGCTTAGGTCAATAATGCATTACTTTGTGATAATATTCAAAACAAATTCTCTATTGTGGTGATGTTCGCGATGCCTTTCAGGAAAGAAAATCATTTTCCGGGGTCATATGATGTAACTCCTGTAATGTCATTAAGGCCAACAGGTATTTGATGTCACTTTCTCGACCCCTGGCATTTTGGTGACTCGACACCCATGCCCATAATCGGAAAATGGATCATCAGAATTACTGTGAATCTGATGGCACATGTTCTTGGGAGCCAGGACACCGAGATGGTGCAAGGAACATACCATATTCTGTGTGAAACATGTTTATAGCCGAGACTTAAACAAGGGTAGTAAGAGAGAGTTGGGCCATTTCTGCTACCCGACAAAGCTACAAGCTCATCACCCGGCGGCCGCTTATCATCTCCTCTGGGGACACCTCACAATCCATTTTCTGTTGTTGAGCTGCTGAGCCAGCCAGCTGCATATCCTGTCAACTACATTTACGCAGAACTTCCCTTTTTGTTAAGATCCTGCGCTTCTCTGCCTCACTGTGCTTCTCTTGCACAGTGATATGTTCCTTGGTCATCGGCCGTCATCTGCCTCAGCTGCAAATACACCTGGTTTTTGGAAGTGTCTCTCGTGACAGAGCATCGACTCTGTAAGGATTGGGGATACCCTATAGTACCATCATGCCAAACTCCCCCCACCCACTGAAGCCCTTTCCCCGGAGGCTGTCGGGCCCACTGAATGGACCACACTTTGCTGCTGTCGGTGATGGAGGCTCCAGAGACCGCGCAAGTCAGCTCCAGAGACTGCGAGGGCTTCAGAAGTCCTTCCCCAGACTGCACCAGTGTAAACTGGGAGAAGACACCTACAGGGAAGGAAATACATTCTGTTAAAGCCTTTAGAATTACCCATAAATGCATGCCATTCCTACTGCATGACTTGGTAGACACTTACATGTGGGCACAGCCAGCAGAAGGCACAATACACACAGGCCCGTATTTATACTCCGTTTGCGCCGAATTAGCGTCGTTTTTTTCGACGCAAATTCAGCGCAAAACTAACGCCATATTTATACTTTGGCGTTAGACGCGTCTAGCGCCAAAGTATGGGCAAATAGCGTCATTTTTTAGCGTGAACGCCTTCCTTGCGTTAATGAGATGCAAGGAAGGCGTTCCCGTCTAAAAAAATGACGGCGACGCAAATGCGTCGTATTTATACTCCCGGGCAAAAATCACGCCCGGGAGTTGGCGGGTCAAAAAACCCCGCATTTGCGCCACTATTTAACGCCTGGGTCAGGGTAGGCGTTAAGGGGCCTGTGGGCTCAAAATGAGCCCACAGGTGCCCTCCCCTGCCCCCAGGGACCCCCCTGCCACCCCTGCCCACCCCAGGAGGACACCCAAGGATGGAGGGACCCACCCCAGGGACATTCAGGTAAGTTCAGGTAAGTATAATTTTTTATATTTTTAATTTTTTTTGGTGGCATAGGGGGGCCTTATTTGTGCCCCCCTACATGCCACTATGCCCAATGACCATGCCCAGGGGACAGAAGTCCCCTGGGCATGGCCATTGGGCAAGGGGGCATGACTCCTGTCTTTACTAAGACAGGAGTCATTTAAATGGCGTCTGGGCGTCGAAAAAAATGGCGCAAATCGGGTTGAGGCGATTCTTTTTGCCTCAACCTGACTTGCCCCATTTTAAGACGCCCTAACGCCATTTTCCCCCTACGCCGGCGCTGCCTGGTCTACGTGGTTTTTTACCACGCACACCAGGCAGCGCCGGTCTGCTAGCGCCGGCTAACGCCATTCCATAAATACGGCGCCCGCATGGCGCTTCAGAATGGCGTTAGATGGCGCTAAATTTTTTGACGCTAAATTGCGTTAGCGCAGTTTAGCGTCAAAAAGTATAAATATGGGCCACAGAGCGATCATGTCTGTTCGGTCAGAGTCCCTGTTCAGCCCTGTCCTTCTGCCTCGGCCTTTAACTGAACATAAACAGGAAGAGGAGCCGAGGTTTGCATACAAGGCTCCGCACTACACATAAATACGGAGGTCAGTGCTCACGAGCGCACTTCGGATGTAGAAGCGCAAACTGACACCGGTCATTAATATCTCCTTTATTTTACAAACCGCACTGATTTACAGTCACAGGTGCCTAGAACACGTGTGAAGGGTTATTTTCTATATTTAACAGAAGGGTTTCGACTTACCATCTGTATAGTTTTCAGTCCCTTGCTTCTGCGGACACCATGTGTGACCTTTTTAAGGTCATTACCTGTTTCTGAACCTCGTGCTCTAAACACAGGGCACATTGGACCCTCTATTGTTGCAACCTTGGGACAGTTTTAAGCTCACTCACACTTCACAAATGACTTTCTCTGTGATTCCCAGAATCCCTGCCCCATATTATTAGGAGGTAGGATGTTCGCTGTAAATCCATTTGAATGTTTGCAAAGGCATGACGGGGGCCCTTGTATAAATGGGTATCGAGTATACATGGGTATCGATAGGGCACGCCGATAAATGCTAATGAAATTCACAAAGTGGGAGCTTTCTCTCAGGTACACCTTCCCTTTTGTAAATGTTTTACCACCACCTTCCAGGTGTCAGTGTTTCATTTGTGGATTGTGGCCTCATTAGGGTCACAAATCATTGATAGCAATCCTTGTGCCTCACAATGAAGGTGTGCACCTCTTTCACAACGGTTTTTCCTTAGGAGTTATATTTGCGACTTGTAAACTCACTTTTTTTGCAGTGGGAGTGTCGTTTTTGTACTCACAAAATTTGATCTGGAAAAGCCATTTTGAACCGAGAAATTGCGGAAAAACAGCAAACGAGTCGAAGAGGTAACTGAAATTCGTGAACTAGAGCAGAACATCTCTGTCCCAAGGATATGCTTAAGAACTGCAGTTTTGAGCTGAATATTCTCCAAAATGAGCCTATTTTCAAATTTTGTAGATCAGAAACGGAAGTCAACACATTCCTCGCGGACATGGAATTGTAATGGTTGTCCGAATTCCCCAGGGTAGCATTGTACTTTAAAATAAAGAGTTGAAACGAGAATTCTAACAGGAGTGCGCTGTCTTATTTAGCAATAAAGCATATTTACATCTCGCGCTTAACACCGTAGTATTTGATGCTTTATGGGACTCCAATATTAATGTCACAGATGCAGTGAACAGTCCTCTAGGTTCAGAATGGATCTCACCTCCACCCATGTTTACTCTTACTTTGGCCTCTATACCCCATCCTTAAGCTACATTTGCTCCACTGCCAGTGTCGAGAAGGGTTAAAGGTGCCTATTTTGGAGCATCGATATATTCCCACTTACCAAGTCAGACATGATTTGGAGGCCTGTGATACACTACTCTACGTGGAGTTCTGCAAGCAGTGGAATGCATTAGGTTACGCTTTTCGTGCTTATATTAAGCTCCAGGTTTTTGTCCCGCACTGAAAAATCTGTATGAACGGCGCCACACGCAGCGCAAGAGGGCGCTGCTTCTTTTCTGCCGCTCGAGTAGATTTTCTACTCAACTAGCAGCTTCCTCAAAATGAATGGAAGGTTTCTCAACGCGAGCAGTGGCGACCATTGGCGACCATTGGCAACTGCCTGCATTGAGAAATCTTGCTGGGAGGTGCTTTGGAGTAAGATTTTCCTCGCTCGCCCTCAGCAACTCAAAATTGGCAAGTACGAATGAGGAAAAAACTCCCCTCTGCTCTGTGGAGTTTTTTGGAACTCTGTGCTCTAAGCAGAGCGCCAAGTGGGAAAAACTCTGCAAACTCTGCGAGCAGAGCAGAGTTCACGACCCACCCCTAATGATTTGGCCACAAATTAATAACTATTGCCTTTGGTCTCATGTAAGGAGTTACAGCAATGCCCCTTTGTGGATAAACCGAGAAAAACAAGTGAACTTAATAACTCACTGCAAAGCTTCAAATAACATCGCTTTCAACAATGTTACCAAAGATTAGCAGTTGGATTTAATAGGATGGTGTGCTAAAAATATCCAAGACTGCGTGCACCCTGGAAATGAACCAATAAGCTGGATCAAACAACATTCAACCAAGAAGGCGATGTCAAGGGTAGCATGATCAGTTCACAGACTATGGAGTAAAGAATGTGCGGAGAAAGGCAGTCAAAAGCAAAGAGCAAGGGCAGGCACTAGGTTGAATTATAAAAGGGAGACCACAGTAATAATGTGTAAAGCAGACCTAACATGAAAACACCAACACCTTGTAAAATACTAAAATACTAAAAGATAAGCCAAAGCACACATGTGAACAGAAATAAACACAGGCTAAAAGGATACCAAGTATTCACAGAACCACTTAGTCTTTCAGCATAGGAGACAACAGCCACGAAAGTAAATATGTTCACAGTGAAATGTGTGGGTGCAGCTTGTTTAAAAAGTATAAACGAATTAGGACAACAGCAGAAGAAAAGTGTGACAAGAACCTTGTTAGTACCTTTCACAGTCTTCAGATGTGCAAAACTTTGTCTGGTTTAATTTATTATATATTATATTTTAAGCAGGGCACAAGTCCTACGAAAAGAAGTGGGGCGGACGAACCAAGTTGGACAGTATACAATTGACATTCCGGATTGTGCCATCATGGTGCATGACAACAAATGTGGCATTGCAGAAAGGGACATCAGAGGAAGTGGCGTCACAAGCCATGACTTTATAGGAAGTGACATCACAAAATGAGACATCAGATCTTAAGACCTCACACATATGTTTAGCAGGTTACTCATAAATACATGTGAGCGCATTACGAGTATACATTAAAACACTCCTGATTTAGGTGGAAGACTAGCTTTTGTAAGCTGCACATTAAACAATGCTGCCTTTTGTCAGCGTAAAGCTTCCTTTACTCAAGGATTAAACAAACTAACTCTGTTGCTGGCATACCCCACCAGGCAGGGAAACATCCTGAACCACTAGGTCCTGAACAACTACTTGCCTAAACCACTACTGCTAAACAACTAAAAAGTCTCTACAACGAGGTACTGAACAACTATTGTCTAAACAATTTTGCCTGAATATCGATTGCCTGAACAACGAATTTTAAGGTAAGTTTTTCTTTTTTTTAATGGTTTATTAGTTATTTATAATATAATAAATTGCCAGGTCTAATTGGCAGTTTAAAACTGCACACACAGAGACTGCAGTGGCAGGTCGGAGCCATGTTTAACGGGCTACTCATGTGGGTGGCGCAATCAGTGCTGCGGGCCCACTAGTAGCATTTGATTTACAGGCCCTAGGTACCTCTAGTGCACTTTACTAGGGACTTACTAGTAAATCAAATATGCAAATTATGGAAAATCCAATTACACATACAGTTTAACATAGGGAGCACTTGCACTTTAGCACTGGTCAGCAGTGGTAAAGTGACCAGAATAACAAAACAGAAAAAACAGAGTACAGCGCACAGCAACAACCTGGAAGCAGAGGCAAAATGTCAAGGGAGACCACGTCAAGGATGCCAGGTCTTACAAACACCAATATCTCACAGAGGCTGTACAATAAACATGGCAACATGCATCTGGAAGGAGAGAGGCAGCAGAGGCTTTCAAAATTCTAAAGCATCCCTCCCATTTCATTGTTAAAGATACAGGGCCTCATTCCGACTCTGGCAGTTTCAAACCACCAGGGTGGAGGCCAACGGAAGCACCGCCAACAGGCTGGCGGTGCTTCCTGGGCTATTCTGACCGCGGCGGTAAAGCCGCGGTCAGAAAAGGGGAACCAGCGGTTTCCCGCCGGTTTTCCCCTGGCCCAGGGAATCCTCCATGGCGGCGCTGCTTGCAGCACCGCCAAGGGGATTCCGACCCCCTTCCCACCAGCCTGTTCCTGGCGGTTTACACCGCCAGGAAGAGGCTGGCGGGAACGGGTGTCGTGGGGCCCCCTAACAGGGCCCCACAAAGATTTTCACTGTCTGCTTAGCAGACAGTGAAAATCGCGATGGGTGCCACTGCACCCGTCGCACCCCTGCAAATCCGCCGGCTACATTCGGAGCCGGCTTCCTCTTTGCAAGGGCTTTCCAGCTGGGCCGGCGGGCGATCTTTTGGAGATCGCCCACCGGCCCAGCGGGAAAGTTGTAATGACCCCCGTGGTCATTTGACTGCGGTGCGGTCTGTGGGCGGTTTACCCTCGGCGGGCGGTGCCCGCCGCCCACCGGGGTCGGAATGACCCCCACTACTGTATCTTATAATCCATGCAGAATACAAGTACTAAAGTACACTCTACTTTAAGGGTATTGAAATTCACCATGGAGGCTATGACCATATATAGAATGGAGGCCAAGACTTGAATCGGTTTTAGAGGTGACTTGCAATATCTTTCTAGAATACGACAAAGGGTATTTAATAACTTACAGTACAGGGCACAACATTATCTTGTCCCCAAAATGCCTAAATCCTTAGCCTATTGCTCAGTCATGTGAATGAACATTGTTGTAAATATGTGAAATATGTGTAGAGAGTAATTAAAACATCAATATCCAGCTAGCATGTGCAGGAAAAACACATTATAGGCAGTTTAGTATGTCACTTTCAAGAAACAGTTATAGATGATAATGTTTGATAACACACAACATGCGGAAAGATTACTGCTTTTCTGTAATAAATTATAGCTGGCCAATATTTAAAAATGTTGCCATAAATGGCTCCTTTATTATGACTGTTAATGTATGAATAAAGTATTCAGCAGAGCTAAAAACGGTTTCTCATATTAAGTATTTCAAAACCAGTTGTAAAGCTGTTCTTTGACCAATTCTTCATAGCAGGCATTGTGACTTCACATCTCTACTGTAATAGCTAACTATAGTTGAGCAGCAACATCTTTTTCATATTACAGGTGACTAGTCACAATCGTACTATAAACAATAGAGCCAGGTCTTTGGATGGAAATTGGAGGCTCTCATGCATTAGATCATGTATAGAACCTTGCAGTGTAAAGCAGTTAAATCACATTCTTCTGAAAATGTGTTCAAATGCTTTTTGTTTTCTATTTTGCAAAACGATGATAGGGATTACCTATTTTAAACAAATCTTGTTTGCAGAAAGAGTTTGCTTCAGCCATAAGTCTGATGATGCCTAGCAGATTGAGTACTCTTGACATATGTTGGATTGATAAAAAAGGCCAGGTGAGGTAGCTCTTTTATTTAAATCAAACATAGGAATGATAGAATGTGTTCTAAACCAAATACTGGGCATTGTTGGAGACCAAACTTTATTTTAACTATTGACAACAACCCTCTGTGAAAACGTAACAGCTCACAGTCCCGTCAGCTATTTCAAACATTTTACTTTTGTTTAAATACTGCTTGAAATGTTCGGCTTCATAACTTCTGGTAATACAGCAACTCTTGAATTCAGGAAATGTCAATGCATGGATAGATCATGATTAGGGAGAGAAGAGTGGCAATGAGCAACTACCACCAGGTAGGGTGGTCAAATAACTTTATGGTAGTTTTAGAAACATAATTTACACTGTGTTAAAATTATGAAGATCAAAGAAAAATGTCTGAATGCTGCCAATGAAAAGCTCTAATTTTGTAAACTGTGAAAGTTGAACTTGCGATAACCAGTGTAGCAATCATAAAAAACTAAGTTACAGGGGCTTCTCATCTGTATTTACTAATTTTGACATTTCTATTTCCAATAACTGTAACAAACAGGTAACCCATGTAAGTACAGATAGGTTCAATAATAATAATAATAACTTTATTCGGTATGAAAAAATTCATCCATTACAATAAATATTCTCCAATACATTTGTTAAAAATAGCCATAAAACCATAAATAATAAGAACACCCATCAGGAATAAAAAACATATATAACCACATACATAGAAGCAATAACATAGAAAATTCATTCTAAAAACTCCACATTATTTCGCCAAGTAATAGCTCCCTTCAGGAATGATCCCAGCCCCTTCCACACCAATACATCTGAGGCCATCTGCAACCACATAAAAGCAGGACGATATTGCACAAAACCCTTGGGCCTTAGAAGAGGTAATAAAAAACAAGTTCTGAATGGTGCATAAAAAACACAAAACAAAGTAACATGGGGCAAGGTCTGTTGGGACACCCCATCACAGGGGCAGGGTCTAATACATTTGTCCCCATACTGACCTAACGGGAAACACAGATTACTTCTGATGACTCCCAAGCGGAAACGGGTTATGAGAGACCTTTCCCTCACATCCTTTATCTCTAAGAGATAGCGCTCAGGACCTACCCACATCTTTAGCATAATGAAATCCCTGATTGATTTTTTCCCTAAAGCCTCCCCCTCCCTCCTGTTCTTCTGGATTCTTAAAAAATTCTCCTTAACCCATTTTTTATCTCAGCTAATCAGGCCTTCAGGATGATCAACCAGTTCAGGCCGCCCCAGATCACGAGCCAACTTCCTTATGTGCATCAACCAGGGAATATTCTTTGCATTATCACAAGCCAGACAATCCTTTAGAATATCCCTATTCAGAGTGGCATGTTCGTTAGTCCAAATTGAGATCCATAGCAGAAGGGGAGCCAACTGAATAGTGTCCTGCACAAACTCCAGCTCCAGTTCCAAATGGAGGCTAAAACCAGGGATATTTTGTCTAACTCCCAATAGCCTTCTACAGAACCGATTTTCTTCCACCGTGAGGGCTCGGGAGTCCCTATACCCCCAAAGTGCAGCACCATACAGCAAGACAGGGAGACATTTCCGCCTCTAAATTTCAAGCAAAGGCTTGATAGGTTTACTGCCTACCCTTACAGCAAAGTCAAAAGTCGCGCCAACAGCTGCATGAAAAAGCGCACCCCTTCTGGCAATACAAGGTTTCCAAGATCCTTTCTCATCAAAAATAATCCCTAAGTATGGAAACTCATGGACCCTGCTAATAATTTGATCCTCCACCCTTAGCTCCCCCACCCTACTCAAATGTCTTCCACACACCATAAAATGAGATTTCTTAAAATTAACCTCTAAACCCAAAGCTGACATAAAGGAGGTATAAGCTCTAACTATTTCCCGGAGACCATTCATAGTACAGGCCATGAGGACTGCGTCATCTGCGTACGTCAGCACAGGGATATCAGTACCATTCACCTTTGGAACATCGCTACAATGCTTCATTAGAAAATCAGACAGTCCATTTGTATATAGAAGGAACAAAGTAGGAGCCAGAACACACCCCTGGCGCACACCCCTTGAAAGCTTAAAGGCCTCTGAGCATTCCCCATTCAACCCCACCCTCACATTTGCAACCGTCCTAGAATGTAGATGTCGGAGCAACTCTACAATATTAGGATCCAGCCCTAGCTGATTTAATCTTTCCCATAATATAGACCGGTTCACCTTATCGAAGGCACAGCTAAGATCCATAAAAGCAAGATAGAGCCTACCTTTCCTGGCCTGCGTGTATTTGCTGATCAGCATCAATAAGTTAAGACATTGATCTCGCGTGCCAAGACCTTCCCTAAAACCATACTGGTCCGGGCTTAAGATATCATTCCCTACCATCCAGGACTCCAGGCGCCTTAAAATAATCCGTCCCAGAATCTTCGCCGAAGAGTCCAGTAGAGAAATAGGGCGGTAGGACTTAGGATCATTTCGGTCGCCCTTTTTAAACACTGGGACAATACATGCCAGTCTCCAAGAGGCAGGGGTACCCACATTAACTGCTGCATTAAGGACATTTAAGAGAACAGGTGCCCATAACTGGGGGTTCGCTTTATACAAGTTCATAGGGATCGAATCCGGGCCCGGAGCTTTATTGCTCGCACTACACTGTATCGCATCCATAACCTACTGAAGCGAAAACCTAATTGCTAGGTTGGGAGCCATCTCATACTCATTCTCCCGATGATTTCTTAGGGGAGAATCCTCAAAAATGCTACAGAAGTAAGCAACCCATGCTTCCGGGGCGATGTTACAGCCAAGGCCCTCAGATGTATCGGTTCCAAAGGAACCTCTATTTACCACTTTCCAGAACAGGCCAGGATCCTTCAGAGCTATGGCGCGTTCTAACTCTTCCCAGGCTTTATCTTTATGTTTTATCTTACTATCCCTCAAGGCCCTCTTATATTTCAATCTAGCTTCTTTTACGAGGACCCAATCTCTAGGATATTTCTTAGTAGCCATCTTCAGGTTTGCCCTTGCAACATAGCAGGTCTTATCATACCAAACACAATTACGTTTGCTAGGTAGGCTGCCTACTGAAAAAAGTCAGTCTCTCACTGCTGCATTTACTACTGTTATTGCATTCATAACAGTTTTAGGATTAGGAGCCTCTATCAAAAGTGTGTCCATAAATAAATGTAAATTTCCCCCCACCACCTTTTCTACAACTTTTAGGGAATCCACATACTTCCACCCAAGCCGCCTACCTTGGTCCTTTATCTCCACAACTACCGGCCTACCTTGTCCTAATTTTCGTAGGGCCCCAGGGAGTTTCAAGGATACTACAGTATAAGGGGATTATGATCACTGAAACTCTCCCCCAGCACCCTCCCCCCCAGTCACCAGATCTTTCAAAGCTGGAGACATAAAAATATAGTCAATAATGGATTCAGATCCTCTTCCCACATAGGTTGGGAGTTGATGAGTGCCTACGGCTTCTATATCACACAAATTCAGAAGGCCCATCTTCCTGAGTTCCTTGATTAGAACCCTGCCTCTGTAGTCCTGCAGACCATCCACTAAATTATCCTCACAGATAACAGATAGGTTCAAATACATTTTCATGGAAGACACACTTTGACTACTGACTCTATTTTCAGCATTTCTTTAAAGGGATGGAACAAGCTACTAATCACTCCTCCTAAAAAAACGAAGACCACCTGTCAAGAATATGACACTGATGATTCAAGGAGTGATTATTAAATATATGGCTTGCATCATAAGTCATTGTGCTACCCACTTTTACATTGCTGCCTTTTAACATGCAAGATTCCAAACAGTCTAGGGAAATCAGTCCTAACCTCAGAACCTGAAAAAACATTTGCTGACTACACACACAATAGAATTACTATCCCTTACCCATTTTGTCTTCACTATCATAAGTCACAGAAGAGAGACTTATTTTAAAACTGTAAGTACTTTTTGGACGTCCAGCTTTAGTTAGTAACTCTTGAGTCAGAATTTAGGCATCAGCACTGAAGTGATGCCAGTATTTCTCGCATGATCTTTCTAGAGTTTTTCACAGCATTTGATAAAGTGGATTTTATTCTTTTGTTCTTGTTAGGGTGATTTGTTCTTTGCAAATTCTGGCACAAATCCAAGTTCAGACAGTGCCCTCTGATGAATCTTTAATTCAGACTCTGCCTGACATCACATTTCAATACATTTCAACAATGTGGAGCTCAACTGCCTCACAGGGAAGACAGAGAGTGGTTAGTTTTCAAAACCATGAGGCTTTATTGAAAGATTTGCAACATCACAAATTGAAATATTGAAATCTTCAGCATTAATTGTAATTCAATTGCCAATACATAAATGCATTAGTCTTCCTGTTCAAAGCAATGCAAAAGCATAAGATCAAAGACAAACTGTTATAAAGTTGTCATAAATAGAATAGAGCAAATCTCCCTTACAGAGAGCACATTACACTGCTAACCTAGACAAATGTTGGAAAATGTGTAGGAGAAGTCAGGATAAAGAGATTCTGCCAGAAAGCCTCTGAAAGGCAATAGCAAGCATTGTCTCACAAGCAATGGAAACGGAAGCTCCAATTCTCATGTTCTCTGCATATAACAATTTTTGTATTTTGATGTTCCATATTAAAATGACAATATGGCCCCAACCGCTCATCGGCATATATTAGCCCAGTCATAAGGAACATAACAATACCGATGAATACATCAAACACTGCAATGCCTATTGACCAGCTCAAAGTAGTGCCATCTGCTCTCCTGTATTTCGGAATGTGTAAGCAGGCAGCCTTATGCTATGTTAAAAGGTTCTTTTAACTTAGCACATCAGTCCATTGCAGATTGCCATGCCCAGACATTGGGTGGCTACTTAGTTTTCCACTTGCAAGTAATGTCCCATTGTGGCTAGAAGAGTAGCTAGACCCATCTGTAGCTTGACCCAGATTCTCCAGGTTGCCCGAAAGTGCAGTTCAAGAGAACAGATCCACAGACCTCTACCAGCACTTGAATCAACACAGTTTCAATAGCTTTCCAGTATTTGGTGATGATTGGGCATGTCCAGACTACATCGTAAATATTTGCATCCAGCTCGGGACACCGGAAACAGTCAGGCAAAGCCAGTTTGTGAGCGTGACACAGAGATCAAGCTGTGAGGTATGTGGTGAGTGGATAGTTTAGTTCAGTTGGATGAGTTTCAGCCGGGAAGAAATTGCCAAGGCCCGGGGAGCCATTTGCACATCTGTTCAATTGGTTTCAACCAAAGACCAGAACTAGAGTTCCAATTTCTGCTTGATGGCTTTAAATCTGTCTGGTGACTTGATCATTAATGACTTGTAGATCTGGGAGATCCGCCCTTTTCCCAGATATCCCATCAGGAGCTTAACTTCAAGGAGGCTGTATTCCTGGGGTTCCAATATATTCCCTTGGTTTTACGTGAGTGCAAGTCTCCACTGCAAGTATTTACGGAATTGAGTGGTGGAAAAGGGTGAATGGGGACAATAACTCTTGGAATGATTTTGTGGGTGATCCCTGCCAGACACCTCCTAGGTAAGTAATACCTATTCTATCCCACTCAGTGAATCCTTCAAATAGCGATACATGATGAATTTCCTGCTCCTTCTGCAGTGGGGTATGCTACATTGATCTCCTGTCCCAGCCAGTCATGCACAGCACAGCCTGCCATGTTAAGAACAACATCCTGGTGGGCTCAAGGAGGCTATAGGGAATAGACCAACCTGAGAGTATGTGTAGAATATTATCAAGGCCCAAGACGGACATATCCAGTCTGTATGCTTGGTATCCCCATTTCCCACTTAGCCAGTCATTGATCACCATGTAACTGGATGTTGGCCAAGTTCATTCCCCCATCACACATAGATTGTCAGCATTTGTCTAGGGCATTGTGGAGAGCGCTGCCTGGCCCCAGAGGAAGTTTTGAACCATGGTCATAAGGTTTCAAAACCCAAATTTCAGGATCATCAATGGCAAATCTTTCAAAACATAAAGAAATCCGGAGAGGTCATTAATTTTAAACAGTGCTACCCTACCATGAATCTGGAGTGAGAGTTGGGCCCAGCTTTGAAACTTTCACTTCATTGAGAGGGGTCAATAATGATTTGTTCCAATTTGATGGTGCTGGAGTGTGGTTTACTTATAGATATACGAAGATACCCACCACTAGTAACCAGGCCACAATCACAATGTAAGGTCCAGTCAAGGTTTCAATAAAATATTCTCTTGCTCAACCCTTAGAAGCTGGCAACGAGCAGACAGGCTTAACTTAGGATACAGTTTTGTAAAGCATTTCAAAACACCAATGCATTAAATAAGTAAGACATAACAAACAATAAGTATCCTGCGCCAAGTTATAGAAATAGGAAACATTTTTATAATTAAAATTATACCAAAAGAAACAAATATCCAATGTCGGGAACTGGAGATATGGATTTTTAAATTCTTTCTAGTGCTTCAAAGCCAAAAGTGGCACTTTGGGACATTTGGTCGTGAAATGTCAAAGTTTCAGCCCAACCATGATGGAGCACGGGATGGATACACTTAGCAAAAGGGCCCTGTCAAGTTTTTACTTTCTGACGTAGTCACTTTTTTCAAGGGTGGTCGGGTGAGGCTCCTCGTCAGGCTGGGTTTTGAGTCGAGGACGTATCATGCCAGGTTTCGAGTCGATGACAGTAGCTTGGCCCAGCACAATGCCTCAGTCACCTCATGAAAGTCTTGTTGATGATGAAAAGCTCTGGAGCTTCAGAGGGGTAAACCTGGATCTCAGGCTGGAACACAATTAGGCTTGACTCTCGTTGATGGGTCGGGCTCCTTATTTTATTAAAAATTCTACAGTCTTCTCCAAACTTCTGGATCGTGTTCCAGAAGGTGTTTTTTGGGTCTCAAAGTGTCCACAACACAAATCCAAGGCTGTAGAAGCTCTGAGATGGTCCTTGGGATGTTGGCACTACGTTTCCCAGAATACATCTGGTCACATCCTTAAAAGTCCACTGGATGCTGTCCAGCTGTTTTTTTCTTGGTGGAGATCGTGCAGGTGGAGCTCTGTTAACCGGTTGCTTTCAGGGAGTCCACTCCTTCATTACTTGAAGCAAGGCAAAGTCCATAGGGCTGTAGTTCTACAGTTTGCAGCAGGTGCAGTCATTCAGAGTGCAATCCTTTAAGGTCCAGCAGGGCAGCCCCTCTTCTCCTTGTAGTTTCAGGCAGGGGATATGAGTTGCTGGGCATCTCTCCCATATTTATCCGTGCTCCTGGGGTTACAAGCAGGGAGTCACCCCTGACCAATTGGGTGAAGGGAGTCAATCTCAGGTATGACAACTTCCACCAAAGTGCGGTATATTCTTGTCCCAGAAAAGCAATATCCCTTTACTATTCCAAATGGAGAAACTCTCTCCTGGAGATTAAGACCTGGCTAAGCTGTTCCACTGATGTGGCTAAGTTTCCCTAACACTCCCCTTCCAGCCCCTCTGCTACTCTAATTACAGTGTCTCCTGTCTACCTGGGCATGATTTAGGGGTGGGTCTGTGTCCTCCCCTAACTGTCATTCCCTGTAGGAAAGTAGCCTCTTTCTCGCTTGGTTAGACCCACTTTTGGCCTGTTTGTCAGTGTCTTTGACTGTGTCTACTGTGATCCTGCTAATCAGAACCCCAGTAGCTATGCTCTCTTTCTTAAATTGTGGTTGTTGCATACTGATAACCCAGTATTTCACCCACAATTGGAATACTGGTGTCCCCTTATAAGTCCCTAGCATATGGTCCCAGGACAATGGGGTTCCAGGGGATCCCTATGGCTGCAGCATATCTTTTCCACCCATAGGGAGCCCACGCAAAGTCTTCCTTAGATCTGCCATTTCAGCCTGCGTGAAAAGGTGCATGCACCCTTCCACTGCCATTTACACTGCACCAGGTAACTTATAAGTCACCCGTATAGCAGGCCCTCCAGCCCTGACGGCAGGGTGCAGAATACCTGTGTGTGAGGGCACCCCTACACTAGCAGAGGTGCCCCTATGACCTCCAGGACCATTTCCCGGACTTTGTGAGTGTGTGGTGCCATTTTACAAGGGTACTGGACATTGGTAAATACCTGTGTCCAGTTACATATTGGTAACTCCGAAAATAGGCATGTTTGGTATCAAACATGTAGGAATCATACCCTCATGCAAGTACTGGTTGTATGATTCCATGCACTCTGTGGGATCCTTAGATGACCCCCAGTACTGCCATTCCAGCCTTCTGAGATTTTCCAGGCAGCCCCAGCTGCTGCCACCTCTCAGACATGTTTCTGCCCTCCTGTTGCTTGTAAAGCTCAAGCCCAGGAAGGCAGAACAAAGGATTTCCTTTGGGAGACGGATATTACACCCTCTCCCTTTGAAATAGGTGTTACAGGCTTGGGAGGGGTAGCCTCCCCAAGTCACTGGAAATGCTTTGAAGGGCACATTTGGTGCCCTCCTCACATACATTTAGTCTACACCAGTTCAGGGACCCCCAGTCCCCGCTCTGTTGTGAAACTGGACAAAGGAAAGAGGAGTGACCACTCCCCTGCCCATCACCACCCCAGGTGTGGTGCTCAGAGCTCCTCCAGAGGGTCCCTGAGTTTTGCCATCTTAGGTTCCAAGTTGGCAGGGAACTCTGGGAGCATCTGAGTGGCCAGTGCCAGCAGGTGATGTCAGAACCCTCCCCTGATAGGTGCTTACCTGTTTAGCTGACCAATCCCCCTTTCAGGGCTATTTATGGTCTCTCCTTTGGGTGGTTCAGCAGATTCAGATTGCAAGACTCCAGCAGGAATCCTCTGCATCCTCCACTTCATCTTCTCACCAAAGAAACTGCATCTGGACCCTCCAGGAACTCTACAAACTGCAACAAATAAGCAAAGACGACTTCTGCAACATTGTATTTTCAGGTCCTGCCAGCAACTGCAACTGTTTTCCGGTCATGCATCCACAAAGGACAGCCTGTCTTCAGCCTGCACCAGAAGAGCGAAGGAATCTCCCTTTGGGTGAAGGAGCCACTACCCTGCTTCAGCAGGCACCTACTGCAATGACAACTGGCTGCAAGGATACCCTTTCCTGCTGAGCTGTATGGATCCTGCATCACGGGTGTTGGACTGAAGTGGACCTGATGGTTCTGACGGCATACTGTCCAACTTTGGTGGAGAAAAAAGCTTGACTCCCCACGCAAGACAATATCCCCATGCACCACGTGTTATGCAGTTGCCAAGGCTTGTTGGCATCCTTCCACGAAGTTCTTTGTGCACCATGCAGCTCCGGCCCCCAGCACTCTATCCTGTGGCGCACATCTTCCTGAGTGGTTCTCTGGCAGCATGGGAGCCTTTGTCGTAGTGCCACGTGGGCCACCTCCTTTGTCCCTATGCTGTGAGACTCCTGTGTATGCTGCCTGGTCTTCTGTGGGCTCTCTGAGCTGCTGAAAGCCCCCTCTGACTCCCCTTCTGGGGTAGAGTCCACCTGATCCTTCCTGATAACAGGCAGCGCCATTTTCTGTTAACCGTGAGCTTTGCGCATGCAAAGGCTTGTTGGCAGATTCCAGCGATGAAAACCAGACTGCAATCCTCCTTCCAGCATGGGACATCATCTGCACCAACCATGAACCCCAATCTGTCTTCTTGGGTGCAGTACTGACTGTTCTTCTTCACCAGTGGTTCTTCTTTTGCACCTTCAACCGGGTTAGCAGGGGCTCCTGTTCTCCCTGGACTCTTCTGTGCTTCTTGGACTTGGTCCCCTTCTTCCACAGGTCTTCAGGTCCAGGAATCCACTGTTTGGTGTCTTGCAGTCTCTTCTGGTTCTTGCATAATCCTCTTTCTCGTGTTTCTCTGTGTTCTGGGAAAGTTAGTGTTTTACTCCTGCTTTCCTGGGCCCTGGGGTGGGTTCTAGTACTTACCTTTGGTGTTTTCTAGTACTCCCAGCACTCCTCTAAATACTACACTTGCCTAGGCGGGAAACCGACATTCACACTCCACTTTCTTAGTATATGGTTTGTGTCCCCCAGGCCCATTTCTAACTATTGTGATTTTCACTAATTGCACTTTTTTCTAACAGTTTTTACACCTGTTTGTGCATACTAATGCATATAATTTGTGTAGTACTTACCTCCTAATGGAGTATAGTCTTAGGTATTTGTGGCATTTGTGTCACTAAAATAAAGTACTTTTATGTTTGTAACACTGAGTATTTTCTTTCATGTGCATGAGTACAGTGTGACTACAATGGAATTGCATCAGCTTTGCATGTCTCCTAGATAAGCCTTGGCTGCTCTACTACAGCTACCTCTAGAGAGCCTGGCTTCTAGACACTGCCTATTGTTCACTAATAAAGGGATAACCGGACCTGGTATAAGGTGTAAGTACCTTAGGTACACACTACAAACCAGGCCAGCCTCCTACATTCCCTCTTTGAAGACTAGTTTAGCTACTCCATCTCCATCAGTGGCGGCCGGTAATTTTGGGAGGGGGGGCGAGTGGTAAGCACACTCACACTCATTCATTCACACACTCATGAAACACGCACATCCATCCACAACACTCAGCAAATATTCAAACACGTATGCACCAAACATTCATTTAAAAAACACACACAGAGACACACTTACCTTCAGCTCTGCCTCGGTCAGCCAATGAGGGAAGGCAGCAGTCCCAACTTTGTCACATAGTGGGATGGGTTCAGAGAGACTGCTGACTCCACCCCAGTCTGTGACAAGGTGTCACTGATGGGCACTCGCCCTGGACGCTTCAGGGCTTAAACCGGAGTCAATGGGTGACGCTTCCCCTCGTCACTGAGGAGAAAGGCCTCGAGGCACATTTGCTGAGCTGAGGAGGTCACGCCCATAGGAGCTATGACCTCCTCAGTCTAGCAAAGTTCAGCTCAGGCAGCCAGGAGTCTGCACAAACCGTGCATGTTAAGCTCCTGGCTGCCTGACCTGAAGATGAAGAGTGTTTGCCAGGCTGACCTTTGCTCAGCCTGACAGGCACTCTTCATGAGGGGTAAAAGGTGGGGGGCGTGGCCCCTCCGCCCTAAAGGACGGTCCGCGACTGATCTCCATCCTGCCTTTTACTCTGCAGCTGCAGTTTTCTTCCCCACCGGATGCTTCATTTTCCTCATCTCAGTTCACTTCACACCTCAAAAGGCAGCTTTGCACAGCCTGCAGAGGCTGGTCAATCAGAGAAGGGCTGCTGGAAGGCTGGATTTTTGCTCATCAGAAAAGCAAGGTCTGTAACTTCTTTTCTGTGATAGTAATAACAAATCTAACAGTGGCAAATTGTTGGATTTATTCTATCATTTTGATACTTTGGAGTATAGTTGTAGCTTATTACTCCTAATTGTTATACTTTAATAAAGCATTCCCATGTTAGCGTATGGAGCCACTGGGCTGCAATGGGGAAAACGAAATTGGCAGTTTTTCCCTCACCAAAATATATTTTATAATGTCTCTGCTTATACTTACAGCACACCCTACTCCTCAGGCACCTAGGGGGGAGCTTAGAGGGGACTTATATGTAAAAATAAGGCAGTATAAGACTTTGGAAGTAGCTTTAATTTCAACACAGAATTTGCATATAGTTTACTTTTAAGAACAGCCTGCAAAACAGAGCTGCCTTTAAAATTAGAGCAGGCAGCACAGCAGTGCACACTTAAGTGAATTAAATCTAGTGGGCCTCTAAACCTACATGCCTTACCATATACTATAGATGTACAGGTAGATTATCATGCCAACTGTAATGACACCTAATTACCATGTACCTTTTATACAGAGAACTCATCCTGAGTCTGGTTAGTAGAGCCCTGGGCACAATCAGAGTCAGTAACCATCAGTATCAATCAGTATCAATCAAAAGAATAGGGGCGATTAGAGTAAAAAAGATGACTTTCTCACAGTATGTAGTACTGATGCTTCTTAATAAAGAGCAAGGATCTGCAGTACACGTGGTCCCAGCTCATGGGTGTTAGCCAGATATAAGAGAATGTCAGCAGCATAGAGCTCAATCCTTTCCTCCTTGCCATGCCCCCAATGCCAGGCCAACATCTGTGCATCACATCTAATAACTCAGGCTAGGGACTATAACACTAGAGCAAAGAGGAGAGGTGACAGGGGCAGCCCAGCTGAATACCTCTGTGGATTGGAAAGGAGTCAAAGAGTATTTGGTTGACATGCACTTGTACAGATGGGGCAGAGCCCCAAATAGCAATAGAAGTGTGGCCCAAAGCCCATGCACCCCAACACCTTGTCTAGGAAGGAGCAATCATTTAAGTCAAATGCCTTCTCAAAGTAGACAAGGAAGAGAGCACAAGGGTATTGGAAATCCTGGAGGCAAGCCAATGCCAATTGTGGGCATCTGATACAATGCTTCATGCTGCGGGCCAGCTTAAACCCCATTGATCAGAAGGGCCCAGAGAAGGAAGCACCCTTAGGAACACTATGAATGAGTGCTTCTGCAAACATTTTAAATTCCACATTAATAAGTGATAGGCCTATAAGAGGAACATCACTCAGGTGGGCATCCTGGTATATGAATGGCCACTATTAAGGTGAGGTCAAGATCAAGGTCTTAGGGGAATGACCCTTTAGCCTCAGGCTTCGTGACTTTCAAGTGGTTTGAATTTGGTGTAATAGCGTTTAGCAGTTTTTGCTATAGCCATGCCTAAAGAAGTCTATGGAAAATGAATGGGGATTTTGCTTTTTGAGATCTCCTTTTTTCTCGGTCCCCAGTTGACAGGTCACCCCAAAACATTCCATGGGCAAACTAGTTGCATGGAGATTCGTCAAATGGTGCCAAAGTTATTAGCAACAGAAAAAAATGCATTTCCTATGGAAAAGCTGATCTAACTATAACTAACCAGTGGCAACATGGATTTTCCATTTGTTTTTGTAGTTGAGTCCTTAAAGGTAAACAGAAAACAGGATACTTTCATACAAGGTATTGCCTCAACTTACATTTAATAAGATTGTTAGATCTGCTTTTAATACTAGCTTAGTCTTATGAAATATAGCTAAAGGGTTGTCTACCAACAAAGTTTTTTTTTAACAGACTAGGGCATTATCCACTAAAATTGTTTAAAGTATGTAAAGTATTTTTTGAGCAAGAACTGAAAGAATGGTCAGTGAGTCCAGTGTTGAATTTTGACACAGGTTGTATTTGCTCAAAAGCTCAATAGTGTCTTTTCATACCACCAACAACATGGACCATGATGTGCTATGCCGATTTTCAATCTAGCCTAGAGATATATATACCTATTGTAGGAAATTGGGTTATTAGGTGTGTGGCATGCACAAGTAATAGGTCCACAATTCCCCCTGACTGGGAGCCATGCATCCCACTCTAGTGCTTGACTCTCTCAGGGTAGCGAGGCAGAGCAGTCCAAGGTTTTCTGAGGGGAGGTGGGGTGGTCTAGTAATCACAATTCGCTAGCACACAACATTATTACTCAATAAATAATTGTCCAGTCAATGCTTTTTCTCTAGAAAAAGGTAAGGTACATTTTGTACACACACTAGTAAATACCACACAGTACAATTATGTGTATTAGGCAGTTGGAAATACCATTGATGACATCAAATAATCAGCTTTGACCCCCTAAAGCGGTGACACAAACATATAAAGTCACTCTATTGGCTTGGTATGGGGTTTATAATCAACGAACCACATGTTAAAGACATCATTTTGTACATAAATGCAATCATCAAAAATAATAATCATGTCTTAATGCATTTATTAATGTTAAAAAAGCATATTAGCTGTGATCCATAATCATTGCTAACAATATTAAAACAATAAAGCATTTTAAAATGAAACAAACCGGTCTGCGTCCTTTTTGAAAATGTTCAGCCAAAAAAAGGAATCATAAAAACAGTCCTTAGAGGACATCACATTTAGATTACATAGTCCTGCAACAGTAAGCACAAGGCTCTCAGCTGTGGAGCCAAAGTCCCAGCATTGGGAGTGCTTTGAAACATTAGTGAAAATCCCTGAAAGGTCCAGGATTCCTGAACCCTGAAGAAAAAGGGTCCGTATCTGGTAAAAACACTTAAGCTGGAGCTTCTGTGTGCCTGTAGCCCCCACATGCTTCTTTTGTCACTTTAGTGGTACTCTGTCTTCCTGGGTCCACCATGAGGAAAGCATGCGTGCCAATGAAAAAGCCTTACAGGGCGTTATGGGGCACTTCTGCCATGCATATTTGATGAGCGGACTCCAACTGAGCGGAGAAGAGTTGCTGCCTTTGTTTTTTTGCCACGCATTTGGCCTTCAGAGGTCAGGGATGGGGTCCTGGCGGCCTCCGTGGTGAATAAGCCTGAAGGATGAGGTCAGAGGAGGTGGCTCCATGCACGTCCCATCCCTGGAAAAATTAGAGGAAATGTTGTGCATTGACCCCCAGGCTCTGGACCACCATGAGGGTTGTCGCTTTGGCTCTCATTATCCTAAATGAGACTACTGGATGTTTGGGTATCAGGGTCGTTCTCAGTGTGGGGGACTAATTCGAACCCACGGAGAAGGATCCCTGTCACCCTCGATCCGGTTTTGCTCCCGCTAACTAGCAGTGCCTCATCTATCCCAAAGGGAAGGGATGATTGGGCAGCCGAGCGCATGACATCTTTGAGATTCTCAGGGAAGTCGTGGTCACTCAGATCCCAACCAGCTCTATCATACAAAGTGTGGTCTCATATACAAATGACAAAGGCAGTTTAGGTTTTATAGATTGATTTAATAAAACAACTGCATTTTAGATAATAAGGCATGAGTCGCAATAACCAGAACCATACAACACAGTAGGATTGAAATAGTAACGAGGAGAGTGAAACATAGAAATAACGCTATCATATTGTTACCAGATTACGTTCTCTCTACTAAATTCTATTTTGAACACAGCATGTTAAGCTCTAAGCTTGCCTTTCAGATTCCCCGGGAGGACATCAACCCTCATACCTGAGCAAAGGCCTGTAATCTGTATCAGCATCTGCAACAGGGCAGTCAGCGTCTAGTTGTGGTTCCCGGGTCGGAATCTCCCTCTTACGTGTATTAGGACTAGGAAGTGTTTTTATAACTAACAGGTCGATGTGCTAAAAAACGTCCCTACGTAAGAATGTGTATCGTCTACGAACCCAAAAGACTAAACTCCTACCACGTCTATCAGCAATGTACCAGACTGTATCCTTGACTGAAGCACGGAGTGAGCAAGAATATATTATTTGAGAACTCCGGTGCTGAAGTAGGCTAAACAGTGTGATAGAAAAAAATAAAACAAGACCATGAAACTGGCTATTGAAAAATAACAGTGCAAGGCTGAATAAAACGCATCTAGGGCAAAGTGCACAGAGGCCCAATGCTTTAAGCAAACAAATAAAATGCATCTAGAACAAAGTGCACAGAGGCCTAATGCTTTAAGCAAACGCGCAAAGGCTATATAAAAATGGCTACACTACAGGGTAAAGTGAGGAAATGCGTGGCGGAGCCCCTTACGCTCCACTAGGTGAGGAAAGGTCAAGGTTCACCAATCTTTCAGATGCAATAACTCGGGCCCTGTTGGTCTGATATTGACAGTTCCTGGCTCATTTTACTCCTGATGGCAAACTCTAGCCACCAGGGGCAGTTGGAGCAGATATCCTTACCTCCAAAGTGTTGTGATCCAGAGAGAGAGAGAGTATGTCCTGGCTCCCTGCACCAGCCTTCCTCCTACCTTTGTCTCTGGGTGCAAAAGTCTGGGGCTTTATTCCAATTTTTCCTTAATAGGGTGTAAGGAGGCCAGTCTCACTGGCCATTTGGGAGTCACACTGGTCCTAGGGTCAACGTAGAGCCCTTAGTTCTTTCTGGGAATTAGGTGGTTCTTCCTTCCAGCTGTCCATGGCACCCCAGAGGTCCATCAGTGAAGTCAGAAAAACACCAACCAAAGAAGATTCTCCGCCTTGTGCAAGGGTTTTTAAACAAGAATGAAAGGTTCCAGAAGGTAGGGATTTCTGGCCAATCCTAGGGAGCCGCAACACTTCTCTACTCCTGTTCCAACCCTCCTGCACAGCATGCTGGGACAGTTCAAAACAGTGCCATGAAGAAGTTTCTAATCGCATCTCCTCTAGGGCCTCAGGTCCACCCCTCGCGGACGTCACGGCCAGGGCCTTCCTCACTAAATCTTCAAATGGAAGTCTGCTACTATGTTGGCGCCAGAGGTATGGGCTCCTTCCTTTGTTAAGTGAGCTTGGGCAAGCCCAATTCTGGTAGAGTGTGACAGCTGATTGATTGATATGGATCCCTCAACCCCACCGTTTTCATTGTCAGGAGCTGGGTGAAGCACTGTTAATTGCTTCTTTTTTGTCGGGAGGCCTTCGTTCCTGCTGCTGGAGAGAAACTTGGCACATAAGTGTGACAAAAGGCATAGGCTTTGATCCTGAGCTCAGCCAGAGAAATATGACAGTTCTGGATGACCCATACATTGTACAGATATCTTTGTGGAAGATACAGATTTGATTTTCTCACACAAGTTACACTCTATTTCAATACATCCCTAGTCTCTGTAGTGTTGCTCGAATGTGGATTTACCATAAAGAAATGAAAGACAAAAAGCGTTTTGCAAAGCAGGAACAATTGGTTTAATTAAATGCAGCAGCTGGGAGAACACAGAACAGAGTCTGGGTTTGAATCATATTTAATTGTGATGGGGGTAGAAAATACACACCATTAAGGAAACAACACACCCCACTACATAATTTAGGAATAGGCGGAAGGAAAATATATGAAGAAATAACTCAAACGGAGGAGGATGGAAAAGAGGAAGAAGATGAAATGGATGTTTATCAGGCTTCTTTCAACAAACTACAAGATCATTTTTGTAGAAGGAACAAATGTGGTTCTAGAAAGATTCAAATTTTTAATGAGAGTGCAGGGCAAAAATGAAAAAGTAACAGCTTAAATTGCTGCTTTAGGAGGATTTTCCTACACGTGTGAGTTTGACACTTTAATGGATTCCTTAATTCATGATCAATCCTAAGGAACAGGAGAAACTTCTCACAAGGAACATAGACTAGAATCAATCTATTGATGTGGGGGTTGGGGTAGAACACACAACAGAGTGTATGAAAGAGATGAGAGCGAAGTCTGACAAATATCATCTCCTATTGAAGTGAACGTTATAAGAAACTGAGAAATCTAAACTCATACAAAGATGATGACCTTCCTAAACAAAATAGCAACAAAAATGATGATTTTTACAAACAGCCAGCAGTGAATAAAAACAGAAAGATCCTGATTTAGAATTTTGGCGGATGGGTTATCTTGTCCACCATATTACGATTCCCATAGGATATAATGGGATCATAATACAGCCTTCATCAACTTTTGTCATAAAACAAGAGACGCGGCCAGGAATACCATAAACCGTTATATATGTGAGTAAATAACAATGAAGTCCTGCTCCCCGGCCCGAAAATACCTCAACTCCTCAATGAAGCAGCCAGGCATGAAGAGTCTATGGTCATCGGTGCCCAATCATAACTTATTTAAATCATTAACTAAAAAAGCCACAAAACTCTTGTTGCAAACAGAACACAAGACAACCTTTGAGAAAAGGCACCACCTCTGGGTAGTCTTAAACAGCTTCAAGGCCTTAGCCCCACAGCCATACCTGGGAGACGTCCTAACGTACAGTATAAAGAGGAAATACTTGCTCTATCATCTGGGGGTATCCTGGTAGGCAAACACGAGACCCCATGGCTTCGGCCTGTAAAGGATGGGGCCTGTCGCCTCTGCAAGCTAGAGCCTGAAACTGTGTCTCAGATACTCTGTTTGTGCAACGTCACTTTGAAGGCTCGCCGCAGACTATGGCGCCCCTTCTGGGTACAACTGGGGGTCCATATGTCCAGACATACGTTCCTAAAATGTCTTAACTCAGCTAACCAAAAACTGACTGCCCAAACAGTGAGATACTTGGCGGGAGTGGAGCATGCTCTGACAGGCAGAACCATGTAAGAGCCTAAAACACAGGCCTCTGCACTCACCCTGGGTGCACAATACAACAAAGGTTTTGAGGCATCTCTGTGACTTTATAAAACAGAACTGAGTGGTAGTTAAATTGCCATCACAGCCAATGGTTTATCACTTTTTTAGTACTTTGGCACTTAGGCACACCCACACTTTAGGATCCGAGGGCCACCTGACAGCGCTTTTATTCTTATAGTCGTTTGTATGTTAGTCATGGTTCTCAAGCACTGTGGCAGGCAGCACACATTGCATTTTAGGAACTGAAGGACTGCTTGATAGTCACATTTTTTATTGCAAAATGTGTGTCATACATGAATTTTAGTGTAAAGGTTTTAATTAACTGAGCTAATAAACCTACTTACAGTAGGTAGGATGCCTATCATGTTTCTGATGGAGTAACCTGTCTGCCAAACTCTAAATCAGACCCGTAGTGTTTTTACTGTGGTGACATAGTTCACCCCACAGACTACATGCACTGCCAATCCAAAACATCAATATGCAGAAAATGTAGCAAGAAAGGACACAGGTATGAAGGAGCTCACAGAACAAACAGGTGCATATAGTAGAATCTCATACTCTAGAGGAAGTTAAGTTTGTGTTTCAAGCATCTGATCAGAACAAGAATGTAAATTGTCTGTCATGTGAAATTTTATTAGATAATGAACCAGTAACAGTATTTGTAGATACTTGTTCTCAATTCACCCTATTGGACTGGATAAAATGTGATGCAATGTTTCCCAATAGCAAATATTTATTAGAACCAGTAGATATTAAACCTGTGGGGTAAAATGGAGATGCCATACTATTGGAGGGTAAGGTGAAAGGGAGAATATGCTTCAAAGACAGTAGCATGTTAGGGAATGTATATATCACCAGAAAGGGGCCACATCTTCTGGGATGGAAGCATCAGAAAGATTTGGGCATAAAACTGGTCCTTAACAATCCCAATCCTGTCCTTCTAGTAAATCCTTCAGTGTGTGGGGAGGAGGTTTGCATAGCATTTCCTGAGTTATTCTCAGATAAATTAGGATTATTAAAAAATTACTAACATCACATTAAACTTAAATCTGCAAGTATCTCCCATTGTGCACAAAGTTAGACTGATTCCCCATCTCCTTCACAATCCACTCAAGGAAATGATGGACAGGTTACTAAAGCTTAACGTAATCAAATGAATAGAACACTTGGAGTAGTTGCCTGAAAAGCCACCATGGGCCAGATTAGGCTATGTGTTGATCCCAGGGACTTGAATGATAACATATGGGTGGATCGACATTCATTACCTCAAATCAATGAATTTCTCATTCTTATAGACAAAGCTTCTTTCTTTGTGTGCTAGATCTTTCTTCAGCCTACAACCAGGTGGAACTAGATACCCCGCCCAGACATACAACTTCATTTGTTTTAGCTTCGAACGCAGCTGTAGTCCAAATAATAATGCTAAACATACTACAGGACATGTCCATTGGTTTCCAAGACAATATCTTAATTTTTGGGAAGGACATTGAAGAACATAATAACACTTTCAGAGCAGTGTTAAATAAATTACAAGAATCAGGGTTAACCATAAAGAAGAGAAAAATGTCAAACTGGGGTAACCTCTGTAGAGTATTTGGGTCACACAATATCACAAGAAGGCATTATACCTAAGACTGATCTATTGGAGTCAGTCAAAAAGGCACCAGTACCCACCTGCAAAGACCAATTGAAGTCTTGCCTCTGACTTCCTGAATACTGCTCTAAATTTGTGGCAGGTTTTGCTAGTTTTGTGGATCCCTTACATAACCAACTCAAGAAAAGTACATTTCTGTGGGATGAGAATCGTCAAAAAAACTTTCATGATGTATAAACAGCCATTATTAATGCTCCACCAATGGGAAGATTGATCCAAAAAAGTCTACCCATTTGACCACAGATATCAGTAATGAAGGGCGAGGGGCTATTCTCACAGAGAGAGAGAATGGGACAGAACATATAATTGCATTTGCATCAAAAGCTCTTAAAGGGGCTGAATGCAGATACTCAGTGCTATGAAAAAAAGCATTAGCCTGCTACTGGGTGGTAAGACACTTCAAATATTTTTAATGGGGAATCCCTTTCGCAATAAGATCAGATCATAAACCCTTTCTGACAAATGGATCAGAAAGAACTGAACCCAGAATTTCTCTGTGGGTGCTGGGAATAGAAGGGAACAAGTTCAAAGTCCAATAATTACCAGGATCACAGAACAAAGTTGCAGATTAAATCTCCCCGGATCCTCTTGAGGGACAAGAGGAAAGGTTAGAAGAAATTCCAGAAGACATAGTATTAGAAATAACCTTGTCTATCCTAGGGGTTGAGGAATGGGAGCAGAGTATGGCAAATGATAATTTACTAAACACCCTGTATCCCTACATAAATGAAGGTTGGCCTACACACAAGAGGAAATTACCCAATTACATAAGTAATTGCTGGGAAGTGGGGATAGAATTAAGTGAGACAGGAAAATGCATTCGTGGAGGAAATAAAATTGTGCCTCCCTAAGCCATGAAAGAAAGGATAATGAAGCTAGCCCATGAGGGACATTTGGGGTGCAGCCTACAAAAAACAGAATAAGGGAAGACTATTGGTGGCCTCACATGGATGCCATGATCGAAGAATTAGTCAAAAACTGTAGACACTGTGCTAACAGTGACAAGATTCTGAGTCCACTTTCACCTGTCAAAATTCCAAATAAACCATTGTCCTACGTAGCTCTTCATATAACTGGACCACCAAACTACAAACCTCTCTGAGAACGATTCATACTAGTACTAATAGAGTACCACACAAGATGGATTATACCCAAGGGTTCATGACATCAAAACAAGTACACTCATAACATTTTTGGAAGATATTTTCTTTGAGAAGGGAATCCCAGACATACGAATAACAGGCAATGGGAGCAATTCACGTCACACTCAAGAGTTCTTAGAAAAGCACATCAAAACTGCCCTTTACTGTTGTAGGGCCACAGGATTGGTGGAAGCATGAACTCCATGATCAAAAAGTGCATGCAAAGGCCAGAAATAACTCATGTTCTTATTGCCAATGCTTTTCAAGAAACCATATGGACACATCGCACCACCCCTAACACCATTACAGGGGTATCACCATTTGTTTCACTTAAAGGAATACAACCTAAAACTAAACTGTCTGCTTCTTAGCTTAAAAACAAAAAAACGAGTAGAAGTCTCCAGGGCACAGATAATGAAAAAGATCCAAAAACATCAGAACAAATATAAACAACATGGAAAGAATAAATGCACAATGTTCTCAAATTTTAAGAAGGGAAATTGCTTGAAAATCAAAATTCCTGAAAATAAAATAAAGGGGAATATCCATTTCTCCAAACTATTGAGGGTTTTAAGAGAGGGAAACATGATGTCACCTTAGAGAATGGCCATATCTGGGGAATGGACTCAATCTCCACTCAATTTGCACAAGATCAGAAAAAATTGAAAATGAACACCAAGGAGTAGACAACAAGACAACAGTAAAAGAGAAAAAATAATATCTCTGTGACACAATGATTTTGAAATGTATTAATGCTACCTTAACTTTTTGCATTTGTTTTCTCTTCTTAAACTGTTATAACCAGTTATTTTAAATGCTGCTGTATTTATTGTTGGTACCCTGTATCTTTATTTTAAGGTGTGAAGTCTGAAATGCTTTCATGGTTGAAAAGGAGATATGTTGTAATTACTTGACCTATGGGTCATACGAGTGTGTATAGTATCTTGTTACATTTCCCTCACCCACTTTCCTTTTCCCCTCCCCTCCCCACCATAATGGGATGTTCCTCTCAGTTGTAGACACCTAGAGATTCTGTTAAGAGTCCAATGTAATAGAGGCTCTCTAACTGAAGAGCTGATGGTGTTATTAAACATATTGAAGAACTAAGGCATTTTTTTTATCATAACAACATCTTCAGCCTAACCTAATAAAAGGGGCAATGTTGTTGAAGTTTTTGATTTTTTGTTTGACCTCTAGACAGAATTTATGTATTGCCTGGCAATGCCAGGATAAGTACTTAAAATCAGCTGGGTCAGAGGGGGAATCTAGAGCTTTAGGGGGAATAAGTAGCCTCAGTCTTATGTAGGCGTTTTGGCATACAGTATAATTTATTCAAAAAGGGAATTTGTTTATGTCTGTTGTTAAGGGACATGCTAAGTGTTTGCTCACAGCAAAAATTTCCAAACCTTGGTCAAAAGGGTTGTGCATAAGTCAGCCTCTCAACATGGTTTTGCAGCATGTTAAAGCTGAAATCAACACTCACTCACTCACTAAACACATATACAATTTTGAGACCCATCCTTTTGTGGGTGGCAAGAGTAATATTTACATCAATAGGAAGAACCCTGTGGACTCTGGACAGAAAGATTTCCAGAATGTTGCAGTAGCTTAGTGCAGAATATAATACACACATAAATCTACGGTATTTGCATGACAGCACTGTTGGTATTTATTGAAAAGTCAATTATTGGTAAGTGCAGGTACTTACCTACACTTAGCAATAGGACACAAACCTCCACTAGGTCCAGTCACAATCTCAGTAAATTATTCCTTGCTCATACCATGGTAGCTTGGCCCACGAGCAGATAGGCTTAACTTAGTAGAAAAGCGTGTAAAGCATTTAATATCAACAAATAAGTAAAACAGAACACACAACAAAAATCCAAAACCAGTTTATAAACATAGGAAATATTTTTATCTTTAAAATGACACCGAAATGACAAAAATCCAATGTAGGGAACCAGAGATTTTACTTTTTAAAGATTAAAAGTAAAACTAGCACTTAGAAGCAAATAGTGCTCAAAGGGCTAAAAAAGGTTGCACTGGACAGGGGCAAAGTCCAGGGTTCAGGCCACCTATGATGTAACACTGTTACACTTACTTTCAGAAATTTTGCTTGATTCAGGGAAGTGGTCCTCAGCAGCAGCCAAGGGTTCAGAGGTTATGACTTGTCACTTGGGGCCTGGGACTACAACTCCCACAATGCACCTCTTCAAATTATAGAGCATTTTTGCAACAATTGTTCCAAACTTCTGGTTTCCAAGAAATACCAGCAAAAAGAATGGATCTCAAGCGGGACTCTGCAAAGTCCATTTGAATAAGGAAAAGAAAGCTGCAGTCACAACCAGCCAAACAAGAACAGAAAAAGTAAAAGCTTAAAGTGAATACACTAAAACCAACAAGCAAGCAAAGAGAAGCTTAAGAGTAGAAAAGTGAAGATGAATCCATAGTCTTTCCACAGAAGCCCAGGATGCAGCAAGCCATGGAAACGTGAAAGATCTCTACAACATGACAAGGAAACTCTCCAGAAGATACAGCAAGCCAAAAAATATATATTAAAGACAAAGCTGGGAAGACAATCATGGGTGGTGAAGGCCAACACCTAAGATGGGTGGAGCACCAAGAAGACCTGCTAAACCAGCCCATGCAGCAGTCTGCACCAGAGATACAACCAGCTGATAAGGACTTGATTTGCTGCAGCATACCAACCAATGAAGAAATACAGCAAGACGCAAAACATCTGATGGGAAGGCAGCAGGACCTGACAACATTCCTGCAGAGGCACTAAAGGCAGACATGCTGTATCCCATTTTTGGAAGGATCTGGGAAGAGGAGAAGGCACCATCAGACTGGGGGGAGTTATAGCTGATCAATATCCCCAAGAAAGGTGATCTGAGTAACTGAGCAAACTATGGAAGGGTAACTCTTCTATGAACCCTAGGCAAAGTCTTCCTGAAAAGAATGAAGGTCATGGGGTTAGGCACTCAATATATTATTATATATATGCTCTGTCACCTACTCATGCATTCATTCACCCACCCACTGACTGATTCTTGCATTCATAGACAATAAAACACACATAACAAACTCAATAACATATGCAAGATAAAATAAAACACAAAAAACAAGCTACTGCCTAAACAAGTGGGGGCATATGCTTACATTATCAAAATAAACATAGAAGCAAGTGCCAACTTGCAATGGTATTGTGCATAATGTATCATTGTTTTAAACATTCACTGTGGCTGGCATGTATGTAACCATGATAAATACCATTCCATGAGGGTCACCGGAGTTGGCCTAGGAAATCTGTGTTATAGTAGTGTGCCCAAACACAGGGTGGATTGGGAACCGTGCATACCTCAAAGTCTATAAAGCAACATGTCACTAGAGATTAGACTCAAAACAGTATTTTAAAATAGAGTCAATAACAAAGAACAGACTCAAAAAGGGGGTTTGAGATTGGAAATTAGAAAATCGTGATGGTTTATTAGAAACATTAAGAGCACAATACAGACATTAGTGAATTAGAGATGCATTCTAACAATTAATTGCATAGAAGTAATTTGCTGTGAAGGCTATTAAATGGATCTGGCTAGACCCCAAATTGAAGTTTTTAAATAGAGCTTTTTGGCTTTACAATTACAGTTAACTGCAATGTCAGTTTCATATAATCATTGCTCCAACAATTCACATTTTCACATTTTAAAATGTCACATAACCCTATCATCTTAGTACTACTTCCAGACCTGCCAACTCACACATTACCACCGTGTGGACACGATATTGACTCCCCTTACACGGTCACGGATGAGGAGCCAATTTCACACAGTGGCTGGGAAAACCACTGTATACAGTCAGAGGCCTGATGTCCTATTAGTGTACATCCTTCTGTTTAAACAATAGACAAAAACACTTATAAGATTGCACTACTGAAAATTGCAATTGATGATCTTCTGCAAGTCTTTACATATTTACATGTGTTATATCACACAACATCCAAGCTGACGTTTCAAATCTTACAACATTCTCCATGATCGTCAGTGATCAGAAATGGCTGAGACAATTAATCCACAGCAACAAATATAATGTAAGATAGCCTAGCCTCATTAGATACTGGCTAATCTGAAGAGATACTTCTTAATCTATAAGTGTCCTTATATAGACTGAAGGAATTAGTCAGCATCACCAGATCCGCTCACGTTGGCCTCAATCCTGAATTAACTTTCACGTTAAAATAGGTAACTCACACTGCTTCACCAAAAAAATCACATTGAAGTCCCCCAGGGAACTTCCTGCTCTCCAATGCTTTTTAACTTTTTATATGTGCTCAATAGAGGAAATCATCTCCAATTACAGCCGATTACAGCAGATGAACACAGAGGACACGCAGATCTAAATAGGACTAAAAAAGACTCATGAGTTCCGAACCAAGAAGAACTGGGAATGTTGCGAATGGCGTACCATGAACTTCAAGTTAGTGGTAAAATGCAACTATTTTACGACCGCATTTTGATTTGCAAAAATTGCAGTTTTTACTTGGTAAATGCCAAAAGGCATTATTGTGTTTGTAAACAGCACAATTTTGTGAATTGGACTGTTTGAGAACGCAAAAAAGCTTTGTACCTCTGTCTCTTAGTCTCAATGGATTCATAACAGAAACCCCATGTGAAACAACAACATCCAGTAAACATCTCTCCACTGCCTGCAGAGCTGGGCATTGCTCGCACTCAAGTAAATGAATTAAGACTCCGGGAATATAGCTTCATCAAGACCCCCTGTTCAATCCCCAAATGATCATTGCTGTGAAGAACATCAACCTCTATCAAGATACTTGGAGTACCAAAGTTTGAGACGAATGCAAAAAGCCTTACACTCTCAGTTACTCAACCAGTGTAAATACAGTTCCATAACACAAATGCTTAGATGGAGGCAATTTTGTTACTTATAAGTTCCAAATACTTCAGACAAATTCAAAAGAACTTTATTCTTTTTTTTTTTACTTAAAATAAAGTTTATTGAAGAAACATCTCAAAGATAGGCAATCAAAAAGTATCACAAATAATACAGAGTTGAAGAATGTAATACATTTTACAATATCAATACAAATTGGCACATAATTGTAGGGGAGTTGTAAGCAAACTTGAGAAGATAAGTCGGAAAAAGAAATGGAAAAAGGAAAATGGAAAAGAAAAGACGAATTATAAAAAGTAGCAACAAAGTAACTTTAAAGAAGGTGTCAAGTAAGGAATGAAGTGATAAATGAGCAAACAACTAATGAAATCATCATAAAAATCTATGTTATTGTACAACTTTATCACTTTTGTTATTGTAATTACAATTAATGTATATCCACTACACATTTACTTTACTCCAATTGTTATTAGTGTCTAAATTATAAATGGCTTCAGTTTATCATTCATAACTTGATATAACAAAATTAAATCTCAAATTCCATATGGTGTGTTCTTTTAACTTCAGCAAACACACATTTTGCAGTTATTCAGATGTATGTAGCTTTACCTTTGCCAACCCCTCATTAGAACCAAAATACTCAAATGCCTGTCTGCGACCTAGCCACAAAACTACATATTCTGTCAATGACATTATAGTGGGACTTCCCTTTTTGTTCAGATCCTGCGCTGCTCTGCCTCACTGTGCTTCTCTTGCACAGTGATATGTTCCTTGATCATCGGCTGTCATCTGCCTCAGCTGTAAATACACCTGGCTTTTGGAAGTGTTTCTCATGACAGTGCATTGACTCTGTAAGGATTGAGGGTACCGTGGAGTACCATCAGACCAAATCACCCCCCACCCACTGCAGCCCTTATTCCAGAGGCTGCCGGACCCACTGAATTGGCCAAACGTTTTCCTTGTCTGTGATGGAGGCTCCAGAGAGCCCACAAGTCAGCTCCAGAGACTGCAAGGGCTTCAGAAGTCCTTCCCCAGACTACACCAGTTTAAGCTGTGAGAAGACACCTACAGGGAAGGAAATACAGCTGATATTAATAATATTACTGTAAGACATAAATATCAATACCGCCCCCAAAGTGTGACCTGTGAGAGAAGCCTTACATGTTGGCACAGTCAGTAGAAAGCACAATACACACCACAGAGATCATGTCTGTGCAGGTCAGAGTCACTGTTCAGCCCTGTCCTTCTGCCTGGACCTGGATATAAACAGGAAGAGGAGCAAAAATGTGCGTACAGGACCCCGCTTTAGAAATAAATAGGGGTGGATAACACTGGATAACATCGCCTGGCAATAATTGAACAATGCATAATAAATAACACAAGGTCTAGTCCTATAAATCCAAATCTTCAGTAGCATGCAGAGCCCTGCATATGAACTGCTTTAAATCACATTAAGACTCTGGCACATCCTGCGAAAAGCTATTGCACACTAACAAAAGCTAAACAGAACACATACCACTGCTGTTTCAAATGAGAATAAAAAACTACACCCCCAATACTGACAAATCATAATACATGATTTTGTCTTATCCCAATACAAGCCGACAACTTCAAACCGGCTAAGCCCCTGCTGCATGAACCTCTACTGATGCCTCCCATCTCATCAAAGCAGCTAGTCATGTCAACCACATCTCTACACCATGGACGTCAATTCACCAAAATGCCAGGGGTAGCAGGTGACATCACACACCATTTCATCTATACTTTCACTCATACACACATAAACACATTCACCACTACCACTCAGACACACACTCTCTCTCACATACACACCCACAAGCATGCACACAACATAATTTTAAAAGGGTTTGTTACTCTCCTTAGCTACCAAGGAGTGTATTCCAGCTACCTGTACTCCATTTTCATTACACTAATAGTGAATAATATAATATTCATCACTATTGGATTATTTTTAAAAACTGATTGAAAACAAGGAAATGGAGCCCCAAGCAACGTCCATCAGGACAAGCTCACACATTTCAAAGCAGCAGCCGTGAGTTTAACCCCTTGATCGACACGGACGTAATGGTACGTCCATGGCTGCGCCTCTCAGGTGCCACGGACTTAACCATTACGTCCATGTACCGAGCTTCGGGGGAAGCGCTAGCGCTCCCCCCGAGGGCAACCCCCTCACACCCCCAGGTCAGGGCTGGAAGAGGACTCAATTCCCCTTCCACCCCCTGGCCCCCCAGTGATGTCTGATGACGTCAGCACACGATCGATTGCTGACCTCATCAAAGGGCACTTCCAGCGCGATGCGGAAGAGAAATGCAAAAGCATTTCTCTTCCGCTCGGGAGGAGGGGGCCAGCAGAGGCATGAAAGGAAAGGCCTTTCCTTTTCTTTCATGTCTCTGCAAGCAGCAGAAATGCCCACTAGACACCAGCAAATTTTTTGTTTTTGTAATTGACATCGAGGGAGCGGCCCCCAGAGGGCCAAATTATTTTTAGGCCATTTCTGCCCCCTCTCCCCTTGACACCAGGGATCAAAAATGTTTTTGTTAATTTTTTTCTTTTATGTGTGGGGAGCGACCCCTTAGGCAAGGGTCGCTCCCCGGGGGCCAAGTTATTTTTAGGGCATTTCTGCCCCCCGGGGGCAGATCAGCCAATATAATTAGGCTGATTTGCCCCCGGGGCAAGCAGAAACCACTTGACTCCGGGGAATTTCTTTTTTCATACTTAAGCATAAGGGAGCGGCCCCTTGAGCAAGGGCCGCTCCCCAGAGGGCCAATTTATTTTTAGGCCATTTCTGCCTCCTCTAGGGGCAGATCGGCCTAATATAATTAGGCCGATCTGCCCCCGGGGGGGGGGGCAGAAAATGCCTAGACACCAGGGATAATTTTTTTTTTGTTTATTTTTTTTTTTATATGTGGGGAGTGACCCCTCAGGCAAGGGTCACTCCCCGGGGGACTAAATTATTTTAGGACATTTCTGCCCCCCCTGGGGGCAGATCGGCCGAAAATAATTAGGCCGCTCTGCCCCCGGGGGGACAAAAAACACTAGACACCAAGGATTTTTTTTTTCATACTTACACATTAGGGGAGCGGCCCCTTGGGCAAGGGCCGCTTCTGGGGGGGGGGCAAAATATATTTAGGCCATATCTGCCCCCAGGGGGGCAGAAAAACCCTAGACATGAGGGATATATATATATTTTTTCATATGTGGAGAGCGACCCTTTAAGCAAGGGTTGCTCCCTGGTGCGCCAAATAATTTTTAGGCCATTTCTGCTTAATATAATTAGGCCGATCTGCCCCGGGGGGGGCAGAAACCACTAGACACCAGGGATTTATTTTTTAATACATACGCATAAGGGGAGCAGCACCTTGGGAAAGGGTCGCTCCCATGGGGGCAGATTACTTTTGGCCATCGG
The DNA here is from genome assembly GCF_031143425.1 of Pleurodeles waltl. Taxonomy (NCBI): domain Eukaryota; kingdom Metazoa; phylum Chordata; class Amphibia; order Caudata; family Salamandridae; genus Pleurodeles; species Pleurodeles waltl. The sequence goes on from NC_090445.1 coordinate 360,673,485, forward strand.
CGTATTTTTGGAAGGCCCGTCTGCCCCCAAGGGGGGCAGAAAGCCCACCAGAGACAAGGCCATACCCCCACCCCAAATAAATGGCGCCAAAGTTGTTCTGCCCACCAGTGGGCAGATTGGGGAATTACCCCCAATCCACACCCCGGGGGGCAAAAAGTCTGCTAGATGCCAGGGAATTAAAAAAAAAAAAGTGGGGTGGTGGCTACCAACCAGTATGGGCCTGGTCATGCCCCCACCCCAACTGAAGGGGGAACAGTCTTTCAACTCTCCCCCGCACACTAAAACATCTTATCCTATGGCAAGCAAGAGGCCATTTGATTATTTTTGGTTTGGGTTTGGTTTTACATTTTGGCCATGAGTGCTTGGTAACTCACAAAATTGTCCCACTTGGAATGGTGGGGACTGCACTTTTTGGACTTTGGAACGCTGCCATGTAGAAAAATCTACAAGACCTAGACACATCTGAAAACTAAACATCTGGTTGATTCCAGGGTGGTGTGCTTCACATGCACCCCGTACCATTTTCTTACCCACAATGACCTGCAAACTTCCAACTTTGCTGGAAATCACCATTTTTCCCACATTTTTGTGATGGAAACTTCCGGAATCTGCAGGAATCCACAAAATTCCTACCACCCAACATTGTCTCATCTATACCGCTAAAAATTCTGCTGCACTTGTCAGCATAAAAATTATTTTTTTCAAACTGCCCTTTTGGACCCGCTTTGGTTCCCCCTCAATTTCAACATGTTTTTGGCTCTTCCCTGTCACAGGCACATGCCCCACCTACACGAGTGAGGTATCCTTTTTACAGGGAGACTGAGCGGAATGTTGGGTGGTAGGAAATTTGCAGGAAGGATGGGTGGAAGGAAATTTGTGGCTCCTCTCAGATTCCAGAACTTGTTGTCACCGAAATGAGAGGAAAAAGTGTTTTTTGGCCAAATTTTGAGGTTTGCAAAGGATTCTGGGTAACAACCTGGTTAGAGCTCCACAAGTCACAGCATCTAAGATTCCCCTAGGTGTCTGGATTTCAAACATGCACAGGTTTGGTAGGTTTCCCTAGGTGGCGGATGAGCTAGAGTCCAAAATCCACAGCTAGGCACTTTGCAAAAAACAGCTTTGTTTTCTTTGGGAACATGTGATATGTCCATGTTGTGATTTAGCGCATTTCTTGTTGCGGGCGCTAGGCCTACCTACACAAGTGAGGTACCATTTGTATCAGTAGACTTGGGGAAACGCTGGGTAGACGGACAGTTGTGGCTCAGCTCAGATTCCAGAACTTTCTGTCACTAAAATGAGAGGAAAAGTGTTTTTTGGCCAAATTTTGAGGTTTGCAAAGGATTCTGGGTAACAGAACCTGGTGAGAGCTCCACAAGTCACACCATCTTGGCTTCCCCTAGGTGACTAGTTTACAAAAATGCAAAGGTTTGCTAGGTTTCCCTAGGTGCCGGCTGAGCTAGAGGCCAAAATCCACAGCTAGGCACTTTGCAAAAAACATCTCTGTTTTCTTTGGGAAAATGTGATGTGTCCACGTTGTGTTTTGGGACATTTCCTGTCGCGGGTGCTAGGCCTACCCACACAAGTGAGGTACCATTTCTATCAGGATACTTGGGGGGACGCTGAGTGGAAAGAAATTTGTGGCTCCTCTCAGATTCCAGAACTTTCTGTCACCGAAATGTGAGGAAAAGGTGTTTTTTTTGCCAAATATTGAGGTTTGCGAAGGATTCTGGGTAACAGAACCTGGTGAGAGCCCCACAAGTCACCCCATCTTGGATTCCCCTAGGTGTCTAGTTCTAAAAAATGCACAGGTTTGGTAGGTTTCCCTAGGTGCCGGCTGAGTTAGAGGCCAAAATCCACAGCAAGGCACTGCAAAAAACAGCTCTGTTTTCTTTGGGAAAATGTGATGTGTCCACGTTGAGTTTTACTAGGGTTTCAGTCGGACCCTAATATCTCTGGGTCTTGTATATCTTGTAGCTATGCCCATGTCCAGCCCGGTAACGTAGCTCTTAGTACGTGGTACCTGCTGTAACAATCGATGTGTAACATGTATGTTGCAGTTTTGAACACCGAGATAGAGCGATAGCTTAGTATATTCATGCTCTTGTAGGAAATGTACCCAGTTTCAACTTTAGACTATTTTAAATACTCAGTTGCACATGCCGTGACACTGCCCAAATGTGAACACAATACACTTATGTTTGCTAAAGCAGGTGTTTTGTAGAGCACTGCAATGCGGCCTTTTGACTACTTGGAAGCACTAACGTTCCACCTTATGGTCAGCATTTCATGACATTAACCCAAGAGAAAGTGTTTTTAGGACTCACCAAATTTTTCTGAATCTATTCTTATGACGTAGATTTTGATGATTTAAATACCAAAGTTCAAAAATCTGGGTATTTACTTAGCCTTTTACCCCCTTTGAAATGTCAGCAGGTTAGACGTGCCAAGAGTTTTCAGGGTAAATAATCCATGGAAGTTGTCTTCATCACACCCATTAATTACAAAGTGCGATAAAGGTTGCACCAATTGTCATTACAATACCTTACCCATACAAGTATTTGTGTAGGGATCATTACACAAGACACTTGTAAGAAAGGCTTCAGAATGGTGTCGCCTCAATTTTTATTACCTAATTCGATGCTATGATTTAATGACTTTCTTGATAGCTGTACTTTTTTAAATAGTGCCCTTATTCTCACAAGGAGGTAGGCCGGTATAGTTTCTCTGGAGTGCTGAAAGTAGGGGCTAGATGCAGCAAAAAAACATTTTGCGACTTGCAAATTGCGAGTCATAGCGACTCTCAATTTGCAACTGGCAAAATATTATGCAGAAAGGTGTCTCAGACACCTTCTGCGACTCGCTATGGGGTCGCAAAGACCCACCTCATGAATATTAATGAGGTGGGTTGCAGTTTGCGACCCCATAGCGAGTCCATGCACTCACAGGGATGGTGGCCTGCTGGAGACAGCAGACCTCCATGTCTGTGACTGCTTTTTTAATAAAGCAGTTTTTTTTTTTCTTTTTGCAGCCCGTTTTCCTTAAAGGAAAACGAGTTGCAAAAAGAAAAACTTCCGAAACCATTCGGTTTTGGTTTTTTCAGAGTAGGCAGTGGTCCATAGGTGGTAACTGCGAGTTGGTTTGCGACCGCATTCGCGGTCACAAAGCAACTCAGCATTGCGATGCGGTCGCAGATAGGAAGGGAACACCCCTTCCTATTTGCGAGTCGCAGCCTCAAATTGCGAGTCGGTACCGACTCGCAATTTGAGGTTGTGCATCGCGTTAGGCCTTTTGCACGCCGCAAACTGCGTTTTTCGCAGTTTGCGACATGCAAAAGGCTTCCTACATCTGCCCCTTAATTCCCAGAGCAGCAAAAGTAGTAGCCATTTTTAGAAAGCATATAAAAAAACAACAACAACGTCTCTTGCCACTTAAACAATGTGTAATTATTTTCCAGTCCATTGGTACTCATTTTACCACAATGTAAAAATATTAAATTAGAGGTCTTCCAGTCCAGGTTCAAACCTGTGCATTGTTGGTTTCACACACAAAGCTCTACAAAAGGTGCTCATCCCACTGAGATACATAACTGCTTAAGTTTTGCATATCTTGCTCTTTCTTTTCCACAGTGCGCTATAAATCTGAAAAAATCCTCAAGTAAATCACAAGAAGAAGCAGGATCATTTTGTAGCAGGAATAATTATTGTTTCATATGAAAAACTAATACAACGTGTGGTGTACTGAAACTGAAAATAATGAAATAGATTTTAAAAAGAACAAAAATGGAGGTAACTAGACAGCTAAATGGGATAATGTACCAGTGACTTGAACCCGTGTCACTCACCTACACCTGTGCTGACCAGCCACCAGAAGACTTCACATTAATACGTGCCAGCAGACTACTTGGCTAACTTGGCACTGGTCCTCTGCACTGGCTACAGCTGACCTTATATGTAATTGGATGACGGACAGTGTAGTCATCCAAATATAAAGCATCTTGTTAAATAACAGGCAGGTACTTGCCCCGCTGTAGAATACAGCACCTCTAGAATGAGTGTTCCAGTCTGCTGGCTGCTTGGGACCTTTCTGTTGCTTTTCTTTCTGTCCATCCCCCCCACACCCTCCGTCGCTCCCCAATGTTAAACAGATAGCTCTCAGACAGGCACGGAAAAATAAATTAAAATGTAAGCGAATTCAAAATAAATACATTTGGAAATGGTGTCCTCAAAACTATTTGCCGCTGGTGCAGGACAGGTTGCACCCCCTAACCAATCTGCCACCCTGGTGCATTGCATTGGCTACACCACTAATAGCTACACCCCTGGCTGATTGTCCTGTAGGGCAGTCTGGCACTGTCTGCTGCACAACAAGCCTTTAATAAGCACCCCTCCTTCTCAACTGCCAAGCCAACTTTGCCTCACCAGGGACAATAGGATCATACTGTTAGCGATTCAAACAAGCAGCCCTCCAGTTCACAACGTTTAAACACACTGTGTGCTCACATATGACACCTGATATGACACTTAGGGCCAGATGTAGGTAGTAAAAATTTAGCGAGTCGGAAATTGCGAGTCGTTGCGACTCGCAATTTCCGACTCTCTAAATGGTATACAAGAAGAAAACGCGACTTCAATTTACAACTCGCAAATGAAGTCGCACCGCAGATTGCGAGTCCGCTGTTTGCGGGGTCGCTTTTTGCGACCGCGCTAAGAACGAACACGCAATTTGCGAGTGGGTGTTGATAGGCAACAGTTTATTAGGAAGTTGATAACAGATAGTAGATACTGACAGTGTGTTCCCTATGTCCCACAGGTCTCCCACAAGACACCCCCACCAGCCAAAGCATCCAGGGGCCACTGGTCAGCCCCCAGCCAACAGATGAATCAGGACCAGCCACCACTGAGACCTGCACCACCAACACTCAGTCCCCTCATGATACACCAGTTGCCATACTGGTGTGTGATCCAGCACCTGGTCCCAGCCACAGTGCCACTGTAGAAGACACGGAGCCTCCACTGCGTCGCAGGCGACGTGTAAATGTATCACCAGAGCCGCAGGCAGAGTCAGGGGACGCCTCCATGTTGCGTACTGAGGCCGCACTCCTACGGGGTCAGCGCCTGCAAACACAGGAGATTAGGAGAATTTCAGGGGCAATGTGTTGCATGGAGCGAAACCAAAGCAGTAGTATGCAGCTTGTACACATGGAGTTGCAACAACTGAGCACACATGTGGGTGACCTTGCACTCTCCATGAGACAACTTGTGGCCGAACTCATAACTGAGAGAGAGGGTGCAAGGCGTTGTGACAGGCAGCTACTTAACCGGCTGGACCGCATGTCTGCCTCCATAGTCAGGCTGGCTGTGAACACTACTGGCCTTTCTAGGCGCACGGTCAGCCTCCAAGTTGACATGGGCCACTTTGCCAGTGATGTGGCACGTGGACTGGGCCGTCTCAGCCATGCTGTTGATATAATGGAGGCACAGCAGGTGGCCAGGGGCGCAGCTGACACGTCGCAAGACAGCGAGGAGGGCTCTACCATCAGCAGTGTCTCTGCTAGTGACACAAGGGTGTTGCGCAGTGGAAGCGCAAGGCAGGGCACTGCTGACACCCCTGGTACCAGCCATGCTGGCCGAGGCCAGCATAGGATATGAGCTCCACACTGTCCTAGGGTTGGGGCACATGAAGTCAATGTGTCCTCATGCCAGGTGGACTGTTACAGCCCCTGAATTGTTGTCAATGTATATCGTTTTTTTGGTTACACAAATTAAATCACTTGTTAGTTCCACTTCACACCTGGACTCTTTGTGTGTGACATTAGTGAGTGTGGTGACAGTTAGCATGTACCCTTCCAAAGTATTGGTTTGCAATGTGTTCCCGTCTCAGTCTGCCTTGATTTGCGATGCTTCTATCCCCATGATGGCGATGTGGTAGCTCTTGCTCTTCATCCTCCGAATCAGGATCTTCAGGGGTGAAAGGTAGCCCAGGTCTGGTGGCAATGTTGTGCAGTATAGCGCATGCGACAACAATCCTGAAAGCTGTTATTGGGGTATACTGGAGGGCACCTCCACTTCTGTGGAGGCATCTGAATCTTGCTTTCAGCAATCCAAAGGTCCATTCTATGATATTTCTGGTCCTCCTATGTGCACTGTTGTATCGCCTCTCTGTCTCATTGCTGGGTGTTAAGTACGGGGTAAGTATCCATGGTCGAAGTGCATATGCACTGTCACCTGTGTGGCACAAAATGTACAATGTTAGCTGGGCATAGATGGGTTCCACATTGACCTGTGTGTATGTCTGCAAGGTGTATTCAGCTATACCTAGGAGGTATCTGTCTCCAAACTCCCCACGTTCTAGGCGTTGGTGTATCCCACTGTGCCTGAAAATGTAGGAGTCATGTGTACTCCCTGGAAATTTGGCAACCATGTCAGTGATAACATAATGGGTGTCACATACCACTTGGATGCTCAGTGAGTGGGTACACTTCCTATTGCGGAACAGATAATCCAGGTTTGCAGGAGGGCATATTTGTATATGTATCCCGTCTACACACCCTATGACATGAGGGAAGTTGGCAATCCTGTAGAGTTCCAACTTGGTACTGTTGATTTCTGCCTCATTCCTGGGTAGGTATATGTATCTGGACATGTGTGTGAGTAAGGCATCTAGGAATGCCCTGAAGAACCGTGAGAGTGAACTTTGGGATACCCACCTGCCACGGCAATGACCCCCTGATAGCTACCCGAGGCCAAGAGGTGCAGTGAGCAAAGCACTTGCACATGCGTCAGGGATGGCACAGCCGTGCACAGTCTGGCGCTGTAGCTGTGGATTTAGTAATTCTATTAAATCTAGTATTGCTGCACTGCTGAGTCTATATTTATACTAAATCTCCTCAGTTTGTTGGAAAAGTGTCTGCCTGGTTCTGTATATCTTCTCCTGTCTCTGGCTCCTCCTCCTCCTATGCTGGGCGGTGTGGGCTCTCCTCCTCATTCCTATCACATATATCTCCGCCATCTTGAGTAACCCAGGTGCCTTCTGGGTCTCCTTTTATACTTTGGTTCTGGTTACCACCTGCTCTGAGTTAGTGGTAAATTGGAAGTGCAAAATGGGCTTTTTGCGACTAGTCACAATTTGCGAGTGGCTATTGCATTTGGGTTGCGACTCGCAAATTGCGACTTCATATTAGCGGGTCGCAAAATGGGGTCGCTATTTTTGCGAGTCGGTAATGGCTCGCGTCGCATTTTGCGAGTCGGAAATGGGATTTTTGCATCCCATTTCCGATTTTGCGGGGTCGCAAATTGCGATTCGGCCCATTTGCGACACGCAAAAGTTTCCTACATCTGGCCCTTAGCCATTCATAGAATTCTCACGAAGCTGACACCTGATGGAGAGTTATCATAAGAACTCTTGTATAACAACGAGACTGCTGGATTTGGGATGGCAGCACCTCTGCCTATCAGCGACTGAGTCACTCCCACACCGGTTGGCAGTTGTCAGCCCAACCCTCGCTGCTCGCTAGCAGCACTTCACCTAAAGCCAAACAGTAAACGAGATTTGTGGCAGCCCTGCTCATGGAATTCTGAAAACCTCTCAGATAAATTGTGGTAAACACGCCTTACCCTTTTCTCTCCACATACAAGTCTCTTACACACACATAGGCAAGAAAAGTGATGCAGGATAGTTTTCAATACGTTTATTGAAAAGACTGCAATCTACAATAAAATGTATGAGCTGCAAAAATTAGAGTAATGAGGAATAACAAAATCAGGATTGTGAAAATCAGAGATGTAAATATGAAAAATCCCAACCTATTGCAATAACATGGGTGTGCAATTCCTACTTAATGCCTAATCTCTAGCTCCTAGCAAGAACATGGGAATGTTAGCCAAATCTGGACATACAGTGTCCATGAGAAGCACACCCCCCTACCTTAGTACAAGGTCAGGCCTTCAATCTCCATATCAGGCTCTGCAAGGACACAAAGGGGGTGATTCTAACTCTGACGGGCGGCGGAGGCCGCCCGCCAGAGTTCCCCCCTCCAGAACACCGCATGCGGTGATTCTGGGTTTCCCACTGGGCTGGCGGGCGACCGCCAAAAGGCCGCCCGCCAGCCCAGTGGGAAACACCCTTCCCACGAGGAAGCCGGGTCCGAATGGAGCCGGCGGAGTGGGAAGGTGCGACGGGTGCAGTTGCAACTGTCGCGAATATCAGTGTCTGCTGAGCAGACACTGAAATTCTTTGTGGGGCCCTCTTACATTGGCATGGGCACTGCAGGGGACCCCAGGGGCCCCACGACACCCCATACCGCCATCCTGTTCCTGGCGGGCGAACCGCCAGGAACAGGATGGCGGTATGGGGTGTCAGAATCCCCATGGCGGCGCAGCGAGCTGCGCCGCCATGGAGGATTCATTTGGGCAGCGGAAAACCGGCGGGAGACCGCCGGTTTTCCTCTTCTGACCGCGGCCAAACCGCCGCGGTCAGAATGCCCTGCGGGGCACCGCCAGCCTGTTGGCGGTGCTCCCGCCAACCCTGGCCCCGGCGGTCAAGGACCGCCGGGGTCAGAATCACCCCCAAAGTCTGAGGTTGGGTGTAAACTGACATGGAGCATGGATGGAAAATCCTGGTTGGATCCTCCTCTAATGCCATTTGTCCTACATTATGTTTTTATAGGGGACATATTTATGTTCTTGCATAGAAGCCTGGAGTGTTTACATAGTCTTGTGGTGGCAATACAAAATATTATCCTGTGTGCCTCGCATTCTGTTCTTGTGAACTTAGGGTAAAAGAACATGATGCAAAGTATGCCATTCATAGCACTTATACTGATGCTCTCACAGAATAGCAACTGATTATGAAAATAAAAACATTGCCATTAAAACAAGCTGAACTAAAATGAATAAAAATGAATAAATGGATACAGAGAATATTAACCGGGTAAAAGGGCACAGGCAATAAGACTAAGCTAAGCCAACACTGTGTCCAGGCATAGAGCTACAAATTGGCCCACAACAGAGTCTTTGGCTGCGAAGTGGACCATAGGCCTGGTTTTCACAGGTCTTGACTGCCATAGTAAACGGCGACCCCTTCCAGTAGCCAAGTCGCTGCCAACACAAAAAGCTCCTATGCAGAAAGCGCCTTTCAAAATTGGGCCCAGAAAGGACAAAAATGCCCAAGGGCAAAAAAACGTCTGAGAGAACTTCTGGACATAGTTGGAACTTCAAGGCAAAACACGAGGCTGAGGAGCCCACCAACATGAGATGACTGGAGATTCTATAGGAGCCAAGGAAAGCCTGGAGCATTGGAATGGCTGAAAAATTCCAGGAGGAGCCATGGAAAGACTAGCGTGGAGGAATGGCTGAAAGATTCCTGGAAGAGCCAAAGAAAGGCCGGAGCACTGGAACAAACGACAGGAGACCTGGACCATTGCAACACAAGAAGAGAAAGGAAAACTTTTCCACATATAGGCACAGGACAGGAATTACATCACAGGAAGTTATGCCACTATGTTGGATTGGGAACATCCTAATGAAAGGAATGGACAAGTCACCACCTTGGAACATGCAGTATTTCCTATCCCAGAGAGAAACATTGAGATGCCAAGGCTGTCTCCCAACATGTCACCTATGGGAGGGCCTCCACCCATGAAAGCACCAGTGTGCTGGCTGCTTTGAGGTAAGAGTTTTAAGGGCCTCTGGCAGGCCGCAGGTACCTACGCAGTCCCTATAGCTCCCACAGGAGCTTGCATTCCACCCCATGTTGGAAGCCGGTCGCAGGTGGAATGAAACAAGAATGTTCTTATAATTTGAGACTCTTGTCACAAAAAGCAGCATCTTTCCAGATTCCTTCACCTTCTATACCCAAAAACAAAGAACTAAGGCCCTCATTTCAACCTCAGTGTTTTTTTTCCAAGACCGCCGAGGTACTGCCGTGCTGAAGACTGCCAGTACAGGCGGTTTTCCATCCAGCATATCATGACTGCTGGCAGCCCTCCGTCCTTTTTCGTATGGAGAGCAGCCAGCAGCCATACTAGCGGTCGGTGGGTAAGTGAAAGCTGCTCCTCCTCCACGCCCATCATCAGAACACCGCCCACCGAATCACAACCCAGGATTCGGTGTGGCGGTGTTCTGGTGACGGGGAGCTGGCGGCGGAGAAGCCCCAATGGATCCCGTTCCCTCCCGGAGGATCACCGTACCAGGTAAGGTGATAGTCCGTTAGAGGAGGGGGGTGGGAGGGTGTTGTGTGTTGTGTGCGTGCATGGGGGTGGGCATGTGAGTGTGTAGAGGGGTTGTGTGAGTGCGTGAATGCATGCAGGGGGTGTGTTTTGTGTTTGGTAAATGTGTGCATGTCGGTCTGTTTGTATGTCTGTGAGTATGTGTGTGTGTATGTCTGTTGGGATGTCTGTATGTGTGCGGGTATGTGTTGTTGTAGTGTATGTGTGCATGGGGGGGTGTCAATGTTGGGGGTGGGGAGGGGGGTCCTGCCACCTTTGGGGGTTGGTAGGGGGTCAGGGTGTGGGGGAAGGACTCAGGGGTGAGGGAGACCCCTATCAGTGCCAGGGAAGTAATTCCCTGGCACTGATAATGCCTACTGCCATGGATTTCGTGGCGGTTCCAAACCACACGAAATCCATGGCGGTATGCAGGGTCCTGATACCGACTGCGGTCTGATGACCGAAGTCTCCAGCCCAGCGGTCGTCACTGCCCTGGCGGCTGGAGTGGAGAAGGGGCGGAATGCGGCCATGGTTATAATTCCATTTTTTCTTCCGGCCTGTTGGCGGTATTACCGCCACTTCTCCCCCACCCGCCAGGGTCTTAATGAGGGCCTAAGTCTACCAAAGTACATTGGAGCAACTCTTGGTAACTTGGTGTGAGCAGGCAGGCTTAACTTAGGAGACAGGTATGTAAAGCCTTTAAAAAAAACAATACAGTAAATAAGTAAGACACAACTCACACAAAAAATCCCACACCAACTTATAAAAATAAGCAGTATTTTTATCTTTAAAATGACATTAAAAAATGACAAAAATACATTATAGGGAACCATAGATATGAATTTTTGAAGATTAAATAAAAAAAACATGCTTTCTAGTGCTTAAAAGCTAATAGCACCAACCCAGGACATCTGGTAGTGCAAGACCGCGACCAAGTCAATATTTGAGGCTGAGCTTGATGGGATCCGGCTCGGATACACTAAGTGGGAGGCCTCGTCAGAGTTTTACCTTCAAACTGAGTAATTTTTCTGAAGGTTTTTCTTTCGTTGTCTGGCAAGGCTCCTCGTCAGGCCGGTATCCTACGTGACAAAGTCGGCTTGGCGCAGTGCGAGCTACTGGTCAGCTCATTGAACTTTTGTTGATGGGGAAAATCTCTAGCGCTTCAGAGGGATGAACCTGAAATTTAGGCTGGGTCGCCATTCGGCAGCGGAGGCTCGACTCTCGACGACTGTCAGTCACTGTATGGAGCTTTTTTTCAAAAGTTGCTCCAAATGTCTGGAACTTCTTCTTGAAGTTCCCTTTGAGGTTTCAAAGTGTCCAAAACACAAATCCAAAGGTCTAGAAGCTCTGAGATGGTACTTGGAAGATTGGACCAAATTGTCCACAATGCACCCGGCCAAATCCTTACACCCCAGGCCCCGGGGGACTTCTTGTGGAGACTGTGCAAGGAAGCTCTGCTAACCTGTTGCTTTCAGGAAGACCACTCCTTAATCCTTTTAGAAGGAAGGAAAGGTTCTTAGGGCTATAGTTCCCAGTGTGAAGCAGGAGCTGTCCTTCCGAGAGCAATCCTTTTGGTGCATACCAGGGTTCTAGCAAGGCAGTCTTCCTGCTCCGTGTAGCTTCAGGTAGCAGACCTGAGTTCCTATGCAGCTCTCTCATATTTATTCAGTGGTCTAGGGGGAGAAGCAGGGGCACCCCTGTCCAATGAAAAGCAGGTTGCCACCCAAAAGCATGACAGCTTCCTCCAAAGTGTGGCATTTTTATGTCCCACAAAGCACTGCACTTTTAAAATACAAGATGGTGGATTCCTCTCGAGCAGAGTAAGACATGTCTAAACCAACCTACTGATGTGGCTCTTTTCCATTAACACCCCCCCCAGAACCCATGCAAATTCCTTTCCTTGACCTGTCATCTGGCAGGGGGAACATGGAGAGGGGGTAGACCTAGCTGGCATTCCTTTCTATCCTGTTCTCTTTGAAGCCCAGTTTAAATTAGCCAGCCCCCTTTCTAGTCTGTGCTCTGCAGCTGCTGAGCTCCACCAGCATATAGCCTCTGCTCTATGCAGGCCACTTATCACCTCAGCAAAGCAGCCTGCCTAAGCCTGTTAAGGCTGATCAATCAGGAGAGTGTGCTAGAAGGCTGACTTTTGGCTTACAGAAAAGAAAGACCTATAACTAATAGCTAACTTCAACAGTGACAAACTGTTGGATTTATCATTACCAATGTTTTGAGTCCTTGAATGATATTACTAGCTCCTTCCTAGCAATATTTATACCTAAATAAAATATTCTAATGTTAGCCTATAGAGCTAGGTATCGACAATGGGGAAAAATGAAATGGACTGTTTTCTCTTCACCAGGGCATATAAAACATCTATTATAAGGATCCTGCATATAGTTACATGGCACCCTGCCACTGGGGCACATTGGGGAGATCTTAGGGAGGACTTATAAGTAAACATAAGTTAAATTATCCCTCCGGAAGTACCTTTATTTCCAAAGTCGAATTTACATATCTTTTACTTTTAAAGACATTCTGCAAAGCAAGGCTGCCTTTAAATGTGACAGTAGGAAATGCAGCAGTGTAATTTCCAGTACAGGAAATCTACTAGGCTTCTAAACCTCCCTGCCCTATTAAATACCATGGACTCATAAGTAGTTTGGACCCCCTTGTCTTACTATATACTAGGGACTTGTAGGAGTCTGTCATTGCCACTTGTAACCATACCTAATTGTCATATACCTTTTTCATCAGAGCACTTGCCCTGGGCCAGGTTAACAGAGCCCAGGGGACAATCAGAGGCAGTCATCACAAGTGTCAGTCAGAAAATTTTGGGGTGAACAAGGCTAAAATAATAAGTTTCCCACATGGTCCTCTCCCAAATGAAAGGTGATCGGGACTAACCTACACCCTGGTAGTCCTTATCAGCTAAGTGGAAAAACCTGGAAAGTCCATCCACAATGGCAAGGGCCACCCCAGGTATGTGCTCCACTGTAAAGTCCATCCCCTGTAGACAAATGGACCACCTCAATAGCTTTGGGTTTTCCTCCCTCATCTGCATGAGCCATCTGGGAGGTCTGTGGTCAGTTTTCACACGGAAGTCAGTACCAAACAGCTATGGTCTCAGCTTTTTCAGGGACCAAACCACAGCCAAGACTACCCTCTCAATGGCTCTCCATCTTTGTTATCTGGGGAGATGACGCCTGCTAATAAAGGTAACTGACTGATCAAAGCCCACCTCATTTACCTATGTCAACACTGCCCCAATCCCATGTTCTGAAGCATTTGTCTGAACCACACATTCCTTTGTGTAGCCAGGGGCCAGTAACACTGGTGCTGAACTCATAGCCTCCTTCAGTGTGTTAAAGGCCTGCTGGCACTCTGGGGTCCACATCACTTTCTTTGGCCTCTTTTTGTGAAGTGAGTTCTGTCAGGAGAGTCACAATGGTCCCATAGTTCGGAACAAGTCTTCTTTAATACATATTCACAGCAAGGAAGACCCTGACCCATGTCTGGTTTGTAGGAGTGGACCAGTCCGATATGGCTTGGACATTTGCCTGGCCTCCACATACAAGATGAGCCAGGTACACAATTGACCTCTGCCCAATTTGTCACTTACTAGCCTTAATAGTCAGGCCTGCCTGCTGCAGGGTCTGAAGCACTTCCTTCAGGTGGTTTAAATGAATCTCCCAGGTGGAACTGTACCCAGCTGTGTGATCCATATAAGCTGCACTGAACTGTTCCAGCCCAGGCAGAACTCTGTTCACTAACCTTTGAAAGGTGGCAGGGGCATTTTTAAGCCAAATGGCATTACTTTAAATTGGTAATGTCCCTGCGGTGTGGAGAATTCTGACCTCTCCTTTGTTCCTTCAATCTGCCAGTAGCCTGAGGTCAAATCAAATGTACTCATGTACTTAGCAGTCCCTAACCTATCAGTGAGTTCATCAGCTCTAGGTATAGGGTAAGCATCAGTATTTGCGACTACATCCAGTCCTCTGTAGTCCACACAGAACATCCACTCTTTGTTTTTTCCTCTGCGGATTGGGTTTGGGTACCAGCACCACTGAACTGGCCCAGGGACTGTCAGAGGGCTCAATTACCCCCAATTTCAGCAACTTAGCTACCTTACCCTTGATGCTGGCTCTGACATGGTCAGACAACATGTACAACTTGTTTTCGACCGGTAGGCTGTCACCAGTGTCAATGTTATGGACACCAAGTGGTGAGTCCTGGGGTCAGGGAGTACAGCCCAGGAAACTGCTTTAACGCTTGCTTACAGTCTTTTTCCTGCTGGTATGTCAGCTTGGGAGAGACTACAACTCCCTCCACTGACCCATCTTGCACATTGTGGGAGAGGAGGTCTGGCAGTTGTTCAGTATCATCTTTTCCTTCTTCATCTGTGACCATCAGCATGGTCATGTCTGCCCTGTCTTGGTGGGGTTTAAACCTATTGACATGCAGGACTGTGAGGGTTCCTGGGGTGTTAACGTCTACCAGATATGTAACTTCACCCTTTCTCTCTAGGATTGAATAGGGCCCAGTCCACTTATCCTAGAGGGCCCTAGGAGCCACAGGCTCCAACACCCATACCAATGGTCCTGGTTTGTACTCAGGCATAATAGCCTTCTGGTCATACCAGAGCTTCATGAGCTCTTGGCTGGTCTCCAGGTTCCTACTTGCTTGTACATGTACTGTGCTATGCAAGATCTCAGGCCTACTACATAGTCCAATACATTGTCCTTGGCTTCCTTGAGAGGCTTTTTCACCAGGTGCAATGGTCCTCTTACAGGGTGCCCAAACAGCAATTCAAAGGGGCTAAACCAACCCCTTTTTGTGGGACCTCCCTGTATGCAAATAGGAGGGATGGTAGGAGAATATCCCTTCTCGTTCTGAGTTGTCAGCCAAATCATTGATCATGCGCTTCAGTCTTATTGAACCATCAGTCTGGCAATGATATAGGGTGGTGAATTGTACGTAACACCACATTCTTCCCACATCACCTTCAGATAACTGGACATGGAATTCATGCCCCTATCCGAAACAACCTCCGTTGGGAAACCCACTCTGGTGAACACACCAAGTAGGGCCCTTACCACTAAATGAGAAGTAAATGTCCTGAAGGGAATTGCTTAATTGTATCTTGTGGCATGGTCCACTACCACCAAGTAATACCTGTTCCCTGATGCAGTTGGTGGATATAGGGGACGAACAATGTCTACTCTCACCTTGTCAAAGGGAGTCCCAACCCATGGCAGTGGTATGAAGGGATCCTTGGGTTTGCCCCCTGTCTTGCCACTGACTTGACAGTTTGCACAGGAGCAACAGAATGCCTTTACTTTGGCAGACATGTTGGGTCAATAGAAATGGTTAACTAACCAGTTTCAAGTCTTTTTCTGAGCCAAATGACCTGGCAAGGGGATGTCATGACTTAGGGTGAGGAGGAATTCCATGTACATTTGAGGGACCGCCTGCCTCCTGGTGGCTCCCTCTTTGAGGTCTCTAGCCTCAGTATATAGAACTCCATCCTCCATGTTGACTCTGTGGAATTATCATTTTAGCACTTTTTAGCACTATCAGTGATACTATTTGAGGTTTGACATGCTTTGACAACCTAATCCATCCAATCTACCCAATCCACCTAACTACTCAGGCTGACTGCTTACCAACATTCATTGAGATCATTGGAGGAAGGTTAAGGGAGGACTTGGAAGGGCGGAGCACGGTGGCTGTACTCAGTCGATACCAAGAGTGTGCCCCAGAGCCTTGCAGAAGCAGCCCGGCTAGTGCTGGGTGTGGCTTGCAGGGGTCTTGAGAGCCTCGCTCTGAACCCTTAACCTCAACCACCTAAGTGTTTAGCCCTCCTCCAGCCAGATCTTGCTCAGGCCCTGCCTGCTTTGCCTTTGGCACGCTATTTTTGAAGATCTTAAAGTAATTGCAACTACAAACTGCTGTTGCCTACTCTACTCTGCCCATTTCACCCACCTTGTTTACCTTCACCTACTTTAGCGACACAGGCACTGACATAGATGCCTGCAATACAGTGAATATTGCCTCTATTGCATTTATTGTCCTCAAACACACCCGTATCAAAGGACACATGCCTCCAAACCTCGGGCCAGACTCAAGCAATGTCTAAATTACGTAAGGATACCAAGAACAGCACAAGACAGCACTCAGCCCCATCAAAAAGACCAAGCCGGCATTTGCATGCCTGGAAAATATCCAGCTTACTGTCTTTCCGCCTCCAATTTAAACTAGTGGCAAGGCGTCTCATGGCCAGACGGGCCTCCAATTTAGGGCTATCATGAACACTATCAAAAGCTCCTCAGGAAAAGTCATGGAAAGCAACCTCGGGGGCTCACATTGAGCCTTTGTACAGTCCTGGATGCCCCGGCCCTCTCAGCTGCCAAACACCTCAAGACTATATTATAATGAATGGCCTAAAGGCCCCGCCAAACAGACACTCTCTGCTTCTGCACAAAGCTTTGATCTATTGATAGCTAGCCGCCCAAACAGGAAGAGTGCTAAAGTAACAACAAAACAGGGCAAGCCAGCTAAAAAAACAGCAAAAAGATCAGTTCTGGACTTTTTAAAGAGAGCACCAAAACCACTGGCAGCCCTTTCAGGCCAGACCCCCATTGGGGTCACCCGATGTGCCAAGAAATTATCCAAGCAACGCTCAGCAAACCGTTTGGACCTGGCACATAATAGGTCGGTCCAGCCAAAGGATGACACAATTATAAAAATATCACCAAACAGTACCATATAAAACACAACAACAGCAGTTCCAAATCACATAAATCATGAGGAATGGATTGAATATAGTAGGAGAAATGTCATCTCGACCAGTCTCCCAAACCCCTCAGCTTTCCTGCTGGCTTTGTATAAACAGGAGCACAGGTCCACACTGCTGCAACTCACACAACACCTGTGGGAAAGAGGTTGTTTTCATCTCAGCGCGGAACAATTAGGGCCATTGGCTCCCACTTATGACCCTTTTGCTGCTGCGGCAGGCAGACAGGTGATCAGCAGCAAAAGAAAGTATAGTGACTTTTTTGAAGCCCAGCACTACTCACCCTACAATCTTACCCAGATGGACTTGCCAAGCGCTCAGAAAAGGGCAGTTTCCCTGGTACTTCAAAAGGATGCAGACCAGAGTCACTTACTGGCATTGATTAATACAACCCTGACAGCCACAATAAATGCCCTCACTTGGCCGTCAGAAAAGCTAGAGATGCAATTGGACCTCATACATGCACTAGTCAAATCCATTAATAAACTTAAAGCAAAGTTTACAGCCCTGGAACAAAGAAGGCTAGGTATCGGCACTAAAGCATCCAGCATGGTTACATCTACATGTGCCTGCACGCCAATAGTGGACAATCTATCGTCTGACGAAGATACTGACTACCATG
Source organism: Pleurodeles waltl (assembly GCF_031143425.1). Classification (NCBI taxonomy): domain Eukaryota; kingdom Metazoa; phylum Chordata; class Amphibia; order Caudata; family Salamandridae; genus Pleurodeles; species Pleurodeles waltl. The sequence goes on from NC_090445.1 coordinate 360,691,104, forward strand.
ATCACAGAATGGAAAATAGCGCTGCAGAGCTCAGGCTCCACCAGGCCACCAGTGTCTGATCCAGTGCAAGCCAAATTAGTAAACCAGACTTCAGTGATCGCATTAAATCATACATCAACCCAAGACGCACAACTATCTCAGACACTTAATACACACTCGGCTCCTCTGCCTCAGTCGGACAACTTGGTCAGCCTCTCAAATATTAGGGAGAATGTGCAAATAGAGGTCAAGACGACTTCACAACAATTTTCTACTCTGCCCCAATGGGAGACGGAGATGGAGAGTAATACAGAAGCGTCAAATAACAGAGATTCGTTCTGGTCAAAGGTTGTATTGAAGAGAGCCAAGGAGAGGTTCAAAAAGGCAAAGAGCAATGCAAAAAAGGATACATTGCAGGCACAGCAAAGCATGGAACAAACCGTGGTATGTTCTGATGAAATAAGCACATACCCCATATTTAAGTGGAGGAAGACTGACAAAAAAATCTCCGCAATTGTCAGACAATCAGTCTACAAGAGTTCTGTTATCAATCAGTTACTGGCCCAAGTTAGTGCACATAATAACAGCAGTACATGCACAAAGCCCAGCGAACCATCCAACAACTTAAACTTACCACAGAGCGCAAAGGTTAGCTGACCCATTATCTAAGGGGTTACAATGGGACCCCACAGCTGGACTTAAACTGGGAAAATCAAAAGTCACTGAAGAAAATAACCAGGAAGAAATTAATGCTCTGAAGGACAGCACATCCCTTGCCAAGTTAGTCCTTGCACCTCAATACCGCTCAGAAGGCAAGCATGATACTTTGAATCATTCAAGTCTGATACGGCTATTTAAGGCACTAACAGGGGTGATCAACATAAATTCTGATTACATCTTGAGAGTAACATTTAAGGTCCTACCTGAATACAGTAATCCCCTTGAAGCAACTATATTGGCCTTAAGAACCTCGGCACTGGCTGAACGGATATTGATAAACAAGCGGACTCTTGAGGAATGGGGCATAATGGCAGAGATGATTGGCCTGCCTAAATATCTTAGTCCCCTAAAAAAATCAAGTGAAATCCTACACCAAAAATCTAGCACTTATAGTATTTTAAAAAGGGTAGGTCACCTAAAGGCAGTGGGGTCAAACAATGATCTCTCCATATCTTGTACTTATTCAACCCCGACGAATTGCATCAGAAAGGTGTCCTTTGACCCTGGAAATGAAATCAGTATAAACTTGAGCCCCGCTATTTCTTATAGTAATACCTATCAATATTTCTAGCAACATTAAACCAGGCATGGACGACTGAACACCATCCTTCAGTTGTCTCTTGGAATGTGGCAGGCTTGACAAGACTACTGAAACATGATGCAGCTCAACAGCTCCTGAGGAACGCTGATCTACTATGCCTTCAAGAAACTTGGCTAACTTCCCCTCTGGTAATCCCCGGATTCCATGAAATAGAACAATCTGAAAAAAAAGAATCATCTTTGGTGGGACTTCTGTTCGCCTTTTGATATATTTAAATGCCAACCTAGATTTTAAAGCCTGCAAGGTTACTACCCAAAATCCAAAGCTGCAAGTAATAAGGTTGGAAACCTCAACATCAAAAGGCCATACGCTACAATCCCTTATAGTTAATCTCTACAGTTCTTTTAGCCAAACTAGGGCAGAAAGGATGTCACAATTAGTAGAAACCTGGACAGAGTATTCTGTGACCATGTTGGCTACAATACCATAATCTGTGGGGTCTTCAAACTCAGATTCTTAGGAACATGTGCAGACGTTCACCAGCCGGTATGCTTGGCAGCCCAACAACTTCAATATCTGCTCAGCAAACATGGCCTTTTTTCTATCCAGCATACTCAAGAAATAAGTTCCCCTGCACAGACGTTTCCAAAAACTTTTCAGGGTAAGTGTACCCTGGACTACATCTTTGCCTCAGAGGAAGTCATTAAGGCCCATATTTATACTTGCTCTGCGCTGAATTAGTGTCATTTGTTTTACGCAAATTCAGCGCAAACTTAACTCCATATTTATATTTTGACGCTACACCCGTCTAGAAGCAAAATGTTGGAGTTAAAGTCATTTTTTGGATGTGTGAAACCACTTTGCGTCAATGAGATGCAAGGGAGGCGTTCCCATCCAAAAAATGACTAAAAGGCCCTAGCGCCTTATTTATCCTCCCATGCAAAAATGGTGAACGGGAGGGAGGCAGTGCTAAATAATGGTTCTAAGCCTGCTTAGTGCCATTATTTAACATCTGGGTCAGGGCAGGCGCTAGGGGACCTGTGGATAGGTTTCCATGGTCAAACACCATGGAAAGAGCCCACAGGTGCCCATCACAAGCCACAGGAACACTCTCACACACACCAGAGAGACACAAGAGGATGGGGGCACCCCATCCCAGGTAAGTAGTGTAAGTAGAGGTAAGTATTTTAATTATTTTTTTAAGTGCCTTTGGGGGCCCTGAAATGGGCCCCCTACATGGCACTGGGTGCAATGGCCATGCCCAGGGGACCCTTGTCCCCTGTGCTGGCCAATGGGGTGGTGGGCATGACTCCTGTCTTTTATAGGACAGGAGTCACGTGGTATGAATAGTTTTGCATCAAGAAAGGACGCTAGGCTGGTTAGAGGCATTTTTTGCCTCTAACCAGCCTAACATATTTCTTTGGTGCAAAACCCCCTTTCGCCATACTGCCACCCCCCCACCCAGCTAACGTAATTTTCCCAGACATTAGCCCACCCTTTGTGCCAGCTTGTGGAGTTCCATAAATTTGGCACCAGGCTGGCACTTTGGAAAAACGCAAGCCGGTGCTATACTTTTTGACGCAAAACTGTGCAAATGCAGTTTTGCATCAAAAAGTATAAATATGGGTCTAAATGTCAGGTATCTTTTGAAATCCTACAAATAAACACCAGTGATCACCTCCCACTTACAGTAAACTTGAGGCGAAAACAAGGGGTTTGCAAACTCAAAAATTAATAGGAACCTCGCAGGGGGATGAAGACCCACAGACAATCAGGAAAATAACATGGGGACTGATTGCATCCAAGATATGCAACTCTTGGAAGAACTCCAGTGGCTCCATTCTGCTGTCAATGATGGGTGAACCCTTCAAATCAATTGGCCAGACATCACCAAGGACCTTTTACAATGAGCTGGACCCTCCACCGCCCCACAACAGAGCCACATAAAAGCCCTTCCTCAGCATCCTATAACGGAAAGCAAGCAGAGACTTGGCAGGCTGCGAACATTATATGGCAAAACTAGGAACTCCAACAAAAACGGAGCTAGCCTAAAAGTTACAAGCTTCTGCCAAACAGCACAAGCAGTTGATCTGGTCCTTAAAACGTAAACAAGCGAAAAGGGAGCCTGTCCATATTTACTCCCTGATACAAATATATAATCGCGGTGACCTATGGAGGCACATTAAAAACAAGATAGACCGGGGAGAATTACGAACCAATGTCATAAATGAAGAGTCCTGAATAAAACATGTAAAAATACTATATGCAGCTGACCTACTCACCCTAGTACAACCAAGGGACAAAGCTGGCACTCATGATGCTTGCCCGGATCCAAGGATTTGCCCCCTCTCCGGTGAAATTTCCATCATTTTCTGCAGCATGAGGTTGTCTGGGACCCCAGGCCCCAATGGTATTCCAGCACAAATCTTCAAGGATGATATGGAGCTTTGGTCACCAATTCTCTCTGCCCTTTATTGCTCCTGTCTAGAGTCTCAGGAATTATCTCTGTTAACGTGCCTGACCTTATTTGGTTATTTATCATTAATTTATAAGGGGACGCGTTGGAGGTTCGATGGACCTTTTGACTGTGCTTGGAGTAATTCCTACCATAAGACTCCGTACCAATACAAATCAATAGCAATGACAATCAATAACATCAATAATCATAGGAGTCAGTAACTCCCACGCACCTTGACCTCTTGGTCATGAATAATCACACCTAATGTAAAACTTAAAATGTTTATTTCCCTATATTAACAACCTTAATATTAAGTAACTTAGGGGGTTATTCCAACTTTGGAGGAGGTGTTAATCCGTCCTAAAAGTGACGGATATACCACCAGCCGTATTACGAGTTCCATAGGATATAATGGACTCGTAATACGGCTGGTGGTATATCCGTCACTTTACCGTCACTTTTAGGACGGATTAACACCTCCTCCAAAGTTGGAATAACCCCCTTAGTCTCAAAATCAAATGATAAGCATACAGAAATAATATAAGTTATACAATGTATCCTTAGCTAGTACATCATATTCTAGCAAGCAGTGATCATAGGAAATAATTTCAGCTACTAGCATTTGGTCCATGCAGTGGAAAATCACAATTTAATTCTCTAAGAAGCCCTTTTATAGTTCACCTAAGAAATGCAGCTTGACATGAGGCCATGCCACTAGGTCAAAGACCTCGCTAAATTAAGGCCTAAGATTAATAAAGCAAATACAAAACACATAACCTTTAATATGACATACTACTACATTAATCCAAGCATGAGCTCAACATTTTACATTATTAAGCTATTAATAAGTACACTTTGTGATCCTTGGTGGCCATTCAAGTAGGCACAATTTCAAATGTGTGTATTATTTTTCTACATTAACTTATTTTCAATGCAGATTCAACATTCAGAGTTCATGAATATTCATTAGTAAAAATTCAGTGTTAACAATCCCTCCTCTGATGACTAAATATGTCATCACAGCTACATCTTCTCACACAAATTTTCTGCTTCAGCTAAAATTTGTAATTTCTATCCCTTTTAATCTTCGTTCCCTCTTTGAATTTTCCCTAAACAAGTGTTCTCTCTTCATTTCCTTCGTCCTCTGATCATTTCTCATTTTCCTTAATTTCATCATGCAACACAATTTACATATTCCCCATAAACCAACTATGCAAATCACAATAATCAATATCCCTTGAATTATTGTCAACATTATCCCTTTCCCAGTGTTGCTTAGCCAATTTCCCACTGAAGCAAAACCTTTGCCAGCTTTCTTTCAAACACCTGGTTCTTTCAACTCTTTCAAATCAGCACTTTCATTAGTCAGATTAGTAAGTCAGCTTCTTATTTCTTTGCTATTATTAGGAATATACGAGCAGCAATGCTTCAAATTAAGCATTTTGCAAACTCTGCTCTCTTCTGCTAAAAGAATGGCATGTTATCCACCATAGTAGACAAATTTTGAATCTTTATAGAATTCAGAGCATCTCCTATTGAAGGAATCATTGCTCCAAATATATCTCCCAATATACTAGAGGGAAACACTCTCTTTTGTTTAATGTGATGTAATTCAGTCATTATAGGTAATCTTTTCAAGTCTTCAAGATGAAATATCTTTGGGAAAACTATCCACAAGTAACATGTGCCATACCATCCTCTTTGAAGACTGTAATAATCATTTGACACACAGATGTAATAAATTCCAGGAATCGCTGGATCCTGTCTGTTCAAAATAAATGCCCATTCACTCTGAAACAAAAACACATGTCTACATTCGCTCGTTCCCACAAACAAAGTTTAAGTACTAGATTTAGGCTTATATACACAAAGCTTCCCTATGTGTATTCCCCTAAAGCTAATCTCCATTGTGTTTTTATTTCACTAGATGTGTAATCATTTAAAAAAAAGTCATTTTCTCTACACCCTTTTCTAATTTCTCCTTTAATGCCTTTCTCCTGTTGTCTGTCTGATCTAAGAAGCTCTTTTCTAGTCGAGTAAGCAAGCATATCAGGTTATTTTTATGCACATAGGCCATGCCAAAAGTTAACGTAGGCTCAAAGAATCCTCTCACTAATTCTATATTGTTCTGCTTAGCTACTCTATTCAGGTACTTCATTATAAGAACAAATGAAAACACAACGTCATGGTTAGAATAGAAATACTGGATGTGCTCCTGGTTATAGAATCTTGTCAGTAAAATACTACAACCTATCCCGTAGGTGATGGGGAAACTATGATAGGTAACTTCTTCTTTAACTGATGAAGGAATCTACTTGCATACATACCAATTTCTTGCATCCATTGTCTCAACATACTAACTCAATAAGCAATAGAAAACATTAGAGGGTGGTTCTACTTGTGCATTGTCTACATGCATATACTTCTCATTTAACCTAAACTTCTCCAGTTCTATTATTGCGGTAGTTGTTTCTAAAGCTGAAGTATGGTTGGCTTTACTTTTGTCAAGAACAGTCATTCCTACAATCAATAGTAAGCACAATATCATGCACACAATCGCCAAACCAATACTCATGTATTTACAGCACCTATTCTTCCTACCCTGCTGGCTAAGGTTACTCATGATCTGTAAAGAATCAGAAAGTAGAAGGAAAAAATAGTAACTATTCAGCAAAATCAAAAACAAAATCTTCAATCCTCTTTCAGCAATTATTTACAGCTTTCAGTCTTACTTCCAGGACCCTTTGTCAAAATTGGTAAGTGTTAGAAATGGGGTCTTTGGTTGACAGTCAGGTTACCCCCTGTTCAAGCAAGGACCCTCACTCTAGTTAGGATAAAAGAGAATCACCCTCAGCTAACCCCTGCTTACCCCCTTGGTAGCTTGGCAGAGCAGTAGGCTTAACCTCAGAGTGCTGGGCGTAAAGTATTTGTACCAACACACACAGTAACTTAATGAAAACACTACAAAATGAAACAACACCAGTTTAGAAAAATAGGAAATATTTATCTAGACAAAACAAGACCAAAACGACAAAAATCCAACATACACAAGTCAAGTTATGATTTTGTAAAGGTTTAAAATAAAAAGAGTCTTTAGGTAGTTGTAACACCACACTAGCGCTGCTAGCGTGAAAATGTACCTGGTTTGCGGCAAAAATAACCCCGCACGGGCGGTGTGCGTCGAAAATAACCCTGCACGGGTATATGCGTCGAAAACAGCTCGGCACGGCGAGGCGCGTCGAAAAAGCCAGCCACGCGACGGTCCGAAAGTCCCGCGGCGCTGGTTGCGATCTCTCAGCCTTCGTCAGCGATGCTGCGCGTCGTTTCTCCTGCTCCGGGCGTCGATTCTCCGGTCGCGTTTCCTGCGGCGTCGTTTCTCAGCTGCGGAGCCGGCGTCGCGTCGTTTTCTCAGCCGCGATCGGATTCGCGTCGATCTTTTCTCCGCACGGCGCTCGGTGCGTGTATTTTTGTCCTTAGGCTGCCAGCCTCTCCTTTCAGGGTCCCAGGAACTGGAAGGGCACCACAGAGCAGAGTAGGGGTCTCTCCAGAGACTCCAGGTGCTGGCAGGAAGAAGTCTTTGCTATCCCTGAGACTTCAACAACAGGAGGCAAGCTCTACATCAAGCCCTTGGAGATTTCTTCTTCAAGATGGAAGGCACACAAAGTCCAGTCTTTGCCCTCTTACTCTGGCAGAAGCAGCACTGCAGGAAAGCTCCACAAAGCACAGTCACAGGCAGGGCAGCACTTGTTCCTCAGCGATCAGCTCTTCTCCAGGCAGAGGTTCCTCTTGATTCCAGAAGTGTTTCTAAAGTTTGTAAGTTTGGGTGCCCTTCTTATACCCATTTTAGTCTTTGAAGTCACCTTCCTTCAAAGGGGACTCACACCTTCTTGTGAAATCCTGCCTTGCCCAGGCAAGGCCTCAGACACACACCAGGGGGCTGGAGACAGCATTGTCAGAGGCAGGCACAGTCCTTTCAGATGAGAGTGACCACTCCACCCCTCCCTCCTAGCAGAGATGGCTAATCAGGAAATGCAGATCACACCCCAGCTCCCTTTGTGTCACTGTCTGGTGTGAGGTGAAAAACAACCCAACTGTCAAACTGACCCAGACAGGGAATCCACAACCCAGGCAGAGTCACAGAATGGTTTAAGCAAGAAAATGCTCACTTTCTAAAAGTGGCATTTCCAAACGCACAATCTTAAAATCAACTTTACTAAAAGATGTATTTTTAAATTGTGAGTTCAGGGATCCCAAACTCCACATGACCATCTACTCTCTAGGGGAATCTACACTTTAATCATATTTAAAGGTAGCCCCCATATTATCCTATGAGAGAGAGACAGACCTTGCAACAGTGAAAACAAAATTGGCAGTATTTCACTGTCAGGACATATAAACCACATTACTATATGTCCTACCTTATCCATACACTGCACCCTGCCCTTGGGGCTACCTAGGGCCTACCTTAGGGGTGCCTTACATGTAAGGAAAGGGAAGGTTTAGGCCTGGCAAGTGGGTACACTTGCCAAGTCGAATTTACAGTGTAAAAATACACATACAGACACTGCAGGGGCAGGTCTGAGACATGATTACAGAGCTACTTATGTGGGTGGCACAACCAGTGCTGCAGGCCCACTAGTAGCATTTGATTTACAGGCCCTGGCACCTCTAGTGCACATTACTAGGGACTTACTAGTAATTCAAATATGCCAATCATGGATGAACCACTTACATACAATTTAAACAGGAGCACTTGCACTTTAGCACTGGTTAGCAGTGGTAAAGTGCCCAGAGTAACAAAAACAGCAAAATCAGAGTCCAGCACACATCAACAACCTGGGGAACAGAGGCAAAAAGTTAAGGGAGACCACGCCAAGGATGAAAAGTCTAACACGTGTCCCCCCCAGCTAAAAGTGGGGAGCAACTACCCAACCTCATGGGAGTTCTCATCACTAAGGCGGAAGAACCTGGACAGACCATCAGCATTGGCGTGCTCTGTACCGGGTCGATGTTCCACCGTAAAGTCCATCCCCTGTAGGGAAATGGACCACCTCAACAGTTTTGGGTTCTCACCCCTCATCTGCATTAACCATCTGAGGGGTCTGTGGTCGGTCTGAACTCGGAAGTGAGTCCCAAACAAGTAGGGTCTTAGCTTCTTCAGTGCCCAGACCACAGCAAACGCTTCACGTTCTATGGCACTCCACCTACGTTCCCTGGGTAGTAACCTCCTGCTAATGAAGGCTACGGGTTGATCTAGGCCCTCTTCATTCAGCTGTGAGAGTACTGCTCCAATACCATGCTCTGAGGCGTCTGTCTGTACAACAAACTCCGTGGAGTAGTCAGGTGCCTTCAGCACAGGTGCTGTGCACATGGCAGCCTTCAGGGCATCAAAAGCGTTCTGGCAAGCCTCTGTCCAGATCACTTTCTTGGGTTGCTTCTTAGAAGTCAACTCAGTTAAGGGGGTAACAATGGTACCATATCCCTTAACGAACCTCCGATAGTATCCTGTGAGACCTAAAAAGGCTCTCACTTCAGTCTGGGTCTTGGGAGGCTCCCAAGCCAGAATCGTGTCAATCTTAGGCTGTAGGGGTGCCACCTGGCCACTCCCCACCTGGTGTCCTAAGTACACAACAGAACCCTGCCCTATTTGGCACTTGCTCGCCTTAATAGTGAGGCCTGCCTTCTGCAGGGCCTCTAACACTCTCCAGAGGTGTTGCAGGTGTTCCTCCCATGTGGAACTAAACACAGCAATGTCATCCAGGTAGGCGGCACTGAACTCATCCAGTCCTGCCAACACCTGGTTGACCAACCTCTGAAAGGTGGCAGGGGCATTCTTCATCCCAAAGGGCATCACATTGAAGTGGAAGTGCCCATCGGGGGTAGAGAATGCTGACCTCTCCTTTGCCCCTTCAGTTAAAGCAATCTGCCAGTACCCAGATGTTAAATCAAACGTACTGAGATACTTGGCAGCTCCTAACCGATCAATGAGCTCATCAGCTCGGGGGATGGGGTGTGCGTCAGTCTTGCTGACCGCATTGAGACCCCGGTAGTCCACACAGAACCTAAGTTCTGGAGTGGCACCAGGAGCAGTAGCCTTTGGGACCAAGACCACTGGGCTGGCCCAAGGACTGCTGGAGTGCTCAATAACCCTTAGGGCTAACATTTTGGAGACTTCCTCCTTAATGCAAGCCCTCACCCTGTCAGTCACCCTGTAAACCTTATGTTTAACAGGTGTACTGTCCCCAGTGTCCACATCATGTGTGCACAGGTGTGTGACTCCTGGGATCAGGGAAAACAGTGAGGCGAACTGTCCCAGCACGTGGCGACAGTCCCTCTGCTGTTCCTCAGTCAGGGAGGGGGAGAGGATCACTCCCTCCACAGACCCATCTTTCTCTCCTGCAGACAGGAGGTCAGGAAGAGGCTCACTCTCTTCCTCCACCCCGTCATCTGTCGCTAGGAGCATGGATAGCTCAGTTCGCTCAAAGTGTGGTTTGAGGCGGTTGACATGTAGGACCCTCAAGGGGTTCCTGGGGGATTGCAAGTCTACCAGATAGGTGACCTCGCTCTTTCTTTCCACCACCTCAAAAGGCCCAGTCCACTTATCTTGGAGAGCCCTAGGCTCCACTGGTGCCATGACCCACACTTTTTGTCCAGGCTGAAACTCAACCAGAGTGGCATTCTGGTCGTACCACCGTTTCATGTCCTCCTGGCTTGCTTCCAGGTTCTCCTGAGCGAGACTCCTGAAGCGGGCAGTCTGGTTTCTTAGTGCCAGCATGTAGCTAAATACATCCTGGGGTGGTTTACTAGGAGCTTTTTCCAAAGCCTCCTTCACCAGACTGAGCGGTCCCCTCACAGGGTGGCCATAGATGAGCTCAAAGGGGCTAAAGCCAAGTCCCTTTTGAGGCACCTCCCTGTAAGCGAACAGAAGGCATGGCAAGAGGACGTCCCACTTACGCCTCAAGGGCTCTGACAGGCCCTGAATCATGCCTTTCAAGGTGCGGTTGAATCTCTCAACCAGACCATTACTTTGGGGGTGGTAAGGGGTGGTGAACTTGTAGGTTACCCCACACACCTTCCACAGAGACTTCATATAAGTGGATATGAAGTTTGTACCCCTATCAGATACTACCTCCTTGGGGAACCCCATGCGGGTAAAAACCCCCATCAAGGCACGGCCCACCACGGGGGCGGTGACCGTCCTTAGAGGAATAGCTTCTGGGTACCGTGTGGCATGGTCCACCAAGACCAGGATGAACCTGTTGCCCATGGCTGTCTTGGGATCCAGAGGCCCCACAATGTCAATTCCTACCCTTTCAAAGGGAGTACTGACTACCGGTAAAGGTTGGAGGGGAGCTTTGCATTTCCCCCCACTCTTGCCACTTGCCTGACAAGTCTGACAAGATCTACAATAAGCAGCTGACTGCTTGTTCATCAAGGGCCAGTAAAAGTGGGAGACAAGCCTCTTATAGGTCTTGTCCTGCCCTAGATGTCCTGCCAAAGGCACATCATGAGCCAAACCCAGTAGGAAGGTCCTGAAGCCCTGGGGTACCACCAGCATACGCGCTGACCCCGGCTCAGGAACCTTAGGCTCACTATACAGGAGGCCATCCTCCCAATAAATCAGGTGAGTACCTGGCGCCCCGCCAGCCGCCTGGGCTGCAGCCTGCTGCCGCAGTCCCTCAAGAGTAGGGCACTCCTTCTGCGCTGTGCAGAATACTTCCCTGGTGGGTCCCCCTTCCTGCTGCCACTGCGACAGCTCGGGGACCTCCCCCAGTTCAGCCACCTGTTCCCCTGTAGGTTCCGGGGCATCACCCTCAGGCTCTGCCTCCTCCCGGACCGTGGGAACTTCTGGGGCGGGTTTCCCGCGCCTCCTGCCTTTCCTCTTCTTGGCGGTCCCCTGGGCCACTGTTTCAGGCTCCAGGGGCTCTTGACTACCCTGATTGGCTGCCATAGACCGGGTGGATACGCATACCCACCCAGGCAGACCCAACATCTCCAAGTGAGACCTGTGTTCCACCTCCTTCCAAGGGGAATCTTCCAGGTCGTTGCCTAGCAAACAATCAACAGGCATGGTTGGACTCACAGCTACTTTCCAGGAACCTGAGACCCCCCCCCATTCAAAGGGAACCTGCGCCACTCTGCAGAGGCGCTCAGAATTGTCTACTGCAACTACTTGGTGAAGTACCCGGGGATCAATCTGCTCTTCAGACACCAGGTGACTCCTCACTGTAGTCACACTGGCTCCAGTGTCTCTTAGAGCCTCCACCCTCTGTCCATTGATGGTCACCCATTGCCTGTACTTCTTAGTGTTATCAGGCACTAGGTTTCTCTGGACCATCTCACTGTCCCCTAGTGAGACAAGGGTCATTTCTGCTGGTTCCCACCCACCTGAAACCAACTCCTCCCCAAGCGCTACACTGGCCAAACCCTGGGACGGTGCACCAGTGGGTGCCGGTGTACTTTTGGGGCATTTGGGGTCCCCCCTCACATGACCCACCTGGTCACATGAATAGCACTTACGTAGGGGACCACCTGCCATTGGCTTCCCTTTGGAGAACCATGGCTTCTTTTCACTGGGGGGTTGGGAATCCTTACCCTGGGAATCAGTTTGGGGCCCTTTAGAGAACTCATCCTGTTTGCCCTTACCCCCCCCTTTCTTCTGAGAGGGACCCTGCCCACCCTTGGCGTGGTCTCCCCCATACCTCTTTTGGACCCTGGTGCTCTCCCAGCGGTCCGCTTCCTGTGCAAGCTTCCTGGGGTCAGTCAGCTTGCTGTCAATGAGGTGCTGGCGCAGCTCTGGAAAACATAAACTGTACAAGTGCTCCCAAGCAATTAAATTGTAAAGCCCCTCATACGTGTTTACCTTACTGCCCTTCACCCAACCATCCAGTGACCTGCAACAAGAATCAACACATTCCAACCATGTTTGGGATTCCTTTCTCTTGTAGGATCTAAACTTCTCCTTGTACTGCTCAGGGGTGAGACCATACCTGGTAAGTAAGGCCTCCTTCATGGCAGGGTAGGTGAGACTCTGAGCATCCCCTAAGGCCGTCAGTGTGTCCCTCCCCTCTGCCTCAAAATGCTTCCACAGGGCTGCCCCCCAATGAGCTTCAGGGACCAGGTTCATGTGGAGAGCTGACTCATAACCCTTGAACCACAAGTAGATATCATCCTCCCTCTTATAATCCCTCACAAGGTCTTTTGGGATGTGTACCCTTCTCTCAGGCTGCACTGTAGAATTGCTGCCACCATCCCTACTGGACTGACTCCTCTGATCAATCTCTTTTAAGCTGAGCTCATGAGCCATGTTTATCTTCCTTTCCTCAAGGGCCAGCTTTCTCTGTTCCACCTCAAGGGTCAGCTTTCTCTGTTCCCCCTCAAGGGTCAGTTTTCTCTGTTCCACCTCTAGACTGAGCCTTTTCAACTCCAACTGGTACTCCCTCTCTGCCTGTCTGTCCTGTAACTCTCCAGGTGTCAGACTCTTGGAGGACACACTGCTACCTGCCCTGGAGATTCTCCCCTGAGACATAGCAGGCCCACCCACTACATCAGTGTGAGTGACTTGCAACTCCTCTTCCCCCTCTGGCTCCTCATCTGTGTGCCCCTCAGCTGCTTTGGCTGTCACCCAGGCCCTCAGCGCCTTTTGCAGCTCATCCTTCTTGGATGAGCTCTTAATGGGACAGCCAACATTACTACAAAACTGCTTCAACTGAGCCACTTTGTAGCTCTCCAATTTCTCCAAGTCAAAAGCAGCTTCAGCTAGGGCATCTCCAGACTGAGACATGATGAGAGGTTAAAAAAATATGCACAGTTCCAAAAACAGAAAAGCAAGTTCTCAAATGAAGTTCCAGAAAAGTCAATCACGGGATCAGCGAAAAAAAAGGAAACTGAATGCAGGGAAAAACAGTCCAAGTAAAAAACAAAAATCACAAGACTAGTAGTATGTGGTCACGTAGTGGTCTGAGATCACAACAGTAGTGTACACTTAATTACTGTATGTCAAGTACAAATACAAGTCCAAATCCCGACCGCTGGTCACCAATGTTAGAAATGGGGTCTTTGGTTGACAGTCAGGTTACCCCCTGTTCAAGCAAGGACCCTCACTCTAGTTAGGATAAAAGAGAATCACCCTCAGCTAACCCCTGCTTACCCCCTTGGTAGCTTGGCAGAGCAGTAGGCTTAACCTCAGAGTGCTGGGCGTAAAGTATTTGTACCAACACACACAGTAACTTAATGAAAACACTACAAAATGACACAACACCAGTTTAGAAAAATAGGAAATATTTATCTAGACAAAACAAGACCAAAACGACAAAAATCCAACATACACAAGTCAAGTTATGATTTTGTAAAGGTTTAAAATAAAAAGAGTCTTTAGGTAGTTGTAACACCACACTAGCGCTGCTAGCGTGAAAATGTACCTGGTTTGCGGCAAAAATAACCCCGCACGGGCGGTGTGCGTCGAAAATAACCCTGCACGGGTATATGCGTCGAAAACAGCTCGGCACGGCGAGGCGCGTCGAAAAAGCCAGCCACGCGACGGTCCGAAAGTCCCGCGGCGCTGGTTGCGATCTCTCAGCCTTCGTCAGCGATGCTGCGCGTCGTTTCTCCTGCTCCGGGCGTCGATTCTCCGGTCGCGTTTCCTGCGGCGTCGTTTCTCAGCTGCGGAGCCGGCGTCGCGTCGTTTTCTCAGCCGCGATCGGATTCGCGTCGATCTTTTCTCCGCACGGCGCTCGGTGCGTGTATTTTTGTCCTTAGGCTGCCAGCCTCTCCTTTCAGGGTCCCAGGAACTGGAAGGGCACCACAGAGCAGAGTAGGGGTCTCTCCAGAGACTCCAGGTGCTGGCAGGAAGAAGTCTTTGCTATCCCTGAGACTTCAACAACAGGAGGCAAGCTCTACATCAAGCCCTTGGAGATTTCTTCTTCAAGATGGAAGGCACACAAAGTCCAGTCTTTGCCCTCTTACTCTGGCAGAAGCAGCACTGCAGGAAAGCTCCACAAAGCACAGTCACAGGCAGGGCAGCACTTGTTCCTCAGCAATCAGCTCTTCTCCAGGCAGAGGTTCCTCTTGATTCCAGAAGTGTTTCTAAAGTTTGTAAGTTTGGGTGCCCTTCTTATACCCATTTTAGTCTTTGAAGTCACCTTCCTTCAAAGGGGACTCACACCTTCTTGTGAAATCCTGCCTTGCCCAGGCAAGGCCTCAGACACACACCAGGGGGCTGGAGACAGCATTGTCAGAGGCAGGCACAGTCCTTTCAGATGAGAGTGACCACTCCACCCCTCCCTCCTAGCAGAGATGGCTAATCAGGAAATGCAGATCACACCCCAGCTCCCTTTGTGTCACTGTCTGGTGTGAGGTGAAAAACAACCCAACTGTCAAACTGACCCAGACAGGGAATCCACAACCCAGGCAGAGTCACAGAATGGTTTAAGCAAGAAAATGCTCACTTTCTAAAAGTGGCATTTCCAAACGCACAATCTTAAAATCAACTTTACTAAAAGATGTATTTTTAAATTGTGAGTTCAGGGATCCCAAACTCCACATGACCATCTACTCTCTAGGGGAATCTACACTTTAATCATATTTAAAGGTAGCCCCCATATTATCCTATGAGAGAGAGACAGACCTTGCAACAGTGAAAACGAAATTGGCAGTATTTCACTGTCAGGACATATAAACCACATTACTATATGTCCTACCTTATCCATACACTGCACCCTGCCCTTGGGGCTACCTAGGGCCTACCTTAGGGGTGCCTTACATGTAAGGAAAGGGAAGGTTTAGGCCTGGCAAGTGGGTACACTTGCCAAGTCGAATTTACAGTGTAAAAATACACATACAGACACTGCAGGGGCAGGTCTGAGACATGATTACAGAGCTACTTATGTGGGTGGCACAACCAGTGCTGCAGGCCCACTAGTAGCATTTGATTTACAGGCCCTGGCACCTCTAGTGCACATTACTAGGGACTTACTAGTAATTCAAATATGCCAATCATGGATGAACCACTTACATACAATTTAAACAGGAGCACTTGCACTTTAGCACTGGTTAGCAGTGGTAAAGTGCCCAGAGTAACAAAAACAGCAAAATCAGAGTCCAGCACACATCAACAACCTGGGGAACAGAGGCAAAAAGTTAAGGGAGACCACGCCAAGGATGAAAAGTCTAACAGTAAGGTTGTCAAAAATCGGTTTAGCAGCTTGCCAAATCAGGTTACTTCATCAAATCAGGTTATCAAAATCCTTTTCCAGTTACGTTCAACAGTCTTTTTTTACTTCTTTATACGTTCCTCAACTTATAGTTTCAATAGTTCAGTTTGGTTTCCTTCAAGTGTCAAAATATTGACCTGGAATGTCTTGATCAAAACAAAAAGACAAAATTTTCTTTGACATTTACTTGTTGTTGCATACGCCCATTCAGGACCTGCGTACCTTCGATTTGCAATTCAACTTTCGATCTTCATTAAATTCTCCTTCACTCAGGTCTTCTTTGCTTCCTTTCTCTTTGCTTGTGACTCCGGCCACCTTTCTCCTTTCAGTGGACCCTTGGTTAATGTTCTTTTCATCGCTGAACTTGAAACTTCTTGTTACTCTGCAAGATTTTCTTTGATCCGCCTCAACTCCTTCCCCCTCAGGGTCTGACGTTTGCTCTGTCTGTCTCTCAAAATTGTCTACTTCTAGGAGAGCCCTCCTCTGACTAGACTTTCCTGCTGCCTCAATTGAGATTGGCTCACTGTCCTTCTCCTGTAGGTCTTCTCCTTCGTCTCTCACAGGAGTGGGTGAACCATTCTCAATTTGCTAAGATACGGTCTCAGGTCCTCTTTCTTCTCTTTCCGGCTTTGAGGTTGCTCTGGTCATTGTTGGTAGTCTCAATAACTCCTCTTAATTGTCCAGAGAACATGCCACTTTCCTCGTATGGCTTGGGTGGATCCAGTTTGGAACGTCAGCGCACTTCACAGCTGTTGTGGTGATCAGAACTATTTGGACAGGGCTTTTCCACCGAGGTTCCAAACACGTGTTTTCTGATCACAACCCAGTCACCAGGTCTCAGGTTGTGTCCCTGATTTTGAGACGGTTGCAGTGTGGTGGCTTCCACCTGGTGAGAGAAAGAGCAAAACACATCAACCAGACCCATGCAATAGTCCAACACCATATCATCTGTTCACAAGAGCATTTGCAGGGACCGCTGGCAATCTCATTGCTCTGCCCATGAGGATCTCACGCGGTGACAATCCTGTCTGCCTGTCGGGTGTGTTTCTCATTGTCATCAGAACTAACGGTAGTGTGTCTGCCCATTTCCGATTCATGGATACACACATTTTAGCCATTCTTGAATTCAAGGTAGCATTCATCTGTTCCACAAGTCCTGATGCTTCAGAGCGGTAACTACAATGCAACTTCTGCTCAATGTTTAAGGCTGCACATAATAATTTAACTACTTCATTGTTGAAGTGACTTCCTCTATCTGATTCTAAAGAGATCGGAAACCCAAAACGTGGTATCAGTTCCCTAAGCAGTAATTTTGTTGCTGTGAGGCGGTCATTTCTTCGTATAAGGTAAGCTTCAATCCAGTAACTAAAGATGCAGACAATCCTCAACATATATCTCAATCCTCCACACATAGGCATCTCAATAAAATCCATCTGCATTCGGCTGAATGGACCTCCTGCTCTTCCAATGTGGCTCAAATTGACCACAGTTCCTTTTCCCGCATTCATTTGCTGACAAATGACGAAACTATGGCAAACTGCTTCAGCAACTTGTCTAAATTTTGGATTGAACCAATTTTGCTTGAACAATCAAATCATGGTATCCCTCACAACATGCACTTGACCATGATAATATCTAGCCATTTGAGTCAACAAACTGTTTGGCAAAACCAACTGACCCTCTTCTGAAACCCACAATTTGTCCTGTTGCTCTACACATTTCATTTTGACCCATGACCGTTTTTCCTCCCTGTCAACATTATTTTGCAATGTATCTATAACATGCAATGCATAACTTGGGCATGTCTCTTTTTCTTCAGGTAATAATTCCCACTTATTCTTGAACGATATACAGTTCAATGCGCAAAATCTTGCGACTTGATCCACATATCCATTTCCCATTGACACAAAATCTTGTGATTTCATATGTGCACTGCATTTCACCATGGCATTCATTTCAGGCATTTGGATAGTTTGCAACAACTCTTGAATTTTCTCACCATTTCTTACTGGTGTACCACAAGAGGTCAGGAAACCTCTCTGTGACCACAACTGGCCAAAGTCGTGCACTATTCCAAATCCATACTGGCTATCCGTACAGATATTAACTTTAAGCTGCACTGACACATGGCACGCTATAGTAAGGGCTACCAGTTCTCCTACTTGTGCAGACTATACTCCTCGAAGCCAGGAAGCTTTAAGTATACCAGAAATTGTGCACATAGCATATCCTGCTCTCAATATTCCGGTATTGTCCATTAGACAGGAACTATCAACAAAGATAATTTGGTCATTCTTTTCCAATCGGGTGTCTCTGATATCAGGTCTCGGTATTGTGCACAGGTCAGTTACTTCAAGACAATCATGCTCAAAATCTTCTAATTTTTCAATTTCACTATTTTCATTGGGGAGTAAGGTTTCCGGGTTAAGCACTGTACATCTTTTCAATGACACATTAGGTGATCCCAAGATGCTCGTCTCATAGCGAGTCAGTCTGTTACCTGTCAGGTATTGCGTCTTGGTCCTTGAGAGTAAAACTTAAATGGAATGAGGGACCATAATAGTCAGGGGATGTCCCATTTTAATGCCTTCACTTTGCGAGACTCTGTCCAACTTCTACGAGTGAACGCAAACAGCCTGGTAAAGCTTCTGCAACTGGGTCCAAAGTAGCTGAGAAATATGCTACTGGGAGGTTTACACCTCCATGGCCTTGAGTCAAGACAGACAAAGAACATGCATGATGATCCTGACAAAACAATGTGAAAGGCTTTGTGTAGTCAGGCATTCCCAAAGCCGCAGCTTTGCACAAACTCTCTCACATTTCAGAAAATGCTTTCATATATACCTGATCTAACACTATGGGATCAGTGACTCCCTTGTGAGTCAGCTTCTGCAATGGCTTTGAAATGACTGAAAAGTTGAGAAGCCATTGGTGACAGTAGCCTACCATCCCCAAAAGCATCCTGGCATCGCTCTGTGTGGCTGGGGGACTTATGTGCAATATGGCTGTGACCCTTTCTCAGGATATTTTCCTTATTCCCTTCTCAATCTGGTGACCCAAATACTTCACTTCTTTCTGACAGTAAGTCAAGACAGACAAAGAACATGCATCATGCTCATAATAAAACAACGTGAAAGGCTTTGTGTAGTCAGGCATTCCCAAAGCCGGAGCTTTGCACAAACTCTCTCTCAATTCAGAAAATGCTTTCATACAGACCTGATCTAACACTGTGGGATCAGTGACTCCCTTGAGAGTCAGCTTCTGCAATGGCTTTGAAATGACTGAAAAGTTGGGAATCCATTGGTGACAGTAGCCTACCATCCCCCAAAACAGCCTGACACTCTCTGTGTGGCTGGGGGACTCATCTGCAATATGTCTGTGACCCTTTCTCAGGATATTTTCCTTATTCCCTTCTCAATCTGGTGACCCAAATACTTCACTTCTTTCTGACAGTATTGCAGTTTAAGTGGAGTCATTTTATGACTCTGCTTTCCCAAATGGTTCAGTAAGGCAATTGTGTCATACTTGTACTCTTCCTTCTTTTTGGATGCAATCAACAAATCATCAATGTACTGTACCAATGGAAATGACTTTTAATCACCTGGCTAATTTCAGATCTCAATCCTTCCACAAATCTAAACACAAAATGGATCATGTCTTTTGGCTCAATTGTTTCTGTACCACTGTAATGCTTAAATGCCTGCAACAATCGCTCCTAGTACGCATGTATTGACTTTTTTGCTTCCTGATCTGTCCTGTCTATTCTCTGCCAATCAATGTTTTTGGGCGAAATTCTCATTTTAAAAAATTCAATCACTTTGTAATAGTATTTCATTACCTCGGAGATGGTGCACCTGTAACCGGAAATCTCTCTTGTTATTTTGTCGGGCAATCTATACTCCTCTTTCACTCCATCCATAAATCAGTTGGGACTTCTTTCTGTAATAGAGTGTTCAAGTCCTCCCACAGGCATTTTGCAAGTTTCTATAACCTGTCTTTCTGCTGGTACCATTCTATTGGTTTCTCTCTCAACCTGGGATAGTCATTTGTAAAGGATGGAATGCAACTTCTACTCCAAGGGATATAGACAAAATTCCCTCCTGGAACCTCTCTCATTGGTAACATTTTTACCGGATCCTCACAATGCTGCACATTTGCAGTAAGATTTGCGGAATCCCTTTTCCTTTTATTTCTCTTCTTTACCCATCTCCCTTCTTTAGGAGGCTGGCCTGGTTTGTTGTGGGTACCTAAGGTACTTACACCTTATACCAGGTCCAGTTATCCCTTATTAGTGAAATCTAGAGGTAGCTGTAGCTGAGCAGCCAAGGCTTATCTAGGATATATGCAAAACTCATGGAATACCACAGTAGTCACACAGTACTCACACACATGAAAGAAAATATTCAGTGTTACAAAAATGAAAGGTGCATTATTTTGGTGACACAAACATCAAAAATATCATAGAGACTATACTCCCTTAGGAGGTAAGTAAAACACAAATTACATACACTAGTGTGCAGAAATAGACATAAAAACTGTTTGAAAACAGTGCAATTAGTGAAAATCATAATAATTAGAAATGGGCCTAGGGGGAACACAAACCATATACTAAGAAAGTGGAATGCAAATGTTGTTTTCCCACCTAAGCAAGTGTAGTGTGTAGAGGGGAGTTGGGAGTACTTGAAAACCCTAAAGGTAAGTACTAGAACCCACACCAGTGCCCAGGAAAGCGGGAGTAAAACACAGCAACTTTCCTAGAAGACACACAAAAACGTAAAGAAGGATTATGCAAGAACCAGAAGAGTCTGCAAGACACCAACAGTGGATTCCTGGACCTGAGTACCTGTGGGAGAAGGGGACCAAGTCGAAGAAGCACAGAAGAGTTCAGGGAGAACAGGAGCCCCTGCTAACCTGGATAAAGGTGCAAATGAAGAACCACAGGTGAAGAAGAATAGTCAGTATTGCACCCAAGAAGACGGAGTCGGGTTCCTGGTTGGTACAAGTGATTTTCCATGCCAGATGGCAGATCGCAGTCTGGTTTGCATCACTGAAGTCTGCCAACTAGCCTTGGCACACACAAAGCTTGCGGTTAGTGGAAAATGCTGCTGCCCTGGACCAAGAAGGACCAGGTGGACTCTACCCAGAAGGGGGAGTCAGAGGGTGCTCTCAGCAACTCAGAGAGCCCACAAAAGACCAGGCAGCGTGCACAGGAGTCCCACAGCATGGGGGAAAAGAAGGTGCAAAAGAGCCCAATGCAGCATGACGACAAAGGCTCCCACGCTGCTGTAGAACGACTCAGGAAACTGTGCGTCGCAGGATAGAGTAATGGGGTTCAGAGCTGCAAGATGCATGAAGATCTTTGTGGAAGGATGCAAACAAGCCTTGACAACTGCAAAACACGCAGTGCTCTGGTGCACTGTCTTGCGTTGGGAGGCAAACTCTTACCTCCACCAAAGATGGACAGTAGGACGTCAGGACTGTTGGGACCAATTCAGTTCACCAACCATGATGCAGGATCCACACAGCTCAGCAGGAGAGGGGATCCACGCAGCCGGTCATCGTTGCAGTATGTGCCTGCTGAAGCAGTGGAGGGACTCCTTCACCCCAAGGGAGATTCCTTCGCTCTACTGGTGCAGGCTGAAGACAGGCTGCCCTCAGAGGATCTACGAATGGGAAACAGTTGCAGTTGCTGGCAGGAGCTGAAGATACAATGTTGCAGAAGGCATCTTGCTTCTTTGTTGCAGTTTGTAGAGTTCCTGGAGGGTCCAAATTAAGCTTCTTTGGTGAGAAGTTGAAGTGGAGTATGCAGAGGATTCCTGCTGGAGTCTTGCAATCCGAATCTGAAGAACCACCCAAAGGAAAGACCCTAAATAGCCCTGAAAAGGGGATTGGTCAGCTAACCAGGTAAGCATCTATCATGGGAGGCCTCTTACGTCACCTGCTGGCACGGGCCACTCAGATGCTCCCAGAGTTCCCTGCCAACTTGGAATCCAGGGACCCTCTGGAGGAGCTCTGAGCACCACCCCTGGTTACTCCCCTTTCCTTTGTCCAGTTTCACACCAGAGCAGGGCCTGGGGGTCCCTGAACCGGTGTAGAATGGCTTATGCAAGAAGGGCACCAAATGTTCCCTTCACAGCATTTCCAGTGGCTTGGGGAGGCTACCCCTCCCAAGTCTGTAACATCTATTTCCAAAGGGCGAGGGTGTAACACCTCTCTCCCAAAGGAAATCCTTTGTTCTGCCTTCCTGGGCTTCCTGGGCTTGAGATTTTGAAGCAACAGTAGGGCAGAAACCTGTCTGTGAGGTGGCAGCAGCTGGGGCTGCCTGAAAATCCTCAGAAGGCTGTAATGACAGTACTGGGGGTCCCCCAGAGTGCATGGGATCATACAACCAATGCTTGCAAAAGCATGGGGGTATGATTCCTACATGTCTGATACCAAACAAGACTATGTTTGGAGTTACCATTATGTAGCTGGACATAGGTACAGACCTATATCCAGTACACATGAAAAAAGGGGCCCTCACACACAGGTACTTTGCACCCTGCCCTCAGGGCTGGAGAGCCTGCAATAGGGGTGACTTATAAGTAACCTGGTGCAGTGTGCATGGCAGTGAAAGGGTGCATGCACCTTCTCATGCATGCTGCAATTGTCTTGCAGAAGCCTTTGCATGGGCTCCCTATGAGTGCCAAAAGAAATGCTGCAGCCCATAGGGATACCCTGGAACCACAGTGCCCTGGGTACCTCGGTACCATATACTAGGGACATATAATGGGGCACCAGTATGCCAATTGTGAGTGGAATACTTTGTTACAGTATCCAGTGACCAGTTTCAGAAGGAGAGAGCATAACTACTGTTGTCCTGATTAGCAGGATCCCACTAGGCAGTCAAGCAACTGACATCAGGCAGAAAATGGGGGTAACCATGCCAAGAAAGAGGGTACTTTCCTACACCTTCCCACTTATGTAATGCTCCCCATGTCTGTACACTTTGAAGCAACTCCAGAAGGTGTGCCTTCATTCCTGCAGATCTCATGTGTTCAAAATCCTTTGAGTCAAAATCTAACCTGAGGCTCCTCTTCAAGTGTTTTGTTTTCTCTATTTCTATTCTGTATTTCTCTGCCAAGTCTGCTAGCTTTTGATGCACATTGCTTGCTTCCCTTGTAATTTTCAGGCACAAGTATCACAGTTCTGTATCGGTGTAAGATTCAAGTCTGTTCACACCCATAATTCCTTCAATGAGCTCACCCTCTTCCATCCCTAGTCTCGTATAGTTCAAGTACTCCTCTCCCCTAGGAGCACTCTGCGGGGTATTCAGTTTATCTAACCATTCCGGCAACTGTTGGGCAGTCAAACCTTGCAACAAAATGTTGTTGGGCTGAGTATTTGGCAACGGTTGTACAACTAGATTTGGAGACTGCGGTGTCAGTCATTTCAGGCTATGACTGGCGTTTGACCCTGTTCCGATGTCTGGAGGAACTCCGAATGGACTAAGGTCTAGTAATTATCTGGTTTCATCAAAGGGCTGTCCCACGGGAAAGACTACTCTGGCACCGCCACTGAGTTCTCCCCTAATAGAATTCTGACTCAGGACTCCTTGTCCGTTTGTACTGTTATTTACCTGTGCAAACAAAGGTATGACTGGATCAATGGTGACAGGCACAGATACAGCATCTGGGCTTGGTCTGACATTCCGGTTCTGTGGGTGCATAATTTCCATATTCTACCTTATCAGAACAGACATGTCTGTCTGTGTCCCTGTTACAGGTCTGTACTTTGGCATTGCTTGTGACTGCACTTGAGGCAGTAAGAATGGAGTTGGTTCTGTCTGAAACAATGTTGGTTTCAGGAAAACCTGTCCTGTTGGCACTATTAAGTTTGTGGCAGTTTCCACAATGGGTACATCAGGGTAAATTCTCAGGACATTGGCCTGTGGCATCTGATTGTGTGCTACCGGTGTAGTAGGCAGATTAAGATTGCTCTGCATTGGGCTCTGTGTCATGCTAGGATTAATGTGTACTAGATTCGCTGTCATGTTAACCAGTGTCGGTGCTGAAGGGTTTACACTGGTGTTCAGACCGCTTTCTTGTGCTGCATATGGTGGGGGCTGATTTCTCAATAACTGTAAAATAAACTCATCATCGTCTGACTCTTCCTCGAACTTTAAAGACCTCCTATACTCTTTTGATCTCTGCTCCCTACTCTCGGAAGGGCTTCTGTTTGTCGTTATGGTGGCTTTCCTTCCTTCCCTCTTGCTGTCCTGCTTAGTTTCAGGGAACAATTTAATCCCCTGTAAAGTTTCTGTTCTCAAACATTTCTGATCGCTGTCCCATCTAGCCTCCGCTAGTGTCTTTTCAGCTTTTCTCATCCTCCTCTCAAACTTCTGTTGCTGCTGCTGTCTGGCTACTAATTCCCAGATTGGTAATGCCTCGAATTGTGCTGGTCTTGAAGGAGGTTTCAAGTCATATAGCACCCTCCTCAAATTCTCTAAGCTCCTCAAATTAAATGTTCCATGGGCAGGAAACAATAGGCTCCATCTTTCTCTGTCACTTTGCACCATTGTTTTAGCCAAAGACATGGCGCAGCACCCTTTGCTTTGATCACAATGTAAGCTGGTGTTCCTTCTGGTGGTGCAAAATCTTCTATACCAATTGTAATGTATGTATTGCCCCTTAGGGCACTCTTTAAAGCTTTGAAAAATGCCATTTCTGCGACCTTTATTTTATTCTAAATCAAATCAGGAAGTGACTTTTAATCCCATAATTGTTTAACCAACCTTCTCAACCAATTGCGCTTCACTGTTGTCCGCCAATTCATGCGTGACCCTTCTCACTAACCAACCTAGCCCAGTGAGGCTCCAATGACGTCACACTCACACGTACTGAGGCTGAAAAAATCTTGCGCCTTGTCCTCCTAACCTCAGCTTCACACTAGACTAATGCAAAATTATTGCGAGCACGAAACAAAATCAAACCCCAATTTGTCAGTTTACTACAGGTAGGGTAGCCAAATCACTTCAGAAAATTTTTTCACTGACGGCTTTTGCTCTAGCATCTACTCCTTCTTTCTCAGTTTACCTGATTCACAAGCAAAATTCAACCTGCACATTTTACCCTCAACTGATCAGCGGGTCTGTCCTTGTGCACATAGGACACATCACATCTCAGTCGAAAATTATTTCACACAGACTCACACCCTGACTTGTCGACCACGCCCAATCGACCTTTTAAACAGACAAATTACAGCAAAGAGTCTCATACACTTTTCAATATACTCTGGAGTCTTAGATTACAAAGGGTCCTTATACCAACAACCACGTGGACAATTTTTTAGCACAAAGCGCCACACACATGTGAAGTTCGACAATTTCCCTAATCTCACACTTTGAAGTATGCACACTCCTTCTACAACTTAATTTGGAGCCTCACAGACATCAATCACAATTCACCTGCAATTTGCATAAGCTGTGCAAGCGCAAAACCTACCTTATTCACACTGTCATTAGGACACCGGGAACTCCCCAAACAATCAAGGTCTGGGAAAGTCATTGTAAATACTTGCACATTTTGTCTCCCCTTTGTATCATTGACATCTGAAAATCCAAACTTTCACCAATGTCTCTTACCAAATCTGTGAATCACTTTGCTCTTGTGAGAGACTAACCATTACCCCACTACCATCTCTGGGAAAACCTGCTATTTCTCGCTTATCATCTCTGGGGCCAAATACTCTTCTACCTATCTCTAAATGTTATGATGGGTTCTTAAGGAGACTAACCATGTACCAGGCCTTTATGATGGGCTCTTAAGGAGACTAGCCATCATACTCTGCTACCATCTCTGTTAATCCTCCTGGCCTTATTTGGTTATTTATCATTAATTTATAAGGGGATGCATTGGAAGTTTGATGGACCTTTTGACTGCGCTTAGAGTAGTTCCCACCATAAGACTCACACCAATACAAATCAATAAAAATGACAATCAATAACATCAATAATCATAGGAGTCAGTAATTCCCACGCACTATGACCTCTTGGCCATGAATAATCACACCTTATGCAAAAGTTAAAATGTTTATTTCCTTATATTAACAACGCTGATATTACGTAACTTAGGTCCTCATTATGCCATGGTGGAAAACCCTGCTTACCACTGTGGTGACGGGCACCAGGATACTGCCGCAGTGGCGAATATCCATTCGCCATATTATGACACACACACCAGTCTGACAGAATACAGCCACATACACAAATCTGCCAGCCCAAAGGTCAGTGATAAAGTGGCGGTCCCAACACCCATACCAATATGCCAACAAAACAACACCCATCACAATATGACCCACGAATCACCACAGCGGACATTCAACAGCGGGAAACCATTGGCGGTACTTAAATTGGACACTCACATGCAGAACAACACTACATTGGCCAATACTAAAAAGTCACACCTGACACCCAAACACACACCACTCCCACAGCACTATAAAACACACATCCACATTACCCACAACCCTTTACAAACAACAATTACTGCCAGGAGATTGACACAAACAGCGCAGAGACAACTGGACACACACACCACTTACGCCCATACATCCCTCACACACCCCACAACACACCCGACCACATTACTCAACACACTCTCACCAACACACACCACACAACACCCATGTCCCCACAAAGGCACTCCCGTTTCACTGATGAGGAGTTAAGGGTCCTGGTGGAGGAAATAGTCAGGGTAGAGCTACAGCTGTTTGGAGCACAGGTACAGCAAATATCCATTGCCAGGAAGATGGAGCTATGGTGGAGAATCGTGGACAGGGTGAACACCGTGGACAGCACCCAAGAACAAGGGACGACATCAGGAAGAGATAGAACGACCTATGGTGGAAGGTACGTTCCATAGCAGCAAGCCACCAACCCACCATACAGAGGACTGGCGCTGGACCCCCATCTCCTCCCCCACAGCTCACAGCAATGGAGGAGCATGTCTTGGCATTAATGCATCCTGAGGGACTCACTGGAGTAGTCGGAGGACTGGATACTGGTGAGTCAAGACTTACTACTTATCACCCGCCATACCTGCATGCCATCTCACCCCCTAACTCTCACTCCCATCACTCCACTACATTCCACATACTGCACCTACACATATGGCTAACCACTATGCCAAATCCTGCATGCTATACCAATGCATGGACAGCCCTCCCAGCCCTGCATGGACACCCATCACCAAAGCATGCACAGCATAGGGAAACTAACAATCACACAATACATCACCATACACAAGCAAAAGATGGGAGGGCAACACCAACGATAGAGGGGAAGCTAGGGATGTACAATATGTCACAGACATGAAGCATAATACATCACTTACATTCCCAGAGGTGCCCCAGCCAATCTTAGCGGAGAGGTGGTGCCACTACAAACAGAAGATGCCCCCAGTGATGACAGTAACTCTGGACTTCAGGATCTGGACAAACAACCTGGCCCATCAGGGACCACTGGGCAGCCGGTCACCCAAGCCCACTCACAGTTCACCCCAGAGCCTCCCCATCAGTATCCAACACCACCTCACCCACCCAGCATACCCATACCTCTGTCCCCACGACATGTCAATCAACAGTGTATCCACCTGTACAGGGACCCCAGTCCATACCTCATACCCAAGACAATCAGGGCCATGGGTCAGTGGCAGTGGGGACACCGTTCAGGGGACAGAGGCACAGGCCAACATAGACACTGGGAGGACTGCTATGCATCTGGGGGAGGACAGGACCAGGGAACCGACTCTCCAGGAGACACTCTCCGAGATCGTGGGAGCCTACCAACATTCCCAGGACACGATGGGTCAGGTCCTTGACAACATGCAGGAGAACAGGTGGCTGCAGGAGGGACAGTATCAGGGGATCAAGGAGGACTTGCAGGCCATTAACACCACCCTGATCTCCATAGCAGGGGTGCTGGCGGACATGGCCAATATCATGAGGGAGGCAACAGCACACCAGCGGGCCCCTACCTCTAGCCAGTCCATTGACCAGCCCTCCACTTCCGCTGCAGCTAGTGGGCAGGAGGCCCTGCCAAGGACCCACTGGCCACCAGCACGCATCTCCCTGCAGAAGGTGAACCACCCCGCAAACGTTTCTTGCAAACTAGACAGAAGCTAGAGACACTTGCCAAGACCACCACCAGGAAATTAGACTCTCCTGGCTGTTGCCCTTGTGTCCCACACAGTCACCTTGTCCACCTTTAACTGTCTTTGCTCCCCTTCCTATGGCCACTTGGCCACTGGATCTGTGCTACAAACAGACTGGAACAATACCCTGGACTTTCCTCCATCATCACCCCATTCCATTGCACTTCCCCTCAGTTTCTTATCACTACAATAAACACCCTTGAACACAACTTGACTACTAGTGTTTTATGTTTTCAAAATGTACATTTATGGAAACAGTCACATCTAGTGCAAATGATCTGAACACTATGAGAGCATAGAAATAAGGACCTGTAGCTGTCTGTAGTCATCACATCAGTGCACAGTTGTTGTATCACCAACATCTGTAAAATGACAAGCCATAGGTGACAGTAAGTTGAGATGCAAAGGATGTTAATGCCATCATGCTACAACCACTCAGAATACACCAATAGTCATAGGAATGATCAGTTGCTCTGTATCACCTGTGTGTCATTGGAGGTATTGACGGATAACTGATGTTCTGTTGTCCTAATCCTCAGCCTCTTCATGTTCACTGTCCTCAGGGTCTACTGCTGCCACAGGGGCATCTCCAGCCTCCTCCTCCTGCAGAAAGGGTACATATCGTCTTAGGGCTAGGTTGTGCAACATGCAGCATGCCACTACTCTCTGGCAGACCTTCTCCGGTGAGTAGCACAGGGATCCACCTGTCAGATGGAGGCACCTGAACCTGGCCTTCAGGAGCCCGAAGGAACTCTTGATGATCTGTCTAGTTCGCCCATGTGCCTGGCATTCCTCACAGGGGTCAGCAACCACGATAGGTTTGGGTATCCAGAGTCAACTGCAAGTATTGAGGGACCACATTTAGCCTCACACAATTACTTGGGGATGACACCTGAAGGCATGCACTAACATACAGTGGGTAGGGACCAAGGCTTACCTATTAGCCACACCATATGCTTCTGTAGTTGGGCCATCACATTTGGGATGCTGCTATTCCTCAGAACAAAGGCATAATGGACCAGCCCAGGATACTTAGCATTGACGTGTGGATGTACTGGTCCGCCAGGCACACCATTTGCATATTCAGTGAGTGGAAACCTCTACAATTCCTGAATACCTGTTCATTCTGGCGTGGGGGGGGGAGAAACGCAATATGTGTCCCGTCAGTCACCCCAATAATTTTGGGGATATGCCCCATTGCATTGAATCCGGCCTTCACAGAGGCCAAATCTTCCACCTGGGGGAAAGAAATGTAGATAAACATGTGTTTTACCAGGGCAGACAAGACTCTTGCCAGCATGATTGAGAACACTGGCTGTGACATTCCTGCTGCCAAGCCCACTGTCACTTGGAAAGAACCAGTTGCCAAGAAATGGAGCACTGATAGCACTTGAACAAGAGAGGGGATCCCAGTCGGATGGCGAATAGCAGATATCAGGTCAGGCTCCAAAATGGGCACACAGCTCTGTGATTGTGGTCCTGTCCAGTCTATAGGTGAGCATAATGTGCCTGTCCTCCAGTGTAGCCAAGTCCACAAGGGGTCTGTACACAGCGGTATGTTTCCACCTTCTATTCACCCGCAGCAAGAATGTAGCGGTATGAATCTAAGGGACACAAGAGTGAGTAGGCTGTCACAGTTTGAACAATGGAACCACAACTTCAGTGTACATGGTGCATTTATGTTATGGGACAATGGGAATGGCGAGGTATGTGCGGATCTAGTCTGGGACGCAGTTAATGTCGATATGACCATTGTCCCCTCTCCCCTGAAATGGCGACCGCCTGTCCTGTATGTAGGGACAGGTGGAAGTGAGGTAATTCCGCCGACGTTGGGTGTCGTGGAGGAAGGCGGTCTTCCACCACTGTGCAATTCCTCATTGGATAATATGGGGCTATATGGAGTACAGTGGCCAATGGGGATCTGCGCCGGCAGTGACAGTGTACACCGCTGCGGACGTGACCGCTATTTTCTATCTGATTCCTCACTTGTTTCCTGACCTTCAACAAGAGAACCCCTACACTGTGTGTGCTGCTGTGACCCACCATGGCCCGTGTGACCGGGGAAAGGGCCCCTACCTTCACTTTGGATGAGTTGGAGCAACTGGTGGATGGGGTCCTACCTCAGTACGGACTGCTGTATGGGCCTCCAGACCAACAGGTGAGTACACATTGGACACGATGCATGTGGGAAGGATGCATGGAGATGTATGTGCAAGCATCCTGTCATCGGGGGCAGGAGGTATGTCTTGTGATGGTGTACATGGTGTGCGCGGGCGCTGTGTGTGCCAATGGTGATGGAAATGGGACTGGTTGGCCAAATGTATGACATGCTGGACTGTTTGTTTAATGGTGTTCTCCTGTTTATATTGCCTCTGCAGGTCAGCACCCATCAAAAGAAGAGATTATGGTGTGCCATCCTGGCGGGGTCTATGGCTTGCGGAGCACCCACTGTCGGAAATGGTAGGAGGACCAGAGACGCTGGGCACGGAACACTGCGTAGGCCTAGCTGAGGATGGCCTCCCAACGAGGAAGGGGTGCCCGTCGGAACCTGACCCCCCCTGATGGCACGCATACTGACGGTGGCCCACTCAGAGCTGGATGGGCACTTGAGGGAATCACAGCAGCCACAAGTGGATGAGTACAGTGGGTATTATTCTAAAATTTGGCAGGTGGGGTGGGATCCGGGTGGTGGATGTGAGTTAGTGGGTGCCCCTAAGGCCAGGCCAGACATTACAGCGTGGGTCAACTCTAGGGTAATGGGTGTATGGCAAATGCAGGTAACCTAGCTTGTTAGCATTCCATTTCAGTCAGGGCTTTGTGGGTACCAGGAGGGTTGCAGTTGGCGGTGTGTGGCCCTTATTTTGCCTTAGCACCTAGCCAAATCACTGGCTGTGCAATGCATAGTGCTTAAGCCTGATCCCTGTGTGTGACGGTGCTGTGTATGCCAACTGTGGTGTTGGTGCAGTAATCAACTCAGTGTTTCCTTTTTTTTCTCTCCCCCCCTTTTTTGTTCTGTCATCCTGTCCATGTGTGCATTAGCATTATCTGGAGGAGGAGCAGGGGCACCGGCGACAGAGGGAGCTGCATCCCACAAGACCCTGGAGCAGGGTCCGCCAACGCGAAGAGAACCAGTGGGACGGAGGGCGAGGGGAGTAACACAGACTCCGATACCTCCTCCGATGGGAGCTCCCTGGTGGTGGCAGACAACTCTGTG
Organism: Pleurodeles waltl; assembly: GCF_031143425.1. Classification (NCBI taxonomy): domain Eukaryota; kingdom Metazoa; phylum Chordata; class Amphibia; order Caudata; family Salamandridae; genus Pleurodeles; species Pleurodeles waltl. Next base: position 360,722,419 of record NC_090445.1, read on the forward strand.
ACCACCCGAGCTGCAGGTAGATCCGCCACCCCCTGTACCAGCACCGCACTCCCAGTAGCCCCTCAGCGAGTTGCCCATGCCCGCTCACCCAGGAGGATGGACATCTCCTTCGCCCCACGCACCTCAGGCCCTGCCCCAATGAGCCCTGCTGCCCTGAGTGAGGAGGCCATTGACCTCCTGAGATCCATCTCTGTAGGGCAATCAACCATTGTGAATGCCATCCAGGGGGGGCTGGCATCCCAGATGGAGCAATGCAATGCATTCTTGGAGGGCATCCACGGTGAATTGGTGGCCCAACAGAGATCGATTCAGGCTCTGGCCTCCTATCTGATGGCAGCCATTGTCCTTGTTTCAACCATCCCCCCTCTGTAGGAGGCTGGCCTGGCTTATAGTGGGTACCAGATGGTACTTACACCTTGTGCCAGGTCCAGTTATCCCTTATTAGTATATTAGTAGTGTTGTAGCAGCTTGGGCTGATAGAGGTAGCCATAGCAGAGCAGCTTAGGCTGAACTAGGAGACATGCAAAGCTCCTACTATACTACTTATATCATATAGCACTATATCATAAGAATCACAATAGTCAGAGTTACTAAAAATGAAGGTACTTTATTTTAGTGACAATGTGCCTAAAATGTCTCAGAGGATATACTCCCTTAGGAGGTAAGTAAACTACACAAAATATACACACAAACCAAAATCAGGTAAGTAAACAGTTAGAAAAGTAGTGCAAACACTGTACAATACATTAGGATGCAATAGACCTGGGGCAACACAAACTATATACTAAGAAAGTGGAATGCGAACCACTTAGGGACCCCAAGCCTAGTGTAGTGTGTAGAAGGTCGCTGGGAGTGTAAGAAAGCACTAAGGGTGTCCAAGATACCCCACCCCAAGACCCTGAAAAGTAGGAGTAAAGATACCCTACTTACTCAGAAACACAATAAAGTCGTAATAGGAGATTCTGAAAAGACAACAACTGACTGCAAAGCACTGAAGACGGATTCCTGGACCTGAGGACCTGTAATGGAAGGGGACCAAGTCCAAGGTTCACAAAAGTGTCCAAGGGGGGGCAGGAGCCCACTAAACCCCGGATGAAGATGTAAAATGGCTGTCTCTGGGTGGAAGAAGCTGAAGATTCTGCAACAACAGAAGATGCCAGGAACTTCTCCTTTGCACAGAAGATGTCCCACAGTGTGCTAGAGGACGCAGTTGTTTCCACGCAGAAAGACTGCAAACAAGCCTTGCTAGCTGCAAAGGTCATGGTTGAAGAAAAGGGGTGCTGCCCGGGCCCAGGAAAGACGAGGAGGTTTCCCCTTGGAGGAGGAGGCAGAGGGGGCACCCAGCAACACAGAGTGTCCAAGCAGAAGCAGGCAGCACCCACAGAAGCACTTGAACATGGGTTCAAGTAAACTGAGCATGGCGGTCATCTCAACACTACAAAGGAGGGTCCCACAAAGCTGGTGGTCAACTCAGCGAGTTGAGGAATGCAGGACGGATTGCAGAGGACCAGGGCTATGCTGTGCACAAAGATTCCTTGCAAAAGTGCACAGAAGCCCTAGCAGCTGCAGTTCATGTAGTACACAGGATTACTGTCTGGGGTTGGGAGACAAGGACTTACCTCCACTAAATTTGGATAGATGGAACACTTGACTGTCTGGGTCACTTGGATCCAGCTCCTGTGTTCCAGGAACCACGTTCGTCAAGATGAAAGGGGACCCAGAGGACTGGTGAAGTGCACGTTTGGTGCCTGCGTTAGCAGGGGGAAGATTCCGTCGACCCACGGGAGATTTCTTCTTGGCTTCCAGTGCAGGGTGAAGGCAGGCAGCCCTCAGAGCATGCACCACCAGGAAACAGTCTAGAAAGCCAGCAGGATTAGGCACTACAATGTTGCTGGTAGTCTTCTTGCTACTTTGTTGCGGTTTTGCAGGCATCCTGGAGCAGTCAGCGGTCGATCCTTGGCAGAAGTCGAAGAGGGAGATGCAGAGGAACTCTGGTGAGCTCTTGCATTCGTTATCTGAAGAGAAGCCCACAGGAGAGACCCTAAATAGCCGTCAGAGTAGGATTGGCCACCTAATCAGGTAAGCACCTATCAGGAGGGGTCTCTGGCGTCACCTGCTGGCACTGGCCACTCAGAGGCCTCCATTGTGCCCTCACACCTCTGCATTCAAGATGGCAGGGGTCTGGGACATACTGGAGGAGCTCTGGGCACCACCCCTGTGGTGGTGATGGACAGGGGAATGGTCACTCCCCTTTCCTTTGTCCAGTTTCGTGCCAGAGCAGGGGCTGGGGGATCCCTGAACCGGCATAGACTGGCGTATACAAAGAGAGCACCATATGTGCCCTTCAAGGCATTTCCAGAGGCTAGGGGAGGCTACTCCTCGAGGAAATCCTATGTTCTACCTCCCTGGGACTGGGCTGCCCATACCCCAGGAGGGCAGAAGCCTGTCTGTGGGTTGGCAGCAGCGGTAGCTGCAGTGAAAACCCCAGAGAGCTGGTTTGTCAGTACCCGGGTCCATGCTGGAGACCTGGGGATGCCTGGGATTGGCACCCCAATACCTGATTTGGCATGGGGGAACAATTCCATGATCTTAGACATGTTACATGGCTATATTCGGAGTTACCATTGTGAAGCTACATATAGGTATTGACCTATATGTAGTGCACGCGTGTAATGGTGTCCCCGCACTCACAAAGTCAGGGGAAATTGCCCTGAACAATGTGGGGGCACCTTGGCTAGTGCCAGGGTGCCCTCAACCTTAGTAACTTTACACCTAACCTTCACCAAGTGAGGGTTAGACATATAGGTGACTTATAAGTTACTTTAGTGCAGTGTAAAATGGCTGTGAAATAACGTGGACGTTATTTCACTCAGGCTGCAGTGGCAGTCCTGTGTAAGAATGGTCTGAGCTCCCTATGGCTGGCAAAAGAAATGCTGCAGCCCATACGGATCTCCTGGAACCGCAATACCCTGGGTACCTAGGTACCATATACTAGGGAATTATAAGGGTGTTTCAGTGTGACAATCAGAATTGGTAAAAATGGTCACTAGCCTGTAGTGACAATTTTAAAGACATAGAGAGCATAAGCACTGAGGTTCTGGTTAGCAGAGCCTCAGTGGCACAGTTAGGCACCACACAGGGAACACATTCAGGTAACAACTATGAGCACTGGGGTCCTGGCTAGTAGGATTTCAGTGAGACAGGCAAAAACAAACTGACACACAAGTAAAAATGGGGTTAACATGCCAGGCAAGATGGTACTTTCCTACACAACCACCCCCCCCCCAAACAAGGGACAATAAGGCTAACCTTGTCCAGATGAATCTTCATTGTCTAAGTGGAAATATCTGGAGAGTCCATCTGCATTGGAGTGGGTACTCCCAGGTCTATGTTCCACTGCATAGTCCATTCCCTGTAGGGAGATGGACCACCTCAACAATTTAGGGTTTTCACCTTTCATTTGTTTAAGCCATAATAGAGGTTTGTGGTCTGTCTAAACAATAAAGTGTGTACCAAACAGGGATGGTCTCAACTTTTTCAGTGCCCAGACCACAGCAAAGGCCTCCCTCTCTATGGCAGACCAACGCTTTTCTCTACTGGTCAACCTTCTGCTGATGAAAGCAACATATTGATCCTGGCCCTTAGTGTTAAGCTGTGATAGCACTGCCCCACCCCTAATTCAGAAGCATCAGTCTGGACTGTGAACTTCTTGGACTAACAAGGTGCAGAGCACATGGCCTGTTTTAGCTCATCAAAAGCCTTTTGACAGCTAGCTGTCCACAGTACCTTTTTAGGCATCTTCTTACTAGTGAGGTCATTAAGAGGAGCTGCAATGGAGCCATAGTTCTCGATGAACCTCCTGTAGTACCCTGGGAGGCCTAAGAAGGTTCTCACCTGGGTTTGAATTGTAGAGGGAGCCAATTCCATAATGGTTTGGATCTTCTGCTGCAGTGCTGCAATCTGTTCCCCACCTACCAGGAGGCCCAGATAAACCACTTTCCCCTGCCCTATTTGGCACTTTGAAGCCTTGATATTGAGGCCTGCCTTTTGCAGGGCCTCCAAAACGTTCCATAGGTGGACCAGGTACTCATCCCAGGTGGAGCTAAAGACAGCTATATCATCTTGATATGCTGCATTAAAAGCTTCCAGACCTTGCAGGACTGTGTTCACCAACCTCTGAAAAGTGGCATGTGCATTCTTCAAACCAAAGGGCATCACATTGAACTGATAGTGCCCTCCAATGGTGGAAAATGCAGTTTTAGGTTTAGCATTTTCTGATAATTTAATCTGACAATAACCTGCAATTAAATCAAAAGTGCTTATATACTTGGCAGAAGCCAGTGTATCTATTAGCTCATCTGCCCTGCGTATAGGGTGAGCATCAGTTTGGGTTACTTGATTGAGTCCTCTGTAGTCAACACAAAACCTAATTTCTCTTTTACCATCCTTACTGCGAGGTTTTGGGACAAGCACCACTGGACTAGCCCATGGGGCTGCTGAAGGCTCAATCACTCCTAAGTCCAGAATTGTCTGTACCTCTTGTTTTATGCAATCTCTGACATGGTCAGTCTGCCTATTACTGCATGTAAACTGTCTCCAGTATTGATTGTGTGCTCACACCAGGTAGTGGTACCAGGTATTAGTGATAAGAGGTCAGAAAATTGGTCTAGGAGATTTATTCAGTTGTCCTTCTGCTCAGCAGTAATGCAATCTGCAAGCACCACTCCCTCCACTAAGCCATCAGCTTCAGTGGTGGAGAAGAGGTCAGGGAGAGGGTCACTCTGTTCTTCCTGCCCTCATCAGTTGCCTTGAGCAGGGTTAAGTCAGCCCTGTCATAGTAGGGTTTTAGGCGATTGACATGGAGCACCCTAAGGGGACTCCTGACAGTGCCAAGGTCTACCAAATAGGTAACCTCACCCTTCTGTTAAAAAATGAGGTGGGGTCCACTCTATTTGTCCTGGAGTGCTCAAATACCACACCATCTGTCCTGGGTGGTACTGGGTCAGGACAGCCTTCTGGTCATGCCATTGCTTTTAGAGCTCTTGGCTGTTCTGAAGGTTTTTACTGGCCTTTTTCATGTATTCAGCCATTCTGGATCTTAGGCCAAGTAGGTATTCCACAATGTCTTGCTTTGGAGCTTTTAAAGGTTGTTCCCAACCCTCCTTCACAAGTGCAGGGGGACCTCTTACAGGGTGCCCAAAGAGGAGTTCAAAGGGGCTAAAACCCACTCCTTTTTGGGGTACCTCCCTGTAAGCAAAAAGGAGGCATGGCAACAGGACATCCCATCTTCTGAGTTTTTCAGGGAGTCCCATAATCATACCTTTGAGAGTGTCATAAAACCTCTCAACCAGACCATTTGTCTGTGAATGATAAGGAGTTGTGAACTTATATGTTGCACCACACTCCTTCCACATAGTTTTGAGGTATGCAGACATGAAGTTACTACTTCTGTCTGATACCACTTCCTTATGGAAGCCCACCCTGGAAAAGATTCCCAGGAGGGCATTTGCCACTGCAGGAGCTGTAGTGGTTTTTAAGGGGATTGCTTAACCATAAGACCACCATAAGAAACCTATTGCCTCAAGCTGTTGGAGGGTCAAGGGGACCAACTATGTCAACCCCTACCCTTTCAAAGCGCACCTCAACCACAGGAAGTGGAATTGAGGGGGCCTTAGGTGTGCCACCAGTCTTGCCACTGCCTTGTCAGGTCACACATGAGCGACAAAACTCCTTAGTGTCCTCTGACATCTGAGGCCAGTGAAACAATGGAACAAGTCTGTCCCAAGTTTTGCTCTGGCCCAAATGCCCAGCCATAGGAATGTCATGTGCCAAGGTCAGAAGAAACTCCCTATACTGCAAAGGGATAACCAATCTCCTGGCAGCTCTGGGTTTTGGGTCCCTTGACTCAGTATAAAGGAGTATAAAGGAGGTTGTCTTCCCAATAGACCTTATGGCTATCAGTGATATCCCCATTCTGCTGTTTGACAGCTTGTTGTCTTAAACCCTCTAGTGTGGGACAGGTTTGCTGTGCCACACTCTGCGGCTCTTCCCTAGCAGGCCCCCCTGCACCCAAAAGCTCAGCAGTGTCTGCTGCCAGCTCATCTGGTGTAGGTTCTGCACAGGGAGAGGATTCCTCTTCCTCAAAAGGGGAATCTTCTGGAGAGGGAGGGATAGTGGGCAAGGATTTACCCTTCCTACCCCTAGCTTTTGGGAGCACTCTGTCCATTGTTTCAGGATCCAAGCTTCCCTGTCCTCTTTGCTTTTTGGCCTGAGTCCTTTTTAAAGCAAATATATGCCCAGGAATGTCCAGCATTGCTGCATGAGCCTCCAACTCTACTTCAGCCCAAGCTGATGTCTCCAAATCATTGCCTAGTAAGCAATCTACAGGTAAATCAGTGGCTACCACAACTTTATTTAGACCAGTAACCCCCCCCCGAGTTGAGATTCACAACAGCCATGGGGTGGCTAAGACTGTTGTTATGAGCATCAATCACTTGGTACTGCTGACGAAGTAGGTGTTGATCAGGGTGAACCAGTTTCTCAATCACCATAGTGACACTGGCTCCTGTATCCCTGTAGGCCCCAACCTCAACACCATTTATTAGGGGAAGTTGCTTGTACTTACCCATATTAAGGGGACAAGCAACCAAGGTGGCAAAGTCAATACCACAATCAGAGACTAAAACAGCCTCTGTGGTCTCCCTAACAAGACCAACCTCAACTACGCTACCAATGGTGAGCGCAGCTACAACCTTTCATTGGCTATTTGTAATAGACTTCCCACTACCACTGCTATTACTAGGGGCACTAGAGTTTGCAGTTGGGGTAGAGGTAGTGGGAGCCTTGGTGTTTTTCTGTGGACAAGTGGAATCCCTTGCCCAATGGCCTTTACCCTTACATAAATAACACCATGGCTTCTTTTTAGTGTTGGAAGAGGATTTGGACCCACCACCCCAAGAGGATTTTTGTGGGCCTGATGAAGACTGAGAATGTTTTTTATCTTTGTCCCCACCCTTGTCAGAAGACTTACCATCCTTCTTCTTGCCATCCTTTGTCACCGCCTGTATGAACTTTTCTGTTCACTCTTGTTCAGACCCATTTGTCTGCCTTCTTTCCCAATTTTTGGGGAGTGGTCAGATCTGAGTCTACCAAGTACTGGTGCAAAAAGTCAGACACACAATTATTCAGAATATGCTCTCTCAGAATTAGATTATACAGGCTTTCATAGTCAGTCACCTTACTGCCATGTAACCAACCCTCCAAGGCCTTCACTGAACAGTCTACAAAGTCTGTCCAGTCTTGAGAGGACTCTTTTCTGGTATCTTTGAACTTTATCCTGTATTGTTCAGTGGTTAAGCCAAATCCATCTAAGAGTGCATCCTTCAAAACTTTGTAATTATTAGCATCACTTTCTCTGACAGTAAGGAGCCTATCCCTACCCTTACCAGTGAAAGATAGCCACAAGATAGAAGACCACTGCCTTTGAGGGACCAACTGTACCATAATTGCCCTCTCAAGTGCAGCAAACCACTTGTTAATGTCATCCCACTCCTTGTAAGGGGGGACTAGCTTATGCAGGTTTCTAAAATCTTGTTCTCTTACAGGATTACTGACGAAAACACTGCTGCTGCCACCATGGGGAACTAACCACAACCTCTGCCTTTCCCTCTCTACATCTAGAGATTCCCTGTTTAAGGCCAACTGTTGCTGTCTTAGCTTCAGTCTGGCCTCTTCCAACCTCAGCTTTCTGAGTTCCCTTTCCATGGTGTTATCCTCAGGGTGGGAGGGTTGGGAATTCTGTAACACAGAGGAAATGTGGGAATTGGCAGAATGGGACCTGTCTCTAACTGGCTTGACTCTAGTAACCTGGCCGTTTGGAGTGAAAGGCGCCCTACTAGTGTGTGACCCCCTCCCACTACCAGTGTCACTAGGTGGCCTGTTAGCTGGCAGGTCCTTGGATGAACCCTCCCCAGAGTCCTCAGGGCTCTCCCCTGATTCTTGCTGGGTACCCCCCACCTCTACCTCCTGAGCCTGTGATGAGCCAGGCTGGTTCTGGACACTTTCTAGGAGAAGGCTAAGGAGAAGATCTTTGGTAGGGTTCTTACCAATGCTTAAACCTCTTTCTATGCAGAGACCCCTCAAGCCTTTAAAGTTTAAACTACCATAGGTTGTCTGGACAACTGTGGTAGTAAGTTCTACTGCAGACATGTTTAGAAAGGGTTTAGGACAGAGAGCAAAAAGGTTTTAGAAACTTTTAAAGAAAAGAGGAAAACTTTTCAAACTTTTCAAAACGTTTGAAAACTTTTCTGAAACTTTTTAGAAATTTTATAGAAAGAAAGTTAAACTGTTTAGGTTAACTGTGTATATTTTTAAGTATTTGGTATATGTTTTTCTTATGAAAAGCACCAATGACAAAGTGGTAAAGCAGTTACAAGTAGTTATCTCACCACTGCACCACCAATGTAGGAGGCTGGCCTGGCTTATAGTGGGTACCAGCTGGTACTTACACCTTGTGCCAGGTCAAGTTATCCCTTCTTAGTAGATTATTAGTGTTCTAGCAGCTTAGGCTGTTAGAGGTAGCTATAGCAGAGCAGCTTAGGCTGAACTAGGAGACATGCAAAGCTCCTACTATATCATATAGCACTATATCATAAGAATCACAATTCTCAGAGTTACTAAAAATAAACGTACTTTATTTTAGTGACTGTAGGAAAGTACCATCTTGCCTGGCATGTTACCCCCATTTTTACAGTATGAATGTTTGTTTTTGCCTGTGTCACTGAGATCCTGCTAGCCAGGACCACAGTGCTCATAAAATAATGCCCTGTATGTGTTCCCTGTGTGGTGCCTAACTGAATCACTGAGTCTCTGCTAATCAGAACCTCAGTGTTTATGCTCTGTCTGCTTTTAAAATTGTCACTGCAGGCTAGTGACTAATTTTACAAATTCTCATTGGCACACTGGAACAGCCTTATAATTCCCTATAAGGTACGGTACCTAGGTACCTAGGGTGTTGGGGTTCTAGGAGATCCCTATGGGCTGCAGCATTTCTTTTGCCACCCATAGGGAGCTCAGACAATTCTTACACAGGACTGCCACTGCAGCCTGAGTGAAATAACGTCCACGTTATTTCACAGCCATTTTACACTGCACTTAAGTAACTTATAAGTCACCTATATGTCTAACCCTCACTTAGTTAAGGTTAGGTGCAAAGTTACTTAGTGTGTGGTCACCCTGGCACTAGCTAAGGTGCCCCCACATTGTTCAGGGCAAATTCCCCGGACTTTGTGAGTGTGGGGACACCATTACACGCGTGCACTACATATAGAGAAACACCTATATGTAGCTTCACAATGGTAACTCCGAACATGGCCATGTAACATGTCTAGGATCTTGGAATTGTCACCCCAATACCATTCTGGTATTGGGGGGACAATTCCATGCATCCCCGGGTCTCCAGCATAGAGCCCGGGTACTGCCAAACTTAATTTCCGGGGTTGTCTCTGCAGCTACCGCTGCTGCCAACCCTCAAACAGGTTTCTGCCTCCCTGGGGCCTGGGCAGCCCAGTCCCAGGAAGGTAGAACAAAGGATTCCCTCCAAGAGAGGGTGTTAAACCCTCTCCCTTTGGAAATAGGTGTGAAGGGTCTGAGAGGGGTAGGCTCTCCTGGCCCCTGGAAGTGCTTTGAAGGGCACAGATGGTGCCCTCCTTGCATAAGCCAGTCTACACCAGTTCAGGGATCCCCCCAGCCCTGCTCTGGCGTGAAACTACAAAGGAAAGGGGAGTGACCACTCCTACGACCAGCACCTCCCCGGGGAGGTGTTCCGAGCTCCTCCAGTGTGTCCCAGACCTCTGCCATCTTGGATGCAGAGGTGTGAGGGTACAATGGACAGCTCTGAGAGGCCAGTGCCAGCAGGAGACGTTAGAGACCCGTCCTGATAGGTGCTAACCTTTCTCTGTAGCCAATCCTCCTCTGAGGGCTATTTACGGTCTCTCCTGTGGGCATCTCACCAGATAACGAATGCAAGAGCTCACCAGAGTTCCTCTGCACTTCCCTCTTCGACTTCTGCCAAGGATCGACCGCTGACTGCTCCAGGACACCTGCAAAACTGCAACAAAGTAGCAAGAAGACTACCAGCAACATTGTAGCGCCTCAGCCTGCCGGCTTTCTCAACTGTTTCCTGGTGGTGCATGCTCTGAGGACTGTCTGCCTTCACCCTGCACTGGAAGCCAAGAAGAAATCTCCTGTGGGTCAACGGAATCTTCCCCCTGCCAACGCAGGCACCAAATTTCTGCATCACCGGTCCTCTAGGTCCCCTCTTACCCTGACTAGCATGGTCCTTGGAACACAGGAGCTGGGTTTAAGTGTCCCCGACAGTCCAGTGGCCCTTCTGCCAAAATTTGGTGGAGGTAAGTCCTTGCTTCCCACTCCAGACAGTAATCGTGTCATGGGACCCCCTTTTGTTGTGCTGAGTCAACCGTCATGCTCAGATCTTCTGAATGCCTGTTCAGGTGCTTCTGAGGGTGCTGCCTGCTTCTCGTGGGCTCTCTGTGATGCTGAGCGCCCCCTCTGTCTCCTCCTCTTAGGGGCGACCTCCTGGTACTTCCTGGGCTCTGGCAGCACCCAAAACCTTCAACCGTGACGTGTTTGCAGTCTTTCTGCGTGGAAACAACTCTGCATCCTCCAGCATGCTGTGGGACACCTTCTGGCCAAAGGAGAAGTTCCTCACACCCTCCGTTGTTGCAGGATCTTCGGCTTCTTCCACTCAGAGGCAGCCCTTTTGCACTTTCATCTGGGGTTTAGTGGGCTCCTGCCCCCCCGGACACTTGCGTGACTCTTGGACTTGGTCCTCTCCTTTACAGGTCCTCTGGTCCAGGAATCCGTCTTCAGTGCTTTGCAGTCAGTTGTTGTCCTTGCAGAATCCCCTATCTCGACTTTACTGTCTTTCTGGGGTAGTAGGGTAACTTTACTCCTACTTTTCAGGGTCTTCGGTGGGGAATCTTGGACACCCTTAGTGTTTTCTTACACTCCCAGCAAACCTCTACACACTACACTAGGCCTGGGGTCCATTTGTGGTTTGCATTCCACTTTTGGAGTATATCGTTTGTGTTGCCCCTAGGCCTATTTCTCCCTATTGCATTCTATTGTGTTCTACAGTGTATGCACTACTTTTCTAACTGTTTACTTGCCTGATTTGTTTTGTGTGTGCATATTTTGTGTATATCACTTACCTCCTCAGGGAGTATATCCTCTGAGATACTTTTGGCATATTGTCACTAAAATAAAGTACCTTTATTTTTAGTAACTCTGAATATTGTGTTTTCTTATGATATAGTACTAAGTGATATAAGTGGTATAGTAGGAGCTTTGCATGTCTCCTAGTTCAGCCTAACCTGCTCTACTATAGCTACCTCTATCAGCCTAAGCTGCTAGAACACCTCTAATCTACTAATAAGGGATAACTGGACCTGGCACAAGGTGTAAGTGCCACTAGGTACCCACTATAAGCCAGGCCAGCCTCCTACAGTGACAATGTGCCAAAAATATCTCAGAGGATATACTCCCTTAAGAGGTAAGTAAAATACACAAAATATACACACAAACCAAAATCAGATACGTAAACAGTTAGAAAAGTAGTGCAATCACTGTAGAATACATTAGAATGCAATAGACCTGGGTGCAACACAAACCATATACTAAGAAATTGGAATGCGAACCACGTAGGGACACCAGGCCTAGTGTAGTGTGTAGAGGGTCACTGGGAGTGTAAGAAAACACTAAGGGTGTTCAAGATACCCCACCCCAAGACCCTGAAAAGTAGGAGTAAAGTTACCCTACTTCCACAGAAACACACTAAAGCTGTGATTGGAGATTCTGCAAAGACAACAACTGAGTGTAAAGCACTGAAGACGGATTCCTGGACCTGAGGACCTGTAAAGGAAGGGGACCAAGTCCAAGAGTCACGCAAGTGTTCAGGGGGGGCAGGAGCCCACTAAACCCCGGATGAAGGTGCAAAATGGCTCCTTCCGGGTAGAAGAAGCTCAAGATTCAGCAACAACGGAAGATGCCAGGAACTTCTCCTTTGCACAGGAGATGGCCCACGGTGTGCTAGAGGATTCAGAGTTGTTTGCATGCAGAAAGACTGCAAACAAGCCTTGTGTTAGAAATGGGGTCTTTGGTTGTCAGTCAGGTTACCCCCTGTCCAAGCAAGGACCCTCACTCTAGTCAAGGTAAGTCACACACAATCCAAATTATCCTGTGCCCACCCTCTGGTAGTTTGGCACTGAGCAGTCAGGCTTAACTTAGAAGGCAATGTGTAAAGTATTTGTGCAATAAATCATACAACAACACAATACAGCACCACAAAAATACACCACACAGTGTTTAGAAAAATATATAATATTTATCTGGATATTTGCAGGTCAAAACGATAAAAGATGCAATAAGAAAGTGTAAAGATATCACTGGAAAGTGATATAAAGTGTCTTAAGTCTTTTAAAAAGCAAACAAAGTCTCTTTCAAGCACAAAGTACCTGGTTTGAGTGAAAAATCTCCGCAAAGGGCCGCAGAGGAGGAGATGTTTGGAAAATGGTGTGTGCATCGGTTTCACCCCTTCACACACGGACTTGCGTCGTTATTTTCCATGCGGGGAAGATGTTGCGTGGATTTCTGGCGTGAGGACGGGCCTCCTCTTTGGGCTGCGGGGTTTTCAGACACCCCGGGGTCTGTGCATGGAATCCTCGGCTTGTTGACAAGCTCTGTGTCGTTCCGGTGGGCAATGCGGGGAAATTTCTCCCTCACAGCAGGCGCAGCGTCGATTTCCCCTCTGGGAGTCGGGTGGCGTTGTTCCAGGAGGGTCGTGCATCGAAGTTCTGATCACACCGCAGGCGCCGTGTCGAGCATTTCCTTGCGAAGTCGAGCGGCGCCTACCCGGGTCGGCGTGCTGTGAATTTTTCACTGCAGAACAAGCTGTGCGTCGAATTTTTAGCCGCACAAGGACTCCAGTTGCAAGAGAGAAGTCTTTTTGGTCCTGAGACTTCAGGGAACAGGAGGCAAGCTCTATCCAAGCCCTTGGAGAGAACGTCTGCAGCAAAGCAAGAGAGCAGCAAGACAGCAGGGTAACAGCAAGGCAGCAGTCCTCTGTAGAAAGCAGTCAGGTGAGTCCTTCAGGCAGTACATTTTGTCAGGGTGCAGGTTCTGGTTCAGGTTTCTTCTCCAGGAAGTGCCTGAGGTGGTAGGGCAGAGGCCCTGTTTCATACCCAAATGTGCTTTTGAAGTGGGGGACGACTTCAAAGAGTGGCTTAGAAGTGCTCCAGTTCCCCTTTCAGTTCAATCCTGTCTGCCAGGGTCCCAGTTGAGGGTGTGGCAGTCCTTTGTGTGAGAGCAGGCCCTCCATCCTCCCAGCCCAGGAAGACCCATTCAAAATGCAGATGTATGCAAGTGAGGCTGAGTACCCTGTGTTTGGGGTGTGTCTGAGTGAATGCACAAGGAGCTGTCAACTAAACCCAGCCAGACATGGATTGTAAGGCACAGAAAGATTTAAGTGCAGAGAAATGCTCACTTTCTAAAAGTGGCATTTCTAAAATAGTAATATTAAATCCAACTTCACCAGTCAGCAGGATTTTGTATTACAATTCTGGCCATACTAAATATGACCTTCCTACTCCTTTCAGATCAGAAGCTACCACTTCAATAATGTATGAGGGCAGCCCCAATGTTAGCCTATGAAGGGAGCAGGCCTCCCAGTAGTGTAAAAACTAATTTAGGAGCATTACACTACCAGGACATGTAAACCACACAGGTACATGTCCTGCCTTTTACCCACACAGCACCCTGCTCTAGGGGTTACCTATGGCACACATTAGGGGTGACGTATATGTAGAAAAAGGGGAGTTTTAGGCTTGGCAAGTACTTCTAAATGCCAAGTCAAAAGTGGCTGTGAAACTGCACACACAGGCCTTGCAATGGCAGGCCTGAGACAAGGTTAAGGGGCTACTTAAGTGGGTGGCACAACCAGTGCTGCAGGCCCACTAGAAGCATTTAATCTACAGGCCCTTGGAACATACAGTGCACATTACTAGGGACTTATAAGTAAATTAAATAGTCCAATGGGGTATGATCCAATGTTACCATGTTTAAAGGGAGAGAGCATATGCACTTTAGCACTGGTTAGCAGTGGTAAAGTGCGCAGAGTCTAAAAACCAGCACAAACAGTGTCCAAAAAGTGGAGGGAGGCAGGCAAAAAGTTAGGGGTGACCACCCTAAGGCTGTCAGGTCTAACACCTTGCTAGCTGCAAAGGTTGTGGTTAAAGAAAATGGATGCTGCCCAGGCCCAGGAAGGACCAGGAGGTCGCCCCTTTGGGGAGGAGACAGAGGGGGTGCTCAGCAACACAGAGAGCTTATGCAGAAGCAGGCAGCACATGCAGAAGCACCTGAACATGGGTTCAAGAGAACTGAGCACGGCGGTCGTCTCAACACTACAAAGGAGGGTCCGACGAAGCCAGTGGTCAACTCAGTGAGTTGAGCAATGCAGGATGGAGTGGTGGGGACCTGGGCTATACTGTGCTCAAAGGATTTCTTGCAGAAGTGAACAAAAGCCCTAGCAGCTGCAGTTCATGCAGTACACAGGATTACTGTCTGGCATGGGGAGGCAAAGACTTACCTCCACCAAATTTGGACAGATGGACCACTGGACTGTCGGGGTCACTTGGATCTAGCTCCTGTGTTCCAGGGACCATGCTCGTCCAGATGAAAGGGGACCCAGAGGACCAGTGAAGCAGATGTTTGGTGCCTGCATTAGCAGGGGGAAGATTATTCTGCAGCCTTTGATGCAGTGGACAGGAACTTATTATGGAGTAAACTCCAAAGCTGGGGAACCCCAAGCAAGTTATTAAGGGCAATAATTTTACTTTACATATCCACTTGGGTAAGGGTTAAAATGTCAAGCTCTGCCATCAGTAAGGAGATCACCACCACCAACGGGTTAAAGCAAGGATGTGTGTTAGCACCTCTTTTATTTAACCTTTATACAGCATATATATCCCAGGTGCTAAGACATGCCAACCGGATCCCAGCAAAAATCAGGAATCTTAAAATCACCCTCTTACAAGATGCAGATGATATTGTGCTGCTGGGACATTCAAACATTGGGTTAAAAAAAGCATTAACTGCCCTTAATAGTTACAACATGGAAAATTAAATGAAGGTGAATGCTTCCAACACTTAAGTAATAATCTTTGGAGGGTCACTTAAACACGGAAAATGGGGCCACTCACCATAAGAAGCCCAGACGTGTATAACTATCTGGGCGTGTGGTTATTGGTCGAAGAAAAACCAAAAGTCCATTTACATCATCTGAAGGTAAAAGTAGATTTCATATTAATCAGAATATGCCAGCTAAACAATTTCATAGAAATTCCCTCTCCAAGACTAAAGCCCTCATTACAACCATGGTAGGTGGTGTCAAAGCGGCGGTAATACTGCTAACAGGCCGGCATTAAAAAAAATGGAATCACGACCATGGCGTAAACTGCCAACATAGACAGCCACTTTAACACTCCGACCGCCATGGCAGTAGAAACAAACACCGCGGCAGTAACCGCCAACAGACAGGCAGAGTACAATGTACCTCCCACACTATTACAAGGAACCAATCCGCCAGCTTTTTTGGGGCGGTACCAACGCCATCAAAAGCACGGCAGAAACAGGACTTGGAAGGGAAACCACTCACCTTTCAACACCCAACGAGGAACCAGGACGCCATGGAGCCTGAGTTACTGGTCCTGCCCATGTTGGTTTACCTCCTCTTCTATCAGGAGCAGCGAAGACGCCGGCGACGACCATGGTGAGTACTGCACCTAGCACACAGGGGAGGGGAGGAGGGAAAAGAGAATGACACACACACACGCAACACCCCCACCCCCACCCTCACCCAGAACACCATACCCACAAAGACATGCATCAACATTACATTTCCACCCCGTCACCCCCTGGAATAACGCAAGACCAAATGAAATTATTGTAATGAGTGTAATCATCAAAAAATCAGATAGGCCAAAATGAAAATCATCAGTATATACACATACATACACCAACTACACAAGTCCGGATAGTAATTACATCATTGTCCGTGGACAAGTGGTCCCAAAATGCATGGGCGAAGCCCACACATGATACCTGACTTGAAACGGAGAGAACACTGCTGGGGCATCAGATCGAAAAGAAACAGGCACCTCAGGGGGAGGAGGGGCACCTCAGCCGGATGAACTGATGACACCACTGCTCCACGAGGGGGCTCCATGCCCACAGTTTGGTCCTGGGAGTGCAGAGCCACAGTCTCTCAAGTCTCTCCAGTGGGTGGTTTGCCCACTGCTGTATCCTGGGGAGTGCAAAGCCACAGTCTCTCAAGTCTCTACAGTAGGTGGTTTGCCCACTGCAGTATCCTGGGGAGTGTAAAGCCACAGTCTCTCAAGTGGATGTCAGACTCCACCGGTTCTGGAGGGGGCATTGTGCCCAGAGTGCTTCATCCTGCCAAGGACTGGGGTAGTTCATGCTTTTCTCCACTGGTTCTGGAGGGGGCTTTGTACCCAGAGTGCTTCATCCTGCCAAGGAGTGGGTGAGTGGATGCTTTTCTCCACTGGTTCTGGAGGGGGCATTGTGCCCAGAGTGCTTTATCCTGCCAAGGGCTGGGTGAGTGGATGCTTTTCTCCACTGGTTCTAAAGGGGGCATTGTGCCCAGAGTGCGTCACATGCAGTGTGGCAGGTCCCATTCCCTCACCTGGCTGTATGTGCCACAAGATTGCCTGGGAACAGGTAGCATGATACTCCATGGAGGCAGAGACACACTCCACCCTGCTGCGAATTCGCCTGCCACCCATAGGTACAAACAGTGCTGGGTGTCGTGCCTCATGTACGCTTTGCAGGGTCCAGGGGATGTTCCTGGGAACCGTTGCTGAGGCAGCAGACGTGCAGGTGGCGGTGCAGGTGCAGGTGGCGGTGTCCACCACCGTAGAGGTTGCTTTTCTGGTTGCCAGAAGGGGTGACTCTGGTCCCTCAGCCGTAGGCTCCGTGCCCTGTCCTGACTTGCCCTTCACCTTGGGTCCCTTCCCCACCTATGATGTCGCTGCTGGTCCCTTGGCACTGTCCCCTTTTGGCTTGGAGGAGCCCTTGCTGGGTGGTTGATGCGGCTTCTCCCTACGGCATGTGGGCACCTTCTTCACCTTGGCAGGTGGCAGGATGGGCTGATCCTTGGCCTCGCTAGGTGGCACACTGGCAGCCCTGATGGCTGCCGCCCGCAATGTGACCGGACTTGCTGAGACCAGAGTGCTGGACGAGTTGGTGGCTGAGGTGCTGGGCTGGGTCCTGGACATCCTGGCCCTAGGGGAAGGACGGGGGGGGGTGTAGAGAATAGGTCAATGTTAGCCAGGAAGAGTTTCTTAGACACACTGGGATGGGAAGATGGTGGGGTTTGGGAGTGGAGGAAGAGGTAGTGGTTGTAGGAGGTGTACGTCTGCTGAATTTGGGTGAGGGTGCATGGGCCGGAGGCTGTTGTGAGGTGGATGGGTGTTGGGTGGGTGTGTGCCTGTGTTTGTGTAGTTTTGGAGGAGGGCTCACAGACACACTGGGAGAGGACACAGGGGATGTGTGAATGGTAGTGGGGGTGGTGATTGCACGTGAGCTGTGTGTGGTGAAGGGCGTGCTGGTGATGGAGGTAGTGGATGAAGATGTAGTGCATGCAGGTGTGAGTGGAGACAAGACAGGGAGGGAGGAGGAGGATGTGAAGGAGGGGGACACAGTGGAGGCAGAGGATGTTGGTATGTCTGCATGGGGATGGTGCTTGTGAGAGTGCCTGTGGGATGTGTGGTGCTTATGTTTGCCATGTCCACTCTTGTGTGTTGATGAGTGTGCATGCTGGTCTGATGGTGTGCTTGGGATAGGCTGAGGTACAGGGGATTGGGTCTGGGTAGAGAAAGTTTGAGGGGGGAGGCTGGACACAGGGACAATGGCTGCCATCAGTGCTGAGGCCAGAGCCTGAAATGCTCTCTGTTGGGCCGCCATGCCAGAATGAATGCCCTCCGGGTATGCATTTGTTTGCTGCAAATGCCTCTCAACACCCTGGATGGCATTCAAAATGGTTGATTGCCCAGCAGTGAGGGATCTCAGGAGGTCAATAGCCTCCTCACTGAGGGCAGCAGGGATGACTGGGGCAGGGCCTGAGGTGCCAGGGGTGAAATGATGCCCACCCTCCTTGGTGAGCGTGCACGGAAAACTCGATGAGGGGCTGCTGGGAGGGTGGTGCTGGTGGGGGGGGTGGCAGCTGTATCTGTTGTTGCGGTGGGCACAGAGGTGCCCGCCACCGCAAAGGAGCTTCCATCACAGGAGGAGTCGCTGTCACTGGTGTCTGCTCCTCTCCCCGTCGTGGAGCTCCTCTCGCCCCCTGTCCCACTGGTGCCTTCTGACTCCGTAAATTCACCCTCCAGGGCCATGTGGGTTGCAGCTCCCTCCTGCTCCGCTGCCAATGCTCCTCCGCCAGATACTGCTAATGCACACAAGGATAGGGTGACAAAACAAAATGGGGGGGGAAAGACAGGAGACACATAGTCAGTGCCTGCAACACCACTACCGTTGGCGGACACTACACACAGGGAGCATCCCTATGCACTAAGCCATGCACTAACAGTGCAGGGGAAAAGCACATGCCCATGGGGGACTCTGTCTAGACCCATTTCATGCACAGCTGGAACCCATAGGAGCCTGACTAGGTGTAGAGGGCAAATACCACCTTTGAGGTTGGAGTGGGACTGAGCCTGCAAATCAATGGATCTACCTTTGCGCATCTGCCCTGGCCTAGGGGAACCCACAGCCCACCCCCCCCAGACACCTCATCAAGCGGGCAGAGTCAGCTGAATGAGAGTGTACTCACCCCCTTGTGGCTGCTGTGATGACCTCAAGCGCCCATCCAACTCAGGATATGCCACTCCCAGGATCCGGTACATCGGGGGGTCATGGTGCGACGGGCACCCCTTCCACGTTGGGAGGCCATCCCCAACTGGGCCTCTGCCGTCTTCTTGCTCCAGTGGCGCAGGTCCTCCCATCTTTTCTGGTAGTGGGTGCTCCGCCTATGGTAGACCCCCAGGGTCCGCACTCCCTTGGCGATGGCACGCCAAATACCCTTCTGGTGGGCGCTGACCTAGGAATAGTGAAGTAAAAAAGGATGTTACTCTCCCGTACAGTTCTTCTCACACATTGGCCACAAACCTCCCACTCTGTCCCAGGAAAACATGCACTCACCATCCTGACATGTTGACATGCCCCCCGTCTCTTCCATCCACGACACTCCATACAATAATGTCCCATCCACCATGCACACGGTTCACTCACCTGTTTGTCTGGAGGACCGTAGATTAGCGTGTACTGGGGAAGGACCCCATCTACCAGTTTCACCAACTCCTCTGCAGAGAAGGAAGGGACCCTTTCCCCAGACAGTGTAGCCATTGTCACTTCCAGATGCAGGTCACAGCAGCACTTGCAGTGTAGGTCCTCTCCTGTTGAAGGTCAGGTATCAAGTGAGGGAACTGATAGAAAATGGTGGTCACGTCCATGGTGGTGCTTACTGTCACACCCAGCATACATCGTCATTGGCTCCTGGAAACCATAGGACCCAATGATAACCAATGCTGAATTGCGCAGCGGTCTTAGACCACCTACTGTGATGCTGCACAACGCCAGCGCACTTACCTCATTTCACCTTGTCCCTCCTTACAGGTCAGGCAGCCGCCATTTCAGGGGGCCACATGGCAGGCCAACTAACTGTGTCACAGCTATTTTAGCCAGGAATACGGACAAAGGCACACAGAGATAATTTCAAGATTGTTCTAAACAGCCTTGTGAAACCTATGTGGTGTTTGACCCTCTGCTCACCCTTCTCCTCCATAGGGCACGTCCGCTGGGGCAGGTGATGAGATGGCGGCATCCTCCGGTGTACAGACCCCTGGTGGATCTGTCGACAATGGAAGACAGACACATCATTATCACTTACAGACTTGATCGTTCCACAATCCAGGAACTGTGTGCCCAGCTGGAGCGAGACCTGATGTCAGCTATCCGCCATCCCACAGGAATCCCCCCTCTAGTGCAGGTCCTGTCAGTGCTCCATTTCCTGGCAAGTGGGTCCTTTCAAACAACAGTGGCCTTGGCATCAGGGATGCCACAGCCAATGTTCTCTAACGTGTTGTCCAGAGTGTTATCTGCCCTGCTGAAACACATGTGCAGCTACATCTTTTTCCCTCAGGTGGAGGATCTGCACACAGTGAAAGATGACTTTTATGCCCTGGGACATATCCCCAACATCATTGGTGCCATTGATGGTACACATGTGGCATTTCCCCCTGCAGGAATGAAGAAGTATACAGAAACCACAAAACCTACCATTCTATGAATGTGAAAATGGTGTGTTTGACAGACCAGTACATCTCCCATGTGAATGCCAAGTATCCTGGCTCAGTGCATGACGCTTACATTTTGAGGAATAGCAGCATCCCTTATGTGATGGGGCAACTCCAGGGGCACCTTTTGTGGCTAATAGGTGAGCCCAAGGTCCCCACATAGTTTAATTAGGTGTCTGTGTATGGGAGATTCCATACTGTTTGGAGGATGTCTAACAGTTGTCCCTTTATCTTTGCAAGTGACTCTAGTTACCCCAACCTGTCATGGCTACTGACCCCAGTGAGGAATCCCGGGACAAGGGCAGAGGAACGCTACAATGAGGCACATGGGCGAACTAGGAGGATAATAGAGCGCACCTGATGCTGGTCTTGTGGCAGCTGTGGAGCCTGCGGACAGCGAAGAAGAGGAGGCAGAAGAAGAAGATATAGATAACCGAAACAACATCATCATGCAATACTTCCAGTGAGACACAGGTAAGAGGATAGCACTGCTTCACACATCTCATACTACTGTAGGACATAGCATAAATCTGCCTTTTTACCTCTGTGTATGGAACCTGACATGTCACTTTGCCTTTCCATTTCACAAATCTGGGTCCCACTTTGTGCCCTTTGCTATGTTTACGGCTGCACAACAACTGTGTAAGGTTGGTATGTGAACATGAACATTGACATTGCTATATTTCAGAGAGGTTGCAATGACACATTTGTGAAAGTACAGACGAACTCCAGATTGATTTGTGATTCAAGGGTGTTTATTTCTGTGCTAATAAGTGGAGGGGGTGTGCAATGGGCTGGGGTGATGGTGGAGGAATGTCCATGGTAGAGTTCAGTTTCTTGGTCTCGCAGGTGCATTGTCCATGGGGGCATAGGAAGTGGAGCAATGGCAGTTGAGGGTGGACAGGGTGACAAAGTGGGACAGAAGGGTGACAATCAGGAGGGTCTTATTTCCTGGCGGGGGTCTTGGCAATGTTCTCTGTCTTGTTCCTGGACAGTTTGCGGGTGGTTCTCCTTCTGCAAGGGGTGGGGTGCTGGTGGTCTGTTGTTCCTGTGCCGGTGCCTCCTGTCCACTAGCGCCGGCGGAGGTGGAGGGCTGTTCATCATCCAGGCTAGTGTCAGGGGCCCATTTGTGTGCCACTGTGTCCCTTATGGTGTTGGCCAGGTCTGCCAGCACCCCTGCAGTGGTGACCAGGGTGGTGTTAATGGACTTCAAGTCCTCACTGATCCCAAGGTAGTGTTCCTCCTGCAGCCGCTGGGTCTCCTGAAACTTGGCCAGTACCATGACCATGGTCTCCTGGGAATAGTGGTATGCTCCCATGATGTTAGAGAGTGCCTCGTGGAGACTGGGTTCCCTGGGCCTGTCCTCTCCCTGTCGCACAGCACTCATCCCAGCTTCCAGGTTGTCCTGTGCCTCTGTCCCCTGAACCGTGTGCCCACTGACCCTAGGTCCCTGATTGTCCTGTGTTTGTGGGGTTGCCTGGGGTCCTTGTAGTGGTGGACACACTGCTGATTGACGTGTCCTGGGGACAGTGGCATGGGCCCGCTGGGTGGGTGTTGTGGTGGTGTTTCCTGAGGGGGGAAGGTCTGTGGTGACTTGTGACTGTGGCAGGGGAACCGACTGTCCAGAGGTTCCTGATCGGCTGGGCTTGTCATCTTGATCCAGGCATGCAGAGCTGCTGTCATCACTGTGGGCCTCTTCTGTGGGTGGACTGGATATGTCTGGCACCTCCTGTCCGGTGACGTTGGGTATGGTTCCTGTTGTGGTGTGAATGCAGAGTTTTAGTATCTGTGTGTGCCATCATGTGCATTGGGTGAGTTACCCTCTACTCCTGTGCTTGCATTATTGTGTTTGCCTTTGTGTGATTGGTGTTTTGGGGGTCTGTATGGGTATCTGTACTGGACATGCTTTGCCAATGGGTGCCCATGCATTGTTGTTGCATGCAGGGCTTGGTATTTGGATGTGTGGGTTGTGATAGTGGGGCATATGTGAGGTGTTGGAGTGATAGCGGTGAGGGGGTGGGTGGGGGTATGTGATGGCATGCAGGTAGGGTGTGGGGGATATAGTATTAAAGATTTGACTTACCAGAATCCATTCCTCCTGCTACTCCTGCGAGGCCATCGGGATGCTGTATTGCCAAGACTTGCTCTTCCCATGTTGTTAGTTGTGGGGGAGGAGGTGGAGGTCCACCGTCAGTCTTCTGGACAGCAATCTGGTGTCTGGATACCATGGAACACACCTTCCCCCGCAGGTCAGTCCACCTCTTACTGATGTCATCCCGTGTTCTTGGATGCTGTCCCACTGCGTTGACCCTGTCGACAATTCTCCACCATAGCTCCATCTTCCTAGCAATGGAGGTCTGCTGCACCTGTGATCCGAATAGCTGTGGCTCTAACCGGATGATTTCCTCCACCATGACCCTGAGCGCCTCCTCAGAAAACCTGGGGTGTCTTTGAGGTGCCATTGTGTGGTGTGGGTGATGTGTGAGGTGATGTTTGTTGTGCTGTGTGTGTGTGTTGTGTTGGGGTGTGTTGTTTGAGGTGCGTGGATGTTGTATGAGTGATTTTGTGGTGTGCCTGTGGATGCTGGTATTGTGTTTGTTATTCTCTCTCTCTCTGCTTTTTCAAAAAAGTGTAGTTGGAAGGGTTTATGGGTAATGTGGGTGTGTGTTTTATAGTGGTGTGAGTGTGTGGGTGTGGTATGTGTATGTGTATCAGGTGTTTGTATTTCGAATTGTCCAATGTGGTTGTGTTTTGTAAGTGTGTGTATTTTGAGCGCTGACTTGTGGGTTGTGATAGTGTGGGCGTATTCTTGTTGGCGTGACGGTGTAGGTTTTGTTATCGCCAGTTTATCACTGACCTTTGGTGTGGTGGACTTGTGTGGGTGTCTGTATTGTGGCGGATTCCGAGATGTGGGTCGTAATACCTGTAGCGGGTTTCCGCAGCTGCCACGGTATGTTGGGGGCCTTCAGCACGGCGGCAAGCGGGATTTACCGCCAGGGTTGTAATGAGGGCCTAATTCTTCAAGTTCTTAATGCCTTTCTTCTTCTTGGAAGCCTATCCAGGAAAATTCACCACACTGATAGAAAAGCTTCAAGTTAATTCTTATAAAAGAGTGTTCAAGTTACGTCAGTACATAAGGAGCCACCTGATAAGGCTAGAATTTGGCTTGGAAGGCCAGAACCGGGTCCATATGGGTGCCTTCCTGAAATACTATAACAGGATAATTATGGCCTCACCTAACACTCTGAAATCAGCTCTCTGCCCTATCAAAAGTGAATCCCTTTCCGCAATAACTAACAACAGCATTAAATGCCCTTCAAATCGATCAAGCAGAACTGATCAAAGTGGCGCAGTCACATATTTCCATCAAGTCTATGCTGTAAGGCAGATAAAAATGCTTTCCCGGGCAAGTGACCTGAAAAAACTGAGTAACACCTCTGTGCAAGAAGCAGTGGCAGTATCTTATATGAATGATTCACAGCACTTGGCACCTCAGTCATATATGGCCTGCACAATCAGGAAAGTCTGTGTGGCACAGATTGCAACTGCAAGACTGTTTGGCCTGAAGATAAAGGAGCTGAACACAAAATGGCATTGTCTTTCCAAAATAAAACGTTCTAGGCTCTGTGAATACAAAACAGAGACTTTCAACCACCTATAATGCTGCCCACCACTGATGAATGCACAACGCACTTTACTAAGACCACTTTTCCTTCACCATGGGATAAGAACCTGTAATGAGGCCAGATCACTGATGTTTGCCCTAAAGGAGCCAATTGAACTAGGCAAATTTGCGAAGTTTATCTCTCAGCTGCAAGCAAAACTGAATGAATGCTCCACATTCACCCAAACTTTCTAATCTAAATCAGACAATTCGCCATGAATTGCATTTTACATATGATAGCACAATACTGTGATACTGCTAATTTTTTACTATTTTAAATTGCGCTGTCAGATCTTAAAGCTGTGAAAACATATGCAAAGGTTTTAACTTTAAAGGCTTGACAGACGTTCTCCATGCTATGTAATACCTCAAATAAATGATAGCCCTCAATAGTAGTGCATACATTACGTCAATTAAATCATAGCGCTCAACAGTAGTGCACTCACTAGATTATTGCCCTATAAGAGGACGATTTGTAGTGATAATATGCACTTTTAGGTATTTCACTTTTGTCCCTTTATCTTTTTTAAGTATTTCCTGTTAGTGCTGTAATAAGATAGCTTATTGAAATTTTTTGAAGTGGATGATTTGTAATGATGGCATGCACCTTAAATTTTAGATATAAGCAGACATTGATCTGTTATGATGAAATGTAGCATCTTTTTGCCAATATCGCAATGTTATCTCTTAATAGTAGTACATCTCTTAACAGTATCTTATTTATTGTGAGTAGATGATTAGTACTGAAAGCATGCATGTCATACTGTTCTACACAGAGGCAGGAAATGATTTGTCAGGATGAATGCTCTGCGGGTTGCACATTTCACATACACATTTCTTCTGATCTCTCCATGTTTTACTTCTGTATATTTTCTGCAACGATTTTAAGTAATCACGCAATAAAGATATATATATATATATATATAACTGTGAAATCGACTGACACTGCCCTTCTCTTGCCTAGCGGTGGTTTGCCTTGGGCCCTCAAGAGTGCGGCACTCCCTTCGTCCCTGACAAAACTCCTTTCTGCTGGATCCACCAGCTCCTGTCAATTCTGCCAAGTCAGGCAGATCTTAAAGTGGTGGAATTCCACCCTCAGAAGTCAGATATGGGGTTAAATTCCTCCTGCACCTCACAATATGCAGTGATCACAAGCTTCTCATGCTGGACATCTAGACATGTTAACTACTTGCCCGCATTTTGTCCACGCAAGGTTGCGACCCACCTGAGCGTTTTATCAAATGGTTAGATTTACGACTCTGTGACTAGGCCCGGATTCCTTTCTGCAAAGAGTGTTTAGAATTGTCTTATAACCCTTTAGGAATTGTATATAAGAATGCTCAGAACTCTATAACTTTGAGAGACAGTCACCTGGTCCTGACTCTGTACTACCCTCTACTTAAACCAACTGTTCCTATTTTGCCAAATGCCTCTTGTCTTTCAATTCTTTAAAGCAACATTTTAGTGAGCCAGACAGAGCAGATTGGTTTTTCGAACCCAAATGCAGCTGAAGGAAGAGAACTTTACCCATATGGATTCACATCTGTGCAACAAAAAGAGGTGACCAGATGCCGCAATTGACTAAAAGTTCTGCTTAATCTGTGGGGCAGAGCTCCATCCTGAAGGCGCTATCAGTGGGTAAGAGACTACATCTGATCCTTAGTCCCAGAATTTGGTACATGGCAAACTAGTAAAAAGTGTATAAATTTAACCTAATCTCCCTGACACTGAAAGAAATCTGACATTTGCCCATTTCATGTGTCCGAACTAAGTAATCGCAAGGCGGCCTCGAAGGCAATCCGACGGAGGTTACCTTTTTACGATAGTCAACACACAGCTAGGGGAGGTGAATGTGCTGAGTTTGCCACAGATAGCGCACTTGATCCCTGAGTGTGATATATGGACGAGGCCCACTGGGCATGGCCAAGACTGTACACATATGCTCTGGGTGTGATATAGGGCCAACACCTTAATCTTATCTTTTAGGCTAAAAACGTTTCTCAGCACTACTGGTCTCTTAAACACTAGTAGTGTATGAAAGAAGTGATAGCTATTATTTGCTTGGACCGCTGGGCATGACACAGATGGCGTGCTAAGCCATTGGGTGTGAAACAGGGTGCAATTTGAACGTTAGGGAAAGATTTGGACCTTGGAGATTAGGTGTAGGTGGTGCTTGGCCAAGGAAGGCCTGTAGTTCTCAATTTGTTCCTTCTTTTTGGCGTAAATTGTTGCTATCTTTGTCCGCAAGCTAATATTTGCAGACTATCCGACTCACTTAGTCCCGTGTACCATGCAGAGACTCCCCCTCGACATCGAGCAGCATGCAGTAGGAGCGGACTAAGATTTTTTTGGAGAAAGTCATAATTTATTTTCTGACACTTTTTTCTCTCTATTCTCTTTTATTTCCATTGTGGTTTTGAAATGATGCATTGTTGATGTTGTGATGCTAATAAACTACTGCAATTATATTTCATGTTGAAATCCTATGTCTTTTCAAATGTTTAATGTGTGCATGAAGAAGTTGTTACCTTTCTCTCACAGATCATTATTTCATATCTGCTAATCCACTGCTAAAAACAAATTACAATGTTTTGAACTAACCATTGCACTTTCTTTCATGTTGTGACCCTTCTTATGCATTGTTTTGTGTATTGTGAAAAGTGTGTTTGATGTATCTCTGTCTGAAGTTGAGCTCATAGCTAGTACTTGTTGCCGGCATAATTCCCTGTACATAGTTCTCCATTATCAGAGTAGGATTTAGGATTATTTAAAGCTCAAGAGAGTTGCAACTGCGTTAGTCCCTTAAAAAAGGTCCCCAACCCATCATGGAGCCGCTGTTAAGCCACATGCAACCTAAATTCTGAAAGCTGTAAAAAAAATAGATACATTCTGCCATGAACAACATGCACATATTAATGCACATGCGTTCCCCTGGCCAGGGTGGGGGACCTTCGAAACCAACATCCTAGAACATAGGAGGACACACCTTCAGACCAAATGTGTAGGGCAAAGGAAAGCTAAAACAGAGGCACTGTTAGAACTATGGGCCATCTTCAAGGTGGCCCTGACCTGTAACCACCCAGAACTCACAACCAAGGCTTCCACACCTCCCCCACCAGTAGTAAGTACGGAGGTGCTCTCTCTGATGCCTACCATCCCAGCCACTCCTATACTAGGTTACACCAATCTGCTGGTCCTCCGGGCAGTGAGCAGCTGGGTCCAGGTGTGATGAACCACCAAGCCGCAGGCACAGATGATTCCAGGCACATCCCAGGTCATCATTAGGATTCCTTCAATTTCAACCCTGGTCTGATGTGTTCCGTCATTCAAACCCCAGCAGCATGTGAAGTACATACTCCAACCCGTCCGAAAGAGCACTCTCAGGTGACTGGGAGGTTCATACCGATCCTAGACAGTGCCACCTCTAGCAGTGGCAAGAAAGAGAGCTTCAGTCCTTCAGGACCTAACAGCGAGGGAGAGTGCCAGATTGATCCCACCAACCAAAGGGGAAAATAGGGAACCTATGCCAGGTACCACCAAAACACTTAATGACACACACACTGAACCAGGCTGTTCAAGGGAGGACACCATGGTTACATTAATAGTAAACGACACACCTTACAACTTTCTGTCATGCCTAGGGGCAGGAACAGTCCCCTTATCGAAAAACACCACCATCATTCAAGGGGTTTGGTGGCTAGGGTCCCCTCCACAGAACCACACAAGCTGGTGATAGGAAATAGTCAGATGAGGGAACAGTTACTGTATTTTCCTGCATCACCGACTAATATATTAGGGCGGGACCTAATGATGAAGCTAAAAATGTCTATCCTTTTTGCCCAGAATGAGATGGCAGCCTGCCTTCCCCTGGAGTTCCCCTTCTAGAGCAGCAAACAGCAGGACTCACACATTACATGGACACCAGCCAGGGTGGTTCTAGCCAATCAAACCCCTTTTGGGGAAATCTTCCTGGAATATATGGAAAGCATCTTCAAGCGATGGGAATTAGCTCAGCAATAGGCCAGTCACCCATGCAGCCTCCTTGTAGGGACCGCCAAAAAAATAACGTGGGTAGGGAACAAGAGACTCAAGGCCATGACATGCACATGCCTACTGAGTCCCCCGGGGTTAGGAGGACAGCTGGCACAGGAATGATGGTGGTAGCAGAAAGACCGCATGTATAACTGGGGTTACCAAGTTCAGCCTACGTCTCTACTCTGGCACCTCCACAAGCGGGAAAGCGGCACTATGCGTTGCACTCCCTGTGCCCAAAGTCCCTTATCTACTGCCAAATGTGGTACCAAAGTGAGTGACCATTAAGGGAGACTTGGCACGCCCAGCAAATAAAACAATACCCCAAGGAGGTGTCCCCACCGACCACATGGGGAGTGTCCTGGAGAATGAGATGGGCAGGCCACCACCCATGCTCCCCATGCAGTAGCCCACTTGGAAAGGGGAAAAATAGGAGAAAGTCCAGAGAGATACCGCTAAGCTGGACCAACATCAGTTAAAAAAGACTGCCTTCGTGCAAATGGCCCCTGGTCTTGAAGAGCACTCCGCCTCAGAACTCCAGAGGGTTTCCACCAAGTCCTAGTGGCTGAAGTCAGGGAGGCTGACAGCAGCCAGACCTCAGAGAGTGCTACTAGTGCAGCAGAACGGCCCATATGGATGACTGATGCTGCCTAAAGGTGTATCATGAGCAAAGAGCGATAATTCTTGGCTAGTCCCCGCAAAATCCCCATCCACAGAACCAAGCCCAGGTCTACCCAAATACATCATACATTCAGCCACAGGGACATCAGGCAGCCACCACTCAACCACAGGAGGGACCCAGTGGTTGGTGAAACACAAGGCAAAAGCAACAGCAGACAAGGAACACAGCCCTCAAGGACTGGGGCTACAGCCATGGCAGGGAGTGGTAACTGTCTAGGAAGGAAGTGTCTTTACACAATCACAAAATCCAAGTATGCAGTTGGTCGGAAATCGCCAATAAGTTTGCATTCACATTATACCCACCTCAAAAGTCATCTAAAAAAAGTGTTTCCTGTTAGTGCCGTAATAAGATAGCTTATTGAAATTTTTAGAAGTGGATGATTTGTAATGATGGCATGCACCTTAAATTTTAGATATAGGCAGAGATTGATCTGTTATGATGAAATGTAGCATGATTTTGCCAATATCGCAATGTTAGCTCTTAATAGTAGTACATCTGTTAACAGTATCTTATTTATTGTGAGTAGATGAGTAGTACTGAAAGCATGCATTTCATACTGTTCTACACAAAGGCAGGAAATGATTTGTCAGGATGAATGCTCTGGGGGTTGCACATTTCACATACACATTTCTTCTGATCTCTCCTTGTTTTACTTCTGTATATTTTCTGCAACGATTTTAAGTAATCACGCAATAAAGATATATATATATATAACTGTGGAATCCACTGACACCGCCCTTCTCTTGCCTAGCGGTGGTTTGCCTTCGGCCCTCAAGAGTGCGAAACTCCCTTCGTCCCTGACAAAACTCCTTTCTGGTGGAACCACCAGCTCCGGTCAATTCTGCCAAGTCAGGCAGATCTTAAAGTGGTGGAATTCCACCATCAGAGGTCAGATACGGGTTAAATTCCTCCTGCACCTCCGGAGTTCTATGGGCTGGCTCACCAGGCCCAGTGCCCTTTCTCTTGTCATTGGATGCTTGGCCCATTATTCCAGTGTCCAAGTGTCCAGCCTTTCCCCGCTGAGTAGCCTGTGACCTCATCATAGCACATACCCACTCAGGGAGATCCAGCATCCTTGTGCTGATAGAGGTAAAAGCATTGTTAATGTGTGCGCATAACAACAAACTCATTACTATTGTTGATTCGACCCTATATGACCTCCTCAACAACCTAGATTCAGAAATACGTCATCAGGCAAGGCCTGTGGCCTAGGCCTGAAATAACTGATTGACAGATCACAGGGGTGACACGTAGCCCAAAAGCAATCTCTCGAACAGGAAAAACCCAGATCGATCTCTCAGATAGCCAGCAACACCACAAAAGCCATAGGAGATTGGCCCCCAATAAAACACATTTGACCGAAGGGCCGTGCATTCCCAAAACACCATAAATGTTAGATGCAACATGAAGTTAGGCCACTCAGCCAATCAGAAAACAGCACATACCAATATGCAGTGATCACAAGCTCCTCATGCTGGACATCTAGACATGTTAACTACTGGCCCGCATTTTGTCCACGCAAGGTTGCGACCCACCTGAGCGTTTTATCAAATGGTCAGATTTATGACTCTGTGACTAGGCCCGGATTCCTTTCTACAAAGAATGCTTAGAATTGTCTTATAACCCTTTAGGAATTGTATATAAGAATGCTCGGAACTCTATAACTTTGAGAGACAGTCATCTGGTCCTGACTCTGTACTACCCTCTACTTAAACCAACTGTTCCTGTTTTGCCAAATGCCTCTTGTCTTTCATTTCTTTAAAGCAACATTTTGGTGAGCCAGGCAGAATAGATTGGTTTTTCGAACCCAACTGCAGCTGAAGGAAGAGAACTTTACCCATATGGATTCACATCTGTACAACAAAAAGAGGTGAGCAGATGCCTCAATTGACTAAAAGTTCTGCTTAATCTGTGGGGCGGAGCTCCATCCTGAAGCTATCAGTGGGTAAGAGACTACATCTGATCCTTAGTCCAAGAATTTCGTACATGGCAAACTAGTAAGAAGTGTATAAATTTAACCTAATCTCCCTGCCACTGACAGAAGTCTGACATTTGCACATTTCATGTGTCCGAACTGAGTAATCGCAAGGCGGCCTCGAAGGCAATCCCACGGAGGTTACCTTTTTACGATAGTCAACACACAGCTAGGGGATGTGAATGTGCTGAGTTGGACACAGATAGTGCACTTGATCCCTGAGTGTGATATATGGACGAGGCCTCACCGATTTGACCAGTGGCCATGGCCAAGACTGTACACATATGCTCTGGGTGTGATATAGGGCCAACACCTTAATTTTATCTTTTAGGCTAAAAAAGTTTCTCAGCACTACTGGTCTCTTAAACACTGGTAATGTCTGAAAGAAGTGAAAGCTATTATTTGCTTGGACCGCTGGGCATGACACAGATGGTGTGCTAAGCCATTGGGTGTGAAACAGGGTGCAATTTGAAAGTTAGGGTAAGATTTGGACCTTGGAGATTAGGTGTAGGTGGTGCTTGGCCAAGGAAGGCCTGTAGTTCTCAAGTTGTTCCTTTTTCTCAGCGTAAATTGTTGCTATCTTTGTCCTCAAGCCAATATTTGCAGACTATCCGGCTCACTTAGTCCCGTGTACCATGCAGAGACTCCACCTCGACATCGAGCAGCATGCAGTAGGAGCGGACTAAGATTTTTTTGGACAAAGTCATCATTTATTTTCGGACACTTTTTTCTCTCTCTTCTCTTTGATTTCCATTGTGGTTTTCAATTGATGCATTCTTGATGTTATGGTACTGATAAACTACTGCAATTATATTTCATGTTGAAATCCTATGTCTTTTTAAATGTTTAATGTGTGCATGAAGAAGTCGTTACCTTTCTCTCACAGATCATTATTTCATATTGTAGGAAAGTACCATCTTGCCTGGCATGTTACCCCCATATTTCACTGTATATATGTTGTTTTAGTCTATGTGTCACTGGGACCCTGCCAGGCAGGGCCCCAGTGCTCATAAGTGTGCCCTGCATGCGTTCCCTGTGTGATGACTAACTGTCTCACTGAGGCTCTGCTAACCAGAACCTCAGTGGTTATGCTCTCTCTGCTTTCCAAATTGTCACTAACAGGCTAGTGACCAATTTCACCAATTCACATTGGCATACTGGAACACCCTTATAATTCCCTAGTATATGGAACTGAGGTACCCAGGGTATTGGGGTTCCAGAAGATCCCTATGGGCTGCAGCATTTCTTTTGCCACCCATAGGGAGATCTGACAATTCTTACACAGGCCTGCCAGTGCAGCCTGAGTGATATAAAGTCCACGTTATTTCACAGCCATTTACCACTGCACTTTAGTAACTTATAAGTCACCTACATGTCTAACCTTCACCTGGTGAAGGTTGGGTGCAAAGTTACTTAGTGTGTGGGCACCCTGGCACTAGCCAAGGTGCCCCCACATCGTTCAGGGCAAATTCCCCGGACTTTGTGAGTGCTGAGACACCATTAAACGCGTGCACTATACATAGGTCATTGGGGAGACAATTCCATGATCCCCCGGGTTTCTAGCACAGAACCCGGGTAGTGCCAAACTGCCTTTCCGGGGTCTCCACTGCAGCTGCTGCTGCTGCCAACCCCTCATACAGGTTTCTGTCCTCCTGGGGTCCAGACAGCCCTGGCCCAGGAAGGCAGAACAAAGGATTTCCTCTGAGAGAGGGTGTAACACCCTCTCCCTTTGGAAATAAGGTGTGATGGCTGGGGAGGAGTAGCCTCCCCCAGCCTCTGGAAATGCTTTGATGGGCACAGATGCTGCCCATCTCTGCATAAGCCAGTCTACACCGGTTTAGGAATCCCCCAGCCCTGCTCTGGAGCGAAACTGGACAAAGGAAAGGGGAGTGACCACTCCCCTGACCTGCAACTCCCAGGGGAGGTGCCCGGAGCTCCTCCAGTGTGCCCCAGACCTCTACCATCTTGGAAACAGAGATGTTGCTGGCACACTGGACTGCTCTGAGTAGCCAGTGCCAGCAGATGACGTCAGAGACTCCTTCTGATAGGCTCTTACCTTTCTTACTAGCCTATCCTCCTTCCTAGGTAGCCAAACCTCCTTTTCTGGCTATTTAGGGTCTCTGCTTTGGGGAATTCTTCTGATACCGAATGCAAGAGCTCACCAGAGTTTCTCTGCACCTCCCTCTTCACCTTCTGCCAAAGGATCGACCGCTACCTGCTCAGGACGCCTGCAAAACCACAACAAAGTAGCAAAGACGACTACTGCAACCTTGTATTGCTTCATCCTGCCGGCTTTCTCAACTGTTTCCTGGTGGTGCATGTTCTGGGGGTAGCCTGCCTCCTTTCTGCACCAGCAGCTCTGAAGAAATCTCCTGTGGGGCGACTGAATCTTCCCCCTGCAACCGCAGGCAACCAAAGACTGCATCACCGGTCCTCTGGGTCCCCTCTCAGCACAACGAGCGTGGTCCCTGGAACTCAGCAACTCTGTCCAAGTGACTCCCACAGTCCAGTGACTCTTCAATCCAAGTTTGGTGGAGGTAAGTCCTTGCCTCCCCACGCTAGACTGCATTGCTGGGTACCGCGTGATTTGCAGCTGCTCCGGCTACTGTGCACTCTTCCAGGATTTCCTTCGTGCACAGCCAAGCCTGGGTCCCCGGCACTCTAACCTTCTGAGTTGTCTTCCTGCATCGTGGGACTCCCTTTTCTGATTTCGGGTGCACTCCGGTTCCCTCCTCTTCTAAGTGCCTGCTCCGGTACTTCTGGGGGTGCTGCCTGCTTCTGTGAGGGCTCCCTGACTTGCTGGGTGCCCCCCATATCTCCTCACCCAAGTGGTGACATCCTAGTCCCTCCTGGGCCATAGCAGCATCCAAAAACCCTAAACGCGACCCTTGCAGCTAGCAAGGCTTGTTTGTGGTCCTTCTGCGTGGGAACACCTCTGCAAGCTTCTTCACGACGTGGGACATCCATCCTCCAAATGGGAAGTTCCTAGTCCTCTTCGTTCTTGCAAAACACCAAGCTTCTTCCATCCGGTGGCAGCTTCCTTGCACCCTCAGCTGGCATTTCCTGGGCTCCTGCCCACTCTCGACACTGTCGCGACTCTTGGACTTGGTCCCCTTATTTTACAGGTACTCAGGTCCGGAAATCCACTGTTGTTGCATTGCTGGTGTTGGTTTTCCTTGCGGAATCCCCCTATCACGACTTTGGTGCTCTCTGGGGGTCGTAGGTGCACTTTACACCTACCTTACAGGGTCTTGGGGTCAGCTATTTTTCTAACCCTCAATGTTTTCTTACAGTCGCAGCGACCCTCTTCAAGCTCACATACGTTTGGGGTTCATACGTGGCTCTCATTCCACTTTTGGAGTGTATGGTTTGTGTTGCCCCTATACCTATGTGCTCCTATTGCAATCTACTGTAACTTTACACTGCTTGCATTACTTCCTTTTGCTATTACTGCATAATTTTGGTATTGTGTACATATATCTTGTGTATATTTGTCATCCTCATATTGAGGGTACTCACTGAGATACTTTGGCATATTGTCATAAAAAAAGAAAGTACCTTTATTTTTAGTATATCTGTGTATTGTGTTTTCTTATGATATTGTGCATATGACACCAGTGGTATAGTAGGAGCTTTGCATGTCTCCTAGTTCAGACTAAGCTGCTCTGCTATAGCTACCTTCTATCAGCTTAAGCTGATATAAACACCTCTTCTACACTAATGAGGGAGAACTGGACCTGGCACAAGGTGTAAGTACCTCTGGTACCCACTACAAGCCAGGCCAGCCTCCTACACATATCTGCTTTTCCACTGCTAAAAACAGATTATAATGTTTTGAACTAACCATTGCACTTTCTTTCATGTTGTGACCCTTCTTATGCATTGTTTTGTGTATTGTGAAAAGTGTGTTTGATGTATCTCTGTCTGAAGTTGAGCTCATAGCTAGTACTTGTTGCCGGCATAATTCCCTGTACATAGTTCTCCATTATCAGAGTAGGATTTAGGATTATTTAAAGCTCAAGAGAGTTGCAACCGCGTTAGTCCCTTAAAAAAGGTCCCCAACCCATCATGGATTCGCTGTTAAGCCACATGCAAACTAAATTCTGAAAGCTGTAAAAAAATATAGATAAATTCTGCCATGAACAACATGCACATATTAATGCACATGCATTCCCCTGGCCAGGGTGGGGGACCTTCGAAACCAACATCCTAGAACATAGGAGGACGCACCTTCAGGCCAAATGTGTAGGGCAAAGGAAAGCTAAAACAGAGGCACTGTTAGAACTATGGGCCATCTTCAAGGTGGCCCTGACCTGTAACCACCCAGAACTCACAACCAAGGCTTCCACACCTCCCCCACCAGTAGTAGGTACGGATGTGCTCTCTCTGATGCCTACCATCCCAGCCACTCCTATACTAGGTTACACCAATCTGCTGGTCCTCCGGGCAGTGAGCAGCTGGGTCCAGGTTTGATGAACCACCAAGCCGCAGGCACAGATGATTCCAGGCACATCCCAGGTCATCATTAGGATTCTTTCAATTTCAACCCTGGTCTGATGTGTTCCGTCATTCAAACCCCAGCAGCATGTGAAGTACATACTCCAACCCGTCCGAAAGAGCACTCTCAGGTGACTGGGAGGTTCATACCGGTCCTAGACAGTGCCACCTCTAGCAGTAGCGAGGAAGAGAGCTTCAGTCCTTCAGGACCTAACAGCGAGGGAGAGTGCCAGATTAGTCCCACCAACCAAAGGGGAAAATAGGGAACCTATGCCAGATACCACCAAAACACTTAATGACACAGACACTGAACCAGGCTGTTCAGGGGAGGACCCCATGGTTACATTAATAGTAAACATGACGCCTTACAACTTTCTGTCATGCCTAGGGGCAGGAACAGTCCCCTTATCGAAAAACACCACCATCATTCAAGGGGTATGGTGGCTAGGGTCCCCTCCACAGAACCACTCAAGCTGGTGATAGGAAATAGTCGGATGAGGGAACAGTCACTGTATTTTCCTGCATCACCGACTAATATATTAGGGCGGGACCTAATGATGAAGCTAAAAATGTCTATCCTTTTTGCCGAGAATGAGATGGCAGCCTGCCTTCCCCTGGAGTTCCCTTTCTAGAGCAGCAAACAGCAGGACTCACACATTACATGGACACCAGCCAGGGTGGTTCTAGCCAATCAAACCCCTTTTGGGGAAATCTTCCTGGAATATATGGAAAGCTTCTTCAAGCGATGGGAATTAGCTCAGCAATGGGCCAGTCACCCATGCAGCCTCCTAGTAGGAACCGCCAAAAAAATAACGTGGGTAGGGAACAAGAGACTTAAGGCCATGACATGCACATGCCTACTGAGTCCCCCGGGCTTAGGAGGACAGCTGGCACAGGAATGATGGTGGTAGCTGAAAGACCGCATGTATACCTGGGGTTACCAAGTTCAGCCTATGTCGCAACTCTGGCACCTCCAGAAGCGGGAAAGCGGCACTATGCGTTGCACTCCCTGTGCCCAAAGTCCCTTATTTACTGCCAAATGTGGTACCAAAGCGATTGACCGTTATGGGAGACTTGGCACGCCTGGAAATAAAACAATACCCCAAGGAGGTGTTCCCACCGACCACATGGGGAGTGTCCTGGAGAATGAGATGGGCAGGCCACCACCCATGCTCCCCATGCAGTAGCCCACTTGGAAAGGGGAAAAATAGGTGAAAGTCCATAGAGATACCGCTAAGCTGGTCCAACATAAGTTAAAAAAGACTGCCCTCGTGCAAATTGCCCCCGGTCTTGAAGAGCACTCCACCTCAGAACTTCAGAGGGTTTCCACCAAGTCCTAGTGGCTGAAGTCAGGGAGGCTGACAGCAGCCAGACCTCAGAGAGTGCTACTGGTGCAGCAGAATGGGCCATATGGATGACTGATGCTGCCTAAAGGTGTATCATAAGCAAAGAGCGATAATTCTTGGCTAGTCCCCGCAAAATCCCCATCCACAGAACCAAGCCCAGGTCTACCCAAATACATCATACATTCAGCCACAGGGACATCAGGCTGCCACCACACAACCACAGGAGAGACCCAGTGGTTTGTGAAACACAAGGCAAAAGCAACAGCAGACAAGGAACACAGCCCTCAGGACTGGGGCTACAGCCATGGCAGGGAGTGGTAACTGTCTAGAAAGGAAGTGTCTTTACACAATCATAAAATCCAAGTATGCAGTTGGTCGGAAATCCCCAATAAGTTTGCATTCACATTATACCCACCTCAAAAGTCATCTAAAAAAAGTGTTTCCTGTTAGTACCGTAATAAGATAGCTTATTGAAATTTTTAGAAGTGGATGATTTGTAATGATGGCATGCACCTTAAATTTTAGATATAGGCAGAGATTGATCTGTTATGATGAAATGTAGCATGTTTTTGCCAATATCGCAATGTTAGCTCTTAATAGTAGTACATCTGTTAACAGTATCTTATTTACTGTGAGTAGATGAGTAGTACTGAAAGCATG
Source organism: Pleurodeles waltl (assembly GCF_031143425.1). Taxonomy (NCBI): domain Eukaryota; kingdom Metazoa; phylum Chordata; class Amphibia; order Caudata; family Salamandridae; genus Pleurodeles; species Pleurodeles waltl. Next base: position 360,759,719 of record NC_090445.1, read on the forward strand.
TATTTCATACTGTTCTACACAGAGGCAGGAAATGATTTGTCAGGATGAATGCTCTGCAGGTTGCACATTTCACATACACATTTCTTCTGATCTCTCCTTGTTTTACTTCTGTATATTTTCTGCAACGATTTTAAGTAATCACGCACTAAAGATATATATATATATAACTGTGGAATCCACTGACACCGCCCTTCTCTTGCCTAGCGGTGGTTTGCCTTCGGCCCTCAAGAGTGCGAAACTCCCTTCGTCCCTGACAAAACTCCTTTCTGGTGGATCCACCAGCTCCTGTCAATTCTGCCAAGTTAGGCTGATCTTAAAGCGGTGGAATTCCACCATCAGAGGTCAGATACGGGTTAAATTCCTCCTGCACCTCCGGAGTTCTATGGGCTGGCTCACCAGGCCCAGTGCCCTTTCTCTTGTCTTGGATGCGTGGCCCATTATTCCAGTGTCCAAGTGTCCAGCCTTTCCCCGCTGAGCAGCCTGTGACCTCATCATAGCACATACCCACTCAGGGAGATCCAGCATCCTTGTGCTGATAGAGGTAAAAACATTGTTAATGTGTGCGCATAACAACAAACTCATTACTATTGTTGATTCAACCCTATATGACCTCCTCAACAACCCAGATTCAGAAATACGTCATCAGGCAAGGCCTGTGGCCTAGGCCTGAAATAACTGATTGACAGATCACGGGGGTGACACGTAGCCCAAAAGCAATCTCTTGAACAGGAAAAACCCAGATCGATCCCTCAGATAGCCAGCAACACCACAAAAGCCATAGGAGATTGGCCCCCAATAAAACACATTTGACCGAAGGGCCGTGCATTCCCAAAACACCATAAATGTTAGATGCCACATGAAGTTAGGCCACTCAGCCAATCAGAAAACAGCACATACCAATATGCAGTGATCACAAGCTCCTCAAGCTGGACATCTAGACATGTTAACTACTGGCCCGCATTTTGTCCACGCAAGGTTGCGACCCACCTGAGCGTTTTATTAAATGGTCAGATTTATGACTCTGTGACTAGGCCCGGATTCCTTTCTACAAAGAATGTTTAGAATTGTCTTATAACCCTTTAGGAATTGTATATAAGAATGCTCAGAACTCTATAACTTTGAGAGACAGTCATCTGGTCCTGACTCTGTACTACCCACTACTTAAACCAACTGTTCCTGTTTTGCCAAATGCCTCTTGTCTTTCATTTCTTTAAAGCAACATTTTGGTGAGCCAGGCAGAATAGATTGGTTTTTCGAACCCAACTGCAGCTGAAGGAAGAGAACTTTACCCATATGGATTCACATTCTGTACAACAAAAAGAGCTGAGCAGATGCCGCAATTGACTAAAAGTTCTGCTCAATCTGTGGGGCGGAGCTCCATCCTGAAGCCGCTATCAGTGGGTAAGAGACTACATCTGATCCTTAGTCCAAGAATTTCGTACATGGCAAACTAGTAAGAAGTGTATAAATTTAACCTAATCTCCCTGCCACTGACAGAAATCTGACATTTGCACATTTCATGTGTTCGAACTGAGTAATCGCAAGGCGGCCTCGAAGGCAATCCCACAGAGGTTACCTTTTTACGATAGTCAACACACAGCTAGGGGATGTGAATGTGCTGAGTTGGACACAGATAGTGCACTTGATCCCTGAGTGTGATATATGGATGAGGCCTCACCGATTTGACCACTGGGCATGGCCAAGACTGTACACATATGCTCTGGGTGTGATATAGGGCCAACACCTTAATTTTATCTTTTAGGCTAAAAACGTTTCTCAGCACTGCTGGTAATGTCTGAAAGAAGTGAAAGCTATTATTTGCTTGGACCGCTGGGCATGACACAGATGGTGTGCTAAGCCATTGGGTGTGAAACAGGGTGCAATTTGAAAGTTAGGGAAAGATTTGGACCTTGGAGATTAGGTGTAGGTGGTGCTTGGCCAAGGAAGGCCTGTAGTTCTCAAGTTGTTCCTTTTTCTCAGCGTAAATTGTTGCTATCTTTGTCCTCAAGCCAATATTTGCAGACTATCCGGCTCACTTAGTCCCGTGTACCATGCAGAGACTCCACCTCGACATCGAGCAGCATGCAGTAGGAGCGGACTAAGATTTTTTTGGACAAAGTCATCATTTATTTTCGGACACTTTTTTCTCTCTCTTCTCTTTAATTTCCATTGCGGTTTTCAATTGATGCATTCTTGATGTTATGGTACTGATAAACTACTGCAATTATATTTCATGTTGAAATTCTATGTCTTTTTAAATGTTTAATGTGTGCATGAAGAAGTCGTTACCTTTCTCTCACAGATCATTATTTCATATTGTAGGAAAGTACCATCTTGCCTGGCATGTTACCCCTATATTTCACTGTATATATGTTGTTTTAGTCTATGTGTCACTGGGACCCTGCCAGGCAGGGCCCCAGTGCTCATAAGTGTGCCCTGTATGTGTTCCCTGTGTGATGACTAACTGTCTCACTGAGGCTCTGCTAACCAGAACCTCAGTGGTTATTCTCTCTCTGCTTTCCAAATTGTCACTAACAGGCTAGTGACCAATTTCACCAATTCACATTGGCATACTGGAACACCCTTATAATTCCCTAGTATATGGTACTGAGGTACCCAGGGTGTTGGGGTTCCAGGAGATCCCTATGGGCTGCAGCATTTCTTTTGCCACCCATAGGGAGATCTGACAATTCTTACACAGGCCTGCCAGTGCAGCCTGAGTGATATAAAGTCCACGTTATTTCACAGCCATTTACCACTGCACTTTAGTAACTTATAAGTCACCTACATGTCTAACCTTCACCTGGTGAAGGTTGGGTGCAAAGTTACTTAGTGTGTGGGCACCCTGGCACTAGCCAAGGTGCCCCCACATCGTTCAGGGCAAATTCCCCGGACTTTGTGAGTGCGGAGACACCATTACACGTGTGCACTATACATAGGTCATTGGGGAGACAATTCCATGATCCCCCGGGTTTCTAGCACAGAACCCGGGTAGTGCCAAACTGCCTTTCTGGGGTCTCCACTGCAGCTGCTGCTGCTGCCAACCCCTCAGACAGGTTTCTGTCCTCCTGGGGTCCAGGCAGCCCTGGCCCAGGAAGGCAGAACAAAGGATTTCCTCTGAGAGAGGGTGTAACACCCTCTCCCTTTGGAAATAAGGTGTGATGGCTGGGGAGGAGTAGCCTCCCCCAGCCTCTGGAAATGCTTTGATGGGCACAGATGCCTAATACCAAATACAAAGCATTTCTCTTCCGATCTCCAGCGCGATGGGGGAGGCTCTGTGACAATCAGTGCGTGCTTGCGCGGTGACCTCACGGGGGTGGGGGGGTCGGGATGTAAGGGGAAGGGCTTCCCCTTCCATCCCTGACTTGGGGGGGTGGGGGGAACCCCACAGAGGGAGCGCTAGTAATGGTTATGTCCTGGGCATGGCAGCACTGTGCCACAGGACGTAATCATTACGTCCGCGGCACAGAAGGGGTTAAAGAAATGAAAGACAAGAGGCATTTGGCAAAACAGGAACAGTTGTTTTAAGTATAGGGTAGTACAGAGTCAGGACCAGATGACTGTCTCTCAAAGTTATAGAGTTCTGAGCATTCATATATACAATTCCTAAAGGGTTATAAGTCAATTCTAAACATTCTTTGCAGAAAGGAATCCGGGCCTAGTCACAGAGTTGTAAATCTGACCATTTGATAAAACGCTCAGGTGGGTCGCAACCTTGCGTGGACAAAATGCACAGGTAGGCACTTTGCAAAAAGCACCTCTGTTTTCTGTGAAAAAATGTGATGTGTCACTGTTGTGTTTTGGGGCATTTCCTGTCGCGGGCGGTAGGCCCACCCACACAAGTGAGGTACCATTTTTATCGGGAGACTTGGGGGAATGCTGGGTGGAAGGACATTTGTGGCTCCTCTCAGATTCCAGAACTTTCTCTCACAGAAATGAGAGGAAAAAGTGTTTTTTTTGCCAAATTGTGAGGTTTGCAAAGGATTCTGGGTAACAACAACTGGTCAGAGCCCAACAAGTCACTCCATCTTGGATTCCCTACGTGTCTAGTTTTCAGAATTGTGCTGGTTTGCTAGGTTTCCCCAGGTGCCGGCTGAGCTAGAGGCCAAAATCCACGGGTAGGCACTGTTTTTGGTGAAAAAATGTGATGTGTCCATGTTGTGTTTTGGGCCATTTCCTTTCGTGGGCGCTAGGCCTACCCACACAAGTGAGGTACCATTTTTATCGGGAGACTTGGGGAAACACTGGGTGGAAAGAAATTTGTGGCTCCTCTCAGATTCCAGAACTTTCTGTCACCGAAATGAGAGGAAAAAGTGTTTTTTTAGCCAAATTGTGAGGTTTGCAAAGGATTCTGGGTAACAGAACCTGCTCAGAGCCCCACAAGTCACCCCATCTTCGATTCCCCTAGGTCTCTAGTTTTAAAAAATGCACAGGTTTGGTAGGTTTCCCTAGGTGCCGGCTGAGCTAGAGGCCAAAATCTACAGGTAGGCACTTTGCAAAAAACACCTCTGTTTTCTGTCAAAAAATGGGATGTGTCCACGTTGTGTTTTGGGGCATTTCCTGTTGCGGGCGCTATGCCTACCCACACAAGTGAGGTATCATTTTTATCGGGAGAGTAGGGGAAACGCTGGGTGTAAGGAAATTTGTGGCTCCTCTCAGATTCCAGAACTTTCTGTCACCGAAATGTGAGGAAAATGTGTTTTGTTAGCCAAATTTTGAGGTTTGCAAAGTATTCTGGGTAACAGAATCTGGTCAGAGCCCCACAAGTCACCCCAACTTGGATTCCCCTAGGTCTCTAGTTTTCAAAAATGCACAGGTCTGGTAGGTTTCCCTAGGTGCCGGCTGAGCTAGGGGCCAAAATCTACAGGTAGGCACTTTGCAAACAACACCTCTGTTTTCTGTAAAAAAATTGGGATGTGTCCAAGTTGTGTTTTGGGCCATTTCCTTTCGTGGGCGCTAGGCCTGCCTACACAAGTGAGGTACCATTTTTATCGGGAGACTTGGGGGAACGCTGGGTGGAAGGACATTTGTGGCTCCTCTCAGATTCCAGAACTTTCTGTCACCGAAATGAGAGGAAAAAGTGTTTTTTTTGCCAAATTGTGAGGTTTGCAAAGGATTCTGGGTAACAACACCTGGTCAGAGCCCAACAAGTCACCCCATCTTGGATTCCCGTAGGTGTCTAGTTTTCAGAATTGTACTAGTTTGCTAGGTTTCCCCAGGTGCCGGCTGAGCTAGAGGCCAAAATCCACGGGTAGGAACTGTTTTCTGTGAAAAAATGTGATGTGTCCATGTTGTGTTTTGGGCCATTTCCTTTCGTGGGCGCTAGGCCTACCCACACAAGTGAGGTACCATTTTTATCGGGAGACTTGGGGAAACGCTGGGTGGAAGGAAATTTGTGGCTCCTCTCAGATTCTAGAACTTTCTGTCACCGAAATGAGAGGAAAAAGTGTTTTTTTGGCCAAATTGTGAGGTTTGCAAAGGATTCTGGGTAACAGAACCTGCTCAGAGCCCCACAAGTCATCCCATCTTCGATTCCCCTAGGTCTCTAGCTTTCAAAAATGCACAGGTTTGGTAGGTTTCCCTAGGTGCCGGCTGAGCTAGAGGCCAAAATCTACAGGTAGGCACTTTGCAAAAAACACCTCAGTTTTCTGTCAAAAAATGGGATGTGTCCACGATGTGTATTGGGCCATTTCCTTTCGTGGGCTCTAGGCCTTCGCACACAAGTGAGGTACCATTTTTATCGGGAGACTTGGGGGAACGCTGGGTGGAAGGACATTTGTGGCTCCTCTCAGATTCCAGAACTTTCTGTCACCGAAATGAGAGGAGAATGTGTTTTTTTAGCCAATTTTTGAGGTTTGCAAAGGTTTCTGGGTAACAGAACCTGGTCAGAGCCCCACAAGTCACCCCATCTTAGATTCCCCTAGGTCTCTAGTTCTCAAAAATGCACAGGTTTGGTAGGTTTCCCTAGGTGCCGGCTGAGCTAGGGGCCAAAATCTACAGGTAGGCACTTTGCAAAAAACACCTCTGTTTTCTGTCAAAAAATGGGATGTGTCCACGTTGTGTTTTGGGGCATATCCTGTTGCGGGCGCTAGGCCTACCCACACAAGTGAGGTATCATTTTTATCGGGAGACTTGGGGAAACATAGAATAGCAAAACAAGTGTTATTGCCCCTTGTCTTTCTCTACATTTTTTTCTTCCAAATATAAGAGAGTGTGTAAAATAGACGTCTATTTGAGAAATGCCCTGTAATTCACATGCTAGTATGGGCACCCCGGAATTCAGAGATGCGCAAATAACCACTGCTCCTCAACACCTTATCTTGTGCCCATTTTGGAAATACAAAGTGTAAGGAAATGCCTCCTTGGCATGGTTACCCCCTGACTTTTTGCCTTTGCTGATGCCAAGTTATGATTTGAAAGTGTGCTGAGGCCTGCTAACCAGGCCCCAGCACCAGTGTTCTTTCCCTAACCTGTACTTTTGTTTCCACAATTGGCACACCCTGGCATCCAGGTAAGTCCCTTGTAACTGGTACCCCTGGTACCAAGTGCCCTGATGCCAGGGGAGGTCTCTAAGGGCTGCAGCATGTCTTATGCCACCCCGGGGACCTCTCACTCAGCACAGACACACTGCTTGCCAGCTTGTGTGTGCTGGTGGGGATAAAATGACTAAGTCGACATGGCACTCCCCTCAGGGTGCCATGCCAACCTCACACTGCCTATAGGTATAGATAAGTCACCCCTCTAGCAGGCCTTACAGCCCTAAGGCAGGGTGCACTATACCATAGGTGAGGGCATAAGTGCATGAGCACTATGCCCCTATAGTGCCTGAGCAAAACCTTAGACATTGTAAGTGCAGGGTAGCCATAAGAGTATTTGGTCTAGGAGTCTGTCATACACGAACTCCACAGCACCATAATGGCTACACTGAAAACTGGGAAGTTTGGAATCAAACTTATCAGCACAATAAATGCACACTGATGCCAGTGTACATTTTATTATGAAATACACCCCAGAGGACATCTTAGAGATGCCCCCTGAAACCATACCGACTACCAGTGTGGGCTGACTAGTTTTAGCAGCCTGCCACACACCAGACATGTTGCTGGCCACATGGGGAGAGTGCCTTTGTCACTCTGTGGCAAGTAACAAAGCCTGTACTGGGTGGAGGTGCTTCTCACCTCCCCCTGCAGGAACTGTAACACCTGACGGTGAGCCTCAAAGGCTCACCCCCTTTGTTACAGCACCCCACGGCACTCCAGCTAGTGGAGTTGCCCCGCCCCCTCCGGCCACGGCCCCACTTTTGGCGGCAAGGCCGGAGGAGATAATGAGAAAAACAAGGAGGAGTCACTGGCCAGTCAGGACAGCCCCTAAGGTATCCTGAGCTGAGGTTACTCTGACTTTTAGAAATCCTCCATCTTGCAGATGGAGGATTCCCCCAATAGGATTAGGGATGTGCCCCCCTCTCCTCAGGGAGGAGGCACAAAGAGGGTGTAGCCACCCTCAGGGCTAGAAGCCATTGGCTACTAACCCCCCAGACCTAAACACACCCCTAAATCGAGTATTTAGGGGCTCCCAGAACACAGCAAGATAGATTCCTGCAACCTAAGACGAAGAAGGACTGCTGAGCTGAAAAACGTGCAGAGAAGACGGAGACACCAACTGCTTTGGCCCCAGCTCTACCGGCCTGTCTCCCCACTTCAAAAGAACTGCTCCAGCGATGCGTTCCACAGGGTCCAGCAACCTCTGAAGCCTCAGAGCACTACCCTGCATCTAAAAGGACCAAGAGCTCCCGAGGACAGCGGCTCTGCTCCAAGAAAGAAGCATCTTTGCAACAAAGAAGCAACTTTGAAAGAACACACGTTTCCCCCCGGAAGCGTGAGACTTTGCACTCTGCACCCGACGCCCCCGGCTCGACTTGTGGAGAAACAACACTACAGGGAGGACTCCCCGGCGACTGCGAGCCCGTGAGTAGCCAGAGTTGACCCCCCTGAGCTCTCACAGCGACGCCTGCAGAGGTAATCCAGAGGCTCCCTCTGACCGCAACTGCCTGCTTCAAAGAACCCGACGTCTGGTAAAGACTTTGCACCCGCAGCCCCCAGGACCTGAAGGATCTGACCTCCAGTGCAGGAGCGACCCCCAGGTGGCCCTCTCCCTTGCCCAGGTGGTGGCTACCCTGAGGAGCCCCCCCCCTTGCCTGCCTGCATCGCTGAAGAGACCCCTTGGTCTCCCTTTGAACTCCATTGCAAACCTGACGCCTGTTTGCACACTGCACCCGGCCGCCCCCGTGCCGCTGAGGGTGTACTTTTTGTGCTGACTTGTGTCCCCCCCCGGTGCCCTACAAACCCCCCTGTTCTGCCCTCCGTAGATGCGGGTACTTACCTGCTGGCAGACTGGAACCGGGGCACCCCCTTCTCAATTGAAGCCTATGCGTTTTGGGCACCACTTTGACCTCTGCACCTGACCGGCCCTGAGCTGCTGGTGTGGTAACGTTGGGGTTGCCCTGAACCCCCAACGGTGGGCTACCTTGGACCCAACTTTGAACTGTGTAGGTGGTTTACTTACCTGCAAAACTAACAAACACTTACCACCCCCAGGAGATATTGAAAATTGCAGTGTCCAGTTTTAAAATAGCTTATTGCCATTTGTGTGAAAACTGTATATGCTATTTTGCTAATTCAAAGTTCCTAAAGTTCCTAAGTGAAATACCTTTCATTTAAAGTATTGTTTGTAAATCTTGAACCTGTGGTTCTTAAAATAAACTAAGAAAATATATGTTTCTACATAAAAACCTATTGGCCTGGAATTGTCTTTGAGTTTTTGTTCTCCATTTATTGCCTGTGTGTGTTCAACAAATGCTTAACACTACCCTCTGATAAGCCTACTGCTCGGCCACACTACCATGAAATAGAGCATTAGAATTATCTCTTTTTGCCACTATCTTACCTCTAAAAGTTTTGTAAAAGTTTGAATTAAGTTCTAGAGATAGTTTTAGCTTCTTAAAAAGTATTCCAACTTTTAGAAACATAGGGCCAGATGTAGCAAACTTTTGCGAGTCGCAAATGGCCCGAATCGCAATTTGCGACCCCGCAAAATTGGAAATGGGATTTAAAAATTCAATTTCCGACTCGCAAAATGCGACGCGAGCCATTACCGACTCGCAAAAATAGTGACCCCATTTTGCGACCTGCAAATAGGAAGTCGCAATTTGCGAGTCGCAAACCAAATGCAATAGCCACTCACAAATTGCGACTCAGAGCAGGTGGTAACCAGAACCAAAGTATAAAAGGAGACCCAGAAGGCACCTGGGTTACTCAAGGTGGTGGAGATATATGTGATAGCAATGAGGAGGAGAGCCCACGCCGCACAGCAGAGGAGGAGGAGCCAGAGACAGGAGAAGATATACAGAACCAGGCAGACACTTTTCCAACAAACAGAGGAGGAGATATATGATCAATATAGACTCAGCAGTGCAGCAATACTAGATTTTATAGATTTACTCAATCCGCAGCTTCAACGCCAGACTGTGCACGGCTGCACCATCCCTACGCATATGCAAGTGCTATGCTCTCTGCACCTCTTGGCCTCGGGTAGCTATCAGGGGGTCATTGCTGTGGCAGGTGGGGCATCCCAAAGTTCACTCTCACGGTTCTTTAGAGCATTCCTAGATGCCTTATTCACACACATGTCCAGATACATATACCTACCCAGGAATGAGACAGAAATCAACAGCACCAAGTTGGAATTCTGCAGGATTGCGAACTTCCCCCATGTCATAGGGTGTGTGGACGGGACACATATACAAATCTGCCCTCCTGCAAATCTGGAATATCTGTTCTGCAACAGGAAGTGTACCCACTCACTGAACATACAGGTGGTATGTGACGCCCATTATGTTATCACTGACGTGGTTGCCAAATTTCCAGGGAGCACACGTGACTCCTACATTTTCAGGCACAGTGGGATACACCAACGCCTAGAACGTGGGGAGTTTGGAGACGGATACCTCCTAGGTATAGCTGAATACACCTTGCAGACATACACACAGGTCAATGTGGAAACCATCTATGCCCAGCTAACATTGTACATTTTGTGCCAAACAGGTGACAGTGCATATGCACTATGACCATGGATACTCACCCCATACTTAACACCCAGCAATGAGACAGAGAGGCGATACAACAGTGCACATAGGAAGACCCGAAATATCATAGAGAGGCCCTTTGGACTGCTGAAGGCATGATTCAGATGCCTCCACAGAAGTGGAGGTGCCCTCCAGTATACCCCAATAACAGCTTTCAAGATTGTTGGCACATGCGCTATCCTGCACAACATTGCCACCGGACGTGGGCTACCTCTTACCCCAGAAGACCCAGATTCGGAGGATGAAGAGCAAGAGCTACCACATCACCACCATGGGGATAGAAGCATTGCAAATCAAGGCAGACTGAGACGGGACCACATTGCAAACCAGTACTTTGGAAGGTACGTGCTAACTGTCACCATACTCACTAATGTCACACACAAAGAGTCCAGGTGTGAAGTGGAACTAACAAGAAATTTTAATAATGTGCACCAAAAAAACTATATACATTAACTACAGTTCAGGGGCTGTAGAAGTCCACCTGGCATGATACACATTGACCTCATGTGCCCCTACTCCAGGACAGTGCGGAGCTCACACTCTACGCCACCCTCGGCCAGCATGGCTGGTGCCTGGTGTGTCAGCAGTGCCCTGCCTTTCGCTACCACTGCGCAACACCCTGGTGTCACTGGCTGAGACACTGCTGACGGTGGAGCCCTCCTCGCTGTCCTGCGGTGTGTCAGCCGCGCCCCTAGCCACCTGCTGTGCCTCCATGATATCTACGGCGTGGCTGAGACATCCCAGTCCACATGCCACATCACTGGCAAAGTGACCCATGTCTACCTGGAGGCTGACCATGCACCGTGAAAGGCCAGTGGTGTTCACTGCCAGCTTGACGATGGAGGCAGACAATTGGTCCAGCCGTTGCATTAGCTGCCTGTCACGGCGCCTTGCACCCTCTCTCTCTGTTATGAGTTCTGCCACCAGTTGTCTCATAGAGAGTGCAAGATCGCCAACATGGGTATTCAGTTGTTGCAGCTCTGTGTGTACCAGCTGCATGCCACTGTTCTGGTTTTGCTCCATGCGCCGCATGGCCCCTGATATTCTCCTTATCTCCCGTGTCTGCAGGTGCTGACCCCGTAGGAATGCAGCCTCGGCGGCCGACATGGAGGCGTCCCCTGACTCAGCCTGTGGCACTGGATGGACATTTACACGTCGCCTGCGACGCTGTGGAGGCTCTGTGTCATCTACAACGGCACTGTGGCTGGGACCAGGTGCTGGCTCACTCACCAGTATGGCAACTGGTGCATCATGAGGGGACTGTGTGTGGGTGGTGCAGGTCCCTGTGGTGGCTTGTCCTGAGTCCTCTGCAGGCTGGTGGCTGACCTGTGGCCCCTGGACACTTTGGCTGGAGGTGCTGTTGTGTGGGAGACCTGTGGGACATAGGGAACACACTGTCAGTATCTACCATCTGTCATCAACTTCCTAATAAACTGTTGACTATCAACTGCCTACTTGACTACATTGCCCATAATGCACCATGCAGGTGGTTGCTACTCTGAAATGGAGCTATTGTGGTTGCCCATGCTGCTGTGTACAAGGTGAGTGGTGGTATGGCATATATGGGTGTACATGCATGTCTCATGGCACTCACCGGTTGATGGTCCTGGCTCTGAAGTGTCCAGCTCTCCCATCCCGCACACTGCCTCTGGCTCCAAGGTCTCCTCCACTCTTTCCTCCAGGGGTGTGGGTGGTGGTACAGTGGATGGTCCCCCTCCAGTGCCCCTTATCTCCCGGAGCCGCTCTGCCACCCTCTCCTTGGTCCGGGAGCGCAGGTCATAGCACAGTTTCTTTAACTCTTCTATACTCCGGTGGCTGACACCCATGGAGTTCACCTTGTCCTGGATTTCGGTCCAGATTCTTTTCTTCTCCACCTCTGGCACACTGAGGGCTGCCCTACCAAACAGTTGTTTATGGTGCTGACAGCATTCCTCAGTCAGCGCCTCCAGCTCTTTTTCAGCAAATTTCAATTTGCGCTTTCTTGGTGTCTCTGCCATGGTAGCTGCTCTTCCTCCTGTTTGCAGTGTAGCAGTTGAAAATGGGTGTGGTCCTCCCTCCTCCCAGGTGTATTTGTAAACTTCCTGGCTGTGATGTCATCATCAGGAGCCAGGAAGTGTTTTCCAGAGTGTTCTGCTGCACCTGCATTCAATTTCCAGTACAGTCGCAATTTGCGAAACCCACTCGCAATTTGCGTGTTCGTTTTTAGCACGGTCGCAAAAAGCAACGTCGCAAACAGCGGACTCACAATCTGCTGTGCGACTTCATTTGCGAGTCGCAAATTGAAGTAAATTTTTCTTCTTGGATGCCATTTAGCGAGTCGGAAATTCCGAGTCGCAACGACTCGCAATTTCCGACTCGCTAAATTTTTTCTACCTACATCTGGCCCATAATGTCTAATGCAGAAGAGATTGTGATGGAACTCAACGTCACCCCTTACCTGCATCTTAGGATGTCAGAGTTAAGGTCTCTCTGCAAAATCAAAAAGATTAAAACTGGTTCAAACCCTACCAAAGTACAGCTCCAGGAGCTTTTGGCAGAGTTTGCTAAAAACAACCCCTCTGATGATGGCCTCACAGAGGAGGACCCTAGTGACCTGGAGGATTTACCACCTCCAGTCCTAGGTAGGGAGCCCAGGGTCTCTCAAACCCTGACTCCAAACGTGATAGTCAGAGATGCTGCTTCTCTCACAGGAGACTCCAGCAACTCTGGAAGCATTGAGGGCAGCCTCAACGAAGATGACCTCCTGTTAGCCAGGATGGTCAAAAGATTTGCTTTAGAGAGACAGCTCCTAGCCATAGAAAGGGAAAGACAAGAGATGGGTTTTGGTCCCATCCATGGTGGCAGCAACATAAATAGGGTCAGAGATTCTCCTGACATTTTGAAAATCCCAAAAGGGATTGTAACTAAATATGAAGATGGTGATGGCATCACCAAATGGTTCACAGCTTTTGAGAGGGCTTGGGCAACCAGAAAAGTAAACAGATCTAACTGGGGTGCTCTCCTTTGGGAAATGTTCCCTGGAAAATGTAGGGATAGGCTCCTCACACTCTCTGGAAAAGATGCAGAATCCTATGACCTCATGAAGACTACCTTGATTGAGGGCTTTTGATTCTTCACTGAGGAGTATAGAATTAGGTTCAGGGGGGCTCAAAAATCCTCGAGCCAGACCTGGGTTGACTTTGTAGACTACTCAGTGAAAACACTGGATGATTGGAGTCAAGGCAGTGGTGTAAATGATTATGATGGGCAGTACAATTTATTTGTGAAAGAACACCTGCTAAGTAATTGTTTCAATGATAAACTGCATCAGCATCTGGTAGACCTAGGACCAATTTCTCCCCAAGAATTGGGAAAGAAGGCGGACCATTGGGTCAAGACTAGGGTGACCAAGACTTCCACAGGGGGTGACCAAAAGAAAGGGGTCACAAAGACTCCCCAGGGGAAGAGTGTTGAGACATCCAAAGGGAAAAGTAAAGAGTCTTCTATAGGGCCCAAAAACCTGCTCAGGATGGAGGGTCCAGAACCTCTTCACAATCCAATTTTGGGTACAAGGGTAAAAACTTTGATCCCAAAAAGGCCTGGTGTCTTAGCTGTAATCAGCAAAAACACCACACTGGAGACAAGGCCTTTCCCAAGAAAGGTTCCACTTCTAACTCTACTCCAGCTAACACTGGAATGGCCAGTCTCCAAGTGGGATCAACAGTGTGCCCAGAGCAAATCAGGGTTCACACTGAAGCTACACTAGTCTCTGAGGGTGGGGTGGATTTAGCCACACTGGCTGCCTGGCCCCCTAATATGCAAAAATACAGGCAGCAACTCTTAATTAATGGGCAAAGTGTAGAAGGCCTGAGGGATACAGGTGCCAGTGTCACCATGGTGACAGAGAAACTGGTTTCCCTTGGTCAATACCTGGCTGGACAAACTTATCCAGTCACCAACGCTGACAATCAAACTAAAGTACATCCCATGGCTATGGTAACTTTAGAGTGGGGAGGGGTCAATGGCCTGAAACAGGTTGTGGTATGCTCAAAGATCCCTGTAGACTGTTTGCTTGGAAATGACCTGGAGTCCTCAGCATGGGCTGAGGTAGAACTCAAAACCCATGCAGCCATGCTGAGTATCCCTGAACTGGTATGTGTCAAGACAAGGGCACAGTGCAAAGCTCAGGGTGAAAAAGTGGCGTTGGAGCCTGGAAAAAGGGCCCAACCCTCCAAGAGAAAAGGAAAGAAAACTGAGGAACCAATTTCAACACAAGAAAAAGAGAACCTCTCTTCCCAGGAAGAAGTTCTGCCCTCTGAGGGAACTGAGCCCATGGAGTTAGAACCTTATCAGGTTGAGCTCCTAGGCCCAGGGGGACCCTCAAGGGAGCAGTTGTGTAAGGGGCAAGGAACCTGTCCCTCTCTTGAAGGCCTTAGGCAGCACGCTGCTGAAGAGTCCAAAGGAAAAATAACAGGAGCACATAGAGTCTATTGGGAAGATGGACTCCTTTACACTGAGGCAAGAGATCCCAAACCTGGTGCCACTAGGAGAGTGGTAGTGCCTCAGGAGTTTAGGGAGTTCATTCTGACCTTAGCTCATGATATTCCTCTTGCTGGGCATTTGGGACAGACCAAGACGTGGGAGAGATTAGTCAACCACTTCTATTGGCCCAACATGTCCCAGAAGGTCAATGAGTTTTGTGTCTCCTGTGCCACCTGTCAAGCCAGTGGTAAGACAGGTTGACACCCAAAGGCCCCCCTCATTCCACTTCCAGTGGTGGGGGTCCCCTTTGAAAGAGTGGGTGTGGACATAGTGGGTCCACTTGAACCTCCCACAGCCTCAGGGAACCAATACATACTAGTAGTAGTGGATCATGCTACTAGATACCCTGAAGCAATTCCCCTTAGGTCGACTACTGCCCCTGCAGTAGCCAAAGCACTCATTGGTATTTTTACCAGAGTGGGATTTCCTAAGGAGGTGGTGTCTGACAGAGGTACCAACTTTATGTCAGCATACCTGAAACATATGTGAAATGAGTGTGGGGTGACTTACAAATTCACCACACCATATCATCCACAAACCAATGGTCTTGTTGAAAGATTTAACAAGACATTGAAAGGCATGATCATGGGGCTCCCTGAAAAACTCAAAAGGAGATGGGATGTCCTCTAGCCATGTCTGCTTTTCGCCTACAGAGAGGTGCCTCAGAAGGGAGTAGGGTTTTCTCCCTTTCAACTTCTGTTTGGACATCCTGTAAGGGGACCACTAGCTCTTGTGAAAGAAGGCTGGGAGAGACCTCTTCATGAGCCTAAGCAAGATATAGTGGACTATGTACTAGGCCTACGTTCAAGGATGGCAGAGTATATGGAAAAGGCAAGTAAAAACCTTGAGGCCAGCCAACAACTCCAGAAGATGTGGTATGACCAAAAGGCTGCTATGGTTGAGTTCCAGCCAGGGCAGAAAGTCTGGGTTCTGGAGCCTGTGGCTCCCAGGGCAGTTCAGGACAAATGGAGTGGCCCTTACCCAGTGCTAGAAAGGAAAAGTCAGGTCACCTACCTGGTGGACCTAGGCACTAGCAGGACCCCCAAAAGGGTGATCCATGTGAACCGCCTCAAACTCTTCCATGACAGGGCAGATGTGAATCTGTTGATGGTAACAGATGAGGACCAGGAAGCTGAGAGTGAACCTCTCCCTGATCTCCTCTCCACAGACCCTAAAGATGGCTCAGTTGATGGAGTGATCTATTCAGACACCCTCTCTGGCCAACAGCAATCTGACTGTATGAAGGTCCTGCAACAGTTTGCTGAGCTCTTTTCCCTAACCCCTGGTCAGACACACCTGTGTACCCATGATGTGGACACAGGAGACAGCATGCCTGTCAAAAACATAATTTTCAGTCAGTCTGACCAAGTTAAGGAAAGCATCAAGGTGGAAGTCCACAAGATGCTGGAACTGGGAGTCATTGAGCACTCTGACAGCCCCTGGGCTAGCCCAGTGGTCCTAGTCCCCAAACCTCACACCAAAGATGGAAAGAGATGAGGTTTTGGGTGGACTACAGAGGACTTAATTCTGTCACCAAGACAGATGCCCATCCCATTTCAAGGGCAGATTAATTGATAGACAAACTAGGTGCTGCCAGATACTTAAGTACCTTTGACTTGACAGCAGGGTACTGGCAAATAAAAATGGCACCAGGAGCAAAAGAAAAGACAGCATTCTCCACACCTGATGGGCATTATCGGTTTACTGTTATGCCCTTTGGTTTAAAGAATGCCCCTACCACCCTCCAAAGGTTGGTGAATCAAGTCCTTACTGGCTTGGAGTCCTTTAGTGCAGCTTATCTTGACGATATTGCTGTCTTTAGATCCAGCTGGCAGGATCACCTGGTCCACCTGAAGAAGGTTTTGAAGGCCCTGCAAGCAGCAGGCCTCTCTATCAAGGCATCCAAATGCCAGATAGGGCAGGGAACTGTGGTTTACTTGGGACACCTTGTAGGTGGAGACCAAGTTCAGCCACTCAAGCCCAAGATCCAGACTATTCTGCACTGGGCAGCTCTAAAAACCCAGACTCAAGTCAGGGCATTCCATGGCTTGACTGGGTACTACAGGAGGTTTGTGAAGGGATATGGATCTATAGTGACACCCCTCACTTACCTCCAAGAAAATACCCAAGAAGGTAAACTGGACTGTAGAATGCCAACATGCTTTTGACACCCTGAAACAAGCAATGTGCACAGCACCAGTTCTCAAAGCTCCAGATTACTCCAAGCAGTTCATTGTGCAGACTGATGCCTCTGAACGTGGGATAGGGGCAGTTTTGTCCCAAACAAATGATGATGGCCTTGACCAGGCTGTTGCTTTCATTAGCAGGAGGTTACTCCCCAGGGAGCAGCGTTGGAGTGCCATTGAGAGGGAGGCCTTTGCTGTGGTTTGGTCCCTGAAGAAGCTGAGACCATACCTCTTTGGTACCCACTTTGTAGTTCAAACTGACCACAGACCTCTCAGATGGCTAATGCAAATGAAAGGTGAAAATCCAAAACTGTTGAGGTGGTCCATCTCCCTACAGGGAATGGACTTTATAGTGGAACACAGACCTGGGACTGCCCATGCCAATGCAGATGGCCTTTCCAGGTTCTTCCACTTAGAAAATGAAGACTCTCTTGGGAAAGGTTAGTCTCATCCTCTTTCGTATGGGGGGGGGGGGTTGTCTAAGGAAATTCCTCCTTGGAATGGTTACCCCTGACTTTTTGCCTTTGATGATGCCAAGTTATGATTTGAAAGTGTGCTGAGGCCTGCTAACCAGGCCCCAGCACCAGTGTTCTTTCCCTAACCTGTACTTTTGTTTCCACAATTGGCACACCCTGGCATCCAGGTAAGTACCTTGTAAGTGGTACCCCTGGCACCAAGGGCCCTGATGCCAGGAAAGGTCTCTAAGGGCTGCAGCATATCTTATGCTACCCTGGGGACCCCTCACTCAGCACAGACACACTGCTTGCCAGCTTGTGTGTGCTGGTGGGGATAAAATGACTACGTCGACATGTCACTCCCCTCAGGGTGCCATGCCAACCTCACACTGCCTTAAGGTATAGATAAGTCACCCCTCTAGCAGGCCTTACAGCCCTAAGGCAGGGTGCACTATGCCATAGGTGAGGGCATAAGTGCATGAGTACTATGCCCCTACAGTGCCTAAGCAAAACCTTAGACATTGTAAGTGCAGGGTAGCCATAAGAGTATATTGTCTGGGAGTCTGTCATACACGAACTCCACAGCACCACAATGGCTACACTGAAAACTGGGAAGTTTGGTATCAAACTTCTCAGCACAATAAATACACATTGATGCCAGTGTACATTTTATTGTGAAATACACCCCAGAGGGCATCTTAGAGATGCCCCCTGAAACCATACCGACTACCAGTGTGGGATGACTAGTTTTAGCAGCCTACCACACACCAGACATGTTGCTGGCCACATGGGGAGAGTGCCTTTGTCACTCTGTGGCAAGTAACAAAGCCTGTACTGGGTGGAGGTGCTTCTCACCTCCCCCTGCAGGAACTGTAACACCTGACGGTGAGCCTCAAAGGCTCACCCCCTTTGTTACAGCACCCCAGGGCACTCCAGCTAGTGGAGTTGCCCGCCCCCTCCGGCCACGGCCCCACTTTTGGCAGCAAGGCCGGAGGAGATAATGAGAAAAACAAGGAGGAGTCACTGGCCAGTCAGGACAGCCCCTAAGGTGTCCTGAGCTGAGGTGACTCTGACTTTTAGAAATTCTCCATCTTGCAGATGGAGGATTCCCCCAATAGGATTATGGATGTGCCCCCCTCCCCTCAGGGAGGAGGCACAAAGAGGGTGTAGCCACCCCCCAGACCTAAACACACCCCTAAATCGAGTATTTAGGGGCTCCCAGAACACAGCAAGATAGATTCCTGCAACCTAAGACGAAGGACTGCTGAGCTGAAAAACCTGCAGAGAAGACGGAGACACCAACTGCTTTGGCCCCAGCTCTACCGGCCTGTCTCCCCACTTCAAAAGAACTGCTCCAGCGACGCATTCCACAGGGTCCAGCAACCTCTGAAGCCTCAGAGGACTGTCCTGCATCTAAAAGGACCAAGAACTCCCGAGGACAGTGGCTCTGCTCCAAGTAAGAAGCATCTTTGCAACAAAGAAGCAACTTTGAAAGAACACACGTTTCCCGCCGGAAGCGTGAGACTTTGCACTCTGCACCTTACGCCCCCGGCTCGACTTGTGGAGAAACAACACTACATGGAGGACTCCCCGGCGACTGCGAGCCCGTGAGTAGCCAGAATTGACCCCCCTGAGCCCCCACAGCGACGCCTGCAGAGGGAATCCAGAGGCTCCCCCTGACCGCGGCTGCCTGCTTCAAAGAACCCGACACCTGGTAAAGACTCTGCACCCGTAGCCCCCAGGACCTGAAGGATCCGACCTCCAGTGCAGGAGCGACCCCCAGGTGGCCCTCTCCATTGCCCAGGTGGTGGCTACCCCGAGGAGCCCCCCCCCTTGCCTGCCTGCATCGCTGAAGAGACCCCTTGGTCTCCCATTGAACTCCATTGCAAACCCGACGCCTGTTTGCACACTGCACCCGGCCGACCCCGTGCCACTGAGGGTGTATTTTTTGTGCTGACTTTTGTCCCCCCCGGTGCCCTACAAAACCCCCCTGGTCTGCCCTCCGAAGACGAGGGTACTTACCTGCTGGCAGACTGGAACCGGGGCACCCCTTTCTCCATTGAAGCCTATGCCTTTTGGGCACCACTTTGACCTCTGCACCTGACCGGCCCTGAGCTGCTGGTGTGGTAACTTTGGGGTTGCCCTGAACCCCCAACGGTGGGCTACCTTGGACCCAACTTTGAACTGTGTAGGTGGTTTACTTACCTGCAAAACTAACAAACACTTACCTCCCCCAGGAACTGTTGAAAATTGCAGTGTCCAGTTTTAAAATGGCTTATTGCCATTTGTGTGAAAACTGTATATGCTATTTTGCTAATTCAAAGTTCCTATAGTTCCTAAGTGAAATACCTTTCATTTAAAGTATTGTTTGTAAATCTTGAACCTGTGGTTCTTAAAATGAACTAAGGAAATATATTTTTCTACGTAAAAACCTATTGGCCTGGAATTGTCTTTGAGTGTGTGTTCCCCATTTATTCCCTGTGTGTGTACAACAAATGCTTAACACTACCCTCTGATAAGCCTACTGCTCAACCACTCTACCACAAAATAGAGTTATCTCTTTTTGCCACTATCTTACCTCAAAGGGGAACCCTTGGACTCTGTGCATGCTATTTCTTACTTTGAAATAGTACATACAGAGCCAACTTCCTACACAAAGGTTTTCTTGATAGCTATTTTTTACCCTTTATATTTCAGCAAATGAATTGCTGTAAAGCCGTTATAGAATGAAAACCCAAGGCAGGGTGCAGGAGTAAAACGTAGAGAAAAATTGCAGATTTTTTCACCTCAATTTCAATATATTGTTTTTTCAGTTGTTATTTTCTGTAGGAAACCCTTGTAGGATCTACACAAATTACCCCTTGCTGAATTCAGAATTTTGTCTACTTTTCAGAAATGTTTCGGTTTCTGGGATCCATCATTGGTTTCATGCCCATTTCTGTCACTGACTGGAAGGAGGCAGAAAGCACAAAAAATCGTAAAAATGGGGTATGTCCCAGTAAAATGGCAAAATTGTGTTGAAAATTTGGGTTTTCTGATTCAAGTCTGCCTGTTCCTGAAAGCTGGGAGGCTCGTGCTTTTAGCAACGCAAAACCTTTGTTGATGCCATTTTCAGGGAAAAAAACAAAAGCCTTCTTCTGAAGCCCCTTTTTCCCATTTTTTAAAAAAAACAAATTTCCACTGTATTTTGGCTAATTTCTTGGCCTTCTTCTGGGAAACCCACAAAGTCTAGGTACCTCTAAAATCCCTAAGATGTTGGAAAAAAAGGACGCAAATATTATGTGGGTAGCTTATGTGAACAACAAGTTATGAGGGCCTAAGCGCCAGCCAGAATAGATTGGTTTTTCGAACCCAACTGCAGCTGAAGGAAGAGAACTTTACCCATATGGATTCACATCTGTACAACAAAAAGAGGTGAGCAGATGCCGCAATTGACTAAAAGTTCTGCTTAATCTGTGGGGCGGAGCTCCATCCTGAAGCCGCTATAAGTGGGTAAGAGACTACATCTGATCCTTAGTCCCAGCATTTGGTACATGGCAAACTAGTAAGAAGTGTATAAATTTAACCTAATCTCCCTGCCACTGACAGAAATCTGACATTTGCACATTTCATGTGTCCGAACTGAGTAATCGCAAGGCGGCCTCAAAGGCAATCCCACAGAGGTTACCTTTTTACGATACTCAACACACAGCTAGGGGAGGTGAATGTGCTGAGTTTGACACAGATAGTGCACTTGATCCCTGAGTGTGATTAATATGGACGAGGCCTCACCGATTTGACCACTGGGCATGGCCAAGACTGTACACATATGCTCTGGGTGTGATATAGGGCCAACACCCTAATCTTATCTTTTAGGCAAAAAAAGTTTCTCAGCACTACTGGTCTCTTAAACACTGGTAGTGTCTGAAAGAAGTGATAGCTATTATTTGCTTGGACCGCTGGGCATGACACAGATGGTGTACTAAGCCAATGGGTGTGAAACAGGGTGCAATTTGAACGTTAAGGAAAGATTTGGACCTTGGAGATTAGGTGTAGGTGGTGCTTGGCCAAGGAAGGCCTGTAGTTCTCAAGTTGTTCCTTCTTCTCAGCATAAATTGTTGCTATCTTTGTCCTCAAGCCAATATTTGCAGACTATCCGGCTCACTTAGTCCTGTGTACCATGCAGAGACTCTCCCTTGACACCGAGCAGCATGCAGTAGGAGCGGACTAAGATTCTTTTGGACAAAGTCATCATTTATTTTCTGACACTTTTTTCTCTCTCTTCTCTTTTATTTCCATTGTGGTTTTCAGTTGATGCATTGTTGATGTTGTGGTGCTGATAAAGTACTGCAATTATATTTCATGTTGAAATCCTATTTCTTTTTAAATGTTTAATGTGTGCATGAAGAAGTCATTACCTTTCTCTCACAGATCATTATTTCATATCTGCTATTCCACTGCTAAAAACAGATTATACTGTTTTGAACTAACCATTGCACTTTCTTTGATGTTGTGACCCTTCTTATGCATTGTTTTGTGTATTGTGAAAAGTGTGTTTGATGTATCTCTGTCTGAAGTTGAGCTCATAGCTAGTACTTGTTGCCGGCATAATTCCCTGTACATAGTTCTCCATTATCAGAGTAGGATTTAGGATTGTTTAAAGCTCAAGAGAGTTGCAACTGCGTTAGTCCCTTAAAAAAGGTCTCCAACCCATCATGGAGTCGCTGTTAAGCCACATGCAAACTAAATTCTGAAAGCTGTAAAAAAATATAAATAAATTCTGCCATGAACAACATGCACATATTAATGCACATGCATTCCCCTGGCCAGGGTGGGGGACCTTCGAAACCAACATCCTAGAACATAGGAGGACACACCTTCAGACTAAATGTGTAGGGCAAAGGAAAGCTAAAACAGAGGCACTGTTAGAACTATGGGTCATCTTCAAGGTGGCCTTGACCTGTAACCACCCAGAACTCACAACCAAGGCTTCCACACCTACCCCACCAGTAGTAGGTACGGAGGTGCTCTCTCTGATGCCTACCATCCCAGCCACTCCTATACTAGGTTACACCAATCTGCCGGTCCTCTGGGCAGTGAGCAGCTGGGTCCAGGTTTGATGAACCACCAAGCCACAGGCACAGATGATTCCAGGCACATCCCAGGTCGTCATTAGGATTCCTTCAATTTCAACCCTGGTCTGATGTGTTCTGTCATTCAAACCCCAGCAGCATGTGAAGTACATACTCCAACCCATCCGAAAGAGCACTCTCAGGTGACTGGGAGGTTCACACC
This sequence comes from Pleurodeles waltl, assembly GCF_031143425.1. NCBI lineage: Eukaryota > Metazoa > Chordata > Amphibia > Caudata > Salamandridae > Pleurodeles > Pleurodeles waltl. The sequence goes on from NC_090445.1 coordinate 360,782,296, forward strand.
GGTCCTAGACAGTGCCACCTCTAGCAGTAGCGAGGAAGAGAGCTTCAGTCCTTCAGGACCTAACAGTGAGGGAGAGTGCCAGATTGATCCCACCAACCAAAGTGGAAAATAGGGAACCTAGGCCAGATACCACCAAAACACTTAATGACACACACACTGAACCAGGCTGTTCAAGGGAGGACCCCCTGGTTACATTAATAGTAAACGACACACCTTACAACTTTCTGTCATGCCTAGGGGCAGGAACAGTCCCCTTATCAAAAAACACCACCATCATTCAAGGGGTATGGTGACTAGGGTCCCCTCCACAGAACCGCTCAAGCTGGTGATAGGAAATAGTCGGATGAGGGAACAGTTACTGTATTTTCCTGCATCACTGACTAATATATTAGGACGGGACCTAATGATGAAGATAAAAATGTCTATCCTTTTTGCCGAGAATGAGATGGCAGCCTGCCTTCCCCTGGAGTTCCCTTTCTAGAGCAGCAAACAGCAGGACTCACACATTACATGGACACCAGCCAGGGTTGTTCTAGCCAATCAAACCCCTTTTGGGGAAATCTTCCTGGAATATATGGAAAGCTTCTTCAAGCGATGGGAATTAGCTCAGCAATGGGCCAGTCACCCATGCAGCCTCCTAGTAGGGACCGCCCAAAAAATAACGTGGGTAGGCAACAAGAGACTCAAGGCCATGACATGCACATGCCTACTGAGTCCCCCGGGGTTAGGAGGATAGCTGGCACAGGAATAATGGTGGTAGCAGAAAGACCGAATGTATACCTGGGGTTACCAAGTTCAGTCTATGTCGCTACTCTGGCACCTCCACAAGCGGGAAAGCGGCACTATGCGGTGCACTCCCTGTGCCCAAAGTCCCTTATCTACTGCCAAATGTGGTACCAAAGCAAGTGACCGTTATGGGAGACTTGGCACACCCGGCAAATGAAACAATACCCCAAGGAGGTGTCCCCACCGATCACATGGGGAGTGTCCTGGAGAATGAGATGGGCAGGCCACCACCCATGCTCCCCATGCAGTAGCCCACTTGGAAAGGGGAAAAATAGGAGAAAGTCCAGAGAGATACCGCTAAGCTGGTCCAACAAAAGTTAAAAAAGACTGCGCTCTTGCAAATGGCCCCCGGTCTTGAAGAGCACTCCGCCTCAGAACTCCAGAGGGTTTCCACCAAGTCCTAGTGGCTTAAGTCAGGAAGGCTGACAGCAGCCAGACCTCAGAGAGTGCTACTAGTGCAGCAGAATGGGCCATGTGGATGACTGATGCTGCCTAAAGGTGTATCATGAGCAAAGAGCGATAATTCTTGGCTAGTCCCCGCAAAATCCCCATCCACAGAACCAAGCCCAGATCTACCCAAATACATCATACATTCAGCCACAGAGACATCAGGCAGCCCCACACAACCACAGGAGAGACCCAGTGGTTGGTGAAACACATGGCAAAAGCAACAGCAGACAAGGAACACAGCCCTCAAGGCCTGGGGCTACAGCCATGGAAGGGAGTGGTAACTATCTAGGAAGGAAGTGTCTTTACACAATCACAAAATCCAAGTATGCAGTTGGTCGGAAATCCCCAATAAGTTTGCATTCACATTATACCCACCTCAAGCGTCATCTAAAAAACTGAAGACTAGACAACATTAGGAGAAAACGCACGCCTTTACATGCGTTCAGGAAAAGCTCATGCTGCTGTACATTTTGTTGATTTGAAAATTACCCTAGAGTCTGCCATTCTAGTGCCTGTAAGAACCTAGGCCCCGCTCTACTGTTGGTCCTCTGGGAAGGGGTTGCCTGGCCTTGCCCCTTGGCGAGGGAAGTCTGGCGAGGCGGTAGGGTGCCCCCCCAACCATCCCTAAAAGCAGACACCCAGGTCCACGCATCCAAGCTCTTGCCGAACGGCTACAAGTCGAAAGGACACCATTCTGCAACAGCAGGCCTCCAGCTATGACGGCCCCCTTTCAGTTCGAAAACAAAGTAATGTTCCAGTGCCAGGAACTATGGCCCTCATTACAACCCTGGCGGTAAATGCTGCTTACCGCCATGCAGAAGACCGCCAACATACTGCTGCGGCTGCGGAATTCCGCTACAGCTATTACGACCCACAGCTCGGAATCTGCCATAATATAGACACCTACACAAGTCCACCACACCAAAGGTCAGTATTAAACTGGTGATAACAAAACCAACACCGTCATGCCAACAGGAATACGCCCACACTATCACAACCCATGAAACAACTTGACGGTCTTTCAACCGCGGTAATCCATTGGCGGTACACACGGCCGCGCTCACAAATACAAAACACAACCACATTGGACAATTTGAAATACACACACCTGATACACATACACACACCACTCCCACACACTCACAACACTATAAAACACACACCCACATTACCCACAAACCCTTACTACCAGAAATTTGAAAGCAGGCCAAAGAGAGACCCTACCTAAAACAACACCAGCATCCACAGATACACAACACCATCACTTACACAACATCCACGCACCTCAAACAACACACACCATCACATCCTCTCACACATCACAACACACACCACCTCACACATCACCCACAACACATCATGGCACCTCAATGAGACCCCAGGTTCTCTGAGGAGGAGCTCAGGGTCATGGTGGAGGAAATCGTCCGGGTAGAGCCACAGCTATTCGGGTCACAGGTGCAGCACACCTCCATTGCAAGGAAGATGAAGCTATAGCGGAGAATTGTTGACAGGGTCAACGCAGTGAGACAGCATCCAAGAACTAGGGATGACATCAGGAAGAGGTGAAACCACCTACGGGGGAAGGTGCGTTCCGTAGTCTCCAGACACCAGATTGCTATACAGAGGACTGGCGGTGGACCCTCACCTCCTCCCCCACAACTAACAACATGGGAGGAGCAAGTCTTGGCAATACTGCATCCTGAGGGCCTTGCAGGAGTAGCAGGAGGACTGGACTCTGGTAAGACATATCTTTATTACCATATCCCCCACCTGCATGCCATCACATACCCCCAGCCTCACCCCCATCACTCCAACACCTCACATATGCCCCACGATCACTACTCAGCCATCCCAATAACAAGCCCTGCATGCAAAAATAAAGCATGGACACCCATCACCAAAGCATGTCCACTACAGATACCCGCACAGACCCCAATCCGACTATCACACAAGGACCAAGCCAAGAATGCAAGCACTGGAGTACAGGGTCACTCACCCAATGCACACGATGGCACACACAGATGCAATAATCTTCCCTTAACACCCCTACAGGACCCCTACCCAACGTCATCGGGGACCCACAGTGATGACAGCAGCTCTGCACAACTGGATCAAGATGACCAGCCTGGCCCATCAGGGACCTTGGGACAGTCGGTTCCCCTGACAAAGTCCCAAACCACCACTGAACCTCCCCCCGCAGGAAAGACCAGCACAGCACCCACTCAGTGGGCCCATCCCTCTGTCCCCAGGACACGTCAATCAGAAGTGTGTCCACCACTACAGGGAACCCAGGCAACCCCACTAACACAGGACGATCAGGACCTGGGGGCAGTGGCAGTGGACTCATGGTTCAGGGGACAGAGGCACAGGAACACAGGGAAGCTGGGATGACTGCTGTGTGACAGGGGGAGGCCAGGCCCAGGGAACCCACTCTCCACAAGGCACTCTCCAACATCATGGGAGCTTACCATCATTCCCAAGAGACGATGGCAACGGTACTGGCCAAGTTTCAGGAGACCCAGCGGCTGCAGCAGGAACACTGCCTTGGGATCAGGGCGGACTTGAAGTCCATTAACAACACCCTAGTCACCATTGCATGGGTGCTGCAAGACCTTGTCAACACCAGGAGGGACACAGTGGCAAAACAAGGGGCCCCTGACACTAGCCTGGATGATGAACAGCCCTCCACCTCTGCCGGCGCTAGTGGACAGGAGGTACCGCCACAGAAACACGACACCAGCACCCCAGCCCCTGCAGATGAGAACTACACGCAAATGGTACCTGAGATCCAGGAACAAGACAGAGAACATTGCCAAGACCCCTGCCAGGAAATGAGACCCCCCTGAACGTCACCCTTCTGTCCCACTTTGTCACCCTGTCCATCCTTCAACTGCCATTGCTCCACTTCCTATGCCCCTTTGGACAATGCACCTGTGAAACAAATAGACTGGACTCTGCCATGGACATTCCTCCACCATCCCCTCAGCCCATTTTACAACCCCCTCCACTTATTTTCACAGAAATAAACACACTTCAATTACAAAACAATCTGGAGTCAGTCTGTGCTTTCACAAACGTGTAATTGCAATAACCATGGAATATAGCAATGTCAATTTACTTGTGCACATACCGATGTAACACAGCTGTAGGCCTGGAGGAAATATAGCAGAGGGCACAAAGTGGAACCTACATCTGTGAAATGGAAAGGCAAAGTGACAAGTTAAGGGTCCAGGGTCCATAAAGTATGCTAGCTCCAGAAATTGTATGAGATGTGGGAGGCAGTGAAATGTTCTTACCTGTGTCTCACTGGAAGTATTGCATGATTATGTTGTTTCGGTTGTCAATATCCTCTTCTTCTGCCTCCTTTTCTTCACTGTCCACAGGCTCCACAGCTGCCACAAGACCACCAGCTACCCCATCCTCCTGCAGAAAAGGCAACTGCCGTCGAAAAGCCAGGTTGTGCATCATACAGCAGGCCACGATGATCTGGCACACCTTCTTTGGTGAGTAGTAGAGGGAACCACCTGTCATATGGAGGCACCAGAATCTGGCCGTCAGGAGGCCGAAGGTTCGTTCGATCACCCTCCTAGTTCGCCCATGTGCCTCATTGTAGCGTTCTTCTGCCCTTGTCCTGGGATTCCTCACTTGGGTAAGTAGCCATGACAGGTTGGGGTAACCAGAGTCACCTGCAAATATCGAAGGACAACTGTTAGACACACACTAACCCTTAGGGACAACCCAATACCCAGACACCTATTCACACTGTATTGGGTCTTTGGCCTCACCTATTAGCCACACCCTGTGCCTCTGGAGTTGGCCCATCATATAAGGGATGCTGCTATTCCTCAATATGTAGGCGTCATGCACTGAGCCAGGAAACTTGGCATTCACATGGGAGATGTACTGGTCTGCCAAACACACCATCTGCACATTCACAGAATGGTAGCTCTTCCGGTTTGTGTACACCTGTTCACTCCTGCGGGGGGTACCAATGCCACATGTGTCCCATCCATGGCACCAGTGATGTTGGGGATATGTCCCAGGGCACAGAAATCACCTTTCACTGTAGGCAAATCCTCCACCTGAGGGAACACGATGTAGCTGTGCATGTGTTTCAGCAGGGCAGACAACACTCAGGACAACACGTTAGAGAACATTGGCTGTGACATCCCTGATGCAATGGCCACTGTTGTTTGAAAGGAATCACTTGCCAGGAAATGGAGTACTGACAGGACTTGCACTAGCCAGAGTTGGATGGGCGCTTGAGGGCATCACAGCAGCCAAAATCGGGTGAGTATACTCTCATTCAGCTGATTTTGCATGCATCACAAGGTGTCAGGGCGGGGGAGGTGGGCAGTGGGTTCCCCTAGGCCAGGGCGATCTTGGTAGACAAGGTCCCTTGTGAGGCAGGCTATGTGGCACCACAACCCGATTAGTGGTTAAAGCAATCTACACCTAGTCAGGCTCCTGTGACTTCCAGGTGTGCAGCAATTGGGCTTAGGCTTCGTACCCCATGGGCATGTGATTAATCTAGGAACTATAAGTGCATGGCGTAGTACAGAGGGCTGCTCACTGTCTGTTGTGTCCGACAACGGTAGTGGTGTTGCATGCACTGAACATGCCTTTCTTCTGTCTCCCCCTCCCCCTTTTTGTGGTCTCCCTGTTCTTGTGTGCAATAGCATCATCAGACAGAGGAGCATTGGCACCAGAGCAGGAGGGAGCTGCATCCCACTTGGCCCTGGAGGGTGAAGCAATGGAGTCTGAAGCCACCAGTGGGACGGGGGGTGAGGGGAGCTCTACGGCGGGGACAGGAGCAGAGACCAGCGACAGCGAGTCCTCCTCTGATGGGAGCTCCCTTGCGGTGCGGCCACCTCTGTGCCCACTGCATCACCAGGTACAGCCGCCACCCCCCTACCAGCATCGCCCTCCCAGCAGCCCCTCAGCGTGTATCCCGTGCCTGCTCACCCAGGAGGGGGGGATCTCCTTCGCCCCAGGCACCTCAGGCTCTGCCCCAGTCATGCCTGCTGCCCTCAGTGAGGAGGCTATTGACCTCCTGAGATCCCTCACTGTTGGGCAGTCTACCATTCTGAATGCCATCCAGGATGTTGAGAGGCATTTGCAACAAACAAATGCATACCTGGAGGGCATTCATTCTGGCCAGGCAGCCCAACAGAGAGCATTTCAGGCTCTGGCCTCAGCACTGATGGCAGCCATTCTACCTGTGTTCAGTCTCCCCCCTCCAACCTCCTCCACCCAGACCCAGTCCCCTGGAACTCAGCCTATCCCGAGCACACCATCAGACCAGCATGCACATACATCAACACACAAGAGTGGCTCAGGCAAATATAAGCACCACACATCCCACAGGCACTCACACAAGCATCATATCCATGCACACATACCAACATTCACTTCCTCCACTGTGTACCGCTCATCCACGTCTCCCTCCTCCCTCCCAGTTTCATCTCCACTCACACCTGCATGCACTACATCCTCAGCCACTACCTCCATCACCAGCACGCCCATCAACACACACCGCTCATGTGCACTCACCACCCCACTACCATTCACACATCCCCAGTGTCCTCTCCCAGTGTGTCAGTGAGCCCGCCTCCCAAAGTACACAAACGCAGGCACACATCCACCCAACAGCCATCCACCTCACAACAGCCTCCAGCCCATGCACTTTCACCCAAATTCAGCATACGTACACCTCCTACAACCACTACCTCTTCCTCCACTCCCAAACCCCAAACCCCCTCCATCTACCCATCCCAGTGTGTCTAAAAAACTTTTCCTGGCTAACATTGACCTTTTCCCTACACCTCCCTCCGTCCTTCTCCTGGGGCCAGGCTTTCCAGGTTCCAGCCCAGCACCTCAGCTACCACATCCCCAGGAACAGTGGTGCCAGCAACTGCGTGGTCATGGAGTGCACCAACCATCAGGGCTGCCAGTGTGCCACGGAGCGAGGGCAAGTACATTCCACCACCTACCAAGGTTAAAAAGGTGCCCTCATCCCGAGGGAGAAGCCGAAAACACCTGCCACCAAGGGGTCAGTGAAAACTAAAGGGGATAGTGGCAAGACAACTGCGCCACCATCAAAGGTGGGGAAGGGCCAAAAACTTAAGGGCAGGTCAGAAGACGGCATGGTGGCATCGACCGAGGGACCAATGTCTTCTGTCCGCATCCACGCCAACCTGTCCGGCGGCGACCACCACCACCTGCACCGCCAACTGCACCACCTCCGGCACGTCTACAGCTGCTGCGACAGTCCCCAGCCTCTTCCCCGGTGGGCAGCCGTCCGACGCTGCAGGAGACATCCAGTTTTCTCCCTCAGCAGGTGCTGACACATGCCTCGCTGCCAGCACCGCCGCCACAGACCCCGCAGCCAGCACCACTGCCACAGACCCCACCGCCAGCACCGCCGCCACAGACCCTGCAGCCAGCACCGGTGCCACAGACCCTGCCGCCAGCACCGCTGCCACAGACCCCGCAGCCAGCACCGCCACGACTGACACTGCTACATGCACCGCCACAACTGACACCGCCGCAAGCACCGCCAGCGGCCCCGCAACGTCCTCGGACAGTGGCACCACCGCAGACATGCCTACCATCCCCAGTGGTCAGTCGTCCGATGCTGGTGGTGAGTTCCAGGACCCTGGGCAGCTTCCATGAAGCACTACTGTCATCACAGTTGTCATCTGCAGGTGGAATGCGAAACCGCAGCAGTGTGGGGTATGTCACAGCCTCCATGGCGTATCATGCTACCTGCACCTCAGCAATCTCATAGCACACACACCCAGGTGAGTGAATTGTACTGGCCACACTGCAAGTGGAGCACTCTGGGCACCAAGCCCGCTCCAGAACCAGTGGAGAAAGGCATCCACTACCTCAGTCCTTGGCAGGATGAAGCACTTTGGGCACCAAGCCCGCTCCAGAACCAGTGGAGTATCACATCCACTACCTCAGCCCTTGGCAGGATGAAGTACTCTGGGCACCAAGCCCCCTCCAGAACCAGTGGAGTATCACATCCAATACCTCAGTCCTTGGCAGGATGAATCACTCTGGGCACCAAGCCCCCTCCAGAACCAGTGGAGAAAGGCATCCACTACCTCAGTTCTTGGCAGGATGAAGCACTCTGGGCACAAAGCCCCCTCCAGAACCAGTGGAGTATCACATCCACTACCTCAGTCCTTGGCAGGATGAAGCACTCTGGGCACCAAGCCCCCTCCAGAACCAGTGGAGTATCACATCCACTACCACAGTCCTTGGCAGGATGAAGCACTCTGGGCACCAAGCCCCCTCCAGAACCAGTGGAGAAAGGCACCCACTACCTCAGTCCTTGGCAGGATGAAGCACTTTGGGCACAAAGCCCCCTCCAGAACCAGTGGAGTATCACATCCACTACCTCAGTCCTTGGCAGGATGAAGTACTATGGGCACCAAGCCCCCTCCAGAACCAGTGGAGAAAGGCATCCACTACCTCAGTCCTTGGCAGGATGAAGTACTCTGAGCACCAAGGGCCAGATGTATCATCACGGCCCTTTGCGATTCGGTAATAGCGATTTTTAAGAAATCGCTATTACCGACTCGCAAAGTGCCATGTATCACATTTGCGATTCGGTAATAGCGATTTCTTAAAAATCGCAAATGCTACTACCGAATCGCAAATTGCGATACCGGCCCCATTCGCAGCTATGGGCCTGTTGGCCCATACCTGCGAGTTTTTTGCATTTCCAAAATTGCGATTTCTGAACCAGAAATCGCAATTTTGGAAATGCAAAAGACCAGGGTGCTGGGGGCCTAAGGCCCGCTCTGCTGCACCCCAAAATCATTTTTTGCAACATGTAAGGTACACACATGCCAAAAGTGCATGTGTGCTTCACATGTTCAATTTAAAAATGCAGTTCAACTGCATTTTTAAATTTTGCACCAGGTTACCACCTGGTTGCATATCATGGTATTTTGCATGTGCAAAATGGCATTTTTGAAAAACTCGCAATTTGCGATTTTTTCCAGCATAGCCTTGCGACCTGGATTTTGTGAATCGTAAATTGCGACTCGCAATTTCCAGGTCGCAACGCAAGAAATCGCAATTTTATAGATTTCTTAATTGTGGTCTGCGAATGCCTTTCATGCATCGCAGACCACTGTTTTGCACTCGCAAACGGCCGAATTTACCGATTCGCACCATTTGAGATTGCAAAACTTTTTCATACATCTGGCCCCAAGCCCCCTCCGGAGCCAGTGGCGTATCACATCTAGTACCTCAGTCCTTGGCAGGATGAAGCACTCTGGGCACAAAGCCCCCTCCAGAACGAGTGGAGTATCACATCCACTACCTCAGTCCTTGGCAGGATGAAGCACTCTGGGCACCAAGCCCCCTCCAGAACCAGTGGAGAAAGGCATCCACTTGAGAGACGGTGGTTTTGCACTCCCCAGGATAAAGCAGTGGGGAAAGCACTCACTGGAGAGACTTTAGAGACTGTGGCTTTGCACTCCCCAGGATAAAACAGGGGGCAACCCACCCACTGGAGAGACTTGAGAGACTGTGGCTTCACACTCCCCAGGATACATCAATGGGCATGGAGCCCCCTCATGCAGCAGTGGCGTTGTGCGTTCATCTGGCTTAGGTGCCCCCCCTCCAACTCCCACTGAGGTGCCTGTTTCATTTCTATCTGATGCCCCTGGAGTGTTCTCTCCATTTCCAGTCAGGTGTCATATGTGGCCTTCGCCCATGCATTTTGGGCCCAGTGGTCTACGGACAATGATTGGTGCACTATCCGGACTTGTGTAGTTGGTGTACATAGTTGCGTTTACTGGATTTTGAACTTTGATAATGAGATTTCACATGATTACATTCGTTCAAATCAATTCCTTTTGTCCTTGCATTCTTTCAGGGGGTAGGGTGGTATATGTGTACTGTTGCTGCATGTATTTGGTGTATGGTGTTGTGGGTGGGGGTGAGGGTGTTGCGTGTTGCGTGTGTGTGTCACTCTCTTTTCCCTACCCCTCCCCCGTGTCGTAGGTGCATTACTCAGAGTGGTCGTCGCCGCCATAGTTTGATGCTCCTGATAGAAGAGAAGAAAGACCAGCATCAGCAGAATCTGCAATTCGGGCTCCATGGCGTCCTAGTTCCTCGTGGGGTGTGGAGAGGTGAGTGTTTTCCCTTCTGTGTACTGTTTCCGCTGTGTTTTTGTTTCATTGGTTCCGATCCGGTAAAGGTGGTGGATAGGCATCTTGTGATAGGGTGGGTGACACATTGTCTTCTGCCTGTCTGTTGGTGGTGTCCGCCGCGCTGTTTATTTGTACCGCCGTGGCAGTCGGAGTGTTAAAGTGTCTGTCTATGTTGGCGGTTTCAGCCACTGTCGTAATCCCATTTTTTTTCTCGCCGGCCTGTTTACGGTATTACCGCCGCTTTAACACCAACCGCCAGGGTTGTAATGAGGGCCTATGTTTCTCTGTGCACTTGGGATACTAAAGACCCCCTCAAACTTCAAAGTTCACGCAAATCCCACAGCTTATGAAGCAACAACATGGCACCAAGTCAGAAGGGAAACTCACCAGAGCAATCAGCCATCCCAGTTTATTAACCATATTGGGCAAATCTCAACGAGTCCCGGCCACATACCTGACTCCCACCATGAGCTAATGATCAGCCTCCTCCTCTCCCCAAAAGACTTCAAAACATCCAAAGGCTGCTCATCGGATTTACTCCCTCCAAACCAGTGAGGGGAGCATGTCACTGAGTCATTCTTGGACCCAGCTAGGGCAGCAGACCCAAAAATATCCTGGATCCAAAGGAGATGGTGTGCAGGGATGAAAAGAGATTCTGTAAATGACCTCCTCACCCCCATGCGAGGTGCACGGGCACTGTACCACTTCCTCCAGCCTGCTGATTTGATCATGTAGGGCCTCACATACAGTCTGAGAAGCAATAGGCCCGATCCCAGTTAGTGTTGCATCGAAGGTCACACGGAGCCACAGAGCACCTCTCCAACCCTCTAAAGCATACCAAAATAAAAACAGCATCACATGAAGATCTAAGAAGGCACCCACTGAACTGCAAAAAGTATCCCTAAACAAAGCTTCAGAGGAAAGGGTGTAGCCAAGACACCTAACTCCATTAGGGAGAACCTCATTCCATGCCACCTGCAGGAACTAGGGAGGCATAGATGTCCTCAGAACACCCCCTTCCTTTCATATCACACCATGCACATGTAGGTTAAAAGGTTCCAACCACATCAGTAAAGCACACACGCATGTTACAGAAAAATGGTTATGAAAAAAGAATAATAAAAACACACATTCCCAAAACACCATAAAAGTTAGATGCCACATTAAGTTAGGAGCACTCAGCCAATCAGAACACAACACATACACAACATGAAGAGATCATGCGCTCCTCATGCCGTACATCTGGACATGTTATCTATTGGCCTGCATTTTGTCCATTCAAGGTCGAGGCTTATCTGAACACTTTATCAGATGGTCAGATTTCGACTTGGTGACTAGGCACGGGTTCCTTTCTGCAAAGAATGTGTAGGAATATTTTATAACTCTTCAAGTATTTGTTTATAATGGTGCTCAGAACCCTGTAACTTTGAGAGACAGTCATCAGACCTTGACTCTGTACTGCCCTCTCCCGGCCACTGCGTTTAATGAAACCAACTGTTCCTTTTTTACAAACGCCTATTGTCTTTAATTTCTTTACGGTAAATCCGCATTCCAGCAACACTTGCAAAAACCCGTCTCTCCATGCCTGACCAGTCAGACGCTTTAAGGTTCATTCCTCAGTATGCAGTCCACTGGGAGTCCAGGAGACACAACTACCTGTTTAAAATCTGTCACACCTCTCCATTCCAAACCCATCATTGCCGTGGGATGAAGTTTGTCTCTGCTATCTAAATTGGTTACCTGGTGGTACACACCAGGTACGATCTGCTCTGGAGAGATCGGCTTCTCTGTGACCCTAGTTACACTGGCTCCTGTATCTCCCAGAGTCTCGACTTCAGCTCCATTGATTTTAAGCCTCTGCCTGCACCTTTCCATGCTGAGAGGCAAGGTAGCCAGGGTTGTAATTTTCACCCAAACCAAGGACACTAAGGTTGCCTCAGTTAACCCCTTTCTCATCTCTGGGACAATCTCCACTCCACACCTACACTACGTAACTATGTGGACTGCCCACCAGTGGGGGACTTCTTTGTGCAAACAGCATCTCTTCTCTTGTGTCCTGGCTGATAGCAGTCAAAACACTGACCTGCCTTCATCAGGTCACTGAACTTTCCTGCCTTTGTAGGATCAACGTTCTTCCCCAGATACCTATTCCTCTTGAAAGTGGCTTGGCTAGGGTTCCCTCCCTCCTCTGTAAGTTTTTGTGGGCCTTGTGAGGTCTCTTTCTGCTTTTGACCCTATTTTCCCTTGGCCTACCCCTGGAAGTGGACATGTCCTCCTTTGTCTTGGTCACCTCCCAGGTGTTGATTAGAAACCCAGGTTCTTACCCACTTATAAGCTGTCTCCCCCAGTTCCCTGGAAACCAAACAACTTTGACTCCACTAAGCACTGGTGTAACTTCCTTTGCATACAATGAGTCAGGTTGTGCTCTTCAAGAAATACATTATACAGCCCCTCATAAGTGCTGACTGGATCAGCTGTAATCCATCCCTTTAGTGACTTCACTGAGATATCTACAAAGTCCAAATAGGAATTTGTGCTCATCTTCTGGGTGTCCCTGAACTTCACCCTGTACTGTTGTGGGTTAAGACCAAATTCCTTGACTAACCATTGCTTCAGGTTGGAGTAAGATTTTCTCTCATCCCTCTGTAGGGTCAAGAGCCTATCCCTCCCAGCTTCTGGGATCTGTTCCTACAAGAGTGAACCCCGATCCTTAGAGTGGAGCCTTCTCAACTCAAGGGCCTTTTCAAATGCAGTCAACCATTTGTCAATATTATCCCCCACGGTGTACATGGGAACCATTCCCTTAGGAAGCCTGGGATTAAACTTTCCACCCCTGAGCACCTCAGCATCTTTTTCATTGTTTCTTCAACCATTTCCTCTTAATTTTGCCACCTCCCACTGCTCTCTAGCTAGTGCTAACCTCTTCTCTTCCAGGGCTATGGAAGCCAACTGAGACTAGATTCTTGCCTTCTGGGGGCCTATCTGGGTCCTCTGTGAAGGAGCATCTTCTCCTCCCATTATCTGGAAGTGTGAACGAGAAGAAATAGTTGCGGTTTCATCATCCACCTCCTGGAGGTGACTGGAAGAGTCACCCTCCCCTTCCTTCTCTGCAGCTGTCTGTGCCCAGGCCTTAAGAGACTTAATCAACTCTGCCTTCCTGATCTTGTTGTTATTAGGTAACCGCCTGGATCTGCACTAAACCCTAAGCTCAGCCACTTTGAGTTTGTTCAATTTAGCCAGATCCAGCTCCATGGTATCCCTAGTTTTGGGTCACAGAAACTTTACAATCAAATATAGAACAAATTTAGAAAAATCAAAAGAATAGATAAAAAATCAGTTTTAGTCCAAGTTTTTAAAATTCAAAATCAAATGTTTTGTTCTAAGTCAATTTAGCGGATTTTTACAGATCTTATTATACTTTACTTTACGGTGTAATTCAAACACAAGTACGTGTCCACACTGCTGAACACCAAATATGTTGAAGGATGGTTTATTAGTAGGGTAATATACTTTACTTTATGGTGTAATTCAAACACAAGTACGTATCCATGCTGCTGAACACCAAATATCTTGGAGGATGGATTATTAGTAGGGATGAGTATGCACCCACCACTAGCAATAAGACCACCACACCAACATAAGGTCCATTCAAAGTCTCAATACTTTAGCTCCTGAAGTGTGGCTCAATGGTTAGAGCAGCAGACCCTAAAGCAGAGATCTGGCTCAAGACCAGTGTTCAAGTCCTGCTTTGGCAGGTCTTGGGCTCAATTCCCCTAGACCAGATAATTCTCGCCTCTGTGCCTAATCTAATTCATGGGTCCCACTCTGCAACTCTGGGCAATAGCTTGCTTAATCTCCACAACGGCCCCAACAGCGCTTGGATGCCTGCCTTCACCCTGGGGGTGCTCAGGAGTGGGCACCTCACAGGGAAAAGCCAGGAGGGGTTCCATAGCGGTATGAGTACAGTGCCTTGAGACCCTAACGGGTGAGTAGTGCGCTATACAAGTGCTAATTTTTAAACTCAATCCTTGGTAGTTGGCTGTGAACAGGCAGGCTTAACTTAGGAGACAGGAATGTAAAGCATTTAAATGCACCAATACAGTAAATATGTAAGACACAATGCACAATAAAAAATCCCACACCAATTTATAATATTAGCAACTGTTTTTATCTTTAAAATGACGCCGCAACAACAAAAATCCAATATAGGGAACAGGAGATATGCATTTTTAAAGATTAAATCACACAATGTGCCTTCTAGTGTTGAAAAGCCAGTATTGCCAACTGGGGCCATCTGGTCATGCTAGCCCAGGACCAAGTCACAATTTGAGGCCGACTGCATAGAACCCTGCTTGGATACACTGAGCTGGAGGCCTTGGTCAAAGTTTTACCTTCAGACGTAGTCATTTCTCTTGGGATATTTCTCTTGTCGTCAGGCGAGGCTCCTCGTCAGGCCAGGATCCGATGCAACATCATCGACTTGGCTCAGCATGAGCTCCAGGTCAACTCCTGGAAATCTAGGTGACAGGGAAAAGCTCTGGAGAATCAACTGGAAGATCCTGAAATTCAGGCCGGGTTGAGGTTCATCAGCGGCAGCTAGACTCTCATCGACAGGTCCGACACCCTATATAGCTTTTTCCAAGTTGCTCCAAACTTCTCCAAACATCTGGAACTTCTTCCTGAAGTTCACCTTGGGGTTCTAAGTGTCCAAAATCCAAAGTCAAGGGTCTAGAAGCTCTGGGATGGTCCTTGGAAGTTTGGACCACATCCCAAAATGCAACTGGCCAAATCCCTAAAAGCCCACTGGACCCACTCCAGGCTGAGGACTTCTTGGGGAGATGGTGCAGGGAAGCTCTGTCAACCTGTTGATTTCAGAGAGTCCAGTAACCCTTTCAGAAGCAAGGAAAAGTGCTGAGGGCTGTAGTCCCCAATATGCAGCAGGAGCAGTCCTTCAGAGAGCAGTCCTTTGGGTGCAGACCAAGGTTCCAACACAGAAGTCCTTTTTCTCCTTGTAGTTTCAGGCAGCAGATCTGAGTTGCTATGCAGTTCTCACAATTTATTCAATGGTCTGGGGCCAACCCTGTTCAATAAAAGGCAGGGTGCCACCCAAAAGCATAACAGCTCGCTCTAAAGTGTGGCATATCCTTGTTCCACAAAGCACTGCACTTTAAAATCCAAGATGGTGGATCCAGCACCGTAAGACCTTGCTAAACCAACCTACTTGTGTGGCTCCTTTCCATTAACACTCCCCCTCCAGACCATCTGCAAATTCCTTTCCTTGGCCTTCCATCTGGCTGGAGGTACAGGGAGAGCGGTTAGGCCTGGCTGGCATTGCTTTTTGTTCTGTTCTCTTTGAAGCCCAGTTTGATTTACCCAGCCCCCTTTCTGGCCAGTGCCCTGCGGCTGCAGAGCTCCCCAACTAGATGACATCTACTCTATGCAGGCCACTTGTCACCTGATCAAAGAAGCCTGGCTAAGCCTGTTAAGGCTGACCAATCAGGAGAGGCTACTAAAAGGTGTAATTTCGGCTCACAGAAAAGAAAGTCTTAGAACTTTTTTTTCTGCAATAGTTATGATACATCCAACAGTGGCAAATTGTTGGATTTATCATTCCTAATCTTGTGAGTCCTTGAATTGTATTTCTAGCTCCTTCCTAGCACTATTTATATTTAAATAAATATTCCAATGTTAGCCAAACGGGCTAGGTATCTACAATGGAGAAAAAGAAAATGGGCATTTTTGCCCTTACCAGGGCAGATAAAACATCTTTTATAATGTCCCTGCTTATATTTACATGACACCACACTCAACACTCCTGGGGCACATGGGGAGACTTTAGGGGTGATTAACACTTTGGAAGTGCCTTTAATTCCAAAGTTGAATTTGCATATATTTTACTGTTAAAGATAGTCTGCAAAGCAGGGCTGCTTTTAAGAGTGACAGTAGGTGACAGAGCACTGTACAGTATGGTCCAGTGCAGGAAATCTACTGGGCTTCTAAACCTCTCTGCCATAATATATATTAGGGATGTATTGGTAATTTGAAGCCTCCTTGCCTTATTATATAATGGGGACTTGCAGGAGTCTGTCATTGGAAATTTTAATTATACCTAATTATCATATACCTTTTTAATCAGAGCACTTGCCCTGGGCTTGATTAGCAGAGCCCAGGGCACAGCCAGAGTCAGTTACCACCAGTATCAGTCAAATAAAATTGGGGTGAACAGGGCTAAAACGATGACTTTCTTACAATGCTTAGCACATTGAATTTGTTACTTGTCTTATCTTCTTCCTAGTGAAAGGAAAAAAGTACATGCAGGATGTAAATAATTATAATAATGTTTAGGTCTCTCATATGGGCAGCTATAGATGTCTGTTGTTGTAAGCTTAACAGTGGACTTTGTGCCAGCCCATTGCTTTTCAATGGTTGATTTTCTTGTCTAGCTCATTTGCTTGCTTCTTAATCAATTACTTCCCTTCCTTTTATTGTGTTCATTCTTTCCCTGGAGCATATCCTGTTTGCCATCCTTCTTACTGGATAAGTTGTACCCTTTGATTGCTTACATGGGGACTACTTGATTTCCTTTTCCTTTGAGGACTTCATGTGGATGCAGGTGCTTTCTTTGCTGATTGTCCCCTCATCTACCCGCTCCTATACTATCTGTTTTTCTCTCCCAAAATCCTAGCTTATCCCTTGCTTCATGGACCATCCCAGTACCACTCTGCTCTTGTGTGTTTTTCTTTAAAACTACCCAGAAATTTCATTACTCACCACCACTCAGAGACAATGATTTGCTTCACCTGCCCGTTTCTCCAATTTTTTTGTTTGATGGCCTGGCAATTGTAATTTTCTATCAGGCCACTCCTCTCTAAGAAAAAACAATTTTGTGCGGTTTTTATATTTTTTAATTGATTGCTTCAAATCTGATATATGCCATTATGGTGACATAAACATGCTTATGAATAGGGGCACCATGATGCATGTACGCATAGACATAATCACAGAAGGGTTGTCTAGTTCAGCTTTTTAGGTTCGCCTGCACAGCACTTGCAAAATCTTCTGTATTAAATAGATCTTAAAAGGGGCTCACATCCCGCCTCCTCTTGCTTTCCTTGCTTCCATTGGGTCATGTGCTTGCCACTTAGTTTTCCTCTATTTTAAGTGGTTGTAGCAGTATTTTCTTGCTTTTACCAATGCTTTTTGCATTTCTTTTTCTGTACTTTTGTCTTATCAGGCTCCCGTGGCCCAAGAACTCATTTCATGTCACTTTGATGTGTGGAGCTTTTTTTTTACTTTGCACCACTGCATTTATTTTTTTTAGGTCGAGCGTAAGCGTATGACCTCTTGTATACTTTTAAGTATATTTCTTCTGTGAGCTCCAGCTATTTCATTTGTTAGTTTCAGTGCCATTTAAAAATCCATGCTTGTTAGTGGTCAGTCATGCCTCTTTATCCCTCCTTCGTCTGTGTGGAAGCAGTGACCAACTACTGTATAATTACACTTTGTCCTGTTTATCTGGTCTGTAGGGGACTTTTGTTTACTTTGTTTCTTGCTGCTGTCCAGGGAAGCTTCCCTTTTCATTTTCAGAGCATTCTTCCTCTGAGCTTAGCTATAATGAAGGCTATAAATCAGCTATCTTGGTCACATTTGGTCTTTGTGGGCTCTCTGCACTCTTTCTCAACTGCTTGGCTCCTGCCCTTCCTTGGCTTGGATTTTTTTTTACCAAGTGTGATTGTCTGTGTGCTGAGAGCAAGGGCGGAGGATCGCTCGTAAATGCTTATAGCCTAGGCACTCAGCTCTACCAGGGCTCCACAATCCTTATAGACAGTGCCCACTTCTGCTCCATACTGGGATCCCGCTTGCAGCTCCATCACTGCACCTCAGTTCACACACTCCAAGTCCGCAGTCGCGCCAGGCCCAGGAACCCCACATATGCTGTCTGGCAGAGCACCTCAATTCTTGCAGTCAGTACAATCTGCTGCTCCAGTACTGGGACCTCGGGCGCAGCTCTATCAGTGCAGAGCGGTTTACACACTTCAAGCCCTCAGCCGTACCAGTGCCACGAACCGCACACACTCTGTGCACCAGAGCACCTCAGGTTTTGCACTCAGTACACTCTGCTGCACCAGTACTGGGATCTCAGGCGCAGCTCTATCAGTGCACCGCAGTTAACATACTCCAAGCACTCACCATGCCAGTTCCAGGAACCCCACACACACTGTCTGCCAGAGCACCTCAGTTCTTGCAGTCAGTACGCTCTGCTGTTCCAGTACTAGAACTTCGGACGCAGCTCCATCAGTGCACCTCAGTTCACGCACTCCAAGCCCTCAGCTGCGCCAGTGCCAGGAACCACACACACACTGTCTGCCAGACCACCTCAGTTCTTGCAGTCAGTACACACTGCTGCTCCAGTACTCGGACCCCGGCGCAGCCCCATCAGTGCACTGCAGTTCACATGCTCCAAGCCATCAGCCATGGGACTACCACAAACCCCACACACTCTGTCTGCCAGAGCACCTCAGTTTTTGCAGACAGTACGCTCAGCTGCTCCAGTACTGGGACCTTGGGCGCAGCTCCATCAGTGCACCTCAGTTCACACACTCCAAGCCCATAGCCGTGCCAGGAACCCCACACATGCTGTCTGCCAGACCACCTCAGTTTTTGCAGTCAGTGCACTCTGCTGCTCCAGTACTGGGAACTCGGCCGCAGCTCCATCAGTGCTCCTCAGTTCACACACTCCAAGCCCTCTCAGCCTTGCCAGTGCCAGGAACTCCACACACGCTGTCTGCCAGAGCACCTGAGTACTTGCAGTCAGTACACCCTGCTGCTTCATTACTGGGACCCCGGGCACGGCTCCATTGGTGCGCCACAGTTTACACACCCCAACCCCTCAGCATTGTCAGTGCCACAAACCCCGCATGCTCTGTCTGCCAGAGCACTTCAGTTTTTGCAATCAGCACACTCCGCTGCTCCAGTACTGGGACCTCGGGTGCAGCTCCATCAGTGCATCGCAGTTCACGCACTCAAGCCCTCAGCCATGCCAGTGCCAGGAACCCCCCACACGCTGTCTACCAGAGCACCTCAGTTCTTGCAGTCAGTAAACCCTCCTGCTCCAGTACTTGGACCTCGAGCGCAGCTCCATCAGTGCACAGCAGTTCGCACACTCCAAGCCCTCAGTCATGCCAGTGCCAGGAACCCCACACACACTGTCTGCCAGACCTCCTCAGTTCTTGCAGTCAATACACTGTGCTGCTCCAATATTGGAAACTCGGGCGCAGCTCCATCAGTGCATCTCAGTTCACATAATCCAAGTCCTCAGCCTTGCCAGTGCCAGGAACTCCACAAACGCTGTCTTCCAAAGCACCTCAGTTCTTGCAGTCAGTACACTCCACTGCTCCGCACACGCTGTCTGCCAGAGCACCACAGTTCTTCCAGTCAGTACACTCCACTGCTCCAGTACTGGGACCTCGAATGCAGCTTCATCAGTGCACCTCAGTTCACCCACTCCAAGCCCTCAGCCGTGCCAGTGCCATGGACCTCCCAGTACTGGGACATCGGGTACAGCTCTATCATTGCATCTCAGTTTACACACTCCAAGCCCTCAGCCGTGCCAATGCCAGAACCCCACACATGCTGTTTGCCAGAGCACCTCAGTTCTTAAGGTCAGTAGACTCTGCTGTTCCAGTACTAGGACCTCGGGCACAGCTCCATTAGTGCACCTCAGTTCTACCGTTGTGAAATCACTTCCTTTCCTATACTGGGACCCCCTCACATACAGTTCCATTACAGCAGCTCCTTTCTTATATTCAGTCCCACTGCCAAGCCAATACTGGACCCAAAAGAGTAATAAACAGCTCAGCCAGTGTACCTCAATTCTAACATCCAACACCACTTTTGATGGGAACCACCACAGCTCCACCAGAATCCATCAATTTTAACATTCAGTGTGCATTTCTTCTCAGTACTAAGGCTCACACACATGTCCTTCAGGACTTCTCGCTTCTGTGGTTCAGAGGCAATGCCAATCCCATACTGGGCTCCACTCACAGCTTCACCAAGGCACCTCCAGGCTAACAGTCTGCAACACTGACACACCAATACTAGGTTCCATTCATAGCTCCATAAGCATACCTTACTTCTGACCTTGTGTGCCTGTTACTATTCCAGTACTGCAGCCCATATACAACTCTGTCAATGCACCTCAACCCTAACCTGCAGGGCCCCATGATTCCAATACCAGGAATTACATGGTGCTCCGTTTCTCATTCTTCACCTGCTGCATTTCTGCTGTTTCAGCACTGGGCTGGGACACAGCTCTGTCTATACCCCCAATCCTGATCTGAAGTGCCCCAATATTGCTGTATTGGGGTTCACATACAGCTCTGCTGATGCACCTCCTGCCGTTCTGCAGTGACCCCCGCTGTTCCACACTCTGACTTCTGTTTGAGGGCATGGGGGAGCCAATTAAATCTATTCTTAGTTGCCATCTTTATTTGGGAAGGTCTGTTTCACCTGTCTCACTCTGTTCTTTCCTTTACTTTTCCTTTCCTTTACTCGGTTTAGTCTCATTGTTTTCTTTCTCCCCCACTTTTCACTTTCCAGCTCTTAAAATCCACACATTAACAGTTTTGCTCTTTCTTTCAGCTGTTTATTTCTACTACTCTCCCTTTTTTTATTTCACTCTTCCTCTTGCTACCTCCTATTTAAAATTTACAAAAACTTGATTATTTAATTCCTTGTTTAGTTTCTCTCTTTTTTCTTCATCAGGCGTTCATTCTTTTACAATTTTTTTCCTCATCCCTTCATTCTTTCTTTAATTTTTTTTATATACTCTTTCCTTTGACTCGTTATGCATCTTTTCACTTTTTTTTTTAGATCTTTCTTCCTTCCATTTTCTGGTGTTTTTCTCATCTTTATCTGTCAATTCACTTTTTACTATAAATCCCTCTTTTTCCTGTCTGTATGTGAAAGGTACAAGTTACTTGTCGGGACTTGAAGTGTCAAAGTGGCTTTCCCATTCTTGGTCTGGGAAATATGTCAGTATATACTTACACTGGTTCTTTCGCTGCTTGTTTAGCTCACCATCTCTCTTTTTTCTCTAATGTTCATTTTTCTCTTTCTTTTCACACGTCTTTCATTATTTTTTCCTGTTTAGGTTTTGCTCGCTAGCTTCCTTCATTCTTCTTAGATGTGTTTTCATTTTCTCATTCTTTCTTTCACTTCTTTCATTTATTTCTTTGCAACCTCTTCTCTTTCCTCCTTTTGTCTGTTGAATTCCTTTCGCTTCTCTTTTTCTGCTTCATCCACTTTCTCTCCTGAGGCCTAGTTATCAATGGATCAACAGGTGCAGTGCTCCTCTCCATCTTTACTCCCGACTCCCTCTTTCCTTTCACCCTCCAATCCGTCACAAATATATTTTTATGGTGTTTTGAGGATTACACTCTAATGGCAAAAGTTTATTTCTGATAAATGTTTATATGATCTTTGTATATGTTTTAATATGGAGGAAGAAGGTAAATGGAAGTGCTTTAGTTAAATGCTGGAACACTGGAAATATATGACAGGAAGAGACGAAATTATGAGGCAGGGTTGACCAAGTTATGTGGCACAAAAAGTCCAGTTATAAATTTAGAATGCCACTAGCTCTAACTCAATAAAATGCGAGACCTATTGCATTGCAAATGTTTGTTTTACTTTGATTGCAGCACAGCGTTTATTAATAGTCCTTATTGTGTGGGGCGTTTTGACAACAATTCTAAAGCCACCCACACTCCCACAATCAGTTATTTTTAAATCCCCAAGCTCATTGTTGTTCTTTTAATACTCACCCCGCCTCCTCCAGCTCTCTGTTTTTAAAAAAACTACAACGACAATGCTAGCCTACTTCAACAGGCTGGGTGACTCTGGGTCTGATCCGGGTTGTTACACAGCAGGGAGAATTACTGACACACGCTACTTGTGAGAGAACGATGCTGTTAAACGTGAGTGTATTTCTTGTATGTCTGTTTAAGTGTCGTTTTTAGGGTCGAGTCTGCGTTGCATGCGCTCACGCATGCGTATCGCAGCGAGACGCTTTTGTATTTAGAAAAGGGCTCGGAGCCCTGTCAACTTCACAGCAGTGTTTTTTATTGGTTCGTGGGCTTGTCTAATAAAATCTGCTTGCTTTCATTAGTCGAAGGCAAGCATACGTACACCTTTTCTGGTGGCTAGCCCTCCTCGAGCGCAGCGACCAAGTACAGAAAACATGCGACGCTCGCTGTTTTCCATCGGGCTCGTGGACTTCTTTTTCTCTAATTTACGAGCGCGATCTCGCTTGGCAGAAATCGAGCGCTTTACATAGTTAATTACACTTTTTCGGGTTGTGTACACAAATGCACTTTTGCCTGATTGGTCAGGTTAGGAGTTTACAACGCGATCAGCTCTAACATGAGCAAACACTAGACCCGTTGCATTGTAAATGCTTGTTGTTTTTGCATTTTTGTTTTAGCTCAAACTCAGCCAGAAGGTATCGTAGTGCTTTACATCAGCACCAGTTATGTTACACAAGGACACATTTATATTTTGGTAGGCACAGTAAGACTAGGCAATTTCCCCAAAATCACAAGATGTTTAGCCGGAACCTGGTTCTCCAGCTTCAAAGTCAGCAGCTGTGGCGGTAATGCCACATCCTCTCCATAGCTCTTCCGGGATCATATCTCTCTTGATCGCCTCATGGAGAGTCAGATTTGGGGCCCGGCTTGCCAGGCTTGATAGTTTGCCACAGCTGTTGCAGTGATGGGGCAGTGGGGCTGTGAGTAAAAACTAGGGCAAAAGAGAGTCCGCAAGCAAGGCGCATGAACGCTAACGTGCTGCCTTTTTCACCTTCCACGTTAAAGCCCACTTTTATTGTTCTGTTTTGCTCTGAATGTTGCTGGGGCACAACTAGTGTGCACATGGGACTCTTCATTAGTCATCGACCCTAGACAGCTCTTGCAGAATCTCAGAGCTCTTCACACGTTTATGCATTTCCCTAAATTAGCGTGGCACCCCCTCGCAACAGAGGCACAGCTGCTGGTCACCCACCCTTTATTTTTGCATGGAATTCTCCCAGTCTGTTCCTTCAATTGGCCGCAGCCAGCCCACTGCTCGCTTTCACCCTCTGTGAGGACACATTGTTTTGTTCTGGCTTCTAATTTTATAATACTATGATCTCTTAGCACGTAAAGTACTTAGGGGGTCATTCTAACCCTGGCGGTCGGTGATAAAGCGGCGGCCAACCCGCCAACAGGCCGGCGGTACAAAAAATGGAATTCTGACCCTGGCGGGAACCGCCAACACAGCCCGCCACATTAACACTCCGACCGCCACGGCGGTACAGACAAACAGCGCGGCGGTCACCGCCAACAGGCAGGCGGCAGACAATGTACCGCCCACACTATCACAACTCACCAATCCGCCACCTTTTCCGGGGCGGGAGCCCCGCCGATAAAAACACGGCGGAAACAGACTACGGACGAGAAAACGCTCACCAAAACAGACTCCACGAGTACAGAGGACAGCATGGAACCCGAATTAAACATCCTACCTGCACTCGTCTACCTGCTCATCTACCACGAGTGCGAACTCCGGCGCAGACGACAACGGTGAGTACTGCACCTACGACACACGGGAGGGGGGAGGAGGAAAGGTTACGGGCACACACATATGCGACCCCACCCCCCCAAACTATGTACACACCAATGCAGAGCAACAATGCACAGTGACACCACCCAAACCCCCCTGAAAAATGCAAAGACATAATTAAATTGTGAACCAAATTTTTATATAAAAAATAGACTCTGAGACGTATCGGCAACTATGCAAAATATCCATAACAAAATAATACTATACACACTGCCATGGCGAACCAAGGCAATTAGTCCGCTACATCCAAGTCAAATGGAACAGTCCGTGGGCTACAGTGTAGCGACACAATGGCAAAGCCCACACAGGAGACCTGAGTCCTTTGGAGAGAACACTGCAGGGGCATCTGATGAAAATACTACAGGCACCTCAGGGGGAAGGGAAGGGGGGGGCACCACAGCCACATGAGTCCACGACGCAAGATCCACGAAGGGGCCACCATGCCCACTGTGCCATCCTGGGGAGTGCAAAGCCACAGTCTCTCAAGTCTCTACAGTGGGTGGGTTGCCCACTGTACCATACTGGGGAGTGCAAAGCCACAGTCTCTCAAGTCTCTACAGTGGGTGGCTTGCCCACTGGACCATCCTGGGGAGTGCAAAGCCACAGTCTCTCAAGTCTCTACAGTGGGTGGCTTGCCCACTGTACCATCCTGGGGAGTGCAAAGCCACAGTCTCTCAAGTCTCTACAGTGGGTGGCTTGCCCACTGTACCATCCTGGGGAGTGCAAAGCCACAGTCTCTCAAGTCTCTACAGTGGGTTTCTTGCCCACTGTACCATCCTGGGGAGTGCAAAGCCACAGTCTCTCAAGTCTCTACAGTGGGTGGGTTGCCCACTCTGCCATCCTGGGGAGTGCAAAGCCACAGTCTCTCAAGTGGATAACAGTCTCCACTGGTCAAGGAGGAGGCATGGTGGGCACAGTGAACCATAAACAGTGCTTGAGATGAAGGGGCCCAGCGGAGCGGTGCTTGAGACGGCGGGGCCCAGCGGAGCGGTGCTGGAGACGGCGGGGCCCAGCGGAGCGGTGCTTGAGATGAAGGGGCCCAGCGGAGCGGTGCTTGAGACGGCGGGGCCCAGCGGAGCGGTGCTTGAGATGAAGGGGCCCAGCGGAGCGGTGCTTGAGACGGCGGGGCCCAGCGGAGCGGTGCTTGAGATGAAGGGGCCCAGCGGAGCGGTGCTTGAGACGGCGGGGCCCAGCGGAGCGGTGCTTGAGACGGCGGGGCCCAGCGGAGCGGTGCTTGAGACGGCGGGGCCCAGCGGAGCGGTGCTTGAGACGGCGGGGCCCAGCGGAGCGGTGCTTGAGATGAAGGGGCCCAGCGGAGCGGTGCTTGAGACGGCGGGGCCCAGCAGAGCGGTGCTTGAGATGAAGGGGCCCAGCGGAGCGGTGCTTGAGACGGCGGGGCCCAGCGGTGCGGTCCTTGAGACGGCGGGGCCCAGCGGAGCGGTGCTAGAGACGGCGGGGCCCAGCGGAGCGGTGCTGGAGACGGCGGGGCCCAGCGGAGCGGTGCTTGACAGGAAGGGCCCAGCGGAGCGGTGCTTGACAGGAAGGGCCCAGCGGAGCGGTGCTTGACAGGAAGGGCCCAGCGGAGCGGTGCTTGACAGGAAGGGCCCAGCGGAGCGGTGCTCTTCTGCACGGCGGGCCCTGTTCAGCGGTGCTCTTCTGCACGGCGGGCCCTGTTCAGCGGTGCTCTTCTGCACGGCGGGCCCTGTTCAGCGGTGCTCTTCTGCACGGCGGGCCCTGTTCAGCGGTGCCTATCTTCACGGCGGGCCCTGTTCAGCGGTGCTCTTCTGCACGGCGGGCCCTGTTCAGCGGTGCTCTTCTGCACGGCGGGCCCTGTTCAGCGGTGCTCTTCTGCACGGCGGGCCCTGTTCAGCGGTGCTCTTCTGCACAGCGGGCCCTGTTCAGCGGTGCCTATCTTCACGGCGGGCCCTGTTCAGCGGTGCTCTTCTGCACGGCGGGCCCTGTTCAGCGGTGCCTATCTTCACGGCGGGCCCTGTTCAGCGGTGCTCTTCTGCACGGCGGGCCCTGTTCAGCGGTGCCTATCTTCACGGCGGGCCCTGTTCAGCGGTGCTCTTCTGCACGGCGGGCCCTGTTCAGCGGTGCTCTTCTGCACGGCGGGCCCTGTTCAGCGGTGCACATCCAGTAGGTTCAGGGGAGCCAGACCTGGCCTGGACTCCGTGCTCAGACGCCCTCCGGCCGTGATGTTACTGGGCCCTTCGGTGACGGAGTCCTGGGCCCTTTGGTGTCCTCCTTTACAGCTGGGATGTGGCATGTGGGGCCCACCTACTCCGCGCTCCTGCTGGCTGACATCTCCGCCCTACTGCCCTTACGCTCCTTAGATGGGGCTCTCGGGCCCTTGCCTCCCCTAGACGTTGTGGTTGGTGAAGTGGGCGAACTCTGCTCCTTGGGGGCAGCCGTGTCAGTCTTCGCACGGCGGCCCTTGTGTTTCCTGGTCCTCTTGCCGGGGGGGGGGCTGGATGTGTCCTTGCTGCTGATGGAGGTGTCACTGCTGGCAAAGGGTGGGCTCCAGAACCCATGCACAACAGTGACACCCGAAGTTGGGCTGGTGGTGGCTGTGGTGCTCTTGGGACTCTTTGCAGATGGAGGGGGTAGGTCATCGGAGGGGAAGAGGTCAAGATTAGCCAGGAAAAGTTTTTTAGGGCCAAGGTAAAAGGTAGGAGAAGTGGAGATGGAAGTGGAGGAAGAGGATGTGGTTGTAGGAGAGTCAGGTGTGCTGTCATTGGGTGAAGGTGCAGGTGCTGTAGGCTGTTGTGAGGTGGATGTCTGTTGGGTGGGTGTCTGCCTGCGTTTGTGTGTCTTGGAAGGGGTGGTGACAGACTCAGTGGGAGAGGACACAGGGGACGTGTAAATGGCAGTGGGGGTGGTGACTGCACGCGTGCGGACTGTACAGGAGGGTGTGGTGGTGATGGAAGCACTGGCTGATGTTGGTGTGCATGCAGGTGTGAGTGGAGACGTCACAGGGAGGGAGGAGGGAGACGAGGAGGAGGGGGACACAGGGGTGGTAGTGACTGTTGGGATGTCTGCATCTGTGTGTTGCTTGGGTGAGTGTTTGTGGGATCTGTGGTGCTTGTGTCTGGATGAGCTGCCCTTGGGTGTTGAGGTGTTTGCAGGCTGGTCAGATGGTGTGGATGGGATAGGCTGAGGAACAGGAGACAGAGACAGGGTGGAGGCAGTCAGAAGAGGGAGGCTGGAAACAGGGACAATGGCTGCCGTCAGTGCTGAGGCCAGAGCATTGAACGATCGTTGATGGGCAGCCTGACCCGAATGAATGCCCTCCAGGTAGGCATTGCTCCGATGCACCTCCCTTTCTACCCCCTGGATGGCATTCAAAAGGGTAGTCTGCCCAACAATGAGTGTCCTGAGGAGATCAATGACCTCCTCACTGAGGGCAGCAGGGGTAACAGGGGCAGGGGCTGAGGTGCCTGGGGCGAAGGAGACGCCCGCCTTCCTGGGTGAGCGGGCACGGAGCGTAGGCTGAGGGGCTGCTGGGAGGGTGGGGCTGGTGCGCTGGGTGGCGGCTGTACCTGTAGAGGCGGGGGGCCCGGATGTTGCCGCCACCGCTAGGGAGCTCCCATCCGAGGACGTGTCGCTGCTCTCACCAGCGGTCCCCGTTGTGGTGCTCCCCTCGCCCTCCGGCTCACTTGGGCCCTCGGTGTCGGTTCCTGTGCCCACCGGGGCCTTGTGGCTTGCAGCTCCCTCGTGCTCCGATGCCAAATCTCCTCCGCCTGATGATGCTAATGCACACATGCACAAGAAGATGAAGAAGAAGGGTGGGGGGAGAAAGAGAAAACCCGGTTGAGTGCATGCAATGTCAACACCGTTGGCAGAGAGGACAGACACAGGAGCCGCATGCACTAAGCCGCGCATTCGGGGCACACTACTCAGTACTTCTGACTCGGACAACAGGTCAGGAGACGACAAGCGCGCACATGTGTGAGGCTGGACCATCAATAGCTGGACTTGTCACCCTACGGAGGTGGGGGCCGGGAGCACAGGGCCATGCCTAAGGGAGAGGACTACACTACAGAAAGCGCCCAGGCCTAATGTCACCCCCAACCCTCCTCCCCCACCCAGACACCTCCACTGCGCAGAAAGATAGCTGAATGTGCTGATACTCACCCCCTTGTGTCTGCTGTGATGCTCTCAAGCGCCCATCCAACTCCGGGTAGGCCACCGCCAGGATCCGGGACATCAGGGGGGTCAGGGAACGACTGGCACCCCTCCTAGGTTGGGAGGCCATCCCCAGCAGTGACTCGGCGGTCTTCCTGGTTCCGCGGCGGATGTCCTCCCACCTCTTGCGGCAGTGGGTGCCCTGTCTGACGTGGACCCCCAGGGCCCGGACTTCCTTGGCGATGGCACGCCAAATCCCGACTTTCTGATGGGCGCTGACCTATGTGACATGTACAGGGTGGGAAGGAAACAATCATCAACTTACTGCATGTTAGATGTGATTGCCCCCCCCTCCCCAACCTTGCAATATAGCACATGCTCTCATCTGTCGTGCGTTGCACTCCTCATTCGCCCCCCACCCCACCAACTTACATCCACCCCACTCCACACAGGCATCGCCCATTCCATGTGCACCCGGTGTACTCACCTGTTGGTCTGGAGGACCGTAGAGTAACGCATACTGGGGGAGGACCCCATCCATGAGCTTCTCCAACTCTTCAGACGTGAAGGCAGGGGCCCTTTCCCCAGTCGCAGCAGCCATTGTCACTTCCAGACCGAGTTCACAGCAGCACTTGCAGTATAGGTCCTCTCCTGTGGATGATCAGGTCTCGAGTGATTAAGCAGATAGAAAATGGCGGTCACGCCCGCGGCGGTGCGTACCGCGGCGGTGCGTACCTCGACCGACGGCGCACATCGTCATTGGCTCCTGAAACCCATAGGCTTCAATGTTATCCAATGCGGCTCCGTATAGCGGTCTTCGACCGCCTACCGCCACGGTGTGCTCCGCAAGCGCAGTGACCTCACATCCCATTGTCCCACTTCACAGGCCAGGCAGCCGCCATTTCAAGGGCCCACATGGCATAATCTCTACTGCGACACACAGGCCTAGGCCTGGCATTGCCACACATACACACCTTTCAATACCTAGATAACCGTGTGCCATGCAAGCAGTGGTGAACGTACCAGTGATTATCTTGACTCTGTACTCCATGTTGTCCTTCCTAGGCACCGTCCGCTGGGATTTGCGAGGAGAAGGATGAATCCTCGCGTGTACCGACCGCTGGTGGACCTGTCGACAATGGAAGAACGCCACATCATACTACGATACCGACTTGACCGTGCCACCATCCATGAACTGTGTGCCCAGCTGGAGCCAGCCCTGATGTCCCCCATCCGCCAACCCACAGGAATTCCCCCTCTGGTGCAGGTGCTGTCAGTCCTCCATTTCCTTTCAAGTGGCTCATTCCAGACAACAGTGGCCATGTCATCTGGAATGTCTCAGCCAATGTTTTCTAAGGTGTTGACTAGAGTGTTGTCTGCCCTGACGAAACACATGCAGAGTTACATTATATTCCCAGAGGAGGTTGATTTGCCCACTGTGAAGGGTGATTTTTATGCCCTTGGACATATTCCCAACATAATTGGTGCCATTGATGGGACCCATGTAGCCTTAGTCCCTCCAAAAGACGATGAGCAGGTGTACAGAAACAGGAAGAGTTACCATTCTATGAACGTCCAGGTGGTCTGTTTGGCTGACCAGTACATCTCCCATGTGAATGCCAAGTTCCCTGGGTCAGTCCATGACGCGTATGTGATGCGTAATAGCAGCATCCCTTTTGTGATGGAACAGCTACAGAGACAACGTGTGTGGCTAATAGGTGACTCTGGTTACCCCAACCTGCCTTGGCTATTGACCCCAGTGAAGAATCCCCGGACCAGGGCTGAGGAACGGTACAATGAGGCCCATGGGCGAACTAGGATGGTCATTGAAAGAACCTTTGGCCTCCTGAAGGCCAGGTTTAGGTGTCTGCATATGACAGGGGGATCCCTGATGTACTCACCAAAGAAGGTGTGCCAGATCATCGTGGCCTGCTGTATGCTTCACAATCTGGCATTGCGACGTCAGGTGCCTTTCCTGCAGGAGGATGGTCCAGATGGTGGTGTTGAAGCAGCTGTAGAGCCTGTGGAGAGTGAAGAGGAGGAAGACTCAGAGGACGACCCAGACAACAGGGACAGAGTTATCCAACAGTATTTTCAGTAGCACACAGGTAAGAATCACACACGCCATTTTAATTTTCCTGACTGCCTCGTTTTTCTCAACTTTGTCTATGACCCCCCAGTTATTTGAAACTGATGTTTGATTCTCCCTTCCCTTTTCAGTGCTGTATGATCCACTGCGTGACTTCTGCTTGGTTAGCCCATGGACTAATGCTTATTGATCTCGGTATGTGTTCAGCACAAAGTTTACAGAACATAATTGATCGGTAATGTGTTTTACATTTGTAAATAATACAGCCTGACTCCAGCATGATTTCAGTGCATTGAGTGATTTATTTTTTGTGCTAAATAATGGTACATGATATAAACACGGTGATGGGTGGGGGTGGAGTAATGGCCATGGCAGAGTCCAGTTCTCAGTCTCACAGGTGCATTGTCCATATGCCTGTGGAAGGATGGAGCAGGGGCAGTTCAAGGTTGGACAGGGTGGCAATGTGGGACAGTGGGATGACTTCAGGGGGTATCTCATGCTGGCGGGGGTCTTGACATCCTACTCTGTCGATTTTTTGGATCTCAGGCTCCTCTTGCGGGGTGGTTGTTCTTCAGCAGGAGGTGGGGTTCTGGTGGCCTGTCGTTGTGGTGGGGCCTCCTGTCCACTAGCGCCGGCGGAGGTGGTAGGCTGTTCCTGGTCCGGGCTAGTGACAGGGGCCCTGTGTGGTGCCACATGGTCCCGCAACGTGTCTTCTATCCGGTGGAGGGCCTGGACTAGGCTCCCCATGGCGGTAGAGATGTTGGTGAGATGATTGTTGAACCCCATGTAGCGTTCCTCCTGCTGTGCCTGGATCTCCTGGAACCTGGCCAGTACCGTCGCCATCGTCTCTTGTGAGCGGTGGTAGGCTGCCATGATGGTGGTGAGGGCCTCTTGGAGAGTCGGTTCCCTGGGCCTCTCCTCCCCCCCCTGTCGCACAGCAGCCCTCCGAGTTGCCCTGTTTCCCCCGGACTCTGTCCCCTGGACGGTGTGCCCACTACCACTGCCCCCAGGTCCCTGTTGTTGTTGGGGTGGTGGGTTAGCCTGGGGGCCCTGTAGTGGCAGACACACCGCTGATTGACCTGTCCTAGAGACAGAGCCATGGGCCCGCTGGGTGGGAGCTGTGCTGTTGTTCCCAGAGGGGGTTGGGTCTGCTGTGGCCTGTGTGTGGGGAACCGACTGTCCAGAGGTCCCCGATGGTCCGGGCTGGTCGTCAGGTTCCAGGTCGACAGAGCTGCTGTCATCACTGGGTGCCTCTTCCGGGGGGGGATGGACATTTCTGGACCCTCCTGGCCGGTGTGTTGGCGTTCTGGTCCTGCATGGGGTAAGAGAGTATGGTTATTGTTTCTGTGTGTGCTATTGTGTGCGATTTATGGGTGCCCTTGTCCCCCAGTGCTGTCATTCCCTTGGGGGAGGTGTTGTGGGGGTGTTGGGGGGGGGTATGTGCAGTGGTCATGCTTAGGTGATGGGTGTCCATAGTTTGTGGTGGCATGCAGGGGTTGGTGTTGGGTGGGTTGTGCTGGGGAGACATTCTCAGGAGGATGTGTGATGGGGGGTTGGGGGTGAGGGTGGTGGTGGGGGTTGGCATGCGGGGGGGTGAAGTAGTTGAGATTGTACTTACCAGAGTCCATTCCTCCGTGTACTCCAGCTAGGCCATCAGGATGCAGGATGTTTAGTACCTCTTGCTCCCATGCTGTGAATTCGGGTGGTGTGGGTGGGGGTCCCCCGCCAGTCTTCTGCACTGCGATGTTGTGTCGCGAGACCATCAAGCGCACCTTTCCCCGTAAGTCGTTCCAACGTTTGCGGATGTCCTCTCGATTTCTGGGATTCTGTCCCACCACGTTTACCCTGTCCACGATCAGCTGCCATAGCTCCGCCTTCCTGGCTATAGTGGTGTGCTGCACCTGTGAGCCGAAGAGCTGGGGTTCGACTCTTATGATCTCCTCCACCATGACCCGGAGTTCTTGGTCCGAAAAGCGTGGGTGCCTTTGGGGTGCCATGGGGTGGTGTGGATGAGGTGTGGGGTGGTGTATATGGTGAAGAGTGTGTTGGTGTGTGGTGCTTTGTGCTTCTATGTGGTGTGTGTGATGGTGTAGTGTGCCTCTGTGTGATGTAGCTCTCTATTCTGTGATGTGTCTCTCTCTCCTTCGTCTATGATCTTCGGTCGTAGGGGTTTGTGGGTGATGTGGGTGTGTGTTTTATAGTTGGTTGGATGTGTGGGAGTGTTGTTTGTATGTGTGTCAGGTGTGTGTATTTCAGATTGTCCAATGTGGCTGTGTTTTGGAGCTGTGTGTGTATTTTGACCGCGGCAGTGTGTCCCGCCAATGGAATACCGCGGTTGAAAGACCGCTGCGTGGATTCGTGGGTCAGAATGGCATGGGCGTGTTTGTGTTGGCGTGACGGTGGAGGTTTGGTCATCTCCAGTTTTCCGCGGCCCGCTGATGTGGCGGCCTTCCTTGGATGTCGGGATTTTGGCGGTTCCGCCGTTGTGGGTCAGAATGACTGTGGTGGTTTACCGCGGCCGCGGCGGTAGAATGGCGGACTTCTGACCGGCGGTAAGGGCCTTTTACCGCCGAGGTCAGAATGACCCCCTTAATATAATTATATTGCTGGCCCCTCTCACAGGCAAATACAAATAAGTCAGCTGTTATTTCTAACATCATGCATGTTTCCAAAACTGACCCCTACGGCCAAATCAATCCATCCTTCCAGCTTTTTCCGAAAATGTATAGGCCCTCATTACAACCCTGACAGTCGGTGATAAAGCGGCAGTAATACCACCAACAGGCCGGTGGTAAAAAAAATGGAATTATGACCACGGCGGAAACCGCCCACACAGACAGCCACATTAACACACCAATTGCCATGGCGGTAGCAACAAGCACTGCAGCGGTAACCGCCAACAGCCAGGCAGAAGACAATGTACCGCCCACACTATTACAACAGGCCTATCCACCACCTTTTCCTGTGTGGTACCAATGACATCAAAAACACGGCGGAAACAGAACACAGAAGGCAAAGGACTCACCTCTGAAGAGTCAAGGAACAACCACAATGCCATGGAGCCCAAGTTGCACATCTTCCTTATGCTGGTATACCTCTTCCCATTGCGAACAGCAACTCTGGTGAAGACGACAACGGTGAGTACTTCTGCCTAGCACACAAGGGAGGGGGGAAAGAGAGTGACCCACACACGCAACATGCAACACCCCCAACACCATAAACAAACAAATGCAATAACATCACATATCTACCCATCAGGAATAATGCAAGGACAAAATAAATTGATCAAACTGAGTGTAAGAGAAAATAGTAGAAATTTGTGCTTCAAAATCAAAACACTATATACATATATACAAATGGCGTTACACTGCCCAGTCCTCAATTACCGTGGGCCACAGGGCCACATCACATAGGCTAAGGCCCCACCTTACTCCTGCGACAACACAGAGAGAACACTGCAGGGGCATCAGGTAGAATATACACAGGCACCTCAGGGGGACGGTGAACAGGGGGCACCTCAGCTGGAAGATGGGACAACACCACTGCTCCTGGAGGGGGCTACATGCCCTGTGCTCTGTCCTGGGGAGTGCAAGGCCACAGTCTCTCAAGTGGGTGGTTTGCCCACTGCTTGGTCCTGGAGAGTACAAAGCCACAGTCTCTCAAGTGGGTGGTTTGCCCACTGCTTGGTCCTGGGAAGTGCAAGACCACAGTCTCTCAAGTGGGTGGTTTGCCCACTGCTTGGTCCTGGGGAGTGCAAAGCCACAGTCTCTCAAGTGGATGGTCTCTCCACTGGTTTTGGAGGGGGTTTTGTGCCCAGTGTGCTTCATCCTGGAAAGGAGGTGGTGAGTGGATGGCTTCTTCCACTGGTTCTGGAGGGGGCCTTGTGCCCAGTGTGCTTCATCCTGGCAAGGAGGGGGTGAGTGGAAGGCTTCGTCCACTGGTTCTGGAGGGGGCCTAGTACCCTGTGATGCATATCTTGGGGAGGGCAAGGTCACAGTCTCTCACCTGGGTGTCACACCTACAGGATTTGCAGGGGGCAGGACGCATTACAGCCCATTGCCCGCCGGCCGTGACTGCTGCTCAGTGGGGGCAGTAGCAGGGCTGGTGTCGGGGCTGGCAGTGGTGGAGGGAGGCTCCAGCCCATCCCAGCAGTGTCGGACGGCTGCCCACTGGGGCTGCTGCTGCTGGCCGTGGTGCTGGTGGCTTTGTTGGCAGTGGTGGGGGGAGTCTCCAACCCATCCCCAGCAGCCTCGAATGGCAGAACTGCCATGGTTGGTGGTGGGGGCTCAGAATCAGTCCCAGCACCAGGCCTCTTGTCATTCCTGCCTGCAGGCCCCTTGCTCCTCCCTTTCGCAGCTGGTGGTGCCTCCTTGCCCTTTCCCTTGGCAGCTGGTGCAGGCACACTGTCAGTGCTGATGGCTGGTTCCCTGGAGCCTTTCCCATCTGCAGTAGCTGCTGACACTACTGTGGCCATGGACTGGGTGGCTGAGGTGCTCGTCTGGGTTCTGACCACCCTGGCCCGATGTGAAGGACAGGATTGGGGAGTGGTAGAGAAGAGGTCAATGGTGGAGAGGAAAAGCCTCTTAGGGACATTGGGGCGGGAAGAGGGTGAAGATTTGGGAGTGGAGGGAGAGGAAGTGACTGTAGGAGCCGTCTGTCTGCTGATTTTGGGTGCAGGTGCATGGGCTTGATGCTGTTGTGAGGTGGATGGCTGTTGGGTGTCTGAGTGCTTGCGTTTGGGTACTTTGGGAAAAGGGGCACAGACACAGTGGGAGAGGACACGGGATGTGTGCATGGATGTGGGGGTGGTGTCTGCCAGTGAGGGTTGTGTAGTGATAGGCGTGATGGTGATGGGGGTAGTAGATGAGGATGTAGTGCATGCAGGTGTGAGTGGAGACACTACTGGGCGGGTGGTGAACAACGAGGAGGAGGGGTACACAGTGGAGGCAGTGGAGGTTGGTATGTCTGCATCTGGATGGTGTTTGGGTGAGTGCCTGTGGGATGATGTGTGGTGCATGTGTTTGCCTGAGCCACTCCTGTGTGTTGTCTTGGGTACATGCTGGTCTGAATCTGTGCTTGGGATAAGTTGAGGATGAGGGGAATGGGACTGGGTAGAGGAAGTTGGAGGGGGAGGCTAGAGATAGGGACAATGGCTGCCATCAGGGAGGAGGCCAGAGCCTGGATTGAACTCTGTTGGCCCGACAAGCCAGAGTGAATGCCCTTCAGGAATGCATTTGCTTGTTGCAAATGGGCTGCCTGCCCCTGGATGGCATTCACTATGGTTGACTGCCCTACAGAGATGGATTGCAGGAGGTCAATAGCCTCCTCACTCAGGGCAGCAGGGCTAATTGGGGCAGGGCCTGAGGTGCCTGGGGTGAAGGAGATGTCGACCCTCCTGGGTGAGCAGGCACGGGAAACACGCTGAGGGGCTGCTGGGAGGGCGCTGCTGGTACGGGGGTGGCGGTCTTACCTGTAGTTGGGGTGGCCACAGAGGTGTCCGCTACCACCAGGGATCTTCCATTGGAGGAGGGATCACTGTCAGAACTGTCCCCTCCTGTCTCCACCGTGGTGCTCCCCTCACCCTCCGTCCCACTGGTGCCCTCACTGTTGGTGGATTCGGCCTCCTGGGCCATGTGGGATGCAGCTCCCTCAGTCGCCGGTGCCTCTGCTCCTGCACCAGATGATGCTAATACACTGAAGGACAGGGTGACAAAACAAAAAGGGGGGGAGAGACAAAGATACACTAGGCCAATGGCGGCAACAACACCACCGTTGAAGTACACAGCACACACACACACACACACACAGGGAACAGCCCTACGCACTAGGCAAAGCACTACCAGTCACAATGCTAGTCACCAGCCCATGGAAAACAATACCTAATGTCAATAGCAGCACACCTGACACCCACAGACGCCTGCCCAGTAGTGGATGCCTACTTGCTTGGTAGGAGGTGGTGTTCATCAGCCCCTTCCCAACATGGGACCCACCCTGCAAGGTCCGGCCTGGCCTGGGGGCACCCATATGCCCCCACCTCCCACCCAGAGACCACCCAACGACAGGCAAGTGGTATATTGGGGAACTGTATTCACCCCCTTGTGGCTGCTGTGATGCCTTCAAGCACCCATCTAGCTCTGGATAGGCCACTGCCAGTATGCGGGCTATCAGGGGGGTCAGTGTTCGACAGGCACCCCTTCCTTGCTGGGAGGCCATCCCCAGATGGGCCTCTGCGGTCTTCCATGCCCAGTGTCTCAGGTCCTCCCACTGTTTCCAACAGTGGGTGTTCCTCCTGCCGTAGACCCCAAGGGTCCGCATATCCTTGGCGATGGCACAACATTTACCCTTATTCTGATGGGCGCTAACCTGCAGGAAAATAAACGTAGAAATAGGTATCAGTGACACCGTCCGACCTGTTACACTCATGTCCCTCCATAGCCCTCACATCCTTTTCTGTACATACTTTGCCCACCATACATGCAGCACGCTGCCCAGAACCCTTCCACCAACCCCCCCTACACGAGGCCCTCAAACACAGCACTCCATGCATCCATGCCACTTCCATCATGCTCACAGTGTACTCACCTGTTGGTCTGGAGGCCCATACAGCATTCGGTACTGGGGTAGGACCCCATCCACCAGTCTCTCCTACTCCGCAGCAGTGAAGGCAGGGGTCCTTCCCCAGTGACACGAGCCATGGTCATTTCCAGACACAGGTCACAGCAGCACTTGCAGTGTTGGTCCTCTCCTGTTGAAGATCAGGTAGCAAGTGAGTGAACAGATAGAAAATGGTGGTCACGTCCGCGGCGGTGCGTACCGTCACCGCCGGTGTACATCACCATTGGCCACTGTACCCCATAGGGCCCAATGACAACCAATGAGGAGTTGCACGGCGGTACTCGACTGCCTCCCGCAACAGTGCACAACATCAGCGGAATTACCTAATTTCCACATGTCCCTCCTAACAGGACTGGCGGACACCATTTCAGGGGGGTGGGCAAGCCCTGGCACATAACTGCGTCACAGTACACATAGGCACCATTTGGGCCTATCCAACAACATACTGATACAGTCGCAACATGCAATGCAGTGTGGTGTTTGGGAATGTGGAATACTGACCAGCTGCTCACCGTGTTGCCCCCTAGATTGCAACCGCTGCGGATGAATAGGAGATGTAGACATCCCCCTGTGTACAGACCCCTGGTGGACTTGGCAACAATGGAGGACAGGCACATTATCTTCACCTATAGACTTGAAACGGCCACAATCACAGAGCTGTGTGCTAAATTGGAGCCTGACCTGATATCTGCTATCCGTCACCCCACCGGGATCCCCCCTCTTGTGCAACTCCTATCTGTGCTCCATTTCTTGGCAACTGGCTCCTTCCAAGTGACAGTGGGCTTGGCAGCAGGAATGTCTCAGCCAATGTTCTCAATAGTGTTGACCAGAGTGTTGTCAGCCCTGATTAAACACATGCACAGCTACATTGTTTTCACCCCAGGTGGAGGATTTGGCCACAGTTAAAGCTGACTTCTATGGAATGGGACATAGCCCCAACATTATTGGGGCAGGTGATGGTATACATATTGCATTTGTCCCCCCCCCCCCCGGAGAAATGAACAGGTGTTCAGGAATTGAAATAGCTAATACTCCATGAATGTGCAGATAGTGTGTCTGGCAGACCAGTACATCTCCCATGCCAATGCAAAGTATCCTGGGTCTGTGCATGATGCCTATCTCCTGAGGAACAGTAGCATCCCATATGTGATGGCTCAACTCCAGAGGCACCGGGTGTGGATAATAGGCAAGCCCATGGTTCCAACCCAGTATATGTTGGTGTATGGGTATGGTGTTGGCCATAAGGGTAAGTGTTTGGTTCACAGGTATCCCTCAATATTTGCAAGTGACTCTGGTTACCCCAACCTCTCATGGCTACTAACCGCTGTGAGGAATCCCAGGACAAGGGCAGAGGAACGTTACATTGAGGTACATAGGCGAACAAGAAGAATAATAGATAGGAAGTTCTACGTCCTGAAGGCTAGGTTTCGTTGCCTCCATCTAACAGGTAGATCCCTGTACTACTCACCCAAGAAGGTGTGCCAGATCATCGTGGCATGCTGCATGTCGCATGACCTTGCCTTGAGATGCCAGGTGCCTTTTCTGCAGGAGGATGAGGCTGGAGATGGGTGTGTGGCGGTAGTGGACCCTGTGGACAGTGAAGATGAGGAGGCAGAGAATGAGGATGAGGACAACAGAACAGCTATTATCTGACAGTACTTCCAGTGACTCAAAAGTAAGCCACTGTAACTTAACTTTGCATTGACAGTTTTGTATTTGACATTGTACGTGGCAGGCAGATTCTCCCACTTCTATGGCCACTTACTGTACCCTTTGGCATCTCCATTTTCAGATATCTGTGCCCCACACTGGCACCTGGTGTGTCGACTGCAGCCAACTACAGGTCATTCCTATGTATACATTACTGTACAGTTGTACTGCAGTGTTTAAACCTTGTTAAACAAATACATACATGAATCATTTGACCCACTCCATATTTGTTGTTTTCAAAGGGTGTTCATTTAAGTGCTAATAAGTAGAGGGGTATGTGCAATGGGCTGGGGTGATGGTGGAGTAAAGTCCAGTATAGAGTCCACTCTATTTTTATCACATGTGCATTGTCCAAGGGGGCATAGGAAGGGGAGCAATGGCAGTTCAAGGTGGACAGGGTGACAGGGTGGGGCACAAGGGTGACATACAGGAGAGTCTTATTTCCTGGCGGGGTCTTGGCAATGTTCTCTGGCTTGTGCCTAAATCACAGGGACCGTTTGCAGGGTGGTTCTCCTTCTTCAGGGGGAGGGGTGCTGGTGGCCTGTTGGTCCTGTGGCGGGGCTTCCTGTCCACTCGCGGCAGTGGAGGTGGAGGGCTGTTCATCGGTATGGCTAGTGTCAGGGGCCCATTGGTGTGCCACTGCCTCCCTCATGGTTTTGGCCATGTCTGCCAGCACCCCTGCAATGGTGACCAGGGTGGTGTTGATGTCCGTGAGGTCCTCCCTGAACACCAGGTACTGTCCCTCCTGCATCCGCTGGGTCTCCTGTAACTTGTCTAGTATCTGGCCCATCGTCTCCTGGGAATGGTGGTATCCTCCCAGGATGTTGGTGAGTGACTCCTGGAGAGTCGGTTCCCTGGGCCTGTCCTCCCCCTGTCGCACAGCAGTCCTCCTGGCTTCCCTGTTGTCCTGTGCCTCTGTCCCCTGAACCGTGTGCCCACTGACACCAGGCTTCTGATCGTCCAGTGTTTGTGGGGTTGCCTGGGGTCTCTGTAGTGGTGGACACACTGCTGATTGACGTGTCCTGGGGACAGAGGTATGGGCCCACTGGGTGGGTGCTGTGGTGGTGTTTCCTGAGGGGGTAGGCTCTGGGGTGGCATGGGACTGTGCCTGGGTAACCAACTCTCCGGAGATCCCTGATGGGCAAGGTTGGTCATCCAGATCCAGGTGTCCAGAGCTGCTGTCATCACTGTGGGGGGGGACTGGATGTTGCTGGCACCTCCTCTCCAGTGATGTTGTGTGGGAGACCTGTGAGGATGTAAATGCAGTGTTATTATTTCTGTGTGGAACATCTTGTGCATGGGTGTGTTGCCCTATATGGTTGTTATTGCCCTGTCAGCTTTGCCTTGTGTAAGTAGTGATTTTGTGGGCTAGGTGATTCTCTCTCATGTGCATGCTTTAGTGATGGGTGTCCATGCAGGGCTGTAATGATTTCCATGCATTGGTGTTGCATGCAGGGCTTGGTATTGGGATGAGTGGGTTGTGATGGTGGGGTATGTGGGAGGTGGTGATGTGATGGGAGTGAGAGTAAGGGTATGTGATGGCATGCAGGTAGGGGGGTTATGGTAATAGAGAGTTGACCTACCAGAGTCCAATCCTCCTCCTATTCCTTCCAGGCCCTCAGGATGCATGATTGCCAAGACTTGTTCCTCCCATGTTGTTAGTTGTGGGGAAGGAGGTGGGAGTCCACCTCCAGTCCTCTGTACAGCTATCTGGTGTCTTGCAACGATGGAACGTACCTTCACCCGTACTTTGTTCCACCTCTTCCTGATGTCATCCCTTGTTCTGGGGTGCTGTCTCACGGCGTTGACCCTGTCCACAATTCTCCGCCATAGCTCACTCTTCCTAGCGATGGATGTCTGCTGCACCTGTGACCCGAATATCTGTGGCTCTACCCGGATGATTTCCTCCACCATGACCCTTAGCTCCTCCTCTGAGATCCTGGGGTGTCTTTGTGGTGCCATGGGTGTGGTGTGTGAGGGTGTGTGGAGTGATGTGTTGGGGTGTGTACTGTAAGGTGCGTGGATGGTGTATGGGTGATGGTGTTCAGTGGCTCTGGTTCTGTGGGTGCTCTTGGTGTCTCTCTCTCTCTCTGTTGTCAATTTCTTTGGGTCGTAAAGGATTGTGGGTAGTGTGTGTGTGTTTTATAGTGGTGTGGTGTTTGTATGTGTCTCAGGTGTGTGTAGTTTGAATTGTCCAATGTGGTTTTGTTTTGTTTGTGTGTGTCAATTTTGAGCGCAGCAGTATGTCCTGCCAGTGGTTTACCGCGGTTGAATGTCCGCCGCAGTGATTTGTGGGTTATAATGCTGTGGGTGTAGTTCTGCTGGCGTAACGGTGTGGGATTTGGTACCGCCAGTTTGTTACTGACCTTTGGGCTGACGGACTTGTGTGTGTGGCTGTATAGTGATCGATTGCTATGTGTGGATCATTATATGGGTGGCGGTAAACCGCCGCTGCGGCAATATGTTGGCAACAATTGGCATGGCGGGAAGCGGGGCTTACCGCCATTGTCATAATGAGGGCCATATGCGGATAGTGTGGTTATGTTGGTGTCACGAAACTCTTTCAAACGCATACATTAAATATTAAAAGCATTGTAAAAGGGGGCGTGGCCGGGCCACGAAACAAGATGGCCGCTTAGAGCGAGAGCTCCGCGCCGAGGCGGTCCCGGAGGGGTGACGGGGGCGAGAAGACAGCCGGACAACACACCGGGTTCGGTGCCCCTCCACCCCTACAACAGCGGCGACACGGAACCATGTCCGGGGACCCCGTAGGAGCGGGACGCAAGGCAGGAAACTCGCGACTCGCCCCAGGCCGATAAGGCCTGGAAAAAGGGGCGGAGTCGCGTCTTCGGAAGACCGGGGACGGCGTGCCCGTAGCGGCAAGGAGCAAGCTGAACAGGCCGCAGGGACTGCGGGAGCTGTGACGACCCGCATCCATCTCCCTACAACGTCAACAAACACCCGTGGACCTTCCCCCCCCCACAGGGAGACGGGAAGACGCAGCAAAGGGGTGCGGCCCCTTCGACAGCCGGGAGAGAAACCCAAAGAGAGGTAGGATCGAATCTCTTCAAAATAAGAACGGCATCGCCGGAGGCAGAGGCACGACTTCTCCCCTCTTTTCCATCACAGAGGGACAACAAAAACCCTCCCGCTGAGATAATAAACTTTCTCCCCCCCCCTCCAGACAACTAATACTGAGGAGGGCAGAGGGGCACGACGGGAGGCACGTGGAGGCGAGGGGACGAGAGGGGTGAGCGACTGGAGGGGCACCGGAGATGAGGAGAGCCAGAGGGAGCCAAGAGAACAGAGATACAGGAGAAGGGAGTGGACTGACACCAGTGTAAGCCACCGAACATCTATATTCTTATCGGAATCTACGGAGGGAATCTCGGGCCCCACGTGGTCAGACTCTGTAGACAATTGAGGCGATGCCCGGCAACAAACCGAACCATAAACCTGTCAGCAAGCCTGCACGACAACTATTATTCTCAGAAGCGCTACAACACAAACGCCTAACCCCCACGAAGATAAACCCTCAAACATCGCCACCTTTAAACGAGTCCACCACGATGCCTGATAAAGATCAATCCACGACCATGGACAGGATACTACAAGAGATCACCACCGTCAGCCGCCGCATAGAGGGGATGGATGCCTCTATAACTTCATTGACACTAGAAACCAAATCCATGCGATCTGACATTGCCGGCTTTCAATCTAGAGTGAAAGGGCTAGAACAACGCATGGGATCACTAGAGACGCAGATCAACACGTCTCAGGTGCGAGAACAAGACTTCATCTACCTCAGGAGCAAACTAACGGACATGGAGGACAGGAGCC
Organism: Pleurodeles waltl; assembly: GCF_031143425.1. Classification (NCBI taxonomy): domain Eukaryota; kingdom Metazoa; phylum Chordata; class Amphibia; order Caudata; family Salamandridae; genus Pleurodeles; species Pleurodeles waltl. The sequence continues at coordinate 360,824,752 of NC_090445.1, forward strand.
GGAGAGACAATATCCGCATACTTGGGATCCCGGAAAACTAAGAAGGCTCGGATATGCAGACTTTTCTGACCTCCACTCTTCCAAAAATGATTTCATTGGACTTTGACCCGCCGCTAGAATTCCAACGGGCACACAGGATAGGCCCAAAACGCTCTGACAACTCCTCAAGGCCCCGCCCAATCATCGCATGCTTGCTGCGGCATAATCAAACCCGACAAATACTCCAAGTAGCACGCAACCACGGCCCTTTCCGAATAGACCAGCACGAGATCCGAATAACCGCCGATTACTCCAAGGAAACCAACGAACGTAGAAAGGCTTTCCTAGCCCTACGACCCCGGCTTCGCAAACTAGAGATGAAATACGGTCTCTTTGACCCTACAAGAATGTGGGTTACAAAAATTGAGACTCTTCCTTGACTCTTTCCAATCCCAGCCTATGGACTCTTACAACACAGACAGTGAGCATGACATTGTAGGAGGCAGTGATAGGGCCGAAACCCCCCACCCGGGAATAGAAAAGGTGAAGACGGCTCTACACGACACCGGAGCCAGTCATAGAGGTAGAGACATGGAGAGACTAACTAGATCATATGATGACAGGGGTCAGATTTTACACGCAGTAGTAACCCACACCCAACTATCGGAAAGAGACAAATCCCGCTCCCCTTTAAAGCCTACAACTGGGTCTTCTTGAGAAGGTAACGCGACAAGACGACTTATGGGACTATCGCCAGAGAGTCGAAAATAACAACTATAGACTCCGCGGAAGGATGAGTACCTTTCCAGATCATATGTGTATTACTATTGTAATTGTCTAAGACTGCTAGTATCAATGTTAAAACCAGATACATGAAAAATCTATGCTCTTTATGACTAGAGCCGAGGCCCTATAATGGAAAACTACCAGTAAATCGTTATTTGCCCTCAGTACACAACAGATGATGATTACTAGAACAGGGATCAGACCCCACCAACTCACTGTATGTTGAATAAGGGCCCGGTCCCGACCCTATAACCCTATAACAAGGTAACAAGGTAACAGGGGCATTAAACAGATAACAAAAAAATAAACACTAATTAACTATCATGGAACTTACCTTATATTCCACACACTACAAAATATCTCATGGTAGTAAACAACAAAGTATGTGAAACTTTCCTAATACACACCACACTCGACCAGCGCCGACATTAGAACCGTTTAGCCCCCATTATCACCCCAAGGGATGGGACTAGACCACGTAAAGATAAATTTATTCCAATACAGGGACACACAATACGATATAACCTGAAACATATCAAAGCTCCCACTACTTGACTTTACCTTATTCTACAATAAGAAACTGGAAAAAAATAAAATAGAACACGAGGACATAATACAACATAATACCGCATAACAAAGCGAAATATTATGACATTCTACACTGCCACTCCACACCACATTATAACATCACAATGTAAATTATAAACTATTAGCTATTCTTTTCCCCAGATGTTCGTACCTACCCCCATCCTAATCATTATTACTATCTTAAACTATCATCAACAACAGAACGACTATGATGGTGGCACATACCAAGTAAGACCTTAGTAGGTCAGTATTATGATGTAATAATACACGGCAAGGAGTTAGTAATAGGATGAGATACGCACTATCCTCGCGTAACCCGGGGCTCAGCTACACTCATTACCTATCCTACGATTAATAGAGAGACGTTTGGCATAATGACTCCTAACATGATAATGTGATAAGATGCCAGGATATGTTATGTTGATCAACCTAATATGTCATTGAACAGTTGTAAGGCGAGACGAGACGAGGCAGTGTTATAGTTGAAAAGAAATGCTCAGGAAGTATTATATTATACTGTATATTGGTATCTTTATGTACCCATGCATACGCGAGAACTATAATACTCTGTTTGAGCTCTCTCCCCCCCTCCTCTGCCCTGCCCCCCCCTCCCCTCGCCAGCCGGTCTCGGTCTTTCTGTCTGCCCAGTCCCTACTTTAATTTACGACCCTATCTTATGAACTCCTAAACACCCTACGATACCATACAACATCAAGTACTAGGCACAACATCCTAAACACCATACCCCATCAACACCCGACACATCCCCCCTCCTCTCCAGCGCCGCTCAGGCACTATAGTTATTAACCGATCATTACTTCTGCCAATATACACTTTAGTTATATAACTAATACACTAGCCACTAACCACCGATGAACAGACCCACTTCCCGATACATAAACATAAGCACTGCTGTGTGCCCCCCCCCACCCTTCCTTATCACCGACATATCGATAACTGGCTGTCTGCTGTTTCCCCCCTTCGCCCCCCCGATCGAGACCGCCCGACGGCACGAGAGCTCCGAGAGAAATCGGTCCCGCCGTTTACAGACCTAACGAACGAAGGAGGTTGGACTCCTAACCTCCCTCACCCCTACCCTTCTCCACTTCTTCCCCCAAATTGCACGCTCTCTTGCTATACTCTCAATCTCAACTTCAGCACACGCATCCATCCCTTCCTCCCCTTCTCCCTCTTTTCTTCTCCCTCTCATTTCTCCTTGCCTTCTTTTTCCCTCATATTTCCCCTCCATCTGGCTCTCGTCCTACTTATATTGCCTCTCTTCCTTCACCCTCTCCTCTCTCTTCTCTTTCTTCTCCAGAGGATTCCCTTGGCCTCCACCAGCTACTAACCCCCGTATAAAATAAAATAAAATAAAACACCGTATCATATCGAAACACAACTCCCACTCTAACTACTAAGTCAATATCTCCCACCCACTCCCCCCCCACCAACACCAACCCCGGATCGAGGGTGCTTACTTACTCATAATTATCCAATATGTCGAAGCCCCACCCTCAAGCGACGCAACCATTACGCATACTCTCTTGGAATGTACACGGCATGACGAGCTATGTTAAGCGGAGAAAGATACTGTCCTATCTTCAATCCAAAAAAACAGATATAGCTCTGATTCAAGAGACTCACCTTGACACTCTGGAATCCAGTAAACTTAAACGGGATTGGGTAGGGAGGGTTGCCTTCAGCTGCCGTCCAACGAGTCAGGAATCTGGCAGTAACGGACCCCGCAAATGTGGAGTGGCGATACTAGTGCGTAAATCCCTCCCGGTCACTATCATTAAAACCTGGAATGATACGGAAGGAAGGTATATATTTGCTAAATTAAAACTAGGGGACACTGTTTTATGCGTGGGATCCGTTTACGCACCAACCGGCCCAAAACGCCCATTCCTTCTACAGCTAAATCGCCTCCTGACAGAAATCGGAACTACTCGATACATAATCGGGGGAGACTGGAATCTCGTCCAAGACGCCATAATGGATAGGACAGGCCCTGTCGATGTATGTAACAATCACGACAGAGCGCTTCTGACAGACCTGACCACTGACGTCGGTCTGGTGGACTGCTGGAGAATACAACACCCGAAAGATAAGGAATATACTTTCTTATCCACCGTCCATGGCACCCAATCGCGTCTGGATTATTTCTTAGTATCACACACTGTAATCCCTCATATACAAGACACCTGTATCCTAGACAGCGGGCTCTCAGATCACTCCCCAATACTAATCCGGATCCAGGTGGGACTCTCCTTCTCTAGTCGTAAACCATGGCGATTGGCTGTACACAGATATCGCTCTCCACAAGGGAAGGAACAATTAAAAGCTCATGTAACCACATACATGGCAGAGAATTCAGGCACTGTATCCTCAAAAAGGATCCTATGGGCGGCAGCAAAAGCAACCCTAAGAGGGAATATGATGCGAGATGCAACACTGGCCAACAAAGACAGAATAGCCCGCCAAACCACCTTAGAGACCACGATACAGGACCTCACTAAACAATATACCGCCCAACCATCCTCTAGGCTGCGACACGCCTTAGAACAGGCCCTCATGGCACACAATGAACTCTATACATCTCAGGCGGAATACGCACTGCAAAAATTGCGAGGCCGCCATTACGAACAAGGGGAAAAAGCAGGTCGCCTCCTAGCGGCGCAGCTCCGACAAAGAGAGGCAGCCTCTGCCATTGCGGCCATAATATCTTCTTCAGGAGCAGTGCTAACTCGCCCACAAGACATTGTAAACGAGTTCGCCAAGTACTACCGACATTTGTACACTCCTGAAACAACGACAGATCAAACACAAATGGAGACATTCCTTGCCGCGGCCAATCTACCCCGTCTGTCTGAGGCAGGCAGGGCCCTCTTGGACGGTAACATAAGCAAAGAAGAGATAACCCAAGTTATAACAAGCCTCCCCTACCATAAATCACCAGGAGAGGACGGATTCCCTGCGGAATTCTATAAATGGGCTGGGGAGGAGGCAATAACCGCAGTACATGAAGCACTGACGGAAGCATGTCAAGAAGGCTCCCTGGGCGCTCTATCCAATAAAGCCACGATTGTCATCTTGCCTAAGCCAGGGAGGGACCCCCTTCTTTGCGGCAGTTACCGTCCTATCTCCCTTTTGAATGGGGATGTCCAACTCCTAGCCAGTGTTCTAGCAGCGCGGCTCCGCAAGGTGATACCATAATTGATTCACAATACCCAAGTAGGATTTGTACCAGGCCGTACCTCCAGAAATCATATGCGAACTGAGTGGCCCTACCTATTCACAACCATGAAGCATTTTGGCCTGGGGGAACAATTTATCTCTAAAGTACGTTTATTATATGACCACCCCACAGCACAGGTTAACTGTGGGGGCATCATGTCAGACCCATTCCCTATCGGAAGGGGCACACGCCAGGGATGCCCCTTGTCGCCACTTCTATTTTTATTGGCCATGGAACCCCTAGCTGCCACCATACGAAATTCTCACCAAATAAAAGGGATCCATATCACCGGGGGCATATCCAAAATATATCTCTACGCAGACGACATTCTGATAACAATGTCCGATCTAGAAACCTCGCTCCCAGCACTACTTTCCACTATAGAAGACTTTGCATCCCTATCCGGATATCGGGTAAACTGGGATAAAAGTGAGGCACTACCATTATCCCGCATAACGACGAGGGCAGCGATACATGGCCTTCAATTCAAATGGACCCCGACCCGCCTTAAATATTTAGGAACGTTTATTAACAGAGGTCTAGAACATATGGTCAGGGACAACATAGACCCCCTTATATCTAAAATGAAACAAGACTTTGCCAAATGGTCCCTACTAGGCCTGTCCATGTGGGGCAGGACACAGGCGGTCAGAATGGTCACCTTACCACGCTTCACATATGTGTTAGGCATGCTTCCCCTACAGATACCTCTTTCCTCACTCCGATTAATAGACGCATCCATAAGGGCCTTCGTTTGGGGCTCCTCACGCCCAAGACTGAAACCTGCAATAATACTGGCACGACGGCTCTACGGAGGATTAGGACTACCCTCGGTAGAACAATACTCTCTGGCCCTACAACTCTCACAGCTAATATATACGCTTCCGGATATAGCCGATCCACCGCAATGGGTGATCACAGAGAAACTCCTATATGGACAGTATACGGAGATGGGAGGAACATACGCCGACCACGTTCCCTTAACTAACCCCATCCTCAAGGATACAAACACAGCGTGGTGCAGAGCCCATCGACTACTAGGAGTACACCCCTCCCTGCATACTCAGGCTCCCATAGCAGGGAATAAAAGCATTAAAATAGGAGGGACTATTCTCAGATGGCCCCAATGGTCCGAGGCAGGTATCCACAATATATCTCACATAATAGATGGAGATAGCTTCCGCACATTCGCCTCCCTCCAGGAAGAATTCGGTATCCAAAGTAATCAGGAGTGGCGATATCTACAGCTCAAACACTGTATGCGGAGAACATTAGGAACCCCCCCGTGGCTGCTCAAAACCTCACCCATCGTCACCTATCTTCAGAAATGGGGCCGACAAAAAGGCATCTTGGCTGGCCTCTATGCCGAATTAACTAACCACCTTTACTCTCAGCCTTTACTTGAACGACTACGCTTAAAGTGGCCGGACATACTAGAGATAACCTACACGGACGAAGAATGGCCAGACATACTAGAAGCCCTCGACAGGGGCGTACGTGAAGCACGCCTGAAATTTTGCCTATTTAAAATCCTTCAGGGATGGTACTGGACCCCCGTTAAACTCTTCAGGGCAGGGTTGATACCTCACGCGAACTGTTGGAGATGCACAGAGCCATATTGCGACCAACTTCATATTTTATGCCACTGCCCCACGGTACAGTCACTATGGGACGCGGTACGCCTCGCCTTATCGGACTTCATACAGATACCAAAACCGACCCCACCAGCATTTATCATTCTACATGACATTCGCCCGTATCCCTCCCTATCGCGGGCACATAAACGATTAATCCACACGGTGCTAGCCACGGCCAAAATATGCATACTCCGGCACTGGAGATCTAGCATTGCCCCCACACCCATGGAATGGATGACGGCCATGAATCAAACGGCTACCCATGAACGAGTGATCTATAACCTACAGGACCAAGCAGAACAATTTGAGGAGGTCTGGCGCCCATTCTTGAAGAGACCATGAAGCGGCTGGTGGATGACCAACGGATGATCAATGTTCAATGATCAATGATTAGGGAATATTAATTACCAATCACCCTCTGAGAATCCTAGACTCCGGAAACACATTTAATCTCCTACTGCCCCCTCTCTCTCTCCCTAGCTACGCTATCCTCTCTTCTCTCTCTCTTTTTTCTCTCTCTCTATCAATCCACAGGCCTCTAATTTTGTCACATGCCCGAGACCCTGAACTACCCAACATAGTAATACAAGTCGCTTCCTAACATAAACAAGGACTGAGAAATCAACTCATATAAGACGTAGACACTCTCTAACCGACCTTACCATATCTATCATACATATTATCTACCCCTAGATAATAACTTGCTACAGACGGAGAAGTACAGAACGATCTACTCTTAGGCCTGAACAAGCTAGTCTCAGGATACAAAGACCCCCTGCCTACCTCGAGTCTCTTCATTCTACATTCCCCCGCGATTACCCTTCCTCTTTCTCCCTCTTTCTTTCCCTTCTCTCCCCCTCCCCATTTCATATGACTATTTTGTCTCTCCCCTATACCAAGACCAACCCCTCCTACACAACCCTATCCTCGCTCCCCCTCCCCTTACCACCCCCCCCCCACCTGTTTTCCACTCTTCTTCAAAATAAGGGTACACAACTCAACTATGCAACTGGGAATTTTTACTTACCTGACAGTACATGTATATATGCTTACAATGGAAATAATTGTGGTAAACTAACAAAAACAATGTTTTGAAAGCTAAACAGTTTGTTTATATGCTGTATGTACCGCCTTATATATTCTTAATAAAACTTTTGAAACTTTAAAAAAAAAAAAAAAAAAAAAGCATTGTAAAAGAAAACGGAGAATAACATTTCGATTTCACCCATTTATTACTGTTTTTTCACAGTTTTGTGTGTTTGGGCATATTCAGTCAACTATGTAGTACATGTTGTTTGTTTTTGGTATATTAAACCTTTAAGCTACCTTATACCAACTATAACTGCCAATTCATAATTTTCCAATTCTTCTTTATCAGGTAAATTAAATAACACAGGTAATTTCGCACTGTGAAAATTGTTAATCACGTAAGCGAAACCTAATGCATTTGCCAATGCTTGTTTTTTTTTTGCTGAAGCTGTTCAGCAGTCGGCAGTTTTTTTCTTTTGGCTGATGCTACTCAGAAATGGCAATAGGCATTGTCAAATTCAGAAGGTTGGCTAACCACTTACAAAGTAGAGACCTATTGATTTTACCAATGCTTGTTTTTAATATGTCACTTGCTCCATTACTTTCAGCTGTTTCATAGCACTGTAAAAGTTGTAACCATTAAGCAACTGCAAGGCACACTGTGTTGTGAATGCTTAACTCATATAACCAGTCATCCAATCGACTCCCTCCTCGAAATGTGTGCACTTCTGGGCAGAATAACAGAAGTATTATGCAGATAATTTTTACAATTTCTGAGACACAATTATTAATGGTTAAAATACAGTAAACAATCTCATATGAGTGAGTAGGAGACCACCCTTCGCAGGCTAGTCCTCATCTCTTCCCATTACTGTTCCATTCTCCACCCTCTCCACACCCACCATGATCATTACAGTTACAGATCAATAGTTTGGGGAAATACCTGTGTTTTTAACTATTTTCCAAAACACATATATGACCACAAATTAATTATTTCCTCTCTGGTTCTATGTGAGAATGACAGCAGTACCACTTTGTGGCTACCACAATAATTAAGCAATCATGTCAACACTTTCAAAGTTTGAAATATCAAATACAACAGTCTACAACAAGGTGGTGGAACTTAAGCACATGCATTGAACTACTCTTCAAAAAGAATTTTTTAAAAAGGGTCGGAACAAAAACAAGCCAATCACCAGGGCCAAACGGCATAAAAATAGGATGACAGTGTCAAACGGAGAGTATTCTAGTCACAGACTGTGTAGTAAGGAAAGGTGGGGACAGCAGGGGTGTGGCTAGCAGTTCTTTTTCAGGTGCATCTGAACCAGTGCCCAGAGGTCTGAAGGGCTACCACAATAATTGCTTGAATATTGCTGCATTTTACTACCTTTTTTGTTCAAAATATTATATTGGCATGTTTAATAAAAAAGAACAATACAGAGGGGGAACCAAAAGGGAAGAATATGAAACATGGGTACAGTTGTTGAGACATGTACGCAAATGAAATACGTAAGAGCCTAATCACCAAGTTCAGCAGAGCATTTAGTGTTTGAAACTGTACAAAAAGATTATTATGTCGATTTTGGTTTGTGCAAAAGTATATGATGATAAGAAAGAGAATAAAAATTATGTAGGATTTGGAGTGATTGATGTATGTGAAGGGTTAGAGATGTGGATGGTTTCCCTGAGGTGCACCTAAATAGTGTATATGTGAAATACATGTCATTATAAATGTAGGCCAAGTAAGGGGTTACAGATGGGAAGGGATAGAGGAGAGGAAGGGGGTCATAAAAGGGAGTCATATGAGACCATAGAAAAGTTATTACGCTTTAGGTGCAATCAAAGATTGAGGTCAAGTGATAGGTAGGTGTTGGTATTGGCGAGTTTCCCTTTATGAGAATAGATTGGGGTTGAAGAGGGCTAGCATCTTCCATAAACTCTAGGAGGTTATAGGGTGACCTTTATTGAGAGATTGAGTTATAAGTGTGCTCCTCAGGTAGGTAACACAAGCCTGTCAGGTATTGTATAAAACATTGTTTCTAGATTTCCGGTTGATCAATGTCAATTTGATAGCAATAGTGAGTACAAGATCAAGTAGGGAAAGGTTTGAATCAGGAATATTAATTGAAGGGTGTGCGAAGTGTGGGCCCAGGATGATAAGTGGGGAAGATAGTGAAATGGTGGTGTTAAAAATGTTTTGCGAGTGGGTGGAGATGTCTTGCTGATAGGAATACAAATGTGGAAAAGAGAAGAACAAATGTTCTTCATCACCAGGTGATGAATCGCATGCACAGCACATGTTGGAGTCTTTGAGCTTTAGCCTGACCAGCTTGGTGGAGGTTCAGTAGAGGAAGTGAGGAAGTGTGCAGCGGAAAATTTGGTTTGGGTTAGTGAGGGAATTAGCTTATGTTTGAGTAAGTTTTATCCAATTTTGGGGGCTGACGTGGGGTATTAGTGGTAGTAAGTACTTTGTAGAATCTAGAAGCAGTGTGACTGTTCAAGAAAATCAGTTGTAATTTTCATAGTAGAGATGAATTGTGGACAGGACCAAGCTTGGATATTTTGGCTTTGTTTTTTAAGAAATCATAAAAGTCCATGTTTGAGAGGTTGTATTTGTGCTGTAAGGAGGCGAATGAGAGTGGTTCGGTGTTTACGTTAAGATCTGATATTGTTAAGAAGCATTTAATTGACCACATCGGACCAATGGGTAATGAGTTAAGGATTTGTAGTTTTTTTTGTTTGATAATGACGTGATGAAGGATTTGTGAATTGTTGGAATTGGCCCTTCTGCAGGGTTATCCCCAGACTTTTTGCCTTCCTCCTTCTCTTTTTCTGACCTCATTTTTGCTGGTTTTTAGACTCTGCGCACTTTACCACTGCTAACCAGTGCTAAAGTGCATGTGTTCTCTCCCTTTAAACCTGGTAACATTGGATCATACCCAATTGGACTATTCCAGAGGGGAAATCGACGCAGCGCCAGAGGGGAAATCGACGCAGCGCCTGCCGTGAGGGAGAAATTTCCCTGCATCGCCCACCGGAACGACGCACAGCTGGTCAACAAGCCCAGGATTCCACGCATTGACTCCGGGGCATCTGAAAACCCCGCGACCCAAAGAGGAGACCCGGCCGAACACCGGAAATCAACGCAACGTCTTCGCTGCGTCAAAATTAATGATGCAAGTCCGTGTGTGAAGAGGCGAAACCGACGCACACACCATTTTCCACGCATCTCCTCCTCTGCGCCCCTTTGCGGAGATTTTTCACTCCAACCAGGTACTTTGTGCTTGAAAGAGACTTTGGCCCTCATTACAACATTGGCGGTAAAAGCCGCTTACCGCTTACCGCTGTGCAGAAGACCGCCAACACACCGCCACACCAAAGGTCAGTGATAAACTGGCGAAAACAAAACCTCCACCGTCACGCCAACAGAAATACGCCCACACTATCACAACACACGAATCCACGCACACACCATTTTCCACGCATCTCCTCCTCTGCGCCCCTTTGCGGAGATTTTTCACTCCAACCAGGTACTTTGTGCTTGAAAGAGACTTTGGCCCTCATTACAACATTGGCGGTAAAAGCCGCTTACCGCAGTGCAGAAGACCGCCAACACACCGCCACACCAAAAGTCAGTGATAAACTGGCGAAAACAAAACCTCAACCGTCACGCCAACAGAAATACGCCCACATTATCACAACACACGAATCCACATGGCGGTCTTTCAACCGTGGTATTCCATTGGCGGTACACACCGCTGCGCTCAAAATACATACATATATACAAAACACAGCCACATCGGACAATTCGAAATACACACACCTGATACACATACACACACCACTCCCACACACACAATACAATATAAAACACAAACCCACATCACCCACAAACCCTTGCTACCAAAAATACTGAAAGAAGGCCAGAGAGAGACACCACAAACAACTACCAAGCATCCACAGGCACACAATACCATCACCCACATAACTTCCACGCACCTCACACAACACACCACTAAATATCACCCCACTTATCACTATACACACCACCCCACACATCACCCACACCACCCCATGGCACGGCACAGACACCCCAGGTTCTCGGAGGACGAGCTCAGGGTCATGGTGGAGGAAATCGTCCGGGTAGAGCCACAGCTATTCGGATCACAGGTGCAGCACACCTCCATAGCTAGGAAGATGGAGATATGGCGAAGAATAGTGGACAGGGTTAACGCAGTGGGACAGCACCAGAGAAATCGGGATGACATCAGGAAGAGGTGGAATGACCTACGAGGGAAGGTGTGTTCCGTGGTCTGAAGACACCACATTGGGGTTCAGCGGAATGGCGGCGAACCCCCACCTCCTCCCCCACAACTAACAACATGGGAGGAGCAGGTCTTGGCGATTCTGCATCCTGAGGGCCTCGCAGAAGTAGATGGAGGAATGGACTCTGGTAAGTCAAAGTTTTACTATTACATCCCCCACCCTACCTGCATGCTATCATATACCCCCACCCTCGCCCTCACCCCCATCACCCCAACACCTCACAAATGTCCCACTATCACAACCCACCCATCCCAACACCAAGCCCTGCATGCAACAACAAAGCATGGACACCCATCACCAAAGCATGGCCACTGCACATACCCATACACCCCCTTAAACCACCATCACACAAGGTCCCACACAGGAATGCAAGCACTGGGGTACATGGTCACCCACCTATCGCTCACCATGGCACACACAGATGTAATAAACATCCTTTTATACCCCTGCAGGACCCCTACCCAACGTCACCAGATAGGAGGGTCCACACATGTCCACACCACCAACAGAAGAGGCCCACAGTGATGACAGCAGCTCTGTCCAACTGGATCCAGATGACCAGCCCGGCCCACCGGGGACCTCGGGACGGTCGGTTCCCCTCACACAGTCACAGGCCACTACAGACCTTCCCCCCTCTGGAAGCACCAGCACAGCACCCACCCAGCGGGCCCATACCTCTGTCCCCAGGACACGTCAAACAGCAGTGTGTCCACCACTACAGGGAACCCAAGCTAAACCAACACCCCAACAACAACAGGGTATTGGGGGCAGTGGCCAAGTTTCAGGAGACCCAGCGCCTGCAGGTGGAACAGTATTTGGGCTTCAGGGAGGAACTCAGAACCATCAATTCCACCCTGGGCACCATCATAGGGGTGCTGAAGGAAGTACTTAACACCACGAGGGACACTGTGGCACAACAAGGGGCCCCTGACACTAGCCTGGACGATGAACTGCCCACCACCTCCGCCGGTGCTAGTGGACAGGAGGCACCGCCACAGGACCACCACACCAGCACCCCACCCCCTGCAGAGGGAGAACCACCACGCAAACTGTCCCTGAGATCCAGGACAAAGACAGAGAATGATGCCAAGACCCCCGCCAAGAAATGAGACCACCCTGAATTTCATCTTTCTGTCCCACTTTGTCACCCTGTCCATCCTCAAACTGCCCCAGCTCCACTTCTTGCCCATTTTGGCAATGAGCCTGTGAGACTTATAGACTGGACTCTGCCATGGACATTCCTCCACCATCACCACTCACCATTTACAACCCCTTCCAATATTGAGCACTTAAATAAACACCCTTGAAGCACAAAACAATCTGGAGTCAGTCTGTGATTTCGAAAAGTGTATTAGCAATTACAGTGACAAAATGCTCTTTCAATTGTAATGTCAACATACCTATGTCACACAGCTCTAGTCCATGAGGAAACAAAGCAGATGTCACACTGTGGGACACACATCTGTGAAATCGCAAGGGAAAGTGACAACTCAGTGACCATACACTGGGTGAAAACGACAGACAGTAGAGAGGTAGTAGTGTTAAAGTACATGTAGTAGGCAGGTCTGTATTCTTACCTGTGTCTCACTGGAAATATTGCAAAATCATCTAGTTCCTGTTGTCCATGTCCTCTTCTTCTGCTTCCTCGTCTTCACTGTCCACAGGCTCCACAGCTGCAACAAAACCGCCATCTGGACCATCCTCCTGCAGAAAAGGCACCTGTCATCGCAAAGCTAAGTTGTGAAGCATACAGCAGGCCACGATGATCTGGCACACCTTCTTTGGTGAGTAGAATAGGGATCCACCTGTCATATGGAGGCACCTGAACCTGGCCTTCAGGAGGCCGAAGGTCCTCTCTATAATCCTCCTAGTTCACCCATGGGCCTCATTGTAGCGTTCCTCTGCCCTTGTCCTGGGATTCCTCACTGGGGTCAGTAGCCATGACAGGTTGAGGTAACCAGAGTCCCCTGCAAATGGTGAGGGGCAACTGTTAGACACACACTAACCTGTAGCGATATCCCCAGACCCAGACAACCATTCCACTGACTTGCTTCCAGGTGCTAACCTAATAGCCACACACGGTGCCTCTGGAGTTGACCCATCACATAAGGGATGCTGCTATTCCGCAGGATGTAGGCGTCATGCACTGAGCCAGGGAATTTGGCATTAACATGGGAGATGTACTGGTCTGCCAAACACACCATCTGCACATTCATGGAATGATAACTCTTCTGGTTTCTGTACACCTGTTCACTCCTGCAGGGGGGGTACCAAAGCCACATGGGTCCCATCAATGGCAGCTATGATGTTGGGGATATGTCCCAGGGCATAGAAGTCACATTTCACTGTAGGCAAATCCTCCACCTGAGGAAAAACGATGTAGCTCCACATGAGTTTCAGCAGGGCAGACAACACTCTGGACAACACGTTGGAAAACATAGGCTGGGACATCCCTGATGCATTGGCCACTGTTGTTTGAAATGACCCACTTGCAAGGAAATGGAGTACTGACAGCACCTGCACTTGAGGGGGGGTTCCTGTGGGATGGCGGATAGCTGACATCATGTCTGGCTCCAGCTGGGCACACAGTTCCTGGATTGTGGCACGGTCAAGCCTGTAGGTGAGGATCACATGTCTTTCCTCCATTGTCGACAGGCCCACCAGCAGTATTTACACCGGAGGATGCCGCCATCTCCTCACATGCCCCAGCGGTGCCTATGAAGGACAACAGCGAGCACAGAGTCAACCAACTCAGAGGTACGTACCCACAGCTTACACAGAACAATAATCATAATCTGAAAATCGGCCTGTATGTGTGTTGAGGCTAGGCCTAGGTATGTGTGACGCAGTAAAAAATTAAGCCATGTGGGCCCCTGAAATGGCGGCTGCCTGACCTGTAAAGTGGGACAATGAGATGTGATGTAACTGCGCTGGCGTTGTACACCGTTGCGGTAGGTGGTCAAAGACCGCGGTGCAATGCTGCATTGGTTAACATTGGACCCTATGGGTTCCAGGAGCCAATGACGATGTACGCCGGCGGTGACGGTACGCACCGCTGTGGACGTAACTGCCAATTTCCATCTGTTCAATCACTCGATACCTGATCTTCGACAGGAGAGGACCTACACTGCAAGTGCTGCTGTGACCTCGGTCTGGAAGAGACAATGGCTCGAGTGTCTGGGGAAAGGGCCCCTGCCTTCACATCGGAGGAGTTGGAGAAACTTGTGGATGGGGTCCTCCCCCAGTACACGCTACTCTACGGTCCTCCAGACAAACAGGTAAGTACACTGGGAGCGTGCTGTATGGGTTATGCCTGTGTGGAGTGGGGTGGATGAAAGAGGGGGGGCGAATGAGGCGTGCATGAAACGACGATGAGTGTATGTGCCACATGTCAAGGGTAGGGATGGGGGCCAATGACTGTGACGGTGCATTTGGTAATAACTAGTCATGCTCCTGTGTCATCCATGTGTGCAGATGTCGTGCATGGCCTTGTAGGCCATGTCTCAGGGATTGAACAGTGGAGCCCAAGTGCGCGTCGTAGAGCAGGGGGCTTCTGTGTCTGTTGTGTCCGTCAACGGTAGCAGTAATGCATGCACTCAACATGTCTTTCTTCTTTCGTTCCCCCCCCCTCTTTGCGGTCTCCCTGTTCTTGTGTGCATTAGCATCATCAGGCGGAGGAGCAGCGGCACCGGAGCAGGAGGGGGCTGAATCCCACATGGCCCTGGAGGGCGAGACTATGGACTCGGAGTTCACCAGTGGGACGGAGGGTGAGTGGAGCTCCACGGCGGGGACAGGAGCTGGCACCAGTGACACGGACTCGTCCTCTGATGGGAGCTCCCTTGTAGTGGCGGCAACATATGTGCCCCCGCATCTACAGGTACAGCCCCACCCCCCCTACCAGCACCGCCTGCCCAGCAGCCCCTCAGCTTTTGCACCGTGCCCGCTCACCTAGGAGGGTGGGCATCACCTTCGCCCCAGGCACCTCAGGCCCAGCACCAGTCACCCCTGCTGCCCTCAGTGAAGAGGCCATTGACCTCCTCAGGTCCCTCACTGTTGGGCAGTATCCCATTTGGAATGCCATCCAGGGTGTCGAAAGGCAGTTGCAACAAACAAATGCATTCCTGGAGGGCATTCATTCTGGTCAGGCGGCTCTTCAGCAAGCTTTTCAGACTCTGGCCTCAGCACTGATGGCAGCCATTGTCACTTGTCTAGCCTCCCCCCTCCAACTTCCTCCACCCAGACCCAATCCTCTCTACCTCAGCCTATCCCAAGCACATCTTCAGACCAGCATGCACACAGGTCAACACACAAGGGAAGCTCTGGCAAACATAAGCACCACACATCCCACAGGCACTCACGCAAGCATCACACACATGCAGACACACCAACATCAACTGCCTCCACTGTGTCCCCCTCCTCGTCTCCCTCCTCCCTCCCAGTCTCGTCTACACTCACACCTGCATGCACTACACCTACAGCCACTACTGCCATCACCAGCACACCTACCACCACACCCCGCTCACGTGCAGTCACCACCCCAAATGCCAATCACATGTCCTCCATGTCCTCTCCCAGTGTGTCTGTGACACCACCTCCCAAGATACACAAACGCAGGCACACACCCACCCAACAGCCATCCACCTCACGGCAGCCTTGATCTCTTTCCCACACCTCCCCCACCCCGTCCATCTCCTAGGGCCCGACTCTCCAGGTCCCAACCTAGCACCTCAGCCACAACATCTCCGGGACCAGTGGTGCTTGTAGTCACCGGAATCTGGAGTGCACCGGCCACCAGGGCAGCCAGTGTGGCACAGAGCCACAGCACGGACAGTCCCCCACCTGTGAAGCATCAAAAGTTGGCCAGTGCCCGGCGGGAGAGGGGGAAGCTCTCAGGGGTCCACGTGGGATTGTGGAGTCTGCTGCAACACCTTCCAAGGTGGGGAAGGGCCACAAGAAAGTCAGCAGGTCTGGGAAGAGCAGCACGGCGGAGAAGACCGGCATCATCCCCCTGCCCAGGGGGCCACCGCCATCATCCCCGCTGCCCAAGAGGCCACCGTCATCATCCCCGCTGCCCAGGAGGCCACTGCCATCATCCCGCTGCCCAGGAGGCCACCACCATCATCCCCGCTGCCCAAGAGGCCACTGCCACCAGCCCCACTGGGCCAGAGAGGACCGCCAGCTCCAGCCCCATGGGCCATGAAGGACTGCCAGCAGCTGAGGTACTGCAAAGGACCCCACCGCCACAAGCACCGCTGAACTGGGCACCACCGCAACAAGCACCGCTGAACAGGGCACCGCTGCCACATGCACCGCTGAACAGGACGCCGCCGCCACAAGCACCGGTGGCCCATGAGCGCCAAGGGCACTGACGCTACTGAGTCCGTCACGAGCAGGATTAAGCACTGTGGGCAACAAGCCCCTTCCGGAACCAGTGGAGAAAGGCATCCACTACCTCAGTCCTTGGCAGGATGAAGCACTCAGGGCACAAAGCCCCCTCCAGAACCAGTGGAAAAAGGCATCCACTACCTCAGTCCTTGGCAGGATGAAGCACTCTGGGCACAAAGACCCCTCCAGAACCAGTAGAGATTTACATCCACTGCCTCAGTCCTTGGCAGGATGAAGCACTCTTGGCACAAAGCCCCCTCCAGAACCAGTGGAGAAAGGCATCCACTACCTCAGTCCTTGGCAGGATGAAACACTCTGGGCACAAAGCCCCCTCCAGAACCAGTGGAGAAAGGCATCCACTTGAGAGACTGTGGCTTTGCACTCCCCAGGATTGAACAGTGGGCAAACCACCCACTGTAGAGACTTGAGAGACTGTGGCTTTGCACTCCCTAGGACTGAACAGTGGGCAGACCACCCACTATAGAGACTTGAGAGACTGTGGCTTTGCACTCCCCAGGATTGAACAGTGGGCATGTGGCCCCCTCGTGGATTTGGCGTCGTGCACTCAACCGGCAGAGGTGCCCCCCCTTTCCCTCCCCCTGAGGTGCCTGTTTTCTTGCTATCTGATGCCCCTGCAGTGTTCTCTCCGTCATAGTCGGGGATCTTGTGTGGGCCTCGCCCATACCGTGTGGGCCCAGTGTTCAACGGACTTCAATGGAGCACTACCTGGACTACTTTCTTGGTGTATATATTTGTTAGTAATGTATATATATTTTTGCATACTGGATTTTAATATATTACAATGGTTACACTCATTTCCTTTTGTCTTTGCATTCTTCTGGGGGGTTAGCGGGTGTAACTGTAATGCATCATGCTGTATTAGTGTGTGTGTGTTGTGGTGGGTGAGAGTGGGGGTGGGGGTGGGGGTGTTGCGTGTTGCATGTGTGTGTCCCTGTTTTTTCCCTCCCCTGTGTCGTAGGTGCAGTACTCACCGTGGTCTTCGCCGCCGGCGTTCGTGCTCCTGGTAGAGGAGCAAGAAGATAAGGGCTGGCAGGATCTGCAGCTCTGGTTCCATGGCGTCCGGATTCCTCGTGGTGTGTGTAGAGGTGAGCGTTTTCCCTTCGAAGTCCTGTTTCTGCCCTGTTTTTGTCTGCGGTGAATCCACCCCGAAAAGGTGGTGGATTGGTAGGTTGTGATACTGTGGGCGGTACTTTGTCCTCCGCCTGTCTGTTGGCGGTGACCGCCGCGCTGTTTGTTTGCACCGCCGTGGCGGTCGGAGTGTTAAAGTGGCTGTCTTTGTTGGCAGTTTCCGCCACGGTCGTAATTCCAATTTTTTTACCGCCGGCCTGTTGGCAGTCTTACCGCCGCTTTAACACTGTCCGCCAGGGTTGTAATGACCACCTTTGTTTGCTTTTTAATGACTTAAGACACTTTATATCACTTTCCAGTGATATCTCTACACTTTCTTATTGCATCTTTTTGACCTGCAAATATCCAGATAAATATTATATATTTTTGTAAACACTGTGTGGTGTTTTTTTGTGGTGCTATATTGTGTTATTGTATGATTTATTGCACAAATACTTTACACATTACCTTCTAAGTTAAGCCTGACTGCTCAGTGCCAAGCTACCAGAGGGTGGGCACAGGATAATTTGGATTGTGTGTGACTTACCCTGACTAGAGTGAGGGTCCTTGCTTGGGTAGGGGGTAACCTGACTGTCAACCAAAGACTGAAAACACACAAAAAGGATTACGGGGTTCTTCTATTGCGACGAGGGGCAGACCTCTGGTGCACCAGTTGTTCCCCAGGTTCCTCGTGGTCCTCTAATAGAGGAGGGGTATCAGTGTGAGGTGGGATAGCAGTGGGTCTGGGAATTTCCTTTGCGGACTAGGTGGTCTCACACTCTATATAGTGTCATTCTTCATCAAATGACCACCTAGCCCCACCCAGGTAGGACAGTGCCACCTGGGCGGACTCAACCTCACTGTTAAAAAACAGGAGGGAGTGCGTAAATCAATTCTCGGTCTGGAAAAGATCGGGATCCAGCTAAACTAGGGAATAAAAACACCTAAATAGATACCTGTATGAGTATTTTAATAATAGGGTCTGTTTGGTGTGATTAAAAACGAAGATTGGGACACCTCTGTGAGAGCAAGGACTCACAGGGACACCTATCTAAAGAGTGAAAGCCGACATGTTTCTGCCCTCAGTAGTGAGCCTAGAAAGGTCTCGGGCATTCATCAGGGCAAAGGATCCCTAAGACTCACGCTAGGAGTATCAGAAAACACTGTCTGGTAGTTAACAGTATACGTAAAGGAAAAAAAAAAAAAAGAAGGGGGGCCTACCTTACCAAGGAACTACCTGGCGGGTTCCCTATCCCTAGAGGCTAATGGCCTCTGGTATCCAGGAGAGGTCCAGGGAGAGGACGGTATAGCGATCGCCCTCTTTGATGCATGTCTGACTTAAAGGGGACACTCCCTCTCCTGGATACCAGAGGGCCCCCTCTTCTTTTTTGTTTCCTTTACTTATAATGTTAACTACCGGACAGTGTTTTCTCACAGAGATGTCCCAATCTTCATTTTTAATCACACCAAACAGAACCTATTATTAAAATAATCATACAGGTATCTGTTTAGGTGTTTTTATTCCCTAGTTTAGCTGGATCCCGATCTTTTCCAGACTTAGAATTGATTTATGCACTCCCTCCCGTTCTTTTAACAGTGAGGTTGAGTCCGCCCAGGTGGTACTGTCCTACCTGGGTGGGGCTAGGTGGTCATATGATGAAGCATGACACTATATAGTGTGTGAGACCACCTAGTCCGTAAAGGAAATTCCCCCCTGTTCTCCAGACCCACTGGTGTCCCACCTCACACTGATACCCCTCCTCTATTAGAGGACCACGAGGAACCTGGGGCACAACTGGTGCACCAGAGGTCTGCCCCTCGTCGCAATAGAAGAACCCCGTACTCCTTTTTGTGTGTTTTCAGTTATATTGGGAGTTGAGTACGGTTGTGTTCCCCTTTAAATCCTTTTCTCCCACATACTCTCTCCATGTGTATTGCCAACCAAAGACCCCATTTCTAACATGTATGTTAGTCACTAGTGCTGTGTCCAAGGTCAATATGGAACATATAGTACCTTCAAATATTTTTCTTAATTGGCTGTAAGGGTAGTATGTCACTGTCAGTAGCAGATTGAGGAATACACATCAATCAGTTTTTTAATGGGTTAGTTTTGAACCATTGTGAACCTTTAGCTGCTAAGTATGGAGTTTGAAAGGTATTCCAATTTGGGAAATTGCAACCTCCTAGTTTGGGGGTGTTTTCAGCTTTTTAAGACTAATTCTGTGCTTTTTACTCTCCCAAAGAAAGTTTGAGACAACCTTATCAATCTTGATGAAGAATTCTTGGGAAAGGCGAACTGGGAGAATGCTAGATAGGAAATTAATCAGCAGGGATCCATCATCTTGATGGTTTCAAATGTATCCTACCAGGAGATAGGTTTAGATGCCCATGTAGACAGTAGGTCCTTTATTATGTTCAGGGTTTTGCTTTCATTGAAGAAGATAGATTCAGAAAGGTCATTTCACCAACATATCCCAAGATATTTGACATTAGAATTCCATTGAAAGTAGAAGGAGCCAACGAGGGGTTGCAGTTAACGTTCAGAGGAAGGATCTCAGTTTTGTCTCTATTCAGGGAGTATCCAGAGAAATAAGAGAAGCAGTCAATACTATTTAGTATTGCAGTGATGACATGATCTGAGAATTCTGTGAACATCAAGATGTCATCTACATTTGCAGCTTTTTTATATGGGATATTGTTGAATGAGATTCCTGGGATATGAGATGATTCATTCAGCATTAGTAGTAGAGGATCAATGGCAAGTAGAAATAATAAAGGTGATGAGAGGCAGCCTTGATGGGTTCCCTGTTGTAGTATAAAGGATTGTGATAGAGCCCACCCCATTTACTCTAAATCTAGTCTCAGGTTTTGAGTATAAGGCTCTGTTCATCATAATAAACTCTTTCCCTAAGTTGTGTCTCAAGAGGATGGCTTCATTATATGGCCATGAGACTTTATCAAAAGCCTACTCTGCGTCTATGGCTATAGCAGCTGATGTGGGGAGAGCGGGCTGTGGGTTCTCAATGACATGAGAGAAGAGGAGAATGTTATCGCTGGCTAGGCGTTCTTCGATAAAACCAAATTGGGTAGGATGAACTAGTATGGGAATCAAGGGGGAAAGTGGTTTGCAAGGAGTTTCGCATATATCTTTGCTTCCATGTTTATGAGGGATATAGGCCTAAAGATCTTAGGGTCAGAATGGCCCTTCCAGTCATTGGGGATGTCCACAATGGTGGCTTCGGAAGTGATTTCTGATACAGAGCCGAAAGTCACGAAGTGAGGGAGGGCCAAGCCTAATGTGTCAATGATTGTAGGTGCAAAGGTTTTATAGAATCTAATTGGAAAACCATTTGGTCCTAATGCTTAACCAGATAGTATATTTTTAGGCTGTTAATCTCATCTCTGATAATTGGTCTGGCTGTGACATGTGTTCACTATTAGTGATTTGTTTAATTGGTAAGGTATATAAGATTTCTAATCAGGCTTTTTGAGGAATATTGACAGAGAGGGTGTATAATTTAGTACAGAAACACTGGAATGCCTTAAATATCACATCTGCTGATGTCTGCATCCTATTTTATTCATCTTTAATCATCTGGATGAGGTTAATATTGTGCCTGAACTTTAGGTAGGCAACCAAGGAGTATCCAGCTTTGAACAAGTAGAATAGTTTATTGCCCTTTTGGGACCAAGTGTGCGCTTTTACTGATTATAGAGTTGAATTCACATTTAAGACATTTTAGTATAGTCATGGTAGCAGGATCATTAGATTACTTATAACTCAGTTCTTTATCTTTTATTTCTGATGTTAATTGATCTAGGGATGATTTAATTTGTCTTTTTTCTGTGGGACATTCAGCTTATAGTTTAAGGGAGTCCCAGAGAACTATTGGGTAAGAAGTGGGAATCTTTATTTATCTGAATGAATTGGAATAGCTCATTATGGAGGTCTTTGACCATGTCTGAGTCTTCCAGGATCTCTAAGTTCATACGTCAGCCCTTCGCTTTTGGAGGAGTAGGAAGAAATTGAAGAGTTATTGAGCTGGCTGCATGATCTGAAATTGTGATGGGCTCTATTAAGGTAGAACGGGAATGTTTAAGAAGAAAGGAGTCGACTAGGAGATAGTTCATTCTGGAAAAGGTGTTGTGTGGTGGAGAGAAAAATGTAAAATCCCTACCTGTGGAGTTGTGCAATCTGTTAGTTAATATTATGTACAAAGGGCATGTAGTGCCTTGTGGGATCTTGGGGTTCTGTATCTAAAGGCAGATTGTCTATCCAAACGAGGGTCTATTGGGAGGTTGAAGTCACCACGAAGAACAATCTGTGCATTCGGGGGTGATGTAGTTTAAATTTTAGTGTTGTACCTTCTCCCACCTCGCCGCCAAAACCTGGAACTCTCTCCCCACCAACCTGCGCAAGACCCAGGACCTCCTAACCTTCAGAAAGCAACTCAAAACATGGCTTTTCGAGCAGAAACCCCCTTCCCCAGCGCCTTGAATCCCTACCGGGTGAGTAGTGCGCTTAAGAAATTTGTTTGATTGATTGATTGATGTCACAAAAGTCACCTAAATGTGTCAGTTTATTTCTTATGTTAATTAAAGCACTATTGGTTAAAGGTAGAAATAGCACTGACATGTTTTAATAATGTGCCTTCATTTACAATGTAGAGTTCTACATAGGTGGTATTTAAATTAAATCAAGTATTTGCAAGAGTTACATGATATAATGGTATAATTTAGTCCTTAGACTAACAGAATATATTGAAACAACATAGAATTTCTAATGATTAATGAATTAAAAATGTGCACAAAAGATGAAAGAAATGTGTCTCTCTATCATACTTAATGAAATTCATTCACCAAGTTATTTTCCATTTAAAATGAGTGTAGAAAGCATATCATTGAAGCCTTATTAACCTTGAATGTATAAGTCTGCATATTAAAGGTGTGATTATTAAAACATGCATTGTTTTAATTTATTTGTGTTAGCTTGTGTTAGCTTGAGTGAAGCTTGTTAGATTTGTAATTAGTGCAGGAAGTGCTGATTTATTTTTTCATAATGTGAGCTTTCTTTCAGACTTTGTTCCCATGAGAAGACTAGATTTTGGTAATAGACCCTATTGTTTAGACATAGAAAGAATGCATCGTATTGCCCTTAAGAGCATCACATTACGGAACATAGACGGCCATTGTATACAATTATTTCAAACGTACATGGAGTCCATAGATGGAAGATGTTCCCATGAACGGACCGGGAATGGAAGCTGATGTTGCAACCTGGAGTCGTGTGATTGATTATTATCAGATGATGCCCTTCAAAGTAATGTGGACTGTTTTGGAGTGAATAAATTGCTTCATGAACTTCAAAATATTGTTGGTTAGTTGGACTTTGCGTACTTTGTCAGATCCTCCCGATGCTAGCAGATGCTTTCCATATATTGATGCAGATGATTTACTGAACAAGCATCCCAGTATGCTGAGCCCCTTGGAAAGGTATCTTCCTCTCTGTGCTTTACCCTTTTGAGATGCCCCTTTGAGGTTTAGAGGCTTTATTTGAATCCTTTTCAGAGGCCTCTTGATTGAGCTTCTGACAAGCTGACTCATTCCCTTTTTTTACCTATCTTTCTTCCCACGTTGGATAGTATTTTTTTCCCAAAATTTCCTTTTCCAAAATATTTTTTTCTTTTTTTCTGCTTTTTTGTCTTTTGCCTGCACATGTTCCACCCCACACATTTATTTTCCTGATTTGGCTAACTGTAGGGGTTTTTTCTGTGCCCAGCTAAATTTATGACTCAGCTAAATTGATTTGACTGATGATTGCTATTCCTGAGCAAATCGTACTTTCCGTATCACAGATATCTTTCATGATATGTAATGTTCTGGTTGAATGTTTAGTTCTATTGATGTTAATTTGTTTGAATTTATTTCATTGCCTTGGGCAACCCTTGGTGATTATGTATCTGCACGTATTAGTACATGGTTTTGTACTTAGAGTGACATGTCAGCGAGACTGGGGTTACTTCTATTTTTCTTTCAAATTCAACTGTCCATACTAACACTTGAAGGATGCCTTTGTGGGAATGCTTACAGTCATTATTTGGGCATGTTCGGTTTTGTCATCGCAGGGACATATAAGCGTGACCATGGTTTCTTCTTTCTGTCTCTCTATTTGTTCTTTTTAGACTTTGAAGGCACATTTGTAGGAGGTATGCATTGGAATAGTACTGGTTCTTGCATGTTTAGGTTTTTAGAGCGCAGTATACTCTACAGTCTAGTTGTTGTATGGGTATTTCAGTCCGTCAATTTCAGAACACTCCTGCACTCAGTGGAGTCTTTGAAATCAGAGTGCTGTTTAATAAGGTGGTAGGCAGCCCTGTACTGTTTTGGAATGCACGTGTGGAGGTGGTTTTCGCATCTATTTGGGTGTGTTGCATGAGATTCTCTTTCCTGGTGGGATTTGCACCTTTTTGGTTTTTGATAGTGATGGGCGTTCACACTCAGCTTTCATTTACTTGTGCAGTGCTCACTGCATCAGTAGCTACTTTATTTAGAGAAGCGGATTGAACTTGGGTTGAATCATTTTCCAGGTAATTTGATGCCCGCATCCACTTAGACATGAGTTTTGTACACATTCTTAGGGTGACATGCCTTAGTTGTATTCTGTGTTTTTTGCTAGGTTGAAAAGCAATACGGTCTTAAGATAAGTGAGGTTGTTTTCCAGCAAGCAAGTAAGTGGCTTTGCGCATGATGTTTTGTACACAGGTCTATTTGGTTTCACGAATGGCACAGTCGTGGTAGAGGGGCATTTTTGGGTTGCATATTCAGTTGTGTGTGGGGTGTCTGACTATGGGTATTCACAACCTGGTGTGATATAGTTTGTGTTTGGGCATGAATTGGGTGCAGTTCATGGCTTTAGAATCATCACGCGGATGGATTCTGTATGCATGAAGTTGGGTGCCGAGGTGAAGTTGTTTACACAGTACAAATGACAATTAGGACTAATTCTTCTCTTTGTCCCCTGTTTCTTTCTTTCTTTTTTTGTAATTCCCTTGACTATTTAGTCCAGCAGCATCACCCCTGAAGAAGGGACATTCAGTCCCGAAAAGCATCAGGCACCACTGGACATTTGTAATGCTGCTTTTGTGATCAGAGATCCAATTTTGGATGGTCAATTATTTGTGCTATAGTATTGTTGATGAAACAATATCAGTACAGGTTCAAGTTAATTGCGTAGATTTTCTAGAGATTGTGTTGTTATTAAATTGTAAGATTACTGTCATTTTGTTTAGAAATGTTATTGATATTAAAAATGTTTTCTCTTCTGCTGTGTGTGTTTGGTCTGAACCATGTTTGTGATCCTGTACTTAGTGTAGAAAAAACATTTTGCCAGTGGTAAACTTCCTATTTGATACTTATAAGTGACCTCTATAGTAGGTCTTAAGGGTTCAAAGGGCAGGGTGCATGGTACTGAAAAAGTAGGACATTTGTACATAAATCTTTACATGCCCTGACAGCGAAAAACTCCTAAATTAATTTTTCACTCCAACAAGGATATCTCACTCATTGTTACCTATTACACTTAATAAGTGATAACTTCTTTTTAGGAACGAATAGAGAGATGCTCATTATACGGAGTGATTTGACATTTAAAATCTTCCTGAATTATATATTTACTATTCTGGAAATGCCACTTTTAGAAAGTTAGCATTTTTCTGCTTAAACCAAATGTGCCTTTCTGCCAGTGTACATGGACACCAGTGTGAATGGATCTCCTGTGTTGTGTATTCCTTCTAGACATGGGGACAAAACAGAAGGTTGTTGTAGGGTAGTGTGTTCCTCTCCTGAGCACCATGGGGGTGTCAGCTCCTCCTTAGCTATGAAGGATAGTCTGGGAACTGCATCTACCCCCTTCCTGACTTCTAAAGGTTGCCTGCCCGGCCACTAATAAAAGCAGCTCTCATGTAGGCCTGCCTAACCTCGTTCCCCAAGACAGACTGAATCCAAACCAATGAAAAGGGAAAGGCTAGATAAAGGGGGCATCTCCCACCCACTGTCTGGCACTGGGTATAAAATTGTCACCTTCAGAACCTCTCAGAAGAACATTCCTGGACCTTTGGGAAATGTAGAACGAGGACTGCCCTGCTGTCTGAAGAAGGAAGAATAAACCTGTTTGCCTTGAACCCGGAACTCCCAGAAGTTACTCCAAGGGGCAGATGACTGACCAGCAGTTTGGGATACAGGGACACAACTAGCTTCCAGAGGCCTCCCTGCTACTGCCCAGCTGCACAGCACAACTTGGACCTGCCTGAGCCCTGCTTCTGACCTCTTCTGGATTGAGTCATTATCTCCAAGAGGGAACCCGCCGGTCCCGGACTCATGGGTGGCATTAGTGCACTCCTGCCTGAAATCTACAGAAATCTGACCTATAGGAAAAAATGCAGATGTCTGGGGCTCCTCAGGAAAGGGCTCCTAATATTAGCAAAGACTCCCACTAATTGGATGTGCCAACAGCAACCTGCCCTTCAACCCAAACAGCAACCACCCACATCAACCATCAATGTAAAGCTCCAGTGACCACTGCTCCTTGGACCAACATTGACCTCCCTGCGGCCTCTGGTAACGAGAGGCTCTAGCCGAATTTCATTTTGAGAAGCTAAAATCTTCAGCGGGACAAACCTGTTCCCTATATCTGACGTGCACTCCATTGTAGTAAGCCTGAATTTCTGACACTGACCTCTCTAGTGGGACAAGAAAACCGTAAGTAGTACTTAGTGCCTCTTGGTGCTCTTTTTACCTGAATATTTAAAAATTCATAACTTCAGTTCTATTGATTAGTACTTAGTGCCTCTTGGTGCTCTTTTTACCTGAATATTTAAAAATTCATAACTTCAGTTCTATTGATAGAATTTTTGACATTTTTGTGTCTTTTTATTTTTAAAAAATGTACTATATTTTTCTAAATTTTTGGAGGATTTTACCAGTGCTGTATTTTCATATTATACTTTATATATTTCCTTTAAGTTAAACATGACTGCTGTTGTGGCAGGCTACCTGGGGGTTAAGCACAGGTTTATTAATGACTTTTGTGATTCACCCTGACAAGTATTGTGTTTATTACTTGAGTGGCATTCTCACCCCTCTAAAAAAAACAATTTTTTACAAAGACCAACTCAAGCATGCTGTTTGCAGTGTAAAGTCTCCCACAAGCCAGCCAGCAGGGATGCAGTTAAACACTTACTCAGGTATACAAAATTGCAGATCAGTAATTAAAATACTAAGGGGGTGATTCTGACCCCGGCGGTCAAGGACCGCCGGGGCCAGGGTTCGGCGGGAGCACCGCCAACAGGCTGGCGGTGCCCCGCAGGGCATTCTGACCGAACGGTTTGGCTGCGGTCAGAACAGGAAAACCGGCGGTCTCCCGCCGGTTTTCCGCTGCCCTCATGAATCCTCCATGGCGGCGCAGCTTGCTGGGCCGCCATGGGGATTCCAACACCCCATACCGCCATCCTGTTCCTGGCGGTTCGCCCGCCAGGAACAGGATGGCGGTATGGGGTGTCGTGGGGCCCCTGGGGGCCCCTGCAGTGCCCATGCCAATGGCATGGGCACTGCAGGGGCCCCAGTAAGAGGGCCCCACAAAGAATTTCAGTGTCTGCTTAGCAGACACTGAAATTCGCGACGGGTGCAACTGCACCCGTCGCACCTTCCCACTCCGCCGGCTCCATTCGGAGCCGGCTTCCTCGTGGGAAGGGGGTTTCCAGCTGGGCTGGCGGGCGGCCTTCTGGCGGTCGCCCGCCAGCCCAGCGGGAAAGCCAGAATGGCCTCCGCGGTCTTTCGACCGCGGAGCGGCCATAGGCGGTTCCCGCCAGGCAGCTCAGAATGAGGCCCTAAGTCTGTTAGAATATATTCTCACTGAGCAAATCATAAATACCCAGGGTTTGTCAGACAGGGCAACTGTAGGAAATTGGGTGATTGGTTGTGAAGGATGGGAGGCCTGAACATGCAGTGGGTCCACAATTTCTCCTTCCTGAGAACCAAGCACCTTATTGTAGTGCTTGACTCTATCAGGATAGTGATGCAGAGCAGTCCAAGGCCTTCCCAGGGCAGGTGGTGTGGGCTAGTAATCACCATTAGCAGGCACTTAATATTAATACTCACTAAATGATTGTCCAGATTTCTTTAGGAATGGGAAAGTATATTTATTACACACACACTTGAAGTTTAATAAAAATAGTCTTTTTGTGCATAATTACGCACCCTAGGAATAAATGGAAAGTCACCTGTAAAAATACATATAAAATCACACAGTTGCTTTACCAAGTTCTTCTTTTGCAGGTTGGTCGAGGTCATAGGTGGGCACACTTTCCCAGCTGGAGAAGTTGGATGGTTCCTTGTTCCGGCTTGACCAGCGATGAAAAGTCTCTGGAGGTGGTGCAGTGTCACTGCAGGGGACCACTAGGAAAACGTCTGGGAAGATAAGTTTAGAGGTGGTTCCTTGGGGTCCCCTTGGAGTGTTGAGGTCGCAAGGGGTGAGGGACCCTTAGGGCACAGCAGGTTCTTCGTTGCATGGCACAGGGCGGCCGGGTGCAGAGCGAATCGGTGAGCCAGAAGCTGTGCGCAAAGATGCCCTTTGGATCTGGAGGTAAGTCACTTCAAGGGTCATTTGCAGGAGAATGGAAACACTCTGGCAGGAGGTTCGGAGTGTTCCTGAAGTCCCTTGACTGGGGCTTCTTACTGGTACTTTTTCAGTCCCTGGCGGGCTGGTTTTGTTGGTATCTGGCATCAGCTGACTGGTACCCAGGGTAATGGTATGGTTCGACCACTGGAGGGTGCAGTGCCACCAAACTTTGCCATTAAATATTGTATTTAGTGGTTGTTTTATGAGGGAACCTGGTAGTGACAAACGGGTCATTTACTTTAGGGTGGCTACACCCACTAAATGACTACTTCCTGTGCAGAGGGGTCACTTCCCTATACCTACTTTGCTATTTTCATTCCATCCAAGATGAAGCAAAATTAAATTGAGGGTTTACCTCACGGGAACACCTTAGGGATGATAGATACACCAAAACGGCCAGGAGGTGAAGTTGAAATGTCTCCAATTAAAGGAAACAAAAATGGGGCAAGATCACGTTAACAAAGCTTGCTTTAATAACCGGATTTGAATTTTCATTTCACAAACTGGAGCGTTGCACAAAAGATATGTACAATTGAGTGCTTTCAAATTTCCCAGGTTCAGACGTGACCTCGTTCAGGCCAAGTTTTTTCTTTGAATTCTGAAACTTCTAGTATTGTGCTGTGTATTACATTAGACATGCAGGTCACCATGCAACAGAATCCAGCAAAAAAGCGTATTAATCTATTCTGAACTGTAAATATTAACTGTAAAATATATGAGAACAACTAAGTGCATGTTTATATTATACTATACTGTCATAATAGAGTACCACTTCAACTCAACTTCTTGTACCACCACTTACTCTATGAGGTGTGTAGCCTCTACCTAAGCATCACATGACCTACCTAGCCCAATAGAAATTAAAAAGAAACAAACCCTACCCTCCACTTTCATGCCCCTCCACCAGTAGGGGAAAAAGAGGTCAGAACCCTTCACACTTTCTATCGTTTCTGTGTACTCTTCAGACATTGCAGAACCTATGGAGCCTGTGAACGCTCTTTTAATGTAAGCTCTGAGGGGCAGGTTCTCTCAGAGATAGAGGATTCTAGGCATTGCTGTGACTCCTGCCATACATGAATCTGGGCAGGGCACAGAGTCCAGAGTCTGAACAAAAATATATAGATGCTCATTGATTGTGAAGTGGCTGCGCTTCTACTTAAATTAATGAATGTGGTTTTCTCCTCCTTGGGTGCTCCTACTTGGTTGGATCAATTATAGTGGACCTCAGCTTCCCCTCAATTCACCTGCCTTCTGATACCACTTCCAGAGTAGGGGCTGCTGTGCCTTTATTGCTCTGGAAAGAGACGTGTCTTCTGGCTTGCCATGTCTCCGTGCAGGGTGTTGTTTTTTTCAGAAGGTGGCTGGGATGAGGAACAGCTGCTCTGGGAGGCATGTGTTGGTTTCTTTAATTATCTTTTTGGATGCAGCGCCTCTCCTTGGGCAACATTCCTACTGATTACTGGTCAGGAAGGCTCACAAACTAGAGATCGAGCACACCATCCCTAGGGAGATTACTTCCTGTATAAGCTGGCTTCTGCAATGCCTGATTCAGAGGTCTCATTTCAGGTATAGAGACCATTGGTAGCCAAAAAAGTAAAAACCATTATAGCTCTGCTGATTCTTCTACAGCCTCTTCTTTTCTGCCGACAGATGTTCTAGCCTGGGTGTTGTCCCTATCTATTATATTTGTAAATACAGTTATTTTAATTGAAATTTGAAAAATATATGTTTTATGAGAATAAAAATCTGTTTTGGAACGAAATACAATCCCTGTGACCGAAATTATTTTGTACAGACTGCGACCCTTGTGGCAGATGTGTATAGGGGCACTTTTTAATTCCCTTGTAGACCTTATCACGGAGCATAGGAAGCATGCCTGCAAACACCGTCATTGTGCTGCTGTCCAGGATGTGAATGATAAAAGGCGCAGGCATAACTCATCTACTCCTTATTCCTCGGCTGTTTTATCTGAACAGTTGCAGTATTTGGCAGCCTCACTGTCAGATGCTCTTCATACATCCAGAAGAAGTCCAGGGATCATTATTCTCCGTCTTTCCCTAATTTTCACTATCTTCTTTTGATGTTTCTTTTCCCTCATCTGTTTCTTCATGGCCTTCTCCTGAGCATAATGTTGAAGTACAGATTCTTGAATCTATTCATAAAAACAATTTAATTTAAAAAAATCTGACCTTTCTGCTTTATTTGGATATTTGGGGGATAATTTTCAAATTCCTATACAAGATGAAATACCGAATACCAGCTGTGGCCTGTTTTAACAGTAACAATCTCACTCTCCAGCTTGTTTAGCAATCAACAAAGAGGTATTGGATCTTCTGAAAGAGAATGGAAGATTCCAGAAAAGTCTGTATTTCCAAAGGGTTTTGCAAAACTGTACCCCTTGGCTAAGGGTGGCATTGAGATTCCTCCATCTATTAAAATGTATCCTATGTTAGCCAATTTTGCTGGTAGGTCCACTGTTTGACTGAGGATATTCCTGTCGAGGATATGGTGCACCCAAAGTAGGGAGCACTCATAGGAAGGGTTACTCAGCACTGAATCTTGCCCTAGGGGTGCCAATGTATGCTGTCTGTGACATTTTGAAAGCACCACCCTCTTCTATGACATTCAGCATAGCTGAAAGGTATCATATTTATTTAAGGCACAGGAAGTCTGATTGTGCTCAGAAAGCAGGTTTGCTTAATATATAATTTTCTGAAAGCCAGGTATTTTAAGTTTAGTTAGAAGAGGTACTTTGTAGAGCCCTTAAAAATAGAAACCCAGCCCTACTGTAAACAGCTCCAATCAAAACAGATCCTCCGAGAAGGTTTGACAGCAGAAAGTGTCAGAAAGGGTTTAAATGTAATTTCTGAAACGACCCAGTCTCATCAGCCTTACTCGGCTAGAAGTCAGGGGACCAGGCTCCCTCCTTCTCAAACAAAATCCAAGACGAGCTCCTGACTATGCTGACATCAGAGTTCACCTTTCTTGTATTCTGCAAAGATGTCAAGAAAATGTTTCAGATGCCTGGGTTCTTCGAATTGCAGAAAAAGGCTATGCCTTGGAATTAGAGCACATTCCTCCAGACTCAGTGACCAGTCCATCTATCATGTCAATTGGATCTGGAGAAGACTCTGGCATTATCTCAAGAACTTTTTGAACTCTTCAAAAGAATGCCATTTGTCAGTGCATACAGATCAGAGAGGTAAGGGATTTTATTTCTGAATTTCTACTTAGAGAACCGTCAGGAAAATCCAAGTTGATAATCAACCTAAAGAAGTTAAACATCTTTCTCAGAAAGACTCATTTAAGATGGAAACCCTTCAGAAAATCATCCTGCTGGTGACTTCAGGAGAATGGATGACATTATTGGACTTGACAGATGCATACTTCCATATCTCAATTTAACCCCCTCAGCAGAGGTTCCTCAGTTTTTCTGTGGAGGGTTGTCATTGGCAGTTTCGGGTTCTCTCATTTTGACTAACATCATCCAAGGGAATTTACAAACACTCTTGTCCCATTTAATTGACCTTCACATGAAAGGGATCCTAATCCACACTTCTCTGGATGATTGGTTCATTCAACCTCCCTCAGAGGCAATGCCTTATGGACCACACCAACTTTGTTTGGCGGACTCTAGAGGAGTTTGGTCTCTTGATTAACTCGTAGAATTCTCATCTCACCCCATATCAGGATCTGGAGTTCATCGGTCCCAGTTCTAAACACAGCTGGGAGTTTTGAGCTATACGCTAGCAACAGCCTTGACAATCAGGAGTCTGCTTCTGGGACAGCATTCC
Source organism: Pleurodeles waltl (assembly GCF_031143425.1). Classification (NCBI taxonomy): domain Eukaryota; kingdom Metazoa; phylum Chordata; class Amphibia; order Caudata; family Salamandridae; genus Pleurodeles; species Pleurodeles waltl. The sequence continues at coordinate 360,857,317 of NC_090445.1, forward strand.
AAAGTCTCATCCAAAGAATGGTTATATCTCCAGGGGCACATGGTTAGTCATTTTTTATTAGGGATCATTTTATTCTCTTCCATGTTGATGGTTATTTATTTTTCCTCTGTGTGTTTTGTCTACAGGCATTTTGTGTGTTTGTGGTACAGTGGCCTCGTCTTCACCTGGGTCTTTTGGCTCGTTATCTCTAGAAGTATTGGAATCCAGCTCGATATAATTTGAATTGAATGGTGCCTATGAAAATAAGCATTTGGGGGAAGATGCAGTGGTGGATGAATCCAGTAAATCTGTCAAAGGGGATCTTTTTGTCAAAGCCCCCCTGTATTCTGAGTTTGGATACAAGGAGGATAAGTTGGGAAGCCACTTTGGAAATCTATCAATTCAGTGGAGGTGGTATCAGGGGAAGGAATTTCGCTACTCGGATTGGAAAGGAATAATTACAGTTTACCAGGCTCTTTTTCAATTTTCAGATCATCTGCTAAATCAGGCTGTATTGATAAGAACAGACAAGACTGTCACAAAGGCCTATTTAAAGAAAACAATCAGGGCCAGATTCCTGTTCTCCTGCAGAGCTCACTTACCTGATATTTAGTTGGGCGGAAACCCACCTATGAGCTATGTCTGCAACTAATATGGGAAGAACAGTCAATGTTGTAGCAGACAGATTAAGCAGGTTTTTCCCTGCTTCCTACAATTTTTGGCTATCTCTCCAGGTCATGAAGCAATATGTTAAAATATTTGGTACTCCTCAACAAGATCTTTTTGCCACAGGAGGAAACTCCCTTTTTCTAGCATTTCTGTCTCGGTTACAGGAAGAGGGCTATTCAGGTGTAGATGCTCTAATGTTCCACAGGCCTCCTGTACTACCATTTGCTTTCCCTCCGTTTCCACTAATTCCCAGGTTTCTAGTTAGGCTGTGGAAGGAGAAAGTGAAACCCATTTTAGTAGCTCCATTTTGGCCAACTGTGGGAGGAAACCCACCTATTAGCTATGTCTGCAACTAATATTGGAGGAACCAACAATGTTGTAGCAGACATATTAGGCAGGGTTTTCCCTGCTTCCCACAATTTTTGCCTGTCTCTCCAGGTCTTCAAGCAAATATGTCGAAATGTTTGGTACTCCTCAACAAGATCTTTCTGCCACAGCAGAAAACTCCATACTTCTAGCATTTCTGTCTAGGTTTCAGGAAGAGGGCTATTCAGGTGTAGATGCTCTAACTTTCCACTGGCCTCCTGTACTACCATTTGCTTTCCCTCCATTTCCACTAATTCCCAGGTTTCTAGTCAGGTTGAGGAAGGATAAAGTCATCTCATTTTAGTAGCTCCATTTTGGCCAGGTGTGGGATGGTCCTCACTTGGAAGTTGGATCTTTCATTTCAGGTGGCATGTTCCATTCAGAAATCAAGAAGGGTGTCAACATAAAGGGCTTATGATCATCCTTGGTGCTCGGAAAGGTCTCTAGAACCTACTCTCTGTGAATCTAGATGGGTCCTTTAGTTTCTACAGGAGGGATTTAACAAGGGTTTTGCTATTAAGGATCAGGCAATGAAGGCAGTTAGGGTGCCTTGGTGTGTCCCAGAGATAGATGCAGTAGGATAAAGACAATTGAAGGATTTTTCTGGATGAGGATAACTTTTAGATCAACCTCTCCCTCCTAAAATCTTCGTTTAGTACTGAAGTGTTTGCAATCCCTTTAAGCTTTTGCAAGAGACTGATTTGAAACACCTGCTTTGAAGGTTTGTTTGTTGGTGGCCATAATGTCAACTCTGAGGCTGTGGGACTTAAATGATTTGTCTATTTCACCTTCTTATTTAAAGATCTTTCCAGACAGGTTGGTTCTTAAATTAGGACCAAGTTTTTGTCCAAAGGTTATGTCTTACCTCATCAGGATCAGGAAATAAGTTTGCCATCTTTTTTGCAGCATGCACTACTCCTGAAAAAGAGTCTTTACATACATTGAATGTGTTAAGACCTGTGAAGATTTATATCTCCAGAAGACAGAATTATAGGCATTGTGATTATATGTTCATAAATGTAGTTGTTTTTCATAATGGTAAAAAATACTTTTGGCCTGACTTTTAGTAGATTAATTGAGACATTGATTTATTTTTCTTATGGTTCACAGAATACTGTACTACCCACTGGAGTACAGGATACGTCTACCTGAGCAATGGCTTTCTTCTGGGAAGATGCTTGCGGTGCTTCACTTTTGCACATTTGTAAAGTTGAACCTTTAGACTAAGTTGCCAGAACTAGATTCTACTTTCAGATATAAAGAGTGTGATGTGTGAAAAAACATCCAAGAGCCATGTATATGGGGAAGGGGCACAATAGGAGCATTTTCCTATTCTATCTTGCATTTGACACACAACTAAATCGTATTTGAGTACAGTGGTATTCAATTCATTACATTGCCCAAATCGTGCATACCACAGGGCTTAGAGATGATTCAGTCATCTGTGTGCATTTGAAGAGACCCTCCTACCTTTCCACACATATGCTTCTGATGTAGATGTCATGCCTTGAGAATCTAGAAAATTGTATTATATAATGCAAAGATGTAAAACCTCATTTGGTGCATTCGGGCCTGATGTCCCATTAGTGTGCATCATTCTGTTCGTTTGAACAATAGATGGAAACACATTCATAAGCTGCACCACTGAAAAAAGTAAATAATGATCTTCTGCACAGTCTTTGCATACATGCACATGTTATATTACACAATGGCTAAGCTAATAACATCCTCCATGATCATCAGGGATCAGGCTTGGTTACAGGCACTGAATCCACACTAACTGATAGTGGAGATGCCCTAGCCTCTAATGCTGGCTAATCTGAAGTGATCATACTGCGTAATATGTTAGCAGCCTGAAATACTATAATGAAATTCTCGTATATGTATATCAATCAATCATGAATTTGTAGAGCGTGGCTAATCACCCATAGGGTCTCAAGGCACTGTTTGTGTGTGTGCTCCTCAGTCAAAAAACCAGATCTTGAGGTCCTTCCTTAACTGCTTCAGTAATTCAGTCTGCCTGAGCTTGAGAGGTAGCGTGTTCCATGTACGGGCTGCTAGGTAGGAGAAAGATCTTCCTCCTGCTGTGCTTTTCTGGATCTCGGGAACTGCTGTAAGGGTGAGCTAGGAGGAATGGACTAAATAGACTAAAGGACTGAGTCAACATCACCACATCAGCTTTACTTTGGTTTAAATCCTTCAAAATGGAAAGCACAATAAAATAGGTAACGCAAACTGAACCACCAAAGAAATCAGATTTATGTCCTCCCCACTCTCCAATGCTGCTCAAAAGTGGAAGTCATCTCCATTTAGAGCTGATTATTTCAAATACACCCCTATGACGCACAGATCCATATAGGACTATAAAATAACCAGGTGTTCCGAACCAAGAAAGCCAAAGGTGTATTGCATATTTACTACTAAGTGAAGAACAATGTTCTGTGTTTTAATGGATCCGAAAAAGATGCCACTTATGAAGCCACATCATCCAGGAAATTCCCCTCCGCAGGCCTGCTGAGCTGGGAAGTGCTCCAACCTAAGTAAACAAACACTGGCAAAGCCAATAGGTCTGACGTTGTCCTTCAGATTTTGACAATTCTTGTTCTGTTTTGTAATGGCTTTTGCAAAACATTACTGTTTGGTAAGCTGATAGTCATTTGTCAATCTAAAAAAAGAATTACTAAAGGAAAAAATGTTTTTAGTGTCAAGAAAGCACACATTACAAAAGTACTCGCTGGCACTATAGGGAACAACTTTGTGTGTGAATGTGCTCCTTGTGCAAGGGCAGCATGCCATAACTAATAGTGAAGTTAGTCAATGGCTGAAGTGGGGTGGCACTTTTCCTCTTGAAGCACGATCGAGTGGGTTGGAGGAAAATGTGAATGACACAACCACAGACAAATGGATGAAGTGTGGCTGAAAACCCCTATAAGTTTGTTTATTTAAACATCTAAGTCATACACAGATAAAATAAAATAAAAACGTAAGGCAAAAAAGAAGGAAAGAAAGGCAAGAAAGAAGGAAAGGAAGGCAAGAGAGAAGGATGACTAAAAAGACTGAAATAAAGAAGGCAAGAAATAAAGAATGTAGAAAAGAAAGAAAGAAAGAAAGAAAGAAAGAAAGAAAGAAAGAAAGAAAGAAAGAAAGAAAGTAGGAATAAGAGAATGAAAAACAGCACGAAACAAAGAAGGAAAAAACGAAAGAAGAAAAGAAGGAATTAAAGTAAAGGGAAATCAAGAAAGAAGGAAAGAAGAAATAAAACAATGAAAGGAAAAAGGAAATAAGACAAATTAAATAAAGGAAAGCAAGGAAAAAGAAAAGTAGGGATGGAAAAATGAAGAAAGGGAAATAAGGAATGAAGTAAAAGAAAGAACAGAAAGAGTTACAAGTGCTGCAAATTGAACATTATAAACACTGGTCTTCTTCCTGGGCAAAGATTATTAAGGAACCATTGGTGAAATTGAGCCTGGTATAAACGTGTTCTGAAGTATTCTCTTCTTATGAGTTCACATGTATAATATTTATGTTTTTGACAATTTAATACAGAACAGTTTCAAATGGACTCAACCTGTTATGAAGTGCCATACTAACAGTCAAATAAAAGAAACTCCCAAGGAATTTACAAAAGCATTGACAGAGACAGTAAGCCTGGCTCACTGGTATAAAGTGGCCTGCTGTCACATCAGACTTTAAATACAAAGGGAACATCAAAGTAATAAATTAGAAACAAAAACATTGTTAGGGAAGTAGCTTGTGTTCAGATGCTGTTCCTTGTGAAAGACCAAAATGCAGTCACTCAAGTGAAGTTATTCAGTGGCTGAAGTAGGCTGCCTCCTGACCATGCTGTATGCTGTAGTGGATGGAAGCTAAATGTTAATAATACATAAACAGACGGATGGATGAAGGAAGCTGGCTGAAAGCACTTTTAAATAAGTATATCTAACATATAATTTTGGAAATCAAAAGGATTTGTCTAACACCAGACCTAAAAGTAGAAACCTGGGAACATAGCTTGATCAGGACTTCTGCTTCCATTTCCATATGAGCACAGCAGAGAACTTCAGCCTCAATCAAGATACTTGGGGAAGGGGAGTCAGGAGGAGCTCTTTTGGATAAATGATCCCTTAGCGGGTGTGGGTTACAGTCCAGAGTGCAGATGGAAGGCAATGTGACTTAAAAAATACCACTTGGGAAAATTTCACTATTTCACTATGCCCCCAAGGGATATGATTAAAAACTCAAAAAAGAGGAAAAGAACCTAAAACTCAAAATGATTGGGTGGTCAACATGTTTCTGCGTTGTTAAAATCCCTCGTCAGGTGTCAGGCTATTCGTCAGGACCGCAAAAAAGTCACTCTTCTAACACAATTAATGTATAAAAAAAAGCAAGTGTAGTATAAATACAAGCGATGACCTTAGGAAAAGAGAAAAGGATCCACCATTGCCCGCACCACAGGCGTGGAGAAATCCAACATAGAAATATAGATCTTAGAAACCAGGAAAAGCTTTTTGTCAAAATACTTTATCCGTGTGTGTAGGCTTTGCATGATACAGTTTGTCATCAACCTATTATTTAGGACAAGAGTTCATGATGGGAATGATAGGAAGATGGGTATGTTGCATTTCCACACGTATTTGCACAGTGCAGTTTCCCAGCGTTCGCTCAACTTTGCGGGTGAGGGTTTCCATTCGTGAGGCCCTCGTTAAACCCACAACGCCCAAATGCCTGAGCCAGCCAGCTGCATATCCTGTCAATTACATTTAGGCAGAACTTCCCTTTTTGTTCAGATCCTGCGCTGCTCTGCCTCACTGTGCTTATCTTGCACAGTAATATGTTCCTTGGTCATCGGCTGCCATCTGCCTCAGCTGCAAATACACCTCGTTTTTGGAAGTGTCTCTCGTGACAGCGCATCGACTCTGTAAGGATTGGGTGTAAACTGCATTACCTCCATGCCAAATCCCCCCCACCCACTGCAGCCCTTTCCCCGGAGGCTGTCGGACCCACTGAATGGAATAAACTTTGTCCTTGTCGGTGATGGAGGCTCCAGAGACCGCGCAGGTCAGCTCCAGAGACTGCGAGGGCTTCAGAAGTCCTTCCCCAGACTGCACCAGTGTAAGTTGTGAGAAGACACCTACAGGGAAGGAAAGATATCAATGGTATTACTGCAATATATAAATATCAGTACCGGCCCGAAAGTGCGACCTGTGAGAGAAGCCTTACATGTGGGCACAGCCAGTAGAAAGCATAATACACACAGAGAGATCATGTCTGTTCGGTCAGAGTCGCTGCTCAGCCTTGTCCCTCTGCCTGGGCCTGGATATAAACAGGAAGACGAGCAAAGATTTGCATACAGGGCCCGCATTAGAAATAAATAGGGGTGAAAAACACTGTTTGACACAGTTTGCTGTAGTTTAGAGATTAAAGATTTTGTCACCTGTTTTCTTTATTTGTGACTTTCTTTTAAGCCATATTTATGTACTCCCATGGTTCTTCTCAAAGCACTCAGCAAGGACATTTCTGGGACTAGGTTTTGACTTAGTTTATTTTACTCTAAATGTCACCATATGGTGGGGGTGGGTGAGCCGTTGAAGGCTCGAGCCAGGCCCGAGACGGATGCCTGACAGTGGCTCAGCTCTGCCTCAGCTCGAGTTCCTGTTACATCTTTTAGCACAAAACGAGCCGAGATTTAATGTGACTTCTGTCTGCCAACCATGTTCTGCCATTCTGTGCCTAGAATTACAAAGAAAGCAAAAGCATTTAGAATTAAAAAGTAGAAAGAGGCATCCATCTAGTGGGCATTATCATAATGTAAAACAAGAAAAACTTGTACCTATCCCGGCTTCCCTGCATGACCAAATTGTGTGATCGTAGTCAAATATTTTATTTTACAGAGCGTCCTTTTTCTTTGCTACCAGGCATGAGAGCCACTTTCAAAACACGAGTTCAGTGTGTGTGCTAGAAAAAATTATTCTGATGTGTCTGATTCTTCTCTGTGTTAAAGAAATACCTTTTTTCATTTTAAAGAGACTGACATATTTTTAGATGTTTGTCGCAAGAGTTATATGCCTTCTATTTTCAGGGCTTGACTCGGACACGAGCTGTCAGAGATTAAAGCAGCCAGACCCTTGGCTTGGCTTTGTCTCGATCTCCCTGTTAATTTGTTGACTCGCCCAACTCTATTCCAGGGGCTTGGAAGACACAATTTGTGAGCTCTCTGTAATTAAATCATGGAATTGGTTTCTTAACTTTTCCTGTTTTATTCAAAACAATACGACAGGAAGGATATCGTGCTCATGAATGTATTTAAGAATCATTGCCAGGAACCACCTATCCACTCATCTCGGGTATCCTTTCAGGGCTGTCCTTGGGCCTTCTTCAAGAGTATATTGGGGCACGGTTCCTCTCCTCTTTTGATTGGTGTTGCCTATGTGCGATAGCATCACTTAGCATCAATTGAATGATGTAGAATAATACGATGTCTAGCCCTATAAATTCAACTCTTGGCAGCAGTAACCTGAGCAGGCACGTCTCCTCTGCTAGGGCGGAGGAACGTTGCCCCCCGCCAGCAGCAGCTGTTGCAAACCTTTAACTAAAAAAACAATGATAAACTAGATTTATTATTGTTTTTAGTAAAAGGAGAGGGCCATAGGCTGTTACAAGCACTCCCCCTCACTGCGCATGTATGGCCGGCATCTCAGGCTGGCCAAACACACATGCACAATAAACTCTCTCCAGCCCAGCAACACAGTTGCCGGGCTGGAGAGAGCATGCACAGGCTCCCAGTCTGCCTGGGAGCGACCTGGCTGGGCGTTCCCAGCCAAACCTGAAGCTGCTCTGAACAGCATCAGGATTTGCCGCAGGGCAGGCTCGTAGCCTGTGCCTGCAGCCTTCCTGCATTAGAGGAGCAGTGCGACGGTGACGGCATCGACGATGAAGGTAAGTTAATTTTTTTAAATTAATTTCACCCCCCCACGCACCACCCTGCCCTGCCCCCTGTTACTGCTGCAAGCTGCACCTGAACATCAGGTAATGCTTTTCTCTTCTGTGACATATTTGCCAGTGACGTGTTGCTTTTTACCCCAAGTCACTCTCAGCTCTGCTGGATCAGGAAGCCCTGCTAATGAACTCCTTTAAATAATTAATCTATAACATATTAAGACTTTGGCACTTCTTGAGAAAAGCTAATTCACACTGACAACATCTGCAGAGAAGCACAGAACACACATCACTGTCACTCCAAATGACTGACGCCTCCTATCTCTTCATAGCAGCTACTCATTGTAGGAAACTAACTCTTAATATAGTGGACCAAAACGAGGTCCACTGTGTAAGGAGTCCAGGCAACCCTTATTGACTTACAGAGGCATAAAATGATAAAGTTAAATGCTCTCTTTTTGTGGTAGTGTGGGCAATGAGTTTGGGCTTATCAGAGGGTAGTGCTAAGCTTTTGTTGTCCTCACAGAGGCAATAAATGAGATGCAGAATCAAAGAATAAATCCAAGACCAATATAGCCTAGTCTCTATCTCCTTAAGTCTTCCTGGAAGCTTCACAATATTTCATTTGATCTTGGACAGACTCTCACATAGTTTAGCAATTTTCAGTGCCTGTTAGGCTTTAAATTCCCTAATCTGGGGCAAGATCATATTGAGCATTCCCTTAATGTGTTGGTCCTCAGTACCACAATGCACCCCCTGCTCCTGCTGCGACTAATATTGGCTATTTAATTCAGGCGATGGACTATTATAGTCAGATTATTGCACCAATAATGATGGTAGATGCTGAAAAAGCATTCTATCTCGTGAATTGGGCAGCATTGTTTTATAGTTTAAGGAAGTGTGGATTCCCTGAGCATTTTATCTCAAAGCTTGAGATCTTGTATGAAGGTGCATCGGAGAAGGTATATATTAAGTCCAGTCTGGCAGGACAAGTGGCAATCAATCGATGTACCTTTCAGTGGTATACCCTGTTCCTGATTTTATTTACTTTTTTATCAAGCTCTTGGCTGCCAAGATTCGTGGTAATGATGTAGATAGTTCACCGGTGATGGGTATGTCTCAATTGAAGCTTTTTGCAGTTGACATTGTTTTATACTTGAGGCTAGATACATGGAGTGGACAGAGGGTCTTGGAAGACTGACAAATTCTCTAGGATTGGTGGTAGTAAAGTTAATCAAGACAAAACAAAGTTTCTTCTTTTTAGCACAGCACCAGGTGATCTGCCTTTTTATGGCAGCAGCGAGCTTGCTCAAGCAGCCCTATTCCTTATTTAGGAATTTTTGTCTCAATTAGCTATTCGCAGCCTTTTCAATTAAATTACATGGCAATGTTTTATTAACATTCTTGGGCTATTGTAGAGATGGTCACTTCTTCCTCTGACTGTGGTGGGGTGCATTGCTCTTATTAAAATGTCTGTTACCTTGCCTGCTATTTCTGTTTGCTAATGTCCCAATAAATGTTAGTAATAGTTATTTTAAGGATCCCAATTCACAGATTAGACATTTCAGGGGTTATTCTAACTTTGGAGGAGGTGTTAATCCGTCCCAAAAGTGACGGAAAAGTGACGGATTTACCACCAGCCGTATTACGAGTCCATTATATCCTATGGAACTCGTAATACGGCTGGTGGTATATCCGTCACTTTACCGTCACTTTTGGGACGGATTAACACTCCTCCAAAGTTAGAATAAACCCCTTCATCTGGAATAAGAAAGCTTCCAGGGTCAAATATGCAGTTTTGCAATTGGATGTTGCTCAGGGTAGTCAGGCTCTTCCCCATGTGCAGCCTTATTATGAAACTACATTCTGTGACTTCCTGGCAAGAGCAATGTAAGGTGGTGGGGTGGTGAATCTCTTTTTTCTGGAGGGAATGATTCAAGTATGCCAGTATTCATTAAGACAGCAAAGTTACCTAAAAGAACTAGGTATAGGATGCTCCAGGAGATAAGCATTTGGCTAAGAGTTTTTTTTGTATTGCATAATATTTCAGAAGGTTACATGTATTTTAAACTTCAGGAGGGCTGTTGTCTCCAACTGGTTCTTTCTATGTCTGATGTTAGGTATTGGATCTTATGCGATTTTGCAAAGCTTGGTCATTTTACTCTGCGGGACAAACACATAACTAGGCAGGAGCTGTTGCTGTGGTGTGGAGAGCAGACTAATCGCTTGTTTCTTAGTTTTCAGCATATTAATAATTTCCTAACCAGTAAATGGAAGGAAGGTAGTCAATTTGACCATTTTGCTATGCGTGTGGTTGTGAGATCTAGGCTTGAGTTCGTTTGGAATTGAGACAGGCTGCTGTATAGTCATGGGGCCCAGGACTTATTGACTGGTTTTTCAAAAAGATCTGGCTGAAAATGAAATGCCATCTCTCTGACGGTGACTGGCAGATTATTTGTGAGGTAGGCCATAAATCTTTAAGGGCGGTTAATGTCAAGAGGATGTCTCTCCTGTCACAATGGATGGTGTATTACATACCTGTAACCCCTCGTAGAACGTTTCATCCCATTTCGGGCCATTGTTTCCATTGTCATCATGGGGTGCCAGGGACTGGCTCCGTACATTTTTTTAACCTCTCGCGTGCCTTGGACGAGGTCACCTCGTCCTACACCCGGGAACTGGGGGGAGCGCTAGCACTCCCCCCCTTTGCTTCCCACCGACCCCCCCCAAGGCAGGGATGGAAGGGGAAGCCCTTCCCCTTCCACCCCCGACCCCCTTCCCCCCGTGACGTCAGCACGTTAGACCATTTCTGCCTTCCTTGGGGGCAGATTGGCCGATTTTCGGTCAATCTGCCCCCAAGGGGGCAGCAACCACTAGGCAGTGGGGATTTTTTTTTTTTTGCGCCAATGTCACGCAATGGGAGCGACCTCGTAGGCAAGGGTCGCTTCCGGGGAGGGGTTGGGGGGGTCAAATTTATTTTAGGCCATTTCTGCCCCCCCTGGGGCCGGCTGAACTAGAGGCCAAAATCCACAGGTAGGCACTTTGCAAAAAACACCTCTGTTTTCTGTGAAAAAATGTGATGTGTCCACGTTGTGTTTTGGGCCATTTCCTTTTGTGGGCTCTAGGCCTAGCCACACAAGTGAGGTACCATTTTTGTCGGGAGACTTGGGGGAACGCTGGGTGGAAGGAAATTTGTGGCTCCTCTCAGATTCCAGAACTTTCTGTCACCGAAATTAGAGGAAAAAGTGTTTTTTTGGCCAATTTTGATGTTTGCAAAGGATTCTGGGTAACAGAACCTGGTCAGAGCTCCACAAGTCACCCCATCTTGGATTCCCCTGGGTTTCTAGTTTGCAAAAATGTGCTGGTTTGCTAGGTTTCCCCAGGTGCCGGCTGAGCTAGAGGCCAAAATCCACAGGTTGGCACTGTTTTCTATGAAAAAATTTGATGTGTCCACGTTGTGTTTTGGGGCATTTCCTGTTGCGGGCGCTAGGCCTACCCACACAAGTGAGGTATCATTTTTATCGGGAGACTTGGGGCAATGCTGGGTGGAAAGAAATTTGTGGCTCCTCTCAGATTCCACAACTTTCTGTCACCGAAATGTGAGGAAAAATGATTTTTTAGCCAAATTTTGAGGTTTGCAAAGGATTCTGGGTAACAGAACCTGGTCAGAGCCCCACAAGTCACCCCATCTTGGATTCCCCTAGGTCTCTAGTTTTGAAAAATGCACAGGTTTGGTAGGTTTCCCTAGGTGCCAGCTGAGCTAGAGGCCAAAAGCTACCGGTAGGCACTTTGCAAAAAACACCTCTGTTTCCTTTAAAAAAATGTGATGTGTCCACGTTGTGTTTTGGGGCATTTCCAGTCACCGGCGCTAGGCCTACCCACACAAGTGAGGTATCATTTTTATTGGGAGACTTGGGGGAATGCTGGGTGGAAGGAAATGTGTGGCTCCTCTCAGATTCCAGAACTTTGTGTCACCGAAATGTGAGGAAAAAGTGTTTTTTTAGCCAAATTTTGAGGTTTGCAAAGGATTCTGGGTAACAGAACCTGGTCAGAGCCCCACAAGTCACCCCATCTTGGATTCCCCTAGGTCTCTAGTTTTCAAAAAGGCACAGGTTTGGTAGGTTTCCCTAGGTGCCGGCTGAGCTAGAGGCCAAAATCTACAGGTAGGCCCTTTGCAAAAAACACCTCTGTTTTCTGTCAAAAATTGTGATGTGTCTACGTTGTGTTTAGGGGCATTTCCTGTCGCGGGCGCTAGGCCTTCCCACACAAGTGAGGTATAATTTTTATCGGGAGACTTGGGGGAACGCAGGGTGGAAGGAGATTTGTGGCTCCTCTCAGATGCCAGAACTTTCTGTCACCGAAATTTGAGGAAAACGTGTTTTCTTAGCCAAATTTTCAGGTTTGCAAAGGATTCTGGGTAACAGAACCTGGTCAGAGCCCCACAAGTCACCCCATCTTGGATTCCCCTAGGTCTCTAGTTTTCAAAAATGCACAGGTTTAGTAGGTTTCCCTAGGTGCCGGCTGAGCTAGAGGCCAAAATTTACAGGTAGGCACTTTGCAAAAAACACCTCTGTTTTCTGTCAAAAATTGTGATGGGTCCACGTTGTGTTTTGGGGCATTTCCTGTCACGGGCGCTAGGCCTACCCACGCAAGTGAGGTATCATTTTTATCGGGAGACTTGGGGGAACGCTGGGTGGAAGGAGATTTGTGGCTCCTCTCAGATTCCAGAACTTTCTGTCACCGAAATGTGAGGTAAATGTGTTTTTTTAGCCAAATGTTGAGGGTTGCAAAGGATTCTGAGTAACATAACCTGGTCAGAGCCCCACAAGTCACCCCCTCTTGGATTCCCCTAGGTCTCTAATTTTAAAAAATGCACAGGTTTGGTAGGTTTCCCTAGGTGCCAGCTGAGCTAGAGGCAAAAAGCTACAGGTAGGCACTTTGCAAAAAACACCTCTGTTTTCTTTAAAAAAATGTGATGTGTCCACGTTGTGTTTTGGGGCATTTTCTGTCGCGGGCGCTAGGCCTACCCACACAAGTGAGGTATAATTTTTATTGGGAGACTTGGGGGAACGCTGGGTGGAAGGAAATTTGTGGCTCCTCTCAGATGCCAGAACTTTCTGTCACCGAAATTTGAGGAAAACGTGTTTTCTTAGCCAAATTTTGAGGTTTGCAAAGGATTCTGGGTAACAGAACCTGGTCAGAGCCCCACAAGTCACCCCATCTTGGATTCCCCTAGGTCTCTAGTTTTAAAAAATGCACAGGTTTAGTAGGTTTCCCTACGTGCCGGCTGAGCTAGAGGCCAAAATCTACAGGTAGGCACTTTGCAAAAAACACCTCTGTTTTCTTTAAAAAAATGTGATGTGTCCACGTTGTGTTTTGGGGCATTTTCTGTCACGGGCGCTATTCCTACCAACACAAGTGAGGTATAATTTTTATTGGGAGACTTGGGGGAATGCTGGGTGGAAGGAAATTTGTGGCTCCTCTCAGATGCCAGAACTTTCTGTCACCGAAATTTGAGGAAAACGTGTTTTCTTAGCCAAATTTTGAGGTTTGCAAAGGATTCTGGGTAACAGAACATGGTCAGAGCCCCACACGTCACCCCATCTTGGATTCCCCTAGGTCTCTAGTTTTCAAGAATGCACAGGTTTAGTAGGTTTCCCTAGGTGCCGGCTGAGCTAGAGGCCAAAATCTACAGATAGGCACTTTGCAAAAAACACCTCTGTTTTCTGTCAAAAATTGTGATGTGTCCACGTTGTGTTTTGGGGCATTTCCTGTCACGGGCGCTATGCCTACCCACACAAGTGAGGTATAATTTTTATCGGGAGACTTGGGGGAACGCTGAGTGGAAGGAAATTTGTGGCTCCTCTCAGATTCCAGAACTTTCTGTCACCGAAATGTGAGGAAAATGTGTTTTTTTAGCCAAGTTTTGATGTTTGCAAAGGATTCTGGGTAACAGAACCTGGTCAGAGCCCCACAAGTCACCCCATCTTGGATTCCCCTAGGTCTCTAGTTTTAAAAAATGCACAGGTTTGGTAGGATTCCCTTGGTGCCAGCTGAGCTAGAGGCCAAAAGCTACAGGTAGGCACTTTGTAAAAAACACCTCTGTTTTCTTTCAAAAAATGTGATGTGTCCACGTTGTGTTATGGGGCATTTCCTGTCACAGGCGCTAGGCCTACCCACACAAGTGAGGCATCATTTTTATTGGGAGACTTGGGGGAACGCTGGGTGGAAGGAGATTTGTGGCTCCTCTCAGATTCCAGAACTTTCTGTCACCGAAATGTGAGGAAAATGTGTTTTTTTAGCCAAGTTTTGAGGGTTGCAAAGGATTCTGAGTAACATAACCTGGTCAGAGCCCCACAAGTCACCCCCTCTTGGATTCCCCTAGGTCTCTAGTTTTCAAAAATGCACAGGTTTGGTAGGTTTCCCTAGGTGGCGGCTGAGATAGAGGCCAAAATCTACAGGTAGGCACTTTGCAAAAAACACCTCTGTTTTCTGTCAAAAATTGTGATGTGTCTACGTTGTGTTTAGGGGCATTTCCTGTCGCGGGCGCTAGGCCTACCCACACAAGTGAGGTATAATTTTTATCGGGAGACTTGGGGGAACGCTGGGTGGAAGGAGATTTGTGGCTCCTCTCAGATTCCAGAACTTTCTGTCACCGAAATGTGAGGAAAATGTGTTTTTTTAGCCAAATTTTGAGGGTTGCAAAGGATTCTGAGTAACAGAACCTGGTCAGAGCCCCACAAGTCACCCCCTCTTGGATTCCCCTAGGTCTCTAATTTTAAAAAATGCACAGGTTTGGTAGGTTTCCCTCGGTGCCAGCTGAGCTAGAGGCCAAAAGCTACAGGTAGGCACTTTGCAAAAAACACCTCTGTTTTCTTTCAAAAAATTTGATGGGTCCACGTTGTGTTTTGGGGCATTTCCTGTCGCGGGCGCTAGGCCTACCTACACAAGTGAGGTATCATTTGTATCGGGAGACTTGGGGGAACATAGAATAGCAAATCAAGTGTTATTGCCCCTTGTCTTTCCCTACATTTTTTCCTTCCAAATATAAGAGAGTGTGTAAAAAAGACGTCTATTTGAGAAATGCCCTGTAATTCACATGCTAGTATGGTCACCCCGGAATTCAGAGATGTGCAAATAACCACTGCTCCTCAACACCTTATCTTGTGCCCATTTTGGAAATACAAAGGTTTTCTTGATAGCTATTTTTCACTCTTTATATTTCAGCAAATGCATTGCTGTATACCCGGTATAGAATGAAAACGCACTGCCGGGTGCAGCTCATTTATTGGCTCTGGGTACCTAGGGTTCTTAATAAACCTACAAGCCCTATATATCCCCGCAACCAGAGGACTCCAGCAGACGTAACGGTATATTGCTTTCGAACATCTGACATTGCAGGAAAAAGTTACAGAGCATAACATAGAGAAAAATTGCTATTTTTTTTCACCTCAATTTCAATATTTTTCTTTTTGAGTTGTTATTTTCTGTAGGAAACCCTTGTAGGATCTACACAAATGACTCCTTGCTGAATTCAGATTTTTTTCTACGTTTCAGAAATGCTTAGGTTTCTGGAATCCATCATTGGTTTCACACCCATTTCTGTCACTGACTGGAAGGAGGCTGAAAGCACAACAAATTGTAAAAATGGGGTATGTCCCAGTAAAATGCCAAATTTGTGTTGAAAAATTGGGTTTTCTGATTCAAGTCTGCCTGTTCCTGAAAGCTGGGAAGCTGGTGATTTTAGCACCGCAAACCCTTTCTTGATGCCATTTTAAGGGAAAAAACCACAAGCGTTCTTCTGCAGCCACTTTTTCCCATTTTTTTGAAAAAAACTAAATTTTCACAGTATTTTGGCTAATTTCTTGGCCTCCTTCAGGGGAACCCACAGTGTCTGGGTACCTCTGGAATCCCTAGGATGTTGGAAAAAAAGGCCACAAATTTGGCTTGGCTAGCTTATGTGGACAAAAAGTTATGAGGGCCTAAGCGCGAACTGCCCCAAATAGCCCAAAAAAACCTGGCACAGGAGGGGGAAAAGGCCTGGCAGCGAAGTGGTTAACTTGCCATAAATAGAGCCAGTTCTGGTGAGATTTATTTTCTGTTATTAGTAGCGCCCGCCATACATGAATAATCCCGGAAGCAGGTGTTTTCCTTTTTGGTGTTTCGAAGCAAAGAGCAAGTATTTCTAAAAGGAGGGCAGGTGTTTGTTTCTGCTGCATTGGCAATAGCAGGCTCCCTGCTTCTCCAAAATTGGAGAACACGATTAGTTCCAACAATGCTGGCTTTGTGGACCAAAATGCTCAAAACACAGCAGTTTGAAGAGGCATATGTAAACTGGGTTGGGGGTATTAAGAGTCATCTGGTATTTGGCAGTATATAGAGAATATTAAAGAAACGGTTCCTGGCCTTCGATAAATGCTAGGGGTGATATCGCCACTCTGTTTTTTACCAGTACTGATTTGTAAGTTGTTTATCAGTTTGAAGATACTCTAAATGGGAATTGGACTGGGTACTAAAAAAAGCATAAGGCTAAATTATAGTTTAGCTGGATATTCACAACAGTACTTTACATTTTTTCCACTGGGGATCCTGATGGGGTATACATCGGCCTGTGGCATGATAACAGTCTTGCTCTCTTGCCCTTTTCTAGCTTGAATTAACTCACCCATCTTGGTTCTATGTTATCTCTGGAGTTTGATCCAGTTCATCCTTGATGTTATATTTGATTATAGTTGCTCGGAGAAAAAAGTTTTTTTAGGCAATAAATATGTACTCTATTTGTGAAAACATGTGTGTCTGTTAGTAAGAGTCCAGGTCCATTTGTTCCCCCTGCTGCTTAGTAATAACTTGAAAATCTGCACTTTACTATTTCATTCATTTTTCCTATACTGTATATCTATTACATGATATGCAACTTGGCTGCTCAAGGCTCCTCTTGCTGCTTATGCACTTTGTTGAATTATGCACTTTATTACGTTATTCATATTCTTTCTTTCTAATGTATATATATTTTACTATATGCAACCCGTCTGGTCCAGGCTAAAACTTTACCCCTCCTATGAATATGTTTCTGCATCGATCTTGATTAGGAAAAGATCTATAGGATGGGCTGCACTTTAGCAGGATATCCGTCACAGCACTTGAAATCCTTTCTCCTGGGGAACCAGATGGGATTTATACGGGCTTATGGCAAGATTGTGAAAAAGGCAAGTGTTTTTTTAAAAAAAATTTAATAGCCTTAGATTTGTCTAGCCAGCTATGTCGTATCTAATCTCTGGAGTATGATGCATTTCACTTTTGTTACAGATGCTTTGAGAGCTAGGAGTTGCATTTTTGAAATTGTTTGTCTGTTAGTAAGACCACCGGTCATATGTGTCTCTAGCTCATGCATTACAATGTTGAATTTTGTACTTTGATATATTTTTCAATTTCTTCAAGACTGTATATTTATTACATGATATGCACACGGTCTGTCCAAGGTTCCTGTCGCTGCTTAAGCTTTCTCTAGATCTGTACACTTTATTATTTTACTCAAATATTGAGGCTTCGATGTTTATGAAATGATACGCCTGTTTAAGATTGAATCTCTAACTGTTTTATGAATTCATTAATTTGTTTTACCATCAATCCTGCTCAATCAAAGGATTTAAAAAAAAAGAAAGTAAGTACTTTTTAAAATATCTATGTTTACAGCTAAGTAAAATGTTCACGTAAATGCGTCATTATGCACCACTGGATTCCTATGGGAAAACAGCATATGTTACATACAGTTAATTGCAGCTGGTTTCTGGGGGGGCTCCTTTGAGACAGGGTTTTAGGAGTCCAAGGCCCACAGTACCACCAGCAGTTACCTGTTGCCTGCCCTGGGGAGTCTGGGTGTAGAGGTACTGGTCAGGTTGGTAGCTCTGCCCGTTACGTCGGTGGAAAGAAGGGGGAGCGACCTGGGAAAAGGCTGCAGAGGAGGACCTGAAGACAAATTCAGTAGCTCCCAACGATGAGCTCGGGTCCCAAGGGCCCTGAAAGCAAGAAAGCACAGTTGATGCTTTGGTACCCAGATTGGGACGCTTGATTGCAGAGTAGTTAGGTCGGCTGGGTGGGTGCGTGAAGGGCCCTTGTGGTTGTCGGATCTCGCTCATTGAGGGTGCGAAAAAGAGGACAGCTGGACCACTCTGGAAGTGGGTCTCTCTGGTGCTGATGTCCTTAAATGGATGCTCAGTCTTGGTGCAGTGGGATCCCTCATTGGGTTCACATGGGCTTGGTTTGTTGCCAGGAGTCCGGTACCCTATGTATTGGTGCTGTGTAGCTCCAGTTGGTCCTGGTGTTATCACACTTGGTGGGTCAACCGGTCTGACCTTCTGGGGTACAGGTTCCTCGTCTGGGCAGCTACGTTGTCGGACTGGGCAGGGAGCTTCAATTCCTTGGCCTGGACTCTGCATCTTCGGTGCCTGCAGACTTCAGGGGAGTTGCTCATCTACTCTATGGAGCTTGCTGGCAATTTGTGAATGGCTGACAGTCTCCCAAGGTCCTTGGCAGATGCTCAGCTGCAGGACGAGTCACTTTGTCACAATTGTCGATGGTGCAGAAAGGCAAGGTTTGGCACCAAATGTCCACAGCAAGTCTTCAGTTCTCACTTACTCATAGCTCTTCTATGTCCTTTTCTTCTGCTTCAATTAAATCTGAGTTCCTGGCATTTGGATTGCCTCCTAAATAGGTAGGAAAATAGGTAAATAGACAGGTAGTAGCCAACGGGCTGCCCACCTTTCGGCTAACTACACACTCTATATGGCCATTTCCTGTGGAAATGGGCATAACCCTGTCCCAGTGAGCCAATTCCACCAAAAACCAAGATTGTGGAATTCTAAGTTTTGTGTTCAAATCAGGTAGCCCACCATAGGGATGGACCTAGCCTGATAGGGAACACGCCTCCTGACTAGCTAATTTTCACACCTGTCCTGGGGGCCTGGGGCAGGGGGTAGCATCTCCAATGACTGGGGAAGCCAGGATCACATAACAAAGGTGGCAGAGGATTTTGAAGTCTCCTGCCTTGATATGCTGATACCTAGCCATCCTGCTTGGAGGAGGTGGTAATACCTCCCACCCCAGACCAGACTTTGGCCCTCATTATGACACTGGCGATCGGCGATAATGTGTCGGTAAGTACTGCCAACTGTAACGGCGCGCTCAGAGGCGGAGTCTCTTTCTGTCCTCACAGATGGAATGCGCTACCAATACTCGGATCGCCGTTCCCCGTGTTTTTGACCACACATTCTGGGAAGCATATATTTAGCTCCTGGTCACGCTACACTTACCTGTAGCCCTTTTTTCTTCTTTTTTGGTGGTGGGTTTGTCTGGTCTCTGTCCATGTTGTGTCCATCTTGTCTTCTTTATGTTTTTGTCCCAGCATGCTCTGTTTTTCTTTTATACTACTTTCTTTTTCCTGTACTGGTCTATGGGCTCTTACCAATTCAAGATGGTGTTCTTTCCTTTTCCTGTGATGTCACTTCCCCTTTCTCAGTATATAAGTCAGTCAGTCTTGTTCCACCTTGCGTTGCAAACACTTCCTTCTGGTTGTGCTGTTTGCTCCTGTTCTTTGTTCCTGCTTTTTGCCTTGGGAGATTTTTGCCTGTTCTTTGTTCCTGCTTTTTGCCTTGGGAGATTTTTGCCTGTTCTTTGTTCCTGCTTTTTACCTTGGGAGATTTGCCTATTTTTGTTTCATGTTGTGAAGTCCTGTTTTTTCTTGTTTTTCTTCAGGAGTTCCTGTTTGAGGTTTTTTCCCCAGTGTTGGGGTTTTTTCCCTCTGGGACTCCTTCTGGAGGGTACGGTCTGCTTTGCCGTAGCCTGTCAAGCGGCACTGTGGCTACTAGAAGGGGTCGCCCTTATCTGGGAGTATCCAGAGCCTGTAGAAGACTTGGGCCCTCATTACAACATTGGCGGTAAAAGCCGCTTACCGCTGTGCAGAAGACCGCCAACACACCGCCGCGGCCTCGGAATTCCACCACAGCTATTATGACCCACATCTCGGAATCCGCCAAAAGTCAGACACCCACACAAGTCCGCCACACCAAAGGTCAGTGATAAACTGGCGAGAACAAAACCAACACCGTCACGCCAACAGCAATACGCCCACACTATCACTACACACGAATCCACGCGGTGGTCTTTCAACTGCGGTATTCCATTGGCGGTACACACCGCCACGCTCAAAATACACACACACTTACAAAACACAGCCATATTGGACAATTACAAATACACACACCGTATACACATACACACACCAATCCCACACACCCAATACAATATAAAACACACACCCACCTCACCCACAAACCCCTACGACCACAAGTACAGAGAGAAGCCCAGAGAGAGACACCACAAACAACTACCAAGCATCCACAGGCACACAATACCATCACACACAGAACTTCCACGCACCTCACACACTCACCACTAAATATCACCCCACACATCACAACACACACCGCCCTACACATCACCCACACCACCCCATGGCACGGCAAAGACACCCCAGGTTCTCTGAGGAGGAGCTCAGGGTCATGGTGGAGGAAATCGTCCGGGTAGAGCCACAGCTATTCGGAGCACAGGTGCAGCACACCTCCATTGCTAGGAAGATGGAGCTATGGCGAAGAATAGTCGACAGGGTCAACGCAGTGGGACAACATCCAAGAAATCGGGAGGGCATCAGGAAGAGGTGGAACGACCTATGGGGTCTCGACCTAAGGGGTCTCAAGACACCACCTGGCGGTTCAGCGGATTGGCGGCGGACCCCCACCACCTCCCCCACAACTAACAAGATGGGAGGAGCAAGTCTTGCCGATTCTGCATCCTGAGGGCCTAGCAGGAGTAGATGGAGGAATGGACTCTGGTAAGTCAAAGCTTTACTATTACATCCCCAACCATACCTGCATGCAATCACATCCCCCACCCTCAACCCCAGCACCCCTACTCCTCACAAATGTCCCAACATCACAAACCACCCATCCCACCACCAAGCCCTGCATGCAACAACAAAGCATGGACACACATCACCAAAGCATGCCCACTGCACATACCCATACACCCCCCTAAACCATCATCACACAAGCTCCCACACAGGAATGCTAGCACTGGGGTACACAGTCACCCACCCATTGCACACCATTACACACACAGATTTAATAACCATCCTTTTATACCCCTGCAGGACCCCTACCCAACGTCACCGGACAGGAGGGTCCATACATGTCCACACCACCAACAGAAGAGGCCCACAGTGATGACAGCACCTCTGTCCAACTGGATCTAGATGACCAGCCCGGACCATCAGGGACTTCGGGACAGTCGGTTCCCCTCACACAGGCACAGGCCACCACAGACCTTCCCCCCTCTGGAAACGCCAGCACAGCACCCACCCAGTGTCCCCATACCTCTGTCCCCATGACACGTCAATCAGCAGTGTGTCCACCACTACTGGGAACCCAGGATAACCCACCACCCCAACAACAACAGGGACCTGGGGGCAGTGGGAGTGGGCACACGGTCCAGGGGACGGAGGCACTGGAACACAGGGGAACTGGGAGGGCTTTCGTGTGACAGAGGGAGGACAGGCCAAGGGAACCCACTCTCCATGAGGCCCTCTCCTCCATCACGGGAGCCTACCACCACTCCCAGGAGACAATGGCAATGGTACTGGCCAAGTTTCAGGAGACCCAGCGCCTGCAGGATGAACAGTATATGGGCTTCAGGGAGGAACTCAGAACCATCAGCTCCACCCTGGGCACCATCGTCGGGGTGCTGAAGGAGCTACTCAACACCAGGAGGGACACTGTGGCACCACCAGGGGCCCCTGACACTAGCATGGACGATGAACTGCCCACCACCTTCGCTGGCGCTAATGGACAGGATGCCCCGCCACCGGACCACCACACCAGCACCCCACCCCCTGCAGATGGAGAACCACCCCGCAAACGGTCCCTGAGATCCAGGAACAAGACAGAGCACGATGCCAAGACCCCTGCCAAGAAATGAGACCACCCTGATTGTCATCCTACTGTCCCATAATTAAACTGCCACAGCTCCACTTCCTATGCCCATATGGGCAATGCACCTGTGAGACTAATAGACTGGACTCTGCCATGGACACTCCTCCACCATCACCCCTCACCATTTCTCTACCCCCTCCAATTTTGAGCATTTAAATAAACACACCTAAAGCACAAAATGATCTGGAGTCTGTCTGTGATTTCCAGATAGTGTATTAGCAATTACAGTGACAAAATGTTTTCTTAAAATAGTAATGTCAACATACCTATGTCACACAGCTCTAGTCCATGAGGAATCTAAGCAGATGTCACACAGTGGGACCCACATCTGTGAAACCGTAAGGGAAAGTGACAACTCAGTGACCATACACTGGGTGAAGACGACAGACAGTAGAGAGGTCGTAGTGTTAAAGTACATGTAGTAGGCAGGTTTGTATTCTTACCTGTGTCTCACTGGAAATATTGCAGGATCACTGAGTCCCTGTTGTGCATGTCTTCTTCCTCTGCTTCCTCCTCATCACTGTCCACTGGCTCCACAGCTGCAATAACACCTCCATTTGGACCATCCTCCTGCAGAAAAGGCACCTGTCGCCGCAAAGCCAGGTTGTGAAGCATACAACAGGCCACAATGATCTGGCACACCTTCTTTGGTGAGTAGAAGAGGGATCCACCTGTCATATGGAGGCACTGGAACCTGGCCTTCAGGAGGCCGAAGGTCCGCTCGATCACCCTCCTAGTTCGCCCATGGGCCTCATTGTAGCCTTCCTCTGCCCTTGTCCTGGGATTCCTCACTGGGGTCAGTAGCTATGACAGGTTGGGATAACCAGAGTCACCTGCAAATGGTGAGGGGCCACTGTTAGACACACACTAACCTGGAGGGACAACCCCAGACAACCATTCCCACTGACTTGCTTCCAGGTGCCCACCTAATAGCCATACACGGTGCCTCTGGAGTTGACCCATCACATAAGGGATGCTGCTATTCCGCAGGATGTAGGCATCATGCACTGAGCCAGGGAACATGGCATTTACATGGGAGATGTACTGGTCAGCCAAACATACCATCTGTACATTCATAGAATGATAACTCTTCCGGTTTCTGTACACCTGTTCACTCCTGTGGGGGGGGGAACCAAAGCCACATGGGTCCCATTAATGGCACCTATGATGTTGGGGGTATGTCCCTGGGCATAGAAATTACCTTTCACTGTAGGCAAATCCTCGACCTGAAGGAAAACGATGCAGCTCCGCATGTGTTTCAGTAGGGCAGACAACACTCTGGACAATACGTTGGAAAACATAGGCTGGGACATCCCTGATGCCATGGCCACAGTTGTTTGAAAAGAGCCACTTGCAAGGAAATGGAGCACTGACAGCAGCTGCACTTGAGGGGGGATTCCTGTGGGATGGCGGATTGCTGACATCAGGTCTGGATCCAACTGGGTACACAGTTCCTGGATTGTGGCACGGTCAAGCCTGTAGGTGATTATT
The DNA here is from genome assembly GCF_031143425.1 of Pleurodeles waltl. Lineage (NCBI taxonomy): Eukaryota > Metazoa > Chordata > Amphibia > Caudata > Salamandridae > Pleurodeles > Pleurodeles waltl. The sequence continues at coordinate 360,880,800 of NC_090445.1, forward strand.
AGATGTCGCTCCTCCATTGTCGACAGGTCCACCAACGGTCGGTACACCGGAGGATGCCGCCATCTCCTCACATGTCCCAGCGGACGGTGCCTATGAAGGACAACAGCGAGCACAGCGTTAAAAAACTCAGAGGTACGTACCCACAGTTTACCCAGAACACCAATCATACACAAAAGGTGGCCTGTATGTGTGTTGAGTCTAGGCCTAGGTATGTGTGACGCAGTTGAAAATGAAACCATGTGGGCCCCTGAAAAGGCAGCTGCCTGACCTCTGAAGTGTGACAATGGGATGTGAGGTAACTGCGCTTTGCGTTGTACACCGTTGCGGTAGGCGGTCGAAGACCGCGGCGCAATGCTGCATTGGTTAACATTGGACCCTATGGGTCCCAGAAGCAAATGACGATGTGCGCCGGCGGTGACGGTACGCACCGCCGCGGACGTGACCACCATTTTCTATCACTTCAATCACTCAATACCTGATCTTCGACAGGAGACGACCTACACTGCAAGTGCTGCTGTGACCTCGGTCTGGAAGTGACAATGGCTCATACGTCTGGGGAAAGGACCCCTGCCTTCACATCGGAGGAGTTGGAGAAGCTCGTTGATGGGGTCCTCCCCCAGTACACGCTACTCTACGGTGCTCCAGACAAACAGGTAAGTACACAGGGAGCATGTTGTATGGGCTATGTCTGTGTGGAGAGGGCTGGATGTAAGAAGGAAGGGGGCAGAGTGCTGCGTGCATGAAAGACGGTGAATGCATGTTCGACATGGCAAGGGTAGGGATGGGGGCCACTCACTTTGACGGTGCAGTTGGTAATGACTCCTCTTCTCCACTGTACATTTCATGTAGGTCAGCGCCCACAAGAAGGAAAATATTTGGTGTGCCATCGCCAAGGACGCTGAACCCTGTGGGTCTACCACAGACGGAGCACCCATTGCCAGAAAAGAAGGGAGGACATTCGCCGCTGGAGCAAGAAGACGGCGGAGGCTCAGCTGGGGATGGCCTCCCAACGTGGGAGGGGTGCCCGTTGAACCATGACCCCCCTGATGTTCAGGATCCTGGTGGTGGCCTACCCGGAGTTGGATGGGCGCTTGAGGGCATCACAGCAGACACAAGGGGGTGAGTACACTCTCATTCTGCTGACTTTGTGCGCAGTGGAGTTGTCTGGGTGGGGGAGGAGGGCTGTGGGTTTCGCAGGCCAGGGTGAGTTCCGTAGGCGAGGCCCCTCCGTAAGGCAGGCCCTGTGGCTCTCCACCCCACCTCTGTAGAGTGCCAAGTACAGCTATTCATGCCCCTGTGTCATCTATGTGTGCAGATGTCGTCCATAGCCTTGTAGGCCATTTCCCAGGAATTAAACTGTGGAGCCCAAGAGCGCGGTGTAGCGCAGGGGGCTCCTGTGTCTGTCTTGTCCGCCAACGGTGTGCGGTAATCCATGCACTCAACATGTCTTTCTTCTGTCTCCCCCCTTTTTGTTGTCTTGCTGTTCTTGTGTGCATTAGCATCATCTGGCGGAGGAGCAGTGGCACCGGAGCACGAGGAAGCTGCATCCCACATGGCCCTGGAGGGCGAGACAATGGACTCTGAGTTCACCAGTGGATGGAGGGCAAGGGGAGCTCCACGGTGGAGACAGGAGCTGACACCAACGACACAGACTCGTCCTCTGATGGGAGCTCCCTTGTGGAGGTGGCAACATCTGTGCCCCCGCATCTACAGGTACAGCCGCCACCCCTTCTACCAGCACTGCCCTCCCAGCAGCCCCTCAGCCTTTGCCCCGTGCCCGCTCACCCAGGAGGGTGGGCAGCACCTTCGCCCCAGGCACCTCAGGCCCTGCCCCAGTCACCCCTGCTGCCCTCAGTGAGGAGGCCATTGACCTCCTCAGGTCCCTCACTGTTGGGCAGTCTACCATTTTGAATGCCATCCAGGGTGTAGAAAGGCAGTTGCAACAAACTAATGCATTCCTGGAGGGCATTCATTCTGGTCAGGCGGCCCTTCAGCAAGCTTTTCAAACTCTGGCCTTAGCACTGATGCAGCCATTGTCCCCTTCTCTAGCCTCCCCCCTCCAACTTCCTCCACCCAGACCCAATCCCCTGTACCTCTGCCTATCCCAATCAGACCAGCCTGCACACACCTCACCACACAAGGGAAGCTCAGGCAAACATAAGCAACACACATCTCACAGGCACTCACGCAAGCAACACACTCATGCAGACACAACAACATCCACTGCCTCCACTATGTCCCCATCCTCGTCATCTCCCTCCTCCCTCCCAGTCTCGTCTACACTCACACCTGCATGCACTACCTCTACAGCCACTACGTCCCTCACCAGCACACCCACCACCACACCCTGCTCACGTGCAGTCACCACCCCCACTACCATTCACACGTCCCCTGTGTCCTCTCCCAGTGTGTCTGTGACGCCCCCCCCAAGATACACAAACGCAGGCACACACCCACCCAACTGCCACCCATCTCACGAAAGCCTCCAGCACATGCACCTGTACCCAAAGTCACCAAACGTACACCTCCTACTACCACCACCTCTTCCTCCACTCCCAAACCCCCTCCAGCTACCCGTCCCAGTGTGTCCAAAATAATTTTCCTGTCCAGCCTTGACCTTTTTCCCACACCTCTTCCACCCCGTCCATCTCATAGGTCCCGAACTAGCACCTCAGCCACAACACCTCTGGGACCAGTGGTGCCTGTAGTCACAGGTATGTGGAGTGCACCGGCCTCCAGGACAGCCAGTGTGGCACTGAGCCACAGCACAGCCAGTCCCCCCGTGAAGCATCAGAAGTTGGCCAGTTCCCGGCGGGTGAGGGGGAAGACTCCAGCCACCAAAGCCACTCCCAGGGGTCCCAGTGGGAGAGTGGAGTCAGCTGTGGGGAAGGGCCACAAGAAACCCGGCAAGTCTGGGCAGGGCTGCACGGCGGAGAAGACCACCATCATCCCCGCTGCCCAGGAGGCCACCACCAGCCCCAGCCTAGCTGGCCAGGAGGCCAGCCCCAGCCCAGATGCCCAGGAGGCCACGGCCAGCCCCAGCCCAGCTGCCCAGGAGGCCACCGCCAGCCCCAGCCGAGCTGCCCAGGAGGCCACCGCCAACCCCAGCCCAACTTCCCAGGAGGCCACCGCCAGCCCCAGCCCAGCTGCCCAGGAGGACATAGCCAGCCCCAGCCCAGCTGCCCAGGAGGACACCACCAGCCCCAGCCCAGCTGCCCAGGAGGACACCGCCAGCCCCAGCCCAGCTGGCCAGGAGGCCACTGCCAGCCCAGATGGCCAGGAGGCCACCGCCAGCCCCAGCCCAAGCCCAGCTGATCCGTAGCCTCACCAAATCACATCATGATTTTGGGAATACCCTGGTTAGCCCGACAGAACCCCTATATCAATTGGGAAACAAGAACTATATCCCTAACGTCTTCATTTTGTCAACAGAATTGTTATTCCACTACTTCTTATTGGACTCCAACAGGTCCTGTCAGTCAACTAAGGATAACACTAACTCTATCAATATGATCCAGGGAGTTCCAGATTGTTATCAGGAATATATTGGGATTTTCCAGAAACCTAGTAATCCTATTTTGCCGCCTCATTGCAGTTATGACTATGCTATTCCTTTAATTCCTGATGAAGTCGTACCCTTTGGTCGAATGTATTCTCTGACAGACCAAGAAAAGAAGGTGCTAAAGGAATATTTAGATGATAACTTACACAACGGTTTGGTTGCTCCTTCCACGTCCCCTGCTGGGGCTCCTCTCTTCTTCGTCCCAAAGAAGACTAAAGATCTGCGTCCTTGTGTTGACTTTTGTGAACTCAACAGAATAACGATTAAGGATCACTATCCACTGCCTTTAATCAGAAATATATTGGATGCCATTCAAGGAGCCAAGATGTTTACCAAATTAGACTTACGGGGTGCCTATCATCTCCTTCGGATCAAGGAAGGAGATGAATGGAAGACTGCTTTTCGTACCCCTTTCGGGCACTATGAGTACCGTATTATGCCTTTTGGACTGACCAACGCCCCTTCTGTTTTTCAACAATTTATGGATTCGGTGTTCTCTGATGTACTGAACCAATATGTAGTCATTTATTTGGATGATATCTTGATATATTCCCGTGATCCTGAGCAACATATAGATCATGTTTTGCAAGTCCTGGAAAGACTCAAGAAAAACCAATTGTTTTGTAAACCTGAGAAGTGTGAGTTCCATAAATCTGATGTAAAGTATTTGGGGTTCTGTATTAATCAACATGGAATATCCATGGATCCTGACAAGGTCAGTGCCATATTAGATTGGCCTTCTCCAACGTCCATTAAGGAAACACAATGTTTCCTTGGTTTATCAAACTTTTATTGTCAGTTTATTCAGAACTTTGCCCACCTACAAAGTTTCATAACACAAACAATTAAGAAAGAGAACCTGAAGAAGGGTTTAGTTTGGACCAAGGATGCTGAACGCGCGTTTCAAGAATTGAAGACAGCCTTTACCCAAGCACCCGTGCTGCATCATCCTGACAATACCAAGAAATTGATTGTTGTGACTGATGCTTCAGACAGAACTATTGGGGCAGATCTGCTACAGAAACAAGACAACGATGGATTGGAACATCCTATCTTTTATCTGTCTCATATCCTATCAGAGGCTGAACACAATTATTCTGTATTGGAACGAGAACTACTCTCTCTCAAAGTAGCTGGTAAAGAATGGAGGCATTTCTTGATGGGTTCCAGAGAGCCTTTTGAAGCCAGGACTGATCATCGTAATCTCCAATATCTTCGGAGTTTTCAGTGTCGCAATAGTCGTCAGGCTAGATGGGCTTTCTTCTTTAGCCAGTACGATTTCGTGATCATGTACATACCTGGTTCCCAGAATTGAGTGGCAGGTGCCTTATCCCGCAGATATCCTGACATAGGCCAGAACTCCTCTCCACATCTTATTGAGTCTAGCAGAATCATCGGAGCTTCTCAATCTTTTCAAGAACGCTTTCAATCCGAGTACCAGTTTCTGTCTGCTTCCAAATGGGATAGAGTGACTCCTTTTTTGCAGAAGAAGGACAACTACTTTTATCATCAACATGCTCTTTTCCTACCTACCAAGAAAGTGCAGACAGAAGCTCTACAAATGTGCCATGATTCTCCTATAGCCGGTCATCGAGGTATCAGGAAGACCCAGGAGCTGCTTCAGCGATCTTTTTGGTGGCCTTCGCTTAAGACAGACACTGAAACCTATGTGTCAGCATGCCCAGTCTGTGTTCGGACTAAGACACCCCGAACTAAGGTGGCAGGTTTATTAAGATCTTTACCGGTTCCTTCCTCTCCTTGGTGTATTCTATCCATGGATTTCATATGCTCTCTACCTACCTCCTCTGGTAACCAAGTAGTCATGGTGACCATTCACCAAGATGGACCATTTCTCAGCCTTGAAGAAACTACAGACGGCCCCAGAAATGAGTCGCACTTTTCTGCTGGATATTTTTCGCCTCCATGGTCTTCCGCAAGAGGTCATTTCGGACAGAGGGCCTCAATATGTATCACGTTTCTGGAGAGCCTTTTGTGTCTTATTTAACATTGAGATTTCTTTATCCTCTGGTCTCCATCCACAAACTAATGTGCAAACTGAAAGAGTGAATTAAGAACTTCAGCAGTATCTGAGATGTTACTGTAATGCCACACAAAGCAATTGGTCGGAGTATCTTGCACTTGCCGAGTTCTCCTATAACAACACAATACATAGTGCGACCAAGACCACACCCTTTTATTGTACCTATGGATTTCATCCGAGGACTTTCACTGCTGTTTCCCAAACATCCTCTTCTGTGCCTGCTGTCACTTCTTTTTCACGACAGATCCGTCGAATCCAGGGCCTAGTTCACACAACTCTCCTAGCTTCGAAACAAGCAATAAAAACAAAAGGCGCACCTTTGTATCAAGTCGGCCACAAGGTATGGCTTTCTTCCAGATTTCAACCTTCCCGGTTTTCCACCAATAAGTTCAAGCCACGTTTTATGGACCCTTTCAGATTTCGCAAGTCCTGAATCCTGTAGATGTGCGTCTCCGCTTACCTCATACCTGGAGGGTTCATCCTGTTTTCCAAGTGTCTCAGTTAAAACCCAGTATGAAGTCCAGGAAATCTGTGATTCCAGAATTTTTCAACACAAACTACAGTTTTTGGTCCATTGGAAAGGTTACCCTCTCAGTGACTGGTCTTGGGAGGATGCTTACTCCATTCATGCTGCGCATTTGGTCCGCCTGTTTTTTGACAGTCATCCTGACAAACCTGGTGCCTCGGGGAGGGGACCTACTGTAACGCTGCGCTCAGACACGGCGTCTCTTTCTGTCCTTGCGGATGGAACGCGCTACCGATACTCGGAGCGCCGTTCCCCGTGTTTTTTGACTACACATTCTGGGAAGCATATATTTCAATCCCGGTCACGCTACACTTACCTGTAGCCCTTTATTCTTCTTTTTTGTGGTGGGTTTGTCTGGTCTTTTTGCCTGCCTCTGTCCATGTTGTGTCCATCTTGTCTTCTTCGTGTTTTTGTCCCAGCATGCTCTGTTTTTCTTTTATACTACTTTCTTTTTCCTATACCGGTCTATGGGCTCTTCCCAATTCAAGATGGTGTTCTTTCCTTTTCCTGTGATGTCACTTCCCTTTTTTCAATATATAAGTCAGTCAGTCTTGTTCCACCTTACGTTGCAAACACTTCCTTCTGGTTGTGCTGTTCGTTCCTGTTCTTTGTTCCTGCTTTTTGCCTTGGGAGATTTTTGCCTGTTCTTTGTTCCTGCTTTTTGCCTTGGGAGATTTTTGCCTGTTCTTTGTTCCTGCTTTTTACCTTGGGGGAATTGCCTATTTTTGTTTCCTGTTGTCAAGTCCTGTTTTTTCTTGTTTTTCTTCAGGAGTTCCTGTTTGAGTTTTTTTCCCCAGTGTTGTTTTTTTTTCCCTCTGGGAATCCTTCAGGAGGGTACGGTCTGCTTTGGCGTAGCCTGTCAAGCGGCACTGTGGCTACTAGAAGGGGTCGCCCTTATCTGGGAGTATCCAGAACCTGTAGAAGACTTAGGGGGTCATTCTGACCCTGGCGGTCTTTGACCGCCAGGGCGGAGGACCGCGGGAGCACCGCCGACAGGCCGGCGGTGCTCCAATGGGGATTCCGACCGCGGCGGTAAAGCCGCGGTCGGACCGGCACCACTGGCGGGGTCCCGCCAGTGTACCGCCGCCCCATTGAATCCTCCGCGGCGGCGCAGCTTGCTGCACCGCCGCGGGGATTCCGACCCCCCCTACCGCCATCCAGATCCCGGCGGTCGGACCGCCGGGATCCGGATGGCGGTAGGGGGGGTCGCGGGGCCCCTGGGGGCCCCTGCAGTGCCCATGCCACTGGCATGGGCATTGCAGGGGCCCCCGTAAGAGGGCCCCTACAAGTATTTCACTGTCTGCTGTGCAGACAGTGAAATACGCGACGGGTGCAACTGCACCCGTCGCACAGCTTCCACTCCGCCGGCTCGATTCCGAGCCGGCTTCATCATGGAAGCCTCTTTCCCGCTGGGCTGGCGGGCGGTCTGAAGGCGACCGCCCGCCAGCCCAGCGGGAAAGTCAGAATTACCGCTGCGGTCTTTCGACCGCGGAACGGTAATCTGACGGCGGGACTTTGGCGGGCGGCCTCCGCCGCCCGCCAAGGTCAGAATGAGGGCCTTGGTGTATTCGCCAAACCAGTATCCAGAGGTGAGAAGTCCAGCACAGTACGTTACACCAACAGGCTGGCGGTACTTACCTCCATATTATGACATTGGCGGGTTGGCTGGAGCCAACCCGCCAATGTACCACTCCGACTGACATGGTAGTAACAGCCACCTGGCTGGAGATAGCCATCTCCAGCCCGGCACCCATCACTTTTCCGCCTGTGGGATTATGACCCCTGCATACTGCCGTAGTTTTCGTGGCTTCCTTAACACCATGAAAACCATGGCAGTAGGCACTATCAGTGACAGGGAACTCCTTCCCTGTCACTGATAGGGGTCTTCCCCCTCTCCCTCCAGTTAGCCCCCCACACCCTACCTCTCCACAGACACCCCACCCCCACCAGTCACCCCCTTCACAGACACACACACACGCATACACACGCCCATTCCCACATGCATCCACACATGCATACATCCATTCACACACACATCCGCACACACTTACAAACATACATCCAGACACGCATTCACATCAAACAACATACACGCACTCACTCCTCCATACATGCACACACGCATTCCAACACGCAACACCCACTGGTATTCACGCACACACAAACATTCACACACACGCCCACACACACACACAACACCCTCCACCCCCATCCCCTGTCGAAGACCTGATTTACCTGGATCCAGGCGGTCCTGCAGCAGTAGACGGGACAGGCCGCTGCTACCAGCAGCAGCGTCTGCCAGCAGAATACTGCCAGGCCGTATTATTTCTTATAATATGACTGGCGGCGGTCTACTGGTGTAGCGCTGCTGCTGGCAGCAGCGCCACCTTACCGACATCTGCCGGCATGGCCACAGCCAGATTTCTGCCATTCTTGTGGCAGAAATCTGGCTGTGGTCATAATACGGCAGATGTCCGTAGCCGTGGCGATGATCTTTTGGTGGCCGTCACTGTGGTGGTAGGTATTTTTTACTGCCAATGTCATAATGAGGGCCTTTGTTTCTGATCTCAGGCTGTCACCTCCAGAGAGTCAGAAACTCATCTGTGGTGACAGGCTGGTTAGGACTAGTCAGTCACTCCACTAGTAGTTGGCAGTTTTTCAAGGGGTGCCTCTAAGGTGCACTCTGGGTGGGTGTATAAAAAATCCATCAATGGAATCAGTTTGGGTTTAATTTTACGAGATGTTTGATACCAAACATCTTTGGCTTCAGTAAAGCCATCATGTAGCTGTGGGTCTCGTGTTCAATTACCAGTATCGAGCACATATACTTAAAATGGCTTACCTGTTCACTTGTAACATCTAAGATTCGACTCAGACATCAAAGGGGCATATTTGTCCATGCAGATATGTCAACACATGTAATATAGAGCAACCTGCCTTAGGGCTGGTGCCCTACTGTAGGGGTGATTTACCTATACTGCAGCAGTGTCTGCAGCCTTGGCACAGGGGTGTGCCATGTCATGTTTTCACTTATGTCCATACCATGTAACAAAGCCTGCAGTAGCAGTTTGCATGAGTGTGTGCGGGGTCCCATATGGTGGCACAAATCATGCTGCAGCCATCATAGATCCTCATTAGTACCCATGCCCACGGTACAAGCGGTACAATTTACTAGGAACTTACAAGGGTGCTAAAGTTATTGCCAATTCGGGAACAATTGCACAGTTTTAGGGAAAGAGATCTGGTACTGCTGACCTGGTTAGCAGGAACCCAGTGCACTTTCTGTCAATATTGCATCAAATACAAGGCAAAAAATGGGTGTGATCTTGCCTAAAAAGGACACTTTCCTACACTCATATCGACCACATCTCCCCACTATGATTACAGGTTATTTCTCTCACTGTAGAAATTCTCGTCATTTCAGCTACTGTGTGTCTGCCGCACATTAAGCCTTTAACTCCACCTTCTCAACTACCAAGCTGCTTCTGACACACCAGGGACAAAGGGACCACACCAGGGTTAGACTGGAACAGATAAAAGTGCCCCCCATTAGTGAATTAGAAACGTAAAAAACTGACCCATTTTTGCAAATGGGAGCAATTTGGAACTTGTATAGACATGTTATTTACAAAGTAAGGAAGACTCTATGGATTTGAGCTTGCTGCAGGCAAAGTTTGTTTTAATATTAAGGAAGTCATAAACTGGCCCAGGACACCATAAAACAGGCCTCCAAACCCCCCCACCACAAACAAAAGCCCACACACTGACCTGTGAGATCAGCTTATCGGGCACTGCCTGATTGCCCTATAAGCCAGTCCGACCCTGGATCGTACTGCTAGAGATCCAATCAAACATCCCTTCAGTTCACAACATTTAAACACCCTCTATGCCCACATACCACACTTTTTTGCCAAAACTAAGACTTGACACTTGGCCTTTGATAGAATGCTCTTATTATTTAAGGCTCATTCCAAAAAAGCAGCAACTTCCAGATTTCTTCATCTTCCATAAGCAAAGGAACAAGTCTGCCAAAGTACATTAAATCCATTGTCTGCTTGAAAAGCCAGACTGTGGCATAAAATGAAGGCACAACAAATTTCCCTTAGGAAGTTTTATAAATATATCTGTCAATAGCAGGTTTGTAAAGGCATTTGGACTCAGTGATGAGGCAAAGAAACAAGAAAATGGGTCAAACGGCAGGTAACGTTCTAGGTAACTGCAGTTTACCAAGGGTATAACAGGTCTCACCTGGGTCCCTTGTGTCAACATCAGGGCAGTGTGCGCTCTACGGGCGACTGGAATGCAAAAACCCAACACTTATGAGATAACGTAATTCATGCATTATGTTGATATGCTGTTGTTTAACCTTTTTCATTGCAGAGTTTAATCCTGAAGACGTATATTCAAGGTGCTTGTAAATACTGTTCATTTGCAATGTATTGCTGCAGGCTTTCAGAGTGTGTCATGGTGTGGTCCCTTTCCAGGGCCTTCTAGAAGCTTTCACTGCAGCATGACTGGGTGTGGTTTGTGGGCTGGGCCAGACTCTATATAAGGGAGCCAGCCCAGTTCCACGTACTCACTATTCAGAGGTCTCGGTGCAGAGCAGCAGCAATTTCCTGAGCTCCTGTTCCGGAGGCCTACCTTGATATTCCAGGCCTTGCTCTTCATTGTATTGGTGATCCTTGATCATGGCGGTAAGACGGAGGTCGGGCTGTGCCCCCGATCCCATTTTCGAAGACATTCGAGTTCTTGGGCCTAGTTTTCATATTGGAAGATTTTTCCTTGTGCTTGTGAAGGTGCTCTTAGTTTCTGGCATTTACATGTTGATATTTGAATCGGCAAGACGTGCGATTCATTCTTGGCATTTGACTTTTTGAGATTCGGGTCGGCAACAGTGTGCGTGACCATTTCTAGACATTTGCATATTGGCATACGAATCGGCAAGATGCGCAATTCATTCTTTGTGTTTAACTCTTGATACTTATTGTGTCCTCCATTTCTTGGCATTTACATGGTGGCATTCGAATCAGCAAGACGCGCGATTCATTTCCATGCATTTAACTCTTGATACTCATTGTGTGCTACCATTTCTTGGTATTTACAAGGTGGCATTCTAATCAGCAAGACGCGCAATTCATTTTCGTGCATTTAACTCATGATACTCATTGTGTGCTACCATTTCTTGGCACTTACATGGTGGCATTCGAATCGGCAAGACGCGCAATTCATTCCTTACATTTAACTCTTGATAATTATTGTGCGGACCCATTTCTTGGCATTTACATGGTGGCATTCGAATCGGCAAGACGCGCAATTAATTCCTTACATTTAACTCTTGATAATTATTGTGGGCAACCATTTCTTGGCATTTACATGGAGGCACTTGAATCGCCAAGACGCGCGATTCATTCTTTGCAATTATAACTTTGATAATCATTGTGCACGACCATTTCGTGGCATTTACATGGTGGCATTCGAATCAGCAAGATGCGCGATTCATTCCATCATTTAAAACTTGATGTTTCAGATCACTTACAGAGTGCGCAGTCATTTCATGTCATTTGCATATTCTTGTTGAAATCGGCAGTGTGCGCGATTCATTTTTCTGCATTTAAAACTAGGTGTTAAAATTCTAGATGTTACATTACATGTGCATAATAAGCCCTTATTACAACTCCTATTTTGTTCCAGGAAAAGTTCGGATTATTTTTTGTCCTCATGCAAAAGACCATGTTTGATTTTGAAAACATAATTCTAGAAGGTTCTTCTATTCCTAGTCAATCTGTAACATTTCATGAAAAGTTTCATTGAGAAGTTGTATTAATCATTCTTGATTCCTTCCCAGGTAACCAGAAGTCTTGAGGCCTAGTTTTTAGTCCATTCTTAAGTTATCCATGGTTACAGTATGACAATTCTTAGAATCATAGTCTAGTAAATGTCAATGTGATATAATCTTGATATTGTGTGCTTTAACCTTTTGTTTCCAACGGGTCTCCTTCCCAGATATTCCCATCCTAATCCCCTTTTCTCCCGCTTGGACTCTCTCAGTCTCTGTGATTTATCTTTCAGAGTTTTGGAGCTGTCTAGTGGTGGATATGTTGGGAACGTGCGCAGATCCCGAGGATCTGGTCTCCCTGACAGAATAGTGAGCCCACAAATTAATTATCCTCCTGGTTTGCGTGTGTTTTCAGCATGGCCACATTTGACGAGCTAGTCAAGGTTATCACGCAGCTCCAAGCAGAGGTAGTGTCATCAAAAGATATAGCAGCCAGCCTAGCTGAGAGAGTGAGTCAGTTACAGGAAAAGGTAGAGAAGAAGGAACAAAATCCCTTAGGTGTGTCTTGGCCTGGTCCTTCTTCTCAGGCTTCTGGAGGTAATCCTCCTACAAACATTTCCCTCAACGTTCCTTCGGCCATTCCCCTAGCTCCTCCAGAACTTTTCTCAGGCGATCCCATGAAAGCGCAATCTTTCCTGGTTCAAGTGGAATTACATTTTACCTGCCGACCATACACTTTCCCTGATGCCCAATCCAGGGTGGCTTTCTTGTTCTCATATCTGACTGGGGATGCAGCTACCTGGGCAATTCCTCTTGTGCGTAAAGACAGTCCCCTGCTTTACAATTGGAGAAATTTTGTTTGTGAGTTTGAATGAGTATTTGATCGTAGAACTGTGACATTGTCGGCAGATCGTGAATTATTAGACTTGCGACAAGGTAACCGGGATTTAGGAACTCATTACAACCCTGGCGGTCGGTGTTAAAGCGGCGGTAAGACCGCCAACAGGCCGGCGGTAAAAAAATTGGAATCACGACCATGGCAGAAACCGCCAACATAGACAGCCACTTTAAGACTCCGACCGCCACGGCGGTACAAACAAACACCCCGGAGGTCACTGCCAACAGACAGGCGGAAGACAATGTACCGCCACCCTATCACAACCCAGCAATCCACCACCTTTTTTAGGGGCAGAACCAACGCGAACAAAAACACGGCAGAAACAGGACTTGGAAGGGAAAACACTCACCTCTCCACACCCCACCAGGAACCAGGACACCATGGAGCCAGAACTCCAGATACTCCCTGCGATGGTCTTCCTCCTCCTCTATCAGGAGCACCAAAGATGGCGGCGACGACCATGGTGAGTACTGCACCTACAACACAGGGGAGGGGGGAGGGAAAAGAGAGTGACACACACACACAACACGCAGCACCCCCACCCTCACCCACAACACCATACACACAAAAACATGCAGCAACATTACATATACACCCCCTTCAATTGATTTGAATGAATGTAATCAATAAAAATCAGATAGTGCAATTTCAAAAATCAGTATATACAAATATGGACACCAACTACACAAGTCCGGATAGTACTCAAACATCGTCAGTGGATCAGAGTCCCAAAATGCATGGGCGAGGCCCACACATGACACCAGACTTCAAATGGAGAGAACACTGCAGGGGCATCAGATCGAAATGAAACAGGCACCTCAGGGGGAGGGGGGGCATCTCAGCCTGGTGAATGCACAACACCACTGCTCCACGAGGGGGCTCCATGCCCACTGCTGTATCCTGGGGAGTGGAAAGCCAAAGTCTCTCAAGTCTCTCCAGTGGGTGGGTTGCCCCCTGCTTTATCCTGGGAAGTGCAAAGCCACAGTCTCTCAAGTCTCTCCAGTGGGTGGGTTGCCCACTGTTTTATCCTGGGGAGTGCAAAGCCACAGTCTCTTCAGTGGGTGGGTTACCCACTGCTTTATCCTGGGGAGTGCAAAGCTGCAGTCTCTCAAGTCTCTCCAGTGGGTGGGTTGCCCACTGCTTTATCCTGCAGAGTGCAAAGCCACAGTCTCTCAAGTGGATAACAGTCTCCACTGGTTCTGGAGGGGGCTTTGTGCCCAGAGTGCTTCATCCTGCCAAGGACTGAGGTAGTGGATGTGATACTCCACTGGTTCTGGAGGGGGCTTGGTGCCCAGAGTGCTTCATCCTGCCAAGGACTGAGGTAGTTGATGTCATTCTCCACTGAAAGTCGTGCATCATGGAAGCTGCCCAGGCTCCTGAAACTGACCCCCAGCCTCGGATGACTGACCACTGGGGATGGCAGCCATGTCTGTGGTGCCACAGGCTCAGGATGTCGGGGGCCGCTGGCGGTGATTGCGGCGGGGTCGTCGCGGCGGGGCTGGCGGCGGCCTCTGTGGCAGCGGCGCTTGCGGCGGCCTCTGTGGCATCTGGGGCTGGCGGCAGACTCTGTGGCAGCGGTGCTTGTGGCAGCCTCTGTGGCATCGGGGCTGGCGGCAGGCTCTGTGGCGCTGGTGCTTGTGACGGGCTTTGTGGCATCGGTGCTAGTGGCGGGCTCTGTGGCGGCGGTGCTTGTGGCGGGCTCTGTGGCATCGGTGCTGACGGCGGGCTCTGTGGTGGCGGTGCTGATGGTGGGCTCTGTGGCGGTGGTGCTGGTGGCAGGCCCAGTGACTGCGGTGCTGGTGGCGGGCTCAGTGACTGCGGTGCTGGTGGCGGGCTCAGTGACTGCGGTGCTGGTGGCGGCCTCAATGACAGCAGTGCTGGTGGCGGTGCAGGTGACGGTACAGGTGGCGGTCTTCTCCGCCGTACAGAAGGTGTGACATTGGTCCAATTGTCGGTGCCACCATGCCCTCTCCTGACTGCCCTTTATTTTCTGGCCCTTCCCCACCTTGGATGGTGGCGCAGCTGTCTTGCCACCATCCCCTTTCGTTTTCCCTGAGCCCTTGGTGGCAGGTGTTTTCTGCTTCTCCCTCTGGGATGTGTGCAACTTTTTAACTTTTGCAGGTGGCGGAATTGTCCTTGCCCTTGCTCTGTCGCACACTGGCAGCCCTGTTGGTTGGTGCACTCCAAAAGCCCGCAGTTGCTGGCACCACTGTGCCTGGTGATGTGGTGTCTGAGGTGCTGGGTTGGGACCTGGAAAGCCTGGCCCTAGGGGACCGACGGGGGGAGGGAAGAGGTCAATATTAGCCAGGAAAAGTTTTTTAGACACACTGGGACGGGTAGATGGAGGGAGTTTGGGAGTGGAGGAAGAGGTAGTGGTTGTAGGAGGTGTACGTTTGCTGAATTTGGGTGAAAGTGCATGGGCTGGAGGCTGTTGTGAGGTGGATGGCTGTTGGGTGGGTTTGTGCCTGCATTTGTGTACTTTGGGAGGAGGGCTCACAGATACACTGGTAAAGGACACAGGGGATGTGTGAATGGTAGTGGGGGTGAGTGCACATGAGTGGTGTGTGGTGATGGGCGTGCTGGTGATGGAGGTAGTGGCTGAAGATGTAGTGCATGCAGGTGTGAGTGGAGATGAGACAGGGAGGGAGGAGGAGGACGTGGAGGAGGGGGACACAGTGGAGGCAGTGGATGTTGGTATGTGTGCATGGATATGATGCTTGTGTGAGTGCCTGTGGGATGTGTGGTGCTTATGTTTGCCTGAGCCACCCTTGTGTGTTGAGGTGTGTGCATGCTGGTCTGATGGTGTGCTTGGGATAGGCTGAGGTACAGGGGATTGAGTCTGGGTGGAGGAAGTTGGAGGGGAGGCTGGACACAGGGAAAATGGCTGCCATCAGTGCTGAGGCCATAGCCTGAAAAGCTCTCTGTTGGGCTGTCTGGCCAGAATGAATGCCCTCCAGGTATGCATTTGTTTGTTGCAAATGTCTCTCGACACTCTGGATGGCATTTAGAATGGTAGATTGCCCAAAAGTGAGGGATCTTAGGAGGTCAATAGCCTCCTCACTGAGGGCAGCAGGGCTGACTGGGGCAGGGCCTGAAGTGCCTGGGGTGAAGGAGATGCCCACCCTCCGGGGTGAGCGGCCACTGGACACACGCTGAGGTGCTGCTGGGAGGGCGGTGCTGGTAGGTGGGTGGCGGCTGTACCTGTTGATGCGGGGGGCACAAAGGGGCCCGCCACTGCAAGGGCGCTCCCATCAGAGGAGGAGTCGCTGTCGCTGCTGTCACCTCCTGTCCCGGCCGTGGAGCTCCCCTCGCCCTCCGTCCCACTGGTGGCTTCAGACTCCATTGTCTCACCCTCCAGGGCCAAGTGGGATTCAGCTCCCTCCTGCTCTAGTGCCACTGCTCCTCCGCCTGATGATGCTATTGCACACAAGAACAGAGAGACCACAAAAAGAGGGGAAACAGAAGAAAGACATGTTCAGTGCATGCAATACCACTACCGTTTGCAGACACTACAGACACAGCAGCCCTCTGCACTACGCCATGCACTTATAGTTCCTAGATTATTTACAGGGCCATGGGGTACAAAGCCTATGCCCGATTGCTGCACACATGGAAGTCACAGGAGCCTGACTAGGTGTAGTTGGCTCTGAACACAGGTGCGGTGGGGTGCCACAGGGTCTGCCTTAAGAAGGGACCTTGCCTACAAAGTTCACCCTGGCCTAGGGTAACCCACTGCCCACCTCCCACACCCAGACACCTCGTAATGCGCGCAGAGTCAGATGGATGTGACTGAACTCACCCCCTTGTGGCTGCTGTGATGCCCTCAAGCGCCCATACAACTCCAGATACGCCACAGCAAAATCAGCAGGGTCATGGTGCGACGGGCACCCCTCCCACGTTGGGAGGCCATCCCCAGGTGGCACTCCGCCGTCTCTTTGCTCCAGCTTTGAATGTCATCCCATCTTTTCCGACAGTGGGTGCTCCGTCTGTGGTGGACCCCCAGGGTCCGGACGTCCTTGGCGATGACACGCCAAATATCCTTCTTTTGGTGGACGCTGACCTACAGGAATAGTACAGGGGACAAGGGATAACTTTAACAGTCTGAACCGTCACAGTCTTTGGCCCACGTTCCTACCCTTGCCCTGACGCACATACACTCACGGTCCGCTCATGCAGGGCTCAGTCCCCCCCCATGTATCTTCCATCCACACCACTCCAAACAGGCATTGCCCATGCAGCATGCTCACAGTGTACTCACCTGTTTGTCTGGAGGACCATACAGTTGTGTGCACTGGGGGAGGACCCTATCCACTAACTTCTCCAACTCCTCCGAAGTGAAGGCAGGGGTCCTTTCCCCAGAAATTTGAGCCATCGTCGCTTCCAGACTGAGGTCACAGCAGCACTTGTAGTGTAGGTCCTCTCTTGTTGAAGGTCAGATATCAAGTGTGTGTACAGATAGAAAATGGCGGTCACGTCTGCAGCGGGTGCGTCCCGTCACCGCCGGTGTACATCGTCATTGGCTCCTGGGACCCATATTGTCCAATGTTAACCAATGCAGGATTGCACAGCGGTCTTTGACCGCCTACCACGACGGTGTAGAACGCCAGTGCAGTTACCTCATATCCCCTTGTCCCACCTTACAGGTCAGGCAGCCACCATTTCAGGGGGTCACAGGGCATTAATGATAACTGTGTCACACCTATCTAGGCCTTGCATACACACAGTAACAGGCACATTGTCGATTAACAAATGTGTGCAAATGACAGTTTGTGATACCTCAGTGTTTGTTGACTCTCTGCTCGCTGTTCTCCTCCATAGGGCACGCCCGCTGGGGCAGGTGATGAGATGGTGGCATCCTCCGGTGTACAGACCGCTGGTGGACCTGTCGACAATGGAAGAGAGACACGTAATAGTCACCTACAGACTTGATTGTGCAACAATCCATGAACTGTGTGTCCAGTTGGAGCCAGACCTGATGTCAGCTATCCGCCATCCCACAGGAATTACCCCTCTAGTGCAGGTCCTGTCAGTACTCCATTTCCTGGCAAGTGGGTCTTTTCAGACTACAGTGGCCATTGCATCAGGGATGTCCCAGCCAATGTTCTCTAACGTGGTGTCCAGAGTGTTGTCTGCCCTTGCTGAAACACATGCGCAGCTACATCGTTTTCCCTTAGGTGGAGGATTTGCCCACAGTGAAAAGTGTCTTCTATGCCCTGGGACATATCCCCAACATCATAGGTGCCATTGATTGGACACATGTGGCCTTGGTATCCCCCGCAGGAGTGAACAGGTGTACAGAAATCAGAAAAGCTACCATTCTATGAATGTGCAGATGGTGTGTTTGGCCGACCAGTACATCTCCCATGTGAATGCCAAATTTCCTGGCTCAGTGCAGGACGCTTACATTCTGAGGAATAGCAGCATCCCTTATGTGATGGGGCAACTCCAGAGGCACCGCATGTGGCTAATAAGTAAGGACTGTGAATAGTTGTCTGGGTCTGGGGTTGTCCCTATGGTTTAGTGTGTGTCTAACAGTTGTCACTCGACATTTGCAGGTGACTCTGGGTACCCCAACCTGTCATGGCTACTGACCCCCAGTGAGGAATCCTAGGACAAGGGCAGAGGAACGCTACAATGAGGCACATTGGCGAACTCGGAGGATTATAGTAAGAACCTTCGGCCTCCTGAAGGCCAGGTTCCGGTGCCTCCATATGACAAGTGGTTCTCTCTGCTACTCACCAAAGAAGGTGTGCCAGATCATCGTTGCCTGCTGTATGCTGCACAACCTGGCTTTGCGACAACAGGTGCCTTTTCTGCAGGAGGATGGTCCAGATGGAGGTCTTGTGGCAGCTGTGGAGCCTGTGGACAGTGAAGAAGAGGAGGCAGAAGAAGAGGATATCAACAACAGAAACAACGTTATCCAGCAATACTTCCAATGAGACACAGGTAAGAAGATATCACTGCCTCACACATTTCATACAATTGTTTGACCTATCATAGGTCTGTCACTTTTACCCAGTGTATGGACCCTGACTTGTCACTTTGCCTTTTCATTTAACAGATGTGGGTCCCACTGTGTGCCCTCTGCTATATTAACTCATGGACTAGAGCTGTGTTATATCGGTATGTTGACAATACAATTGACATTGCTATATTCCATAGTTATTTTAAATACACATTTGTGAAAGCACAGACTGACTCCAGATTGTGTTGTGACTCAAGGGTGTTTATTTCTGTGCAAATAAGTGGAGGGGGTGTAAAATGGGCAGGGGTGATGGTGGAGGAATGTCCATGGCAGAGTCCAGTCTATTTGTTTCACAGGCGCATTGTCCAAAGGGGCATAGGAAGTGGAGCTAGGGCAGTTGATGGATAGACAGGGTGACAAAGTGGGACAGAAGGATGATATTCAGGGGGGTCTCATTTCCTGGCGGGGGTCTTGGCATTGTTCTCTGTCTTGTTCCTGGATCTCAGGGACCGTTTGTGGGTGGTTCTCCATCTGCAGGGGGTGGGGTGATGGTGTGGTGGTACTGTGGCGGGGCGTCCTGTCCACTATCGCCGGTGGAGGTGGTGGGCAGTTCATCGTCCATGCTAGTGTCAGGGGCCCCTTGTGGTGCCACAATGTCCCACCTGTTGTTGAGTACTTCCTTCAGCACCCCTACGATGGTGCCCAGGGTGGAGTTGATGGTTCTGAGTTCCTCCCTGAAGCCCATATACTGTTCCTTCTGCAGGCGCTGGGTCTCCTGAAACTTGGCCAGTACCATTGCCATCGTCTCCTGGGAGTGGTGGTAGGCTCCCATGATGGAGGAGAGGACCTTGTGGAGAGTGGGTTCCCTTGGCCTGTCCGCCCCCTGTCGCACAGCAGCCCTCCCAGTTCCCATGTGTTCCTGGGCCTCCGTCCTCTGGACCGTGTGCCCACTGCCCCCGGGTCGCTGTTGTTGTTGGGGTGGTGGGTTAGCCTGGGTTCCCTGTAGTCGTGGACACACAGCTGATTGACGTGTCCTGGGGACGGAGGTATGGGCCCGCTGTGTGGGTGCTGTGCTGGTGTTTCCAGAGGGGGGAAGCTCTGTAGTGGCCTGTGACTGTGTCAGGGAACCAACTGTCCAGAGGTCCCCGATGGGCCGGGCTGGTCATCTAGATCCAGTTGGACAGAGGTGCTGTCATCACTGTGGGCCTCTTCTGTTGGTGGTGTGGACATGTGTGGACCCTCCTGTCCGGTGACGTTGGGTAGGGGTCCTGCAGGGGAATAAAAGGATGTTTATTACATCTGTGTGTGGCATGGTGTGCAATGGGTGGGTGACCGTGTACCCCAGTGCTTGCATTCCTGTGTGGGACATCATGTGATGATGGTTTGGGGGGTGTATGGGTATGTGCAGTGGGCATGCTTTAGTGATGGGTGTCCATGCTTTGTTGTTGCATGCAGGGCTTGGTGTTGGGATGGGTGGTTTGTGATGTTGGGACATATGTGAGGAGTTGGAGTGCTGGGGTGAGGAGTTGGAGTGCTGGGGGTGAGGGTGAGGGTGGGGGTATGTGCTGGCATGCAAGTAGGGTGGGGAATGTAATAGTTAAGATTTGTCTTATCAGAGTCCATTCCTCCACCTACTCCTGCAAGGCCCTCAGGATGCAGAATCGCCAAGACCTGCTCCTCCCATGTTGTTAGTTGTGGGGGAGGAGGTGCGGGTCCGCCACCAGTTCCCTGAACGGCCAGGTGGTGTCTTGAGACCACGGAACGCACCTCCCCCGTAGGTCGTTCCACCTCTTTCTGATGTCCTCCCGATTTCTTGGGTGCTTCCCCACTGCGTTGACTCTGTCCACTATTCTTCGCCATAGCTCCATCTTCCTTGCAATGGAGGTGTGCTGCACCTGTGATCCGAATAGCTGTGGCTCTACCCAGACGATTTCCTCCACCATGACCCTGAGCTCCTCCTCCGAGAACCTGGGGTGTCTTTGCCTTGCCATGGGGTGGTGTAGGTGATGTGTGGGGTGGAGTGTGGGGTGATAAGTGTGCTGTAGTAGGGTGTTGTGTGAGGTGCGTGGACAGGACGCTAGTGGACAGGACGCCCCGCCACAGGACCACAACACCAGCACTCCACCCCCTGCAGAGGGAGAACCACCTCGCAAACGGTCCCTGAGATCCAGGAACAAGACAGAGCACGATGCCAAGACCCCAGCCAAGAAATGAGACCACCCTGATTTTCATCCTACTGTCCCACTTTCTCACCCTGTCCATACTTAAACTGCCCCAGCTCCACTTCCTATGCCACTTTGGACAATGCACCTGTGAGACTAATAGACTGGACTCTGCCATAGACATTCATCCACCATCACCCCTCATCATTTTACAAACCCCTCCAATATTGAGCACTTAAATAAACACACTTAAAGCACAAAACAATCTGTCTGTGATTTCGAAATACTGTATTGGCAATTACAGTGGCAAAATGTTCATTCAATGTCACACAGCTCTAGTACATGAGGAAACAAAGCAGATGTCACACAGTGGGACCCACATCTGTGAAATCGTAAGGGAAAGTGACAACTCAGAGACCATACACTGGGTGAAAACGACAGACAGTAGAGAGGCAGTAGTGTTTAAGTACCTGTAGTAAGCAGGTCTGTACTCTTACCTGTGTCTCACTGGAAATATTTCTGGATCACTGAGTCCCTGTTGTTCATGTCTTCTTCCTCTGCTTCCTCGTCTTCACTGTCCACAGGCTCCACCACTGCCACAACACCGCCATCTGGACCATCCTCCTGCAGAAAAGGCACCTGTCATTGCAAAGCCAAGTTGTGAAGCATACAGCAGGCCACTATGATCTGGCACACCTTCTTTGATGAGTAGAAGAGGGATCCACCTGTCATATGGAGGCACTGGAACCTGGCCTTCAGGAGGCTGAAGGTCTGCTCGATCACCCTCCTAGTTCGCCCATTGGCCTCATTGTAGTTTTCCTCTGCCCTTGTCCTGGGATTCCTCACTGGGGTCAGTAGCCATGACAGGTTGGGGTAACCAGAGTCACCTGCAAATGGCGAGGGACAGCTGTTAGACATGCACTAACCTGTAGGGATATCCCCAGACCCAGACAAACATTCCCACTGAGTAGCTTCCAGGTGCTCGCCTAATAGCCACACACGGGGCCGCTGGAGTTGACCCATCACATAAGGGATGCTGCTATTCCACAGGATGTAGGCGTCATGCACTGAGCCAGGGAATATGGCATTCACATCGGAGATGTACTGGTCTGCCAAACATACCACCTGTACATTCATCGAATGATAACTCTTCCGGTTTCTGTACACCTGTTAACTCCTGTGGGGGGGGACCAAAGCCACATGTGTCCCATCAATGGCACCTATGATATTGGGGATATGTCCCAGGGCATAGAAATCACCTTTCACTGTAGGCAAATCCTCCACCTGAGGGAAAACGATGTAGCTCTGCATGTGTTTTAGAAGGGCAGACAACACTCTGGACAACACGTTGGAAAACATAGGCTGGGACATCCCTGATGCTATGGCCACTGTTGTTTGAAATGACCCACTTGCAAGGAAATAGAGCACTGACAGCACCTGCACTTGAGGAGGGATTCCTGTGGGATGGCGGATAGCTGACATGA
Source organism: Pleurodeles waltl (assembly GCF_031143425.1). NCBI lineage: Eukaryota > Metazoa > Chordata > Amphibia > Caudata > Salamandridae > Pleurodeles > Pleurodeles waltl. The sequence continues at coordinate 360,903,214 of NC_090445.1, forward strand.
GGTCTGGCTCCAACTGGGTACACAGTTCCTGGATTGTGGCACGGTCAAGCCTGTATGTGATAATCACATGCCTTTCCTCCATTGTCGACAGGACCACCAACGGTCGGTACACCGGAGGATGCCGCCATCTCCTCACATGTGCCAGCGGATGGTGCCTATGAAGACAACAGCGAACACAGAGTCAAACAACTCAGAGGTATGTACCCACAATTTACACAGAACACCGTCAATACACAAAAAGTGGCATGTATGTGTGTTGAGTCTAGGCCTAGCTATGTGTGACGCAGTTGAAAATGAAGCCATGTGGGCCCCTGAAATGGCGGCTGCCTGACCTCTAAAGTGGGACAATGGGATGTGAGGCAACTGCACTGGCGTTGTACACCGTCGCGGTAGGCGGTCAAAGACCGCGGCGCAATGCTGCATTGGTTAACATTGGACCCTATGGGTCCCATGAGCCAATGACGATGTACGCCGGTGGTGACGGTACGGACCGCCGCGGACGTGACCACCATTTTCTATCTGTTCAACCACTCGATACCTGATCTTCAACAGGAGAGGACCAACACTGCAAGTGCTGCTGTGACCTCGGTCTGGAAGAAACAATGGCTCCAGTGTCTGGGGAAAGGGCCCCTGCCTTCACATCGGAGGAGTTAGAGAAACTCGTGGATGGGGTCCTCCCCCAGTTCACGCTACTCTACGGTCCTCCAGACAAACAGGTAAGTACACTGGGAGCATGATGTATGGGCTATGCCTGTGTGGAGAGGGCTGGATGTAAGAAGGAAGTGGGGAGAGTACGGCATGCATGAAACAATGGTGAATGCATGTGCCATGGCAAGGATATGTATGGGGACTAATCACTTTGACGGTGCAGTTGGTAATAACTTTCTCTTCACCCTGTACAATTCATGTAGGTTAGCGCCCACCAGAAATAACATATTTGGCGTGCCATCGCCAAGGACGTCCGGACCCTGGGGGCCTACCACAGACGGAGCAACCACTGCCGGAAAAGATGGGAGGACCTGCGCCACTGGAGCAAGAAGACAGCGGAGGCTCAGCTGGGGATGGCCTCCCAACGTGGGAGGGGTGCCCGTCGCACCATGGCCCCCCTGATGTTCGGGATCCTGGCGGTGGCCTACCCGGAGTTGGATGGGCACTTGAGGGCATCACAGCAGCCACAAGGGGGTGAGTACACTCTCATTCTGTTGATTTTGTGCGCAGTGGAGGGGTCTGAGTGGGAGAGGTGGGCTGTGGGTTTCCCTAGGCCAGGGCAAGTTCCGTACGCAAGGTCCCTCCGTAAGGCAGGCCATGTGGGACCCCACCCCACCTCTGTAGAGTGCCGAGTACACCTAGTCATGCCCCTGTGTCATCTATGTGTGCAGATGTTGTCCATAGCCTTGTAGGCCATTTCCCAGGAATTGAACAGTGGAGCCCAAGAGCGTGGCGTAGTGCAGGGGGCTTCTGTGTCTTTCGTGTCCGCCAACGGTAGAGGTAATGCATGCACTCAACATGTCTTTCTTCTGTCGTCTCCCCCCTTTTTGTGGTCTCCCTGTTCTTGTGTGCATTAGCATCATCAGGCGGAGGAGCAGTGGCACCGGAGCACCAGGGGGCTGCATCTCACATGTCCATGGAGGGCCACATAACGGACTCGGACTTCACCAGTGGGATGGAGTGCGAGGGGAGCTCCACGGCGGGGACAGGAGCTGAGACCAGTGACACGGACTCGTCCTCTGATGGGAGCTCCCTTCTGGTGGCGGGAACATCTGTGCCACCCCCATCTACAGGTACAGCCGCCACCCCCCCTTCCAGCACCGCCCTCCCAGCAGCCCCTCAGCCTTTGCCCCGTGCCCACTCACCCGGGAGGGTGGGCATCACCTTCGCCCCAGGCACCTCAGGCCCTGCCCCAGTCACCCCTGCTGCCCTCAGTGAGGATGCCATTGACCTCCTCAGGTCCCTCACTGTTGGGCAGTCTACCATTTGAATGCCATCCAGGGTGTAGAAAGGCAGTTGCAACAAACAAATGTATTCCTGGAGGGCATTCATCCTGGTCAGGCGGCCCTTCATCGAGCTTTTCAGACTCTGGCCTCAGCACTGATGGCAGCCATTGTCCCTGTCTCTAGCCTCCCTCCTCCAACTTCCTCCACCCAGACCCAATCCCCTCTACCTCAGCCTATCCCAAGCACACCTACAGACCAGCATGCACACACGTCAACACACAAGGGAAGCTCAGGCAAACATAAGCACCACACATCCCACAGGCACTCACGCAAGCATCACACACATGCAGACACACCAACATCCACTGCCTCCACTGTGTCCCCCTCCTCCTCGTCTCCCTCCTCCCTCCCTGTCTCGTCTACACTCACACCTGCATGCACTACCTCTACAGCCACTACATCCCTCTCCAGCACACCCACCACCACACCCCGCTCATGTGAATCACCACCCCCACTGCCATTCACACATCCCCTGTGTCCTCTCCCAGTGTGTTTGTGTCGCCCCCTCCCAAGATACACAAATGCAGGCACACACCCACCTAACAGCCATCCACCTCACCACAGTCTCCAGCGCATGCACCTTCACCCAAAGTCAGCAAACGAACACCTCCTACAACCACCACCTCTTCCTCCACTCCCAAACCCCCTCCAGCTTCCCGTCCCAGTGTGTCCCAAAAACCTTTCCTGTCCAACCTTGACCTCTTTCCCACACCTCCCCCACCCCGTCCGTCTCATAGGTCCCGAACTAGCACCTCAGCCACAACATCTCCGGGACCAGTGGTGCCTGAAGTCACCGGAATATGGAGTGCACCAGCCACCAGGGCGGCCATTGTGGCACGGAGCCTCAGCACAGACAGTCCTCCACCTGTGAAGCATCTGAAGTTGGCCAGTGCCCGGCGGTAGAGGGGGAAGACTCCAGCCACCAAAGCCGCTCCCAGGGGTCCCGATGGGAGTGTGGAGTCAGCTGTGACACCTTCCAAGGTGGGGAAGGGCCACAAGAAACTCGGCAAGTCTGGGGAGAGCAGCACAGCGGAGAAGACCGCCATCATCCCCGCTGCCCAGGAGGCCACCGCCATCATCTCCGCTGCCTAGGAGGCCACCTCCAGCCCAGCTGCACAGGACAGGACCGCCAGCACAAGCCCACCTAGCCAGGACAGGACCACCAGCACCAGCCCATCTGCCCAGGACAGGACTGCCAGCACCAGCCCAGCTGCCCAGGACAGGACCGCCAGCACCATCCCAGCTGTCCAGGACAGAACCGCCAGCACAAGCCCACCTGGCCAGGACAGGACCGCCAGCACCAGCCCACCTGCCCCGGACAGGACCGCCAGCACCAGTCCAGCTGCCCAGGAGGCCACTGCCAGCACCAACCCATCTGCCCAGGAGGCCACCGCCAGCACAAGCCCAGCTGCCCAGGAGGCCACCGCCAGTACAAGCCCCGTTGGGCCATGAAGGACCGCCAGCAAAAGCCCTGCTGGGCCATGAAGGACCGCCAGCAAAAGCCCCACTGGGCCATAAAGGACCGCCAGCAGCTGAGTCCCTGCAATGGAGACCGCCGCCTCAAGCCCCGCTGAACAGGGCACCGCCATCTCAAGCACTGCTGAACAGGGCACCGCCATCTCAAGCACCGCTGAACAGGGCACCGCCGTCTCAAGCACCGCCGAACAGGGCACCGCCGTCTCAAGCACCACTGGCCCATGAGCGGCAATGGCACTGACGCTACTGAGTCCGTCACGGGGTGAATGAAGCACTCTGGGCACCATGCCCCCTCCAGAACCAGTGGAGAGATCCATCCACTACCTCCATCCTTAGCAGGATGAAGCACTCTGGGCACCATGCCCCCTCCAAAACCAGTGGAGACTGTCATCCACTTGAGAGACTGTGGCTTTGCACTCCCCAGGATGGAACAGTGGGCAAACCACCCACTGTAGAGACTTGAGAGACTGTGGCTTTGCACTCCCCAGGATGGAACAGTGGGCAAACCACCCACTGTAGAGACTTGAGAGACTGTGGCTTTGCACTCCCCAGGATGGAACAGTGGGCAACCCACCCACTCTATAGACTTGAGAGACTGTGGCTTTGCACTCCCCATGATGGAACAGTGGGCAAGCCACCCACTGCAGAGACTTGAGAGACTGTGGCTTTGCACTCCCCAGGATGGAACAGTGGGCATGTGGCCCCCTCGTGGATTTGGTGTCGTGCACTCAACCGGCTGAGGTGCCCCCCTTTCCCTCCCACTGAGGTGCCTGTAAAGTTGATCTCTGATGCCCCTGCAGTGTTCTCTCCGTCATGGTCGGGGATCTTGTGTGCGCCTCGCCCATACCGTGTGGTCCCAGTGTTCCACAGACTTAATTGGAGCACTACCTGGACTACTATGCTTGGTATATATTTTGTACATGGTGTATATATATATATATATATTTCTGCCTAATTACTTTTAATATATTACAATGGTTACACTCATTTTCTATTGTCTTTGCATTCTTCCACGGGGGTTTGGGGGGTGTAACTGTGATGTATTGATATGCATAAGTGTGTGTGTTGTAGTGGGTGGGGGTGTTCCGTGCTGCGTGTGAGTGTCACTCTCTTTTCCCTTCCCCTCCCCTGTGTCATAGGTGTAGTACTCACCGTGGTCTTCGCCGCCAGCGTTCGTGCTTCTGGTAGAGGAGCAGGAAGACTATTGCAGGTAGAATTTGGAGTTCCAGATCCATGGTGTCCTCGTTCCTAGTGGGGTGTGTAGAGGTGAGCATTTTTCCTTCGGAATTCTTGTTTCCGCCGTGTTTTTATCCACGGTGAATCCGCCCCGGAAAAGGTGGTGGATTGGCCTGTCATAATAGTGTGGGCAGTACATTGTCCTCCGCCTGTCTGTTGGCGGTGACCGCCATGCTGTTTGTTTGTACCGCCGTGGCGGTCGGAGTGTTAAAGTGGCCGTCTTTGTTGGAGGTTTCCGCCACGGTCGTAATAGCTAATTTTTTCCCGCCGGCCTGTTAGCGGTCTTACCGCCGCTTTATCACCGTCCGCCAGGGTTGTAATGACCACCATAGACCTCAAGAAAAAGCACATGTTTAATCACAAATTCATAGGTCCCTACACTGTCCTTCAGCAAATCAATCCTGTGACCTATAAACTGCAATTACCAAGGTCATTACGTATTCATCCAGTGATTCACACCTCCCTCCTGAAAAAGGCAGTCCAGAAGGTCCGTCCTCATCCAGCTCCAGTTCTAGTACAGGGGGAAATGGAATACGAAGTCAAGAAGGTGTTGGATTCCAAACTGAGAGGTCGTAACCTATGGTACTTAATTTCGTGGAAAGGTTATGGCCCTGAAAGTAACTCATGGGTTTCTGCATCTGATATTTATGCTCCACTAGTTGTGAGGCGTTTTCATCGTCTCAATCCAGGCAAGCCAGGCCCTAGAGCGCGTTTTTGGAGAGGGGAGTACTGTCAACACCAGGGCAGTGCGCGCTCTACGGGCGACTGGAATGCAAAAACCCAACACTTATGAGATAACCTAATTCATGCATTATGTTGATATGCTGTTGTTTAACCTTTGGATTGCAGAGTTTAATCCTGAAGACTTATATTCAAGTTGCTTGTAAATACTGTTCATTTGCAATGTATTGATGCAGGCTTTCAGAGTGTGTCAGGTTATGGTCCCTTTCCAGGGCTTTCTCGAAGCTTTCTCTGCAGCATGACTGGGTGTGGTTTGTGGGCTGGGTCAGACTCTATATAAGGGAGCCAGCCCAGCTCCACATGCTCACTATTCAGAGGTCCCAGTGCAAAGCAGCAGCAATTTCCGGAGCTACTGTTCCGGAGGCCTACCTTGATCTTACTGGCCTTGCTCTTCCTTGTACTGGGGATACTTGATCAGGGCGGTAAGACGGAGGTCGGACTCGGGCCCCGATCCCGTTTTCGAAGGCATTCGAGTTCTTGGGCCTAGTTTTCATATTGGAAGACTTTTCCTTGTGCGTGTGTTGGTTTCTGGCATTTACATGTTGATATTTGAATCTGCAAGACGCGCGATTCATTCTTGGCATTTGACTTTTTGAGATTCGGGTCGGCAACAGTGTGCGCGACAATTTCTAGACATTTGCATAGTGGCATACGAATCGACAAGACACGTGATTCCTTCCTTGTGTTTAACTCTTGATACTCATTGTGTGCTACCATTTCTTGGCATTTACATGGTGGCATTCGAATCGGCAAGACGAGCGATTCATTTCCGTGCATTTAACTCTTGATACTCATTGTGTGCTACCATTTCTTGGCATTTACATGGTGGCATTCTAATCGGCAAGACGCGCAATTCATTTCCGTGCATTTAACTCTTGATACTCATTGTGCGCTACCATTTCTTGGCATTTACATGGTGGCTTTCGAATCGTCAAGACGCGCAATTCATTCCTTGCAAGTAAAACTTTGATAATCATTGTGCGCGACCATTTCTTGGCATTTACATGGTGGCATTCGAATCGGCAAGACTGCTTGCAGAGTGCGCGATCATTTCATGACATTTGCATTTTCTTGTTGAAATCGGCAGTGTGCGCGATTCATTTTTCTGCATTTAAAACTAGGTGTTAAAATCCTAGATGTTACATTATATGTGCATAATAAGTCCTTAATACAATTCCTTTTGTTTTCCAGGAAACGTTCAGATTATTTTTTGTCCTCACGCAAAAGACCATGTTTGATTTTGAATACATAATTCTAGAAGATTGTTATATTCCTAATCAATGTGTAACATTTCATTAAAAGTTTAATTGAGAAGTTATATTAATCATTCTTGATTCCTTCCCAGGTAACCAGAAGTCTTGAGGCCTAGTTATTAGTCCTTTCTTACGTTATCCAAGGTTATAGTATGACAATGCTTAGAATCAAAGTCTAGTAAATGTCAAGGTGATATAATCTTGATATTGTGTGCTTTAACCTTTTGTTTCCTACAGGTCTCTTTCCCAGCTGTTTCCATCCTAATCCCCTTTTCCCCCACTTGGACTCTCTCAGTCTCTGTGATTTATCTATCAGAGTCTTGGAGCTGTCTAGTGGTGGACATGTTGGAAACGTGCGCAGACCCCGAGGATCTGGTCTCCCTGACACCTTGTGCTAGTTCTATTTACTGGAAGCCTATTGCTGATATTATTGGTTAACTTTAATGCTAATGTACTTCTTTCTTAGGCTGAGATTCCCAGTATGAGTCTCTTCCCTTGTTCAGCATAAACATTGATGAGGATTAATTAGTTGGTCTTAAATGGTACTAGGCTTATAAAGCCATGTATGGTGTTCTGATGCCCTCCAGGAATCATTGTATTGTGAAGAAACTAAAAGAACTCAGGAGATAAAATACTACTAAATGCACTGTTTTTGCTCTTTGATTTACATTCTTCTTTGTAAAAGGAAACAAAGATATGCAAGATCCTATTGGGATTGTAATATGGCAGATGGGATATTGCCACGTCTGCGACAGAATATTCCATTCCCCAAGTTCTAAATCAGGCTCTATGTTTGAACAATACCAAAACTTAGAATGGACTTTGGTACAGCCCAGTGCTTATCACTGGTTGGCTTTTTTCTCTGTTTCATTTGCATGCTTCCTATTTCTTTTATTGTGTTTGTCCTTTCCCTGGAGCATAATCTCTTTTCCATTCTTTAGACTGGATGAGTTGTAGCCTTCCATTGCTAACATTCAGGGAACTACTAGTTTTCCATTTACTTTGAGCACTCCATGTGAGTGCATGTGTTTGCTGCTTCTCCACTCACATCCCCGCCCCTCCCAGTTCCACTCTGTTTTTTCATTTTTTTTAACCTCCCCACCTCCATCATCCCTCCACTACCCCTCATTTCTCAGCATCACTCAGCAGCATTGAGTTGCTCCCCTTACCTCCTTCTCTGTTGTTTTAGATGGCCTAGAACTGTAATCTGCTACCAGGCCGCTCCTTTCTCTAAAAAAAAGCATTTTCTGCACTTAGTTTACTCTAGCTTGACAGTGCAGCTTTCAGCAGACAATTATGTGAGCATCACTAGATAGAGGCTTTGGCTATGCCCCCATGTTGAGAGCCAGGTATACACGGTTTGATTGGGTAGAAGTTGTGTACTTCCTCTGAAGGAGTGCATGCTTTGCGCTGTTATTGGCTGTTGGAGGGTATTCATTCACCTAACATGGCTGCCGCATTAAAACATGATGAGTCAAGTATTTTCGATTTTATTTAATACCCAGTGTAGGTGGCTGGCCCTCTATGTAGTGTGCAAATCTAGGCGCACTGTGCAGGGGGTCCATGCAACCACACGTTGGTTTTCAGAGGTAAAAACTAGACCATCAAATGCTCTAGATGGGAACCAGAATAAAAATAATAAAAAGTTTTCTCAAGATCCCCGTAAACCTGCACAGGAGGGTGGGCCATGAAACTCCTCACAGTCTATGTGTGGGTACAAAGGTAAGCACTTTGATACCAGTAAATCTTGGTGAGAATGATTGCAAAAACAGAGGGCACCAAACTGGAGACCCTAGTTGGAAGAACAGAAAGAATGCCTGTAGTCAACCTGCAGTTGCTAATTTGCAGATGGGGTCAGAGTTGTGGCCTGACCGTGTCAGTGATCCCACAGATGCAAAATTAGCCACTGAAGCTGGGGCAGAATTATCCTGTGAAGCCTGGCCAAGTTATATGCAAAAATACAGGCAGCCCCCTTTGATTCATGGGTAGAAAGTGGAAGCACTGAGGGACACAGGAGCTAGTGTTACCATGGTAATTCAGCATGTGGTCCACTGAAATCAGTTTCTGGTAGGCAAGTCTTATCCTATAACCAATGCTCACAATGTGACAAAGTTCCTTCCCATGGCTATGGTAACTGTTGTATCGCAGTTTTAATTAAATATATATATATATATTGTTCTATATAAATAAGTTTATCCTAATAGGAGTTTAATATTTACACCGATAGAAGTAGTATGTTCCACTTTCCCTTCCCCTTAGAATGGTAGAGTCTGACAGTTATTGGGCTGGAGTTGACAGTAGAACGTTGAGGAGCTAGAAGAGCAGCTGTGTGGAGAACTGTTGCTGAGGCAGTAGAGATGAAAGAATAAAGACTGAAGTAAAAGGAATTTGATTGAAGTGTCTTTATATCACTGGCGACGAGTTACGTGCGGAAGGGGGCACTCTCATCTCTACCCCTTTTGGATAACCCTTCAGCAACTTTAATTATCTTAAGGTACTGTTATTACTTTAAAGAATACTCTAGCTGAACATAAGCGTGCCATTTCGCCTTAGCGCTTCCTGTGCCTTACTTTAACTTTCGGAACCAGGACACGATTTACTCCAATTCAATCCATTTTTCAAATTTCTCACGTCAGCACACAGACTTAAACTGATCAAACACTTAACCTTTCTGACCTTTCCTGCGCTGACAGAGAACACTGAAATAACAAAGTGAAAACGTTTTTAGGAAAGAAAATGGAAGCATTGAAATTCAATCCAGCTTTTAACCAGTATTTCATCTAAGCGTTGACACAAAACAAGAAAAGTATTCCAGGCTGTAATTTTTCAAGTGGCATTTCACAGAGGAAAGAAAATATAAAAATAATAAGCACATGCAGTGCGGTAAAGTGCAATGATCGTGTGTCTTCATGTCAGCAGCATTCTGTTCCTGGCAGCACAACAATATGATTAAATTAAAGGCTGTTTTCCTGTTGCCTTAAAGATTTTAGAACTGGCATTTAAGACGGAATTAATTACATTACAAGCTGCATTTCGAACCAGAAAGGAAAACAAATACAGACCAATATGGTAATGTGGAAGGCGCGGTAAACTGCGGAACGAGTATCCTCACATTTCTGTTGCTGGCAGTGCACCAAAACATTTTAAATAAATCTCGGTTACCTGAAACCCAGGAATCTGAAGTGCATTCAAAGAAAATCTGTCTGGAACTTCGTTTTCAAGCGCTCACAATCACTTTCTGGGTACATTCTGGGAACCTGTAATGAAACGCTGACAGGCACAGTTCTCTTCATTTTTGAGGTGCATGGTGGGAAGTGTGTTGCTTGAGCTCTTTCCTCTAATTTTGCTACAAAACCTACTCTTTACATTTTGGTTGTTCTCTACTGGTATTTCAATAATTTCTATGTGTATTTAATTATTGATAAGGGGATTTACCTTGGAATTACCCTATTTATCTGTGAATCTGTACTGATGATAACTGCATAACTGTTACTTCAATAATATTTTATAGTGTATTTAGTTAGTGTTAAGGTGAATTGCATTTGACTTACCCTATTTACCTGGGAATCTGTACTCATGATGGCTGCTGCAGGTATGTCCCAACCTGTTCCGTTTTTAAATGAGGTTGGAGAACCTAGTTCTCCATGGAAAGAATGGTTCAAAATATTTGAATCATATTTAATTGCCATTGGGGGTGACAGATTTAATCCAGTTAGAAAACAGCATATTTTATTACACAATTTAGGAACACATGGTAGGAAAATTTACGAATCCTTGCCTGAACCTAATATTCCAGAAGATCAGGTGCGGGATGAATATGTCACCACATACATGAAATTAGAAAAACAATTTGGAGACAGAATAAATGTTGTTTTAGAACGTCATAAATTTTTTTCTCGCAATCAAAGTAAGCAAGAAAGTATAACCAACTATATTGCTGCTTTGAGAGGATTAAGTACTTTATGCAATTTTGGGGAGCTTAATGATTCACTCATTCGAGATCAATTAGTTAGTTGCACCAGTAATATAAAAATTCAAGAGAAGCTATTACAAAAGCAACCTGACTTACATGAAGCAATTGAAATTGCTAAATCCATTGAGCATACTGCTATATGCTTACAGGAAATTAGATGTCCATCTGCTCCAGATCAGGTCACAGAAATCAAAGGTAACATAGAAGAAGACAACATTCTCAAAATTAGAGGCGTAGATAAAATACCTCAAAAAAACAAGATTGTAAATCCTAATCTAAAATGTTTTCGTTGCGGAAGCAGCAACCATTTAGCGAATTCAACTGGTTGCCAAGCAAGAACAGCCATTTGTAGGAAATGTAACAAAAAAGGGCATTTTGCTAGAGTGTGTAGGGATATGTCAAGACCAGAAAGACCATATGATGGCAAGAATGTAGAAGGAAATCATCAAGAAGTTAAAAAAATTATATTACAGGTGAATGATAAAGAAGTAATTCCTTTTCAGTATCCAGAATGTGAAATTTTCATTGATGGCAACCCGGTTAAGGTCTTTGCTGACTCATGTTCCCCTTTTACGATTATTAATGCTGTGAACCTTGACAAAATTGATGATGGAATTGTGACCAGCTTAACGGAACCAGATATTAACCCCAAAGGTTACAACCAGGACCCTATTCCTCTTAAAGGAATGTTCAGAGCACTTATTTCATTCAAGGGTCGATCCACTGTGGGGAAGGTTTATGTTGTAAAGGAGGGATCGAGTCTTTTGGGCTGGCAGCATCAGAAGGAGTTGGGGATTAAGTTGGATCCAAACAATCCAGAACAAGTTTTGATCATTGACAAACCCAACTCAAAAGAACAAATTTTTCAGGAATTCCCAGAAGTTTTTAGTGGAAAATTGGGTTTATTAGCAGGATTTCAGCACAAAATCAAGTTGAAACCCCAATCAAAGCCTACCGTACACAAAACCAGACCGATACCCCATTTACTGAAACAGGCGCTCAAGGAGGAACTTGACAGAATGCAATCTCAAGGCATAATTCAACCTATTGACAGCTCTGAATGGTTATCCCCCATTGTGATTGCTAGGAAAAGTAATTCAAAAGACATCAGGGTATGTATTGATTTAAGAGACCTGAATAGGAATATTTGGGTAGAAAGACACCCTCTTCCTATAATCCATGAGATTTTAAGTACCATGGGAGATGCAGTATGTTTCTCGGTGCTCGATCTTTCGAGTGCATATCATCAAGTAGAACTTCACCCAGATTCTAAGTGGCTTACGGCATTTACCACCCCTATGGGTTCCTTTATGTTCAATAGGATGCCGTTCGGGCTGGCGTCGGCTGCTGCAGTGTTTCAGAAAATCATGCAGCATATTTTAGGAGACACTCCTAAAACTTTGTGTTTCCAGGACGACATTTTAATTTATGGGGCAACAGTTGAGGAACACAACACAAACCTGAGGAGGGTTCTGAATATACTGAAAACAGCAGGCTTAACGTTAAAGAAGGAAAAATGCCAGATTGGTGTGAGTTCTGTAGATTATCTAGGGTATACAATATCGAGAGATGGTTTTAAACCTAAAACTTCCCTGGTAGAGGCAGTTAAAAAAGCAAAGGCGCCCAAAAATAAGGATGAACTCAAGTCATTTCTGGGTCTCACTGAATATATGGTCAAATATGTCAAAAACTTCTCAGATACATCATATGATCTCAGAGAGTTACTTAAGAGTCACATACCTTATAAATGGAGGGAATGTCATGATTATGCATTTGAAAAGATTAAACAGGCCATTTTATCAGCACCATATCTTTGTAATTTTAATCATGAAAGGAAAACTATTCTCACCACAGATGCCAGTAAATTGGGTTTGGGGGCTACACTATCACAAGTCATTGATGGCAAAGAGAGGATTGTGGCTTTTGCATCAAGGGCTCTAAGCAAAGCTGAATCCAATTACTCAGTCATTGAAAGAGAGGCTCTGGCATGTTTCTGGGCTGTTAAACATTTTAAATTTTTTCTTTGGGGTACACAATTTACCATACGCACCGACCACAAACCTTTAGTTTATGTATTCTCCACTAAGGGATTTTACAACAGCACTCCAAGGATTGCGAGGTGGACCTTGGGCCTTGAAAGCTTCTGTTTCAAGGTTGAGTACCTCCCTGGCAATAGAAATTTGGCTGCGGATTTTCTATCTAGAGTTCCGTTGGATGTAGTAGAAGACTTTGATACTCCAGAATATCCTATATTGGTAGTTTCTACATCTTCTATCAATGAAGATGAATGGAATTCAGCATGTCAAAAAGATGAATCTCTATCCTTGCTAAAACTGAGAGCCAAGGAAGGATGGCCTGAATCCAGGAAGGATCTGGATGAAGTTATTAAAAGCTACTGGGAGGTGAGATATGAAATAAATGAAATAGGAAATTGTGTATTTAGGAATGATAAAATAATACCTCCTGCAAGTTTAAGACACAAAATCATTAGGCTGGCTCATGAGGGCCATCTGGGCAGAAGCCTAACAAAATCACGTATTAGGGAACGGTACTGGTTCCCTAATATGGACTCCATGACTGAAACAGAAGTCAAAGATTGCACCATATGTGCGCGCAGTGATAAAACGAAATTGATTCGCAAAACCCCAATTTCTCCTGTGTCCATACCTGACAAACCTTGGTCCAAACTGGCATTAGATATCATTGGGCCAATCAACATGACAGGAGTAGTCAAACGCTTTGCCTTAGTATTAATTGACTACCACTCGCATTGGATAAATGCAAAATTAGTTAACCAAATCACAACTGAATCGGTGATAAATTTCCTCAAGGATGTGTTTGCTGTTGAGGGCATACCAGCTACCCTTATTACTGATAATGGGGTTCAGTTGACTTCTTTAGCAATGAAAGACTTCCTTGTATCTCTCATTATAAATCACCTCACTACAGCTTTGTATTGCCCATGGGCAAATGGTCTGATTGAGAGAACCAATCGTATGATCAAGGAATGCATACAGTTAGCTAGTGTTAATCATTTGAGTGTGGAAAATGCTATCAGAGACATGTTATGGGCATACCATACAACTCCAAATTTAATCACTAAAGTTTCCCCGTTTTCTGCGCTAAAAGGCAGAAAACCAAGCACAAAATTCTTTCCCTCATGGTTAGGTGGAGGAGAGAAGAGTGAACCTGCAACCCCTCATATCAAACTTAAATTATCTCTGCACCAAGATAAATACAGAAGAATGTATGATAAGAAACATGGTACGAAACAACAACAGTGGGTGGTAGGGGACAGAGTGTATGTTAAAAATCCATTGAAGGGAATGAGGTCAAATGTGAGAGACACCAAGTTTATGGGCCCATTCAATATTGCCAAAGTAAAAAGAAATGTAGTTGTATTAGAGAATGGACAGTGTTGGAGCATGGATAGGATCGTCAAACAGCCACCGGGTGTAGAAAAGACTGAAAGCAATCCTGAGGAAGCGGAAGGAAGTCAGGAAGTTCCACAGAATCGCAATGAAGGAGGTTATGAGAAAAGAACGTATAGCCGACGAATTAAACCTCCTGTTTGGCATAAAGATTACGAGATTACTACTTGAGTATAATGAACTGTAATTAATGATAGCAGATGACTGTACTTTTTCTAGTTTTGTTAGAAGGGAAGATGTGTTGTATCGCAGTTTTAATTAAATATATATATATATATTGTTCTATATAAATAAGTTTATCCTAATAGGAGTTTAATATTTACACCGATAGAAGTAGTATGTTCCACCTCCCCTTCCCCTTAGAATGGTAGAGTCTGACAGTTATTGGGCTGGAGTTGACAGTAGAACGTTGAGGAGCTAGAAGAGCAGCTGTGTGGAGAACTGTTGCTGAGGCAGTAGAGATGAAAGAATAAAGACTGAAGTAAAAGGAATTTGATTGAAGTGTCTTTATATCAGTAACCTTTGACGGGGGGAATAGTATGACAAGAAGAAGTAGTTGTGTCCTCATCTATCCCAGTAGATTGCCTGCTTAAAAATTACCTGGAGCATTCTTCCTGGGCTGTAGCAGAACTGAAGACACATGCAGCAATGCTTGGGATCCCAGAATGGGCATGTGCAAGACTAGCGCACAAAGCAACTTCAGATAGAAGAAGGAGAGTTGGATCTTGGTATAGTGGACCAGCCTCCCAAGAGAAAAGTCAAAAAGACTGTGGAGCCAGCTTCAAAAGAGATCCCAGATCAGGACCTCTTTCCTCAAGAAGAGGACTGACCCTTCCTGGAGGGAACTGAACCTGCAGAGCTTAAGCCTAACCAACCAGAGCTCTTGGGCCCAGGGGGACCCTCCAGGGAAGATCTCTGCTAGGGTCAGAGAACCTGTCCCACTCTTGAAGACCTGAGGCAGCAATCTGCACATGAAGAGCCAGCAAATGTCAGTGGTACCTACAGGTTTATTGGGAGGATGGGCTCCTGTTCACTGAGGCCAGAGACCTGAAGCCTGGTCAAACCAGGAGGCAGGTGTCACGTAGGTTCTCATTATGCTAATGAGGCTACTGGATTTGGGAGACAGGATCACATGGATTGTGGCTACTAGGTATGATTCCACACCACATGACACCTGTCTGCCTAATCCGGGTTTTCCGGCTAACTAGCAGTGCCTCATCTCTGGCCGAGATGATTGTGGCAACCGGGCGCAGGACAAAAGAGACTCCTCAGGGGAATTGCAGTCATTCAGATCCCATCCGTTTCCCTCAGTTACCAAAAGTCTAACATAGGCAAAGATGACATAGGCAGAATATAGTTGAGTAAAGATTTATTGAAGTAACTGCATCTTAGATAAGAGGGCATGTATTGCAATAACTAGGATGATAAAACACCATAAAAACAAGCAGGTGACTAACAGAGTAAAACGCAAGAACAGTCCCACCATACTCTCAATAGGAGTGATATAGATTTCTCCTACCTACACTATGTCTGAGCACAGCTTAATAAGTCTAATCTGCTCTTTGGGTTGCCCTCCTGGGGGTATATCATCCCTCATACCTACAGGAAGAAGTCTGTGGTGTAGAGAGGCATCGTCCCCATGTGGATCAGGGGTCTGGCCGTCTAAGCAAGTAGCTGCAGGGAAGCAATCAGCATAGAGACATGATCATCTGGCTGGAATCTCCCTCCAAGGTGTATAGGGCAAAGGGGTGTTTTTTTTATAATAAAACAGCTGACATTCTAAGAAATAGTCCCCATGTATGAGTGTGTGTTTTCTGTGAATGTTGGAGACACAGCATACCACGTTTGTCGGCAACCCTATCTGACTGTAGCCTTGGAGAAAACACAAAGTGAAATATATGTCCTATGAAGAACTGATGCTTTCCTAGGTGAAAGTACAATTAGATAAAGAAAATAAAACACACAGCAAATGTGGCAATTGCTATAAAAATACAGTAAAGCAATGCTGAATAAAATGTAACTGGATTAAAAAGCACAGCGGCAGGCCTAGTGAGCTAAAACAATGTGCTTAAAACATGGCTAAAATAGCTGTACAACACAAGAAGTTACACAGCAGTTCAGAGAGTTTCTCCTCACTCTAGCCCATGACATTCCCTTAGATGTGCATTTGGGCCAAAACAAAACTTGGAGTAGGTTAGTTAACCACTTTTATTTGCTAGGAATATCACAAAAAGCTAAGTACTTTTGTTAGCCCTGCACTACCTACCAAACCTGTGGCAAAGCAGGTGGACATTTAGAGGCCCCCTTAACCACTACCTGTGGTTGGGGTACTGTTTGAAAGGGTAGGGATTGATATTGTTGGCCCCCTTGACCATCAAACAGCATCAGGACACAGATACATACTAGTGGTAGTGGAACATATCACTAGATATCTTGAGGCTATACCCCTTAGAACCATCACTGCTCCTGTAGTTGCAAAAGCCCCCCTAGGTAATTTTACCAGGGTAGGGTTCCCTAAGAAGCTAGTATCAGATTTAGGTTCAAACTTCATGTCTGCATACTTAAAACACATGGAAGGTATGTAGTATGACCTATGAGTTCACAACCCCATACCATCCTCAAACAAATGGGTTGGTTAAAAGGTTTAACCAGACCCTAAAAGGCATGATTGGAGGACTCCCTGAAAAATTCCAAAAAGACCAATCTGCCACTGCCATAAAGTCCTCTAACCTACAGTCCATGGAAAAAGCCTTAGATACCATGGCGCCAAGACTGAATGTGCCCCAAAAGAGGTCACATTGATTCCCGCTTCAACCAACAACCATGTGACCCAATGAGCCAATGTTGCTAAAGTTACTGGGTGAAATGGCTTCTGTAAGGAAATAAATGATTGCCCTCCTGATCCCTGCCCAATTTGCAGGCATAGACTTCATAAGCTCTAAGACTCCTTACAATACCTAATTTGTGATTATCTGGAAAAGCTGGATAAGCTTCACAACGTGAATGGTTTTTAGTTTGTATATATATATATATATATATATATATATACATATATATATATATATGAAAAGTAAAAATGTACCTGTTAGTGTACATTTTTTAATATTTGGCAACTTAAATTACTAAAATGTGACAGGCATCAAAGTATGAATGCATGTTCATCAGTAAAATAAATGTAGAAATATACCATTTTGTGACTCCATTTATTCACAAACACAAAATAAATATGGATAAATACCAATAGGATGGCCAAAAAATAAATATGGATAAATACAGATGGAGCCCTAATTATGAAGTCTAAGTCCTGGAGGATTGGCACTGCCCAAGATAGGTGTGTCAAGACTGTCTCTCTGCTTTGTGCCATAGTGAGAATATCGTCTAGGTATATAAACAAATATATTCCCCTCTCCCTGAGGAGCTGCACCACCGGATGCAGCATCTTGGTGAAACACCAAGGGGAAAAGAGAGGCTGAAGAGTGGTAAACTCCTACCACTGCTGATGCCAGCAAAACTGCAGAGACCTCCAGTGGGGGGAAAGATAGGCATTGACAGATAAGTAATCCTTCAGATGGATCCGTACCATCCATTCTTCTTCCTGCAAGAGGTCTCACAGAAGGTGGATGCCCTCCATTTTGAAGTGCCCATATACTACCCAATGATTGAACTGTTTGAGATTTGGTGCAAGATGGGAACCTCCCCCTATTTGCAGCACTAGGAAAATAGTGCTTAAAAAACCGCAGACATGAGGTATAGATGGGGCTCTCACCCCTTTGGTGAGTAAGGATCAAATTTAGGCATCTATAAGGAGACTCTCTGACTGCGAAAAAAGAGAAGAGGAAGGATGTTTACCTGAGAAGGAGGAAACTCTTGTTTGAACCCCAGCACCGTGTCCAGAACCCAATAGTTCCTGGGAACCATTCACCTGCCCCCTTCTCCCACAAAGTAACCTCTGAATATGAAATAATTGTTACCTGAATAGGAAGTGTCCCATGATGCAGGTCCACCACAGTAGTTGCCTCTGATGGGATGTCCTCTGCCACCTCTATTGCAGGACAGACAGAGGGTATTCGATCTAGAGTGGGAATTTTTATTTCTGCCTCGGGATGATATCCTCTGGAAGAGGTCTGTTGGAAACTTATGCCCGACACCCAAACCCTGAAGAGCCTGGTCCTTACAGAAAGGCCACTGTGAAAAACTTTTTTATAGAGGATTGAGCTGTGTCAAGTGCTGAGAAGGCAGCTACATACTTGCTCATATCTTTCACAAACTTGTCCCCAAACAGGAGGCCATTCGATGCCAGGCCTGCCTCAGCAGGGGCCAGTTTAAACAGTTTAGGGTCTACTCTCATCAGTATGGATCTGCAATGTTCTGCTGACATGGCACAATTTGCCTTGCCCAAAAGACTGAGACCCCGGTGAACCCATTGTAGTAGGACTTCTGGGTCAAGCAGGCTGGAGAAACCCAATAATTCGTCCAGGTAGCCACACCAGGTGCAATAAATTCCCTTCTTGGAGTCTTTAGCGAAGTTTTTAAAAAATGTTGCTTAAATCTGTGACCTTTCTAGTTGGTGACCGTCCCAGGCACTCAGAAGTCAAGGTGTTACATAACACCTTCTCAAATCCCTTGTGCAAGCACACCTGGATGTAGTCCACTACTTTAGGACGAGGAACCAAGGGCCTGATTCTAACTTTGGAGGACGGTGTTAAACCGTCCCAAAAGTGGCGGATATACCACCTACCGTATTACGAGTCCATTATATCCTATGGAACTCGTAATACGGTAGGTGGTATATCCGCCACTTTTGGGACGGTTTAACACCGTCCTCCAAAGTTAGAATCAGGCCCCAAGTCTGTGGAGCGGGGATGAGGATGTCACCTGGATTCAAGGGTAAATTCTGATTACATGCTTCACCGGGGGCATTAATGAGATGATGTGATTTGTGCTTACTTTTTGAGGCTAGTTGGGCTTCAACTTGATTTTGGTCTGAGTCGGAGGACAGGCAAAAGGGAGAAGAGAGAGCTTCTGTGACTCAGTATTTTCTTCTAGGGAGGTGTAGGAGGCTGGCCTCGGTTATAGTGGGTACCTGATGGTACTTACACCTTGTGCCAGGTCCAGTTATCCCTTATTAGTATATTAGTAGTGTTCTAGCCGCTTAGGCTGTTAGAGGTAGCTATAGCAGAGCAGCTTAGGCTGAACTAGGAGACATGCAAAGCACCTACTATACCACTTATATCCTATAGCACTATATCATAAGAATCACAATACTCAGAGTTACTAAAAATAAAGGTACTTTATTTTAGTGACAGTAGGAAGCTGGCCTGGCTTATAGTGGGTACCTTGTGGTACTTACACCTTGTGTCAGGTCCAGTTATCCCTTATTAGGAGATTTGAGGTGTTCTAGCAGCTTAGGCTGATAGAGGTAGCTATAGCAGAGCAGCTTAGGTTGAACTAGGAGACATGCAAAGCTCCTACTATACCACTTATATCACTTAGCACTATCTCACAAGAAAATACAATACTCGGAGTTACTAAAAATAAAGGTGCTTTATTTTAGTGACAATATGCCAAAAGTATCTCAGAGGATATACTCCCTTAGGAGGTAAGTAATATACACAAAATATACACACACAAACCAAAATCAGTCAGGTAAGTAAACAGTTAGAAAAGTAGTGCAAACACTGTAGAACACAATAGAATGCAATAGGGAAAAATAGGTCTAGGGGCAACACAAACCATATACTCCAAAAGTGGAATGAGAATCATGAATGGACCCCAGACCTAGTGTAGTGTGTAGAGGGTCACTGGGAGTGTAAGGAAACATTAAGGGTGTCCAAGATACCCCACCCCAAGACCCTGAAAAGTAGGAGTAAAGTTACCCTACTACACCAGAAAGACAGTAAAGTCGAGATAGGGGATTCTGCAAGAACAACAACTGACTGCAAAGCACTGAAGAAGGATTCCTGAACCTGAGGACCTGTAAAGGAAGGGGACCAAGTCCAAGAGTCATGCAAGTGTCCGGGGGGGCAGGAGCCCACTAAACCCCTGATGAAGGTGCAAAAGGGCCTCTGGGTGGAAGAAGCTCAAGATTCTGCAACAACAGAAGGTGCCAGGAACTTCTCCTTTGGTCAGAAGATGTCCCACGGCCTGCTGGAGGATGCAAAGTTGTTTTCATGCAGAAAGACCGCAAACAAGCCGTGCTAGCTGCGAGAGTCGCGGTTGAGGATTTTGGGTGCTGCCAGGACCCAGGAAGGACCAGGATGTCGCCCCTTAGAGGAAGAGACAGAGGGGGCACTCTGCAATACAGAGAGCCCATGCAGAAGCAAGCAGCACCCGCAGAAGCCCCTGAACAGGCATTCAGCAGATATGAGCACGATGGTCAACTCAGCACAACAAAAGGGAGTCCCACAAAGTCGAAGTCCAACTCAGCAAGTTGGGCAATGCAGGACAGAATGCTGGGGACCTGGGCTTGGCTGTGCATGAAGGAAGTCTTGCAAGAGTGCACTGAAGCCCTAGCAGCTGCAGTTCACGCAGTACACAAGATTACTGTCTGGTGTGGGGAGGCAAGGACTTACCTCCACCAAAATTGGACAGAAGGGCCACTGGACTGTCGGGGACACTTGGACCCAGCTCCTGTGTTCCAGGGACCACGCTCATTAGGATAAGAGGGGACCCAGAGGACCGGTGATGCAGATGTTTGGTGCCTGCATCGGTAGGGGGAAGATTCCGTCGACCCACGGATGATTTCTTCTTGTCTTCCAGTGCAGGGCGAAGGCAGACAACACTCAGAGCATGCACCACCAGAATTAGTCGAGAAAGCCAACAGGATTAGGCACTACAATGTCGCTGGTAGTCTTCTTGCTACTTTTTTTGCGGTTTTGCATGCGTCCTGTAGCAGTCAGCGGTCGATCCTTGGCAGAAGTCGAAGAGGGAAGTGCAGAGGAATTCTGGTGAATTCTTGCAAGTCGTTATCTAAGGAAATGCCCACAGGAGAGACCCTAAATAGCCCTCAGAGAAGGATTGGCCACCTAGTGAGGTAAACACCTATCAGGAGGGGTCTCTGACATCACCTGCTGGCGCTGGCCACTCAGAGGCCTCCATTGTGCCCTCACACCTCTGGTTTCAATATGGCAGAGGTCTGGGACACACTGGAGGACCTCTGGGCACCACCCCTGGGGCGGTGATGGACAGAGGAGTGGTCACTCCCCTTTCCTTTGTCCAATTGCATGCCAGAGTAGGGGCTGGTGGTTCCCGGAACCGGTGTAG
This sequence comes from Pleurodeles waltl, assembly GCF_031143425.1. Taxonomy (NCBI): domain Eukaryota; kingdom Metazoa; phylum Chordata; class Amphibia; order Caudata; family Salamandridae; genus Pleurodeles; species Pleurodeles waltl. The sequence continues at coordinate 360,924,581 of NC_090445.1, forward strand.
ACTGGCTTATGCAAGGAGGGCATCATCAGTGCCCTTCAAAGCATTTCCAGAGGCTGGGAGAGGCTACTCTTCCCCAGCCCTTAACACCTATTTCCAAAGGGAGAGGGTGTAACACCCTTTCTCAGAGGAAATGTTTTGTTCTGCCTTCCTGGGACTGGGCTTCCCAGACCCCAGGAGGGCAGAACCCTGTCTGTGGTTTGGCAGCAGTGGTAGCTGCAGAGAAAACCCCAGAGAGCTGGTTTGGCAGTACCCGGGGTCCATGGTGGAGCCCCTGGGATGCATGGGATTGGCACCCCAATACCAGATTTGGCATTGGGGGACAATTCCATGATCTTAGACATGTTACATGGCCATATTCGGCATTACCATTGTGGAGCTACATATATGTATTGACCTATATGTAGTTCACGCATGTAATGGTGTCCCTGCACTCACAAAGTCTGGGGAAATTGCCCTGAACTATATGGGGGCACCTTGGCTAGTGCCAGCGTGCCCTCACACTTAGTTACGTTGCACCTAACCTTCACCAAGTGAGGGTTAGACATTTAGGCGACTTATAAGTTACTTAACTGCAGTGTAAAATGGCTGTGAAATAACGTGGACGTTATTTCACTCAGGCTGCAGTGGCAGTCCTGTGTAAGAATTGTCTGAGCTCCCTATGGGTGGCAAAAGAAATGCTGCAGCCCATAGGGTTCTCCTGGAACCCCAATACCCTGGGTACCTAGTTACCATATTCTAGGGAATTACAAGGGTGTTCCAGTGTGCCAATTAGAATTGGTGAAAATGGTCACTAGCTTATAGTAACAATTTTAAAGCAGAGAGAGCATAAGCACTGAGGTTCTGATTAGCAGAGCCTCAGTGACACAGTTAGTCATTACACAGATACACACATTCAGGCCACAAACTATGAACACTGGGGTCCTGGCTAGCAGGATCCCAGTGAGACAGGCAAAACAAAAAATTACATACATGTGAAAAATGGGGGCAACATGCTAGGCGAGATGGTACTTTCCTACAGGAGGCCAGAAGGACCTGGAGTTGATGAACCCCGTATTCATGCTCCAGTTGAATAGAGGAAAGCATCTGCTCTACAGCCACATTCTGGGTCCATCCAGCTAGACCCTTACCAGGTTGACCTGTGTCAGTGGTGTTCAGCTTAATGAGAGGAAGATTCCCTGTAAATCTGGTGCTGAGCTCCCTTCTGCCATAGCTAATGAGAGGTTGTTTAAAGGGACGAAGAGCCCAGATCAAGGCTTTTTTCATGTAGTTTTGCACATGGTTTTCCAGAGCCTCCAACAACCTTTCCTCCACATGGTGTTTCTATGAGACATCCTCATATTCCCCAAAAGCATCATTGCCATCACAATATTGGGCCATAATGGTTCATTACAACAATAAAAGTTGAAATTCTATTGGAACCAAAGAGGAAGTTAAAGGGGGAAGGGCCACGAACATGAGTACTTGTAGACAGTGAGAAATGCCTGTGTCAAATATTAAAGAGTGGAGGGACTCACCTTTTTCACTCCCCGCAGGGCAGGGACCTGAAGTACTATGATTTCCCCATCCAGCACTCTATGGGACAGAGCGGCTAATGTGGGCACTCGCATGGTTCCCAAACTGTCTCTTGAGCTGATTGTGGATTTACAAGAGCAGCAAGCCACAATGCACATGCACAGGCTCAGAGTGGAAAGAGCACTGAACATCTCGCCCATGAGACCCGTGAGTGTCTAATTCTCCTGGCTCAAATTCTCCCTGCTCCTGTTTCAGGCTGACAGTGCATATGAAGAGGATGGAGAGAAGGCTCATAGAGGCTCTTTACCCCAGAGGAAATAAATGAAGAGTCACACTCCTCCACTGGTGGGTGATTTGCTAGTGCTGCCACTGGGACTTCAGTGGGCCATGACTGTGGGATCTCTGTCAGGAAAACCACTTCCACAGGTTGAAATTTGGGTGTCTGCTTTTGGTGCTTGACCAGGACAAGAGGAAGGGGGCTGAAGACTAACCAGGGGCCACTATGCGCTGTACGATGCCAGGGTTTGCAACAGGAGTTGATACAGGGAGATGTTCTGCCACACTTGCAGAAAGGGTACCTGGGCCAGGAGAAAAAACAAATTGACTTTTGGGGGTCATTGCTCTTGTGAAGCTGAGAGATAGGCTTCTCTCTGTAAGATCAATCTCATTATTAATAATACTAACGGCTCACTGGATCATTTGATCAATTGAAGTTGATGTGGCAGGAGGTGCAAATGTAATTGGGGATCCACCCACTTTTCTCTTTCCCATTGTGTAAGTCACGCAGTCCACACCACCCACGCTAATGCTACAGGCATTGAAAGTTCAAAGCAGAGCACTTAAACAATATCCAATGAAGAAAGTAACCATGTGCCCCATGTACTCCAAAGAGATACAACCAGGGGAACGCCCCAGCCCATCCTCCTCCATTTTTCCACAAGCACTCCTAGGGACACAAGTGCCGCAGCAGCTACTTTGGCAGAAGCCAGTCTCTCTTCCTTTCGCTAGTGCTCTGGGACAGGATCTCCTTCAACGAGTCCCCTTCAATTACAGCTCAATTAAAGTGCAGTGATCAGCGGCAACAACCTTCTCCCAGTGCTCCTTCCCCTCATGTAGGCGGGCACAAGCACAGCATCAGGGGGTGTAAACCCATTATTTAATGAATTCACCTTGTCTGCCAGCATTGCTTTGTTTTGTCACGACCTGCCGCTCCAGTTATGGTAGATGCTGGCCATGAGCCCCAGGACACCCACTCCCTGCCCTCTTTGTCAATTTTGGCTCAAGGGAGTAATGCAGCACAACATTATTTCAGAACAGGAGGTTGCAGCACCTGTGCTTTTGGTGCAGCACCACATCCCCCTCCTGTGGGTGGCAGGGCTCCACATTTTTCAAAAGGAAGGTGCACTGGGGCGAGTGGGGTGCAAGATGTGCTGCCTCACTGGTGTCGGATGCTCCTAGCGACAAATGACGCACTGCTGGCCTGATGTACTGGCCTGGTAGCAAGACATGGATGACCTGCTCAAGATTATGGTTGTGGCGTCAAAAGGTTAATGATGTTCTTAATTGTTTAGTTATACGTTTATTGCTTTGAAGAAGACATAATTGTGGTAAGTTTAAACGATAATCTATATTTGATTGATGTAACATGTGAGCTCATAAAAAGAGCATGGCAGGGCACAAGTTATACTGCGCTCGGAATAAATGAAAATATAAACAACTTTAACCAAAAACGTCAAAAACAATGAAATCAACAATATAAAGGGCACACTAATTTAACCTCTTTGGTGCCAGTCCTTTTCCCACTGCTGTGCCAAGCCTTTGTTTTGGCCATTTGGGGTAGTTTGTGTTTAGGCCTTGAAACATTTTTATCCACATAAGTTATTCATGCCAAATGTGCCTAATTTTATTCAGCATTCTGGGGATTCTAAAGGTACTCAGAGTTTGTGGGTTCCCCTGGAGGAGACGAAGAAATGATTCAAATTACCGCTAACATTTTTTTTTTTTTAGAAAAATGGGGAAAAGTGCTGCAGAAGAAAGCTTCTGATTTTTTCCCTGCAAATGGCATCAACAAAACATTTGCGGTGCTAAAATCACTGTCATCCCAGCTTTCAGCAACAGGCAGACATCAATCAGAAAACCAAATTTTTCAACAGTTTTGGCATTTTACTTGGACATACCCCATTTTTACTATTTTTGTGCTTTCAGCCTCTTTCCAGTTAGTGACAGAAATAGGTGTGAAACCAATGGTGGATCTTGGACAGATAAACATTTCTGAAAAGTAGACAAAATTCTGAATTCAGTAAGGGGTCATTTTTGTAGATCCTTCAAGGTTTCCCTATAGAAAGTAATGGTTGAAAGAAAACAATGTTGAAATTGAGCTAAAAAATAGCCATTTCTGTCAACATTTTCTTCTGTAACGTTTTCCAGCTATTGCAGATTTTTTTAAACAGTATGCCGTTACTTCTGCTGGATGCTTCTGGTTCCAGGGATATAAGGGACTTGTAGGTTCATCAGGAAACCAAGGTACATGGAGTCAATAAATGAGCAGCATCTTGCAAAGGGGTTTCATTGTATACCAGGTATACAGCAATAGATTTGGTAAAATATAAAGAGTGAAAAGGAGGTCTCAAGGAAACCTATGCATTTCCGAAATGGGCATAAGATAAGGAGTTTAGAAGCAGAGGTTATTTGCATATCTCTGAATTCAGGGGTCCCCATACTAGCATGTAAAGTACAGGGCATTTCTCAAAATGACTTGTTTCTTACACACGGTCATACATTTAGAAGGCAAAAGTGCAGAGAAAGAAAATTGGCGGTAACACTTGTTCTTCTATTCTGTGTGCCCACAAGTCTCCCAATAAGAATGGTATCTCACCTCTATAGGTATGCCTAGTGCCCGCTACAAGGAATGCTCTAAAATACAACTTGGACAATTTACATTTTTCTATTGAAAACTGACGTATTTTTTGCAAAGTGCCTAGCTGTGGATTTTGGGCTGTAGCTCAGCTGGAACCTAGGTAAAACTACCAAACTTGTAAATTTGTGGCAGCTAGACACCTAGGGGAATCCAGGATGGGGAGACTTGTGGGGCTCTCACTGTGTTCTGTCACCCAGAAACCTTTGCAAACATCACAATGTGTCTAAAAAACACTTTTCCTCACATTTTGGTGCTGCAAATTTCTGGAATCTGAGGGGAGTCACAAACTTCCATCCAACCAGCATTTCCCCAAGTCTCCTGATAAAAATGTGTGCTCACTTGAGTGAGTAGACCGATTGCCCACGACAGGAAATGCCCTAAAACACAACATGAACACATCACATTTTTCCAATGAAAAAAGGCGTGTTGTTTTGCCAAGTGCCTAGCTGTGGATTTTGACCTAGAGCTCAGTGGACACCTAAGGAAACCTAGCAAAATTGTAAATTTTTTAAAAGTATGCAACTGAGGGAACCCAGGATGATGTGACTTCTGGGGGCTCACTGGCTTATGTCAGGCAGAATCCTTTGCAATCCTCAAAATTGGACTAAAAACACATTTGCCCCACATTTTGGTGCTGTAAAGTTCTTGAATCTAAGGGGAGCCGCAAACGTTCATCCACCAGGCATTTCCCCAAGTCTCCTGATAAAAATGGTACCTCACTTGTGCGGTTAGACCTAGTGCCCACTACAGGAACTGCCCTAAAACACAACGTGGACGCATCTCCTACCGAACCTATACATTTTTGGAAATTAGACACCTACGGAAATCCAGACTGGTGTGACTTGTGGGGCTCTCTCTGGGTTCTGACACCCAAAATCCTTTGCAAACCTCAAAATTGGGCAAAAAAATCTTTTTTCCTCACATTTAGGTTCTGCGAAGTTCTGGAATCTGAGGGGAGCCACAAACTTACCTCCACCCAGTATTACTACCCCCAAGTCTCCTGATAAAAATGGTACCTCACTTGTGTGGGTAGGCCTAGTGCCAGCGACAGGAAATGCCCTAAAACACAATGTGGACACATCACATTTTTCCAATGAAAAGAGGTGTGCATTTTGCAAAGTGCCTAGCTGAGGATTCTGGACTCTAGCTCAGCCAGGACCTAGGGAAACCTACCAAACCATAAATGTCTGGAAGGTAGACACCTAGGAGAATGCAAAATAGCGTGACTTGTGGGGCTTTTACTGGGTTCTGTCACCCAAATTCCTTTGTCAACCTCAAAATCAGACTAAAAAACACTTTTTTCTCACATTTCGGTGAGGCAAATTTCTGGAATCTGAGATAAGCCACAAAGCTCCTTCCATCTAGTACTCCACTGTGTCTCCAGATAAAAATGGAACCTTACTTGTGTGGGTAGGCATAGTGTCCATGACAGGAAATGCCCCAAAACACAATGTGGACACATCACATTTTTCCATGGAAAACGGACAAGTTTTTTGGAAAGTGCTCAGCTGTGGATTTTGGCCTGTATCTGAGCCGGCAGCTAGAGAAACTTAGAAAACCTGTACACTTTGTAAAAGTGGACACCTACAGGAGTACAGGATGATGTGACTTGTGGGGCTCTCACAGGGTTCTGTCACCCAGAATCCTTTGCAACCTCAAAATTTGGTTACAAAACAGTTTTTCCTCACATTTTGGTGTTGCAAAGTTCTGGAATCTGAGGGGATCCACAAACTTCATTCCACTCAGCATGCTCCCATGTCTCTTAATAAAAGTGGTACCTCACTTGTGTGGGTAGGCCTAGTGTCCGGGATAGGAAATGCCCCAAAACACAACATGGACACATCAAATTTTTCCAATGAAATCGGGTGTGTTTTTGCAAAGTGACTAGCTATGGATTTTGGCTTCTAGCTCAGCTGGCATGTAGGGAATCCTACCAAACCATACATGTCTGGAACGTAGACACCTAGGTCATGTGACTTGGTGGGTTCTTTTTGGGTTATGTCACCCAGAATCCTTTGCAAACCTCAAAATTGGACTAAAAGACACTTTTTCCTCACATTTCGGTGCTGTAAAGTTCTGGAATCTGAGGGGAGCCACAAACTTCCTTCCATAAAGCATTCCCCCAATTCTCCCAATAGAAATGGTACCTTATTTGTGTGGGTAGGCACAGTGCCTGTGACAGGGAGTGCCCCAAAGCACAGTATGGACACTTCACATTTTTCCAATGAAAAAGGACGTGGTTTTTGCAAAGTGCCTGCCTGTGGAATTTGGCCTCTAGCTTTGCTGGGACTTAGCAGAACCGACAAACTTGTAAATGTTTTGCAAGTACACACATAGGAGCATGCAGGATGATGTGACTTATGAGGCTCCCACTAAGTTCTGTCACACATTATCCTTTTAAAAGCTCAAAATTGAGCTACAAAACACCTTTTTCTCACATTTTGGTACTCCAAAGTTCTGGAATCTGAGGGAGCCACAAATGTCCTTCCACTCACCATTCCACCAAGGCTCCTGATAAAAATGGTACCTCACTTGTGTGAGAAGACATAGGCCCTCATTACAACCTCTGCGGTCTTCTGCAGGAGCCAGAATACCACCAGTGCTGGTGGTATTTCTGGCTCCCTATTACAACTTCTCCGTTGGGCCAGCGGACAGTAACAGTGTTACCGTCCTCTGGCCCAGCGGAAAAGTCACATCAACATTGCTGCTGGCTCGTAAAAGAGCCAGCGGCAATGCTGATGTGTAGCGGGTGCAGTAGCACCTGTCACGCATTTCACTGCCCGAAATGCAGAAATGGGGCTATGCCTGGGGGCCCCTGCACTGCCCATGCCAAGTGCATGGGCAGTTCAGGGGCACCCCAAGTCCCACTTACTGCCACCCATTCCATGGCAGTGTTTACTGCCGTGGCCAGGCTGGCGGTCGGGGACTCATAATCACCAGGGCAGCAGTGCTTGCACCGCTGCCCTGGGGATTATGACCACCAGGCAGAAGCCGGGTGGAATAGTGGAGGGGCCGGCGGTATGGGCGTGGCTATTGCGCCATGGTCATAATAGCTGACATAACACCGCCAGCCACCAGGGTCATAATGAGGTCCATAGTGCCCATGACAGAAATTGCCCCAAAACACAACATGGGCACATCACATTTTTCAAATGAAAATAGATGCCTTTTTTTAAAAGTGCCATGCTGTGGATTTTGGCCTCTAGTTCAGCAGACACTTAGGGAAACCCACCAAACCTGTACATTTTTAGAAAGCAGATACCTAGGGGAATCCACGATCAGGTGTCCTGTGGGGCTCTCTCTGGGTTCTGTCACCCAGAACCCTTTGCAAATCAAAAAAATTGGGCTAAAACACTTTTTCCGCACATTTCAGTCCTGCGAAGTTCTGGAATCTGAGAGGAGCCACAAACTTAATTCCACTCACCATTCTTTCCCCCAATTCTCCCGATGAAAATCGTACCTCACTTGTGTGAGTAGGCCTAGTGACCGCAACAGCACATGCCCCAAAACACAATGTGGACACATCACATTTATCTTATGAAAACAGACGCGTTTTTTGCAAAGTGTCTGTCTGTGGAATTTGGCCTCTAGCTTAGCCCGCACCTAGCGAAACCGAGCAAATCTGTACATTTTTTGAAAGTACACACATAGGAGCATACAGGATGATGTGCCTTATGAGGCTCCCATTAAGTTCTGTCACCCAGAACCCTTTTTAAACCTCAAAATTGATTTAAGAACACTTTTTTCTCACGTTTTGGTAGTCCAAAGTTCTGGAATCTGGGGGGAGCCACAAACGTCGTGCCACCCAGCATTCCCCCAGGTCTCCTGTTAAAATTGTACCTCACTTGTGTTGAAGACATAGGCCCTCATTATGACATTGGCAGTAAATCTCACTTACCTCCACGCTGACTGCCCCTAACATACTGCCGCTGCGGCGGATATCCGTTCACCATATTATGACATACACACACCAATCCATCACCAGTCAGCCACATATCAGCCACATACACAAATCCGCCACACCAAAGATCAGTGATAAACTGGCGGTATCAAAACCCACAGCATTACACCAACAGAACAACGCCCATCACATTATGACCCACGAATCACCACGGCGGACATTCAATGGCGGTAAACAATTGGCAGTATATACCGCCGCGCTCACAATGGACACATACAAAACAACACCACATTGGACAATTCAAACAAAACACATCTGATACCCATGCACACACCACACCCTCACCACTATAAAACACCCACCCACATTACCCACAACCTTTTACGACTACAAACCATTGGCACAAGACAGACACCACGACTACTAAATCAGAGCCATACACCACCATCACTTATACATCACCCAGGCACCCCACATCACACACCCCAAAACATCACCCTACACATCCTTACCCACACTACTCACACAACACCCATGACACCACAAAGAAACCCCAGATTCTCAGAGAAGGAGGTGAGAGTCATGTTGGAGAAAATCATCAGGGTAGAGCCACAGCTATTTGGAGGACAGGTGCAGCAGATAACCATTGCTAGGAAGATGGAGCTATGGCGGAGAATCGTGGACAGGGTCAATACCGTGGGACAGCACCCAAGAACAAGGGATGATATCAGGAAGAGGTGGAATGACCTACGGGGGAAGGTACGTTCCATTGCAGCAAGACACCAACTCGCTGTACAGAGGACTGGCGGTGGAACCCCACCTCCTCCCCCACAACTAACAACATGGGAGGAGCCAGTCTTGGAAATTATGCATCCTGAGGGACTGGCTGGAGTAGCAGGAGGACTGGACTCTGGTAAGTCAACTCCCTATTACTTTCACCCCCCTAGCTGCATGCCACCACATTCCCCCACCCTCACTCCATCACTCCACCACCTCCCACACATCCCACCATCACATATCACCCACCCCGATGCCAAGCCCTGCATGCACCACCAATGCATGTACACCACTCACAGACCTGCATGGACAACTATCACCAAAGCATGCACACTAGAGACAATCAGCTAGCCCACCACATACCACCTCACACAACGTTAAAGATGCCATGGCAAATACAACCAAAGAGGGCAACCTACCAATGTACAATATGTCACACACAGAAACAATAACACTGCATTTACATCCCCACAGGTACCCCAGTCAATGTCAGCGGCGAAGAGGTGCCAGCAATAACCAGTCCCCTAACAGAAGAGGCCCACAGTCATGACAGCGACTCTGGTCACCTAGATCTGGATGACAAACCTGGCCCATCAGGGACCTCTGGACAGTCGGTTATCCTGGCACAGTCACACACCACCTCAGGAAACACCACCACAGCACCCACCCATTGTACCCATACCTCTGACCCCAGGACACATCAATCAGCAGTGTGTCCACCACAACAGGGACCCCAGGGCACATCTCGCCCCAAGACAATCAGGGACCTGGGGTCAGTGGCAGTGGGCACACGGTTCAGGGGACTGCTGTCCACCAGGGGGAGGACAAGCCCAGGGAACTGACTCTCCAGTAGGCACTCATCAAGATCCTGGGAGCATACCAACATTCCCAGGATACGCTGGGCCAGATCCTGGCCAATGTGCAGGAGAACACATGGATTGCAGGAGGGTGTCAACGCCAGGCAGTGCGCACTCTACGGGCAGCGTAATGCAGAATAACAAACCTTATGCAATTTAGTAATTCATGCATTGTGTGTGGATATTGCATACTAACTTTTTGCTTTACAGGTATTTATCTTGAAATGTCTTTAATAATGTTTGTAATGTATTGTTCATTTTCAAGCTTGTTCATTTGCAAGACTTTCCTGCAGCCTGGCTAGGGTGTGGCATGTGGGCTGGGCTTGGGTCTCTTTAAGGAACCCAGCCCAGCTCAACGTGCTCACTATTAAGAGGTCCCAGTGCAGAGCAGAAGCATTTTCCAGGGCTCCTATTCTGGAGGCCTACTTGGACATTTCCAGTCCCTGTCCTCATTAACTTGGTGATCCTCAAGCAGGGCGGTAAGGCGGAGGTCGGGGTAGGCCCCCTGACTCCATTTCCAGAGATTTTCGAGTTTTGGTCTTTTGATTAAATCGTGTGTGCGATTGTTTCTTGGCAATTGGCGCTTGCAGTTCAGAACGGCAGAGTGCGCAATCATTTCCTGGCATTTGAATCTTGATGGTTGAATCGGCAACAGTGTGCGCGATTCATTCTTGGCAATTAACCCTTGCAGTTCAGATCGTCAGAGTGTGTGATCATTTCCTGGCATTTGAATCTTGATGGTTGAATCGGCAACAGTGTGCGCGATTCATTCTTGGCAATTAACCCTTTCAGTTCAGATAGTCAAAGTGCGCAATCATTTCCTGGCGTATGAATCTTGATGGTTGAATCGGCAACAGTGTGCGCGATTCATTCTTGGCAATTAACAGTTGCAGTTCAGATCGTCAGAGTGCGTGATCATTTCCTGGCATTTGAATCTTGATGGTTGAATCAGCAACAGTGTGCACGATTCATTCTTGGCAATTAACCCTTGCACTTCAGATCAGCAGAGTTGCGCGATCATTTCAGGTATTGGAATCTTGATGTACAGTCTAACAATAAGATGCTTAGTAATTTCTGGGCAATTGAATCCTGAAACTCAAATCAAAACAGAGTGTGACTTTATAGTATCATTCATGAGTCTTTCGCAGGTCATGATTTGGGAATTAATTTGTTAATTGATTCTTGTTATGATGTAGTTGCTATTCCAAGAACTAATTTGAGAGAGTTCCATGTTCAGTGCATAAGATGTTATTCTGGAAACGGTTATGATAGTCTGTGTAATCTTTCTTTTACTTCCAGGTATCCAGAACTAAAAAGTCATGTTATTGAAAAGCTCTTGATCTCTCATGTTATCAGAGTATAGATAATTATAACAAAGTTCATGAAGATTAATGTGAATAACTTTGCTATTGTGTTCTTAACTATTGTTTCCACAGGTCTCCTTCCCTGCTGTTCCCAACCTAAATCCCATCCCCCGCTTGGCCATTCTTTAACTCTGTGCTATAACAGCTAGTAGAGTTTGGAGCTGCCAAGAGGTGGACATATTGGGAACAGGCGCAAACCCAGAGGATCCGGTCTCGCTGACAGAGGGACAGTACCTGGGGATCAGGGAGGTCTTGCAGGCCATTAACACCACCCTGGTCTCCATAGCTGGGGTGCTGGCAGACATGGCCAACATTATGAGGGAGGCAGTCTCACACAGAAGGTGAACCACCCCGCAAACGTTCCCTGCGATCCAGGCAGAAGCCATAGACTATTGCCAAGACCACCACCAGGAAATGAGACTCTCCTGATTGTCACCATTGTGTCCCACCCTGTCCACCTTGAACTGCCACTGCTCCCCTTCCTATATCCCCATGGACAATGCATCTGTGATACAAATAGATTGAAACTATACCCTGGACTTTCCTCCATCATCACCCCAATCCACTTGCCCCGTTTCTCCTTAGCACTTCAATAAATGCCCTTTGAATAAATACAAGTATAGAGTATGTCAAATGTTTTAAGTATGTATTCCTCTAACCAGGTTCAAACATCGCAGTTCGACTGTACAGTAATGTTCACATAGGAAAGACCTGTAGTTGTCTGTAGTAATCACACTAGGAGCGATAGTGTGGCACCAACACCTGCAAAATGAGTTCCCAAAGGGTACAGTGAGTGGGCATAGAAGTGGGAAATAACAGTATGCCAGTGACAAAGATAAACCATAAAATGACAAGGAAATATGAAGTAACAATGTCTTACCTGTGTGTCATTGGAAGTATTGTCAAATCACTGCTGTTCTGTTGTCCTCATCCTCATCCTCTGCCTCCTCATCCTCACTGTCCACAGGGTCCACTGCTGCCACACTGCCATCTCCAGCCTCCTCCTCCTGCAGAAAAGGCACATGGTGTCTGAAGGCAAGGTTGTGCAACATGCAGCATGCCACGATTATCTGACAGACCTTCTTGGGTGAGTAGTACAGGGATCCACCTGTTAGATGGAGGCAAAAGTATGTTCGATAATCCTTCTTGTTCACCCATGTGCCTCATTGTAACGTTCTTCTGCCCTTGTCCTGGGATTCATCACAAGGGTCAGTAGCCATGATAGGTTTGGGCACCTGTTCCTTTTGCCGGGAGGGGGACACATGCAATATGTGTTCCATCAATTGCCCAATGATGTTGGAGATACGTCCCATTGCATAGAAGTCAGCCTTCACTGTGGCCAAATCCTCCACCTGGGGGAAAACAATGTAGCTGCACATGTGTTTAATCAAGGCAGACAACACTGGTCAGCACTATTGAGAAAATTGGCTGTGACATTCCTACTGCAAGACCACTGTCACTTGGAAAGAACCAGTTGCCAAGAAATGGAGCACAGATAGGACTTGCATAAGAGGGGGGATCCCAGTGGGGTAACGGATAGCAGATATAAGGTCAGGCTCCAATTGGGCACACAGCTCCGTGATTGTGGCCCTGTCAAGTCTATAGGTGAGGATAATGTGCCTCCCCTCCATTGTTGCCAAGTCCACCAGGGGTCTGTACACGGGGATATGTCTACATCTCCGATTCATCCGCACCGGTAGCAATCTATGGGGCACAACAGTGAGGAGCCAGTCACAAACTGTACATCGTAGCCACTACGGTACAATGCATGATGTACATTTTTTATGTATAAGTGGCATTTGTCCTGTATGTCCAATAGGGAACTGTGACACAGTTATAATCCAGGGCCTGCCCCCCCTCCTGAAATGGCATCTCCCTGTCCAGTGTGGAAGGGCAGGTGGAAGTGAGGTAATTCCGCTGACCTTGTGCACCGTTGCGAGAGGTGGTCAGGAACTGCTGTGCAATGCCTCATTGGTTAATATTGGCCCCTACGGGGTACAGTGGCCAATGGTGATGTACGCCAGGGGTGACGGTATGCACCGCCGCGGACGTGACCACCATTTTCTATCTGATCACTCACTTGCTACCTGACCTTCAACAGGAGAGGACCTACACTGCATGTGCTGCTGTGACCTGTGTTTGGAACCTACCCTGGCTTGTGTGACTGGGGACAGGGCCCCTGCCTTCACCTTGGCGTAGTTGGAGCGACTGATAAATGGGGTCCCTCTCCAGTACGGACTGCTGTTTGGGCCTCCAGACCAATAGGTGAGTACACTGTAAGCACAATGCATGAGGCATGAATGCATAGAGTGGTGTGTGAAGTCCTCATGTAGAGGGGTTGGTGGATGGCCCCTGGGCGGCAGGCAGCTTGTGTGCTGGGCCTGTCTGTGCAAATGGCGATGTGAAGGGGCATGGTGGGCCATAGGTGTAACAGGCAGGACGGTCTGACTGATACCTTTTCCTGAGTGTATTTGTCTGCAGGTCAGTGCCCATCAAAAGAAGGGTATATGGCGTGCCATCGCAAAGGACATGCAGACCCTGGGGGTCTATGGCAGGCGGAGCACCCACACTGTCGGAAACAGTGGGAGGACCTGAGATGCTGGGCACGGAAGATGGCGGAGGTACAGCTGGGGATGGCCTCCCAATGAGGAACCCTGACCCCCCTGATGGCTCGCATACTAGAGGTGGCCTATCCAGAGCTGGATGGGCACTTGAGGGCATCACAACAGCCACAAGGGGGTGAGTACAGTGCCCATCATTACAACTTACACATGGTAGGGGTGTACCCAGGAGGGGGATGTGTGTCAGTTGGTGCCCCTAGCCCAGGCCTGACATTTCAGAATAGGTCCCATTTGGGCAGGGTTCTGAAGTGATATTCCTGCTACCTAGCTTGTAGGCATCCACTACTGGTCAGGGCTGTGTGGGTCCCAGGTGTGCTGCAGTTGGCGGTATGTGCCCCTCCCCATGTCCTGGTGGCTAGCATTCTTACTGGTAGTGCATTGCATAGTGCGTAGGGCTGTTCCCTGTGTGTGAGGGTGGTGTGTACGCCAATGGTGGTGTTGGTGCAGCCATTGACTCAGTGTATCCTTTCTCTCTACCCCCCGTTTTTGTTTTGTCATCCTATCTGCTAGACTTTTCATCCTTCGTGTGGTCTCCCTTAACTTTTCGCCTCTGCTTCCCAGGTTGGTGATGTGTGCTGGACTCTGTTTTTTGCTGTTTTTGTTACTCTGGGCACTTTACCATTGCTAACCAGTGCTAAAGTGCAAGTGATCCTTTACAAAATGTGTATGTAATTAGTTCATCCACAACTGGCATATTTGATTTACTAGTAAGTCCCTAGTAGAGTGCACTAGCTGTGCCCAGGGCCTGTAAACCAAATGCTACTAGTGGGACTGCAGCACTGGTTGTGCCACCCACATAAGTAGCTCTGTTATCATGTCTCAGACCTGCCACTGTAGTGTCTGTGTGTGCAGTTTTAACTGTAAAGTCGACTTGACAAGTGTACCCACTTGCCAGGCCTAAACCTTCCCTTTTCTTACATGTAAGACACCCCTAAGGTAGGCCCTAGGTAGCCCCAAGGGTGGAGTGCAGTGTATGGTTAAGGTAGGACATATAGGCCCTCATTACAAATCTGGCGGTCGGTGTTACAGCGGCGGTAATACCTCCAACAGGCTGGTGGTAAAAAAAATGGGATCACGACCACAGCAGAAACCGGCAACACATACAGGCACTTTAACACATCGACCGCCACGACAGTAGCAACCAACACCACAGCAGTCACTGCCAGCAGACAGGCGGAAGGCAATGTTCCGTCCACCCCATCACAACTCGCCAATCCACTAGCTTTTCCGTGGCGGTACCAACGCCATCAAAAGCATAGCGGAAACAGTCTTTGGAAGGGAAACCACTCACCTCTCGACACTCAACGAAGAACCAGGACGCCATGGAGCCCGAGTTACAGCTCCTCCCATTGCTGGTGTACCTCCTCCTACACCAGGAATATCAAAGGCGGCAGCGACGACCACGGTGAGTACTGCACCTAATAACACAGGGGAGGGAGGAGGGAGGAGGAAAAGGAGAGTGACACACACACGCAACACCCCCAGCCCCTCCCTCACCCACAACACCATACACACAAACACATGCAGCAACATTACATATACACCCCGTAAATCCCTGGAAGAACGCAAGGACAAAAGGAATTGAGTGAAACTGATATTTTAGAAATAGTCAGATATACGTAATGCTTTAAAAAACAGTATTTACAAAAATATACAATATGTACAGAAGGCCGTACATTGTCTTTTGAAAATGTCCGTGGGCCACTGGGCCAAAAATCATGGGCCAAGCCCACACTTGACTCCTGACTCAATACGGAGAGAACACTACAGGGGCATCAGGTCGAAAACAAACAGGCACCTCAGGGTGATGGGGAAGGGGGAGCACCTCAGCCAGAAGATGGTACTACACCACTGCTCCTCGAGGGGGCTCCATGGCCACTGCTTGGTCCTGGAGAGTGCAAAGCCACATTCTCTCAAGTGGGTAGTTTGCCCACTGCTTGGTCCTGGGGAGTGCAAAGCCACAGTCTCTCAAGTGGGTGGTTTGCCCACTGCATGGTCCTGGGGAGTGCAAAGCCACAGTCTCTCAAGTGGGTGGTTTGCCCACCGCTTGGCCCTGGAAAGTGCAAGGCCACAGTCTCTCAAGTGGATTGGTGCCCAGTGTGCTTCATCCTGCCTTCATCCCAAGGATTGGGTGAGTGGATGCCTTTCTCCACTGGTTCTGGAGTGGGGCTGGTGCCCAGTGTGCTTCATCCTGCCAATGATTGGGTGAGTGCATGACATTCTCCACTGGTTCTGGAGGGTGCCTTGTGCCCAGTGTGCTTCATCCTGCCAAGGTTTGGGTGAGAGGATGTCTTTCTCCACTGGTTCTGGAGGGGGCCTTGTGCTCAGTGTACTTCATCCTGCCAAGGATTGAGTGAATGGATGCCTTTCTCCACTGGTTCTGGAGGGGGCCTGGTGCCCAGTGTGCTTCATCCTGCCAAGGATTGGGTGAGTGGATGCCTTTCTCCACTGGTTCTGGAGTGGGGCTGGTGCCCAGTGTGCTTCATCCTGCCAAGCATTGGGTTAGTGCATGACTTTCTCCACTGGTTCTGGAGGGTGCCTTGTGCCCAGTGTGCTTCATCTTGCCAAGGATTGGGTGAGTGGATGCCTTTCTCCACTGGCCCTGGAGGGGGCTTTGTGCCCAGTGATGCAGCACTTGGGGGGTGCAAGGTCACAATCCGTCACCTGGGTGTCTGAGGCACGAGATTTGCAGGGGACAGATAGCAGGAAAGTCCATGGAGTCAGGGCCAGACTCCATCCTGGGGCAAGTAGGGCTGCAAACTTGTGGTTTTTGCAGGGCTGGTGGGGGTGCTGCCAGTAATAGTGGGAGGCTCCAGACCGCCTCCTGCAGCCTCGGATGGCTGGCCACTGGGGATGGTGCTGCTGACAGTAGTGATGGCAGCGGTGGTTCAGGTGGCGGTGCAGGTGGTGGTGTTTGCAGCGGGGATGCTGGCGGTGCTGACCGGGGCTGTCGGTTCTGATGGTGGCCACCAGGCCCCCACCTGCAGGCTCTGACGCCTGAGGTTCCTTGCCTTGGCTTTTTTGCCCCTTCTTCACGTTGGCAGCTGCTGTTGGTACCTTGGCTCTGGCAGCTGCAGGTTTGGAGGAGGCCTTGCTGAGTGGGTCGTGCTCCTTGCCCTTGGTGCATGCTGTCCCCCTTCTTCATCTTGGCAGGTGGCGGAATGGTGTGGTCCTTTGCAGGGGTCGGTGGCACACTGGCTGGCCTGACTGATGCCCCCTTGAAGCCTCTGGGAGTTGCAGGTACCACAGCGGACACCGACTTGGTGGTTGAGGTTTTGCCCTGGTTCTGGACACCCTTGCCCAAGGGGAAGGACGGAGAGGAGGGGTAGGGAACAGGTCAATGTTTGCCAGGAAAAGTTTTTTAGACATACTGGGGCGGGAAGATGGAGAAGGTTTGGGAGTGGAGTTAAGAGGGAGTGGTTGTAGGATTTGTCTTTCTGCTGAGTTTGGGTGCAGGTGCATCCACTGGATGCTATTGTGAGGTGGATGGCTGTTTGGTGGGTGGGTGCTTGCGTTTGTGTACTTTGCGAGGAGGGGTCACAGACACACTGGGAGAGGACACAGGGGATGTGTGCATGGTTGTGGGGGTGGTGACTGCTCTTGAGGGTGTGTTGTGATGGGCGTGCTGGTGATGGAGGTAGTGGATAAGGATGTAATGCATGCAGGTGTGAGTTGAGATGCTACTGGGAGGGAGGTGGACGAGGAGGAGGATGGGGGCACAGTGGAGGCAGTGGATATTGGTGTGTCTGCATTGGTATGGTGCTTGTGTGAGTGTCTGTGAGATGAAGTGTAGTGCTTATGTTTGCCTGAGCCACCTTTGTGTGTTGATTTGGGTGAATGCTGGTCTGAAGGTGTGCCTGGTATAGGCTGGGGTTGAGGGAATTGGGTCTGGGTAGAGGAAGTTAGAGGGGGGAGGCTAGACACAGGGACAAGGGATGCCATCAATGCTGAAGTCAGAGCCTGAAATGCTCTCTGTTGGGCCGCCACGCCAGAGTGAATGCCCTCCAGGTATGCATTTGTTTGTTGCAAATGCCCTCCTACACTCTGGATGGCATTCAGTATAGTTGACTGCCCAACAGAGAGAGATCTCAGGTCAATAGCCTCCTCACTGAGGGCAGCAGGGCTGACTGGGCCAGGGCCTGAGGTGCCTGGGGTGAAGGAGATGCCCATCCTCCTGGGTGAGCAGCACGGAAAACACATTGAGGGGCTGCTGGGAGGGCAGTGCTGGTGGGGGGTGGCGGCTGTACCTGTTGTTGGGGTGGGTACAGAGGTGTCCGCCACCACCAGGGAGCTTCCATCGGAGGAGGAGTCGGTGTCTGTGGTCTCCCATCCTGTCCCCATCGTGGTGTCCCACTGGTGCCCTCACCCTCGGTGGATTCAGCCTCATGGGCCATGTGGGATGCAGCTCCCTCCGTCGCTGGTGCCTCTGCTCCTCCGTCAGATGATGGTAATGCACACAAGGACAGGGTGAAAAAAACAAAAAGGGGGGGAGAGAGACAGATGATATTCTGGGTACATTCCAGCAACACAACTACTGTTGGCGTACACAACACACAGGGATCAGCACTATGCACTAGGCCATGCCCAACCATTTATTAAGACAGTCACCAGCCCATGGGGTTCAATGCCTAACGCCATTAGCTGCACACCTGAAACCCACAGGTCCCTGCCCAGGAGTAGCTGACCGCCAACACTATTGGGGTAGGAGTGATTCTGAGCCTGCCCAACAAGGGACCTACCCTGGCATGTTCACCTTGGCCTAGGGGCACCCACAGCCCACATCCCACTCCCAAGTACCACCTAAGGTGCACAAAGTCAGGTTTCAGATTCTGTACTCACCCCCTCGTGGCTGCTGTGATGCCTACAAGCGCCCATCCAACTCCAGATAGGCCACTGCCAGGATGCGGGACATCATGGGGATCATGGTGCGACAGGCACCCCTTCCTCATTGGGAGGCCAGTCCGAGCTGGGCCTCCGCCGTCTTCTTTGCCCAGCGGCGCAGGTCCTCCCACCTATTGCAGCAGTGGGTGCTCCGCCTGTCAAAGACCCCTAGGTTGTGCACCTCCTTGGCAATGGCACTCCAAATACCCTTTTTCTGGTAGCACTGACCTGTAGGGAAAAGACAGCAGAAAAGGGAATTATTCACCCGTCCAGACTGTCATACTCATTGCCCACCAGATCCCACACATCCCCTGACGCACATACATTGAGCACCTTTCATGCTGCACTCTGGCCAGGACCCCTCTGCCCCCCTACATATAGACACACAGCAGTCCATACATTCATGGCC
Source organism: Pleurodeles waltl (assembly GCF_031143425.1). Classification (NCBI taxonomy): domain Eukaryota; kingdom Metazoa; phylum Chordata; class Amphibia; order Caudata; family Salamandridae; genus Pleurodeles; species Pleurodeles waltl. Next base: position 360,943,820 of record NC_090445.1, read on the forward strand.
CACGCATCATGCTCACAGTGTACTCACCTGTTTGTCTGGAGGACCGTAGAGTAACGTGTTCAGGGGTAGGACCCCATCCACCAGTTTCTCCAACTCCTTCGCAGTGAAGGCAGGGGTCCTTTCCCCAGACACATGAGCCATTGTCACTTCCAGACACAGGTCACAGCAGCACTTGCAGTGTAGATCCTCTCCTGTTGAAGGCCAGGTAGCAGGTGAGTAATTAGATAGAAAATGGCAGTGACGTCCACGGCGGTGTGTACCGTGACCGCCGACGTACATCTCCATTGGTTCCTGGTACCCATAGGGCCCAATGACAACCAATGCGAAGTTGTGCAGCAGTCATTGACCGCCTACTGCTACGACGCACAACGCCAGAGCAATTACCTCTTTTCCACTTGTCACTCCTCACAGGTCAGGCAGCCGCCCTTTGAGGGTGGCACAGGGCATGGCACCTAACTGCGTGACGGCAGACATTGGCACATCAACAGACTCTCAAGTTCACATACTGTTTCTGTAAAGTCAAGAATTCATCATTAGTGCAATATAAGTGTGAATATGACCATCTGCTCACCGTTCTCTTCCATAGGCTTCAACCGCTGAGGCAGAATATAAGATGGCGGCATCCTCCGGTACACAGACCCCTGGTGGACCTAGCAATAATGGAGGACAGACACATTATCATTACCTACAGACTTGATTGTGCCGCAATCCAAGTACTGTGTGCCCAATTGGAGCCAGACCTGATGTCTTCCATCCGCCAACCCACAGGTATACCCCTCTAATGCAGATACTGTCAGTGCTCCATTTCCTGGCAAGTGGTTCCTTCCAAACTACAGTGGCCATGGCATCAGGGATGTCTCAGCCAATGTTCTCTAACGTGTTGACCAGAGTGTTGTCTGCCCTGCTGAACCACATGTGCAGCTACATCGTGTTCCCCCAGGTGGAGGATTTGGCCACAGTGAAAGCTGACTTTTATGCCCTGGGACATATCCCCAACATCATTGGTGCCATTGATGGTACACATGTGGCATCCCCCCCCCCACAGACGGAGAAATGAACAAGTTTACAGGAATAGGAAAAGCTATCACTCTCTTAATGAGCAGATGGTGTGCTTGGCGGACCAGTACATCTCCCATGTGAATGCCAAATTTCCTAACTCTGTGCATGACGCCTATATCTTGAGGAATAGCAGCATCCCATATGTGATGGGCCAACTCCAGAGGCAGCAGGTGTGGCTAATAGGTGAGCCCAAGGTCCCCACACAGTATGAGTAGGTGTCTGGGTATGGGGTTGTCCCTCAGGGTTAGTGTGTGTCTAACAGCTGTCCCTTGATATTTGCAGGTGACTCTGGTTACCCCAACCTCTCATGGCTACTGACCCCAGTGTGGAATGCCAGGACAAGCGCTGAGGAACGTTACAGTGAGGCACACAGGTGAACAAGGAGGAAAATTGAAAGAACCTTTGGCTTCCTGAAGGCCAGATTCAGGTGCCTCCATCTGGCAGGTGGATCCCTTTACTACTCACCCTAGAAGGTGTGCCAGATCATCGTTGCATGTTGCGTGTTGCACAACCTGACCTTGAGACCCCAGGTGCCTTTTCTGCAGGAAGATGAGCCTGGGGGAGGTCTTGTGGCAGCGGTGGAGCCTATGGACAGTGAGGAAGAGGAGGCAGAGCAAGAAGATGTGGACAACAGAAGTTCACTCATTCAACAGTACTTCCAGTGACACACAGGTAAGACACTGTAACCTCACTTTCCATTGCACTTTTGTGTTGGACATTGTATATGGCAGCCTGATTTTCCATATTCTATGGCCACTTACTGTACCCTTTAGCATCTCTATTTTCAGATCTCTGTGCCCCACTCTGGCTCCTGGTGTGTTTACTGCTGCCCACTACAGGTCATACCTAGGTATACATGACTCTACAGTTGAATTGCAATCTTTACAGCTTGTTAAATTAATACATATTTGAATACTTGTATTTGTTCCAAGGGTGTTTATTTATGTGCTAATAAGTGGAGGGGGTATAGCAATGGGCTGGGTAGCTGATGGAGGAAAGTCCAGGGTAAAATTCAATCTATTGGTATCACAGGTGCATTGTCCAATTGGGCATAGAAAGGGGAGCAATAGCAGTAGTTCAAGGTGGACAGGGTAACAGAGTGGGACAGAAGGGGGACAATCAGGGGAGTCTTATTTCCTGGCAGGGGCCTTGGCAATGTTCTCCGGCTTCTACCTGGATCGCAGGGACCATTTGTGTGGTGGCTGTGGCCTGATGTTCCTGTGGCAGGGCCTCCAGTCCACTAGCACAGGCGGAGGTTGAGGGCTGTTCTTCGGTTTGGCTAGTGTTAGCGGCCCGTTGGTGTGCCACTGCCTCCCTTATGGTGTTGCCCATGTCTTCCAGCACCCCTGAAATGGTGACCAGGGTGGTGTGGATGTCTTTGAGATCCTCCCTGATCCCCAGGTACTGTCCCTCCTGCAGTCGCTGGGTCTCCTGCAACTTGGACATTATCTGGTCCATGGTCTCCTGGGAATGGTGGTATGCTCCCAGGATCCCTGCAAGTGCCTCCTGGAGAGGGGGTTCACTGGGCTTGTCCTCCCCCTGTCCCACAGCAGTCCTCCCAGCTTCCCTGTTGTCCTGTGCCTCCGTCCCCTGAACGGTGCGTCCACTGCCACCGACCCCAGGTCTTTCATTGTCTTGGGTTTGTGGGGTTGCCTGGGGTCCCTGTAGTGGTGGACACACTGCTGATTGATGTGTCTTGGGAACCAAGGTATGGTCCAGCTAAGTGGGTGCTGTGCTGCTGTTTCCTGTCGGGGGAGGCTCTGTGGAGGGTTGGGATTGTGGCAGGGTAACGGACTGTCCAGAGGTCCCTGATGGGCCAGGTTGGTCATCATGATCCAGGCATGCAGAGCTGCTGTCATCACCGTGGGCCTCTTCTGTGGGGGGACTGGATGTTTGTGGCACCTCCTCTTCAGTGACGATGAGTAGGGGTCCTGTGGAGATGAAATGCAGTGTTATTGTATCCCTGTGTGCCATCTTGTGCATGGGTATGTTTCCCGCCATGGTTGTTATTAGAAGGTAGCCTTGGCTTGTGTGAGTTGTGATTCAGTTGGCTAAGTGATTGTCACTAGTGTGCATGCTGTGGTGATGGGTGTCAATGCAGGTCTGTGATGGGTGTCCATGCATTGTTGTTGCATGCAGGGCTTGGTATTGGGATGGGTGGGTTGTGATAGTGGGGTATATGTGAGGTGGTGGAGTGATGGCGGTGAGGGTAGGAGTTTGTGATGGCATGCAGGTAGGGTGGGGGATATAGTAGTAAAGATTTGACTTACCAGAGTCTAGTCCTCCTGCTACTCCCGCGAGGCCCTTAGGATGCATGATCACCAAGACTTGCTCCTCCCATGTTGTTAGTTGTGGGGGAGGAGGTGGGGGTCCACTGCCAGTCCTCTGTACAGCTACCTGGTGTCTTGCAACCACAGAACGCACCTACCCCCGTAGGTCGTTCCACCTCTTCCTGATGTCATTCCTTGTTCTTGGGTGTTGTCCCACAGCGTTGACCCTTTCCACGACTCTCCACCATAGCTCCATCTTCCTTGCAATGGACGTCTGCTGCACCTGTGATCTGAATAGCTGTGGCTCTACCCGGATGATTTCCTCCACCATGACCCTTAGCTCCTCCTCTGAAAACCTGGGGTGTCTTTGTGGTGCCATGGGTGTAGTGTGAGTAGTATGTGCGAGGGTGTGTGGGGTGATTTGTTGGGGTGTGTGCTGTGAGGTGCGTGGATGGTGTATGGGTGATGGTGCTATGTGGCTCAGGTTAAGTGGGTGCTCCTGGCTTGTCTCTCTCTCAGTTGGCAATATATTTTTTTCTTCGTAAAGGGTTGTGGGTAATGTGAGTGTGTGTTTTATATTGGATTGGGTGTGTGAGTGTGGTGTGTGTATGTGTGTCAGGTGAGTATAGTTTGAATTGTCCAATGTGGTGTAGTTTTGTTGGTGTGTGTGTATTTTGAGCACAACAGTGTGTACGGCCAATGGTTTACCGCAGTTGAATGACCGCCATGGTGATTCGTGGGTCCTGATGCTGTGGGCGCATTTCTGTTGCTTTAACGGTGTGGGTTTTGGTACTGCCAGTTTATCACTGACCTTTGGGCTGGCGGACCTGTGTGGGTGTCTGTTTAATGGGGGATTTCTCTTTGTGGGTCATAATACCCCTAACGGTATACTGCCACAGTCACGGTTTGTTGGCGGCCGTCAGCACGGCGGTCTGCAGCATTTACCGCCACGGTTGTAATGAGGGCCATAGTACAGTGTTTCATATGTCCTGACAGTGAAATATTGCTAAATTTGTTTGTCACTGTTGCAAGGCCTGTCACTCTTGTAGGTTAACATAGGGGCTACCTTTAAATATGATTAAAGTGTAGATTCCCTTTGGGAGCGGATAGACATGTGGAGTTTTAAGATTCTCTGTTTGAAAATGCCACTTTTAGAAAGTGAGCATTTTCTTGCCTAAACCATTTCTGTGATTCTGCCCGTTTGTGGATTCCCTGTCTAGGTCAGTTTGACAGTTGGGCTGGTTGCACCTCTCAATAGACAGTGACACTAAGGGAGCTAGGGTGCAGTCTACATTTCCTGATGAGCCATCTGTGCTAGGAGTGAGGGGAGGAGTGGCCACTCACACCTGAAAGGGCTGTGCCTGCCGTCACACAATGTAGTCTCCAACCCCCTGGTGAGTGTCTGAGGCCTGGCCTGGGCAAGGCAGGATTTCACAATCAAGAGAGACTTTGCTTTGAAGTAGGCCTACTTCAAAAGAGAAAATGGGTATAAGAAGGGCACTCAAAACCACAGACTTTAGCACACTTCTGGAAACCAAGAAGAACCTCTGCCTGGGGAGGATCTGAAGAGCTGAGGAAGAAGAGCTGCCCTGCCTGTGACTGTGCTTTGTGGAGCTATCCAGCAGTTGCTGCTTCTGCCAGAGTAAGAGGGCAAAGACTGGACATTGTGTGCGTTCCATCTTGTGAACATCTCCAAGGGCTTGATTTAGAGCTTGCCTCCTGTTGTTTGAAGTCTCAGGAACTACAAAGACTTCTCTCTGCCAGCACCTTCAGTCTCTGGAGAGAGACTCTTACTCTGCCAAGTGGTGCCCATCCAGTTCCTGAGGCCCTGAAAGGAGAAGCTGGCAGCCCAAGAGCAAGAAATCCCCACACAGACCGCCGTGCGGGGAAAAGATCGACACGACTCCGACCTGCGGCTGAAAAATTGTGGTGCTGCCGGCTTCGCGGCTGAAAATCGACACTCGCCTGCAACGCAACCCATAGATCGACACCCTGGGCTGGAGAAACGACGCACAGCATCGCTGACGGAGGCCGGCGAGACCGCAACCCGTGCGGAGTGGTTTTTGGATCATCGTGCAGCTGGATTTCCGACGCAAACACCACTGGGCATGTAAAAATGACGCAAGGCACGCCTGGACCCGAGAGTGCTGACCGGATCGACACATCTCTTTCCTGAGGAGAGAAGAAACGATGCAAACCGACTCGATGAAAGGAGAAACTACGCAAGGTCTCACTCGTGAGTGAAATCGAAGCATCGCAAGCCCTTTTTGACACACACTCGCCCATGGGGGATTATTTTTGATGCACCCAAGTTACTTTTTCATGCTAACAGTGGTAGTGTGTTTAAAACTATGTGAAACTCTTTTTGCTTTTTAATTGATAGCTTGACTTGTTGATTTTTGTCATTTTGGTCTTGTTTTGTTTAGATAAATATTTTCTATTTTTCTAAACCTGTGTTGTGTCATTTTGTAATGATTTCATTAAGTTACTGTGTGTGATGGTACAAATACTTTACACCTAGCACTCTGAAGTTAAATCTACTGCTCGTGCCAAGCTACCAAGGGGGTAAGCAGGGGTTAGCGGAGGGTGATCCTCTATTAGCCTGACTAGAGTGAGGGCCTGACTAGAGTGAGGGTCCTGGCTTGGACAAGGGATAACCTGACTGCCAACCAAAGACCCTATTTCTAACACTATCCTTATGTGCATTAGCATCATCTGGCAGAGGAGCAGAGGCACTGGCGACTGAGGGAGCTGCATCCCACAGGACCCAGGAGGCAGAGACCACCGACGGTGAGGGTACCAGTGGGACGGAGGGTGAGGGGAGCACCACAGTGGAGACAGGAGAGGACAGTTCAGACACAGATACCTCCTCTGATGGAAGCTCCCTGGTGGTGGTGGACACTTCTGTGACAATCCCAGCTATAGGTACAGCCACCACCCCCCGTTCCAGCACCGCCCTCCCAGCAGCCCCTCATCGAGTTGCCCGTGCCTGCTCACCCAGGACGGTAGGCATCTCCTTCGCCCCAGGCACTTCAGGCCCTGCCCCGGTGAGCCCTGCTGTCCTGACTGAGAAGGCTATTGACCTTCTGCGATCCATGTCTGTAGGGCAGTCAACCATTGTGAATGCCATCCAAGGGCTGGCAGCCCAAATGCAACAGACAAATGCATTCCTGGAGGGCATTCACACTGGCTTGGCGGCCCAACAGAGATCAATCTAGGCTCTGGCCTCCTCTCTGACGGCAGCCATTGTCCCTGTTTCTACCCTCACCCTTCTAACTTGCTCTTCCCAGTCCCATTCCCCTCAACCCCAACCTATCCCAAGCACACAGGCAGACGAGCACACACACAGGACAACACACAAGAGTGGCACAGGCAAACACAAGCACCACACATCATCCCACAGGCACTCACACAAACACCATTCAGATGCAGACATACAAATATCCACTGCCTCCCAGTCCCCCTCCGTCCCCCTCCTCCTCCTCCTCCTCCACCTTCCTCCAAGTTGCATCTACACTCACAACTGCATGCACTATACCATCATCCACTGCCAGCATCACCAGCACACATAGCAGAACACACCTCACTGGCAGACACCACAACAGCCATGCACACGTCCCCTGTGTCCTCTCCCACTGTGTCTGTCCCCCCTCCCAAGGTACACAAACGCAAGCACTCAGACACCCAACAGCCATCCACGTCACAACAGCATCCAGCCCATTCACCTGCACACAAACACAGCAGACAGACACCTCCCACAACCACTCCCTCTTCCTCCACTCCCAAACCTTCTCCCTCTTCCTGCCCCAACGTCCCTAAGCAGCATTTCCTCTCCACCATTGACCTCTTCCCTACCCCTCCACCCCCCATCCTTCATGTATGGACAGGGTGGCAAAAACCCAGGTAAGCACCTCAGCCACCCAGTCCACCGGCCCAGTAGTCTACAAACCCACTTGTGGTGGGAAAGGATCCAGGGCACCAGGCAGCCTCAAGGAAAGGGTGACTGCCCCAAGTGCTGCCCGGAAGGGCAAGGAGCCATTCCCAGCTGCTGCCAAGAAGACCAAGGAGCCATCCCCAGCTGCTACCAAGAAGACCAAGGAGCCATCCCCAGCTGCTGCCAGGAAGGGCAATGAGCCTGCCCCAAGTGCTGCCCTGAAGGGCAAGGAGACTGCCCCAAGTGCTGCCCTGAAGAGCAAGGAGCCTGCCCCAAGTGCTGCCAAGAAGACCAAGGAGCCATCCCACCTGCTGCCAGGAATGGCAAGGGGCCTGCACCAGTATGCAGGAAGGACAAGGGGCCTGGTGCAGGGAATCAGTTGGGGCCCCCACCACCAACCATGGTTGCGCAGCTGTCTGAGGCTGCAGGGGATGGGCTGTAGCCTCTCCCCACCATCATCATCAGCAGCACCACAACCACCACCAGCAGTGGGCAGCTGTCAGAGGCCGCAGGGGATGGGCTGAAGCATCCCCCCACCACCACCACCACCAGCAGCAGCACCACCACCACCACCAGCAGTGGGCAGCTGTCCGAGGCTGCAGGCAATGGGCTGGAGTCTCCCGCCACCACCAGCAGCAGCAGCACCACCACCACCAGCAATGGGCAGCTGTCTGAGGCTGCAGGGGATGGGATGGAGCCTCCCCCCACCACCAGCAGCAGCAGCACCACCACCACCAGCATTGGGCAGGCATCCGAGGCTGCAGGGGATGGGCTGGAGCTTCCCCCCACCACCACCAGCAGCATCAGTAACATCAGCAGCACCAGCACCACTGAGCAGCCGTCACCGCCGTCTGTAGTCCTGCCTCCATGGGCTGCTGTGTGGACTGCCCCCTGCAAATCCTGTGGGAATAACACCCAGCTGAGAAATAGTGACCTTGCACTCCCCAGGATCTGAAGCACAGATCCCCTCCAGAACCAGTGGTTATGACACCCACTCACCCCATCCTACCCAGGAACAAGAGCACAGGGCACTATGCCCCCTCCAGAACCAGTGGGTATGACACCCACTCACCCCATCCTCCCCAGGAAGAAGAGCACAGGGCACGATGCCCCCTCCAGAACCAGTGGGCAAGTCACCCACTTGAGAGACTGTGGCCTTGCACTCCCCAGGACCAAGCACAGGGCATGTTGCCCCCTCCAGAGCCAGTCGCCAAGTCACCCACTTGAGAGACTGTGGCCTTGCACTCCCCAGGACCAAGCACAGGGCATGTTGCCCCCTCCAGGACCAGTGGTGTTGTTCCATCTGCCGGCTGAGGTGCCCCCGATTCCCCATCCCACTGAGGTCACTGCCTATTTTCCTACTGATGCCACTGCAGTGTTTCTCCGTGTTGCTCAAGTGACCAGTGGGGCCTTGGACTCTGGCATGTGGCCCTGTGGCCCACACACATTAAGGACTGGGCAGTGTCCCTTGAACTGTGCATATATATATATCATTAGATTGAATTTTAGTATTTATACTGTATTATATTATTACACTAATTTTCATCCATTCCTGTTGTCCTTGCATTATTCCTGAGGGGTACGGGGTAAATATGTTTTCTTACTGCATCTGATTGTGTGTATGGTGTTGGGGGTATGTGCATGTGTGTGTCACTCTCTTTTTCCTCCCTCCCTCCCCTGTGTGCTAGGTGGCTGTACTCACCGTGGTCATATTTGCCGTTGTTGGTGTTCGTGGTGGAGGAGGACGTAGAAAATCATGGGAAGATCTGAAGTTCAGGCTCCATGACAGGGTGGTTATTCCCTGAGTCCCCAAAGGTGAGTCCTTTCCCTTCTGAGCTCAGTTTCCGCCAGGCTTTTTATGTCATTGGTACCACCCTGGAAAAGGTGGCGGACTTGGGTTCTCATAATATGTTTGGCAGAACATTGAGTTCCGCCTGGCTGTGGGCGGCTACCGCCGTGGTGGTTGTTGTTTCTGCTCTGGCGGTCTGTGTGGTAAAGTGGCTGTCTATGGGAGTTCTCACTGCCATGGTCATAATTTGGCGGTAGTTACTGCACTTCATCACCAACCGCCAAGGTTGTAATGAGGGCCATAGTGCCCATGACAGGAAATGCCCCAAAACACAAAGTGGACACATCACATTTTTCAAATGAAAACGGATGTCTTTTTTGCAAAGTGTCTTGCTGTGGATTTTGGCCTCTAGCTCATCCGGCAACCAGAGAAACCTAGCAAACCTGTACATTTTTAGAAAGTAGATACCTAGGGGATTCCAGGATCAGCTGACCTGTGGGGCGCACTCTGGGTTCTGTCACCCAGAACCCTTTGGAAGCCTCAAAATTGGGCTAAAAACACTTCTCTCCTCACATTTCGGTGCTGCTAAGTTCTGGAATCTGAGAGGGGCCACAAACTTCCTTCCTCCCAGCATTCCTTCCCCCAGTTCTGCCGGTGAAAATCGTACCTCACTTGTGTGGGTAGTCCTAGTGCCCGCAATAGGACATGCCCCAAATTACAATGTGACACATCACAATTGTCTAATGAAAACAGAAGTTTTTTATGCAAAATGCCCAGTTGTGGATTTTGGCCTGTAGCTCAGTCTGCACATTGAGAAACCTACCAAACCCGTATATTTACGTAACGTAGACACCTAGGGAAATCCAGAATGATGTGACTTGTGGGGCTCTCACTGGGTTCTGTCACCCAGAATCCTTTGCAAACCTCAAAATGTGGTTGTAAAACTGTTTTTCCTCACATTTTGGTGCTGCAAAGTTCTGAATTATGAGGGAAGCCACAATTCCCAGCATTCTCCCAAGTCACCCGATAAAAATGGTTCCTCACTTGTATGGGAAGGTCTAGTTTTCGGTATAGGAAATGCCCTAAAACACAACGTGGACACATCACATTTTTCCAATGAAATCGGACGTGTTTTTTGCAAAGTGCCTAGCTATGGATTTTGGCCCCTAGCTCAGCCGGCACCTAGGGAAACCTACCAAACCATACATGTGTGGAACGTAGACACCTAGGGGAATGCAGAGCCATGTGACTTGTGGGGCTCTTATTGGATTCTGTCACCCATAATCCTTTGCACACCTCAAAATTGGATCAAAAACCACTTTTTCCCCACATTTCGGTTCTGCAAAGTTTTGGCATCTGAGGGGAGTCACAAACTTCCTTCCACCCAGCATTCCTTTCCCCCCATTCTCCTGATAAAAATGATACCTTACTTGTGTTTGTAGGCCTAGTGCCCGCAACAGGAAATGTCCCAATACACAACGCGGACACATCACATATTTCCAGTGAAAACAGATGCGTTTTTTGCAAAGTGCCTAGCTGTGGATTTTGGCCTCTAGCTCAGCTGGCACTTAGGGAAATCTAGCAAATCTGTACTTTTTTTAAAAGTAGACACCAAGGGGAATACAGGATGATGTGACTTGTGGGGCTCTCACTTGGTTCTGTCACCCAGAATCCTTTACAAACCTCTGCATTGGACTAAAAAACACCTTTTCCTCACATTGTGGTGCTGCAAAGACCTGGAATCTGAGAGGATCCACAAATGTCCTTCCACCCAGCATTTCCCCTAGTCTCCCAATAAAAATGGTACCTTACTTGTGTGGGTAGCCCTAGTGCCCGTGACAGTAAATGCCCCGAAACACAACGTGGACACATCATATGTTTCCAATTAAAACGGATGTGGTTTTTACAAAGTGCCTAGCTGTGGAATTTGGCCTCTAGCTCAGCCAGCACCTAGAGAAACTTAGGAAACCTGTACATTTTTTTTAATGTAGACACCAAGGAAAATACAGGATGATGTGGCGTGTGAGGCTCTTGTTGGGTTCTGTCACCCATATTCCTTTGTAAACCTCAAAATTGGACGAAAAACACTTTTTCCTCATTTCGGTGCTGCAAAGTTCTGGAATCTGAGGGGGGCCGCAAACTTCCTTCCACCCATCATTTCCCTCAGTCTCCCGATAAGAATGCTACCTTACTTGTGTGGGTAGGCCTAGTGCCCGTGACAAGAAATGCCTCAAAACACAAGGACTCATCACATTTTTCCAATGAAAATTTAAATGCTTTTTGCAAAATGGCTACTTGTGAAATTTGGCCTGTAGCTTAGCTGGCACATAGCAAACCACCTATGTGAGCAAACCTGTACATTTTCTGAAAGTAGACACATAGGGGCATATGAAATGATGTGAGTTATGAGGCTCTCACCAAGCTCTGTCACCCAGAATCCATTTTAAACCTCAAAATTGAGCTAACAACACTTTTTCCTCACATTTTGGTGCTCCAAAGTTCTGGAATCTGAGGGGAGCAAAAAGCGTCCTTCCACCCAGCATTCCCCCAAGTCTCCTGATAAAAATGGTACCTGACTTGTGTGGGAAGACATAGGCGGTCATTCTGACCCTGGCGGTCAAAGACCGCCAGGGCGGAGGACCGCGGGAGCACCGCCGACAGGCCGGCGGTGCTCCAATGGGGATTCCGACCGCGGCGGTAAAGCCGCGGTCGGACCGGCACCACTGGCGGGCTCCCGCCAGTGTACCGCCGCCCCATTGAATCCTCCACGGCGGCGCAGCTTGCTGCACCGCCGCGGGGATTCCGACCCCCCCTACCGCCATCCAGATCCCGGCGGTCCGACCGCCGGGATCCGGATGGCGGTAGGGGGGGTCGCGGGGCCCCTGGGGGCCCCTGCAGTGCCCATGCCACTGGCATGGGCATTGCAGGGGCCCCCGTAAGAGGGCCCCTACATGTATTTCACTGTCTGCTGCGCAGACAGTGAAATACGCGACGGGTGCAACTGCACCCGTCGCACAGCTTCCACTCCGCCGGCTCGATTCCGAGCCGGCTTCATCGTGGAAGCCTCTTTCCCGCTGGGCTGGCGGGCGGTCTGAAGGCGACCGCCCGCCAGCCCAGCGGGAAAGTCAGAATTAGCGCCGAGGTCTTTCGACCGCGGAACGGTAACCTGACGGCGGGACTTTGGCGGGCGGCCTCCGCCGCCCGCCAAGGTCAGAATGAGGGCCATAGTGCCCACAACAGGAAACTCCCCCCAAAAAAACGTGGTCACATCACATTTTTCAAATGAAAACAGACGCTTTTTTTGCAAAGTGCCTAGCTGTGGATTTTTTCCTCGAGCTCAGCTGCCACCTAGGAAGACCTACAAAACTTGAACATTTTTAGAAAGTAGATACCTAGGGGAATCCAGGATGGGGTGACCTGTGGGGCTCTCTGTGGGTTCTGTCACCCAGAATCCATTGTAAACCTCACAATTGCACTAAAAACACTTTTTCCTCATATTTCAGTGCTGCAAAGTTTTGGAATCTGAGAGGAGCTACAAACTTCCTTCCACCCAGCTTTACTTTCCACAAGTCTCCCAACGAAAATGGTACCTCACGTGTGTAGGTAGGCTTACTGCCCGCAACAGGAAATGCCCCAAATCACAATGTGGACACATTGCATTTTTCCAATTAAACTGGACGTGTTTTTTGCAAAATGCCTAGCTGTGGATTTTGGCCTCTAGCTCAGCCGGCACATAGAGAAACCTAGCAAACCTGCACATTTTTGAAAACCAGACACCTAGGGGAATATAGGAATATGTGAGTTGCGGGACTCTCACTGGGTTCTGTCACCCAGAATCCTTTGCCAACCTCACAATTTGGCTAAAAAACACTTTTTCATAACTTTTGGTGCTGGAAAGTTGTGGACTCTATGGAGAGCCACAAACGTCCTTCCAACTAGCATCCCCCCAAGTCTCCTGATAAAAATAGTACCTCACTTGTGTGAGTAGTCCTAGTGCCCACACAGGAAATGCCCCAAAACACAACATCGACACATCACATTTTTCCAATGAAAATGGACGTGTTTCTTGCAAAATGCCTAGCTGTGGATTTTGACCTCTAGCTAAGCCAGTATCTAGGGAAACCTACCAAACCATACTTGTCCAGAATGTAGACACCTGAGGGAATGCAGGATAGGGTGACTTGTGGGGCTTTCACTGGGTTCTGTCACCCAGAATCCTTTGCAAGCCTCACAGTTGGGCTAAAAATCACTTTTTCCTCACATTTCGGTTTTGCAAAGTTCTGGGATCTGAGGGGAGCCACAAACATCCTTCCACCCAGCATTCCTTCCCCCAAGCCTCCCGATAAAAATGGTACCTCACTTGTGTGGTTAGCCCTAGTGCCCGCAACAGGAAATGCCCCAAAACACAAGGTGGACACATCTAATTTTTCCATGGAAAATGGATGTGTTTTTTGCAAAGTGCCTAGCTGTTGAGCTCAGTCGGCACATGGAGAAACATAGCAAACCTTTACATTTTTGGAAACTAGGGGCCAAATTTATACTTTTTTATGCACAACTGCGCTAACACAGTTTTGCGTCAAAAAGGTTAGCATTGACTTGCACTATTTTTTAACATCACCTGGGCGTCCTATTTATATTGTGACGCTGGGTGGCGCAAAAAAATTGGTTGAAGTCATTTTTTCTGACGTTAACCATTACACCTTGTTGTAAGGCAAAATGACGTTAAAGCATTAAAAATTACTATAATCCTGTTTACGACATGTAAACACGTGGCAAAATGGAAATGCACCATTTTTGCCCACAATAGCGTTAAAAACTGATGCTAACGGAGAGAACAGTGCAAAGGAGACCCAGAATGGAGCCAGGAAGACAGGAGAGACCCCAGGGAGACCTCATTCAACCAGGAACCAGCCAGGAGGACACAGACAAGACCCAGAGGAAGTGTTGTTTCAGTGAAGAGGAGCATGAAATACTGGTTAGAGAGGTGACAGAGCATCAACATCAGCTCTTCGTGACCTCTAAGTTGCCAATTGGAAGGAGAGAGGCTATCTGGCAGCAGATGTTGATAAGATCAAAAGTGTGGCAGAGGTCAGGAGCACTGTAACAGAGTGCAAGAAATGCTGGCTGACTGCAAGTGAAGGACAAAGGAAAAAACGGCATGGAACAGGAATGGCAGCACTGCAAACTGGAGGTGGGAGTCAAGCACCACAAGAGGACTTGGATGATATGGAGGAGATGGTTGCAGGGTAAGTTGCATGGGGGAAACATGCTAAAATGTCAAGTGCAAGAAGGGGGAGGCACATAGGGCTCACACAATGCATGTCAAAGGACTGCAGAGGGACAAAATGCACATTAAGCAAGTTGCGCCATGCCAACGTATGCTACACGTGTACCTACGCCTTTATAGTGCCATGTACCATGGCACATACACAACCTGGACATATTTAGAACACCACACCTAAATACCTACATGTACATATGCATCACATGGGATGGATGGCATGTATAATCACTGTGCCACTGGTTGTGACAGTATCCCTTGCATGTAGTCACCTCAACACCACCAACACAACCAAGACCTCAGAGACCAGATAGTCAGTCAAGACCATGCTTGGGGTTACTTCATAGTGGTGTCCCGTGCAGTAACAGCTTGCAACTGCCTTGCCTCATTAACCAAGTGCACGGGTGCTGCATCTCACAGCACACAAGTCATTGCAACTGTCCCAACAGTACCCAGGCATGTGCCGGTAGAACCACCACACTGCACATAGACAACACATTCACATGAGGCAACCATCCCTACATCATGCAGTCAGGGTGTCCCCTGGGTGCATGGAACAATGAACTGAACAGGCGCTGAGGGAATAACAGGCTGGACCTGTATCATTGGTAACATGTCACTACCCAGACCAACTAAACTGAAGTAGTGTTGAACCACACATCTTGATGCTGAACTGAAATGTGCCACTACAGAAAATATGTATCACAGATAGCAAACAGTAGGTCACAACAGTCGCATGCTGAACCCACAACTACTCTGACACAACCATGTCAGACACATGGGAATTGGGAAATAAGCACACACATACAACACATGGGATATGACTGTGAACATAATGGTGGATAATTCCACATCAACGGTTGGGGGATAGTGCATGGGCAAGCCCGGTGTTGGTAAGACTGCCAGTGGAGTGTACCCTTTGCACTTGGCAGTATGAGTCAAACGTTGGGATGGCGGCTGGAAATCTGTGCTCTGTGGGGCACTTAGTAAACATTGTTGATGGATGAAATAGAGTCAGTGCCAGTTTTGGGCTGCATTAGGTGTAACAGGACACGCTGCACTCAGCCCTGCAAATCAGGCAGTGGAAAGGGCAAAGGTCCAGGGTATGGGATCCCCTGCACTGCCCATGCCAAGTGCATAGGCTGTGCAGGGGCACCCAGGGCCACACCACACCACAGCACCAACAACCATTTTTGGGGGTTACACCGCCATGCAAAGGCTGATGGAAATGTGGAAACAGACCTGGAGGGTAGTGTTGAACGTAACACTGGTCTGGTGTCACAGGACAATTGCCATAGCCAGTCTATAAGCTGCTGGAAACCTGCCATGTCCATGCCATTGGTCCATGGGGCATTCCACATTGACAACAGTTGCCACTACCACCTGTGCTGTTGGGGTGGTCAAATACACATTGGCAGACAGGTGCCCCTTGGACTGATGCACATGAAATGAGGGACCAGTATGACTACCTGCAGAATCACCTCTAACTTGCTTCAGGCCCTGACCTAACTACAACTCTGTTAAACGGCTATGTCCATGGACTAATTTACCATCAAGCACTGTCACATACAGAATGATTTACACAGCATAAATGTCATACCCATACTGACCATTCCTGGGTTCAACCCTGTGCTTGTGTCAAATGAGCTGTACTGTCACCATGCTGCACTCATGTATCATAGTGCAACAAGGGTTGCATTGAGGGGGAGGACATACGTGTTTAGTAAAGCAAACACACCTTCACAGACAGGAGATGACACTGAACTCTGCCAGGTCCCTGAGTGCCATGCAATGCAGCACACAAACACAAACAACAACATGAGGAGCCATCAATGGCAACAAGAGCATAGTGTCCTGGCAATGCCATCCCTGGGGTGGTGCAAGGTCTAAGCACAGCATGAATGTATGTGAAACATGTAAGACTGTGACAGGTGAAAATTGCCATGTGTGGTTCTGTGGCATGAGCACAGCAACACCCATTGCAGGGCCTCGCCATGCAAATAGATGTAAAGGGAGGGTAGAACATGAAAATATGGCGTCAAGCCACAAAAAGATAGACAACACACTTAGAAGATATGATGCAGCCAATTGTGCCAACTGGGCTTCCATTTATGTGACATTCAGGTGGGGCACAGGGCTGTAGACTGCAGTTATGGTGTACAGGAACAATCCTTTATAACTAAGGGGCGCATCATTGACCCCTAGCACCGCAGGAGCGTCACTTTCAGTGACGCTCCTGTGGCACTAAGTCTGCGCCACATTGACAAGGTGGCGTTAAGCCACTTTTTGTGGCTTAATGTCACCTTGTAAGTACGGCCCCTTCCTGACCATCATTGTGTGTGGAAGGTGTTGCAATGGGTGTTGCTGTGAGCGTGCCACAGCAACACCCATTGCATTTTGATGCTGCCTCAGATAAATGGAATTTTGTCAACTTGAGGCAGGGCCAAAATTCTTACGCCAACCCCAGTGGTGGCGTTAGCAGGGTGCAACGAGAAGGAATACAGTTATACCTCCTTTTTTTTTGCTTTTCCAATGTGTGCTGTATTCTGCAAAATGCCAGAAAGTATTATTTATGTGTGTGAAGGTGTTCCTTCCTGCACATAAACAATCATTTGTAAATAACGCTTTGGCTCTTCTGTGTGTGCTGCATTCTAGAGCTCCCACAGAAGTGCGGAAGCGCCATTAGTGATTGTAAATGTACAGGAAGGGACACCTTCACCTACATAAAGAATCACACCCCTCAACGCACACATCCTTGCAAAATGGTGCAAGGATGCCTGCGTTGAATTTTGCACCAGCACGGGGGACAACACAGGGGTGCTCCGCATTCTTTTACATACGGCGCATTCTTGTGGTACCAGAGTGATGCATCGCGGCACTGCCGATTTTTGCACAGCACCACGCTGTACCACTCTTATGTGAATATGGCCCTAATATGACAATGAGCCTGAAATATCAAGTCAGTGACGTGACTTGTCAACTGCCACAACAGAGATAGACTGAGTTTACACCATCTCATTGCAGAGGATGATGGCTCTCCTGTGGATCTACCTGTCCTGGAGCACCCTGATGACCTGGATGACCAGCTGGCAACTATCAGCCAAGAGAATCGCCAAGAAGTCCTTGTAAACCTCCGGACACCACCTCCAGTCGCAAGGAGGAGTATTGATGTAGAAGACATCCCACAGGCCACCACTTAGGACCCCAATATTACGACCTGCCAGCACCGACACAGCAGAGGACTCCGAGGACCCAGGCACCAGCTTTGAGAAGACAGTGGTAGGAGTCCAGCAGGAGCTGGCGAAGGAGATGCGGGTGGGGATGCAAACTATAGCAGTGAGCCTTGAGGGGATGCGGACATGCATGGTTACAGCAACAGAACAGACTGCAGCCAACCGACGCACACACTCCTCAATGCGTGGAGTCCAGGAGTGTCTGAGGGACATAGCTGCTGCCATGAGGGAGAGGCCACAACACCTGCCCTCCCAAACTAGCATCAGCGTGCTTGAAGACAAAATGGACCCCATGCACTGGGAAATGGTCTCCCTTGGGGCAGACATGGCTGCCTACCACAGGGATATAGCAGCTATACTTAAAAATCAGCAGCTCCTCCTTGCTGCAGTGATGCCATATGTAGTGCCACAGATGGCGGGATGCCAGGAATTGGGAGTCCACATCTCCACGACTGATGTGTGTGTGGCCCCCTCTACCTCCGCACTACCGCCATCAAGGGTAGAGAAGGCAACACACACATCGGAGGATGAAGATGTGGAACAGATCATCTTCACCCATAAGAATTCCTGGTAGCACCAGCCCATGCCACGTGGGCAGTGTTTTCCTTTGTCCTGTGCTTGACATCATGCCAGTGTTAGCACTGTTGCAGATATGCACTCTTCTTCAACACACTGTTGACCTTTCTGCTATGGACTGCAATTCTCTCTAACTTTTCAACTGGCAATTTATGTTCCCCTGCACTGAAATACACTTTTCCCAAGCATGTCCCATGACATGTGTTGAGATGGGGCCACTCACCTGAAAAGCAGGATGTCTGCAGGGGCGATGGTATGCCCCCGACCTCCTGGAACACCTCTCAGTACTTCCTGGTGGACACAGAAACCCCGGCAGGTGTCCCAAAAGGAAAGGGGGAGGGAAAGAGAAAGAGACAAAACACTGCCACGTCTTGCCGGTCCAGCCAGGCACCCTGTATCTTCGGGGGGCAGGTCGTTGTTGACATAGTGATAGTAGAGTTAGTGCATTCAACTATTTGAAACTAAATCGCTCTTTCTGATATGGGCACGGGAGCGGTAGAAAAACACCGGGATGCTCCAGCACTTTTCTTGGATAATAATAACTGTTGGCACAATTACTAACACTGCATTACCAAAAATCCCAAACTGAGTACCATAACAATAAGTACTGCAACACTAGGGCTGGCTTCACTGAGATTCACCGTTGCACACTACAGTTAGAACTGTGGTTGCACTGATCATGCACAAGGGCATTAATTATATCACATATGCACATATGCACAGGGTTAAACTAAACGGAACAAAAACAATCCAAGAGATACAAATGTCCACTCTGGGTTTAAACAGTTAGGGTGGCACAGTTTGGTTTGGTTTCACTGTGTGTGTGTGAAATACCTTTCAAAAGCAAATTCCTCAGACCTGAAACACAGGCATGAATGACACAATTGAAATCAAAGAGTTACGCTATTAGAGAAAGAAAAGTCACATAAATGCTCTTTTAAAATTGCACTGTCACTTTTTGTAGTACTTGAGCTCAAGCAGAGTTCCTCAAGCACATTTAGGCAAGTTACTACAATAATAATGTAGAATGTTCAGAAATGCATTTGTCTCTTCAAGGTAAGCACTCTGCCAAAATATGAGGTCTGAAATACACCAGCTGTTCTAGGAAAGCGCGACGCTCACAGAACAAACTCCCTGGAGAATACTAGTCACTTAGCTGCAGTCTTTTCCGGAGTGTTGAAAGAATGCCTGGTGTCAGCTGGTACAGGAACGAGGAAAAGAATTGCCTCAAAAGTCCTGAATATGACGATGACAGCAGAGGCTGGACTGCCAAATCAGATTCTGAGATCAGGAAGCAAAATAAAGCCAAGCAGGGAGACATGCTTTACTCTGCTATTTATAGCCAATCAGGAAAGCAGTTGCGGTTCCACATGTGGATGAGTCACCACACCCACTTAGGAGCACATGTCTACACCTGCTCACATTAGCAAACAAGCATTGATGAAACCAATTGTTTAACACAGCACATTATGTTTACTTAGAAACATAAAGGTTTAACCAAGAGCAGTGATATGAGTAAACCCTAATCTCTAGGGGTGCTGACAGAACGCAGGAGGCACCTTGGGGATTCCTGACAACATGTCCCTCAACCCTAGACTTGTGTTGTGTCACAATTGGATGGATTCCACGAATCGAGTCACAGACCTGGAAATTGTAAATATTGCACTATAACACTTATTATTAAACACCACCTACACAAGCAGCAATTTTTTATGTGTTGTGACACATCTGCTATGCCAAGGAATTGTGATGTGTGTAACATGTCTCATGTCACAGAGCGTTAGTACAAGAAAGAATGAATTTACGGGCACTTATCTATGCACATGGTACCTACATGACGAACGTCGATGCTGGTCCCATCCCCTACAAGCAATTCACTGAGTATGTAAAACATGTATGCTACACCCACTACATATGGCAGGAATGGCTGTGAAACAGTTATCAGGCAATATCATCAGCTGGGAGTACCAGTAGAACACATTGGTGTGAAACAGAGGGACTCAACATTAACTGCAATTGACAATAGTCAGTTTAGCAGGATAGGAATGAAATGTAGGGTGTTGTCAAATGCCCCACAGTGCCCAACGTTCTGACACAAAACCCATACAATGACAGCTGAATTACCGCACCTACCTGTCCTATACATGGTAAACATAGTCACCTTGAGTGGTGGGTACACTGGAATGCAGATGCACAGACAAGTAGATGTGTTGAAGCTGCCAATGTGGCAGCTCAGTTAAAAGAAGGTGATGAACATGTCAAGAGAGGGATCTGGAGGCAGGACGGAATCCCTAGGACAAGACACAATTTTCACTGTACACCCATGGGAAGACCCTGAGAACCAAGCATATGACACATGAATGAAGGGAGTACCGAAAAATGTGTAATTAGAATTTTAACAGAACTAAAAAGAATTAAGAACACCTATCCTAACCTAACCTGACCTATCCTAATTATAAATAATCCACAACAAACTCTAACTACTCTATGCTACACTTACCTAACACATTTAACCACCCGCTTATATCACAAGACACATGCAGGACAACATAAACTAAACTACATATTTACTACCTATTACTAAACAAATATATACTTTTTTGGTATAGTTGATTTTTTAAATTTTATTTTTATAAACACATGAAAGCCCCAACATCACCCCCACCCACTCACATAGTAAAATGTAAAAAGTAGAAAATCCACCCCCAAATCTACTTATCCTAACTAACTCACTAACCTAATCTAACCTACAATTAACCCCTTGGTATCCATTAAAAACCTAGAAAAAATGAGGAGGGAGGGTAATTACATTCCATATAAGTGTCACGTAAGTGGAGTACAATATATGTGGCACCATGCTAGGGGACAATTGCCCACCCCGTCCTACATGTATATTACAACACAGGGATGCACCAATTTGTCTACAAAATGGTGCATTACTGCATTGTGAGAATGAGGGTGTGTCCCAGTGCCATTATTTTCACAACGTTGCACATCTTAGTCACATGTGGGCCTACATGTGGCTTGCCATCACCTTGTTTACACAATGCTGCCCATTGAGCTCTACAGGCCTCACAACATATGGGGAACTACTTAAATGTGACACAGTGTCACCATCCAGCCTACTTTGATTTCTGATCATTTGACAGCTCATCACTTCTCGCATTGGTTGCAACACACATGACTCACTCACACAAAACACTTAGGGCCTGATTCTAACTTTGGAGGACGGTGTTAAACCGTCCCAAAAGTGGCGGATATACCACCTACCGTATTACGAGTCCATTATATCCTATGGAACTCGTAATACGGTAGGTGGTATATCCGCCACTTTTGGGACGGTTTAACACCGTCCTCCAAAGTTAGAATCAGGCCCTTAGGGCCTCATTATGACCCTGGCGGGCGGCGGAGGCCGCCCGCCAGGATCCCGCCCTCCAAATTACCGCGCCGCGGTCAAAAGACCGCGGCGGGTATTACGAGTTTTCCCCTGGGCTGGCGGGCGGTTCCAGTTAAACCGCCCGCCAGCCCAGGGGAAAACGACCTTCCCACGAGGATGCCGGCTCGTAATCGAGCCGGCGGAGTGGGAAGGTGCGACGGGTGCTACTGCACCCGTCGCGTATTTCACTGTCTGCAAGGCAGACAGTGAAATACATTTTGGGGCCCTCTTACGGGGGCCCCTGCCGTGCCCATGCCATTGGCATGGGCACGGCAGGGGCCCCCAGGGGCCCCGCGACCCCCCCTACCGCCATCCTGTTCATGGCGGCTTTCCCGCCATGAACTGGATGGCGGTAGGGGGGGTCAGAATCCTCATGGCTGCGGAGCGCGCTCCGCAGCCATGGAGGATTCCAATGAGCAGCGGAAAGTCAGCGGGAGACCGCTGACTTTCCGCTTCTGACCGCGGCTGAACCGCCGCGGTCAGAATGCTCATTGGAGCACCGCCAGCCTGTCGGCGGTGCTCCCGTGGTCGGTGGCCCTGGCGGCCACCGGCCGCCAGGGTCAGAATGACCCTCTTAATCACTACACAGGACAGACAAAATCACACTTACTGGATACATTTGGGTCCTCAAATATTGCCACTTTGCCTATGGTGTAGGGGGCAGGTCCACCTGAAAGATATGGATGGAAAACCATGGTTAGGATCATATCACTGTCACTACTAGTGGACAACATATTACACTGTGTACTATTTTAGAGGAGTAAGCTAATTATCCAGATTGTGGACAGTGCAACAGACACACCACTGCAAACTCACAATGAGACTGACACTCATGTGAGTGAGAGCCACACATCTGCACTCTTACACTGGGCCTGAGACTCATATAGTGCTACATGCTGCAACAATCATATGTGGGCAATCTGTAGAAGATGGAACTCCATAGAATGAGGAGGAGTTGGGTGACAGATACATGACACTACCCTGGTGCTCTGCAAGACAACTGACTCAGGTATTCTGGATTATATTGCAAGGCACACAGATGCACTTTGTGAAGGACTAGCGGCTCAATTCTTAGTCTGCAATTTTCATGCTTTGAGCAATCCATGACTGATGTGTCACAGTTGGCAGATGGTATCAAATGCCCCATTGCCATTGCCCCCTAAGGCGGGTATGCCCCCTTTGTAAACATAATGGCAGGGATGATGTATGTGAAATTCTGACAATGTTGCACCATACATGGATTGGCCTACTTTGTATCCACAATCCAGTTACATATGGTATGCTGGTGGTGTCTTGGCCTATCATACATGACACATTGCTGGGGCACAGATGTTGCCATGGCCCCTGAAATGTGTGACTTAGTGATGTTTTTGCATGACTAACCTAGCATCTGACTTGCATTGGTAAAGTGGTAGGATATGTGAACCCCATATCTCTACTGACACAGTGACACTTCATTCTGGTTGCATGCAACCGGTCCACAACCATTGCATGCAGCACACCAACACATCTGCTACTGTCATTCAAGTGTGGCGAACATTAAATAGTTTGCCAATGGGAGACTCACCAACAAGGCCACTGATCACTACACCAATATGGTCCGGAGGATCCTGCTCCCTAGCCACCAGATCAGCCAGTGGTCGTTGTGGCTGCTGCAGTACTCCTGCTTCAGGTAGTGGAGCACCTTGCCCCACCGTAGCCGCCTTGCCTCTGTCCAGTAGCCCTGTATCACACGGCCACCCATCTCCAACATTAATGGGAGGTAGTGGGCTACCAGCCACACAAGGCCTCCCAGCTCCTCCTCCCCCATTCTAGTCTGCCTCCCCCTACAAGACACTGCACTGGGGTACAGGTTGAAAATGAGAAGAAATAGTTGTAATAATTAGAAGTAAGTAAAGGAAACTTAACGGCCAAAAAATAACAATCCCAACTAACCCACCTATATAATGAACCTGGACAGACATCCCACAGCACAAATACAAGAAAAAATACAAAAAAATCACAAATTCACAGACACTGGGACAAATAACAATCAAATACAATAGAAAACACAAAAGCAGGGACACCACAAGATACAAAACAGAGCAAAAAGACACCACCAACTCCAAGACACAACCACACAGTCAAAAGAGGCACAGACTGTAAAGAGAAAGTGAAAGTACACCCACTGTACCATGCCTCCAAGCAGGAAATCCTATTACATCGCTTCCTGTCCCCGCGCGTCACGTTTTCTGTAATGAGTGTATTTTTTTGACGCACCTGATATTTGGGTGAGTATTTCTGACGCATGACTTACGTAAGTCTTTTTTTATTGACGCATTAACTTTATGCTTTGATTTAACAGTAAATCAGCATTGGGATGAGTGTGAAGGTGGAATTCACGCTAAAGGCCCAAGGGTCATATACTTTGCGTTTGCAGATGTTTTTTACGCATTTGAGTCATTTTTTTTACTCTATTCCTAATTGCATTATTTTGTCCATTGTCAATGGATGCACCCTGTATCAACATACAAATTGAATGGGCTGAGATACAGTATGGCATTTTGTGTATGGCCACATGTGGTAGTCCATGGAACAATGTGATTTGGGTGTGATTGGTCTGTTACACCAATGTGTGTGTTACAGAATCAACACCATGCAAATGTATTCACGCCATGCATATGTATGTATGTGTGACAACAGTGTATCCACATACATATGACAGTCAGTACTATGCAAGAGTCATGGTATGTTTTTGTGAATTGTGTTCACTTATATGATGTGTGTAGTTGTCTTACAGAGGATCACATTTCAAACGACATACACAGCTCGGGCATTGTTGATGGTGGCTGATGAATGATATCTGCAAATATAACCCGACAGCTGTCTCCATATGTTGATCTTGCGTATATTGATGACTTGTGTGTGGACTACACATATGTCTGACATGTGTACATATTTGGTACATACTGCGATTGACACACTCATTACCTTTTGCATTGTAATAATAATTTTTGTGTGGTAGACCTGCAGCCCTAGCTGCATATGTTCTCATCCATTGTGATGTGCATTCCACAGACATGTCCGTCCAAAGTGTGAGGTCATGTGTACCCTGTGACAGGATTGGGCCCCATGGCAGTGGCAGGAGTGATTTCCATGGATGTACTGGGCAGGCTCCATTTCTCCCATTGCTTGTCATACCTGGGCTAATCATGTTGACCATTGTCAACAATGATGTCCACCCTTGTCACACATGATTCATATAGCCATTGCAACTCCCACACTGAGTTGTGTTAGTGGTCTGTTCAAACATTACAGTCTCACCATATTTTGACATCTCATGTGTGGGGTCCTTGTTTACCTCCTATTTGGACATGTTGTAGTTGTGTGTGATGAGCTATTGTTGTACAAGTTGGCAATGTGGATGTAATTAATATGTTGTGGTCCATAGATTGTGTCCTTCAGTTGTCACATTCAAGTGATGAGGCTAATTGTGATGTGTGTGATGGTAGGAGTTTACTCTTACGCTTCACATGTGATGTTGCTACAGTATTCTTCAGATTAGTGTTTATGACTTGTTCCCTGAGGTTAGATTCACAATCCTGAGGTATATGTTTTAAAGAGTGAAGACACCAAAGCCGGATTGTGTGAATAAGTGAGGTGTGTATTGACAAAATCTGCGAGGTGAGTTATGTGATTATTGAGTGAAGACGTTTTCAACGATGTGCAGTCTGCGGCTTATCCCAGCAGCTGTGTTGTGCTGTTCCCCCTCATTCCTCAGGCAGGTCATCAACCTGCTCCTGTAAATGGGCATTCATCCACACACATATGTTGTGCAGGATGAAACATGCCAAGATTATCTGTGGGGTATATAGGAGGCTGCCTCCTGTGATGTCCAGGCACCTGAATATTGACTTCAGGATGCCAAATGTCCTCTCCACAATAGTCCGCGTCATACGTTGTCCCTCATTATATGCACTCTCTGCTGCTGTGCTGTGGTTGGGAAATGGGGTCATAATCCATGGAAGTATGCCATAACCATGATACACTGCAAAAGATTAAAGGAGTAAGTTGTTGTTAGGGCTTGCAACAGGTATGTCATGTAGCATGGCAGTTAATATTTAGAGCTGGTTGTGGCCCATATGTATTTGTGGTATGGGGTGAGTTCCTATTCTTGTGTAATGTTTCCTCAGCACTAGGTTGTTGGACATGACAATCTTGTGTTTGGCTCTAGGACATGGGACATATGATTTGGATCCCAAACTGATGGTCATTATGTATGTACCATGCGTTGTGTAGTACACCTTTGTGTCAGTGTGCTATCACTAGAGGGGACATGACACATCCTCACAACACAATGGGTCAGAAGTGGTGGCCACATGGTAGCACCACAGAGCCTGAGCATCCCATCCCTTTTGACACATGTCATTGCAGAGGATGTGTGACACTTATGGCCTTTTGAAATTGATAAGTGAGAATGCACAGCGTCTCCAAAATTGGCTGCACTGTCCTGCAACATTTCGACTATGCAAGACTGCCCCATGTATGATATGTTACTTGCCAACTCTTTGTTGTCCCCTGCGTCAGTTGCTCATGTGCACCGACACTACCTAACCTGCACCAGGGTACTTGGCTAGCTGCCTTGTGGAACTGGATGTATCTGTGCAGGATGGTACACCGTCCTGTACACATGCTGTTTTGATGGCCAATTGGCTCTTTCTGTGTGTGCAGCAGTATGCAGCATGCATTGGTGCCACAATCATGCGAGTTCATAGCACAGTCTACTTCTTTTTTGCAACCTGCATACTGCACCCCTGGCGTGTTTTTTGCTGTTGGCACTTCCTCAGGTTTTAGGTGACAGCTACATGTGAGTCAGCATTATCATGCTATGTATCTTGTGGTGACAGACCTGCAGCGAGAAACTTTGCACACCCCTTCCACACTACATATGCATGGGAGGGTGGCCAATTTACAATGTGGCTTCAAGTCATTATGAAATAGTCATCTGGCAAGTTGTACATACGGTACAAGCCATGACAATGAAACTGTGGGCTATTACATAGGTCCCTTGGTGTTCCAGAGTGACAGCTAATGTTTGTGGCAGCCATGAGGTGTCCAAGGGTGTGTATCCCATTGTCACAGGATGATCAACATAACTACCAGTGTCTCTCCTATCTTCCAAAACATTATTGTGCATTTACACTGTCAACACATGCACAGTGCAGTCTATAGAATGGAGATCAGCTACTTAGCAAATGTGTCCCTTGGCATCTCCTGATAATAATGGTATCTCACTTGGGTGGGTAGGCCTAGTTTCCGCAAAAGAAAATGCCCCAAAATACAGTTTTCCAATGAAAACGGAAATGTTTTTGCAAAGTGCCAAGCTGTGGATTTTGGCCTCTAGCTTAGTCGGCACCTAGGGAAACCTACCAAATCATACATGTCTTGGGAAATGCAGGATCATGTGACTTGTGGGGTTCTTACTGGATTCTGTCACCCAGAAATCCTTTGCAAACCTCAAAATTGGACTAAAATACACCTTTTCCTCATATTTGGGTGCTGCAACGTTCTGGAATCTGAGGGGAGTCACAAACTTCCTTCCACCCAGCACGTCTCACAATAAAAATGGTATTGTATTTGTAGGCATAGTGCACGCGACAGGAAATACCCCACAACACAAAGTGGACACATCACATATTTCCAGTGAAAACAGATTTTTGCAAAGTCCCTAGCTGTGGATTTTGGCCTCTAGGTCAGCCGGCACTTAAGGAAACCTAGCAAATCTGTACATTTTTTAAAAGTAGACTCCTAGGGGAATACGGGATGGTGTGACTTCTGGGACGCTCACTGAGTTCTGTCACCCAGAATCCTTTGCAAATCTCAAAATTGGACAAAAAAAATACTTTTTCCTCACATTTCGGTGCTGCAAAATTTTGGAATCTGAGAGGAGCTACAAACTTCCTTCCACCCAGCATTTCCACAAGTCTCCTAATACAAATGGCACCTTACTTGTGTCGGTAGGCCTAGAGCCCGTGACAGAAATGCCCCAAAACACAAGATGGACACATCACATTTTTCCAATGAAAATGGACGTGCTTTTTGTAACGTGCCTAGTTCTGGATTTTGGCCTCTAGCTCAGCTGGCACCTAAAGAAACCTAGTAATCCTGTACATTTTGTAAAAGTAGACACCTAGGGGAATACAGGATGATGTCTCTTGTGGGGCTCTCACTGGGTTCTGTCACCCATAATCCTTTTTAAACCTCAAAATCGGGCTAAAAAACACTTTTTCCTCACATTTTGGTGCTGGAAAGTTCTGGAATCTGAATGCAGCCACAAACCTCCTTCCATCCAGCCTTCCCCAAGTCTCCCGATAAAAATGGTACCTCACTTGTGTGGGTAGGCCTAGTGCCCGCAAAAGAAAATACCCCAAAATGCAACATGGACACATCAAAATTATCTATGACAAAATTACTTGTTATAGCAAGGGAGGGCACCTGCGTTTTTGAACCCACGTGTGGCAGTCAGCTAGCAAAAACTACCAAACCCAGACAATTTTGAAAACTAGACACCCAGTGGATTCATGGGAGGTTTGGCTTGCGTGCATCCCCCAACATTTCTTTTTAACCCAGAATTCCCTGGAAATCTTAAAATAGGCTAAAAAAAGCAAAATTTTCTCACATTTCTGTATAGGATCACTACACCGCACAAATTTCCTACCACCCAGTGTTCCCCTTGGGTTCCTGATAAAAATGATACCTCACTTCTGTGGGTGGCCTAAGTGCCTGTGACAGGGAAGAGCCAAAAAAGTGCAGAGACTAAGGGGATATTACAGCAATTTTTTATATGTTTTTAGTCTGACTCTGCTTACGGCATCCACACAAGTGAGGTATCATCTTACTTAGGAGACCGAGGGGAACACTGGGATGTAGGAAATTTGTGCTGGCATGGTGATCCTACACAGAAAAGTGAGAAAAATGTTCACTTTTATGTAGTTCCCCATAATTCTTCTGGGTTTGGTAACTTCTGATATAGCTGGCCACACACAGACCAGCCTTAGAAGGACAATCAGGGCAGCACATACAACTCTCCCTCCGGATACTTCTTCGGGCACAGACTCTACATGTCTTAGCGGGAAAGTCTATTTTGGGCATGGCAGGATTGTGATCAGGAAAGTATAAATTTTTCATTCTAGATAAATCCTCCACCACTGCTTCTTTAGGAACTCGTGCCTGTTCCACTACAACAAGGCTCTCTATCACAGACTTCTGAAACTTAACAAATGTCATCTTTGACTCAGAAGAACAATTCTACACCACCCATGTGCTTATTGTAGTCCAAAATGCATGCACACTTCAGCAACCTGACTCCAAACAGTCACAGTTGAAGTACGTTCATCATGGATAGTAGAAAGCATGTAGACATCCCTCTTGTATACAAATTTCACAGCAAGGAGCTCATCATCATGCAAGGCACTGCAATGTCCCCTCACAAGTTTATTTACACAGATGCTCCCTTGGATAGCCTTTACGGTTAGAGTGGACTGTGCCACAAGCAACTTTGAACAATTCCCAGAACAACTGGACATCAGTGTAGAAGTTATTTAGGTACAAACTGTGACCTTTGTTAAATAGTCGTCTACCAAGTTCCCACACAATTTTCTCACTAACTCCAAACGTGGACAGACAACCAGGGGAGTTAGTACTGGAATCCCTCCCCATGCAGATCCGGAAACTATAGACATGTCCTGTACTATGCTCAGAAAGCGTATGCATCTTAATTCCATAATGTGCCCTCTTGCTAGGAATTTACTGCCTAAAAAAACAAACAACCCTTGAACAGAACTAAAGACTTGTCCACAGCTATTTCTTTCTCTGGAACATAGATCTCTGAAAAACAATCTACAAAGTGATCAGAGACATGCTGAATCTTAAAAAGGTTGGTCACAATCAGGGTGATCTTGTGACAGCAGTAAAGCATTATCAGCAAAATGCAGCATCAGAAGCAGGAGCAAATTCTGATTATGACTCCTGGTTGCAGGAAATATAGCCATTGCCATCAAGGGACTAGTAGACCAATATGAAGACAGTGACAGCTTCCTTATCAGCCCCATTGAAAAAGTTAAAACCAATTCCTAACTTTTCCAGATTTGTGGGAATCCACTGGATAGCGCTAGAGTTTGGCCTAAGTCCGGCACTGTTATCCCTCAAATACTGTTCAGCATACAAATAAGTCTCCTCAACAATCTCTTCCAAAAAGACATCATCTATAAACAACTGAAAGAAATTGATAGGCAAAACGTTTTCTTTATTCACTCTACACACTAGGAGACAAGTAAAGGCAGGCAAAGCCAGCTGCTCCATGCTTGGCGCAACCCAGAGTTCAGGTCTTCGAATTGGAAGCCTTTCAGCCCCAGGCTGCTGCACTACTGGTACATCAGGTTCCTCCTCAATAACAGACACTTCATCCGCACTGAGAGTGGCTTCATCATCAAATGATTTCTCTCGGATAGAAAATTCACTGCCAGATTCTTACATTTCCTCCTCTGCCTATAATGCAGAGTCAGTCTCATAATCATGGTCAGAAGAAGACTCAAAAAGCATACCAATAACCTGCTGAGCAGTCATCCTGCATCTAGTCATGATCCTTCCTAATAAAAGTAACTTGACAAATATGTCAACAACAACTAACACTGTGTAAAGAAACAAAGTGTGGCTTTATAACAAAGACCTATATGCTCAAAAACTATACCACTCCGTCACCTGAGACAGCTAGACTCACGAACACCTACTCTGAACAAACACAGCTAGCACCAATGATAGCCCACTAAAAGGAATACAATTACACATAAGATAAACTAAACATCATTGTGCACAGATCTAAGGGCAATTTCACACACAATGAAACATAAACTAAATATCCAGCATTTAGTACACCATTTGCAAAACAAATCATTCATACATGGCTTTGATACTCATTTGGAGTAAATAGTCCAAAAAAAAACTGCAACTACGCAAGCTGCAGGTCTACCACAGCCAAAACCGCATAGAGTCACAACAAAGGAATCAGAAGCTTTGACCTTGAACAAAAAGGAGAAACAAAACATTATGATCACAAATACTTCGCCAGTCGACATACACCCTGCCACAAAACATTTACAAATTTTCCCTGGTGTCTAGTGGTTTCTGCCCCCCTTGGGGACAGATGAGCCTAACATAAAGAGGTTTATCTGCCCCCAAGGGGGGAGTAAATGGACAAAATGAATGCCCCCCCCCAAAGGGGAGCGACCCTTGCCCAAGGTGCCAACCCCCAAGGAAAAAACATGCACACCCACAATTCTCCTGGGTGGCTAGGGGGCAGAAATGGCCAAATGTAATATGCCCCCATGGCTGAGCGACACTTGCCAAAGGGGCTGCCCCCTCAATCAAAAAACATGTTCCCACATAATAATCCCTGGTGTCTGGTGGTTTCTGTCCCCCTTGGGGGCAGATGGGCCTAAGAAAATAGCTGATCTGCCCCCACAGGAGCAGAAACAGCCAAAATATATGCCCCCTACAGAGAGGGACTCTTGCCCAAGGGGTAGCGCCCTGAAAAATGCCAACATTTTTATATTCCCTGGCATCTAGTGGCTTTAAGAAAATGACTAATCTGTCCCCAAGGGGGGCAGAAAGGGGGGCAGAAATGGCCAAAATATATGCCCCCTACAGGAATTAACCCTTGCCCAAGGGGTTGCTACCTGAAAAATGCCAAAATTGAAAAATTCACTGGCCTAAAAACATGGTCAACCTGTCCCCAAGGGGACAAAAATGGTAAAAATATATGCCTTCATAATTGGAAGCGACCATCACCCAAGGGGGTGCTTCCCATGCATGCAAACACACACAAACACACATGCAAACAAAATCCCGGTATTACTGCTGCAGGTTCCCAATTATATGTACGATTGTGCAGCAGTAATATGTTTCAAAAAGACACAGAAGGAAAGGAAAAACTCTTTCCTTTCCCCCGTGCCTCTCTGAAATTCCCCCACCCCTCCTGGGAGGTAAAACGTACCTCCTTCTCTGATCGGTGCTGGAAGCAAATGGCTACCATCGCCACCGGTACCATCTGATGATGTAAGTGCGCAGCGTGCGCTGGTGTCATCAGATTGCTGGGGGGAGGTTGGGGTTGCAGAGGAAAATCTTCCACTACCAACCCTGGTGGGGGTCTGTTGTTGGATGGTCCATGGGGGTAGCACTAGCTCTTCCCCCAGGGGTCACAGCCAGCACATATTGGTTACGCTGTGGCACAGCAGCACTGCACCCGAGGATGTAACCATGCCTTCCATGGCACTGAAGGGGTTAAACAACTAAATACTCCAAATAGGACAAACCCTGCAAGATGAGGAAACTCTGCCAGATTCTCACAACAAACCATCGAAGAAAAAATGTATACATTACAGCAACTACATAGCCAAGTAAGTAATATATACATATATATATATATATATATATATATATATATATATGTATCTATATGTTCATTAACTGAAAACACGAAAGGTTACAGAGACGTAATTATTAGGTACTGAATTTACTTGTACAAAACCATATAAATTCATCAGTCATATTTACCAGACCTAACTATAACTGCTCACGCCCTTACATATTACATCACTCATGACATGGTCAGTGACATCACTGATGAGATCACTGAAATCTTCACTGAAGACATCATTCAGTCTGTATGTGTTAAAAATGTTCACGTGACTTAAAGATTCAAAGTAAGGTATTACATCATTTAAATTAGTAGTTTGCTAGTACTACTAATAACATAGTATTTCTAAAGTATGTCAGATGAGTGGATATGTGTGAGTGTGCATTTTTATGTGAGTGGTTTTGTGACCTGCTGTACAGTTGGGTGACTGAGTGTATCAGTAGTTGTTTTATTGAATGAGTTTGTTTCTCTGTAGCTATATAAGTAAACAAGTACATGTGTGAGTAGTTCTACGTGTGAGTGAGAGTTTTTTTTCAGTAGTTCAAGCCGTAAGTGTGTGTTTCAGTGCTTCTGTTGGTGTGCAAGTGGCTCTTTCTGTGTGTTAGAAGCTGTGTCAGTAAGTGAATGGGTGACTTAGTGGGTGTGTCAGTGAATCTATGGGTGAGTATGAACTTGTATCAGTGTTTGGATGGGACAGTGAGCATATGTGTTAGTATCTATATGACTAAGTGAGTGGTTGTTTGAGTAACAGTGTAGGTGAGTCACTGGTATTATTATTTGTTGTACGGAGGAGTGAGTGAGTGTAAAAGTAGTTAATTGGGTGAGTTACTCATTGTTTGGTGGCTGTATGTCTGGGATCTGTGTGGCTGTATTGCTGAGCAAGTGGGTGTATGAGTGGGTGTATGGGTGTGTGAGTGGCTCAGTAAGTGGCTGTA
This sequence comes from Pleurodeles waltl, assembly GCF_031143425.1. Taxonomy (NCBI): domain Eukaryota; kingdom Metazoa; phylum Chordata; class Amphibia; order Caudata; family Salamandridae; genus Pleurodeles; species Pleurodeles waltl. The sequence continues at coordinate 360,976,786 of NC_090445.1, forward strand.
TAGGAGAATAATTGAAAATTGTATTAGCTGTGTAGGTGCATGCTTCATTGGTGTATAGGTTGTTGTGTCAGTAATTGTATGGCAAAGTGAGTGGTTGTGTGTTTCGTGATTGGCTTAAACAAATGGGTGTGTGAGTGCATTTGACAATCAGTGTTTTGTGTATATTTGTAATAGTGTGTGAAAGAGAATGTGAGTAGTTGTGTGAGTAGGTGCATGAGAAATTTGTATGGATGTCTGAGTGGGGCGTGAGAGTTTTTAGGTGAAGTTACGTTTTTTTTATTGTAAAGTAAGTTTACATGAATCCAACCGCCACATCGCACTGCCAACACTTTATAATAACTTGACCCCACATCTCGCACAGCCTTTGGCCATGCATGATCCCTGCAATGTGTGCCAGTGGCCATGTCCTGCTGCCTACCCTATAGTACCTATGGAGTGCTTCTTTCTTTCTTGTTGATTTCATGATATTGCTGTGAATCAAGAAAGTGCTTGCAAAAACCTATTAGAAAGAAGTAAAGGCATGCAGCAGGGGTGCACAAAATGGGACTGAGAGTGACGAGAAAGAAGTGAAAATGAGGGACAGGCATGCAGTAGGCACATACAAAAAGTGGGTGAGAGGAAGAACACAGCTGTGAGGAGTGAAAGGCAACCAAAAGGCATTCCAAAATATGGCAGAATGTAAGAAAAAGCAGTGAAGAGGAAAAGTCAAGGAACAGAGAAGCACAAAACATGATTCTGAAGGACGGGAAAGCAGTGAGAAGAGGGAAAGGAATGCAGTAAGCATGCATAAAACAGGACTAAGAGTGATGACTTTAGTAACATATATTATCCTGGTGAATGTGTTGGAATATGATTCATGTGAGAGGTTGGTTTGCTAGAACACTTTAGTGTTGTGAACTATTAGTATTTAATATATTGTGAAATGTTTAAGGATAAAAAAATATTCTGTTGAGGACTTTATGTAGTGGTATGCTCATTGTATTTTTTTTTTTTTATTATTTGCAAATTTGTCACAAAATGTTGCATCATATATATTCCTGAGTCATGAATATTCGCGAATTTGTCGTGTTTTTCAAACAGTATAAAACATATGTGTACACATGTAGTTAATATTTGAGATTAGTATTCTACTAATATAATATACAAACTTGTATTTCTGTAAGTGATCTTATTGTTGAACACTTTTTTATTCGATTTCCAGTATTCACAACAGTGCCATTTTTCATGACAATGTCGGAGTTCACTAAAATCACATGACTATGTAACAGAGATTTGATTAGACAAGACACTTTTCGGTTATCTTTAAAAGAAGTCCACACCCAGTCTTCTCTTTTACACAGTACCAGTTCTGATATAGGAAGTTTAATGATATATCACCTGACTTTTATGCTGCTACTCCTCCCATTTTTGTTTAATTTCTTACATAAAATTGTATCGGAAGGAAGTCAGGGCCAGGAGCCACGTCCTGAGGATGGAAGCTCTTGTGAATAAGAATCTGCTCCAAAGAGGCAATCAATAATTTGGTATTTTTCACCATTTCCTCTGGGGAAAAGTTGCAAAATACATCAAGTGCTCCTTATATGATAAAACCCTTTCCAGGGGCACCACCAAAAATATTCTTTTGGAGCACCAAGCATGTTGTCCCATTTGAAAACCTACCATGAAAGGCAACTGTCCAGAGCACAGAGGGAAATAAGTGCTTGTGAAGCATCAACATTTACTGCAACAAGACCTACTGCAGGAGAACGAATCCCTAGTGAAGTGGAGAGATATCTTCCCAAAGCATCTCCAAAACTCAGAAAAGTAGGTTATTTTTGTTTGGACTGCAAGAAGGTACTCACTGTAGGTGAACAGTCTGTTGCTGCCCTTTTTTTGAGTTTTTCCTTAGAAAGGTTTGTTTCTATTTACCATTTTATGTAAAAAAAAAAAAAAAAAAAAAAAAAAAAAGTTTAAAAGAATAAAAAATACAAAAAAACAGTTCCGGAAAAAATAAAAGAAATGGTTCTTGTTAGAACCACCTTTTTTGGTGGTGATTGAGATAGTAGGTGTGTTAGTGCCTGAATGAGTGAGTGACTCAGTGTGTGTCTGACTGTATGGGTGAGTGACTGAGTGTGTGAGTGGCTGGGTCAGTAAGTGGGTGTATGAGTAGCTGTATCTGTGATTGAAAGGCTATGCTTCTGTGAGTGAATGAGTGAGTGAATGGCTGTAAATGTGAGTGGTGATGTGAGTGGCTGCATGGGTGGCTGACTGCATGTCTGACTGCCTCCATGTGTGAGTGACTTGGAGTATGAGTAGATATATAGATGAGTGAGTAAAAGTGTATGTAGCTCTATGGGTAAGTGACTGGGACTGTGAGTGGGTATATTGGTCAGTAAATGTAAGTGGCTGTGTGAGTGAGTGGGTGTGTAAGCTGTTGTATGAGTGAGTGACTGCAGTTTTGACCAGCTGTATAAGTGACTCAGTGGGAGTGTAAATGACTGTATGAGTGAGTGGAAGTATTAGTGGCTGTATGGGTGAGTGATTGAGTTTGTGAGTTCCTGTATGACTGAGTGATTGGGTGGTGAGTTGCTGCATGAGTGAGTGATCTGGAGGGAGATTGGCTGTATCAATATCATTCAAATACCCCAAAAGTGAGTTAATTGGTCAAATATTTGATTTTTCTTGTTAGATTAATTCAACTCTCTAAGAACATGTTTAAAACTCAGCATAAGAATGGCATACCTAGTCCATACAAAGCAACCATTAATGCCAGAGAAAATTCAAGGGGCATCAATTGCTACCTTTGGTAAAACGCATTAGAGATTGCCAGCCCCCTCACCTCATGACTGTGAAACATGGTGGTAATGACCGAGGCATACTTACTGCGGAAGTACTGGAAATCCTAATGAAGTATGCCTTTGCTCAATTAATGGTACTTTTCCCTAACACTGCCTTGGTATTCTGCAACATATACCAAAGGGTAAATGGAAATGGTCAAGTAAATTCTGTCCACAGACAGACAAAGCCAGAAGAAATGTTAATACAAATGTCTCTGCATTCCTCAGAGACCATAACATGGGCTCTGTCTACAACAACAACCTGCGCTTTGACTTGGATGGAATCTATAAAAGTGCACTGCACAGAAAAAGGCAACAGGGTGTTTCACACCAACTTGAAACACTGCATCCTGTATTATGTGTAGTTATCATCCACTGCACAATGAACACAAAGCCTCTTCTCAAAGCCATCTTATTTCCCAAACAGTAGTTATTTATTTGATACCTTTTCAAAATTTGTGAATGTGTTGCAAATTTCACAAAACAAAAGCACACATTCATTGCACACCACCACATTTAAAATTTACAAGTGCTTAAATAATTCTGTCCATCACAATGAGTGCATTAATGGGAGTCGGTGTCTGAGTGCCTCTGTCAGTGGATCTGTGAGTAGGTGCGTGAGTGTCTGAGTGGATGTGTCAGTGAGTGCCTGAGTGGGTCTGTCAGTGAGTGCCTGAGTGTTAGAGTGGGTCTGTGAGTGAATGCATGAGTGTCTGAGTAGGTTTATGAGTGGTTGTATGAGTGTCTGAGTGGGTCTGTGAGTGGGTGTGTGAGGGTCTGAGTGGGTCTGTGAGGAGGTGTGTGAGGGTCTGAGTATGTCTGTGAGTGGGTGCGTGAGTGTTTGTATTTGAGTGGGTCTATGAGTGGGTGCATGACTGTCTAAGTGGGTCTGTGAGTAGGTGCATGGGTGTCTCAGCGGATCTGTGAATAGGTACGTGAGTGTCTGTTTGGGTGTGTGAGTGGGTGTGTGAGTGTCTGACTGGGTCTGTGAGTGGGTGCATAAGGGTCTGAGTGGGTGTGTGAGTGTCTACGTGTTTCTTTGAGTGTGTGCATGAGTGTCTGAGGGCTGTGAGTGGGTACACAAGTCTCAGTGCATCTGTGACTGAGTGCATGAGTCTCTGAGTGGGTCTGTGAGTGGGTGTGTGAGTCTGAATGGGGATGTGAGTTGGTGCATCAGTGTCTGAGTGTGTCTGAGTGGGAGTGTGAATGACTGTGGGGGGGTGTCAGTAGCAGTGTGAGTGATTCCGCCACAAAGGAACCATCACCTGCTCTTTTATCCAAGAAGAGTCCTCAGTTTTGCACAAAATATGTACCTAAGTGGAGTTCTTTCTGCCTTCTTGTGTAAATGTCCAGTACTTATTCTACACTACAGCTGCATAGTCGACCATGAGGAATTGTCTCCAGTAACCTTGTGTGCATTTGGCAATGTGCTTTTTTTGTTTTGTGGTGATGTTCTCATATCCCTTGCACTCAACAATGTGCCACCAAAATCGGCGGCAAATGCACAGGGGTGCCCTTTGGTAAGCTGTCCATCATCCTGGCAAAATGGGGCCCACCACAATTCAATGGGGGAGGTGGGCCACACTGCCCCCCTGGCTGATCTCAGCCCCGGGAACCCACATCTCCTGGGACCCACCACAATTTAATTGGGGCCACATGTCCCCTTCCCAGGCTGATTTCGGCCCAGGGACCCATAGTCTGGGGCCCAGTCATTTCACTTGGGTGCCCCCGAGGGAAGTTTGCACCGCTCTTGCATGAAACAATAACACGAATGCAGCGCAAAAAAAGTATAAATATGGGCTTGAGCGTGCAATGGTGCACATGGTGAGAGTCAACATTGCTATAGCACCCAGGGAGCTGCTACAAATGTAGCTCCCTGTGTGCAAGAGCAATAGTTTCCTCCACTTCCAGCAGGCGAGGGCACTTTGACAGCTCTCGCCCGCTGGAAGTGGAGTGTTTGCTCTGGCTTAGTGTGAGCTGTCAAAGCTTACACCAAGTCAGATCAAACAGCCATGTCCAGAGGTTGGACACCTCAAGACATAGAAGAAGCTGACCCGGGGGGATGGAGATCCCCAAGGCCATTATTAGCTCCAGGAGAGGGGCCACATGGCCCCCACCAATGTTTAACTTAGCCCCAGGGAGGTGTTGGACCCCAGGGCTATGGGAGGGCCACACAGCCACACCTTAATTTGAATAAATTGCTCCAGGAAGATGACAGTCCCCAGGGCAGCGGGAGGGCCATGGGGGCCCCCTCACATTAATTCCATTTTTAGCCCCAGTGAGGTGGTGGTCACCGGGGTGGGAGGGACACATGGGCCCCCGCACACTTATTTTACCATCCCCGGGGGTGGTGGCAGTCCCTGGGGCTTTGAAACGACCTAGGAGGGGGAGCACCATGCACCCTCCTCCTTTTTTCACCCTCCTAGTACCACTGGGACCTGGCCCCCTTGACAGCAAAAATAAAAGCAAGAGCATATCGCTCTTGTTTTTTTTATTTTTTAAATCATGGTGAAATTTGTGGATCAACCTCCGTTTTCGTTGTAATTAAAAAAATCAAATACTTATAAGCCTTGGGGGTTCTTGGGGGAACCCTGTACCAAGGCTAGAGGGATAGGGCAACAGTACCCTACCCCCTTTTAATTTTTTATGTTTTTTTGGGTGAGAAAACAGGGCTGATTTCAGAAACCCCTATCTTTTTGTCCCCATTTTTCACTTTTTGCTGATGTTTTCCTGACTCTGATGGTGCACTGGGTCCTACTAACCAGTCCCAGGGCCTGTAGTCTGTATAGGTCCCTGGAATATGGTAGGGCATGTAGGTGTAGAGACTCCACCATAGGTAATGCACCCATAGGTGCACTGCTGAGGTGCAGAGTGTTATATGGAAATTCCAACTTTGGAATTAAAAGTACTTCCAAAGTCTTAAACTACCTTATGTTTACATACGTCACCCCTAAAGTGTGCACTATGTGCCCCTGGGGTTGGGTACCATGTAACTATAAGCAGGGACCTTATAAAAGTTTTGTAAGCCCTGGTGAGGTAAAATAGCCAAATGAGTTTTTACCTCACTGTAGTGAATGGGCTTCATAGGCTAAAATAGGGAGACTTTATTTTAATTAACAAAGTCCCCTTAGGTGCCAGACACCTTGAGTTTGGTATCAAATTGATTGTTATATTATACCTAGTTTTAAAACTCTACCTGAAAGTTGCTAACTTCAGCTCTGTAGTGTCCTTCTCTGATTGGCCAACCTCTGACAGCCAGACTGCCTTGATGAGGTGTGAAGTGGCCTGGGCTGAACACAAAGGAAGTGCCTGTGGAAGGAGATATGTCTCAGCAGATGGTGAAGAGGGATTGGGGAGAACGGCCAAAGTGGCCTTCAAAGGCAGGGAAGGACATTTGGAGCAGCTCACGGTTTCCCTCACATCCTGCAACCCCAGACAATTAGGTGCCCTCTTGATTAGATTAGGAAAGGGCAGGAGAGTGGTATGTTTAGAATTCTTAGCCACACCAGTGGGTGGGCTCAGCCAGATCTAACTTCCAAAAATCACTTTCAGCCATGTTGGATTTTTGATGAATGTTGCTACCTGGGATTGATGTTTGCCACACTTCCCAGGAAGTGGTCATCAAAGGGGGAAGGAGCCTGCCTGTGACTGGATAACCAGCCCCCTTGCTTTCTATCCAGCAGCAAGGATAACTATGGCAGAGCTACACCCACACCTCAGATCCCTACAAGGAACAAGACAAAGAAGAAGAACTGAACTGCTGGACCCCTGACCTGCACCTGGACGTTGTACTCTCAAGGACTCCACCAGCTGCACACTTGGGCTTCACCTCTAAAAGGACGTTGACTGTCTTCTACTGCTTCAACAAGGGACTACCTGTTTGCTAAAGGTACAAAGGAGCTACCCGAGTCCCCTGCATCACGTCCTGCAAGCAGAGCCCAGCTGACCAGCGTCCAGTGGCTATTTCAGGATTCTGACCAGCTGCATTCTGGGAATTGTAGTCTCAACTCCCAAGGAGCAACTTGGAGCTTCTGGAATCTTGGATCAAGTTGTGGACACTTTGAGGATCTAAAAAGGACCTGTGGAAGAAGATCCAGAAGTTTTGAGACATTTAGAGCAGCTCCATAAGTTGAAGAGGTGCATTGTGGGAGTTGTAGTCCCAGACTCCAAGAAGCAAACCAGGGCCTCTGAACCCTTGGCTGGTGTTATGGACCACTTTCCCGAATCAAGAAACACTTCTGAAAGTGTGACAGTGTAACCTCATGGGTGGCCTGAACTCCGGACTTTGTCCCTTTCCAGTGTGATCTTTGTTTAACCCTTGAGCGCTAGTTGCTTCTATGTACTAGAAAACATTAAGGCCCTCATTACAATACAGGCGGTCAGTGTTAAAGCGGCGGTAATACTGCCAACGGAACGGTGGTAAAAAAATGGGATTTGGACCCTAGCGGTTACCGCCATCCAACACCGCCACTTTAACACACCGACAGCCAGGGTGGTAACGGCTGCTGAGCTGGAGACTTCGGTCTCCAGCCCGGCGGCCGTCACATTCCCACCCTCAGGATGACGACCCGGCCTACCGCCATGGTTTTCGCGCCAAACTTACCACCACAAAAACCATGGCGGTAGGCACTATCAGTGCCAGGGAATGCCTTTCCTGGCACTGATAGGGGTCTCCCCCGCCCCCACCTCCTCCCCAGAGTGCTCCTCCACCCTCCCCCACCAACTCCCACCCCCGCACATATACGCACCCACATGCGCACCCATACACACATGCACACACGCATACCCACCTCCACCCACGCATGCACACATACATACCCGCACACAACACACACCAACATAGCTTGTCACACACAGGCATCCACAACACACAACACTCACAATCACTCATTCATGCATGCATCAAACGCGACTCACACCCTCATGCACGCATCCGAAAACATAAGCACCCCCCCCATATGCACACAACACCCCCCACCCCCTTCTCCGGTCAGAGAACCTGACTTACCTGCTTGCAGGGGGTCCTACGGCTGGGGACGGTCCGCAGCGCTGCTGTCAGCAGCAGCGTCCGCCAGCAAAACACCGCCAGGCCGTATCAATGCTCATGATACGGTCAGCTGTGTTTTGCTGGCATTGCGGTGCTGCTGTCAGCAGCGCCGCCTTACCGCTGTCTGCCGCCATGACCGTCGGCGGTGTTCTGCCAGATTTCTGGCAGAATACCGTCAGTGGTCGTAATACACGTTGCCGGCTGGTAGCCACGGCGACAGCTATGTTGCCAGCCGTCACCATGGCGGTAGGCGGTCAATACCGCCAATGTTGTAATCAGGGCCTAATTTTTTTAAAATTCATATCTCTGGTTCCCCTTATCTGATTTTAATCATTTTGGTGTCATTTTAAATAAATAAAAAATAATCTATTTTTATAAATTGGTGTTGGGCTTTTACTGTGTTTTGTGTTTTACTTATTTACTGTTTTGTGATTTTTAAATGCTTTACACACTTGTCTCATAAGTTAAGCCTTGTTGCTCATTGCCAAGTTACCAATGGTTGAGCTGGGTTTACTTTTTTGAGACCTAACTGGACTTAAGTGGGGGTTATTGGCCTATTGCTAGAGGTAGGTACTTACCTGTCCTTACCAGTGGTCCACTTTCCAACATTTAGTTTTTTTCATTCAGCTGAAGCCGAGTCTCATAATGGCTTCCTTCCTTGCTTTTGCACCTCCAGATTTTCATATTTAGTTTTCTTTTAATATCTCAAAAACTACTGAACAGATTTACACCTAACAACAAAAAGGCTTCTTTATGGACCAAACGATACAATTCTGCCAAATTAAGTGTAATTCCATACAGCAGTTTGGGCTGTAGTCATGTTCAAAACCCCTATGGGAATTATAATTGGAAACACACTTTTATTGATGTCCCCTATTTCTCATCCTTTGCTTGACAGATCACCCCAATATTTCCCCTGTACAATAAGATTCTCTGGAACACGCTTTTTGGAAAATGTCATGAAGATTTGTCAAACAGCACCAAAGATATAAGCAAGTCAAAAAACACTTTTCAATGGAAACCTGGTCTTAACTATAATAAATATAGATATAGATATAGGGGGTCATTACAACATTGGCGGTAAAAGCCGATTACCGCCGTGTAGAAGACTGCCAACACACTGCCGCGGAATTCTGCCACAGCTATTATGACCCACATCTCGAAATCTGACAAAATTCAGACACCCACAGAAGTCCGCCACACCAAAGGTCAGTGATAAACTGGTAAAAACAAAACCTCCACCATCACGCCAACAGAAATACGCCCACACTATCACGACACACGAATCCACGCGGCGGTCTTTCAACCGCGGTATTCCATTGGCGGTACACACCGCTGCGCTCAAAATACACACACAGATACAAAACACCGCCACATTGGACAATTCGAAAGACACACACCTGATACATGTACACACACTACTCCCACACACCCATTACAATATAAAACACACACCCACATCACCCACAAACCCCTACTACCAAAAAATTTCCAAAAGAAGGCCAGAGAGAGACACCACCATCCACTAGCAGCCACAGGCACTCAACACCATCACCCACACAACTTCCACGCACAAAACACCACACACCACAACAGATCACCACACTTATCACCACACACCCCACCCCACACATCACCTACACCACCCCATGGGACGGCAAAGACACCCCAGGTTCTCGGAGGAGGAGCTCAGGGTCATGGTGGAGGAAATCGTCCGGGTAGAGCCACAGCTATTCGGATCACAGGTGCAGCACACCTCCATAGCTAGGAAGATGGAGCTATGGCGAAGAATAGTCGACAGGGTCAACGCAGTGGGACAGCACCCAAGAAATAGGGACGACCTCAGGAAGAGGTGGAACGACCTACGGGGGAAGGTGCGTTCCATGGTCTCCAGACACCACCTGGCGGTACAGCGGACTGGCGGCGGACCCCCACCTCCTCCCCCACAACTCACAACAGGGGAGGAGCAGGTCTTGGCGATTCTGCATCCAGAGGGCCTCGCAGGAGTCGGTGGAGGAATGGACTCTGGTAAGTCAAACCTTTAACTATCATATCCCCCACCCTACCTGCAAGCTATCACAGACCCCCACCCTCGTCCCTCCCCTATCACTCCAACTCCTCACAAATGTACTAATAACACAAACCACCCATCCCAACACCAAGCCCTGCATGACACAACAAAGCATGGACACCCATCACTAAAGCATGCCCACTGCACATACCCCTAACACCCCCCTCAACCATCATCACACAAGCCCCCACACAGGAATGCTATCACTGGGGTACACGCTCACCCACCCATTGAACACCATGACACACACAGATGCAATAATAATGCTTTTCCACCCCTGCAGGACCACTACCCAACTGGAGGGTCCAGACATCTCCACCCCACCCACAGAAGAGGACCACAGTGATGACAGCAGCTCTGTCCAACTGGATCCAGATGACCAGCCCGGACCATCGTAGGCCTTGGGACAGTCGATTCCCCTCACACAGGCACAGGCCACCACAGACATTCCACCCTCTGGTAACACCAGCACAGCACCTACCCAGCGGGCCCATACCTCCGTCCCCAGGACACGTCATTCAGCTGTGTGTCCACCACTACAGGGAACCCAGGATAACCCACCACCCCAACAACAACAGGGACCTGGGGGCAGTGGCAGTGGGAACACAGGGGAACTAGGAGGGCTGCTGTGCAACAGGGGGCGGACAGGCCAAGGGAACCCACTCTCCACAAGGCCCTCTCCTCCATCATGGGAGCCTACCACCACTCCCAGGAGACGATGGCAACGGTCCTGGCCAAGTTTCAGAAGACCCAGCGCATGCAGGAGTAACAGTATTTGGGGTTAAGGGAGGAACTCAGAACCATCAGCTCCGCCCTGGGCACCATCGTAGGGGTGCTGAAGGAAATACTTAACAGCAGGAGGGACACTGTGGCACTCCAAGGGGCCCCTGACACTATCATGGACGATGAACTGCCCACCACCTCTGCCGGCGCTAATGGACAGGAGGCACCGCCACAGGACAACCACACCAGCACCCTACCCCCTGCAGACGGAGAACAACCCCGCAAGCGGTGCCTGAGATCCAGGAACAAGACAGGGCACGATGCCAAGACCCCCACCAAGAAATGAGACCACCCTGATTTACAACCCACTGTCCCACTTTGTAACCCTGCCCATATTGGAACTGCCCCAGCTCCACTTCCTATGCCCATATGGGCAATGCACCTGTGAGACTAATAGACTGGACTCTGCCATGGACATTCCTCCACCATCACCCCTCAACATTTTCCATCCACCTCCAATATTGAGCACTTCAATAAACACCCTTGAAGAACAAAACAATCTGGAGTCAGTCTGTGATTTCAATATTGTGTATTAGCAATGACAGTGACAAATTGCTTTTTCAAATGTAATGGCAACATACCTATATCACACATCTTAAGTCTATGAGGAATCGAAGCAGATGACACACGTTGGAAACCACACCTGTGAAACCGTAAGGGAAATGAACTACCCGTCCCAGTGTCTCCCAAAAACTTTTCCTGTCCAGCCTTAACCTATTCCCCCCCCCCAACTCATAGGTCCTGTACCAGCACCTCAGCCAAAAATTATCCGGGACCAGTGGTGCCTGTTGTTACAGGTATGTGGAGTGCACCGGCCACCAGGCCAGCCAGTGTGGCACGGAGCTACAGCACAGCCAGTCCCCCCCCTGTGAAGCACCAGAAGTTGGACAGTGCCCGGCGGGAGAGGGGGAAGACTCCAGCCAGCAAAGCCGCTCAGAGGGGTCCCGGGGGGAGTGTCGACTCAGCTGTAACTCCTCCCAAGGTGGGGAAGGGGCAGAGGAAATCTCCAAAGTCTGGGAGGAGCAGCACGGCGGAGAAGACTGCCATCATCCCCGCTGCCCAGGAGGCCACCGCCAGCCCCATCGTCACTGGCCACGACGCCACCGCCAGAGTCACTGCCCAGGAGGACACCGCCAGCCCCAGAGTCACTGCCCAGGAGGCCCCCGTGTGAAAATAACATCCATAGAGGAATGTGTCAATAAGATTTTATTAAGTCCAAGTTTGACATCTCATCCACAATGATAGATCCAACAGCTCTAATCACACCCTCTTCCTTCCTCCTCTCCACCAGGTTATCACTCACTCCTAGAATCCCCTGACCCCAACATTCTTTATACTCAATAACATTCCACAGCTAGTAGTGAAGAGATATACACTGTACATGTAGATACTACACATCTTTCCCCCAAAAAAAAACAGAATATGCAGAAACAAATCAAACAATTGAAACTATATACAATATCATAATGAAAGAATACAAAACACATTTAGAAAAGTGAAAAAGAAAACAAGAGCAAGAGTCCCTAATGGAACACTTAAACAAATTTTTTTTTAGAAATAACAATGCGATTAAAATTCCAAATTCTGCCATCACTCACTTTCACAGCATTTCTGAACAACTTAGTTACACTAAACGGTCCCCAAAACTTGCTCCCGCCCTTACCAAAAGTTGGTTTCTTTATCGGAACCTTGTCCCCAATTTCCACTTTCATATCACAAGTTCGTTTCGTCACATTAAAATAATCTTTCCTCTTCTCCTCAGATTTCTTCTCATGTATCCTTCCACAGTCACCACCAGACCAAGACACGGCATCGTTCTTATCCCCAACAACCCAACCAGGGACCAGCATAGTATTAGCCTTCCTTCCTCTAAACAATTCAAAAGGAACAGCACCTGTGGATGTATGTGGGGTAAAACGATAAGCTACCAAAAATGTCTTCAATCCTTCTTTCCAATACCTTCCTGCTGCCATCTCTAATTATACGCATTCTTTTACACATTTGTTGAAACTTTCAACAATCCCATTTCCTTCAGGATGATACAGCGAACACAACTTATGTTTAATTCCCAATCTCTTAAGATAATGATCCATTTCTTTGGATACAAATTGTGGGCCATTGTCTGTGAGAATAGCATTAGGAAAGCCTTCTCGAGCAAAAATTTCTTCAAGTAGAACAATTATCCTCTTGGTTTCAACACTATGCACAATACCTATTTCGACCCACCTGGAGAAATGATCGACCAAAACTAAGATGCAACTATTCCCACCTTTACTACAAATAGGTCCCACTATATCTATAGCCACAATATCCCACGGTCTTTTAGATGGACTTCTGATACACATCGAGGGTACTCTCATTTTATAGATCTTGTCACTGTTGCAACAGTCAGGACACTCCCTGACCACCCTTTCTATACCGCCATCCATACCTGGCCACCAATAATTCATGTGTATTCTAGTTTTGGTTTTACTTATCCCCTGATGTCCAGAATGTCCTAGTTGAATGACTTTCTCCACCAAGGTGCTTGGTACCACTAGTCTCTCACCACAAAGTAATAATCCATCAGAAATTGACAACTCCTCTCTTACCTTCCAAAACCCTTTTAATCTTTCAGAGTTCCTTAAACTTTCAGAATTCCACTTGCTCTTTAGAAAAGTACATACATTTTGTAGAATGGGATCATTGGCAACCTCACGCACCCACTCATCATGACTAATCACTCCTTCAGTAATACTACACACACTAAACCTTTCCTCTTGCTTATTACAATTGTCCTCCCTTGAAACTAACGTAAGTCTTGACAAGCAATCTGCAGTGTTGTTGCATGGACCTGGAACGTAAAACACCTTGAAATTGAAATCTTGTAGATTGACCACCCACCTACTAATCCTGGATGATATTTGATCAAGACCCTTTTTCATGAACACTTCAACTAAAGGTTTGTGATCTGTACACACATGGAAGGGTCTTCCCCACACGAAATTCTTCAATTTGCCAATAGCCCAAGCAACACCAAGAGCTTCTTTTTCAATAGTGGAGTAATTCTCTTCCGAACCTCTTAAGGTTCTCGAACAATACACAACTGGCTTCCATGCATGTTTATCTCCTTTTTGTAGAAGAACTGCACCCAACCCCCTACCACTCGCGTCCGTCATAATAACACACAGCTCATTAGGATTGAAAGATTTCAAACACCCCACCATTGATAAATCATTTTTAACATAATTAAATTCCCTTTCACATCCTTCACTCCAGATATTACCAACTCCCTTTTTTAGCAATTTACACATATTTTCTGTTTTGGCAGCAAGATTGGGAAGAAACTTTCCATGAAATTCAACCATACCAAAGAAAGCTTGTAGCTCTTCTTTGTTCTCTGGCAATCGCAGCTTCAATATATTTTCTACTAATTCTCGTTTAGGATACAACCCCGAAGAGGTAATTCTATGTCCTAAATACTCTATCTCCTCTTTCCCAAAATTACATTTGTTCAGTTTCAACGTAAGCCCATGATCCCCCAATATTCTCAGGACTTTTTTAACCCTCTTTTCATGCTCCTCTTCTGTCCGACCAAAAACCAGTATATCATCCTGAAAATATTTTACTCCTTCTACAGAACCAAACAAATCATGCATCAAACGTTAAAACACCGACGCAGCTGATACCAGCCCAAAAGGCATGCTTACAAACCTGAAAGTCCCAAAGGGCGTAATGAAAGTCGTGAGATCCCTAGAATCTACATGGAGCATCACTTGATGATAGGCCGAAGCCAAATCCAATGTACTGAAATATCTAGCTCCATGCAACAAAGTCACCATCTCCGTGATATTAGGAAGAGGAAATAAGTCACTAACAACAGCTTTGTTGAGATTCCTCAAATCCACACAGAGGCGTATTTCACCAGAGGGTTTGCGTGCTACGACTATAGGGGAAACCGATTCCGAGGCTTCAACCGGTTCTATGATCCCACTTTGACACAACCTGTGCAGTTCCTTCTCCACATCATCTCTAACAGAAATCGGTATGGGCCGCACTTTACACACAACAGGCACTGCATTCTCTTTGAGTTTAATACAATGTACATACTTAGTAAGACATCCCAATGCTCTGAACACATTCTTAAATTCACTCACAAAATCCGGTAAATCACCATCACAAATAACATTTGATATCTCACAAATATTACTACCATTATTCATAAAATCTTTCTTCAGTAATACAGGTGTAGAATTATTGGGATCTAAAATGACTTCAAGTTCTTTCTGATGTGGCCAGCTTAAAACGCTATCACCTTTTACTGGAACATAGATCTTCCCCACAGTTAAATTAGATTTAAACCCAATTTCAGATTCAAAGTACCCCCTCAACTCTATATCTTGACCACCATAACCCCCCGGAATTACATCTGGGTCTTTCAACTTCACAGAATGACTCAAATATTTATCAAACATCTCATTAGACATAAGAGTTAACCATGCTCCTGAATCAAAGAGAACTTCACACATAACTCCACCAAGGGCTACAATGTCCTTACGATATTTCTTCTTTATCCCTTGATCCTCCACCATCAAGATACAGTCTTGCACCACCTTAACAGAGGTGGAAGGTAAATCTTTTTGCGATCTACAGCATTTCGCAAAGTGTCCGCGTTTTCCACACAATTTGCAAACAGCTCCTACAGCAGGACACTTTTTATATGATGCAAAATGTCCCAGGTTTCCACATCGAAAACATTTTGTATCTTTAAACTTAGATTTCTGAATTAGTGTTAACTTTGGTTCTTCCTTCCTTCCATCAATCTCTAAAGCATTGTTCTCGTGTAGATCGTTCTTCGGACATATTTTATTTACTGAAGGATATTTATTTTTCTCTAATTCACCTACACAGGCCAAAGTGTGCTCTACACTCTTAGCAATTGTTACCACCTCATGAAGAGAAGGATCATCTTTACTCCAAAGTTCTTGCCTAATTTTGTCACTGGAGCACTTCAACATAAATTGATCCCTTATACGTTCTTCAAGAGTTACTCCAAATTTGCAAGTTGCAGCCAATTTCCTTAAGGCTGTTATATATTCCTCTATAGATTCATTCTGTCCTTGTTCCCTCATTCCAAAATGGTAACATTCCAAAATTGTACACATTTTTTGAAGATAATGAAGATCCAATTTGTTTAAGCAAAGTTCAAATTCATTTAAGTCTGCTCCTTCATCCTCAGGCTCAGGTAAAGTCTCAAAAATTTCCAAGCCTTCACACCCTAAACAATGCATGAGGAGTGAGACTTTTCTTTCATTAGATAAAGAAGAACCACACACTCTTGTATAATGAAGAAATTATTTCTTCCATTTCGACCATTTAATAGGTGCATCTCCAGGTACAGTCAAGAAAAAAGGAGGAGGTGGTATGTTCTGCATATTTGACTACTAAAAATTGTATAATGTTTATCTTGAGTTAGACTGTACCCTGACAGGCTGTGTAAATCCTTAAACCAAGGAGAAACTTGTAAAATGTTTATTTTAAATTGAACTGTACTCTCCTCCTCATGTAACTAGACATACCACTATTTTGCCTGAAACAATGCTAGGTATTTTGTACACCTCGACCTTCTTTTGGACACTCAAAACAAAAATGCTGTTTTCTATGGAGAGTTGGCCCTGTTCCGTGGAAACGTACTGATTTACTTTTAGAGACGAGGGTATTAAAAAAAATCCCGGAATCCTGCACTCGTCAGCACATTGGAAACTCTGTGTAAACCAGGTCAGTCTTAGAATCAAAGTACCAGTTGTTCATGAAGCGAGCGCAAAGAAAATGCGGCGAGCGCTCGGAATTAAATGCCAGAACAAGCATAAACAAACACGATTGAGTGCGTTTGTTTATATAAGGAGTTCAAAGGAAAATGCGGCGAGCGCTCGAGGTTAAATCCTCAGCGTCAAAGTAAACACACTCGAGCGCTCGCACGTGAACGCTTTAGTTTGAAGTTGGAGCGCGCTGGGCCCACGCGGTTATGAACACTCCAACTGAACTCCAATCGAACATAAACAATCGTCCAAAGCCTCCCAGCACAATATTAAAAACAAAAATAATAGACTTTGGGTCCTTCCAAACGTACACGATCCATGATAGAAGTGTGACAAGCAGTCTATTAAGTCACACACTCAGTATAAATATCATACTGATATATTATTCTTGTTATTCTTTTTTTTTTTTTTTAAACGGAGACAGGGCTTACAGTAGTTAATCCAATTGAGAATAAAGAAGATTGTTTGTATGGATAAAGTATCTTCTAATTTTGCCACGTACCTTGTAATTTTGATTGTTGGATCAAAAGAAAACAGAAAGTTAAAGACCAACCGACATAAGAGCTCCAATGTTGCTGATTGTTGCGTTGAGATATCGTAATAAATGGATCCCATCCTCGTCACCAGTGTGAAAATAACATCCATAGAGGAATGTGTCAATAAGATTTTATTAAGTCCAAGTTTGACATCTCATCCACAACGATAGATCCAACAGCTCTAATCACACCCTCTTCCTTCCTCCTCTCCACCAGGTTATCACTCACTTCTAGAATTCCCTGACCCCAACATTCTTTATACTCAATAACATTCCACAGCTAGTAGTGAAGAGATATACACTGTACATGTAGATACCACACCCCACCAGCCCCATCGTCACTGGCCAGGAGGCCACCGCCAGCCCCATCGTCACTGGCCAGGAGGCCACCGCCAGAATCACTGCCCAGGAGGCCACCGCAAGCCCCAGAGTCACTGCCCAGGAGGCCCCCGCCAGCCCCATCGTCACTGGCCAGGAGGCCACCGCCAGAGTCACTGACCAGGAGGCCACCACCAGAGTAACTGCCCAGGAGGCCACCGCCAGCCACAGCCCAGCTGGCCAGGAGGGCCCCGCAAGCCACAGCCCAGCTGACCCATGAAGGACCGCCAGCCACAGCCCTGCTGGGCAATGAAGGACCGCCTTGCCAAGCACCGCTGAACAGGGCAAAGACCGCCATGGAATGCACCACTGAACAGGTCTGACACTGGCAACTCAAACACCGCTGAACAGGGCAAAGACCGCCATGGAATGCACCGCAGAACAGGTCTGACATTGGCAACTCAAGCACCGCTGAACAGGGCAAAGACCGCCATGGAATGCACAGCTGAACAGGTCTGACACTGGCAACTCAAGCACCGCCGAACAGGGCAAAGACCGCCATGTAATGCACCGCTGAACAGGTCTGACACTGGCAACTCAAGCACCGCTGAACAGGGCAAAGACCGCCATGGAATGCACCGCTAGCCCATTTGCGGCAGTGGCAGTGATGCAACTGGGACCGTTACGGGGTGTGTGCTGCACTCTGGGCACCTGTCCCCCTCCAGAACCAGTGGAGAACAGCATCCACTCCGTCTGTCCTTGGCAGGATGAAGCCCTCTGGGCACCAGTCCCCCTCCAGAACCATTGGAGAACAGCATCCACTCTGTCTGTCCTTGGCAGGATGAAGCACTCTGGGCACCAGTCCCCCTCCAGAACCAGTGGCGAACAGCATCCACTCCGTCTGTCCTTGGCAGGATGAAGCACTCTGGGCACCATGCCCCCTCCAGAACCAGTGGAGAACAGCATCCACTCCGTCTGTCCTTGGCAGGATGAAGCACTCTGGGCACCATGCCCCCTCCAGAACCAGTGGAGAATGTTATCCACTTGAGAGACTGTGGCTTTGCACTCCCCAGGATTGAACAGTGGGCAAACCACCCACTGTAGAGACTTGAGAGACTTTGGCTTTCCACTCTCCAGGATTGAACAGTGGGCAAACCACCCACTGTAGAGACTTGAGAGACTGTGGCTTTGCACTCCCCAGGATTGAACAGTGGGCAACCCACCCACTGTAGAGACTTGAGAGACTGTGGCTTTGCACTCCCCAGGATACATCAATGGGCATCGAGCCCCCTCGTGGAGCTGGCGTTGTGCACTCATCCGGCTGAGGTGCCCCCCCTTCCCTTCCCCCTGGGGTGCCTGTTGTATTTCCATCTGATGCCCCTGCAGTGTTCTCTCCGTTTTTATTGGGTATTGAGTGTGGGCCTCGCTCATGCATTTTGGGCCCAGTGGTCCACAGACTATGAATGGTGCAATACCTGTACTACTAATCGTGGTGTATATTTTGTTTATTGTGTATATATATATATATATATATATATATATATGTATATATTTGCTTCCTGTATTTTGATATATTACAATGGCTCAACTCATATCCTTTTGTCTTTGCATTCTTCCGGGGGGGCTGGGGGTGTTACTGTAATGTATAGATATGCATTAGTGTGTGTGTTGTAGTGGGTGAGGGTCGGGGTGGGGGTTGGGATGTTGGGTGTGTGTGTCCCTGTGTTTTTGCCTTCCCCCTCCCCTATGTCGTAGGTGCAGTACTCACCGTGGTCTTCACCGCCGGCGTTGATGCTCCTCGTAGATGAGCAGGAAGACAAGCGCTGGCAGGATTTGGAGTTCCGGCTCCATGGTGTCGTCGTTCCTCGCGGAGTGCGTAGAGGTGAGCGTTTTTCCTTTGAAATGCCTGTTTCCGCCATGTTTTTATCCGCGGTAAATCCGCCCCGGAAAAGGTGGCGGATTGGTAGGTTGTGATACTGTGGGTGGTACATTGTCTCCCGCCTGTCTGTTGGCGGTGACCGGGGCGCTGTTTGTCTGTACCGCCGTGGCAGTCGGAGTGTTAAAGTGGCTGTCTTTGTTGGCGGTTTCAGCCACGGTCGTAATTGCAAAAGCTTTACCACCGGCCTGTTGGCGGTCTTACCGCCGCTTTAACACCGTCCGCCAGGGTTGTAATGACCACCATAATGTATATAAAACCTCATCCTGTTGCATTTCCTCTCCAGACACCACAGACCGCTTGAGTTCCCCTAAACGTATTTGGTGCTAATAGTCTGTGTTAAGATTCCTTAGTTCTTCTACTTAAATCATAAATTATTTTACCTAATTTATAATCTCAATTCAATAATTGGAAACTCTGAATAATCATGTTGCTTTTTTCATGGATGACAGTTTGAGATTCGGAGGGACAGTGTTCTTCATAACTTAAACACAACCTATTAGGTGAGCACAAAAATATCAAGCCCAAGTGGGTTGAAATATCAGGCCCTCTTTTAACATCAGGGATTTATCATTGCATCAAAGACATGAATTATGATATCATAACAATACCTTTGACTGCCACTGGCTGTGTGAGTTTACTTATTGCTGTTTATCATCACATTCTTAGTGTCTATCAAATGTGGGGCTTTCTTTTAATGTAATCAATCAACCATTACATATAGGGCATGCATTTTGCTAGCATAATATAAACTGTGAAATCTGCTGGCTGTCTTGTTTCAAATGTAAATTTGCATGCTATATCAATGTTTACCATCACAACTTTATTGTGTAAACACTTTTAAGGCAAAGTTGAGGTTCAAGATGAATAATAATCCCACAGTATATATGTGCACACACTACACGAAGGATCACAAGAAAGCAACAGCCAGCCAGGGCAAACAAATCTAGATCCCAGTCGATACAATGAGACATAAGAAAATAAAATATCCAAGAAGCAGTGACTCAAACAGATGGACTCACCAAAGAACAAAAATATATTTCCAAAACAACTTTTTGGCTTCCGCCATCCTCAGGTAGTACAAAATGGCTTGCTAAGTGGCTGCACAGCTGACACTGCTGGATTCTCAAAAGGCATCATGAGTGATGATTCTATTTGGAATGTGGAATCAACGCAGTCCTGAGATCTCTTGAGATATACAGTAACCGTGTGGTATTGTCAATTATGTTCAGTCCATCTGGATGCAGTGATTTTAAACAGTACATCCAAAGTTCTGACATCCAATGCATCTTCCTTTAAGACATGTTCCATGGGGAAAATCATCAAATCTGATAGTAAAGGGTCCACGAGGTCAAACTATTTGGCGACAGGCTGGTCAAGTTTCTTATTAATTATTACTGATTTGTGTATTGATGTATAAATAGAGGACATTTATAGATAAATATCAAGGAAATAATGAGGTTAATTTAGGATGTATATGAGAATGCATGAAATCAATAATAGATAAATGTACCAATCTATCATCAGGTATATACAGGAATTACAGAGGTAATTGTATCAAATAGGGTTAACAGTCCCAATAGAATAGGTTGAGAAATGGACATAATTATTGTTGTTAATAGTGATATTCTTTGCACATATTAATTCATATAATCTGTTTAGCGTTGGGTAGATTTTGTGGTGCTGGGGAGCTTGGTTTTTAATGCACAACACTTAATTTATTTTAAATAGACTACATGTCTCACAATGCACTGATAGGGGTTATAGAAGAGACACTATAAATAGGGGACATGGAGATAAGACTAATTTACTGTGATCAAGACCAGTAGGTCGAAACGCGTCAGTGGTGAAGGATGGTAATTTAATTTTGACTGCAATCAAAAGAAATAACTTCCTCCTGGAGTGCCGTGGTGAAGTTGCTTGCAACTGTTCTTGGATTTATGAGAGGAAATGGTCCATTCCTCACACCTGCACTAGCATGAAAGAGCGCGCCAGAAGCAGGACCAGTTTGTTTGCTCGTGTTTGATTGCATTATGGCAGCGCACAACATCGTGGGAGTAAAAGAAATGAGAAGAATCCGAAGTGCCAAGGGTAACAATACACTCTGATTTATAATGAGGATATGGGTGGTCATTACAACCCTGGTGGATGGTGTTAAAGCGACGGTAAGGCCGCCAACAGGCTGGCGGTAAAAAATCTGGAATTATGACCGTGGCGGAAACCGCCAACAATGACAGCTACTTTAACACTCCGACCGCCACGGCGGTACAGACAAACAGCGCGACGGTCACCGCCAACAGACAGGCGGAGGAGAATGTACCGCCCACAGTATCACAACCTACCAATCCGCCACCTTTTCCGGGGCGGATTCACCGCAGATCAAAACACGGCGGAAACAGGCATTTCAAAGGGAAAACACTCACCTCTACACACTCCACGAGGAAGGAGGGCACCATGGAGCCCGAACTCCATATTCTCCCTGCGATAGTCTTCCTGCTCCTATACGAAGATCTTCAACGCCAGCGGCGAAGACCACAGTGAGTACTGCACCTACGACACAGGAGAGGGGGAGGCAAAAACACAGGGACACACACAACCAACATCCCAAACCCCACTCCGACCCTCACCCACTACAACACACACACCAATGCATATCTATACATTACAGATTTACCCCCCAGCCCCCCGGAAGAATGCAGAGACAAAAGGAAATGACTGTAACTATTGTAATATATCAAAATTCAGTAAGCAAAAATATACATATATATATATATATATATATATACACACTATAATCAAAATATACACCACGATTAGTAGGCCAGGTTTTGCATCATTCATAGTCCGTGGACCACTGGGCCCAAAATGCATGGGCGAGCCCCACACAAGATACCCGATCAAAACGGAGAGAACACTGCAGGGGCATCAGATAGAAATACAACAGGCACCTCAGGGGGAAGGGAAGGGGGGGCACCTCAGCCGGATGAGTGCACGACACCAGATCCACGAGGGGCCTCCATGCCCATTGATATATCCTGGGAAGTGCAAAGCCACAGTCTCTCAAGTCTCTACAGTGGGTGGGTTGTCCACTGTACCATCCTGGGGAGTGCAAAGCCACAGTCTCTCAAGTCTCTGCAGTGGGTGATTTGCCCACTGTACCATCCTGGGGAGTGCAAAGCCACGTTCTCTCAAGTCTCTACAGTGGGTGGTTTGCCCACTGTACCATCCTGGGGAGTGCAAAGCCACAGTCTCTCAAGTCTCTACAGTGGGTGGGTTGCCCACTGTTCCATCCTGGGGAGTGCAAAGCCACAGTCTCTCAAGTCTCTACAGTGGGTGGGTTGCCCACTATTCTATCCTGGGGAGTGCAAAGCCACAGTCGCTCAAGTCTCTGGCATGGGTGATTTGCCCACTGTACCGACCTGGGGAGTGCAAAGCCACAGTCTCTCAGTGCTCTGCAGTGGGTGATTTGCCCACTGTACCATCCTGGGGAGTGCAAAGCCACAGTCTCTCAAGTCTCTGCAGTGGGTGGTTTGCCACTGTACCATCCTGGGGAGTGCAAAGCCACAGTCTCTCAAGTCTCTGCAGTGGGTGATTTGCCCACTGTACCATCCTGGGGAGTGCAAAGCCACAGTCTCTCAAGTCTCTACAGTGGGTTGGTTGCCCACTGTTCCATCCTGGGGAGTGCAAAGCCACAGTCTCTCAAGTCTCTACAGTGGGTGGGTTGCCCAATATTCTATCCTGGGGAGTGCAAAGCCACAGTCTCTCAAGTGGATGACAGTCTCCACTAGTTCTGGAGGGGGCATGGTGCCCAGAGTGCTTCATCCTGCCAAGGACTGAGGTAGTGGATGTATTTCTCCACTGGTTCTGGAGGGGGACTGGTGCCCAGAGTGTTTCATCCTGTGCAGGACAGACGGAGTGGATGCATGTCTCCACTGGTTCTGGAGGGGGGCTTTGTGCCCAGAGTGCTTCATCCTGTGCAGGACAGACGGAGTGGATGCATGTCTCCACTGGTTCTGGAGGGGGCTTTGTGCCCAGAGTGCATCATCCTGTGCAGGACAGAGGTAGTGGAGGCATGTCTCCACTGGTTCTGGAGGGGGCTTTGTGCCCAGAGTGCTTAATCCTGCCAAGGACTGAGGTAGTGGATGTCAATCTCCGCTGGTTCTGAAGGGGTCTTTGTGCCCAGAGTGCTTCATCCTGTGCAGGACAGACGGACTGGATGCAGGTCTCCACTGGTTCTGGAGGGGGCTTTGTGCCCAGAGTGCTTCATCCTGCCAAGGACTGAGGTAGTGGATGTCAATCTCCACTGGTTCTGGAGGGGGCTTTGTGCCCAGAGTGCGTCATCCTGTGCAGGACAGACGGAGTGGATGCCGGTCTCCACTGGTTCTGGAGGGGGCTTTGTGCCCAGAGTGCTTCATCCTGCCAAGGACTGAGGTAGTGGATGTCAATCTCCACTGGTTCTGGAGGGGGACTGGTGCTCAGAGTGCAGCACACACCCCGTGACGGTCCCAGTTGCGTCACTGCCCCTGCCGTAAATGGGCTAGCGGTGCATTCCATCGTGGTCTTTGCCCTGTTCAGCGGTCCCTGGCCTGTTCAGCAGTGCTTGAGTTGCCAGTGTCAGACCTGTTCAGCGGTTCATTCCATAGCGGTCTTTGCCCTGTTCAGCGGTCCCTGGCCTGTTCAGCGGTGCTTGAGTTGCAAGTGTCAGACCTGTTCAGCGGTGAATTCCATGGCGGTCTTTGCCCTGTTCAGCGGTGCTTGAGTTGCCAGTGTCAGACCTGTTCAGCGGTGCATTCCATGGCGGTCTTTGCCCTGTTCAGCGGTCCCTGGCCTGTTCAGCGGTGCTTGAGTTGCCAGTGTCAGACCTGTTCAGCGGTGCACTCCATGGCGGTCTTTGCCCTGTTCAGCGGTCCCTGGCCTGTTCAGGGGTCCTTGCCAAGGCGGTCCTTCATTGCCCAGCAGGGCTGTGGCTGGCAGTCCTTCATGGGTCAGCTGGGCTGTGGCTTGCGGGCCCTCCTGGCCAGCTGGGTTGTGGCTGGCGGTGGCCTCCTGGCCAGTGACGATGGGGCTGGCCTCCTGGGCAGTGACTCTGGCGGTGGCCTCCTGGCCAGTGACGATGGGGCTGGCCTCCTGGGCCGTGGCTCTGGTGGTGGCCTCCTGGCCAGTGACGATGGGGCTGGCCTCCTGGGCAGTGATGATGGGGCTGGCGGTGGCCTCCTGGGCAGCGGGGATGATGGCGGTCTTCTCCGCCGTGCTGCTCCTCCCAGACTTTGGAGATTTCTTCTGCCCCTTCCCCACCTTGGGAGGAGTCACAGCTGAGTCCACACTCCTCCCGGGACACTTGTGAGCGGCTTTGCTGGCTGTAGTCTTCCCCCTCTCCCGCCGGGCACTGTCCAACTTCTGGTGCTTCACGGGGGGGACTGGCTGTGCTGTGGCTCCGATCCACACTGGCTGGCCTGGTGGCCGGTGCACTCCACATACCTGTAACAAAAGGCACCACTGGTCCTGGAGATTTTTTGTCTGAGGTGCTAGTACGGGACCTATGAGTTGGAAGGGGGGGTGGTGGGAAATAGGTTAAGGGTGGAGAGGAAAGGTTTTTTGAAGACACTGGGATGGGTAGCTGTAGGGGGTTTGGGAGTGGAGGAAGAGGTGGTGCTTGTAGGAGGTGTAACTTTTGTGGATTTCGGTGCAGGTGCATTGGCTGGAGGCTGTCGTGAGGTGGATGGCTGTTGGGTGGGTGTATGCCTGCGTTTGTGTATCTTCGGAGGGGGCGTCACAGACACACTGGGAGAGGACACGGGGACGTGTAAATGGTAGTGGGGTGGTGACTGCACGTGAGCGGGATGTGGTGGTGGGTGTGCTGGTGAGGGACGTAATGGCTGTAGTGGTAGTGCATGCAGGTGTGAGTGTAGACGAGACTGGGAGGGAGGAGGGAGACGACGAGGAGGGGGACACAGTGGAGACAGTGGATGTTGGTGTGTCTGTATGTGTGTGATGCTTGCATGAGTGCCTGTGGGATGTGTGGTGCTTATGGTTGGCTGAGCTTCCCCTGTGTGGTGAGGTGTGTGCAGGCTGGTCTGATGGTGTGCTTGGGATAGGCTGGGGTACAGGGGATTGGGTCTGGGTGGAGGAAGTTGGAGGTGGAGGCTAGATACAGGGACAATCAGTGCTGAGGCCAGAGTTTGCAGGGTTCGATGAAGGGCAGCCTGACCAGAATGAATGCCCTCCAGGAATGCATTTGTGGTTTCAATTCCCTTTCTACACCCTGGATGGCATTCAAAATGGTAGACTGCCCAACAGTGAGGGACCTGAGGAGGTCAATGGCCTCCTGACTGAGGGCAGCAGAGGTGACAGGGGCAGGGGCTGAGGTGCCTGGGGCAAAGGTGATGCCCACCCTCCTGGGTGAGCGGGCACGGGGCGAAGGCTGAGGGGCTGCTGGGAGGGCGGTGCTGGTAGGGGGGGGTGGCGGCTGTACCTGTAGAAGTGGGGGACCCAGATTTTGCTGCCACCACAAGGGAGCTCCCATCGGAGGACGAGTCCGTGTTGCTGTTTGCAGATCCTGTGACCGCCGTGGTGCTCCCCTCGCCCTCCGTCCCACTGGTGTATTCTGAGTCCATGGTGTGGTCCTCCATGGCCATGTGGGATGCAGCTCCCTCGTGCTCCCGTGCCACTGTACCTCCGCCTGATGATGCTGATGCACACAAGAACAGGGAGACCACAAAAAGGGGGGGGGACGACAGAAGAAAGACAGGTTGAGTGCATGGCTTACCGCTACCGTTGGCGGACAATACAGACACAGCAGCCCCCTGCACTACATCGCGCTGTTGGTCTCTACAGGTGCAATTCCTGGGATATGGCCTACATGGCTATGGACGACATCTGCACTCATAGATGTCACAGGGGCATTAATACCTGTACTTGGCACTCTACAGAGGTGGGGTGGGGTGCCACATGGCCTGCATTACGGAGGGGCCTAGCATACGGAACTCGCCCTGGCCTAGGGAAACCCACGGCCCTCCTCCCCCACCCAGACACCTTCACTGCGAGCTAAGTCCGCTGAATGATGTTGTACTAACCCCCTTGTGTATGCTGTGATGCCCTCAAGCGCCCATCCAACTCAGGGTAGGCCACCACCAGGATCCAGAACATCAGGGGGGTCATGGTTCGACGGGCACCTCTCCCGCGTTGGGAGGCCATCCCCAGCTGAGCCTCCGCCGTCTTCTTGCTCCAGCGGCGAATGTCCTCCCATCTTTTCCGGCAGTGGGTGCTCCGTCTGTGATGGACCCCCAGGGTCCGGACGTCCTTGGCGATGGCACGCCAAATATCCTTCTTCTGGTGGGCGCTGACCTACATGACATGTACAGGGGAAGAAGAGAAGTCATTACCAACTGCACCATCTAAGTGAGTGGCCCACATCCCTACCCTTGGCATGTGGCACATGCATACACAGTCCTTCATGCATGCAGAACTGTGCCCCTTTCATTATTACAACCAGCCCTCTCCACACAGGCATAGTCCATACAACGTGCTCCCTGTGTACCTACCTGTTGGCCTGGAGGACCGTAGAGTAGCGTGTACTGGGGGAGGACCCCGTCGACGAGCTTCTCCAACTCCTCTGCAGTGAAGGCATGGGCCCTTTCCCCAGGCGCACAAGCCACTGTCTCTTCCAGACAGAGGTCACAGCAGCACTTGCAGTGTAGGTCCTCTCCTGTGGAAGATCAGGTATCAAGTGATTGAACAGATAGAGAATGGCGGTCACGTCCGCGGCGGTGCATACCATCACCGCCGGCGTACATCGTCATTTTGCTCCTGGGACCCATAGGGTCCAATGTTAACCAATGCAGCCTTGCGCCGCGGTCTTCGACTGCTTACCGCTATGGTGTACAATGCCAGTGCAGTTACCTCACATCCCATTGTACCACTTTAGAGGTCAGGCAGCCGCCATTTCGGGGGCCCACATGGCCTAATTCACAACTGCTCACACAGACCTAGGCCTTGTCGCACAACACAAATATAGGCCAGATTCTGTGTATGAATGGTGTTCTGTGTAGACTGTGGGTACATACCTCTGAGTTGTTTGACTCTGTGGTCACTGTTGTCCTTCCTAGGCACCGTCCACTGGGACATGTGAGGAGATGGCGGAATCCTCCAGTTTACCGACCGCTGGTGGACCTGTCAACAATGGAGGAGCGTCATTTGATCATCACCTACAGGTTTGACCGTGCCACAATCCAGGAACTGTGTGCCCAGTTGGAGCCAGACCTGATGTCAGCAATCCGCCATCCCACAGGGATCCCCCCTCAAGTGCAGGTGCTATCAGTGCTCCATTTCCTTGCAAGTGGGTCCTTTCAAACAACAGTGGCCATGGCATCAGGGATGTCCCAGCCTATGTTTTCCAAAGTGTTGTCCAGAGTGTTGCTTGCCCTGCTGAAACACATGCGGAGCTACATCGTTTTCCCTCAGGTGGCGGATTTGCCTACAGTTAAAGGTGACTTCTATGTCCTTGGACATATCCCCAACATCATAGGTGCCATTGATGGGACCCATGTAGCTCAACCCCCCCCCCCCCCCTCACAGGAGTGAACAGGTGTACAGGAACCGGAAGAGTTATCATTCGATGAATGTACAGATGGTATGTTTGGCAGACCAGTACATCTCCCAGGTAAATGCTTTGTTCCCTGGCTCTGTGCATGACGCCTACATCCTGCGGAATAGCAGCATCCCTTATGTGATTGGTCAACTCCAGAGGCACCAGGTGTGGCTATTAGGGGACTCTGGTTACCCCAACCTGTCATGGCTACTGACCCCAGTGAAGAATCCCAGGACCAGGACAGAGGAACGCTACAATGAGGCCCATGGGCGGACTAGGAGGGTGATCGAACGCACCTTCGGCCTCCTGAAGGCCAGGTTCAGTTGCCTCCATATTACAGGTGGTTCCCTATTCTACTCACCAAGGAAGGTGTGCCAGATCATCGTGGCCTGCTGTATGCTTCACAACTTGGCTTTGCGACGACAGGTGCCTTTTCTGCAGGAGGATGGTCCAGATGACGGTGTTGTGGCAGCTGTGGAGCCTGTGGACAGTGATGAGGAGGAAGCAGAGGAAGAAGACATTGGCAACAGGGACTCAGTTATCCAGTAATATTTCCAGTGACACACAGGTGAGAACACATTCCTGCCTCCTACAAGTACTTTCACACTTCTACCTCTATCCTGTCTGTCGATTTCAACCATTATATGGTAACTGAGTTGTACATTTCCATTACGGTTTCACAGGTGTGGTTTCCAACGTGTGTCATCTGCTTAGATTCCTCATGGACTTGAGATGTGTGACATAGGTATGTTGACATTACATTTGAGAACGCATTTTGTCACTGTCATTGCTAATACACATTTTCTAAATCACAGACTGACTCCAGATTGTTTTGTGCTTCAAGGGTGTTTATTGCAGTGCTCAATATTGGAGGGGGGTTGTAAAATGGTGAGGGGTGATGGTGGAGGAATGTCCATGGCAGAGTCCAGTCTATTAGTCTCACAGGTGCATTGCCCATATGGGCATAGGAAGTTGAGCTGGGGCAGTTCCAATATGGACAGGGTTACAAAGTGGGACAGTAGGATGACAAGCAGGGTGGTCTCATTTCTTGGCGGGGGTCTTGGCATTGTGCTCTGTCTTGTTCCTGGATCTCAGAGACCGTTTGCGGGGTGGTTCTCCGTCTGCAGGGGGTGGGGTGCTGGTGTGGTGGTCCTGTGGCGGTGCCTCCTGTCCACTAGCGGCCGTCCATGCTAGTGTCAGGGGCCCCTTGGAGTGCCACAGTGTCCCTCCTGGTGTTAAGTATCTCCTTCAGCACCCCTATGATGGTGTGTAGGGGGGTGCTGATGGTTCTGAGTCCCTCCCTGAACCCCAAATACTGTTCCTCCTGCAGCCGCTGGGTCTCCTGAAACTTGGCCAGGACCGTTGCCATCGTCTCCTGGGAGTGGTGGTATGCTCCCATGATGGAGGAGAGGGCCTTGTGGAGAGTGAGTTCCCTAGGCCTGTCCGTCCCCGTCGCACAGCAGCCCTACCAGTTCCCCTGTGTTCCTGGGCCTCCGTCCCCTGGACCGTGTGCCCACTACCACTGCCCCCAGGTCCCTGTTGTTGTTGGGGGTGGTGGGTTATCCAGAGGTTCCCTGTAGTGGTGGACACACAGCTTATTGACGTGTCCTGGGTACGGAGATATGGGCCCGCTGGGTGGGTGCTGTGCTGGTGTTACCAAAGGGTGGAAGGTCTGTGGTGGCCTGTGACTGGGTGATGGGAACCGACTGTCCCGAGGCCCACGATGGTCTGGGCTGGTCATCTGGATCCAGTTGGACAGAGCTGCTGTCATCACTGTGGGCCTCTTCTGTGGGTGGGGTGGAGATGTCTGGACCCTCCTGTCTGGTGACGTTGGGTAGTGGTCCTGCAGGGGTGTAAAAGCATGATTATTGCATCTGTGTTTGTCATGGTGGGCAATGGGTGGGTGACCGTGTACCCCAGTGCTAGCACTCCTGTGTGGGGGCTTGTGTGATGATGGTTGAGGGGGGTGTTATGGGTATGTGCAGTGGGCATGCTTTAGGGATGGGTGTCCATGCTTTGTTGTGTCATGCAGGGCTTGGGATTGGGATGGGTGGTTTGTGTTATTAGTACATTTGTGAGGAGTTGGAGTGATAGGAGAGGGACGAGGGTGGGGGTCTGTGATAGCATGCAGGTAGGGTGGGGGATATGATAGTTAAGATTTGACTTACCAGAGTCTATTCCTCCACCGACTCCTGCGAGGCCCTCAGGACGCAGAATAGTCAAGACCTGCTCCTCCCATGTTGTTAGTTGTGGGGGAGGAGGTGGGGGTCCGCCGCCAGTCCGCTGTACTGCGATGTTGTGTCCTGAGACCACGGAACGCACCTTCCCCCGTAGGTCGTTCCACCTCTTCCTGATGTCGTCCCGATTTCTTGGGTGCTGTCCCACTGCGTTGGCCCTGTCGACTATTCTTCACCATAGCTCCATCTTCCTAGCTATGGAGGTGTGCTGCACCTGTGATCCAAATAGCTGTGACTCAACATGGACGATTTCCTCCACCATGACCCTGAGCTCCTCCTCCGAGAACCTCGGATGTCTGTGCCGTGCCATGGGGTGGTGTAGGTGATGTGTGGGGTGGTGTATGTGGTGATAAGTGTGGTGATATGCAGTGGTGTGTGGTGTTTTGTGCGTAGAAGTAGTGTGGGTGATGGTGTTGTTTGCCTGTGGCTGCTAGTTTGTGGATGGTGGTGTCTCTCTCTGGCCTTCTTTCAAATTTTCTGGTCGTAGGGGTTTGTGGGTGATGTGGGTTTGTGTTTTATATAGTATTGGGTGTGTGGGAGTGGTGTGTGTATGTGTATCAGGTGTGTGTATTTTAAATTGTCCAATGTGGTGGTGTTTTGGAGATGTGTGTGTATTTTGAGCGCGGCAGTGTGCACCGCCAATGGAATATTGCGGTTGAAAGGCCGCCGCATCGATTCATGTGTCGTGATAGCATAGGCGTATTTCTGTTGGCGTGACGGTGGAGGATTCGTTTTCGCCAGTTTATCACTGACATTTGGTGTGGCGGACTTGTGTGGGTGTCTGAATTTTGTCAGATGTCGGGATGTGGGTCATAATAGCTGTGGCGGAATTCCGCGGCCGCGGCGGTCTGTTGGCGGTCTTCTGCACGGCGGTAAGCAGCTTTTACCGCCAATGTTGTAATGACCACCTTAATCCTCCAAGAACGGCACGCGACTTGTGATAGTCAACATAAACACGAGTGCATGCTGGTGCTGCTATAGCTAACAGAAAACAAAGGGATTTGTAGAATATTAACTAGTAAGAGAAAAGATGACCCGGAAAGTATAAACGTGAGTCCTGTGACTCTGAATGAAATGTTAAAAAGGCATGCCGGCTTAGGTTATAGCCCATATGAACTGTGACCTTGGAATACTAGCAATAAAAATAAACAGAAGACCGGCAAAGCTTGAAGCTTTAGTTACAATTTATGAATGTTGTTTTAACATGCACTTCAGTAGAACGTGGTAACATTTGTTTCTCACAAATAAAAGCTTGAAAAAAACGACCGGCCATTTCGAGGAACCTACAAGAATGTGGAGTTTCATATTTTGATACATGCATGAATTAAAAGGTGGCTTTAAGTAACTCAAGAATATTTCTTGGCCATTTTAAAGACGGACTCATTGTTTTCTCTTTATACATATAGCAACGTCAATAATACACACAAAGACTGATAAATTGAGGATTAATGTTTGAAATTAATATCATTGTTGAATTTTCCTGGCACAGTGGATTCGTTCTGGGGGAATGATAGGCAATTTGTAATAAGAATACAACCGGAAGGATTGTCTATTTTATGCCCATGTAAATATACACAATATATGTCGCTGTGATCCAAGAAGGGGTATCCTATATACATGGAGTGTTGTTTCCCCTTTGATGGATTGGGAGGAAAATCTTTCAATAAGAAGCAAGTCATTTGAGGAATTAATGGTAGCCAATTCGTTCACCTTGGAGTAGTCTAGACAAGACCCACACATTACAAATCACTAATCTTGGTTTGGGAATTGACTTTATTACACAGCAATATGGAAGCAAGAGTAGCCAAAAGGGCATTAAGAGCGGAATGAGTATTTCATAAAGATAAAGCCTGCACTGCAACCACTGAAAACCCAATAGGATATACACATATGGAGGATAATCTGAAGTGGCTATATGTCAAATTTGAACGATTATTGAAAAAATAGATTTCTTAGAGTTGGGAATGTCTCACATTGGAAAAGTATATAGAGGTGGGAAGAGTGTCTAGGGGCCTGAGGATTTTCACGCTGCCGAACCAACCAGATACTAAATCAGAGATGCTGGAGGAATGGGGTGCCAATACCATGGAATGTTCGAAGAATATGATCAGTATTATTATCAAATATGCGAAGAAGGACATTGAGGAGATTGTAAAAAACATACAGGAAATAGAAGAAAAAATAACAACGTTGAACAAGGAAGAGGAAAGCAAAAAATTGAGAACTATGATGGAAAATAATCTGGAGAAATAAGAAAGGATAATAGAGGAATGAAAACAGAGAAAGTTTAGGAGGGATGAAATTGATTATGAAACTGGCAGAATTCTAACATTTGCTAAGAGATTTGAGGTATTGAAACAACAAACGAATATGGAAACTGAGAAAACAACTGTTTCCCCGGAGACATCGCTAAGTGAATCGGATGTGGAATTGAGTGAAGGAGAAGGCACATCTACGAATGTGAAGAAAGTAACTTTTTTAGACTAAATTAAACTGATCTACATGGATCAGAGAACACCGAAAGGCAGAGGCAGAGGCCAAACACGAGGAAGAGGGAAGAAATTTGGAACAAAACAAGGAAATATCAGAAAACAAGGAGGGGGCCTAGGAAAAACAAGAGGTTACCCACTGAGAAGCAAACAAAAGAACTGAGCAGTCCAATGGAATTGGAACAGGATGTAATCTTAATAGTTAATCTCTCCAACCATGAATTGACAAAAGATGAGAGAACCCTATTAAATAGGGGACTAATGTTCTGTCCTGTAAAACATTATGACTATGTAGAAACTAGAGTGGATTTATATAAATATGCACGCAAACTAAAATTGGCAAAATTCTTTGCAAAGAGTGCACCTAAAAAAGTGGTCAATAATGATGGAGGTGTGACCAGCCACAATCTGACCATTCAACAAAAATCAGATATTGAAACTGATACACAAGAGCTTAAAAAATCCCCCAGGGCGTCCAATTGTCTCGAGCTGTGTAGCACTGTATGAGAATATTTCTACTTATGTGGATTACTTTCTGGCACCATTAGTACAAAACTTGAGCAGTTATATCAAGGATACTGGTGATTTCCTGAGGATTCTTGCTGACATTGGATGGGAAGAAGGCTATAAATTGGTCACCATTGACGTGGTATCCCTCTATACATCTATTGATCACGAGATTGGATTGTAAGCAGTGCAATACTTTTTACAACAACGTGACATTAGTCAGTTGAAACACTCCCAAATGCTGTTGAAGATGATAGAACTATGTCTGAACAATAATATATTCCTATTCAATCATCAAATCTTTGCCCGAATCCGCGGGACAGCAATGGGCGTTACCTTCTCACCGAGCTATGCCAACTTGACCATGGGATGGTGGGAGAAACATGTAGCCTGGGGAGGTGAGAATGAAAAGCTAGCGGAGAAAGCTGTGATCTGGCTAAGATTTATAGATGACCTTTTTATCATTTGGAATGGGACAGAAAATGAATTTCTGCAATACTTTGAAAAACTTAATCAAAATGATATGGGCCTCCAATTTACATATAATATAAGTAAAGAATGGGTCCAGTTTTTGGATGTGATGGTATAAGTAGAGAATAATCGGATCCAGACAACTTTATTTTAGAAGGAAACTTCGACCAACAGCATTTTGCATGGAGAGAGCTTCCATCCAATGTCATTGAAAAGAAGTATACCTTATAGTGAATTTGTCAGGATAAAACGCAACTGCTCCACCGAGAGTGAAATGGAACAAAAATTCACTGAGTCGAGACAGAGATTCCTCCAAAGAAAATACAAATACAAAGAGATCAGAGCTGGGGAACTAAAAGCAAGAGCTCGAACCAGAAAGAATATATTGAACAAATAAATGTTGAAAACAACTCAGGAAGATACAACCATCAGATTTGTAATGACATACACCAAGGAGAGCAATTTGATCTCGAAAATCCTAAGAAAATATTGGGACATCATAAGAAAGGACACAGAGGTGGGAATATTGGTGGGGGAAAACCTATGGTTACCTATAAAAAAGTACCATCTCTACAGGACCTTCTGGTTAATAGCCACTTCCAGATAAAAGAACAGTCTGACTGGCTCTTGAGACAAACAATGGGTTTTGTTTGTTGTAAGAAGTGCAAATCATGCCGCATTGGGATGAACGCGAAGGAATTTGATGACTCTGGTGGTAACAAGATGATTATCAACAAAAAGATCACATGTAATTCCAACTATGTGGTATATGTAATTCAATGCACATGTGGTCTGCGTTATGTGGGCAGCACAATTTGTCCTTTAAAAAAATGCATTTTGGAACACATCAGAGCTGTGCAAAATAAGGACACAACCTATGCTATTGCAAAACACCTTATGACTCATGATGGAGCTAACTGGACAGACATGAGATTTTTTGGTATTGCGAGTGTAGATAGAAATGAAAGGGGAGGAGATAGAGAGTTACAACTGAGACGTTTGGAGTCACGGTTCATAATACAGCTCAAAACCAAAAGCCTGAGGGGTCTGAATGGGGATCAAGAACTGCATTATCATCTGTAGGTTGAGGATATATAACGCTCTTGTTAACAGTTATTAGATAAGATTACCTGTGGATGTATAAATAGAGGACATTTATTGATAAATATCAAGGAAATGATGAGGTTCGTTTAGGATGTATATGGGAATGCATGAATACAATAATAGATAAATGTACCAATCTATCATCAGGTATATACAGGAATTACAGAGGTAATTGTATCAAATAGGGTTAACAGTCCCAATAGAATAGGTTGAGAAATGGACACAATTATTGTTGTTAATAGCAATATTCTTTGCACATATTAAGTCATATAATCTGTGTAGCGTTGGGCAGATTTTGTGGTGCTGGGGAGCTTGGTTTTTAATGCACAACACTTAATTTATTTTAAATAGACTACATGTCCCACAATGCACTGATAGGTGTTATAGAAGAGACACTATAAATCGGGGACATGGAGATAGGACTAATTTACTGTGATCAAGACCAGTAGGTCGAAACGCATCAGTGGTGAAGTATGGTGATTTAATTTTGACTGCAATAAAAAGAAATAACTTCCTCCTGGAGTGCAGTGGTGAAGTTGCTTGCAACTGTTTGTTCTTGGATTTATGAGAGGAAATGGTCCATTCCTCACACCTGCACCAGCATGAAAGAGCGCGCCAGAATCAGGACCAGTTTGTTTGCATATATATATATATATATAGAGAGAGAGAGAGAGAGAGAGAGAGAGAGAGAAAGGTTTATCCCTCTGTCTGTCTCTCTCTCTATATATATATACATAAAAATAGATAGATAGATAGATAGATAGATAGATAGATAGATAGAT
Organism: Pleurodeles waltl; assembly: GCF_031143425.1. Lineage (NCBI taxonomy): Eukaryota > Metazoa > Chordata > Amphibia > Caudata > Salamandridae > Pleurodeles > Pleurodeles waltl. Next base: position 361,012,267 of record NC_090445.1, read on the forward strand.
AGATAGATAGATAGATAGATAGATAGATAGATCACTTTTTTTTTATACATGTGTGATTTCCCTGGGGGCTGACTGTAGCTCCCAGAAAAAACACACATGTATAAAAATAACAAATATGGCCCCACAGGGGGTCGGCCTTCCTGCTCGCAATTTCATTGTGATTTTATTTTACATACATTTAAAAATTAAACCCCTGGGGTGCGATTGAGGAAAGGGACAGCCCACTTGCAGGAGGGCTGACCCCTCAATTATTCCTTGGTGTCTATTTCTGGATGTCTCAGTGTAGCCACGATCCGTGTCAGGAAACCCTTTCAGGAAGGCCTTATTAGAAAGGGGAGACTCTCCCCTTTCAAATGAGGCCTCCCTGAAAGATGGGGAGGCCATTTTGGCCTTTTCCCCACCATTGTAGAGAGCGGGCTTACCTGCTCGTGTCTCTGCTCCAGTGGAGAAAATTATGATGTCAGCAGGCCTTGCGGCACGCTGACAACACATATTGAGAGATGTGGAAGAGATTCTGCATCTCCCCAAGGGTAAAAAGAATTCTTTAAAGCCCTCCCAGAAGTCAATAATTGGACAAGTGGCCGACTGAATCACCAGAGAGGGTGTGCATGTGTTGGGCAACACACAAACCAAACGGGTTAAGCTACCTTCACTACCAGTGTCGAGTATAATTAAAGGTGCATAGTTTAACGCATTGACTTCTTTACCACTTACCAAGTCAGACATGGGTTGGCCACAAATGAATAACTATTGCTTCTGGTCTCATGTAAAGGAGTTACAGCGGAGCCTTTTTGTGGATACACAGAGAAAGTGAACGTAACAACTCACTGCAGAGTTTCAAATAGCATCGCTTTGAGCAGTGTTACCAAAGATTAGCAGTTTGATGTAATAAGATGGTCTGCTAAAAATATCCGGGATTGCGTGCAACCTGAAATGAGCCAATAAGCAGGATCAAATGACATTCAAACAAGAAGGCAATGTCAAGGGTAGGATGATCAGCTCACAGACTATAGAATAAAAAATGTGGCAAGAAAGGCAGTCAGAAGCAAAGAGGAAGGGCAGGACAGTAGGTGAACGATAAAAGAGAGCCCTCTGTAATAATGTATAAAGCAGACCTCCAAGTAAAACACAAACACCTTGTAAAATATTCAGAGATAAGAGCCAAAGCACAAGTGTGAACAAAAATAAACACAGCCTAAAAAGTTAGCAAGTATCAACAGAACCACTTAGTCTTTCAGTATAGGAGCTGACAACCACTGCAAGTGAATAGGTTCACATTAAATATGCAGGCACAGCTCATCTAAAAAGCACCAAAACAATTATGACAACAGCTCGAGGAAAAGTTTCCCAGGAACCTTTTAGTACCTTTCATAGTCTTCAAATGTGCAAACCTTTGCCTGGTCTCATTCATTATATATTATAATTTAAGCAGGACACAAGTCTTAAATAGAAGTGGGGCCAAGAACCAAGTTAGGCAGTATGCAGTTGACATTCTGGTGCATGCCATTATAGCACATGACATCACAGAAAGGGCCATCAGAGGAAGTGGCATCACAAGCCATGACTTTACGACTTTACAGAAAGTGACATCTTAAGACCTCACATATATGTTTAACAGGTCTGTCATAAGAGAGCATCACAGGTATACACGCAAACATGCCTGTTTTAGGCAGAAAACTCACGCTTTTGTAGATACACATAAACCGATGTTGCCTCTTGTCAGTATAAAGCTTCCATTACCCAAGGACTGAACAAACTAACTCTGTTGCTAGCCTACCCCACTAGCCATAATAATGCATATGCAGCACTTTCCCATGAAGATTTGATTGTCTTTGCTACCTGTGCTCTCCAGAGGTGTGTTCACTCTCTTTTGCAAAGAAAGCTTACTCACCCCTACTCTCCACATAATGTATGTGTGGTTGGCCCTGCACTCATTTTCCACCAACATACAAGATAGAAGGACAGAAACAGAAGAAAGGAGAAAGAGATAGGAAAACAATGCTGAACACAGCAAAGAGGATTCAAAAATTACCAGCATGAATAGGCACATACAGAGTAATGAATGAAAAGAATTATGGCACCCTTGGCATTCAGCAATAGGATCCTAAGAACATGTTTGTGGCTCTACATTTATGTTTTTTCAAAATACACGCTCCCCCCCCAAACGTTCTCCTACACATTTAACAGTAGACATCTCTCATGTTCTTATAGATAGTATAACTATGTTTAAACCAGCTTCACATTCATCAGTGTAACCTCACAGTTGACCCTGAAATTCATACAGCCAGAATGTCCACACAAAGAATGGACCATAAATGTCAAGGTGAGAGGTATCAGCTCCACATTAAAATAACTGTAAATCACCCAATTACCAAAGATGGGAAGGAACTAGTGACAAAGGTAACTCACAAGAAAAAGGCTCATGAAATTCCAGATCCAACTAGCACTTTTAAGAAAATATTGCCCTTCAGAAGGGAATATTGCTAGACTGGACTACTCTCGCTAATAACACCTTGGCATACCCTTGACATGTTACACTGCCAACATGGCGTACTGGACTGGAGAAGGCCCGTTGGAAAGTTGATTATTGGTAAGGGTAGGTAAGTACCTACACTTCGCAATATGCTACTAACCTCCACTTAGTTCCAGTTAGGTCTCAATAAATGTAACCCAGCTCAACCCTTGGGAGCTTGGCAAAGAACAAGACTTAACTTAGGAGACCCGTGTGTAAAGCATTTAAAATCACAAAACAATAAATAGGAAAAACACAAAACACAATAAAAATGCAACACCAATTTATAAAGATAGATTATATTTTTATCTTTAAAATAATACCAAACTGATTAAAATCGGATAAGGGGAACAAGAGATATGAATTAGGTCCCCATTACAATCCTGGCGGTCGGTGTTAAAGCGGCAGTAATACTGCCAACAGGCCGTCTGTAAAAAAAACGGGATCACGACCCCGGCGGAAACCGCCAACACAGACAGCCACTTTAACACTCCGACTGCCACGGTGGTAGAAACAAACACCGCAGCGGTAACTGCCAACAGAAAGCCGGAAGACAAAGTACCGCCCACTGTATTGCAAGGCACCAATCCGCCAGCTTTTCCGGGGCAGTACCAACGCCATCAAAAGCACAGAGGAAACAATATGTGGAACGGAAACCACTCACCTCTCAACACCCAACGAGGAACCAGGATGCCATGGAGCCCGAGTTACAGGTGTTAACAATGTTGGTTTACCTCTTCTCTTACCAGGAACATCAAAGACAGTGGCGACGACCATGGTGAGTACTACTCCTAGCACACAGGGGAGGGAGGGAGAAAAAAGAGAGTGACACACACACGCAACACACAACACCCCTTCCCCCACCCTCACCCCCAACACCATATACACAAATACATACATCAACATTACATTTACACCCCGTCGCCCCCTGGAAGAACGCAAGGACCAAATGAAATGATTGTAACAAGTGTAATCATCGAAAATCCAGATTGGGAAACAGGTCTGTAAAAGATCAATATATACAAATATGTACAGCAACTACACAAGTCCGGATAGTGTTCCATTGATTGCGCGTGGACCAGTGGCCCCAAAATGCGTGGGCGAAGCCCAAACAACACCTGCCTCAAAACGGAGAGAACACTGCAGGGGCATCAGGTCGAAAATAAACAGGCACCTCAGGGGGAAGTGGTGGTGGGCACCTCAGCCGGATGATGGGACGACGCCACTGTTCCATGAGGGTCCACTGATTGGTCCTGGGGAGTGCAAAGCCACAGTCTCACAAGTATCTCAAGTGGGTGGTTTGCCCACTGATTGGTCCTGGGGAGTGCAAAGCCACAGTCTCACAAGTCTCTCAAGTGGGTGTTTTGCCCACTTATTGGTCCTGGGGAGTGCAAAGCCACAGTCTCTCTAGTGGATGCTGTTCTCCACTGGTTCTGGAGGGGGCTTTGTGCCCAGAGTGCTTCATCCTGCCAAGGACTGGGGTAGTGGATGCTTTTCTCCACTGGTTCTGGAGGGGGCATGGTGCCCAGAGTGCTGCACATGGTGTGTGGCAGTTCCCATTCCCTCACCTGGGTGTGTGAGCCACGAAATTTTCTGGGAACAGGTAGCATGATACTCCATGGAGGCAGAGACACACTCCACCCTGTGGTGACTTTGCCTGCCAACTGCTGGTACTGCCAGTGCTGGTTGTGGTGCCTCATGTAGTCTGTGCAGGGTCCAGGACGTCTCCTGCAGCCTCGGACGGCTGCCCACTGGGAATGATGTTCATGTCGGCTGTGGTGGCACTGTCTGAGTACGTCACGGGGCAGGTGGTGGTGTTTGCGACAGTGTCTGTAGCATAGATGCTGCCGGTGGTACATGTTTCAGCACCTGTGGAGGGAGACAGCAGGACGTCTCCTGCAGCCTCGGACGGCTGCCCACTGGGGATGATGCTGGGAATTGTTGCAGAGGCAGCAGATGTGCAGGTGGCAGTGTAGGTGGTGGTGCATGTGGTCGTAGTGGCGGCATTGGCCACCGCCGTACAGGTTGCTGTTCTGTTTTGCAGAAGGGGTGAAACCAGTCCCTCACCCGGAGGCTCCGTGCCCTGAGCTGAATTCCCTTTAGCCTTGTGTCCCTTCCCCACCTTGGAAGTTGTTGCTGGGACCTTGGCACTGTCCTCTTTTGTCTTGGATGAGGCCTTGCTGGGTGGTTGGTGCGGCTTTTCCCCACAGCATGTGGGCCCCTTCTTCACCTTGGCAGGTGGCGGAATAGGGTAATCCGTGGCCTCACAAGGTGGCACACTGGCCCTGATGGGTGCCGCCCGCGATGTTACTGGACTTGCAGGGACCACAGTGCTTGAGGATTTGGTGGCTGAGGTGCTGGGCTGGGATCTGGACATCCTGGCCCTAGGGGAAGGACGGGGGAGGTGTAGGGAAGAGGTCAATGTTAGCCAGGAAAGGATTTTTAGACACACTGTCACGGGAAGATGGAGGGGGTTTGGGAGTGGAGGAAGAGGTAGTGGTTGTAGGAGGTGTACGTCTGCTGAGTTTGGGTGAGGGTGCATGGGCTGGAGGCTGTTGTGAGGTGGATTGATGTTGAGTGAGTGTGTGCCTGCATTTGTGTACTTTGGGAGGAGGGCTCACAGACACACTGGGAGAGGACACAGGGGACGTGTGCATGGTAGTGGGGGTGGAGATTGCATGTGAGCGGTGTGTGGTGATGGGCGTGCTGGTGATGGAGGTTGTGGCTGAGGATGTAGAGCATGCAGGTGTGAGTGGAGACGAGACTGGGAGGGAGGAGTGGGACACAGTGGAGGCAGTGGATGTTGGTGTGTCTGCATGGGGATGGTGCTTGTGTGAGTGCCTGTGGGATGTGTGGTGCTTATGTTTGCCATGTCCACTCTTGTGTGTTGATGAGTGTGCATACTGGTCTGAATATGTGCTTGGGATAGGCTGAGGTACAGGGGAATGGGTATGGGTATTGGAAGTTGGAGGGGGAGGCTGGACACAGGAACAATGTTTGCCATCAGTGCTGAGGCCGGAGCCTGGAATGCTCTCTGTTCGGCTGCCACACCAGAATTAATGCCCTCCAGGTATGCATTTGTTTGTTGCAAATGCCTCTCGACACCCTGGATGGCATTCAAAATGGTAGACTGCCCAACAGTGACGGATCTCAGGAGGTCAATAGCCTCCTCACTGAGGGCAGCAGGGCTGACAGGGGCAGGCGCTGAGATGCCTGGGGCGAAGGTGATGCCCACCCTCCTGGGTGAGCGGGCACGAGAAATACGCTGAGGGGCTGCTGGGAGGGCGGTGCTGGCGGGGGGTGGCGGATGTACCTGTTGATGCGGTGGGCACAAAGGTGTCCACCATTGCAAGGGAGATCCCATCAGAGGAGGAGTCGGTGTCGCTGGTGTCTCCCCCTATCCCTGTTGTGGAGTTCCCCTCGTCCTCCGTCCCACTGGTGCCTTCAGACTCCGTACATTCACCCTCCTGGGCCATGTGGGTTGCAGCTCCCTCCTACTTTGGTGCCATTGCTCCTCCGCCAGATAATGCTAGTACACACAGGGACAGGGTGACAAAACAAAAAGAAGAGGAAAGACAGAAGAGACACATGGTCAATGCCTGCAACAACACCACTGTTGGTGGACACAACACACAGGGAGCAGCCCTATACACTAGCCCATGCACTAACAGTTCAGGGGAAAATCACATGCCCATAGGGGACTGTGCCTAGACCAATTTGATCCACACCTGGGACCCACAGGAGCCTGACTAGGTGTAGAGGGACACTACCACTTTTGGGTTTGGAGTGGCACTGAGCCTGCCTAACAATGGATCTACACTGGCACGTTTGCCCTGGCCTAGGGGAACCCACAACCCACTTCCCCCACCCAGAAACCTCATAAAGTGCACAGAGTCAGCTGAATGGGACTGTACTCACCCCCTTGTGGCTGCTGTGATGCCCTCAAGCGCCCATCCAACTCAGGATATGCCACCGCCAGGATCCGGTACATTAGTGGGGCCACGTTGGGAGGCAATCCCCAGCTGGTCCTCCGCCGTCTTCTTGCTCCAGTTGCGCAGGTCCTCCCATCTTTTGCAGCAGTGGGTGCTCTGTCTATGATAGACCCCCATGGTCCTCACTTCCTTAGCGATGGCACACCAAATACCCTTCTTCTGGTGGGCGTTGACCTAGAGGAAAAGTGCAGTAAGAATGGATTATACTCCCCCGTCCGGTTCTTCTTACTCATTGGCCACAACCTCCCACCCTGACCCACGAACACATACAGGACCATCCTCACATGCTGGCCTCTGCCCCCGTATCTTCCATCCATGCCACTCCATACATTCATGTCCCATCCATCATGCTCACAGTGTATTCACCTGTTTGTCTGGAGGACCGTAGAGTAGCGTGTACTGGGGGAGGACCCCAGCCACCAGGTTGTCCAACGCCCCTGCAGTGAAGACAGGGGTCCTTTCCCCAGACACTGCAGCCATTTTAACTAACAGACTCAGGTCACATCAGTACTTGCAGTGTAGGTCCTTTCCTGTTGAAGGTCAGGTATCAAGTGAGTGAACAGATAGAAAATGGCGGTCACATCCGCGGCAGTGTATACCGCCACCGCCGGCGTACATCGTCATTGGCTCCTGGAACCCATAGGGCACAATGATGACCAATGCTGATTTGCACTGAGGTCTTCATCCGCCTACCGCGACACCGCACAACGCCAGCACAGTTACCTCATTTCCCCTTGTTCCTCTTTACAGGTCAGGCAGCCGCCATTTCAGGGAAGCACATGGCTGGGTAACTAACTGCATCACAGCACTTTTGGGCAGGAATATGGACAGACAGCCCAACACACCGATTACATCACGATTGTTCTAAACACCCTAGTGCAAGCTATGTGGTGTATGACCCTCTGCTCACCCTTCTCCTCCAAAGGGCACGTCCGCTGGGGCAGATAATGAGATGGCGTCATCCTCCGGTATACAGACCCCTGGTGGACCTGTCGACAATGGAAGACAGACACATCATTATCACCTACAGACTTGATCGTGCCACAATCTATGAACTGTGTGCCCAGTTGGAGCCAGACCTGATGTCAGCTATCCGCCATCCAACAGGAATCCCCCCTCTAGTGCAGGTCCTGTCAGTACTCCATTTCCTGGCCAGTGGATCTTTTCAGACAACAGTGGCCATGGCATCAGGGATGTCACAGCCAATGTTCTCTAATGTGTTGTCCAGAGTGTTGTCTGCCCTGCTGAAACACATGTGCAGCTACATCGTTTTCCCTCAGGTGGAGGATTTGCCCACAGTGAAAGGTGACTTCTATGCCCTGGGACATATCCCCAACATTATTGGTGCCATTGATGGTACACATGTGGCATTTGTCCCCCCCCTGCAGGAATGAACAGGTGTACAGAAACCGCAAAAGCTACCATTCCATGAACGTGCAGATGGTGTGTTTGGCAGACCAGTGCATCTCTCATTTGAATGCCAAGTATCCTGGCTCAGTGCATGATGCTTACATTTTGAGGAACAGCAGCATCCCTTATGTGATGTGGCAACTCCAGAGGCACTGTGTGTGGCTAATAGGTGAGCCAAAGGTCCCAACACAGTTGACATAGGTGTCTGGGTATGGGAGAGTCCCTAATGGTCTAACAGTTTGTCCCTCAATATTTGCAGGTGACTCTGGTTACCACAACCTGTCCTGGCTACTGACCCCAGTGAGGAATCCCAGGACAAGGGCAGAGGAACGCTACAATGAGGCACATGGGCAAACTAGGAGGATAGTTGAGCGGACTTTCGGCCTTCTGAAGGCCAGGTTCCGGTGCCTCCATCTGACAGGTGGCTCCCTATACTACTCACCGAAGAAGGTGTGCCAGATCATCGTTGCATGCTGTATGTTGCACACCTGGCTTTGCGATGCCAGGTGCCTTTTCTGCAGGAGGATGGGCCTGATGTTGGTCTTGTGGCAGCTGTAGAGCCTGTGGACAGGGAAGAAGAGGAGGCAGAATAAGATATAGACAACTGAAACAACATGATCATGCAATACTTCCAGTGAGACACAGGTAAGAAACTGGCACTGCTCCTCTCATATCATACTACTGTAGGACATTGCATGAACCTGCCTTTTTACCTCTGTGTATGGACCCTGACATTTCACTTTGGCTTTCCATTTCACAGATCTGGGTACTACTGTCTGCCTTCTGCTATGTTTACTGATGCCCAACAACTGTCGAACATTGGTATGTGAAAATGAACATTGGCATTGCTATTTTTCTGAGAGGTTGCAATTACACACTTGTGAAAGTACAGACTGACTCCAGATTGATTTGAGATTCAAGGGTGTTTATTTTGGTGCTAATAAGTGGAGGGGGATGTGCAATGGGCTGGGGTGAAGGTGGAGGAATGTCCATGGTAGAGTCCAGTCTATTGGTATCACAGGTGCATTGTCCAAGGGGGCATAGGAAGTGGAGTAATGGCAGTTCAAGATTGTCAGGGTGACATAGTGGAACAAAAAGGTGACAATCAGGAGAGTCTTATTTCCTGGCGGGGGTCTTGGCAATGTTCTCTGTCTTGTTTCTGGATCTCAGGGACCATTTGCGGGCTGGTTCGCCTTCTGCAGGGGGTGGGGTGCTAGTGGCCTGTTGGTCCTGTGGTGGGGCCTCCTGTCTGACAGGCTAGTTGGTGTGCCACTGTGTCCCTTATGGTGTTGGCCATGTCTGCCAGCACTCCTGCAATGGTGACCAGAGCGGTGTTAATGAACTTCAAGTCCTCCCTGATCCCCAGGTACTGTTCCTCCTGCAGCCACTGGGTCTCCTGAAACTTAGCCAGTCCCGTGCCCATTGTCTCCTGGGAATGATGGTATGCTCCCATGATGTTGGAGAGTGCCTCGTGGAGAGTGGGTTCCCTGGTCCTGTCCTCCCCCTGTCGCACAGCAGTGTTCCCAGTTTCCCTGTTATCCTGGGGGTTGTGGGTAATGTGGGTGTGTGTTTTATAGTGGTGTGAGTGTGTGGGTGTGGTGTGTGTATGTGTATCAGGTGTGTGTATTTTGAATTGTCCAATGTGGTTGTGTTTTGTAAATGTGTGTGTATTTTGAGTGCGGCGATGTGTACCGCCAATGGATTACCGCGGTTGAAAGACCTCCGAGTTGCTTTGTGGGGCGAAATAGTGTGGGCGTAGTTCTGTTGGAGTGACGGTGTAGGTTTTGCTACCGCCAGTTTATCACTGACCTTTGGTGTGGCGGACTTGTGTGGGTGTCTGTATTGTGGCGGATTACGAGATTGGGTCATAATCCCTGTAGCGGATTTCTGCCACGGTATCTTGACGGCTGTCAGCACAGCGGTAAGTGGGATTTACCACCAGGGTTGTAATGAGGGCCTTAAATGGCCCGATTCACAGAATCGGACTGGTTGCGACAGGAAAAAAACATTTTGGTAACTACAGAGCTTATTTTGCAATTCGGTAGTCTATTTACCAAAATCACAAAATAGGTTTGCGAGTCACAATTAGGAAGGGGCGAACTCTCCCTAATTGCGAGTCACAATGCGATGTAGGATTGTTTTGTGACCATAAATGGGGTCACAAAACAATTGCAGTTAGCACCAGTTTCAAACTGGTGCTAACCCATTCGCAAACGGGAAGGGGTCCCCATGGGATCTCTTCACCTTTGTGAATGGAAGCAAAAATATTTTTCAAAGCAGGCAGTGGTCCCCCGGGCCACTGCCTGCCCTGAAAAAATGAAAGAAAATATTTCATTTTTGTTTTTGAAATGCATCACATTTTCCTTAAAGGAGAACGGGCTGCATTTCCTTAAAAAAAACTGCTTTATTTAAAAGCAGTCACAGACATGGTGGTCTGCTGACCCTAGCAGGCCACCATCCCTGTGGGTGCCACCATTCCAAATGGGGTCGCAAATTGCAACCTACCACATGACTATTCATGAGGTAGGTCAATTGCAATCCCATCGGGAATTGCAAACAGTGTAAAGTATACTGTTGTACATCCGTTTTTCTGACTCGCTAAGACTCGCAGTTTCTGAGTCGCAAAACCAGATCTTTGTACATGTGGCCCAAAGTCCAGAGGTCCGGCCACCCATGAGGTAGCACTGTTACACTTACTTTCAGAAGTGTTTCTTGATTCAGGAAAGTGGCCCACGGCACCAGCCAAGGGTTCAGAGGCTCTGGTTTGCCTCTTGGCATCTGGGACTACAACTCCCACAGTGCACCTCTTCAACTTATGGAGTTGCTCCAAACGTCTCTAAACTTGTGAGTCTTCTTCCAGGAGTCCTTTTTGGGTACTTGAAGTGTCCACAACTTGATTCAAGGTTCCAGCATAATCAAGAGGGCATCTAATTGTCTGGGGTTGCAGGAAATGGGGGAGGTCCTGAGCAACTCCAAATGTTCTTCCTGCCTTTAAAGACCAGTTTGGCCGCTCTCCCCTTATCCTGCTTCCCCATCTACTGAGGCAGATCTCCTCCACCAGGCAGAACCTTTGTGTTCAACCCAGGCCACTTCACACCTCATCAAGGCAGCCTGGCCCAGCTGCCAGAGGCTGGCCAATCAGAGAAGGGCACCACAGAATTGAAGTTGGCAACTTTCATGTAGAGTTTTAAAACTCTTTACCTGAACTAGTTATATTAAAACCAACAATAGCATGTTCTGATACCTAAATGGGGACTTTGTTAATTAAAATTAAGTGTCCCCATTTTAGCATATGAGGCCATTCACTACAGTGGGGGGAACAAATGTGGCGGTTTTACCTCATCAGGGTAATAAAACAAATTCTATAAGGTCCCTGTTTATAGTTACATGGCACCTATGACTAGGGGCACATAAGGCACACCTTTGGGGTGACTTGTATGTAAAAATAAGGTAGTCTGAGACTTTGGAAGAACTTTTAATTCCAAAGTTGAAATTGCATATAACATTATTTTAAAAGTAGCCAGCAAGGCAGACCTGCCTTTAAAATTTCACTGGGCACCTCAGCAGTGCACCTATGGGGGCACTGTAGGAAAGTACCATCTTGCCTAGCATGTTACCCCCATTTTTCACTGTATATATGTTGTTTTAGTTGTATGTGTCACTGGGACCCTGCCAGCCAGGGCCCCAGTGCTCATAAGTGTGCCTGAATGTGTTACCTGTGTAGTGACTAACTGTCTCACTGAGGCTCTGCTATCCAGAACCTCAGTGGTTATGCTCTCTCATTTCTTTCAAATTGTCACTAACAGGCTAGTGACCAATTTTACCAATTTACATTGGCTTACTGGAACACCCTTATAATTCCCTAGTATATGGTACTGAGGTACCCAGGGTATTGGGGTTCCAGGAGATCCCTATGGGCTGCAGCATTTCTTTTGCCACCCATATGGAGCTCTGACAATTCTTACACAGGCCTGCCACTGCAGCCTGAGTGAAATAACGTCCACGTTATTTCACAGCCATTTACCACTGCACTTAAGTAACTTATAAGTCACCTATATGTCTAACCTTTACCTGGTAAAGGTTAGGTGCAAAGTTACTTAGTGTGAGGGCACCCTGGCACTAGCCAAGGTGCCCCCACATTGTTCAGGGCAAATTCCCCGGACTTTGTGAGTGCGGGGACACCATTACACGCGTGCACTACACATAGGTCGCTACCTATGTGTAGCTTCACAATGGTAACTCCGAATACGGCCATGTAACATGTCTATGATCATGGAATTGCCCCCTCTATGCCATCCTGGCATAGTTGGCACAATCCCATCATCCCAGTGGTCTGTAGCACAGACCCTGGTACTGCCAAACTGCCTTTTCAGGGGTTTCACTGCAGCTGCTGCTGCTGCCAACCCCTCAGACAGGTTTCTGCCCTCCTGGGGTCCAGCCAGGCTTGTCCCAGGATGGCAGAACAAAAGACTTCCTCTGAGAGAGGGTGTTACATCCTCTCCCTTTGGAAAATGGTGTGAAGGCAGGGGAGGAGTAGCCTCCCCCAGCCTCTGGAAATGCTTTCATGGGCACATTTGGTGCCCATTTCTGCACAAGCCAGTCTACACCGGTTCAGGGACCCCTTAGCCCTGCTCTGGCGCGAAACTGGACAAAGGAAAGGGGAGTGACCACTCCCCTGACCTGCACCTCCCCTGGGAGGTGCCCAGAGCTCCTCCAGTGTGCTCCAGACCTCTGCCATCTTGGAAACAGGTGCTGCTGGCACACTGGACTGCTCTGAGTGGCCAGGGCCAGCAGGTGACGTCAGAGACTCCTTCTGATAGGCTCCTTCAGGTGTTGCTAGCCTATCCTCTCTCCTAAGTAGCCAAACCCTCTTTTCTGGCTATTTAGGGTCTTTGCTTTGGGGAATTCCTTAGATAACGAATGCAAGAGCTCATCAGAGTTCCTCTGCATCTCTCTCTTCATCTTCTGCCAAGGAATTGACTGCTGACCGCGCTGGAACCCTGCAAAACTGCAACAAAGTAGCAAAGACAACTACTGCAACTCTGTAACGCTGATCCTGCCGCCTTCTCGACTGTTTTCCTGGTGGTGCATGCTGTGGGGGTAGTCTGCCTCCTCTCTGCACTAGAAGCTCCAAAGAAATCTCCAGTGGGTCGACGGAATCTTCCCCCTGCTACCGCAGGCACCAAAGAACTGCATCACCGGTCCCCTGGGTCTCCTCTCAGCACGACCAGCGAGGTCCCTTGAATCCAGCAACTGTGTCCAAGTGACTCCCACAGTCCAGTGACTCTTCAGTCCAAGTTTGGTGGAGGTAAGTCCTTGCCTCCTCACGCCAGACTGCATTGCTGGGAACAGCGACTTTTGCAGCTACTCCGGCCTCTGTGCACTTCCAGCGGAAATCCTTTGTGCACAGCCAAGCCTGGGTCCACGACACTCTAACCTGCATTGCATGACTTTATAAGTTGGTCTCCGGCGACGTGGGACTCCTTTGTGCAACTTCAGGTGAGCACCGTTTAACTCTTCTTTGTAGTGCCTGTTCCAGCACTTCTGCGGGTGCTGACTGCTTCTGAGAGGGCTCCTTGTCTTGCTCGACGCCCCCTCTGTCCCCAGACACAATTGGCGACATCCTGGTCCCTCCTGGGCCACAGCAGCATCCAAAAACCCTAACTGCACAATTTGCAGCTAGCAAGGCTTGTTGGTGGTCTTTCGGTGGGAAAACACTTCTGCACGACTCTCCATGGCATGGGGGATCCATACTCCAAAGAGAAAGTCTCTAGCCTTTGTCGTTCCTGCAGAATCCTCAGCTTCTACTGTCCAGTAGCAGCTTCTTTGTACCCTCAGCTGGCATTTACTGGGCATCTGCCCATCTCCGACTTGCTTGTGACTTTTGGACTTGGTCCCCTTGTTCCACAGGTACCCTCGACTGGAAATCCATCGTTGTTGCATTGCTGGTTTGTGTCTTTCCTGCAGAATTCCCCTATCACGACTTCTATGTCCTTTGGGGAACTTTAGTGCACTTTGCACTCACTTTTCAGGGTCTTGGGGTGGGCTATTTTTCTAACCCTCACTATTTTCTATTAGTCCCAGCGACCCTCTACAAGGTCACATAGGTTTGGGGTCCCTTCGTGGTTCGCATTCCACTTTTGGAGTATATGGTTTGTGTTGCCCCTATCCCTATGTGTTCTCATTGCATCCTATTGTAACTATTCATTGTTTGCATTGTTTTCTAAGACTATACTGCATATTTTTGGTATTGTGTACATATATCTTGTGTATATTTGCTATCCTCATACTGAGGGTACACTCTGAGATACTTTGGCATATTGTCATAAAATAAAGTACCTTTATTTTTAGTATATCTGTGTATTGTGTTTTCTTATGATATTGTGCAAGTGACACTAGTGGTACTGTAGGAGCTTCACTCGTCTCCTAGTTCAGCCTAAGCTGCTCTGCTAAGCTACCATTATCTATCAGCCTATGCTGCTAGACACCCTATACACTAATAAGGGATACCTGGGCCTGGTGCAAGGTGTAAGTACCCCTTGGTACTCACTTCAAGCCAGTCCAGCCTCCTACAGGCACTACCTATGCTGGGGTCCCTAAACCTATATTCCCTGCCATATACTAGGGACTTATAGGTAGCTTCACATAGCCAATTCTAATTAGCCTAATTTGCATACTGATTTCACACAGAGCACAGGCCCTGAGACTGTTTAGCAGTACCCAGGGCACCATCAGAGTCAGGAAAACACCAGCAAAAAAGTGAAAAATAGGGGCAAAAAGTTTGGGGCCCTCTGCAATCAAGCCTGTTTTCTCACAAGGCCTATTTGTCCTTCTTGTTTACAGTAACACTGACCTGTGGGGTTGCCTGTTTACTCTAAACTCACCCTGAAAGAGCCAGCCCTATTTAAGCACACATGGTCCTTCATTTCATACATAGCATAACTCTGAAATACATTGGGGGTCATTCTGACCCCGGCGGTCATGGACCGCCGGGGCCAGGGTTGGCGGGAGCACCGCCAACAAGCTGGCGGTGCCCCGCAGGGCATTCTGACCGCGGCGGTTTTGCCGCGGTCAGAAGTGGAAAACCGGCGGTCTCCCGCCGGTTTTCCGCTGCCCTAAAGAATCCTCAATGGCGGCGCAGCTCGCTGCGCCGCCATGGTGATTCTGACACCCCATACCGCCATCCTGTTCCTGGCGGCTCTGCCGCCAGGAACAGGATGGCGGTATGGGGGTGTCGTGGGGCCCCTGGGGGCCCCTGCAGTGCCCATGCCAATGGCATGGGCACTGCAGGGGCCCCCGTAAGAGGGCCCTACTTTGTATTTCAGTGTCTGCTTTGCAGACACTGAAATACGCGACGGGTGCCATTGCACCCGTCGCACCTTCCCACTCCGCCGGCTCAATTCTGAGCCGGCGTCCTCGTGGGAAGGCTGTTTTGCACTGGGCTGGCGGGCGGCCTTTTGGCGGTCGCCCGCCAGCCCAGTGCAAAACCCAAAATACCCTCAGCGGTCTTTCGACCGCGGAGCGGTATTTTGGAGGGGGGAACTCTGGCGGGCGGCCTCCGCCGCCCTCCAGGGTGAGAATCACCCCCATTGTGTTGTTATACAGTACATTGCAAATTTGGCAGCAATGCTGCAGTAGGTATGTGAAAAAGGCAAAAAACAATACCACCCATACCCGGAAGGGTAACAACTTGGCAAAATTTAACAATGCTATATCTAGTGCTTTTGAATTTCCAGTGCTACAAAAAAAGCAGCTCGTCTTCCTTTCAAGGAAAACAGCTCTTCAATATTTAGGTCTCATTACGGATTTGGTGGTCTGCGTATCGCCATAGCGGCGGTTGCTCCGCCTCCAGGCTGGTGGTGCAGATCTCCATATTATGACAATGGTGGTCTCCCCAACGGAACACAGCCAGTTCACCGCCAGTACTGCCAGTGCAGAGCAGCCACCCCGGATGGCAGTAGGCATCTCCAGGACGGCGGGGACCATGTTTCTGACGAGCATATTACGACGTTGCACACCACCAGGATTTCCGGCTCAGTCGCACTGCCACCAAAAATCCTAGCGGAACCGAACGCAATGAAAGGAGACACTCAGCTTCAGGAACACAGACATGTTCGGAGCCACCATAGAATCATAACTTGAAGTCTTCCGATTGCTCCTGATCACCCTGTGTCTCCAGAACCAGCGTTGACAAAGACAACCACAACTGTAAGTACACCCACCTAGCACACACTGGAGGAAAAAGTATTAGAACACCCGCACTCACAACACACACATTAGGGATGGCTAGTGATTGCCACACACACACTCAACCACACACCCACACCAAGAAACAAATACCCACACACACACACAACCGTACACACAAAAAACGCACATGAACAATACACACCACGGCCAACACACACATGCCATACGCACCCCACCCCTGCACACACATCACCACCACAGGCTAACACACATGCACAACACCACCAACTCACACAATATCACAATCAGAACTACACAAATGCTTTGCCAACTCATAGAACTGCACACTGACACATGACAACACATACTGACTTCAACATGCAAAGACTACTCACAATCAATCAACAACAACACACACCCATACAACGTACCAAATGTCACACCATGCCCACACAACATACAACGCATATGATATAGCCATCACCACACACACGGAGGCACACACAACAACCACACAATGGCACACAACACCACCACAATACATCACACTACTTACAATGTACAACTCTGCAACACACATGCATGGAGCTATACAATCATATCACAGACACAAAGCACACCAATAGCAGCAGGACCAATGCTAGGACCACACACACATGCAGCCCAGGTACAACAGCTAGCACAACCAATATATGCAACTCACACACACACAAACCAAATCTCACAAACACAACACATCCATGTCGAAGGAAAGGCAGGACAAGTATGTTTCCATCAATACCAAAAGCAGGTTGGTCCAGATGTAATACAATAAGTGCAGTATGTCAAATAAACTATATAAAAAATGAGGCCACTGGCCAGTCCATAGTCAATTGTGGCCATAGCACATATGGCACAACACAGTGCCCCAACGTGACTCCTGACTGCAAAGTGACCTCCACTGTGTAGGGGCATCAAGGGGGCAGGAAGGCATTTTGGTGGTGTTTGGGGGGTTGGTGGTGGGGGGAGTCTGGGCTTGGGTGGGGGGTCCTTGGGTTTGGGTTTGGGCAGGGGGCCTTGGGTTTGGGTTTAGAAGGAGGATCCTTAGCATTTGCCTTGGGAGGAGGGATCTTGGGTGTGGGAGGGTCGACTTCTTGGCAGGGGTAGGGGCATGGGCAACACCTGGGGTGACAAGAGAGGAAGGGAGGTGGAAGGGCCGGACTTGAGGAGGGACACAGGGTGCTTGAGGGAACCATGGGGTGGGGGAGGGTTACGGAGTAGGGAAAACTAATAAAGGAAACGTTTCTTTAGGAAACAAGGGCAGACATGGGAAAAACATTTGGGAGTGGAGGGAGAGGGAGTGATTTTAAAGATGTGTTTTTGTCAGTGTCTTGGGTGTAGGTGTTTGCATGGATTAAATGTGTGTGATGGGTGTCTGTTGGGTAATTGCAGGCATTTTGGTGTCTTGGGAGGAGGGGGATGGAGGTGCTGGGAGATGCCATGCTGGATGGGTGGCTCTCTGTTGGGGTGGTGTCTGCAGGTATGGTACATGTGCTGCATGTGGGGGTGTCAATGGTTGTGGTGAGTGCGCATATGGTGGGTCAGGTGGATGTATGCAGGACTGTTATTGTGCTGACTGTGGGTATGATGGGACATGTGGCTGGATCAGGGAGTATTGGTTTTGTGCCAGCAGGTGTGAGAGGTATAGTGTTGGTAATGGAGGAGGTGGTGGAGCCAGTGCAGGGAGTGGATATTGTTGTGTCTGCAGGTGGGTGTTGTCTGTGTGCATGCCGGTGGTGGGTCTTGTGGTGACTGGGTTTGTCACTGCGAACAGTGTCTGTTGAGGTGGATGAATACCTGTGTGAATGTGTGACCTGGATGGGTGTAGTGAGAGGGGTTTGGGTTTGTGAAGAGGTAGGTGGAGGGGGGAAGGGAGACCAAGGGACACTGGCTGTTGTTAGGGAGGAGGCCAGAGCCTGAAAGGATCTCTGCAGGCCAGCCAGGGCACTGTGAATGTCTTCCAGGAACACATTGCCAGAGGTGCCTCCAGCGAAGGAGACACCCACCCTCCTAGGTAGCAGGCAGGGGCAACTTGGTAGGGAGCTCTAGGTAGGGCGGTGCTAGTAAGGCGGATGGTGGACAATGATGTTCCTGGGGTTGTCCCATATTGGTCTCCCTCTGCCAGGAATTGTCCATTGGAGGAGGAATCTGAAAATGATGTGATCGATCTGGCGTCCCCCGTGGCACTTCCACACCCTCTGTCCCACTGGGTTCCTCTGCCTGGCTGGTATCAGCCTCCTGGGTCCCATGGGCTGCTGCTTCCCCACTCGCCTGTGCCCCTTCTCCTCCACTTGATGATGCTGATGCACTCCTGAGTGAAGGCTGGGGCCCTATCACCTGCAGGATGTGTCATGGTGGCTCCCAGGCTCAGTACACAGCAGCTCACGTCATAGAGGTCTTGCTTGCAGGAGAGTCAGGAGTCAAGTGAGCTAGGTGGCAGAAAATAGTGGTCACGGCCGCCACGTACATGACCGTCACCATCAATGGTGATCATCATTGGCCCCCATCTCTCATAGGCAGCAATGTAATCCAATGAGGAGTTGGACGGCGGTTGCGACCGCCTACCGCCATGATGACATATGTCGGCAGAATTACGTCACTTCCATCTGTCCAGTGCACGCAGGACAGGCGGCTACCATTTTAGGCACATTTAATGGTTTGTAAAGTAAAAATAAGTGAGTCATGCTAGACATGTGTTCAGAATGCTGTGTAGGCCTATGTTCTGCCATCATGGCTGGGCCCATACATGTGCCATTCATGCGGCAATGGTGTTTGATGGGGGGATGTCAATTCCAGTGCATGTCCAGCGACTCGGTGCCTCATAGGCAGTGTAACCATATAGGGCACTGCCATTAGTGCATACATGACCCATGCTGAGGAAATATGCACCTTTAACATGGAACATTACACATGTTAAGAGTGTGACATGCTGTTGGTCAGTGCCTGCAATGGGCAGCAAGAATGGTTAACATGGCAAATATGGTAGGTGGCAACTGTTGGGGCATGTCTATAGTGTTTGTTGTGTGCAACAAGGATAGTGTCAGCTAGCATGTGTAGAGTGCTCATAAAATTGTACATTCCCTACCTCTCTATCCTAGATACCCTGTAATGGGGAGAATGAGACATACACCAGTGTCCCGCCTCCTAGTAGACCTTGCTACCCTGTAAGAGAGACATATCATCCAGACCTATAATCTGAATCCTCAGACCATAATGGATCTATTTACCCAGTTGGAGCCAGATCTATTGCCTGCCATATATAATCCCTATACCATCCCTCCCTGTGCTCCCTGTGCTAAACTTCCTTGCCTCAGGCTCATTCCAGATTACAGTGGGCTTGGCAGCAGGGATGTCACAGCCCATGTTCAGTGCTGTGTTGAAAGATGTACTGTTTGCTTTACTGATACACCTGGACAGCTACATCAGGTCCCCCCAACATGTGGATATTGCCTACTGCTAAGGCTGATTTCTATCATACTGAACGCATCCCTCATGTGATGGGGCCATAGATGGAACCCACATTGCTTTGGTCCATCCCAGGGCCAATGAACAAATCAATAGGAACAGGAAAAACTACTACTCTATCAATGTACGGGTGGTGTGTCTCGTGAACCAGTACATCTCCCAAGTGACGGCCAAGTTTCCTTGACTTGTCATGACTCCTTCATTCTGAGGAACAGCAATGTCCCACTCATGATGGCACAACTAAAGTGAGAGAGAGCTTGGCTCATTGGTATGTATGCATTAAGATGTGTGTCACTGTAATGTCAACTGTCATTCCATTCTGCCCTGTGCCTCTACCGGTATTGTAACAGGTCCTATGTTTGTGCACACAGGTGACTCTGGCTATCCTAACCTTCCCTGGCCGTTGGCACCAGTGAAGTATCCTGCCACAGATTGGGAACACCATTTCAATGAGGCCCACGGCAGGACAAGGCATGTTATTGAAAGAACTTTTGGCCTACTGCAGGCCAGATTCTGGTGCCTCCACGTCTCTGTAGGTGCCTTCCCCTACACTCCACAAAAGATATGCCAGATGATAATTGCCTGCTGCATGCTACACAATCTAGCACTGAGACGTCAGATTCCATTACTGGCTGATGAGGAGACATCTGGACCACTGGCTGATGATGGTGACATGCAAAATGATGAGGAGACTAAGCTGATCAATCATTACTCCCAGTAACATACAGGTCTTTTGTGTGTGTGTAGTGTAAGGCCTTTTATTTCCAAATTGCTTTCTGACAGTGCTCCTCCTGTTCAGGTACATCAGTGGAGATGTTCAGTGTACCTATCCCTCAGTCTGACTTGTGGTGGGAGACAGATTGCCTATCAGGAGCTGTATTACAGATGTTATTTCTCTGACAAGTGTTGACAATGCAGGTTGCTAGGTTTTCCTATGTTTAGGCATGCAGTATGTAATTTGTCCTGCAATCTCCTGTGCAGATGTTTTCCAATTATAGATTGTGTAGTGTGTCTCACTCCCTATCCTAACTGTTGGCTGTGGCATTCATGGACAATGGCCTTTCCAAACAGTAGTAAGTGTAGTTTGTACCCCATGTCAGCTCTGAGCTACTGTGTAATAGTCATGTGATCACTGAGATTGTGGATGTGGCATTGTCTTCTGTTTTCCCCTGTCTTGTTGCCAATCCACACTGGGCACGACAACAATGTACTACATATGTGCTGTGACTGCCACCATGTCTACTATCCAGATGTGAGTCCTTGTCTTGGTCTATTTTCAGGTTGGAATTGTGGATCTACTCTAGTGTGTGGCTGGACTATTGACTCCCTTGCAACTGGATTTTGGAACATTTCTGATGTACCATGCCACCTACAGGGAAAGCCTCCCTGTCCTTTCAATGTAACAGACTTTTGGTGAAAGGGAATAAATACACATTACATTTTGGTAAAACATACATTTGTGCATGTAACAATAAAGACACAAAGGCAGTTCCTATTTTCTGTGGTGTTTATTGCGCACAATGTGTCTAACAGTTGATGAGTGGGGTTGTGGTTAAAGTTATCATTAGAGTAGGTGCCCTAGCTGTAGGTAGTACAGCTCCAGTATCCAATGACCATGTGAAGATAGAGACATGACATTGAACAGCCAACATTGTGTCTCAGTGGTACACAAGGGAGAATGTTCAGGAGAGGGTCATTTCCTGGCAGTGGGTTTAGTCTTGGTATCTGCTCCAGCAGGATGAACAAATAAAGCGTATAGCTCAAATACAGTATGAGCAAATGTTCAAATGTAGTAAAGCAGTAAGAGAATAATCCAAAGTCCTTCTTTGTGTTCCAGTAGGTCCTTTATTCGGATTGTTAATCGTGAATCCAAAGTACAATCAGAAACTGGTACAGCCTCTAGGCCTGGCTGTCTCTGGCATCCTCTCCATGGTGGCAGCTTCAGGGATATCTGTGAATGAAGTGGGAGAGTGTCACATGGTGGAGGTGTAGATTTTGGTCTGTTTGTCTGACGCATACAGTGATTCCCAGTTATGGCAATGACAGATGCAGCACTGCAGACTTGTTTGTGGGTAATGGATAGTGAAATGGGTACCATGTTCCATTGAGGGTTGATGAATAAGGATTGCATTGCTGTCATTGCCATGTATGGGTCCTCAGTCGTAGCATCCTGTTGGTGGTGCAGGTGTGATAGCTGTACATGCAGGTGTTGCACTGTGATGTGGACATGTCAGCTTTACATGTAGGTGCGCAGGTGCATTGTTGGAGTTTTAGGGATGGACATTGGCAGTGCTATCCATGCACTGGGCAGGGACTGTCTGGGCATTGTGTCTGGGAGGTGGTGTGGCATGCAAGGGAGGGTCTGTAGGTGATTGTGTGGGAGGTGTAGTATAAGATAGGGTGACTTGGGGAGTTATGGGGTGGATGAGTAGCATGCTGGACAAGACAAATTAGTGTTGAAGGAGTGTTATTTACTTACCAGAGTCCAGTCCTCCGGGCATTCCAGTTAGGCCCTCAGGATGCAGGATGTCCAAGACCTTCTCCTCCCATGATGCGAACTCTGGGTGAGGAGGTGGGGCCCACCGCCAGTCTTCATGACGGCAATTTAGTGTCTGGATGCCATGGGATACACCTTCCCCCATAGGCCGTTCCACCTCTTCTTCTGGATGTCCTCCATTGTGCGTGGATGGTTGCCCACTGAGTTGACCATGTCAACAAATCTATGCCATAACTACATTTTCCTGACTATGGATGCTTACTGGACCTGTGCACCAAGCAGTTGTGGCTCTACCCTGCCGATTTCATTGACCATGACCCTCAACTCCTCATCTGTGAAGCATGGGCATTTTTTCTCAGGATATGGTTGTTGTGTTGTGAGTGGTGGGGTGTAGTGTGCAAAGGTGCGGTGTAGGGTGTTTGGTGGGTGGTGGGTGCTTGGTTATGTGGGCTGGTTAGTTTGTGGTTTTTGTGTGCTATAACAATGTATGTATTGTGTCAAAGGTGCAGTTGTGTGGTGTGTGCTGAGTGATATGTGTGATATTGCGTATGCTGTACAAGTGCAGTGTCTTAAGTTTGTGAGATCCTCGCTGTCAGTGAATGTCTTTTGGGTTGGAAAGGATTGTGGGTTGTGTGGGGGTGTGTTTTATAGTGGTATGTGTAGGAGTGTCTGAGATGTGTATGTGTGTCAGTTGTGGGGTATTTGTGGCTGTATTTTGGTGGTGTTCAGTGTGTGACTTGTAATACGACAGTCGGATTACTGCCTTTATTACGGTCTTTAGAGCAGCGGCCACCACAGCGGTCTCCAGTAAAGATCACCAAACTCATAATGAGGGCCTTAGTGATTGGAACTGGTAAATAAAGTACATAATTTCAAATGTTTGGAAATCATTTTTATTGTGTTGTGACAGATTTACATACTTCTGGAGGAGCAAGCAGAATAACCCAAGGCAGTGTTTATTTGAAGTGGAAAATGCAGTTTTGGCATCAGCCTGCCACTTACTCTCCAAACTCATGTGCTAAGAATTAATGACAAAGCATTAACCTTTGAAGTAACACAGGAGAAATATAGAGATGCCCATTTAATGGCTGAAATAAACAATGTGAAAGCAGGACACCTATGATCGAACTCAGCTTTCCAGCTTGACCAAATCGTGTGATCCTATGTAAATCTCTTTGTTGTGTTTGATTTAATAGGCTGTAATGTTGCCCCATGTATAATGAGAATCTAGGCTACATATAGGATACACTTGACAATTGACTTCATGTGGCATTTGCCAACCAGCCACACTCTAACCTCATGCACCAAGAATTTTAAGACAAAAACATTAACCTTTAATAGAAAAGAACATGTGTGCTGCCTATGACCTCCATATGCCAGATGGCGGTTGCACTGATAACTGAGGGCTGTCGCCCTGGTGCATTGCTCTATCGGGAAAAGGGCTGTTACCCCGTGCAATGCTGTGCACTGTAGGGGCTATTTCCCAGTGTGTGCTGTTACAAATCCTATATGGCAGGAGGGGACCATCGTGAAGTGCTATCGCTCTGGAGCAGCGTACACCTGTGAAGAAGCAAGCCAGTACCCACCGAGGAAGAGTAATGATTCAACTGCCAAACAATCCAGGAGGACCCAAGGCCTGTGGGCAGATTCAGGTAGGCCTACCACATAGGCTGAATTCAGGTAGGCTTACTGCACAGTGGAAAGAACACCTCTACCGTAGCATCCAGACTTTTGCTCACCACCGGGGTGCAGATGTATGCCAGTGCATTCTGAACTTACACTCCAGCAAGAGTAGGTAAGACTGAATATTGGGCCATCTGGTCTCTGGGGTAACTTGCTCTGACTGACACACTGGCGCGAAGGCACTTTGACTTACCAAGATTTCATCTTTCTAAGACTTGAACTCACTAGCGGGGCCTAGCTCAATATCACCTCACATAAATGGGGAAAAACCATAATCGTATGAAAGGGACGTGGGACTCGAGAGCTGACACAGGGAAAGCAAGTGTGCCTGCCTTAAGCAGACAGTGTATATTATATGTACACAAAATACATGGGTGGATGTATGGGAACGCCCATGCACCACCCCTGTGATGCCTACTCAACAGACGGTAATGCAAGGCAGTTTTAACAAAGCCAAGCTGTTAGACTTTTCATCCTTGGCATGGTCTCCCCTAACTTTCTGCCTCTGTTTCCCAGGTTGTTGATGTGTGTTGGACTCTGTTTATTGCTGCTTTGGTTACTCTGGACACTTTACCACTGCTATTCATTGCTAAAGTGCAAGTGCTCCTTTGTAAAATGTATGTGTAATTGGATTTCCATAATTGGCATATTTGATTAACTGGTACGTCCCTAGTACAGTGCACTAGAGGTGCCCAGGGCCTGTAAATCAAATGCTACTAGTGGGCCTGCAGCACTGGTTGTGCCACCCACATTAATAGTCCTGTAAATATGGCTTAGACCTGCCACTGCAGTGTCTGTGTGTACAGATTTTAACTGCCAATTCAACTTGGCAAGTGTACCCACTTGTCAGGCCTAGACCTTCCCTTTTCTTACAAGTAAGACATCCCTAAGGTAGGCCCTAGGTAGCCCCATAGGCAGGGTGCAGTGTATGTTTAAGGTAGGCATATACTAATGTGTTTTATATGTCCTGACATTGAAATACTGCCAAATTCAGTTTTCATTGTTGCAAGGCCTATCTCTCTCATAGGTTAACATCAGGGCTGCCTTTAAAAATGATTAAAGCGAAGATTCCCTTTGGAAACAGATACACATGTGGAGTTTAGGGTCTCTGAACTTACAATTTAAAAGTACATCTTTTAGTAAAGTTGGTTTTGAGATTGTGTGTTTGAAAATGTCACTTTTAGAAAGTGGGCATTTTCTTGCTTAAACCATCCTGTGACTCTGCCTGGTTGTGGATTCCCTGTCTGGGTCACTTTGACAGTTGGGCTGTTTGCACCTCTCTGTAGGCAGTGACACAAAGGGAGCTGGGGTGTAGCCTGCATATCCTGATGAACCATCTGTGCTAGGAGGAGAGGGTCACTTACACCTGAAAGGGCTGTGCCTGCTCTCACACAATGCAGTCTCCAACCCCCTGGTGTGTGTCTGGGGCCTGGCCAACGCAGGATTTCACAAACAAGAGAGACTTTACTTTGAAGTAGGACTACTTCCAAGAGCAAAATGGGTATAAGAAGAGCACCCAAAACCACAGACTTTAGATCACTTCTGGACATCAAGGGGAATCTCTGCCTGGAGAAGAGCTGAAAAGCTGAGGAGAAGTGCTGCCCTGCCTGTGACTGTGCTTTATGGAGCTATCCTGAATTTGCTGCTTCTGCCTGTCCAAGGGGACAAAGACTGGACTTTGTTGCACATTCCTCCTTGTGAAGAAATCTCCAAGGGCTTGTCCTGAGCTTTCCTCCTGTTGTTGAAGTCTCACGGCCATCAAAGACTTCTCCTGCCAGCCCTATCCAGTTCCTGGGGCCTTGGAAGGTGAAGCTGGCAGACCAAGAATTAAAATCCATGCACAGACTGCCATGCGGGGAAAATATCGACGTACCTTCCGAGATGTGGCTGAAAAACGATGCACCGCTGGCTTCATAGCAGAAATCGATGCTCAACCAGCATTGCGCCTGGAAGATCAACGCATGTAGCTGGAGAAACGATGCGCAACACCCACTGACGTAGGCTGATAACGTGGCAATCCACATTGCACGGTCTTGCTGATACCGTGCAGCAGGATTTTCGACGCAAACCTTGGGGGTGTGGAAAAATGATGCAACGCCTGCCCGGACGCGAGTGTTTGCCTGGATCGACGCATCGCTCTCCTGCGGAGAGGAAAAATGATGCACGCTGACCTAACCGGAGAAGGAGAAACAATGCACGGTCTCACTTGCGGGTCAGAAATCGACGCATAGCTTACCTTTTTTGATGCACACTCGCCTGTTCATGTTATTTTGACGCTACCCAGGTACTTTCAAAGCTAACAGTGTTTTTACTGGTTACTAAAGGATTTAAGACTCTTTTACTTTTCAAATTAATAACTTGACTCGTGTATGTTGGATTTCTGTAATTTTGTCCTTGTCTGGTTTAGATAAATATTTCCTATTTTTCTAAACCTGTAGTGTGTCATTTTGTAGTGTTTTCACTGAGTTACTGTGTTTGTTGGTACAAATACTTTATACCCAGACTCTGAAGTTAGGACTGCCTGCTTGTGCCAAGCTACCAAGGGGGAGAGCAGGGATTAACTGAGGGTGATTCTCCTTTACTCTGACTAGAGTGAGGGTGCTTGCTTGGATAGGGGGTGACCTGACTGCCAACCAAAGACCCCATTTCTAACACAAGCAAAAACTCCCCTATAAGGCTATTTCCTCTTTGTATGTGTGCTGCACAATGCAGCATACTTGCTTAAAGGAAATAATGAAGAGTAATAAAGAGATTTCTCTTTGTTACACCAGCATCCGGTAAATTCAACAGTTTGGTGAAAACCTATGCATCTTTGTAAATATGGCTTTGTGTTAAAATACATGAGTGGATGCACAGGAACGCCCAAGCACCACCCATGTAATGCCTACCTTACAAAGTCACACAAAAATGATTTCTGTAGCACTGTGGATCCCAAAACAGATTTTGCATCCTGCTTGTGCCAGAAAAGTGACTGAACCCAAACATGAAATCAAGGCCCCAATTTATAGATTTATATTTTTAAAACTCTGTTGTGAAAAAAATGGCAACAGGGAGAAACATGACAGTAAATCTATTCTGTTTAATTGGTTGCAAAGTCTAGATTTTAAAATATCTGATGGAGTTAAGGCTCATGCTGCAGAGATCTTTGTGTTCCCAGTAAATGTGAGGAAGTAGTAATAATGGTATGATGATTCTGGTGGTTAACGCATTTGCTGGAAAGGTCTTCATTTTTTGTCTAGTCCCACTTTGGGCACAAGGTAGCATACAGGGTTAATGTAACATCATGTAACATACAGATAACAGATGTTTATTTTTTGTAGATAGATGAGTGGGTTAATGCTTTTAACACAGAAATCCTTTTGTTACTTGCAGTTGCATTGTAATCCTTCTAATATAGCACAGTGAGCTATAAAGGATGATATGTGACTCTTACATGTTGTAACTCTCACTGTCTTACGTAACATTGATTTACAAGCTTGTGTGATTCATTTTCAACAGAATATGTATGTATTAATATGTAAATCATTCTGACACCCTGCATTGAGAGATTTAGCGCTGTAAAAGAAATTAAAAAAATTGTGGTTTTTAAATTGTTATTTTGTGTAAATACTGCGACAGAGCACCACATCTGACATTCTTCCAGTGCATGCAAATCTCCTATACAAGGTCTGAACAAAGTCAAAATCATGCCTCTCGTAAGTACCTGTGAAGTGCTAACAGGATGTGTGCTTTTGCTTCCCTTTTACTGCATTTACATCCAGGTGTTAGGCTACAGACAGCTCTCAACCAGGCTTCTCAAACAAAAGGAGGCCAAATGGCCCCTTAAATTCAGCCTGTGATATGGGCTAAGCTGGATTCTGAAATAGGAAAGATCACTGCTGCCTACACATTGTTGCTCGAATTGAAAGCAGACAATGTGCAGGCAATGCTCAATGTGTCCTGATGTTTGAAAATTTCACCAGGA
The DNA here is from genome assembly GCF_031143425.1 of Pleurodeles waltl. NCBI lineage: Eukaryota > Metazoa > Chordata > Amphibia > Caudata > Salamandridae > Pleurodeles > Pleurodeles waltl. The sequence continues at coordinate 361,040,019 of NC_090445.1, forward strand.
TGAGTTCAGCATATTTTAATGTATGGCCTAACTTCTTGGCAGGGTCGACGACGTCCACCCTGTGAAAATAGAAGGTGAACACCATCCACCCATGTCTACCCGACTTGTGCCCTGAATTTAAAGCTTACAAGGATAATTGTGAGCTGCCAACCATCTCCACTTTGATAGAGAGGTCAGAGATACACATGAGACCCATGATGAAATATAATTAGAAGTGTGTGAGCCGCCAGACGCTGGAAACATTTGAACCAGACCTAGACTCAATATCCTCATCCTGTGAATCCCAGCAAATCTGCCAGTGCAGCAAAAAAGTGTAACTCAGTCTTTTTGTTTTAAAGTGCACTTATGACCTTTCTCAAGGCTCATGCTATGTAAATCTGCCTGCAACCCATGCTCTGATCTCATCCTCCAAGAATTAAGGACAAACCATGTCCACTGGGAAATCTGGAATGTATTCCAGATTCCCTGATATACCAAATTGTGAGATCCTAGGCAGATACTTTACTTCACCACGCCTTTTTTTGGTTCGTTATCAGAAATAAGAGCACCATCAAATACGTCAGTTTAGGAATTGTGCAGTTAGTCATCACACTGTTAATAGCTGCACCCTACAATACCAATTCCCTATAGGCTGTACAATAACTAGAGCACCTCAAAGGAGAGAGTCAGTAGAGGCCCTAAAAATTCTAAAGCCTTCCTCCCATTTCAATGTTAAAGATACTATGGCCCTCATTACAACCCTGGCGGTTGGTGTTAAAGCGGCCGTAATACCGTCAACAGGCCGGCGGTAAAAAAAATGGAATCATGACCACGGCAGAAACCGCCAACACATACAGCCACTTTAACACTCCAACTGCCACTGCAGTAGCCACAAACACCGCGGCGGTAACCGCCAACTGACAGGCAAAAGACAATGTACTGCCCACCCTATTACAACACGCCCATCTGCCAGCTTTTCCAGGGCGGTACCAACGCCATCAAAAGCACGGCGGAAACAGTACTTGGAAGGGAAACCACTCACCTCTTGACACTCAAGGAAGAACCAGGACGCCATGGAGCCCGAGATGCACGTCCTTCCCATGCTAGTGTATCTTCTCATAATCAGGAGTACCAATGCCAGTGATGACGACCACAGTGAATACTGCACCTAGTACACAGGGGAGGGGGTAGGAAAAACAAGTGACACACACAAGCAACAAGCAACACCCCACCCTCACCCACAACACCATAGACACAAACACATGCAACAACATTACATATACTCCCCATAACCCTTTGGAATAACATAAGGACAAAAGGAATGGAGTCAAATTAGTTTAATATCATAAATAAATAAACAGTATGCACAATATATACAATATATACAAAATTAGGGACAATGTCCAGATACAAATAGTCGTGGCCCACTGGGCTATAACACATAGGCCAAGCCCACACTTGACTCCTGCCTCAAAACGGAGAGAACACTGCAGGGGCATCAGGTTGAAAACACACAGGCACGTCAGGGGGACGGGGAAAGGGGGGCACCTCAGCTGGAAGATGGTACTACTCCACTGCTCCTGGAGGTGGCTCCATGCCCTCTGCCTGGTCCTGGGGAGAGCAAAGCCACAGTCTCTCAAGTGGGTGATTTGCCCACTGCTTGGTCCTGGGGAATGCAAAGCCACAGTCTCTCAAGTGGGTGGTTTGCCCACTGCTTGGCCTTGGGGAGGGAGTGCAAAGCCACAGTCTCTCAAGTCTCTCAAGTGGATGGTTTGCACACTGCTTGCTCCTGGGAAGTGGAAAGCCACAGTCCCTCAAGTCTCTCAAGTGGGTGCTTTGCCTACTGCTTGGTTCTCGGGAGTGCAAAGCCACAGTCTCTCAAGTGGGTGACATCTTCCACTGGCTCTGGAGGGGGCTTAGTGCCCAGTGTGCTTCATCCTGCCAAGGATAGGGTGAGTGGATACCTTTCTCCACTGGTTCTGGAGGGGGCTTTGTGCCCAGTGTGCTTAATCCTGCCAAGGATAGGTTGAGTAGATGCCTTTCTCCACTGGTTCTGGAGGGGGCTTTGTGCCCAGTGGGAGGGAGGTGGACGATGAGGAGGAGGGGGACACAGTGGAGGCAATGGATGTTGGTGTGTCTGCATGGAGATTGTGCTTGTGTGAGTGCCTGTGAGATGCAGTGTGGTGCTTGTGTTTGCTTAAACTACTTCTGTGTGTTGATTTGGGTGAATGCTGGTCTGAAGGTGTGCTTGGGAATAAGATGGGGTTGAGGGGATTGGGACTGGGTAGAGGAAGTTGGAGGGGGAGGCTGGATACAGAGACAATGCCTGCCATTAGTGTGGAGGCCGTAGCCTGAAATGCTCTCTGTTGGGCCACCAGGCAAGAGTGAATGCCCTCCAGGTATGCATTTGTTTGTTTCAAATGCCTCTCGATACCCTGGATGGCATTCAGAATGGTTTACTGCCCAACAGTGAGGGATCTCAGGAGGTCAATAGTCCCTTACTGAGGGTAGCAGGGCTGACTGGGGCAGGGCCTGAGGTGCCTTGGGCGAAAGAGATGCCCACCTCCTGAGTGAGCGGGCACGGGAAACATACTGAGGGGCTGCTGGGAAGGCGGCGCTGGTACGGTGTGGCGGCTCTACCTATTGTTGGGGTGGGCACAGAGGTGTCCGCCAGGGAGCTTCCATCAGAGGAGGAGTCGCTGTCTGTACTGTCCTCTCCTGTCTCCGTCGTGGTGCTCCCCTCAGCCTCTGTCCCACTGATGCCCTCACCCTTGATGGATTTGGCCTCCAGACCCATGTGGGATGCAGCTCCCTCCATCGCCAGTGCCTCTGCTCCTCCGCCAGATGATGCTAATGCACATAAGGACAGGGTGACAAAACAAGAAGGGAGTGGAGAGACAGAGGATACACTTGGTCAATGCCAGCAACATCACTACCTTTGGCATACACAACTTACAGGGATCAGCCTTATGAACTAGGCCATGCACTACCAGTTACAATGCTAGTCACCAGCCAATAGGGTACAATGCCTAACGCCATTAGCTGCACACCTGAAACCCACAGGACCCTGCCCAGTAGTAGATGGCCACTAACACTATTGGGGTTGGGGTGCATCAGAGCCTGCCCAACATGGGACCTACCCTGCCATGTACGACCTGGCCTAGGGGCACCCACAGCCCACATCCTCCACCCAGGTAAAACCTTAACTCGTGCAAAGTCTTGAACCTTAATCTGTACTCACCCCCTTGTGGCTGCTGTGATGCACTTAAGCGCCCATTCAATTCCGGATAGGCCACCGCCAGGATGCAGAACATCAGTGGTTCAGGGTACGACGGGTGCCTCAGCTGGGCCTCCACCGTCTTCCTTGTCCAGCGGTGCAGGTCCTTCCACCGTTTGCGACAGTGGGTGCGCTGCCTGTCAAAGACCACCAGGGTCCACACCTCCTTGGCGATAGCATGCCAAATACCCTTTTTCTGATGGGCACTGACATGCAGAGAAAGAGACATAGAATAAAGGGATTAGTAATACCATCCGGACTGTTACACTCAAGTCCCACAATATCCCTCCCATTCCCTTATGCACAGACATGGACCACCAGACATGCAGCACTCTAGCCAGGACCCCTCAGCCCCCCTACACGAGTCATACACACATAGGTCTCCTGGAAATGGTGGTATGCTCCCAGGATCCCTGAAATGGGCAATGTATTGAACAGTATTGAACTGCATTTACCTGTGCAAATGTCCTGTAATGTGTTAATCCATCCAGCAAATGTGTCTCAGCAGTCTGTAGTCATTCCATCAGTACATTGTTGTAACCACACCAACATCTTCAGTAAGAGAAAGGCACAGGTGACAGTCAATTGTGATGCAAAGGTAGTGTCTGTCACAGCACTACAGCCACACAGCACTTTACTAAAATGGAGACATTGTAGGAAAGTAGCCTCTTTCCAGCATGGTTACCTCCATTGTTGGCCTGTTTGCCAGTGTGTTTGACTGTATCTCCTGGGATCCTGCTAACCAGGACCCCAGTAGTTATGCTCTTTCACTCTAAATGTGGTTGTTGGACACTGTTAACCCAGTACTCCACTCATAATTGGCATACTGGTGCCCCCTTATAAGTCCCTAGTATATGGTACCTAGATACCCAGGGCATTGGGGTTCCTGGAGATCCCTATGGGCTACAGCATTTCTTTTGCCATCCATAGGGATCCCATGCACAGGCTTCTACAGGACTGCCATTGCAGCCTGTGCGAAATGGTGTATGCACTCTTTCACTGCCATTTACACTACACCAGGTAACTTATAAGTCACACATATGTCAGGTCTTCCAACCCTAAAGGCTAGGTGCAGAGTACCTGTGTGTGAGGGCACCCCTGCAGTAGCAGAGGTGCCCCCACATCATCCAGTACCATTTTCCCAGGCTTCATGAGTGCGGAGACACCATTTTACGCTTGCACTGGACATATGTTACTAACTATGTACAGCTTCACACTGGTAACTCCGAATATGACCATGTTTGGTATCAAACATGTTGGAATCATATCCCAAGGCTTTTGGAAGCATTGGTTGTATGAATACATGCACTCTGGGGGCTCCATTACAGTCTTCTGAGGTTTTCCAGGCAACCCCAGCTGCTGCCACCTCACAGACAAGTTTCTGCCCTCCTGTTGCTCAAGCAGCTCGAGCCCAGGAAGGCAGAATAAAGCATTTCCTTCGGGAGAGGGGTGTTACACCCTCTCCCTTTGGAAATAGGTGTTACGGGCATGGGAGGGGTAGCCCCTCAAAATGCTTTGAAGGGCACAAGAGGTGCCGTCCTTGCATAATCCTGTGTAAGCCAGTTCAGGGACCCCCAGTCCCTGCTCTGGCATAAAACTGGACAAAGGAAACGGGAGTGGCCACTTCCCTGTCCATCACCACCCCAGGGGTGGTGCTCAGAGATCCTCCTGAGCGTCCCTGGGTTTTGCTACCATGGGTTTACAATATTCCTAGCACCACTCTACATACTACACTTGCCTAGGTGGGAAACCCACTTTAACATTTAACTTTCTTAGTATATGGTTTGTGTTCCCTCTAGGCCCATTTCTAACTATTGTGATTTTCACTATTTGCACTGTTTTCTAACAGTTTGTACAGCTATTTCTGCATACTAGTGTATATAATTTGTGTATTACTTACCTCCTAAGAGAGTATAGTCTTTATGGTATTTTTGGCATTTGTGTCACCAAAATAAAGTACCTTTATTTTTGTAACACTGAGTATTTTATTGCATGTGTGTCAGTAGTGTGTGACTACAGTGGTATTGCATTAGCTTTGCATGCCTCCTAGTTAGGCCTTGGCTGCTCATTCACACTACACCCAGAGAGCCTGGCTTCTAGACATTGACTACATTTCATTAATAAGGGATAACCTGACCTGGTATAAGGTATAAGTACCTTTGGTACCCACTACAAACCAGGCCAGCCTCCTACAGACATGTATAGATCAACAGTCTTACCTGAGTGTCATTGGAAGTACTGCTGAGTGATATGTATCCTGTCGTCCACATCATCCTCCTCTTCCTCCTCCTCACTGTCCTCAGTTTCCACTGCTGCCACAGGTGCATTGTCACCCCCTTCCCCTGCAGATAGGGCACATGGCATCTGAGGGCCAGATTGTGCAGCATGCAGCAGACCACCACAATCTGGCAGACCTTCTCAGGGGAGTAGCATAGGTATCCACCTGTCAAATTGAGGCACCTGAACCTGGCTTACAGGAGATCGAAAGTGTGTTCCACAATCCTCTTGGTAAACCCGTGAGCATCATTGTACCGATTTTCAGCCCCTGTTCTCGGATTCCTAACAGGGGTCAACAGCCAGGACAGGTTTGGGTAGCTGGAGTCACCTAGTAGAAGTGAGGGACACACATTAGCCATGCGAAATGGCATTTGGTATGACTCCAGTAGGCATACACTGACATACACTGGGTGGGGACTCAAGCTCACCTATAATCCACACTCTGTGCCGCTGTAGTCATGCCATCACCAGTGGGACGCGGCTATTCCTGAAGATATAGACATCATGCACAGATCCAGGATACTTGGCAGTGACGTGGGAGATGTACTGGTCAGCAAGGCACATCATCTGGACTTTGACAATGCCAGGACCACTCACCTGAAATCCAGGTATCCCTGGGAGCGAAGAGGTAACCCACACCCCCTATGAATTATTCTCTCAAAGCCAAGAATAACAGCTACTGAGGGAATAACTCCGGGGGGGAGGCATAGGGAAGATGGGAGAGGGAAGAGATAAACTGGTATCAGAAGCTCCTGTGACATCCAATCCAAAGGAACGTGCCTCTGTTATAGTATATCACAATGCCTATGTGAGAGACAATGAACAGAAATAAGTATAGCCCTTTAGTGTGTGGAAAACAATGTAACAAATCAAAATCATTCACACACTGTAGGCAATGCTGTAATCAATTCTGGCAATGAGTGCTGACAGGTCAAATTAAAGTTGCATTAATGTTCACTTCTTTTCATTGACGTAAGCAATATTGTCTTTCAATTTCTCTCTACTCTTTCAACAGAATTCCAGGGTCCTTTATCAGTTACCAACAAACAGAGCAAGTAAAAAAAGAAAAAGACTATTATTGCATAGTCACTTCAGAAACGTGCCCGGATTAACTTTTACCAGAATGTTCCTAAGTTCAAAAAATAAAAACAGCAGTTTCTTTGAAATAAATGTTCACCTTTATAAACAGTCTTTCTCTGAGAAAGTCGCATTCATTGCATAGTCAATTCAAAGACATGTCCTGAATAACTTTTACCATAATGTTCCAAAGTTCAAAAAATAAAAGACAGCAGTTTCTTTGAAATAAATGTTGACCTTTATAAACAGTCTTTCCCTGAGAAAGTCGCATTAATTTCTCTCTTTTTCTCTGTAAAAGAAATGTGATAACACTGACCTTGAAGCACCCAGGGGCACAAGGGGCAGGATAAGAATCTTACTAGTAAAGCTGCTGGGCTTTTCCTTTTCCAAGAGATGAACCAAAATATTTTCTTGCAGGAAATCTGCTCACTCACACCACACTTCACTCCACAAGCACACACACAGCCAACACACACCTGCACACACAACAACAGCCACTGCCTCCACTGTCTCCCCATCCTCCTCCTCCCTCACAGTCACATCAGCACTCACATCTGCATGCACTGCACCAACAGTCACACAGATCCACCTGTACAGCCTTGCCCACAGTCACCACAACAGCAGGCCTGCAAACATGCACCCCACACACCACATGCACAATCACCACCACCACCATCACCACCTCATGCAGCCCACCCATCTCACATACATCCACATGTCCTGTTTGTCCTCACCCACCCTGTCTGCCCCTGCCAAAGACACATAAATGCGCCCACTCAGACACCCAACAGCCTTCCACCTCATACATGCACCCTGTCCAAGCACTTGCACCCAAGCCCAGCACACCTCCTTCTACAGCCACTTCCTCTACCTCCACTCCCATTCCTCCTCCCACACCCTGCCCCACTGGCCATAAGAAGCATTTCCTTTCCCTCCTTGACCTCTTCCCTACCCACCCCCACGCCATCCTGCCCGTAAGAGGAGAGGCCCCTCCCCCAGCGCAGTCACCCCACCTCTCATTCAACTCCCATTCATTCCCCTAGGAGTTCCTCCACCACTAAGGGGAACAAAAGTGGCACTCCAGCCCCCCGTCCCAAGTCCTCCGCCTCCTACCCAGAAGGGCAAGGATCCGTCCACTCCCAAAGCCCAAGGACCCCCCACCCAAGAAGAAACCCCCCATATCCCCTGAGGTGCCTACCTACCATCTCAATGATGCCCCTGCCCAGTGGAGTGACTGGGCTGTCAGGAGTCAAGTTGGGCCTTGGACGTTGCCCTGAGGCCATTTGTGACCTTTGGACTGGCCAATGGCCCTGCCTTTAAATATGTTATTTATTATTTTTTTGAAGTTATGCTCATTATCCAACATGATTACAGTGGCTGTACCAGAGGTATGTGTCCTAGCTTTCTTTGCTTCTGGGTTCTGCTGATGTCAATTTACTCTGCAGATAGTTCTGGGTGTGTGGTGTGTGTGTATGGTGTGTGTTGTGTTTGTGTGTGTCACTCTCCCCTCCCTTCCTAGTGTTCTAGGTGGCTGTACCGTCGTCATCGGTGTTGGTGCTCCTGGAGGGTAATTGCATGGTACAGCATCAGGAAGACTTCCAGTTCTGGTTCCATGGCAGCCGCTGACTCCTCTGTGTCCCTGGAGGTGAGTACCTCCTTTTATATGATTTGTTTCCACCAGGCTTTGGGTGGTGGTGCAAACGCCCTGGAAATCCTGGCGGTCTGCTATGTCATAATTAGGTGGGAGGATCTTGTCTGCCGCCTGCCTGTAGGTGGTTACCGCCCTAGTCAGTTGTCATACCGCACTGGCAGTTGGGATGGTACATTGGCTGACAATGGGAGGGAGCACCGCCATGTTCATAATTTGGCGGTCTTTACCGCCAACCTGGCGATGGTACTACTGCCATCCCCGGCGTGGGGGTCACCTGACCGCCAATGTCATATTGAGGGCCATAGTATTGCAATGAAAACACCACAGCAAATACTCACCACAGAAAAATCTAGAATATTTATCTTTGTGAAACAAGATCAAAACATCAAAAACCCAATCAGTAGAAGTTGAGATATGTATTTTTAATGGATAAATTAAAAATAGTGCTTAGAAGTCACTAGTGGTCAAAAGGTTACTTGAGGTTGCGAGGGGGCAGGTGCAAATCCAAAGTTCAGGCTGACTGCGATGGGTGGTAGGCCTGCTACAGAACCCACACAGGGTCTGCCAAAAAAGTATCTTTGATAGAGCAAAGCGCCAATGTTGAGGGAAGGATCCGTTAATCTTTTGCATGCAGTCGAGTTACGGTGTCATTGTAGGGCTCCAATGGAATACAGGCAATGTATCATCATCAAGCCATTCAGAGCTTCATTATTGGGCCGCACCAGCTGCGGATCCGCAGGATAACAGCTGCTGCGTTGGCAGCAGAGGGCTATGAATTGGTTCTGACTGGTTTCGACTGCCACAGTGATGATGATGTGTCAGTTGATGCAGAAAATAGCTGTGAAAACACTTCTGACGCCCAGGACTGGACAGGTCCAATAATGTACTGATTTGGTGGGGTCAGAGCCCAAGTACTTATACACACTTGTGCCTTTGAAGTAGCGGTGACTTCAAAGTAGCTCCTTAAAAATGCACAGGTCCTCCTTTCATCACAACCCTGGCTCCAAACTATCAGTAGGGGGATAATCAGCCGTCTGTGTGGGACAGGCAATTCCCTATTCTTGTTTAAATATCAGCTTCCCTCCACCCTTCCTGCTCAGGATGGCCCACCAGAATTCAGATGAATGCAAATGAATGTTCAGACACACCTAACTTTCCTGTGTTTGTGTCTGTCTAGAGGGAATGCACAAAGTGTAGTTGACAGCTACCCTAGACATGTATTGGAGGCAGGATGCAAGGCACACAGAGCAGTAAGAGCAGAGAAAAGCCTAATTTGTAAAAGTGCCATTTCTAAAATAGTAATGTTAAATCTGACTTTACCAGTAAAAAGGATGTAGCATTACCATTCAAAAAATATGAAAAATGACAAAGCTACTCTTTTCTGATTAGGAATTACAGCTTAAAAGTATATTAAGGAATTCCTAATACTGACCTATGCAAGGAGTAGGCCTCACAGTAGTGAAAAACAACTTTGGGAAGTTTTAACTACCGGGACATATACAATGTACAGGGTGCATGTCCTGCCTTTTACTTACATAGCACCCTACCTTATGGGTACCTTGGGCCTACCCTAGGGGTGACATATGTAATAATGGGGGAGTTTAAGGCTTGGCAAGAGGTTTTAAATAACAAGTCAAAGTGGCAGTAAAACTGCACACACAGGCTCTGCAATGACAGGCCTGAGACATGTTTAAGGGCTACTGAATAGTGCTGCAGAAGCATTTAATTTACAGACCCTGGGTATATGGTATACTATGTTACAAGGGATTTATAAGTAACTAACATATGCCAGTTGTGTATACAGATGTTACTATGTTTAGGGGAGAAACACATGCACTTTAGCACTGGTTAGCAGTGGTAAAGTGCTCAGAGTCCTAAGGTCAACAAAACGATACAGCAGTAATGTGAGGCAAATAGGCAAAAAGATTGGGAGAAGAGCACCCTAAGGCTGTCAGGTCTCTTATATGTCTCCTCCCACTGAAAGTGGGGAGAGCTACTAACTTCAAGGCAGAAGGACCTGGATAGACCATCAGCATTGGCATGGTTTATCCCTGATCGGAGTACCACCATAAAATGTATACCCTGAAGGGAAATGGACCACCTCAACAATTTTGGATTGTCAAGCCTCATTTGCATGAGCCACCTGAGAGGCCTATGGTCAGTCTGAATCAGGAAGTGAGTTCCAAAGAGGTATGGCCTCAACTTCTTCAGGGCACCACCACAGCAAAAGATTCCCTATCCATAGCATTCCACTTCTGGTCCCAGGGAAGTAACCTCCTAGAGATAAAAACTACAGCTTGGTCTTGTTCTTCTTCACTGAGCTGTGATAAAACTATCCGATACCGTGCTCTGAGGCATCTGTCTGAATGAGAAACTTCTAGAGGTCAGGGGCCTTGAGCACAGGGGCTGTGTACATAGCTTGCGTCATCCAGTCAAATGCTTTTTGGCATGCCTCTGAACAAATCACATTTCTGGGCTGCTTCTTATAAGTCAGCTGTGCCAATGGGAGGGGACACCAATCACCTCATAAGGCCCAGTCAAGTGGTCCTGGAAGGCCTCAGGTTCCACAGTATTCATATCTCACACTTTCTGCCGAGACTTGAACTCCACAGTGGTAGACGTTCGGTCACACCGCTCTTTCATTACAGCCTGTCTGACTTCTGAACTGTCATAATATTGCTTCCACAACTTAGCCATTTGGCTCCTGAAGGTCAGCATGAAGCCTACTACATCCTGGGGAATCTTCCTGGAGCTTGCTCACAGCCTTCCTTGACCAAATTCAGAGGTCCTCGGACAGTGTGCCCATACAGAAACTTAAAGGGGTAATAGTCCACTCCCTTCTATGGTACCTTCCTATAGGAAAACAACAGGCATGGCAAGATGATATCACATTTGTTCCCAAAGGCCTCAAGAAGGCCTCTGGTCATGCCTTTGAGAGCCCTTGTTAAATCTCTCAACAAGCCCATTTGTTTGTGGATGATAAGGAGTGCCTTCTCCAGTGAATGCATGTAAGCAGACTTGAAGTTTATGCCCTTTCAGACACTACTTCCTTGTGGAAACCCACTCAGGTAAAAATCCCCATCAATGCCTTTGCCACTGCAGGTGCAGTTGCAGTCCTCAGAGGGATTGCCTCTGGGTACCTAGAGGCAAGATCTAACAAGACCAGAATGAACCTGTTACCGGAGGTAGTCTGGGTAACCATAGGTCCCACGATGTTGATGCCCACCTGCTCAAAGGATGTGTCAACAACAGGCAAGGGATTAAGGGGGGCTATCAGCCCATGCCCTGTCTTCCCACTGGACTGCAAAGCTAGGCACACTATGCAGCGGGTCCAGGCACCCTCACGTTGGTTTACAGAGGTAAAAACTATATCACCTAATGATCTAATTTTTATGTAGCTTGGTCGAGCAGTTAGGCCAATCTTGGACAAGTGCAAAGCATTTGTTGTACTCACAGTGTAACTCACACATTTGAAGGAATAAATCGAGACAAATTTATAGAAATGCTTAAGATTTGTATATAATTTTTAAGACTAAGATTATCAAAATTGGTTACGTACTTTTGGAATATGGATTTTTGAAGTTTAATAAAAAATAGTCTTTTTGTGCGTAATTACGGACCATAGGAATAAATGGAATGTCACCTTTAAAAATACACATCCAAATCACAGTTGTTTTACCAAGTTCTTCTTTTGCAGGTTGGTCGAGGTCATCGGTGGACCTACTGTATCAGCTGGAGAAGTTCAGGTGGCTCCCGGTCCTGACAGGAGCAGTGGGAAAACGTCTCTGGAGCTGCTGCAGGGCCACTGTGGGGGACCCCTTGGAAAAGGTCTGTGCAGGTATGTTTAGAGGTGGTTCCTTGTGGTTCCCTTGTAGTGTCGAGGTCACAAAGGGAGAGGGACCCTTAAGGCACAGCAGGTTCTTCATTTCAGGGCACAGGGCAGCATAGCACCCTGCCTTATGGGCTACGTAGGGCCTCTCTTAGGGGTGACATATGTAATAAAATGGGAGTTTAAAGCTTAGTAGGAGGTTTTATGTACCAAGTCGAAGCAGCAGTAAAACTGCACACACAGGCTTTATAATGGCAAGCCTGGGATATGTTTAAGGGCTACTAAAGTGGGTGGCACAAATATTACTGCAAGCCCACTAGTAGCATCTAAATTACAGGCCCTAGATATGTGGTAAATTAAATATGTCAATTGTGTTTGTACCAATTTTACCATGTTTAGGGGAGAAGCAAATGCACTTTAGCACTGGTCAGCAGTAGTAAACTGCTCCGAGTCCTAAGGCCAGCAAAAATATACAGCAAAATGTGAGGCACACATGCAAAAAGATTAAGGCAAGACCACGCTAAGGCTGTCAGGTCTAACATCAAACAGAATACAGGGACTAAAGTACACTCCATTGTATGTTATAAGGATATTGTAAGTCACCATGGAGGCCATGAACATATAAAGAAGAGAGGCCAAACTTTGAATGGTTCTATATCTCAGAGGTGACGCAGAATCTCTTTCCAACATATACGACAGAGGGTACTTAGGCCTGATTTAGAACTTGGTGGACGAGTTACTCCATCACACCAGTGATGGATATCTCGTCTGCTGAAATCTAAATTCCATATGTCCTATGGGATTTCCATTTCACCAGACAGGATTTCCACTGAGTTCTAAATCAGGCCCTTAATTACTTACAGTACATGGACACAATGTTATCTTCTCCCTAAAAAAAACTAAATCCTTAGCCTCGTGCTCAGTCATGTGAATGAATATAGTTGCAAATATGTGAAATAAATGTTTTGTGTAATTAAAACACCAATATACAGTTAGTGTGTGCTGCAAAAACTCTTTATAGGCAGTTTAATAAGTCACTTTCAAAACCAACTATAGCAGATATTGCACGATATCACACAGCATGCAGAAAGATTCCTACTTCTCTGTTATAAGCTATAGCTGAGCAATTATTAAAAATGTTGTCATAAGTGGCTCCTTTCCCCTAATGACTGTTAATTCACCAAAAAAGTGTTCATTAGAGCTGAAACGTTGTTTCTTACATTAACCATATCAGTATCAGCTGTAAATCTGCCCCTTTGCCTATTATTCATATGGTTTGCTGGCTCTCACAGCAGGCATTGTGACTTTACATCTCAGCTGTAGTAACTACCTATAGTCAAGCAGCAACATCACATTCTTATTATAGGTGAGTAGTCGCAACTATTCTACAAAAAAGAAATATAGCCAGGTCTTTGGATGGAGATTACAGGATCTTATGTATTGCATCATGTATAGAATCTTCTAGTGTAAAGCAGTTAAATCATGTTCTTCTGAAAATGTGTTCAGAGGATATTTGTTTACTATTTTGCAAAAAAGGTGATAGGGATCACCTATTTAAAACAAACCTTGGTTGCAGAAGAAGTCTGCTTCAGCAATAAGTTTGATGGTGGGCAGCAGATTGAGAACTCAGACATATGGTGGACTGATAAAAAAGTCATATGAGGTTTTTTTATATTCCAATCAAACACAGGAATGAATGTGTGCTAGATTAAAAATTGGACCTTGCTGAAAACCAGAACCTGTTTTTGACCATTCATGACAAAGCCTCAGTGAAACCTTCGCAGTTCACAGTCCAGTCAGATATTTCGAGAAGTTTAACAATAGTGTTTGAGATGTTCGGCTGCATATCTTCTGGCAGTACAGAAACACAACTTCAGGAAATGTCAATGCAAGGATAGATCATGATTAGGGCGACAAGAGTGGAAATCAACAACTACCACCAGGTAAGGTTGACCACCTTAACATTATGATAGTTTTGGAAACAGCTGTTACATTGTTTTAAAATTATGAAGATCAAAGAATAAGGTCTGAATACTGCCTAAGAAAAGTTCTCATTTTCCAAACTGTGGAAGCTGGACTTGCAACAGCCAGTGTAGAAATCTTAAACAATTATGTTAAACAGACTTCTGTAGGAAAGTGGCCTCTTTCTAGCCTTGTTACCTCCACTTTTGGCCTGTTTGTGAGAATATGTCAGGTTGTTTTTACTGTCTCACTGGGATCCTGCTAACCAGGACCCCAGTGCTCATAGTTTGCGGCCTGAATGTGTTCCCTATGTGGTGCCTAACTGTGTCACTGAGGCTCTGCTAACCAGAAACTCAGTGCTTATGCTCTCTCTGTCTTTAAAATTGTCACTGCAGGCTAGTGACCATTTTTACTAATCCTGATTGGCACACTGAAACACCCTTATAATTACCTAGTATATGGTACCTGGGTACCCAGGGTATTGGGGTTCCAGGAGATCCCTATGGACTACAGCATTTCTTTTGTCACCCATAGGGAGCTCAGACAATTCATACACAGGACTGTCACTGCAGCCTGAGTGAAATAACGTACACGTTATTTCAAAGCCATTTTACACTGCACTTAAGTAACTTATAAGTCATCTATATGTCTAAACCTCACTTGGTGAAGTTAGGTGCAAAGTTACTAAGTGTGACTGCACCCTGGCACTAGCCAAGGTGCTCCCACATTGTTCAGGACAATTTCCCCAGACTTTGTGAGTGTGGGGATACCATTACACGCGTGCACTACATATAGGTAAATACCTATATGTAGCTTCACAATGGTAACTCTGAATATGGCCAAGTAACATGTCTAAGATCATGGAATTGTCCCCCCATGCCAAATCTGGTATTGGGGTGCCAATTCCATGACTCCCCAGGGCTCAAGAATGGACCCCGGGTACTGCCAAACTAGCTCTCCGGGGTTTTCACTGCAGCTACTGCTGCTGTCAACCCACAGACAGGTTTCTGCCCTCCTGGGGTCTGGGAAGCCCAGTCCCAGGAAGGCAGACCAAAGGATTTCCTCTGAGAGAGGGTGTTACACCCTCTCCCTTTGGAAATAGGTGTTAAAGGCCTGAGAGGAGTAGCCTCTCCTGGCCTCTGGGAATGCCTTGAAGGGCACAAATGGTGCCCTCCTTGCATAAACCAGTCTACACTAGTTCAGGGATCCCCCAGCCCCTGCTCTGGCACGAAACTGGACAAAGGAAAAGGTAGTGACCACTCCCTTGTCCATCACCACCCCAGGGATGGTGCCCAGAGCTCCACCAGTGTGTCCCAGACCCTGCCATCTTGAATGTAGAGGTGTGAGGGCACAATGGAGGCCTCGGAGTGGCCAGTGCCAGCAGGTGACATCAGAGACCCCTCCTGATAGGTGCTTACCTGGTTAGGTGGCCAATCCTCCTCTGAGGGGTATTCAGGGTCTCTCCTGTGGGTTTCTCTTCAGTAAATGAATGCAAGAGCTCACCAGAGTTCCTCTGCGTCTCCCTCTTCAACTTCTGCCAAGGATCGACCGCTGACTTCTCCAGGACACCTGCAAAACTGCAACAAAGTAGCAAGAAGCCTACAAGCGACATTGTAGCGCCTCATCCTGCCGGCTTTCTTAACTCTTTCTTGGTGGTGCATGCTCTGGGGGCTGCCTGCCTTCTTCCTGCACTGGAAGCCAGGAAGAAATCTCCTGTGGGTTGACAGAATCTTCCCTCTGCTAACGCAGGCACCAAACGTCTGCTTCACCGGTCCTCTGGGTCCCCTCTCATCATGACGAGCGTGGTCGCTGGGACACAGGAGTTGGATCCAAGTGACCCCGACAGTCCAGTGGTCCATCTGTCCAAATTTGGTGGAGGTAAGTCCTTGCCTCCCTACGCCAGACAGTAATCTTGTGTACTGCATGAACTGCAGCTACTAGGGCTTCTGTGCACTTTTGTAAGAAATTCTTCATGCACAGCACAGCCCAAGTCCCCAGCACTCCGTCCTGCATTGCTCAACTCGCTGAGTTGACCACCAGCTTCTTGGGACCCTTCTTTGTAGTGTTGAGAAGACCGCCATGATCAGTTTTGTTGAACCCATGTTCAAGTAATTCTGCAGGTGCTGCCTGCTTCTGCATGGGCTCTCTGTATTTCTGAGTGCCTCCTCTGTCTCCTCCTCCAAGGGGCGACCTTCTGGTCCTTCCTGGGCCCAGGCAGCAACCCTTTTCTTTAAACGTGACCTTTGCAGCTAGCAAGGCTTGTTTGCAGTCTTTCTGCATGGAAACAGCTCTGCATCTTCCAGCATGCCGTGGGACATCTTCTGTGCAAAGGAGAAGTTCCTGGCATCTTCCGTTATTGCAGAATATTCCGCTTCTTCCACCCAGAGGCAGTCATTTTGCACCTTCATCCAGGGTTTAGTGGGCTTCTGCCCCCCCGGATACTTTTGTGACTCTTGGACTTGGTCCCCTTCCTTTACAGGTCCTCAGGTCCAGGAATCCATCTTCAGTGCTTTGCACTCAGTTGTGGTCTTTGCAGAATCTCCTATCACGATTTTATGTGTTTCTGGGGAAGTAGGACAACTTTAATCCTGCTTTTCAGGGTCTTGGGGTGGGGTATCTTGGACACCCTTAGTGTTTTCTTACACTCCCAGCGACCCTCTAAACACTACACTAGGCTTGGGGTCCCTAAGTTGTTTGCATTCCACTTTCTTAGTATATGGTTTGTGTTGCCCCTAGGCCTATTGCATCCTATTGTATTCTACAGTGTTTGCACTACTTTTCAAACTGTTTACTTACCTGATTTTGGTTTGTGTGTACATTTTGTGTATTTTACTTACCTCCTTACCTTAAGGGAGTATATCCTCTGAGATATTTTTGGCATATTGTCACTAAAATAAAGTACCTTTATTTTTAGTAACTATGGGCCAGATGTGGCAACCTTTTGCGAGTCGCAAATGGCCTGAATCGAAATTTGCGACCCTGCAAAATCGGAAATGAGATGCAAAAATCCCATTTCCGACTTGCAAAATGTGAAGCAAGCCATTACCGACTCCCAAAAATTGCGACCCCATTTTGCGACCCGCAAATAGGAAGTCGCAATTTGCGAGTCGCAAACCAAATGCAATAGCCACTCGCAAATTGCGACTAGTCGCAAAAAGCCTATTTTTCACTTCCAAATTACCACTAACTCAGAGCAGGTGGTAACCAGAACCAAAGTATAAAAGGAGACCCAGAAGGCACCTGGGTTACTCAAGATGGCGGAGATATATGTGATAGGAATGAGGAGGAGAGCCCACGCTGCACAGCAGAGGAGGAGGAGGAGCCAGAGACAGGAGAAGATATACAGAACCAGGCAGACACTTTTCCAACAAACTGAGGAGGAGGTTTATGATAAATATAGACTCAGCAGTGCAGCAATACTAGATTTAATCGATTTTCTCAATCCGCAGCTACAACGCCAGACTGTGCGCGGCTGCGCCATCCCTACGCATGTTCAAGTGCTATGCTCACTGCACCTCTTGGCCTCGGGTAGCTATCAGGGGGTCATTGCCGTGGCAGGTGGGATATCACAAAGTTCACTCTCATGGTTCTTTAGGGCATTCCTAGATGCCTTACTCACACACATGTCCAGATACATATACCTACCCAGGAATGAGGCAGAAATCAACAGCACCAAGTTGGAATTCTACAGGATTGCCAACTTCCCACATGTAATAGGGTGTGTTGACAGGATACATGTACAAATATGCCCTCCTGCAAACCTGGAATATCTGTTCCGCAACAGGGAGTGTACCCACTCACTGAACATCCAGGTGGTATGTGATGCCCATTATGTTATCAGTGACATGGTTGCCAAATTTCCAGGGAGCACACATGACTCCTACATTTTCAGGCACAGTGGGATACACCAACGCCTAGAACGTGGGGAGTTTGGAGACGGATACCTCCTAGGTATAGCTGAATACACCTTGCAGACATACACACAGGTCACTGTGGAAACCATCTATGCCCAGCTAACATTGTACTTTTTGTGCCACACAGGTGACAGTGCATATGCACTACGACCATGTATACTTACCCCGTACTTAACACCTAGCAATGAGACAGAGAGGCGTTACAACAGTGCACATGGGAGGACCAGAAATATCATAGAGAGGACCTATGGATTGCTGAAGGCAAGATTCCGATGCCTCCACAGAAGTGGAGGTGCCCTCCAGTATACCCCAATAACAGCTTTCAAGATCGTTGGCGCATGCGCTATACTGCACAACATTGCTACCAGACATGGGCTACCTCTCACCCAGAAGACCCAGATTCGGAAGATGAAGAGCAAGAGCTACCATATCCCCGTCATGGGGATAGAAGCATTGCAAATCAAAGCAGACTGAGACTGGACCACATTGCCAACCAATACTTTGGAAGGTACGTGCTAACTGTCACCACACTCACTAATGTCACACACAAAGAGTCCAGGTGTGAAGTGGAACTAACAAGTGATTTAATTATGTGCACTAAAAAAAACTATATACATAAACAACAGTTCAGGGGCTGTAAAAGTCCACCTGGCATGAGGACACATTGACCTCATGTGCCTCTACCCCAGGACAGTGTGGAGCTCATATTCTACGCCGGACTCGGCCAGCATGGCTGGTACCTGGTGTGTCAGCAGTGCCCTGCCTTGTGCTTCCACTGCGCAACACCCTGGTGTCACTGGCTGAGACACTGCTGATGGTGGAGCTCTCCTCGCTGTCCTGCGGCGTGTCAGCAGAGCCTCTAGCCACCTGCCGTGCCTCCATGATATCTACGGCGTGGCTGAGACGTCCCAGTCCACGTGCCACATCACTGGCAAAGTGGCCCATGTCTACTTGGAGGCTGACCATGCGCCTTGAAATGCCAGTAGTGTTCACAGCCAGCCTGACGATGGAGGCAGACATGCTGTCCAGCCAGTGCAGTAGCTGCTTGTCACGACGCCTTGCACCCTCTCTCTCAGTTATGAGTTCTGCCACCAGTTGTTGGAGAATGCAAGGTCGCCGACATGTGTGTTGAGTTGTTGCAGCTCTGTGCCTACCAGCTGCATACCACTGCTTTGGTTTTGCTCCATGCGCCGCATTGCCCCTGATATTCTCCGTAGCTCCCATGTCTGCAGGCGCTGACCCCGTAGGTGTGCATCCTCAGCGGGCGACATGGAGGCATCCCCTGGCTCTGGTGGTACATTTACACGTCGCTTGCGACGCAGTGGAGGCTCCGTGTCATCTACAGTGGCACTGTGGCTGGGACCAGGTGCTGGCTCACTCACCAGTATGGCAACTGGTGCATCATGAGGGGACTGTGTGTGGGTTGTGCAGGTCTCTGTAGTGGCTGGTCCTGACTCCTCTGCAGGCTGGTGGCTGACCTGTGGCCCCTGGATGCTTTGGTTGGCGGTGGTGTCTTGTGGGAGACCTGTGGGACATAGGGAACACACTGTCAGTATCTACCATCTGCATCAACTTCCTAATAAACTGTTGCCTATCAACTGCCTACTTGACTACATTGCCCATAATGCACCATGCAGGTGGTTGCTACTCTGAAATGGAGCTATTTTGGTTGTGCATGCTACTGTGTACAAGGTGGGTGGGGGTATGGCATATTTGGGTGTACATGCATGTCTCACGGTACTCACCGGTTGATGGTCCTGGCTCTGAAGTATCCAGCTCTCCCATCCTGCACACTGCCTCTGGCTCCAAGGTCTCCTCAACTCTTTCCTCCAGGGGTGTGGGTGGTGGTATTGTGGATGGTCCCCCCTCCAGTGCCCCTCATCTCCCAGAGCCGCTCTGCCACCCTCTCCTTGGTCCGGGAGCGCAGGTCATACCACCGTTTCTTTAACTCTTCTATGCTCTGGTGGCTGACACCCAGGGAGTTCACCTTGTCTTGTATTTCAGTCCAGATTATTCTCTTCTCCACCTCTGGCACACTGAGGGCTGCCCTCCCAAAAAGTTGTTCATGGTGCTGGCAGCACTCGTCTGTCAGCACCTCCAGCTCTTTCTCTGCAAATTTCAATTTGCACTTCCTTGGTGTCTCAGCCATGGTAGCTGCTGTTCTCTCTGTTTGCAGTTCAGCAGTTTAAAATGGGTGTGGTACTCCCTCCTCCCAGGTGTATTTGTAAACTTCCTGGCTGTGATGTCATCATCAGGAGCCAGGAAGTGTTTTCCTGAGTGTTCTGCTGCACCTGCATTCAATTTCCAGCACAGTCGCAATTTGCGACACCCACTCGCAAATTGCATGTTCGTTTTTAGCGCAGTCGCAAAATGCGACCTCGCAAAAAACGGACTCGCAATCTGCGGTGCAACTTCATTTGCGAGTCGCAAATTGAAGTAGCTTTTTCTTCTTGGATACCATTTAGCGTGTTGCGCAATTTCTGACTCGCTAAATTTTTCCTACCTACATCTGGCCCTTTGAGTATTGTGATTCTTATGATATAGTGCTATAGGATATAAGTGGTATAGTAGGAGCTTTGCATGTCTCCTAGTTCAGCCTAAGCTGCTCTGCTATAGCTACCTCTATCAGTCAAAGCCTCTAGAATACTACTGATCTACTAATAAGCGATAACTGGACCTGGCACAAGGTGTAAGTACCATCAAGTACCCACTATAAGCCAGGTCAGCCTCCTACAACTTTCCAGTTATATTTACTAACTTTAACATTTCTATTTCCAATACCTGTAACAAACTGCTGACTGTCAAAATAAGGGTAATACAAAAAATGTCACCATCATTTTTTATTCACACTTGGTCTTACATGAAACATAGCTTGCAGACAACTTGAAAAAAAATTTAAGGAAACCAAACATAAATAACTTATTATTTGACACTGAAGACATAGCTACAGTCATATAAAACTATATGAAGATAAGGAACATCAGCTTACCTGAAATATTGAGTTGACAAACCTAGCAATAATTCTCACGTTATGCAATCCGTCACTATTGCTGCTTCTCCATTCTGTAGCCTCTGAGAAAGCAGAGTCCTTTAATTCTACACTTTAAACATCAAAATATCAGTTCAAGCGAGAACTATACAAACATCTACAGTGGCCCATATGGGGACAGATTTGTTCAATTACATTTTAATAGGAGACACAATTTGACTACTTACTCTAGTTTCAGGATTTATTTAAGGAGATGGAAGAGGATACCAATCACTCCTCACAAAAAAACAAAGCCAACCTGTCAAGAATATGATACTGATATTTCAAGGAGTGATCGTTAATATATGGCTTTCATCATAAGTCATTGCGCTACCCACTAATAAATCACTTCCTTTTAACATGCAAGATTCCAAATAGTCTAAGGAAATCAGTTCTAACCTCAGAACATGAAAAATAATTTGGTTACTACACACCCAACAGAATAACCGTCCCATAGCCATTCTTTCTTCACTGTCAAAAGTCACTGAAAGGTTAGGTATTTTAAATCTTTAATTATTTTCAGATTTCAAAGGCTGGTTAGTAACTAGTTAGTCACAATTTAGGCATCAACATTGTACTGATGCCAGGATGTCTCTCATGGTCTTTCTAGAGTTGTCCTCAACATTTGACAACGTGGATGCTTTGGTCTATGGTGCAAATTCGGGTTCAGACAGCATCCTCTGAAGGATCTTTACTTCAGACTTAAGCTGACATCAAATTTCAATACATTTCAATAATGTTGAGCAGATTTGGCTCACAGGGAAGACAGAAAGTGGTTAGGTTTCAAAACCATGAATCTTTATTAAAAGTTACAAATTGAAATATTAAAATCATCAGAAGTAATTGCAATTCAATAGCCAACACAAAAAAGCATTCAACATCTTACTCAAAGCAATCAAACATCATAAGAGCAAAGAAAAACTGGTATAAAGTTGTTCTGAATTGAATAGAGCAAATCTCCCTGAAAGAGAGCACACTGCACTGCTAACGTAGAGAAAGGTTGGAGAAATGTAGGGAGAAGTCAAGATAAGGGGATTCTGTCAGAAATCCTTGGAAGGTAAATAGCAAGCATCGTCTCTGAATAGCAAGCATTCAGATTATCATGTCCCCTGTATTAGCTTAAATCACAGATTCTTTTTCAAATATATCTAACAATATTTTTTTCAAGTGACGTATCAAAATGACATCACCCCAATTGCACATCGGCATATATTAGCCCGGTCATAAGGAAGATACAATACCAATAAATACATCAAACACTGCAATACCAATTAACCAGCCCAAAGTAGTGCCACCTGCACCCAATATATTTTGGAATGTGTAAGTAGGTAGCTTCAGGCTTGTTAAATAGGTTCTTTTAATTTAGCACATCAGTCCATTGCAGATTGCCATGCCAAGACAGTGGATGGCTGTTTAGTGTTCCACTTGCAAGCAATGTCCCTCTTGGCTAGAAGACTAGCTAGACCCAGCACTGTGTGCTTTCTAAGAGGCCCACCCAGATTCTCTAGGTTGCCCAAAAGTCCAATTCAAGAGGACAAATCCACAGGCCTCTCCAGCACTCAAGTCAACTCAGCTTCAATAGCTTTCCAGTATGGTGATGACTGGGCATGTCCAGACTACATAGTAAATGTTTACCTTCGACTCTGAGAATCAGAAACAATAAGGTAAAGCCCATTTTTGAACCTGCCACAGACATCAAGGTGTGAGGTATGTGGTATATAAGTAGTCTAGTTGGTTGAGTTTCAACAGGGACGAATTGGCCAAGGCCCAGGGACCATTCATGTATCTGTTCAACTGGCATCAACAAAAGACCCCAGCTGAAGTTCCCATTTCTGCTTGAAGGCTTCAAATGTTTCTGGTGATTTCTTCACTGATGATTTGTAGATCTGGGAGATCCCCCATTTCCCTTTTCCCAAATATCCCATTGGGATCCTAACTTCAAGGGGGCTATATTCTTGGAGTTCCCAGTATCTTCCCGTGGTTGTATGTGACTGCAAGTATTTATGGAATTGAGTGGTAGAAAGGGTGAATTGGGATGGTAACTCTCTGAATGATTTCATGGAGGATACCTCCCAGGCATCTCCAAGGTAAGTAATACCTGTTCTTTCCCATTCGGCAAATCCTTTCAGTTGTGATACATGACAAAGCTGCTGCCTCTTCCACATTGGGATATGCTGCTTTGGTCTCTTGTCCTAGCCAGTTATGCACATCGCGCCATGTTGGCTATGGGAGGTTATAGGGAATAGACTCACCTGAGAGTATGTGCAGAATATTATCAAGGCCCAAGAGGGACAGATCCAGTCTGTATGCTGGGTCTTCCTATCTCCCACATAGCCAGTCATTGATCATCCCATTTTTTCTAGGGTGATGTACTTCAGGCTTACATTTATCTGCACCATAGTGTGACACATTTGGTCCAAGCTGTTTTCCACAGGTGTTTTTTACTGCAAGATACAAGGAATGTGCGAAAGTAAACATTCACATAAGAACAGAAATCAATATATACATAATTGAAATTGCTGGTTCAGCATCTCCTGAAATAAAGAGAAATACACAACATGAAATAAATTGTAACCATCCCTTAGCTATCCTAAAATGAGGCCTTACACTAGCTATAGTTAACTAAACTGTGAACAACACAGAATAAATACATTTTCATGTTCACATATTATAGTGGATACTAAAGCAGAACATTTAATTATGAAAACATCAATCTCAAGTCTGAGGATGAGGTTGGAGGCAGCATGTCATGGCCTTCAAGTGCTGTAGATCCTTTTTGACAGACTGGATAGAAAAACTGCCCTCTCTCAATCTTTTAAAATAACAGAGGGCGGGAGGGGGAGTGTGGAGCTCCACAACAAATTGATCAGGCAGAAAAGCAAAGGTTTGCTGATCTGCAGTAGAATGGACCTATGCATGATTCAATTAAAATTAAAAAGATGTATTGAACCTCCTGCAGGAGGCCTTTAAGGGGAGTCCAAAAGGTTGCATAAAACAATGTAGACACACATAAAAATCTATTATTAGGAAAAAATAATACAATCCACCATAATTAGTAAGATACCTTTGAAGAATTTAGGGAAAAAAGATCTTGTCCCATGGTTGCAAAGTTTATAGAAAATCATCAACAGAATATCAATACCAATATCAATGCAGACCATAAAATGTATTTAACCAACCATACAAACCACATCAAACAACAGATCAAACAAATCATCAATCATCAAAGTACCGCACAGGAACAAGAACCCTTGATCAACCACAAAATTGTGTTTAACATGCAGGTAGTAAAGAAAATACTCAAGGTATGGTTTTTAAAGCAAACAATAAATTAAGCCATTCTCTTTCTGAAGGAACATATGGTTTAAATGATTACATATAAAAGCTTCAATCAATTCAGTAGCTTTAGTGCATCAATTTGCAGTGATGTTCTCGGCATTCTCAGGATTCATGCATTTTGACAACAAGCTTAATTGTACATCTATATGAAGATGGCAATTTTCAGCATTTCATTAGTTAAAGCTTTTTACCAAGATAATCCTCAGCAATAACTTTATCTGGATAGAGAGAGGGCTGATAATAAACGATGCAAAACCTTAATTTATGGCTCTCAACCTGCACAAGTCTTTTAGAGGAACCTTTAAACTTGAGGGAGGGGACCTTGAACGAGTGACAGAATTTGATTATCTTGGCAATAGAATAAAATGTGGTATGTAGGTAAAGAAGAGCAATATGAACCTAAACCACCACTCATCTTCGGTACAGAGGATGTATCGCTCCTCGAAAACCAAGCAAATATCCCCTGCACTTTGAGTGTATAGTGTGAAGGCAGAAGGTAGTGCCCCGTATGGAGTGGAACTGCAGGGGTTTGCAGAGGTGTCTTGTCTAAGGAAAGGTGAAAACAACTTTAAGATTTTTGATAAGCCTCCCCTTAGCACTCCACTGTTACCCATACAATGGGATTTGAGTGTTAAACCAATCACTCACAACGCTAAGCTAAGACCAATAATCTTTTGGAGGAGGCTGAAAACCACACCAGTCCTAGCAGTTTATTATAATGCTCTTAATGAGTGATAAAACTACACAAGAACTCTAAGATCTTTTGGACACATTCTGTTAGAGACACCTTGCACCAAATTGGTTTGGAGGACCACCGGAATGACAAGGATTGCCCCCTTAACCTTTCTAAGGACACACTAAAGGAAGCTTCTTCAGCGCATAAATGAGCACTACAAGTGAGAAGCAGGAACCAAGGTGCTCTCACTGCAGCTTTTTGGGATCTAAAAATACATAGTATGTGTGGGTCTTTTTTAGATTACATCATGGCTCCAGTAGCTTGGTTATTGCATGGTGAATATAGGCATGGCACACTACCATTTCAATCTTTTTGTGAAAATTGGAAGTCCATATTAGATCAGAACATGGCCTGTCCTGTAAGTCAGTATGCTGATGAGAACTTGCAGCACTTATTCTTATTTTGCCCAGGGTATGTTCAACTTAGGTTGATGTGGGCTTTGCCTAGTTGTAAACATCTGGAGGTTAGGCAGTGTGTGGTGGCCCTGAGGCTATTTTGTGCTGAGACAAAGGAATCTACAGTCTGTGTAGTTGCCAAGTATCTCCACTGAGTTGTAGTATCAGAGCCAACGCAATAAGACAACTTACTGGCCACTCCTAACAAACACCTGGTGGCCTAATTTAGACCACTGGCATTTATAATAGTGGTAGTTTTCCCTGAGATTCTGCTGTTTTATGTTGGAATGAAAGTTCTAGAGAGGGCAATGAGGTTCAAGTAACAACTCCCACTCCAACATTTTGGTGTGATTTTAGTGTTCTCCGGGTCTTCCAATCTCTAGGGTAAATTAAATATACACAATAGTGATGGGTTTGGGGTTACAGTGATAGGAATAAAAAGGAAGTACTATGTTCTGCTATAAGTATGAATACCACATTTGATGTGTTGGTTAATATTAATTTTTCTTCTGCTGCTATGATACGATTTTACCTTGTATCTGAATAAATATTATGGATTGTATTCTAGTTGTGACGTTTTATGGATGGCATTTTAGAAGATGTGTTTTATCTTGTTTTAATTATGGCATTTATTTGTGTGTTGTACTTTAATGATTTATATGCTGAATAAAGTACTCAAGTAGTATCAATATCGTAAATGGGTCATAAAACAATTACATCCACTCATCCATCCAGGGAGGTTTCAAGTAAAATCCACCAACCATTGTCCACATTTTCAATCTAATACCCTGGTCAACAAATATTCCTGTGAGAGAAAGATACCCTTTCCTCAGTCAGCTTAGATTTCTCCCAGCACCTTGATTTTTTAGATATAAACCTCATGTAGGAAAAACTGAATAGTCATCAGATGTACCAGTAACTACTAAAAGACTTTGATGAGCCTCTATTCCAATCCAGAAGACAAGGTCAAAGCCTGAATAAGTGACAAGGGAAGCAATCATAGTTCACCCAACTATAGGGTGGAATAGACATGCCTACCTATTAGCCCAAATCCAAACCACCATTCAAGCTCAACTGAAAGCTGTGGGACCATGTTATGAAAATAACTACCTGAAAAACGAGCCTTACAGATGACAAATTACAGTATGAGGTACATGCTAAAGAGACACACAACACAGATACTCCTCCTTGGAGAGTAACCAATTAACTAAACACCTTCAAATGTTTGGATGTAACTATTTCCAACACCCTCAGCTGAAACGTTCATGTGGTTATAGGTGTCCAGATTAGCAGAGGTTATGGTCTGTCACATCCATACTGACAGTTTTTACAGAGATTGTGATGGATGAAAAGAAGTTTGCTGGTTTATCCATGCGACCTGTGCTGCAATTTCACTTCAGTGCATGCTGTTGCCAGAGAAGTGCTTAGCACTTAACAGGCTGTGTACGATGGGAAGGCAAAGGTTGACTAGTGGAGTGCTGAATTTACAAAAGATTTAAACTTGGGCTGCCTCTCTACTTACCAAGTGAATGCCACAAGGTAGTTGAAATGGCATTATCAACCCTCATCAATTTCCCTTTCCAAGATGTGATATGATCAGACAATTCTGTCTGAGATCCCCAATCCAAAATGTCTTTCCTTGTGATCTCAGCTGCTGTTTGAATGATACACAAGGCTTTCACAAGCTTTCAAGCATAACCCATTTGTTTCCTTTTTTGTTGCATTATTTCTCCACTTCTTTCTGTTTGCATTTCTACTTTTTGCTCCTTTGCAGCTGACTTTCCCTTAGGATTTTCTTTTGGATTGTTGCTTTGCTCTTTTCTTTTCCCAGATGCTAGGGTTGCTTGGTGCTAGTTTAACTCCTGCTGACTTGTTCTTCAACTTCAATCATGAGCTGTAAGATATCAAGGAGGTTTATTTTTTACATTTTTGAGTTTTTTTTCCCCAAAACTGGGATCTTCTTAAAGAGATACACCTTGAACTTGTGTATATCTAAGTGCATGGTGGCACCATGGCTACGTGTGAAGATTCTACCTTTCCTTCGTAATCAAGAAGCATTCTTAAAATAGCATCCAGTCCTTGACATGGCTGAGGGTATTCTTCACCACTTCACATTTCAAACCATGGAAACCAACAACATCAAATTAAGTCACTTTCATGTTATGTCAAAGTGGATAGTATGATATGTTATGAAGCCAAGATTAAGAGTAATGCATGAACAATGTATGAGCATCATCCATAACTCCAATATTGGAATAAAGTATTAGGTCTTTCACAATCTAAATTCACATGTGCCTTGCAGGGCACTCTGTGTTATTGAGCAAAGAGGGACAAGACTGAAGGTCGACTTCTATGCAGCAGCGAGAAATACAGTGTTAGAAATCAGCTTGTTGGAGTATGAAAAGAGGCACAATCTGTCATCACAAGCTTCCAGTTTATGAAAAAGCTGGAGAAGTATTTAGTTCATCTATGTAGTAAAAAAGTCCTAGGCCGTTCTGTTCACCACAACAGAGGCAAGGCTGATGCGAGAGTGCTTCTAAAGCAGTACTTGGATGAAAGGAACCTCTTGAAAACTCATCTAGATTTATAAGCAGAAAAAAAAACCAGAGGATAGAATTCAGCTCAATATAATGTTATATTTGCCTATTATAAATAGCTGTTATTTATGGTATGTTGCTTAACATAGAAATAGGGCTCTCATGGAACTAGGTGCCAGATGTACACAGCAATTTTGCGGTCATAGTAACTCTACTGTGTGAGTCGGTATTCAGTTACCGACTCGTAAAATAGGGATTGCAACTCGCAATTAGGAAGGGGTATTCAAAGGGCGTCCTTTCCTAATGACAACTTGCAAACCCATGTATGATTGTTTTGAGACCGTAAATGCAGTCGCAAAATAAAATCGCAGTTACCACCAATTTCAAATTGGTGGTAACCCATTCGCAGACTTGAAGGGGATCCGAAGGGACCCCTTACCTTTTGTGAATGGGGCGCCAACATTTTTTCAGAGCAGGCAGTGGTCCCACGGACAACTGCCTACTCTGAAAAAATGAAGCTGAAACATTTTATTTTTATTTTTTAAATGAATCCTATTTTCCTGAAAGGAAAATGTGTTGTATTTAAAAAACAGCTTTATTTAAAAAGAAGTCACAGACAAGGTGGTCTGCTGACCCTTATGAGGCTACCATCCCGGTGCGTGCGGCCATTCCCAAATGGGTCACAAACGGGTCCCATTTGGGAATCGCAAACAGTGTGCTTGACACTGTTCATTTTGTTTTCTGACTCACAAAAAAATTGCAAATTGTGAGTCACAAAACAAATTATGCTACATCTGGACCCATGTTACTTGACCACACGACTTGGTCCTTGCTGCAGCTTGGGCACTGAGACTTTGACCCCCACCTTTATAGGGTTATCTATGACCTACACGTCAATCAGAACAATATGGGTCACAATTATGGGCATCATTTAGGGGTCACCAGGGGTTGCAGTTGCTTGCCCCGTGCGACCTTTGGCCTGTGAGATAGCAAAATCAGTGGCAAAAACATAACAGCTCCACATTCCTTATTGTCTGCCTGGTTTTCATTATGCTAATAGTGAATAATATTTTGTTATTAACTATTAGTGTAATGAAAAAAAAGTCCACTTAGGAACTATGGCGGCTGCTCTGGCAATTAATAAATTGATTTAAATTCATGTTGTCTGAGTGATTGTGGATGAAAGTATGGTTAAGTGAGAGATAGCGTATGTATCTGTGAGAAAATATTTCTGTATGTGTAAACATGTGTCTGTGAGCAAAAGTGAGTGTGAGTTAAGTGACAGGTATTGAGTGAAA
Source organism: Pleurodeles waltl (assembly GCF_031143425.1). Lineage (NCBI taxonomy): Eukaryota > Metazoa > Chordata > Amphibia > Caudata > Salamandridae > Pleurodeles > Pleurodeles waltl. The sequence goes on from NC_090445.1 coordinate 361,069,318, forward strand.
TTCTGTGAAACTGAGGCCCATATTTACTATTCTTGAGACGCAAGGCAATGCTGCACCAAAGTGACTGCTCTACTTGTGTCAAAGGGAGAGATAAAAAATGTGCCACGTTTAAGAGGCTAGGGTGCATATTTTCTCTCCCTGACACTTTTTTTAACAGCCATGCGCTAATGCCCATACCCTTGTGCCAGAGTGCAAAGTGTGTGCATGTTATGAAGGTTTTGTTCTGGAAGAGGTCCCTTCCACTATATATATTGGGTTTTAAAAAGTCTCCCACTTTACAATGCAGCACACATGCAAAGTTGGAAAAGCAAGAATTTCAAAAACACCGTCCTTGAGAAGGCATAAGATTTTGGCACAAATTCCTGTTGATCAATGCTTGTAGATAGGGATTTTGTGTTACACATAAATAAATGCCATTCCTACTGCATTACTTGTCAGATACTTACATGCGGGCACAGCCAGCAGAGGGCACACTACACACAGAGAAATCATGTCTGTTCGGTCAAAGTCTCTGTTCAGCCCTATCCTTCTGTCTCGGCCTTTAACTAAAAAACAGGAAGAGGAGCAGAGGTTTGCATACAAGGCTCAGCACTACACAGAAGCACAAACTGATACTGGTCATTAATATCGCCTATATTTTACAAACAGCACTGATTTACAGTCACAGGTGCATAGAAAATATTTGTTGGGTTCTTCTCTATGTTTAACACAAAGGTTTCGACTTACTGTCTATATAGTTTTCAGTGCCTTGTAGTGGTGGCTGCCACTGAAGGAGGGTAACGGGGGGGACAGGGCATGATTGGATTAAAAAAAATCTATAATAAAAAAAAAACACTTACCTTTGAAGGGAGACGCGGTCATCTCCCCTCCGTCCTCTTCCTCTTCCAGGCTGCACATGCTCCTATTCAATCACGACACTGCTGTCACCAGGCTCCCAGCCAAAAATGACACCTCTGTCACCAGCATGACAGGAGCTTCGTGATTGGTCTGAGTGGCCTGCTTCACCGCTCAGACTGGGAATGGGACCCTGGGCATGTTCTCCACTCGGCTATGCAATACAGCCGGGTATAGATCATGCAAAGTGCGCATGTCTGTTTGGCTGGCCCAACACGGCCGCCCAAGCAGACATGCACACTAATTGTGGTGCATAGCCCTCCTCTGGCCCCCTCCCTCCAGCCCAGCCCCACCCCTTACTACAAGGAAAAATAAAATGATAATAACGTAGTGTACGTTATTATCATTTTATTTTTCCTTTTAGGAAAAATCCAGTGGGGTGATGCTTCCCCACCTCAGAGGACGATCCGCCCCTGGTCCTTTGCCTATGTGGGCACCATGTGTGACCTTTTTTAAGACATTACCTGTTTCTGAGCTTGGTGTACTAAACAAAGAACACATTGTACCCCCAAGTGTTGCAACCTGGGGACAGTATTGCGCTGCAATGGACGCACTAATCACTCACACTTCCGAAATGACATTCTCTGTGATTCCCAGAACCCCAGGCCCATATTATTAAGGAGTTAGGATGTGTGCTGTAAATCAATTTGAATGCTTGCAAAGACATAACAAGGGCCCTTGAAGGGACATGTTTGTAAATGGGTATTGATGGGGCATGACGATAAATGCTACTGAAATTCACAAGATTGGAGCGTTCCCTTAGGTACACCTTCCATTTTGTAATTGTTTTACCACCACCTTCCAGATGTCAGTATTTCAGGATTACAAATCATTGATAACAATCCTTGTGCATTACAATGAAGGGGTGCACCACTTTCACAATGCTATTTCCTTAGGAGTTACATTTGCGATTTGTAACCTCACTTTTTTGCAGTGGGAGTGTGGATTTTGTACTCACTAAGTTTGATTGTCTCCACACTGCAGGCTTTGCGTATGCTAAATACTTTCATTCATGCGAATAAAGGTTCTGTAATTAAACCATCAGAACTGATTTGCACTTTTTAGCTTTACTTTACTAAAAACAGGAATGGCAACAGACACTAAAAATATAATAACTAATATAGGAAAGCAGCTTTCAGCCCAACTCAGGGAAGTTTACAATTTTTACGGTTGCATTAAGGACAAAGTTGTTCGCCTTAACATTCTGTCCACAAATTAAAAATCAAGACCGCCAAAATACTGTTTACCAAATTAGCCAGTGCTCTGATTGGAAAGCAAGTAAATGGATCTTTCATTTACTTCCAAACTCTAGAACCCTAAGGAAATTATTGGAGGTTCGATATGCTTACCTGAAATCAAATGTATTTGTCAGTATCTGATTGGAAAAGTCATTTTGAACCGAGAAATTGAGGCAAAGCAGCAATCGAGTGGAAGAGGTAACTGAAATTTGTGAACTAGAGCAGACCATCTGTGCCCCAAGGGTATGCTGAAGAGCCACAATTTTGAGTTGAACAGTCTCCAAAATTAGCCTATTTTCAAATTCTGTGGATCAGAAACTAAGGTCAACACATTCCACGCGGACAAGCCATTGTAATGTGGTCAGATTTACCCAGCGGAGGATTGTACTTCGATAAAAAAAACTCTTAAATAAAGATTTCAAAGAAAAATACTAATAGGTAAATGCAGTGTTTGTGCTTTTTGTTATCCTCCATTCTCTAAACAAGAATGTTCATCTTTTTTAGAAATAAAAAATATTTTCAACTAGCGCTTGCAACCTTAGTTCCTGGTGCATCATGGAACTCTATAATATTAATGCCTCAGACCCAGTGAATAGTCCACTTCGCTCAAAATGGACCTCACCCCCATCCACGTTTCCTCTAATTTCGGCCTCCATCCTCCAGCCTTAAACTACCCTCCACTGACAGATCAGTGTCGAATAGAGTTAAAGGTGCATAGTTTGGAAACATTAAGTACTTCATCACTTACCAGTCAGAGCCCGATTCACAAAGTTAAACTTAGACCAAAAGTCTAACTTTACTACAAGTAAAGTTAGACTTTTTGTCTAAGTTTAGATTTTTGGTCTATGTTTAGAACAAAAGTGTGTGCTTGGACAAAAAGTTTAACTTTACTACAAGAAAAGTTATACTTTCAGTCTAAACTTAAACTTTTGGTCCAAACTCAGACTCTTGGACCAAGTTTACCTTTGTGAATTAGGTCCTCAGACATGATTTGGTCTGAAAAGAATAACTATTGCCTCTGGTCTCATATATGGAGTTACAGCAGTGCCCCTTTGTGGATAAACTGAGAATTACAATTGGACATAATGACTTACTGCAAAGCTTCAAATAGCATCACACAGAGCAGTGTTCCAAAAGATTAGCTGTTGGAGCAAATAAGGTAGTCTGCAAAAAATGTCCAAGATTGGTGCAACCTGAAGGGAACCAATCAGCAGGATAAAACAACATTCAACCAAGAAGGCAAAGTCAAAAGTAGCATGATCAGCTCACAGACTATGGCATAAAGAATATGCGGAGAGCAAAATCAAGGAGAAAGGGTAGAACAGTAGGTGAACTATAAAAGGTACAGAACACCCAGGTGTTAAAGTGTAAAGCAGACCTCCAGGAAAACACCAACATCATGTAAAATACTCAAAGATAAGCCAAAGCACAAGTGTGAACATAAATAAACACAGCCTAAAAAGATAGCAAGTATCGACAGAACCACTTAGTCCTTCCAGCATAGGAGCAGACATCCATCGGAATGAATAGGTTCACAATTAAATAGGTGGGTGCATCTCATTTAAAAAGCACCCCAAAAGAATAAGCATGAGGAAAACTGTCCCAGAATTCTTTCACGGTCTTCAGATTTGCAAACCTTTGGCTGGTCTCATTTATTATGAATTGGAATTTAAGGCTTGCAAAGATAATTTTGAGGTGCCAGCCATCTCCCCCTTGATGGCGAGGTCAGAGATACAAGTGGAGAACCGTACTAACGCTCGAAACAGTTTTCGATTTGGTCTGGACTCAACAGTCTGTAAATTCCAGCAGATCTACCTGTGCAGAAAAAAACAACATGTACATTATTCTTTCTGTTGTGAAGCACTTTTAGGGCCTTTTTTAAGGTTCATGCTATGTAAATATGCCTGTAACCCACGCTCTAATGTCATCCTCCTAGAATTACGGACGAAGCATTAACCTTTGATTTCCATTGGAAAATCTGGGATATATTCCAGTTCCATGATAGACCAAATTGTGAGATCCTAGGCAAATACTTTATTTCACTGACCCTCTTTGTTTGTTCCTTATTACAAATACGAGCACCTTCAAATACATGAGTTCAGGAATTGTGCAGTTAGACCTAAGGATGTTAATAGCTATACCCTACAAAACCAATATCCTACAGAGGTTGTGCAATAAAGAGGGTAGCATGTACCTCCAAGAAAACAGGCAGCAAAGACCCTCAAAATTCTAAAGCCTTCCTCCCCTTCCATTGTTAAAGATACTGTGTCTAATACTCCATGAAGAATACAAGGACTAAAGTAAACTCTACCTTCGTTATAAAGATATTGCAAGTAACCATGGAGGCCATAAATATACATAGAATGGAGGTCAAAGTTTGAATGGTTATGGATCTCAGAGGTGACTTGTAATATTTTTCTAACATATGACAGAGGGTACTCAATTACTTACAGTACAAAGACACACACAACATTATTTTTCCCCAAAAAGCCTAAATTCCTAGCCTCTTGCTTATTCATATGAATGTAAATATTGCAGTGAGTAATTAAAACACCAATATACAGCGAGCATGGGCTCCAAAATCTCATTATATGCAGTGTAAAATGCCACTTTCAAAAAAACACAACTATAGTTGGTAATGCATGTGCTGCAAAAATTCATTATATGGAGTTCAATATGCCACTTTAAAGAAACAACTATAGTTGATAATGTATGATAAAACACAACATACAGGAAGATTCCTGCTTTCTGAAGTAGAATTATAGCTGGTCAATAATTAAAAACTTTGCATAAATGGCTTCTTTCTCCAAATGACTGTTAATTTACGAAAAAGTATTCATTAGGCGATTCTGAAGACCAGAACCTTTTTCGATTTTTGATAAGCAAACCTCTGTGAAAACTCTACAAATCATAGACCTGTCCTACATTTCCAGAATTTTAACAATAGCCTTTGAGATGTTTTGGCTGCAAAGTTCTTGATTTCAGGAACGTCAATGAAAGATTAGGGAGACAAGGTTGACAATCACCTACTATCACCAGTAAGGTAGTCAGATAGGTTTATGGTAATGTTAGCTACATCTGTTACATTGCATAATGATTATATTATAATTATCCAAAATGAAAGAAAAGGGGCTGAAAGCTGTCAAAGAAAAGCTGTAATTGTGCAAACTGTGGAGTCTGAACTTGCTGCAAAAAAATATGTTGCAGGGACTTCTTATCTATATTTGCTAATTTTGACATTCCTATTTCCAATACCTGTAACAAACTGGTGCCACTCAAAAGAAAGACAATAAAACTGTCACCACATTATTTTATACACACGTGGTTTTTCATGAAACAAAGATGAAGAAGGCTTGGAACAAAATGAAGGAAACCAAAAATCAATTGTAAGGACAGATTGGTTCAATTACATTTTAATAGAACACACACCTTGGCTACTGACTTTATTGTCACGATTTCTTTAAGGAGGTGGAACAGCTTACCAAGTACTCCCCCAAACAAAATAAGGCAGAACAGTCAAGAATATGACACTCATGCTTCATGTAGTGATAATTAAATATATGGCTTGCATCATAAGTCAATGTCCTACCCAGTAATAAATCCTTGCTTTTCAACATAATTCCAAACAGTCTAAGGAAGTCAGTCCTAACATCAGAACAGGAAAACACATTTTCTGGCTACACATCCAACAGAATTACCCTCACACAGCCATTCTTTCTTCATTATCAAGGTCACTGAAAAGGTACTTATTTAAAATCTGTAATTATTTGTGGATTCCCGGGGCTGGTTAGTAATTCTTTAGTCAGAAATGAGGCATCAAGACTACTGATGCCGTTATGCCACTTTTGAATTTTCTAGAATTGTCCTCAACATTTGACTCAGTGGATTGTATTCTTTTGTTGTTGTTAGGGTGCTTTGCTCAGGTGAATTTGCATAGAAATTCAGGTTCATACAGCACCCCCTGATGAATCTTATATCTGATTAAGGGCCTCATTACGAGGCTGGGAGGTCGCCCGCCGGCCCGCCAGCCCTGTGGGGAAGAGACCCCTATGTAGCTGGCAGTCTCTCCACCAGCATTACAATGTTTCCACTGGGCTGACTGGTGGAAACCTCCATATTTGCAGGCTTCCACCAGTGAACCCAGTGGAAACAGTGCTGTGGCATTGGCCTCGGCTCCACATGGAGCCAATGCCGTCGCACAAAGGGCCCTCAGAACCCTCGGAATGTGCACTGTTTGCCGTAGTGAACAGTGCGCATTCTGATGGTGCTGGAAAAGGGGGCCCCTGCACTACCCACAACATAGTAATGGGCAGTGCAGGGGCCCTCCTTTGGCCCCCAGCTTTTCCTTTCCTCTAGCCTTTTCATGGCAGGGACCCTGCCATGGAAAGGCTGGCAGAAAGGGGGCTCGTGATCAGCACAGCGGCTCTGAACTCAGTGCTGCTGTGGTTGACCACGACTCGGACTGCCACCACCCCCTCAGGAATCATGTTCCTGGTGGTGGCGGGGGTCCTCTGGCGGTCTGACTGCAAGGGTCGTAATCTGGCAGTCGGACCGCCAGAAGTGTGGTGGTCCGACCTCCACCACAAGTCTGCTGGTCTTAAGACCACCAGACTCGTAATGAGGCCCTAAGTCTGACATTGAATTTCAATACATTTCAATAATATGGAACTCATTTGGTTCACAGAGAAGACAGAGAGAGGTTAAGTTTCAAAACCATAAAGATTTCTTAAAATATTTCCCAAGTTACAAATTAAAATCATCAGCATTAACTGCATTTCAATAGCCAATACATAAATGCATTAGTCACCATATTCAAAGCAATCCAAAATCATAAGAGCAAAGACAACCTGTAATAATGTTGTCCTTAATAGAATAGACCAAATCTCCAATAAAAACTGAGCACACAAGACTGCTAAGCTGAAGAAAAGTCAGGAACATTTAGGGAGAAGTCAGGATAAAGGGATTCAGCTAGAAGCCCTCTGAAAGGCAAAAGCAATCATTGTCTCACAAGGAAAAGAAAGTTCTAATTCTCATGTCTGCTGCATTAGCCTAAATCACATTCTTTTTTTAATCTAACAAATTTTTATTTTGAAGTTATGTCTCAAAATGACAATATCGTCCCAACTGCTGAGCAGCATACAACAGCCCAGGCATAAGAAAGATATTAATACCAGTGAATACATCAAACAGTGCAATTCCTACTGCGCCCTCATATTTTGGAATGTGCAAGTGAGCAGACTCAGGCTTGTTTAACAGGTTCTTGTAACTTACTGTATCACTCAATTGCAGCTTACTATGCCGAGACATTAGGTGGCTGCACAGCATTCCACTTGTGAGCAATGTCTCTCTTGGTAAGAAGAATACCTAGACCCATCGGTGTGTGGTATCCGCTGGGTCCTCCCGGATTCTCAAGGTTTACCAAAAGTGCAATTCTAGATGTCAGCTCTAGCACTCAAGTCACAGGTTTAATTGCTTAACAGTATTTGGTGATGACAGGGCATGTCCAGAGTACATAGTAAATGTCTGCATCCGGCTCAGGGCTCTGAAAACAGTCAGGCAATCCCATTTGTGGGCCACCCACGGACGTCAAGGTGTGAGGTATAGTGTTTAGATAGTTTTGTTGAATAACTTTCAGCCGGGAAGAAAAGGCCAAGGTTCAGAGGGGACATTTCCACATCTGTTCAGTTGGCTTCATTCAAAGAACCCACCCAGACTTCCTGTTTCTGCTTGAGGGATTCAAATTTATCTGGTGAGTTGATCAGTAATGGCTTGCAGAACTGGGAGATCCAACCTTTTCCCAGATATTCCATCAGGAGCTTTGCTTCGAGGGGACTGTATTCTGGAGTTCCAATATCGTCCCTTGGTTACATGTGAGTGTGTGTCTTAACTACTAGTGTTTGTGGAATTGAGTTTTTGAAAGGACAAATTGAGACTTCAAATATCTGATTGATTTAATGGAGGATCCCTGTGAGACACTTCTTATGTATGTAATACCTATTCTATCCCATTCGCTGAATACTTCCAATTGTGAATAATGACAGTGGGGTATGTTTTGTTGGTCTCCTGTTCCAGCCAGTCATGTGCATCACAGCACGCCATGTTAAGAATACCACCCTGGTGAGCTCGAGGAGGCTACAGAGGAAAGACCCACCATTGAGTATACATAAAATACTATAAAGGCCCAAGAGGAATAGCTCCAGTCTGTATGACTGGTCTCCCCATCTCCCACTCAGCCAGTCATTGATCAGCAGGTGCTGTGACACCCATTAATTTAACCTGACATCGGCCATGTCTATGTTCATTCCCCCAATATACATAGATTTGCAGCAATTGTCTAGGGCGATGTGGAGAAAGCGTCTGGCTGAAAGGAAGTTGACATGTCTCAAAACAGTGATTTCGGAATCATCAGTGGCAAAGTTTGGAAAACATAAAGAAATCTGGTGAGGACTATCATTTTAGAGACTGCTACTATACCATGAATCTGGCGTGAGAGATGGGACTAGCTTTGAAATTCTTGCTTCATCGGATTTAAGGGGAGAAAGACTGAGACTCCAATTTAGGCTCGGTCCAACATGATGTTTATGCGTAGAAGCTGCAAACTGAGCCTCTGCATGAGATCGCTGTCTGCCTGGTACTCGTTTCGCCCTTTAAAAGGCTCAATAATTAGTTAGTCAAATTTGCATTGTTGGACGTGGCCCTTTTACAGGGTCATTCACCAAACTTTTTGCCTTTTTCCTCCTTATTTTTCTGACCCTTTTTGGCTGATGTAATGACTGAGCACTTTTTCACCGCTAATCAGTGCTAAAGTGCATGTGCTCTCCCTTGTAACCTTGGTTTGATTGGCTTATACCTAATTGGCATATTTAATTTACCTATAGTCCCTTATAAAGTGATATTCCTATACCCATGGCCTGTAAATTAAATTCTACTAGTGGACCTGCAGCACAGCTTGCGCCACCCACTGAAGTAGCCTTTCAAACGTGTCTCAGGCCTGCTAGCGCAGGGCCTGTGTGTGCAGTTTTCTGCCACAGGAACCTGGCATCTAAATTTATTTGCCAGGCAGAGGACTCCCCTTTTACTACATGTAAGTCATGCCTAAGGTACTCCCTAGCTACACTATGGGCAGGGTGCCATGTATGTAGAGGGCAGGACATGTGACTAGTAATGTGGCCTCTCCTGTTAGTGACAACCAGCCTATTTGGTTTCTCAGTGATGCCTTCTCATAGGATTGCATTGGAAATGCCCTTCCTGAAGTGTAAGGGCTATTCTCTGGTTTATGAGGGGTAGCGTAGGCATGTTTGGTATGGTTGTAATGGTAGTGAGAAATGCTGATTACTGGTGTAGGTGGATGTTTTTATTATCATTACAGAAATGCCACTTCTAGAAAGTGAGCATTTCTCTGTGCTTATGGCTCTGGTGTTTTGCAGCTTGACTCCAATCCAAGTCTGGGCAGAGTGACAGTTGGGCATTGTGCATACTTTTCAGGCAGCCTGTACACAGGGAGGGTGGAGGAGTTACAGGGGTGCATCTACATACTGAATAATCTTCCTGGGCTGAGAGAAGGGAGAGTCGGGGCACACCTGCATCTGTAAAGGCTGTTCCCTGACCTCACACAATAGGGTTGTCCTGCCCCCATTGATGCTCGGAGCCTGTGCTGGAGGAGAGAAGGGGGCACTCCCAGAACCGGTTAGAACCTCCTCTCCCCCTCTTTGTAAAACACACTGTAAACTGAGTATAAGTACAGGGGAATTTTCCCCATAATTTAGACTTGAAGAGACTTACTTGGAACTGGACATAGGACGCTGCTGAATAGGACTCACCAGGACCCACCTTGGACTGCTGCTGCTGTGCTGACCTGTGACCTGCCTGGTCACCAGGAGAAACTGCCACCATCTGGATCCTTTGTGCTGGCCTGTTGTTGGGCCTGCTACCCCTGTGCATCCCCTTCTCTTGTCTCCAGGCTCAGGGTGCTGTGGCCCCTGACTCCTGCAACCAACCAAAAATACCTGAAGTGCTGTTTCTTGCAAGTTATAGTGCTTGGGAAGTGCTTTTTTGTGCCCCCTGCAGTTCTAACTGCATTTGTTGGAAAGGAGAATAACCACACAACCCGGGCTCATTGGAGTAGTGCCAGCGCTCGTAAGCACTTTCTGGACTGTGTGCCCGCTTTCACCACTGCATCCCGGGTTCTCTCTGCTCGAAATCAAAGCGCATCAGCCCTGGATTAAGAAAAAGAAGTGAGCGCGCTCCGACTGTGCCCCCGGGGCGAAGCGTGCTCTGAGGAGCGCCCCCGGGGCACACACCAGCACCTTCTTTGGTGCTGTTATCACCACTGCGACCCGGACGAAGAGAAAACTCTTGTGCGCCAGATCGGGTGCAGGCCAGGGAAATTTAGCACCCCAGGAGGGAGTCCGCCCTGAAAGCAGGACTCGGGGGACGAGGGTAAGCACCTCCACCCTTCCCCGGTCGCTGCCAGAGGAGCGGAAAGCTCAGATTCTTACCTTTCTTTCGTCTCCCCGGACTCCCCGCGAGAGTCATGAGAGGCCCCCATCGGTGGCCCCACTGGTTGTTCTGGGTTTTGGCCCCCCCTCATTGGAGGGCCAGTAAAGTCCTGGGGGGCCCCGTAGAGATCACGGCCCGTTATAAAAATCAGAGAGGGTGCGTGCCGCCCCTCTCCGCCTACAGCATAGTGATGCCCCTGTTATCCGCACATGGGAGCACCAGGGGCCCCCATATTGATCTTCGTGGCACTGGTAGTGCCCTTTCATCATAAAACAGGTACTCTATAAAGGACGTACATATTTCTAATGGTCCTATGGTAGACATTATTGATTTATATGTTACCTGCATACTTTTATGATGTCACACGTGTGCTGATGTTCCTTTTATTGGTGTGACATGCTGATATGTGTTTTATGACTTGCCATATGCTCTCTAACGTTCCTTTTATGGATATTTATGGTGTGGTAATGGCAAGCGCATTTATTTCTCTACTGTGATTCCTGACTACTGCTTATCTTGCAGAATCCTGAGTACTTACGTGTTCTAATGTGACAACTGCTTATTCTTGCAGAGTATTAGTAACCTGTGTAACGTTCTGACAACTGCTAAGGTAGCAGGGCATTACTGACATGTAATGGTTGGTCTAATTATGTTTTGTGCAATACAGTTTATTTTTACATAGCTAAGTGTGGTGTTTACTTTGTGTAGTATATATTGCATCACCTTTGTTGTGTGTGTTGTGCTAACACTTTACACATTGCCTCCGGGTTAGGCCTGACTGCTCGTGCCAAGCTACCAAGGAGGTGAGCAGGGGTTATCTTGCCCTGACTAGAGTGGGTGGGTTCTGCCTGGCTTAGGTGCATACCCTAGCCAACCAGAAACCCAATTTCTAACATTGGTTGCCAGCAGTGAGGATAGGAGTGGTGCTTGCACAATACCATTGTGGCTAATTTTTGCACCGTGAATTGCACTTACACCACTACATGTTCTAATTCTCTTTCTTTAAATTATTCTCCTATTCTCTCATACTAGTCATTTTTATTTTACTCTTGTGTTGTATACTTGCACTTTTGACTCTGGTTGTTTTACACATGTGTTGTGCTCTCATCAAAATCAGTCTACCTTTGCCGTAGTAGATTTGTGGTTTTACACTCTAGAAGAGTTGAAGGGATTCTACAGGGAGAGAGGGATATCTGTTATGTGTGGAGAATCCAATATAATGGCCCTCAGGATAGCCCTGTATTATTTTGAGCAGGCACACGAGAAAGCAACAGAAAAGGATGCCCAGCCCAGATTGTTCTGAGGGAGACCCTGAAGAGACCCATGAGAGTAGTGAGGACTCTGAGAAGGAGGGTCCTCAGTCCACACCCCAGGGGGACAGTGACCCCAGAGAGTTAGACACTGAGGGAGAAGATGACTGGCCAGGGACGCCAGTAGAGAGAGAGGACCCATAGATAGGAAGTCCCTTAGTGGGTCCTTACCTAGCAGCAGCACCGCCTCCCATTCCCTGTCACCTGAGGAGCTCAGAGATAGGCAGGAAGAGAGGGACCTGAGGCTTCAGCTAGCCAGGCTAGCTGTAGAAGAGAGACGGGCTGAGGTAGAAAAGACCTTAGTTCAGGAGAGGATAGCAGAGGCTGAAAGGGCCTTTGCCAGTGAAAGACTCGCTCTAGAGAGCAGTCTGACGGATCTGGACTCAAAAGCACTGCAGGTGTAGTCCAGTGGTGGCAGCATTAATTGTAGTGTTAGGCACAATCCCTACCTACCCAGAGACTTGGTGCCTGGGTTCAAGGAGAGGGTGACATACGTCGGCGGCTGAGGGAGTATGATGAAACTCTAGTTGCACGTGGGATCCCTAAGGGGGATTGGGGAACTGTCCTAGAGCACTATATTCCTGAGGTGGAAAGGGATGCCCTACTGGACCCAGAAGGGAGTGACAGGCAGGGGTATCCCCACATCAGAAAGGCCCTGATAGAAAAGTATGGTCTTACCCCTGTAGACTACAGGTTGAGGTTCAGAGGCAGCAAGAAGCGGTCTCACCAATCTTGGGAGGATTTCATGGAGAATTTTGGAAAGGTTCTAGGTAAACCAGGCCAAGTTCTGAGTGAGAAGGGTGCAGGATCCAGAGCGACCTGTCCTCTTATGCATGTCTTGGAAGGCACCCAAAAGGAGCCCCAAGGTGGGAAATTAGTCATTACCAAAGGCTGATCCTCTGAAAGGGATCCCCTGGTCTCTGAAGGAGTGGGAGGCACAACTGGAACCAGTGTCCCACCAGCTCTGGAGACCAGCAGCACCACCCGCAAAAGGCGGTGAGGACGCTTCTTTTGAAGGTTTGAGGGAGAGGGAGGACTGTCCCCTATCTCATGTCCAGCCCAAGGGTACCGTCCCTAGGTTTGTGAACCAGGTCATGGGCTACCCCCTAGATCTGGAAGTAGAGACTGCTGTACCCAGCATCCCTGCTGTTTTGTTCCCTAGGAATTCCACTTCGGAGGGGAAGGGTTTGAGGGAGAGGGAGGACTGTCCCCTACTCATGTCCAGCCCAAGGGTACAGACCCTAGATTGGAGAACAGGTCATGGGCAACCACGCTGACCTGGAGGTAGAGACAGCTGTCCCCAGTCTCTCCACCAATACTTCTAGGGGTATCACTCCTGGTGGGAGGGTGCACAACTCTAGAAGGAGGGGCAGGAGGAGGAAAGGCTCTTTCCTGACCCTCGCTCAGCCAGAAGGGAAGGACCCTGGTCTGGGAGACCAGTTACAGAGGGGCTCCTCTAAATTGGTGGGTGAGCTGACCAGGATGACCAACACCAGCACCCTGGCAGTTCAGGATTCTGGGGGTACCACTCCTCCACGAAGGGTGCAGAACCCTAGAAGGAGGGGCAGAGGGAGGAAAGACTCTCCCCTGACCTCTATTCAGGCTATGGGACCAGTCCCTAGGCTAGAAGACCAGTGGCAGGGGGTAACTCCTGAACTGGTGAGAAGGAGAGTGGAGAGAGGATGTTATGCACCTGGGCCTCCTGCCCCCCACCCAGAGAGGTTCAGAGACCAGAGGCCCCGGGATGCCCTGGGACCTGGCTCTGGACACAGACACTAGGGTGCCTCCATGGGTTAGCTTAGATTGTCTGGGGAGCATAGACAGAGGGATCCAACTTGGTTTAGATTGGCATAGAACTGGATCATGCCCCTGTAGTTGCGGGCTAGGGTCCTGGTTCTATCGCCTCAAGCAGGGAAGTCCATCAAGATATTGATTGGTCCTCCCTGGCTTTAGGCTGGTAGGGGATCATGTTGGACCTGGCCCTTTTACATGGTCATTCCCCAAACCTTTTGCCTTTTTCCTAATTATTTTTCTGACCCTTGTTGGCTGACGTTATGACTCTGAGCACTTTTTCACTGATAATCAGTGCTAAAGTGCATGGGCTCTCCCTTGTAAACTTGATGATTGGCTTATACCTAATTGGCATATTTAATTTACCCAGAAGTCCCTTGTAAAGTGGTATCCCTATACCCAGGGCCTGTAAATTAAATTTTACTTGTGGGCCTGCAGCCCTGCTTGCACCACCCACTGAAGTAGCCTTTCAAACCTATCCCAGGCCTGCTAGCACAGGGCCTGTGTGCGCAGTTTTTTGCCACAGGGACCTGGCATCTAAGTTTACTTGCCAGGCCCAGAACTCCCCTCTTACTACATGTAAGTCACCACTAAGGTACCCCCTAGCTAGCCCTATGGGGAGGGTGCCATGTATGTGGAGGGCAGGACATGTGCCTAGTAATGTGGCTGACCTTGTAGTGACAAACAGCCTATTTGGTTTCTCACTGCTGTCAGTGCTGGCTTCTCATAAGATTGCATTGGAAATCCCTGCCTTAAGTGCAAGGGGTATTCCCTGATTTATGAGGAGTAGCGTAGGCATGTTTAGTATGGTTGTAATGGTAGTGAGATATGCTGCTTACTGGTATAGTTGGATTTTTTATTATCATTACAGAAATGCCACTTCTAGAAAGTGACCATTTCTATGTGCTTATGACTCTGGTGTTTTGCAGCTTGACTCCAATCCACGTCTGGGCAGAGTGACAGTTGGGCGTTGTGCATACTTTTCAGACAGCCTGTACACAGGGCGGGTGGAGGTGTCACAGAGGTGCATCTACATACTGAATAGTCTTCCTGGGCTGAGAGAAGGGAGAGTTGGGGCACACCTGCATCTGCAAAGGCTGTACCCTGGCCTCACACAATAGGGTCGTTCACTGATGTTTGGAGCGTGTGCTGGAGGAGAGAAGGAGGCACTCCCAGAATCAGTTGTAACTGTTTGGAACCTCCTCTCCCCCTCTTTGTAAAACACACTGTAAACTGAGTATAAGTACAGGGGAATTTTCCCCACAATTTAGACTTGAAGAGACTTACTTGCAACTGGACTCAGGACGCTGCTGAATAGGACTCACTAGGACCCACCTTGGACTGCTGCTGTGCTGACCTGTGACCTGCCTGATCATCAGGAGGAACCGCTACCATCTGCATCCTTTGTACTGGCCTGTTGTTGGGCCTGCTAGCCCTGTGCTTCCTCCTCTCTTGTCTGCAGGGGCCTGTGGCCCCTGACCCATGCGACCTACCGAAAATACCAGAAGTGCTGTCTCTTGACAGTTATGGCACTTGGAAAGCCCTTCTTTGTGCCCCCCCACTGCGCTTCTAGGCGCATTTGCTGGAAAGGAGAATCACCGCCGCAACCCGGGCTCATTGGAGTGGCACCAGCGCTCCGAAGCACTTTCTGGACTGTGTGCCCGCTTTCACCGCTGTGACTCGGGCTCTCTCTGCTCAAAATCCAAGCACAGCAGGTGTCCCCAGGGCACACTGGATTAAGAAAAAGTAGCGAGAGCGCTACTACTGTGCCCCCGGAGCGGAGTGAGCTTTGAGGAGCGCCCGCAGTGCACACACCGGCACCTGCTTTGGTGCTGTTATTACCGCTGTGGCCCGGACGAAGAGAAAACCCTTGTGCACCAGATCGGGTGCAGGCGAGGGAACGTTAGCAGCCCAAGGAGGGAGTCCGTCCTGAAAGCAGGACTCGGGGAAGACAAGGGTAACACTCCCTCCTTCTCCAGTCACTGCCCGAGGAGCGAGGCACTCCAGTTCTTACCTTTGTTTTGCCTCCCCAGGCCCCCCGCGAGAGTCCGGAGAGGCCCCCATTGGTGGCCCCACTGGTAGTTCTGAGTTTTGCCCCCCCCCCCTGTTGGAGGGCCAGTTTAGGCCCAGGAGGGCCTCCAGAGATCGCAGGCCCCAGGATGGGCCCATTATAAAAATCGGAGAGGGTGCGTGCCGCCTCTCACCCCCCCCCAGCGTAGCGAGGCCCCCGTTTCTCACGCGGCCCCATACTGATCTTCATGGCACTGGTAGTGCCCTTTCATCATAAAACAGGTACTCTATAAAGGACGTACATATTTCTAATGGTCCTAGGGTGGACATTATTGATTTATGTTGCCTGCCTACTTTTATGATGTCACATATGTGTGCTGATGTTCCTTTTATGGGCGTGATATGCTGATATGTGTTGTGTGACTTGCCATATGCTCTCTAAGGTTCCTTTTATGGATATTTATGATGTAGTTATGACAAGTGCATTTATTTCTCTACTGTGATTCCTGACTACTGTTTATGTTGCAGAATCCTGAGTACTTATGTGTTCTAATGAGACAACTGCTTATCCTTGCACAGTATTAATAACCTGTGGATCGTTCTGACAACTGCTAAAGTAGCAGGGTATCATTGACATGTAGTGTTTGGTCTAATTATGTTTTGTGCAATACAGTTTATTTTGACATAACTCAGCGTTGTGTTTACTTTGTGGAGTATATATTGCGTCATGTGTGTTGTGTGTGTTGTGCAAACGCTTTACACATTGCCTCTGGGTTAGGCCTGACTGCTCATGCCAAGCTACCAAGGAGGTGAGCAGGGGTTATCTTGGCTGTGTAACTTTCTTGCCCCGGCTACAGTGGTTGGGTTCTGCCTGGCTTAGGTGCACACCATAGCCAACCAGAAACCCCATTTCTAACATGTATGTAGACCTGATGCTTCCTAATAAAGAGCAAAGATCCTCAGTATTTGTGGTTCTGACTCATTGGGGATATAAGGGAACAGCATAATTATACAGCTCAGTCCTATCCTACTTGCCATCCCCCCAACACCAGCCCCATGCCTTGCATCTAATCAATCAGGCTAGGGGCTCTATGGCAAGAGTAAAGAGGAGAGGTGACAGGGGACGCCCAGCTGAGTACCTCTGTGGATTGGAAAGAGTCAGAAAGTATGATGGTTGATATGCACTTGTGCAGATGGGGCAGAGCCCAAAATATCAATGGAATCATTGCCCAAAGCCCCAACACCCCAAAACCCTGTCTAGAAATGACCAATCAATAGAATCAAATGCCTTATCAAAGTAGACAATGAGGAGAGCACAAGGGTCCTGGATATCCTGGAGGCAAACAAATGTCAATTGTAGGTATCTAATTTAGTGCTTCATGCAGGGGGCCAGAAAACCATCAGGATGCCCTGATCAGGATCGGCCAGGGCTGGAAGCACCCTAAGGAGCAATGCAGGTGTGTGCTTTGGCAAAGATTTTAATTTCCAGATTAATCATTTATATAGGCCTATAATAGTAGCAGTGATCAGGCTGGTGTCCCGGTTTATGAATGACCACATGGTGATGGTCAATGTCTGCAGAGAACGACTTTGCCTCAGCCTCCATGTATAGATCGAGTAAACAGGGTGAGTATCCCCTGGAATTTGCAATAGTATTCAATGGGGGAACAGTCAGGGCAGGTATCTTACCAGCTTTTATGTCAGTCAAAGTCTTCTCTATTTCTTCCATCATAAAGGGTATCAAATCACACATTTTAACATTCTGTGTTCTAGCAGCTTAGACTGATAGAGGTAGCTATAGCAGAGCAGCTTAGGCTGAACTAGGACACATGCAAAGCTCCTACTATACCACTTATATCATATACAACTATATCATAAGAATCACAATACTCAGCGTTAATAAAAATAAAGGTGCTTTATTTTAGTGCCAATGTGCCAACAATATCTCAGAGGATATACTCCCTTAGGAGGTAAGCAAATTACACAAAATATACACACAAACCAAAATCAGGTAAATAGTCCAAACACTGTAGAATACAATAGGATGCAACAGGCCTAGGGGCAACACAAACCATACACTCTAAAAGCCGAATGCGAACCACGAATGAACCCCAGGCCTAGTGTAGTATGTAGAGGGTCGCTGCAAGTGTAAGAAAACACTAAGGGTGTCCAACATACCCCACCCCAAGACCCTGGAAAGTAGGAGTAAAGTTACCCTAATACCCCAGAAACACACTAAAGTCGTGATATGAGATTCTGCAAAGACCACAACAGACTGCAAAGCACTGAAGACGGATTCCTAGACCTGAGGACCTGCAAAGGAAGTGGACCAAGTCCAAGAGTCACGAAAGTGTCTGGGGGGCAGGAGCCCAGTAAACCCCGGATGAAGGTGCAAAATGTCTGCCTCCGGGAAGAAGAAGCTGAAGATTCTGCAACAACAGAAGACGCCAGGAACTTCCCCTTTGCACAGAAGATGTCCCACGGTGTACTGGAGGATGCAGAGTTTTTTCCACGCAGAAAGATCACAAACAAGCCTTGCTAGCTCCAAGAGTCTATTTTTGAGATTACCAGAGGTAATATAACTGCTTTCTGCAGCTGTGTGAAGAAAGGGAAGCAGGACGATGTTACTTCATTGATGTGATCAGCGAATGCTAGTTTGATGTTCAAAATGACCGCTAAATGCTTTGCTGTTTGGACTGGATGCGGAAACTTCCCTAGATTGGGGAGTCACAAGGCAGTATTCCCAAAAATTTGTCAGTGCCAAAAATCAACACCTCGGTCTTCTTGGAATTTAATTCCAAACAAGTTTTATGCATCCAATCAATGATGTTATCCATGCAGATATTGAATTGTTTGGCTACTTTTTCTAGGTTTGACAAGAATGACACCACTATCTAGATGTTGTTGTGGTAAGAAAAGACTAAGAAGCCACATGATCGAACACGTCAAATTAGTGCGGTGATGTACACATTGAAAAGGGTGGGACTTAGCGAGGATCTCTGGGGGACCCCACAATGGGGGTGTGAATGGGCCTGAGATAAAATCCTCCAGAGCGACAACTTGCTCTCTGTTGGACATATAGGAGCTGAGCAATTCTAGTGCCAGACCCTTAATGCTGATGCATTCAAGACAGTTGATCACAAGAGAGTGATTGACTGAATCAAACATGGCCGAAAGATCAAGTAGGGTCAATGCCAATTTACCACCATTGTCTACAATGGCTGTAACTTCGTCTGTACCTTCTGCAAGGTCTGATTCTGTGGAGTGGCAGAGTCTAAACCTGTGCTGCAAGGGATCAAGGACGTTAGTGGTTTCAAGAAAGACCATCATTTCATGATTCAATGTAGAATCTTAGCCAGAAGGGCAAGGTGGGAAATCGGCCTGTAGTTTTTTACGTTGTGGGGATCTAGCAGGGGTTTCTTTAAGAGTGGCAGTATGTGTGCTTTCTTCCCAAGCTGATGGGAAGTGTTCGGAGATTAGTATTTTGTTCAGGAGTACTGTGAGATAGAATGAAATCATCTCTGATAAAGGATTGAGGACCTGCATATCAGTAAGTATTAAAACCCTTGGATGACCCTCTACTCCAATTCAGATGACCAGGCCAGAGTCTGAATAAGTGGCAAAGGAAGCAACCATTTTCAGCTAACTGTAGGACAGACATGCCTACCTATCAGCCCAAGTCCAAAACAGCTTTCAAGCTCAACAGAAAGCTGTGGAACTATATAATGAAAATAACTACCTGAAAATAAAGCCATACAAATCACGAATTACAGTATGAGGTCCACACAAAAGAGACACCTAACAGCCACTCCTCCTTGAAGAGTAACTGATTATCAAATGTTTGGGTGTAACTATCTCCAACACCCTCAGCTGAAAATTTCATGTGGAGTAGGTGTCCAGCTAAGCAAAGGTTATAGCCTATCATCGAGAGTTTTCCAGAGGTTGTGATGGGTGAGAGGAAGGCATTGAGTTTAAGGTGCAACCAGGCAGTATGTAGCAGGAAGCTGTGCTTAGTCCATGATGGTTTATTGATGCAGCCTGGAATACAATAACACTTTAGTGCATGCTATTGCCAGAGACGTGCTTAGCCTTTAACTGGCCATGCCTGATGGAAAGAGCAAAGGTTGAACAGTAGAGTGCTAATTTAGAAAAGATCAAACTCAGGCTGCTTCTTTGCATACTAAGTGAATGGCATGAGTTAGTGCAAAGAGACATGGTCAACACTTACCAATTTTCCTTTCCAAGATGTAGTATGATTAGAGGATTCTGTCTTAGATCCCCAATCCAAAAGTAAGTTAAATAATTTCTTGTAATTTCAGCTGCTGTTTGAATCATACATAGGGCTTTAACAAGCACTGGAAGCATTACAACTCATTTGTTTCCTTTTTGTTGCATTAATTCTCCATTTGCTACTGTTTGAAATTCAGCTTTTTGGCACTTTTCAAATGACTTTACCTTAGGACTTTCTTCTGGATTTTTGCTTTGCTATTTTCTCTTCCCTGATGTCAGGGACTGATTGGTGCTAGCTTACCTCCTTCTGCCTTATTCTTCAACTTCAATCAAGAACTATAAGATTGCTAAAGAGGTTTTATTTTTACTTGTGGGTTTTTCTCCCTAACTGGGACCCATTTAAAGATATACACATTAAGCGTGTTTATCTAAGTACAGGCTAGTACCATGGCTATGGGTAGGTGTCTCCCTTTCCTTGGAACTCAAGAAGCGTCCCTAAAATACCTTCCTAGCATCCAGTTCTTTATATGGCCAAGGGTATTCTTTACTTCACATTACAAACCAGAAAAATCAATCAATGTCAAATTTAAGTCAATTTCATGTCATGGTAAAGTAAATAGTATGATATGTTAGAGAACCAAGATTTGGAATCACTGCATATCTAATGTATGAGCACCACCCATAACTCCAGCATTGGAATAAAGTTTTAGGTCTTCCACAATGTAAT
Source organism: Pleurodeles waltl (assembly GCF_031143425.1). Lineage (NCBI taxonomy): Eukaryota > Metazoa > Chordata > Amphibia > Caudata > Salamandridae > Pleurodeles > Pleurodeles waltl. The sequence goes on from NC_090445.1 coordinate 361,090,017, forward strand.
ATCATGTGTGCCTTAGACGGCAATCTGTATTGTGCAGCAATAGAGGATGAGATTGAGGGTCACCTTCTATGCAGTACCAAGAAATACAGTGTGAGAAATCAGCTTGTCGATAAAGTATTAAAAAAGGCACAATCTGTCACCACAAGCTTCCAGTTTTTTTAAAAAGCTGGAGAAGGATTTAGGTAACAGAGGCAAGGCTGCTGCAAAAGGGGTTCTGGCAGCTGGCAAATTCCCCCGGATCAGTTCATTGCTCAATAAGCTCCACCTCTCAAAAGCAGTAATTCTGAATGCTGCAAAAGTACCAAATTTTGAAGTGGTCAAGTGAGGTAAGGGGAAGGGATGGGAATTGTGAGGTGATCAAGCAAGGGAAAGGAAAAGGATGGGAAGGAGACCTAAAGAGAAAAAGATACCATCAGTGTTCATCAGTATTGCCCCAACATATGTATGCATTACTTCACCATAAGCAACCCCATCTAAAGAAAAAGTTTAGTGGTAAAAATGGAATAAGAAATACAATAGTTTGGTCTAAGTATGTCCTAATGATGCTTTTCTAAAGTGACACAAAAGGTCAGTCTATTCAGGAGAGACCACCACAATGGCGGACTAACACGTCATTTGTGTGGAGCTGGAGAAGGAGTGCAGAGGCACAAAAAAACGGTATTCAGAAAAGCCTGGTGACTGTTTTGACCAACTGGAGCAGGAATGGCAATGGCAACTCAGCAGTCCGGCTGAATTCAAGTTTTGCAGTGAGATCATGCTTGGCAAGTGTTATTAGGGAAGGCGTCAGCTACTGGACCCGTTTGGTCTTCACTTGGACATTATCAAGAGACAGGCTCACAGTGAATGCTGCTTCGCCACTCTCAAGGAGTTGGGAGGAGGGTAGCAGGTGCATTGAAGGAGTATTTGTGTTTGTAATGCCATCTCTGTGCAGCTGTGTGTTTACAAGTCCTCAAACACTGCGGAGGATACTATTATTAACTGCTCAGGCCTGCTCAGGTTGTTAAATATCTGACTTTTATGCTATGGACGTTTGCTGCTCACTGCCTGCCCTATTTGCACCAGTTGACTCCTTGTTAGTGTGGTGAAATTTGGTGTAACAAATGAAGTACTATATTCTGCACCTTTTTTGAGTGCTCAACCTGCTGGGATGGGGCTATGTCCCCTAGCAGTCTGTGCCTTGGAGGACGGGCCCTGTGACCGGTGCAATGACAGTGTGACCTTGTTGCTGTGGCATGGCACACACCTGTTTTGAGTGCTTTTGTGGACCTGCCTTGCCCTCTCTTGACCTTCTGAGGTGGGACTGCATCCCCCAGCAGGCTGTCCTCTGCCTTGGAGGAGTGGCCCTGTGACTGGCACTATGACAATTGTTGCTGCAGTGTGAGTCGCATGCAGGTGTGCACCCGGGCCAAGACGGGTCCAACTGCGCCTGTCTGTGACCGAATGAGGCCAGGCCGGAACTATCCTCTTTGATCCTTAATCTTGCTGGCTGATGTGCAGGACTGTGGAGGCAGGTGAGCGGCTGGTTTTGTTCATCTGTAGGTGCTACTGCACCTTCATTTACTGATAATGTGGTCTGCCCTAAAACTACAATCAACATTAGGCTCGAAGGAGCAGTAGGGATTATTTCTACCTAGATTACCCTTGCTGGATACCACCTTTCCTTGAGTAATGGCCCCAATGCTGAAGATGGTCCCAATTTAACTATTAGCTCTGTTGAAGTGACGAATACTAACAACAAAGGGCAGGTAAGACACACTCATGTACTCTGATCAATGGCCTTGTTGGTTTGGTCTGTATTATGAATAAGGATTCTGAATGTGAGCCACCCCATTTTGTTTCCTCCCAGTTATCAGCCGTTGTTAGTCTGGCTGCCAAAAGGAATAAAACTGTTGGAAAAAACAACTCTCTAATAATGCCAACAAACCTTCTGGATCCCCTAATCAACAGTCTATTTTGCACATGAATTCAAATTAACTCTGGTCGTGGGCATGGCTGGTACTTCAGATTATAATACAGTCTCAATCACTTCAAACTCAGGAATTTTCATCCCTGTGTTTCCCTGGCACGTACGATCTGTTGTCACGCTTTAGTTTTGTTTTGTATGTGAAACTACAGCTGCTTTTTTAAAGACTCAATCACATTGAAACCCAGTTAGCTGGTTTATCTAATAACTTGCATGCTAGTGTTAACCCCCAAAGTTCTCAGGCAGCTTTCTTGAATGCCCCTGGGCAGCCTGACCACAGCAAAAATTTGGTTCAGGGTAATGAAATTGCGGCCCAGCTGATGCGTTTCTCTATCTCTTAATGGTACTGGTTTGGTAACTCAAGTGCAGGACAAACCTGCTAATCCAACTGCTCCACTGACAGCTGGTGCTGAACAGCCAACAAGGCAATCTGCCTTGAAAACTCCTCCGTCTGAGTACAATGGCATTCAGAATCAGGATATTTTGAACTTGCCACCAGCAACATGCCCCTATGTTTTAGTCCTGACTGGAGTTTCCCTGCTCAGGCTGATCACAGAGAAACTTGGGAACAACTCCATAATAAAGTTATGTTTTGGTTAAATAGGAATAACTACTGCAACTTGAGAAGTCATAATTATCATTATGGCAGGATGGATTACTTGGGTAGGGCATTCAGTGAAGTATATGGATTGAGTTTGCATTGTGCTAGATTTTCGCAATCCGCATCTTGTACATAAAATATTGGGTATGAAGGAGCCTTGCTGTTTTTATTATTCTAGAATCTATGAGGCCCTCGTTATAACCCTGGGGGTCAGTGATAAAGCGGCCGGTAATACCGCCAACAGGCCAGCGGTAATAAATATGAAATTATGACCACAGTGGAAACCTCTCAGACAGACAGCCACTTTAGCACACTGACAGCCAGGGCGAAACCAATAGGCACCACAGTGGTAACCACCAACAGCCAGGTGGAAGACAGTGTACCGCCCACGGTAATATGATCCACCTATCCGCCACCTTTTCCGGAGCAGTACTAATGACATCAAAAGCCTGGCGGAAACACTGCACAGAAGGGAAACTATTCACCTCTGGACATTGCCCTGTTCAGTGGTGCTTTGCCATGGCGGTCTTTGCCCTGTTCAGCGGTGCTTTGACATGGCGGTTCAGGACTGTTCATCAGTGCTTTGACATGGCGGTTCTGATACTGACATTGGTGTGTGGCATGACGATCTCCACACTGGACATTGGTGTGTGGCATGACGATCTCCACACTGGACATTGGTGTGTGGCATGACGTTCCATCATTGCCCAGCGGGGCTGTGGCATCCTGGCCCCTCCTGGACTGTGACTCCGGCAGTGGTCTCTGGACCAGTGACGATACTTGGGCCCTCCTGGGCTGTGACTCCGGCGGTGGTCTCCTGACCAGTGATGATACTTGGGCCCTTCTGGGCTGTGACTCCGGCGGTGGTCTCCTGACCAGTGACGATACTTGGGCCCTCCTAGGCTGTGACTCCGGCGGTGGTCTCCTGACCAGTGATGATACTTGGGCCCTGCTGGGCTGTGACTCCGGCGGTGGTCTCCTGACCAGTGACGATACTTGGGCCCTCCTGGGCTGTGACTCTGGCGGTGGTCTCCTGGCCAGTAACGACGGTGCTTGCGGTTGTGTCTGGACCGCCGGAAATGATGGCGCACTTCTCCGCCGTGACACTCACAACAGGCTGGGGAGACTTCCTCGGGACCTTCCCCACCTTTTTTGGGCTTACAGCTGACTCACCAATCGCCTTCGATCCCATTTCAGTTGTAGTCCCACCAGGAGTCTTGACACGGTCCCGTCGTCCACTCTCCAATTTCGGAGACTTTACAGGGGGTGGGCTGACAGTGCCTTAGCTCCGGGTCCTACTGCCTGCCCTGGTGGACGGTGCACTCCAAAAACCTGGAACACGCACCACTGGTACTGGAGGCTTTTTGGCTGAGGCGCTACGACAGGACTGATGAATTGGAGGGGGGGTGGGGGCAAAAAGGTCAATTTGACATAGGGACAGTTTCTGATGGACACTGGGATGGGTAGTTGGAGGGGGTCTGGGAGTGGAGGAAGAGGAGGTGGTTGTAGGAGGTGTCACTTTAGGTGTTTTGGGTGCAGGTGCAGGTACTGGAGGCTGTCGTGATGGGGATGGATGTTGGGTGAGTGATTGCCGGCGTTTGTGTACTTTGGGAGGGGGCGTCACAGACACGCTGGGAGAGGACACAGGGGACGTGTAAATGGCAGTGGGGGTGGTGAGTGCAGGTGAGCGGCTTGTGGTGCTGGGTGTCCTGGTGCGAGTCCTAGTGCCTGTAGATGTGGTGCATGCAGGTGTGTGTGTAGACGAGACTGGGAGGGAGGAGGGAGAAGAGGAGGAGGGGGACACAGTGGAGACAGTGGATGTTGCTGTGTCTGTATGGGTGTGATGCTTGTGTGAGTGCCTGTGGTGTGTGTGGTGCCTATGTTTGCTTGAGCTACTTTTGGGTGTTGACTTGTGTGCATGCTGGTCTGTAGGTGTGCTTGGGATGGGCTGGGGTACAGGGGATTGGGTCTGGGTGGAGGAAGTTGGAGGGGGGAGGCTGAACACAGTGACAATGGCTGCCATCAGTGCTGAGGCCAAAGATTGCAGGGTTCGCTGAAGGACAGCCTGACCAGAATGAATGCCCTCCAGGAATGCATTACCGTGTTGCAACTCTCGTTCTACACCCTGGATGGCATCCACAATGGTAGACTGCCCAACAGTGAGTGACCTGAGGAGGTCAATGGCCTCCTCACTGAGGGCAGCAGGGGAGACAGGTGCAGGGCCTGAGGTGCCTGGGGCGAAGGTGATGCCCACCCTCCTGGGTGAGCGGGCACGGGGCGAACGCTGAGGGGCTGCTGGGAGGGCGGTGCTGGTAGGGGAGGTGGCGGCTGTACCTGTAGAAGTGGGGCGCACAGATGGTGCCGCCACCACAGGGGAGCTCAGATCGGCGGACGAGTCAGTGTCGCTGGTTGGTGATCCTGTGGATGACGTGAAGCTCCCCTCGCCCTCCGTCCCACTGGTGCATTCGAAGTCTGTGGTGTGGCCCTCCATGGCCATGTGGGATGCAGCTCCTTCGTGCTCCGGTGCCACTGTACCTCCACCTGATGATGCTGATGTACAAAAGGACAGGGAAAGCAGGAAAAGTGGGAGAGATAGAAGAAAGAGAGTTTCAGTGCATGGCATACCGCTACCGTTGGCGGACAAGACAGACGCAGCAGCCCCATGCATTACGCTGTGCTCCTGCCCTCTGCACGTGCAATTTCTGGGATATGGCCTACATGGCAATGGTAGAAATCTGCACACATGGATGGCAAAGGGGCAACTATACATCAACTTGCCACTGTTCTGAGCTGGGTTAGAGTGCCACATGGCCTACATTACGGAGGGGCCTTGCCTACCTAACTCGCCCTGGCCTAGGAACACCCACAGCCCACCTCCCCCACCCAGACACCTCCACTGCACGCAAAGTCCACAGAATGAGGTTGTACTCACCCCCTTGTGTCTGCTGTGATGTCCTTAATCGCCCATCCAACTCCCGGTAGGCCACCGCCAGGATCCGGAACATCAGGGGGGTCATGGTGCAACGGGCACCCCTCCCACGTTGGAAGGCCATCCCCAGCTGAGCCTCCGCCGTCTTCTTGCTGCAGCGGTGAATGTCCTCCCATCTCTTACGGCAGTGGGTGCCCCATCTCTGGTGGGCCCCCAAGCTCCGGACTTCCTTGGCGATGGCACGCCAAATGTCCCTCTTCTGGTGGGCGCTGACCTACATGACATGCACAAGGAAAGAGGAACAGCCATTACCTACTGCACCATCAATGTGAGTGGCCCCCTCCCTACTCTGGCCATGTGGCCCATTCATTCCCATGCATTTATGTTCTATGAACTCTTCACCCTTCTCTCTTCCAACCAGCCCTCTCCACCCAGGCATAGCCCATCCAACGTGCTCCCTGTGTACTGACCTGTTGGTCTGGAGGACCGTAGAGTAGCATGTACTGGGGGAGGACCCCATCCACAAGTTTCTCCAACACCTGTGCAGTGAAGGCAGGGGCCCTTTCCCCAGACGCAGCAGCCATCGTCGCTTCCAGACCGAGGTCACAGCAGCACTAGCAGTGTAGGTCCTCTTCTGTCGAAGGTCAGGTATCTAGTGATTGAAGAGGTAGAAAATGGCGGTGACGTCCGCGGCGGTGACGTCCGCGGTGGGGCGCATGATCCCCGCCGGCGCACCTGTTCATTGGCTCCTGGGACCCATGGGGTCCAATGTTAACCAATGCAGCATTGTGCCGCGCTCTACGACCGCCTACCGCGACGGTGTCCAACGCCAGCGCAGTTACCCCACAATTCCATTGTCCCATTTTAGAGGTCAGGCAGCCACCATTTCAGGGGCCCACATGGCTTCATTTACTACTGCGTCACACATAGCTAGGCCTATAATCAACAAACATACAGGGAGGGGTTTTGTGAGTGGTGTAGTCTTGTGTGTAACTGTGGGTACATACCTGGAGGAATAGTGACTGGTTCTTCGCTGTTGTCCTTCTTAAGCACCGTCAGCTGGAACATATGAGAAGATGGCGGAATCCTCCGGTGTACCGACCGCTGGTGGACCTGTTGACAATGGAAGAAAGATATTTGATCGTGACCTACCAGTTTGACCGTGCAACAATCCAGGAACTATGTACCCAGTTGGAGCCAGACCTGACGTCACCAATCCGCCATCCGACTGGAATCCCCCCTGACGTGCAGGTGCTGTCAGTGCTCCATTTCCTTGCAAGTGGGTCATTTCAGACTACTGTGGCCATGGCATCAGGGATGTCCCAGCCTATGTTTTCCAACATCTTGTCCAGAGTGTTGGCTGCCCTGCTGAAACACGTAAGGAGATACATCATTTTCCCTGAGGTGGAGGATTTGCCTACAGTTAAAGGTGACTTCTATGCCCTTGGACATATCCCCAACGTCATAGGTGCTATTGATGGGACCCATGTAGCTCTGGTCCCCCCCCAGAGGAGTGAACAGGTGTACAGGAACAGGAAGAGTTATCATTCGATGAATGTCCAGATGGTCTGTTTGGCAGACCAGTACATCTCGCAGGTAAATGCTATGTTCCCTGGCTCTGTGCATGACGCCTACATCCTGCGGAATAGCAGCATCCCTGATATGATGGGTCAACTCCAGAGGCACCGTGTATGGCTATTGGGGGACTCTGGTTACCCCAACCTTTCGTGGCTATTGACCCCAGTGAGGAATCCCAGGACCAAGGCAGAGGAACGGTACAATGAGGCCCATGGGCGGACTAGGAGGGTGATCGAACGCACCTTCGGCCTCCTGAAGGCCAGGTTCAGGTGCCTCCATATGGCAGGTGGATCCCTATTCTACTCACCGAAGAAGGTGTGTGACATCATCATCGCCTGCTCCATGCTCCATAATTTGGCATTGCGATGCCAGGTGCCTTTTCTGCAGGAGGATGATCCAGATGACGGTGTTGTAGCAGCTGTGGAGCCTGTGGACAGTGATGAGGATGAAGCTGAGGAAGACGAAAACGACAACAGGGAGTCAGTCATACAACAATATTTCCAGTGAGATACAGGTGAGTACATTTTCAGGTTTAACATTACATTAACTTTCACACGTCTACTTCTATCCTGTACCTACATTTCACTCACTATTTGTTAATTGAGTTGTCCCCTTCCATTTCAGTTTCACAAATGTGGTAACCTACGTGTCAACAGCTTGCACCCTTGAATGGCTTGTGTTGTGTGACATTGGTATGTTGGCCTTCCAATGGGTAACCCTTTTTGACACTGTAATTGACAATACAAAGTTCAAAATCATAGACTGACTCCAGTTTTATTAGTGTTTCAAGGGTGTTTATTTAAGTGCAGAAAAATGAAGGGGGGTTGTGAAATCGGGATGGGTTATGGTGGAAGAATGTCCATGGCAGAGTCCAGTCTATTAGTCTCACAGGTACAATGCACATCTGGCCATTGGAAGTGGAGCTGGGGCAGTTCCAATCTGGACAGGGTAACAAAGTGGGACAGTGGGGGGACAATCAGGGTAGTCTTATTTCCTGGCGGGGGTCTTGCCATCTTGCTCTGCCCTGTTCCTGGATCTCAGGGACCGCTTTCGTGGTGGTTGTCCGTCTGCAGGGGGTGGGGTGCTGGTGTGGTGGTCCTGTGGCTGGGCGTCCTGTCCACTAGCGCCGGCGGAGGTGGTGGTGGGCATTTCATCGATGTGGCTAGTGTCAGGGGCCCCTTGGAGTGCCACGGTGTCCCTCAAAGTCTTTTGAATGTCCGTCAGCACCCCTACAATGGTGCCCAGGGCAGAGGCGATGGTCCTGAGCTCCTCCCTGAACCCCAAATACAGTTCGTCCTGCAGACGCAGGGTCTCCTGCAACTTGTCCAGGACCGTTGCCATTGTCTCCTGGGAGTGGTGGTATGCTCCCATGATGGAGAAGAGGGCCTCGTTGAGAGTAGGTTCCCTTGGCCTGTCCTCCCTCTGTCGCACAGCAGCCCTCCCAGTTCCCCTGTGTTCCAGTGCCTCCGTCCCCTGGACCGTGTGCCCACTACCACTGCCCCCAGGTCCCTGTTGTTGTTGGGGTGGTTGGTTAGCCTGGGTGCACTGTAGTGGTGGACACACCGCTGATTGACCTGTCCTGGGTAGGGAGGTATGGGCCCGCTGGGTGGCTGCTGTGCTGGTGTTACCAGAGGGTGGAAGTTTGGTGTTGGGCTGTGGCTGGGCAAGGGGAACCGACTGTCCTGAGGCCCACGATGGTCCGGGCTGGTCATCAAGATCCAGTAGGGCAGAGCTGCTGTCGTCACTGTGGGCCTCTTCTGTGGGTGCAGTGGTGTTGTCTGGACCCTCTGGTATGGTGACGTTCCTTTGGGTCCCTGCGGGGGGATAAGTACATGATTATTGCATGTGTGTGTTTCATGGTGTGCAATGGTTGGGTGTGCGTGTACCCCAGTGCAGGCATTCCTGTGTGGGGGCTTGTGTGCTGATGGTTGGGGGGTGTTCTGGGTATGTGCAGTGGGCATGCTTTAGTGATGGGTATCCATGCTTAGTTGTGTCATGCAGGTCTTGGGGTTGGGATGGGTGGTTGGTGTTATGGGTACATTAGTGAGGAGTTAGGGTGATAGGGGAGGGTGTGAGGTTGGGGGTGTGTGATTGCATGCAGGTAAGGTGGGGGATATGATAGTTAAGATTTGACTTACCAGTGTCCGTTCCTCCAACAACTCCTCCGAGGCCCTCAGGGTGCAAGATGGACAAGACTTGCTCCTCCCATGTTGTTAGTTGTGGGGGAGGAGGTGGGGGTACGCCGCCAGTCCGCTGTACCGCGATGTGGTACCTGGAGACCGTGGAACGCACCTTCCCCCGTAGGTCATTCCACCTCTTCCTGATGTCCTCCCTATTTCTTGGGTGCTGTCCCACGGCGTTGACCCTGTCCACTATTCTTTGCCATAGCTCCATCTTCCTGGCTATGGATGTGTGCTGTAACTGTGAGCCAAATAGCTGTGGCTCTACCCGTAGGATTTCCTCCACCATGACCCTGAGCTCCTCCTCAGAGAAGCGGGGGTGTCTTTGGCGTGACATGGGGTGGTGTGGGTGAGGTGTGGGGTGGTGTATGTGTTGATGAGTGTGGTGAGTGTAGTGGTATGTGTTGTTTTGTGCGTGGATGTTGTGTGGGTGATGGTGTAGTGTGCCTCTGTGTGATGGGGTTCTCTATTCTGTGCTGTCTCTCTATGGCGTTCTCTCTAATTGTGGGTCGTAGGGGTTTGTGGGTGATGTGGGTGTGTGTTTTATATTGTGTTGGATGTGTGGGAGTGTTGTTTGTATGTGTATCAGGTGTGTGTATTTTGAATTGTCCAATGTGGCGGTGTTTTGGAGCTGTGTGTGTATTTTTAGCGCGGCGGTGTGTACCGCCAATGGAATACCGCGGTTGAAAGACCACTGCGTGGATTCGTGGGTCGTAATGGCATGGGCGTGTTTCTGTTGGCGTGGAGGTGGAGGATTTGTTTCCGCATGTTTATCGCTGACCTTTGGTGTGGCGGTGTTGTGTGGGTGTCTGAATTTCGGCGGATTCCGTGATGTGTGTCATAATAGCTGTGGCGGGCTCCCGCCGCCGCCGCAGTGTGTTGGCGGTCTTCTGCACGGCGGTAAGCGCCTTTTACCGCCAATGTTGTACTGACCACCTATATTGTAAAAAGGCTGTAATAAGATAAATATAGGTGAAATTTGTGCATCCAAATCAAAAAGTATATACATATTTACAATGCAAGGGACACTGTCCAATCCTCAATGTCCGTGGGCCAGAGGGCCACATCACAAAGTCCAAGGCCCAACCTCACTCCTGCAACAACACGAAGAGAACACTGCAGGGGCATCAGGTCAAAAACAGACAGGCACCTCAGGGGACGGGGAATGGGAACACCTCAGCCGAAAGATGGTACAACACCACTGGTCCTGGAGGGGCCAACATACCCTGTGCTTGGTCCTGGGGCAGGAAGGCCACAGTCTCTCAAGTGGGTGATTTGCCCACTGCTTGGTCATGGGGAGTGCAAGGCCACAGTCTCTCAAGTGGGTGAGTTGCCCAGTGCTTGGTCCTGTGGAGTACAAGGCCACAGTCTCTCAAGTGGGTGAGTTGCCCAGTGCTTGGTCCTGTGGAGTGCAAGGCCATAGTCTCTCAAGTTGGTGATTTGCCTACTGCTTGGTCCTGTGGAGTGCAAGGCCACAGTCTCTATAGTGGATGGCTTCTGCATTGGTTCTGGAGGGGGCATTGTGCCGAGTGTGCTTCATCCTGGGAAGGATGGGGTGAGTGGATGGCTTCTCCACTGGTTCTGGAGGGGGCATTGTGCCCAGTGTGCTTCATCCTGGGAAGGATGGGGTGAGAGGATGGCTTCTTCCACTAGTTCTGGAGGGGGCATTGTGCACAGTGTGCTTCATCCTGGGAAGGATAGAGTGAGTGGATGGCTTCTCCACTGGTTCTGGAGGGGGCATTGTGCCCAGTGTGCTTCATCCTGGGAAGGATGGGGCGAGTGGGTGGCTTCTCCATGTGTTCTGGAGGGGGCATTGAGCCCAGTGATGCAGATCTTGGGGAGTGCAAGGTCACAGTCTCTCACCTGGGTGTCAGACCCACAGGATTTGCAGGGGCCAGGCCGCACAAAAGCCCATGGATGCAGGACTACACACTGTCTGCCGTCAGTGACGACTGCTCAGTGGTGGCAGTGAGGGTGATGATGGCGGTAGTGGTGGTGGTGCTGGCGGTGGTGGGGGGAGGCTCCAGCACATCCCCTGCAACCTTTAATGGCTGCCCACTGGGGCTGCTGCTGCTGGCGTCGGTGCTGGTGGCTGTGCTGGTGGCGATGCTGGCAGTGGTGCCGGTGACGGTGCTGGCAGTGGTGGGGGGGAGGCTCCAGCTCATCCCCTGCAGCCTCGGACAGCTGAACCACCATGGTTGGTGGTGGGGGCTCCGACTGAGTCCCAGCACCAGGCCTCTTGTCCTTTTTGCCTGCTGGTGCAGGTCCCTTGCCCTTCCTGCCAGCAGCTTGGGATGGCTCATTGCTCCCTCTTGGCAGCATCTGGGGACTGCTCCCTGCCCTTCTTTTTACCAGCTGGGGGTGCCTCCTTGCCCTTCTTTGCAGCAGCTGGGGGTGCCTCCTTGCCCTTCATGTAGCAGCTGGGGGTGCCTTCTTGCCCTTTCTTGCAGCACTTGGTGCAGTCACCCTATCAGGGTGGCTGCCTGATGTCTGGGATCCTCCTCCACCTGGTGTAGCTGTGGACACTACTGTGCCCCTGGACTGGGTGGCTGAGGTGCTTGGCTGGGTTCTGACCACCCTGGCTTGACATGAGGGAAGGGGGGGAGGGCTAGGGAAGGGGTCAAAGGTGGAGAGGAAAAGCTTCTTAGGGACATTGGGGCGGGAAGAGGTAGATGGTTTGGGAGTCAAGGTAGAGGAAATATTTGTAGGAGGTGTCTGTCTGTTGTGTTTGGGTGCAGGTGCATGGGCTGGATGCTGTCATGAGGTGGATGGCTGTTGGGTGTCTGAGTGCTTGCGTTTGTGTACTTTTTTGGGAGGAGGGGGGACAGACAATGTGGGAGAGGACACAGGGGACATGTGCATGGAAGTGGGGGTGATGACTGCCAGTGAGGGGCATGTGCTGATAGGTTAGCTGGTGATTGAGGTAGTGGATGAGGATGTAGTGCATACAGGTGTGAGTGTAGACACAACGAGGAGGATGGGGCCACAGTGGATGCAGTGGATGTTGGTATGTCTGCATCTGGATGCTGTTTGTCTGAGTGCCTGTGGGACGAAGTGTGGTACTTGTGTTTGCCATGTCCACTCTTGTGTGTTGTCCTGGGTACCTGCTCGTCTGACTGTGTGCTTGGGATAGGTTGGGGTTGTGGGAAATGGGACTGGGTAGAGGAAGATGGAGGGGGTGCTAGAAACAGGGACAATGGCTGCCATCAGAGAGGAGGCCAGAGCCTGGATTGATCTATGTTGGGCCGCCATGCCAGTGTGAATGCCCTCCAGGAATGCATTTGTCTTTTGCATTTAGGCTGCCAGCCCCTGGATGGCATTCACAATGGTTGACAGACCAACAAAGATGGATCTCAGGAGATCAAGAGCCTCCTCACTCAGGACAGCAGGGCTCACTGGGGCAGGGCCTGAGGTGCCTGGGGCGAAGGAGATGCCCACCCTCCTGGGTGAGCGGGCACGGGAAACACACTGAGGGGCTGCTGGAAGGGAAGTGCTGATACAGGGGTGGTGGCTGTACCTGTAGCTGGGGTGGGCAAATAGGTGTCTGCCTCCACCAGGGAGCTTCCATCGGAGGAGGAATCTGTGTTAGAACTGTCCCCTCCTGTCTCCACCGTGGTGCTCCCCTCGCTCTCCGTCCCACTGGTGCCCTTACCGTCGGTGGATTCAGCCTCCTGGGCCCTGTGGGATGCAGCGGCCTCTGTCGCCAGTGCCTCAGCTCCTCCACCCGATGATGCTAATGCACATAAGGACAGGGTGACAAAACAAAAAGGGGGGGAGACAAAGGATAGACTTGGTCAATGGCAGCAACACCACCACCGTTGGCGTACACGACACACACAGGGAACAGCCCTACGCACTATGCAATGCACTACCAATCACAATGCTAGTCACCAGCCCATGGATAGTAATACCTAATGCTCTTGAAGCTTACCTGAGACCCACAGACCCCTGCCCAGTAGTGGATGCCTACTAGGTTGGCTGGAGATATTTTACATCAGAACCCTGCCCAACATGTTACCTACTCTGCAATGTCAGGCCTGGCCTAGGGGCACCAACAGGCGCACATCCCCACCCGGATATCACCCCACCATGCGCAAGTTGTATATTGGGTCACTGTTCTCACCCCCTTGTGGCTGCTGTGATGCCCCCAAGCGCCCAGCCAGCTCCGGAAAGGCCATCACCAGTATGCGGGCCATCAGGGGGGTCAGGGTTCAACGGGCGCCCGTTCCTTGTTGGGAGGCCATCCCCAGCTGGGCCTCCACTGTCTTCTGTGCCCAGCATCTCAGGTCCTCCCACCGTTTGCGACAGTGAGTACTTCGCCTGTCGTAGACCCCCAGGGTCCGCACGCCCATGGCGATGGCACACCATATTCCCTTTTTCTGATTGGTGCTGACCTGCAGAGAAATGGACACAGGGAAAGATATTAGTCCAACCCTCCTGCCTGTTACACTCATGGCCCACCTTGCCCCTTTCCATCAACATTAGCACAGAAATGGCCTGGCATAAATGCAGCACACTGCCCAGGGCCCATCCACCAACCCCCGCTACATGAGGCCTTCACACACAGCACTCCATGTATTTATGCCCCATGCATCTTACTCATGTTGTACTTAACTGTTGGTCTGGAGGCCCATACATCATTCGGTACTGGGGTAGGACCCCATCCACCAGTCGCTTCAACTCTGCCGAGGTTAAGGCAGGGGCCCTTTCCCCAGTGACATGAGCCATGGTCAGTTCCGGACAAAGGTCAAAGCAGCACTTGCAGTGTAGTTCCTATCCTGTTGAAGGTCAGGTAGCAAGGGAGTGAACAGATAGAAAATGGCGGTGATGTCCGTGGCGGTGCATACCGTCACTGCCGGCGTACATCGGCATTGGCCACTGTACCCCATAGGGCCCTATGTTAGCCAATGAGAAGTTGCACAGCGGTTTTCGACCGCCTCCCGCAATGGCGCACAACATCACCAGAATTATTTCATTTCAACCTGTCCTTCCAAACAGGACAGGTGGATGCCATTTCAGGGGGGCGGTGCAGGCCATGTCTCCTAACTGTGTCACAGTACACATATGCACCATTTGGACCTCTACAACAAAATATTATTACAATCACAACATGCATTGAAGTGTAGTGTTTGGAAATAAGAGATACTGACCAGCTGCTCACCATTTTGCCCCATAGATTGAAACCGCTGCGGATGAATAGGAGATGGAGACATCCTCCTGTGTACAGACCCCTGGTGGACTTGGCAACAATGGAGGACAGGCACATTATCCTCACCTATAGACTGGACAGGGCCACAATCACAGAGCTGTGTGCCCAATTGGAGCCTGACCTAATCTCTGCTATTTGTCACCCCACCGGGATCCCCCCTCTTGTTCTAGTACTATCAGTGCTCCATTTCCTGGCAACGGGCTCCTTACAAGTGACAGTGGGCTTGGCAGCAGGAATTTTTCAGCCAATGTTCTCAATAGTACTGACAAGAGTTTTGTCTGCCCTGATAAAACACATGCTCAGCTACATCGATTTTCCCCAGGTGGAGGATTTGGCCACAGTGAAAGCTGATTTCTATGCAATGAGACATATCCCCAACATTATTGGGGCAAATGATGGTACACATATAGCATTTGTTCCCCCCCCCCCGGCAAAATGAACAGGTGTTCAGAAATCAAAACAGCTTTCACTCGATAAATGTGCAGATGGTGTGCCTGGCAGACCAGTACATCTCCCACATCAATGCAAAATATCCTGGGTCTGTGCATGATGCCTTTATCCTGAGGAATAGCAGCAACCCATATGTGATGGTTCAACTCCAGAGGCACCGGTGTGGCTAATAGGTGAGTCCTGGTTCCCACCCAGTGGATGTTGGTGTATGGGTATGGTGTGGGCTATCAGTGTGTGTAGCTATCAGTTGTCCCTCGATATTTGCGGGTGACTCTGGTTACCCCAACCTCTCATGGCTACTGACCGCTATGAGGAATCCCAGGACAAGGGCAGAGGAATGTTCCAATGAGGCACATGGGTGAACAAGAATTATTGAGAGGACCTTTGGCCTCCTAAAGGCCAGCTTTTGTTGCCTCCATCTAACAGGTGTATCCCTGTACTACTCACCCAAGAAGGTCTGCCAGATCATCGTGGCATCGTGGCATGCTGTATGTTGCACAACCTTTGGCTTACGTCACCAGGTGCCTTTTCTGCAGGAGGAGGAGGCTGGAGATAGCCGTGTGGCAGCAGTGGACCCTGTGGACAGTAAAGATGAGGAGGCAGAAGATGAGGCTGAGGAAAACAGAAGTGCAATAATTCATCAATACGTCCAATGACACACAGGTAAGACAGCGTAACTTCACATTTAATTGACAGTTTTGTGTTTGACATTGTCACTGGCAGGCTGATTTTCCCACTTCTATGGCCACTCACTGTACCCTTTGGCATCTCTATTTGCAGATATTTGTGCCCCACTATCGCTCCTGGTGTGTTGACTGCAGCCAAATACAGGTCAAAAGGGGGCATAGGAAGGGGAGCAATGGCAGTTCAAGGTGGACAGGGTGACCGAGTGGGAGAGTCATATTTCCTGGCGGGGGTCTTGGCAATAGTCTCTGGCTTGTGCCTGGATCGCAGGGAACGTTTGCAGGGTTGTTCTCCTTTTGCAGTGGGAGGGGTGCTGGTGGCCTGTTGGTCCTGTGGCGGGGCTTCCTGTCCACTAGCGGCAGCGGAGGTGGAGGGCTGTTCATCGGTTTGACTAGTGGTAGAGGCCCAGGGGGGTTCCACTGCCTCCGTCATCTTGTTGGCCATGTCTGCCAGCACCCCTGCAATGGAGACCAGGGTGGTGTTGATGTCCTTCAAGTCCTCCCTGATCCCCAGGTACTGTCCCTCCTGCAGCCGCATGTTCTCCTGCAACTTGTCCAGTATCTGGTCCATCTTCTCCTGGGAATGGTGGCATGCTCCCAGGATCGCGGTGAGTGCCTCCTGAAGAGTTGGTTCCCTGGGCCTGTCCTCCTCCTGTCGCACAGCAGTCCTCCCAGCTTCCTTGTTGTCCTGTGTCTCTGTCCTGTGAACCGTGTGCCCACTGCCACTGACCCCAGGTCCCTGATTGTCCTGCGTTTGTGGGGTGGCCTGGGGTCCCTGTAGTGGTGGACACACTGCTGATTGACGTGTCCTGGGACAAAGGTATGGGCCCGCTGGGTGGGTGCTGTGGTGGTGGGAGAGTGTGTCTGGTTTACTGACTGTCCAGAGATCCCTGATGGACAAGGTTGGTCATCCGATCTAGGCGAGCAGAGCTGCTTTCATCACTCTGGGCCTCTTCTGGGAGGGGACTGGATGTTGCTGGCACCTCTTATCTGGTGACATTGGCTGGGGGACCCGTGGGGATGTAAATGCAGTGTTATTGTTTCTGCTTCTGACATCATGTGCATGGTTGTGTTGCCCTCTATGGGTGTTGTTGCCCTGGTAGATTTGCCTTTGAGTGAGTAGCTATTTGTTGGGCTAGGTGATTCTCTCCAGTGTGCATGCAGTGGTGATAGGTGTCCATGCAGGTCTGTGAGGGGTGTCCATGTATCGGTGTTACATGTAGGGCTTGGTATTGGGATGAGTGCGTTGTGATGGGGTATATGGGAGGTGGTGAAGTGATGAGAGTGAGGCTATGGGGGTTTGTGATGGCATGCAGGTGGGGGGGTGATAGTAATTGAGATTTAACTTACCAGAGTGCAGTCCTCCTCCTACTCCTGCCAGGCCCTCAGGGTGCATGATTGCCAAGACTTGCTCCTCCCATGTTGTTAGTTGTTGAGGAAGAGGTGGGGGTCACCGCCAGTCCTCTGTACAGCTAGTTGGTGTCTTGCTGCTGTGGAACGTACCTTCCCCTGCAGGTCGTCCCACCTCTTCCTGATGTCGTCCCTTGTTCTTGGGTGCTGTCCCACTGCGTGGACACTGTCCACGATTCTCTGCCATAGCTCCATCTTCCTAGCAATGGATATCTGCTGCACCTGTGACCCAAATAGCTGTGGCTCTACCCGGATGATTTCCTCCACCATGACCCTCAGCTCCTCCTCAGAGAATCTGGGGTGTCGTTGTGGTGTCATGGGTGTAGTGTGAGTGGTGTGGGTGAGGGTATGTGGGGTGATGTGTTGGGGTGTGTGATGTAAAGTGCATGGGTGGTGTATAGGTGATGATGTTATGTTGCTCTGGTTGTATGGGTGCTCTTGCTGTCTCTCTCTGGTGTCAATTCTTTCTAGTTGTAAAGGGTTGTGGGTAATTTGGGTGTGTGTTTTATAGTGGTGTGGGTGCATGGGTGTGGTCTGTGTATGTGTGTCAGGTGTGTATAGTTTGAAATGCCCAATGTGGTGGTGTTTTCTTTGAGTGTATTGTATTGTATTGTATTGTAATCGTATTTATATAGCGCTTACTACCCCTGACGAGGCGTCGAAGCGCTTTTCGATGAGTAGCACGCTACTCCGGTACCCAAAAGAATTAGTGATGGATTAGTATAATTTAATAAGGAGTACAGTTTTAGTATTATTATGAAGTGTGTGTATTTTGAGCACGGCTGAATGTCCCGCCAATGGTTTACCGCCATTGAATGACTGCTGCTGTGATTCTTGGGTCACAATGCTGTGGGCGTAGTTCTGTTGGCGTAACGGTGTGGGTTTTGATACCACCAGTTTATCACTGACCTTTGGGATGGCGGACTTCTGTGTGTGGCTGCATACTGATGGATTGGTATGTGTGTGTCATAATATGCTTGGCGGTTATCTGCCGCCACAGCGTTATGTTGGCGGCAGTCGGCATGGCGGTAAACGAGATTTACTGCTAATGTCATAATGAGGGCCTAAGTTCTTTTACTTCGCTATTTTTACAAGCCAGAATCCTTGCTTCCCTCACACCCTTGCATTCACTCGTCTGATGCCTCGTTGTCTCCATTAATCTGTGCAAATAGGTTTGAGGACTTGAATATATTAGAGGGTGTAGAATGACTATCAGGTGAATTTATAATAATAATAGAATTCGCCAATCACAATGAAATGTGCTCTCTCACACCTGACCCTTTCTCATTCCAGTATTGTGAATGTTTGTCTGGGTTCCTCAATTAGAATGTTAAGCTGGAATATAGCTGGGCTATGTTCGAAGCTTAATCTCCCTGAGTGGTTATCACTTATTACGGATTATGTTATTATAATTCTCCAGGAGAATTGGGACATATTCCGTTATTTTGTTGATGGTTTTCAGTGTTTCTGCACCCCAGCCACTCCTTCTCACCATGGTTGTGCCTCTGGAGGCCTAGCTGTGTGGGTTAATGTAATCAGTGGGTGACATGTTTGCTCTTTTGATTTACCCAATAGTGACTTTCAAATCACACAAGTAAAATCCCACATTAATATGTACTTTGTGAATTTTTACAATAACGATTTTGTTAATTTTCCTAATGCCAAATTGTCTGTACTATTTGATTGTATCAACAAATTGTTTGAGGGGGTAAGCTTCTTCTGGCTGGCTTAACTATTTATGCCTGGCTGGCAATTTTAATGTTGAATTACCACAGCAGTATAAGGCTCCAAATACAGGTGTTTTCCCTCCTTGTAGTATGGACACCAGGACACAGGATCCAGCAGCCCATTTAGCATCATGAGACTTGCGCAATGTACTAGAAGTCATAGTAGCATCAGCTGCTGCAGAATTTACTTTTAGGGGCTATTACACACAGCCTTGAAGACATCTTGGTTTGTGGGATGATCATTGAGACTGATTTTGGTGACCACAATGCCCTGAAAGCTGTTTTCTCTGTGACTCTGAGAGAGAAACCCAGGATACATATTGGTGCTAGTTATTCTCAGCCCTCAACTGACAATCTAAGGCTTGTTTGGCGGTTGCATGAGCCTTTTCAGTTTTTTATTTCAATTGTCAGTGCGAATCATGAAATGGTGAATGTATGTCTCGGGGAGGATACAGCTTCTTTGATTCCTAGCTTTTGCTGGGCTCTGTACAAACATAAGGAAAGCACTGCTAAAACCATTTCCGCCTCCTGTAAACTCACCTAGATAGTTCAATCATGAGTTCTCCTTAGCCAACAGCCAGTTACATCAGGTTCTTGCAGCAAAACCTAAAGACCCTGTTATTGTGACGTCAGCCAGATGGAATTATAAGAAGGTGGCTAAATTGAAAAATAGCACGTTTTTTTGGTCCACAGTTACTGAACTTCGACACAAACATAGTGATATCACTTCAATTTCCTGACACATCTCCAGTACTACCTGGGAAGCTTATTTTACTAATATCTTGGCAGATACAGCGACTAACACTGAGTTTTATGTGGATCTTGCCCTTGTGGGTGAATTTAAGGTCAATCTGGATGAAGTGGTTGGTGCTATTAATCAAAGTGTAAGTGGTAAAGCCACTGGCCCGAATGGTGTCCTGATTGACCTTACTATGTACTGGGTGGATTATTTGGGCTCCCCTGCTAACCAACATTTTGAATAACCTGGCTCACTCTTCTCTTTCTCCCTCATGGTCTACATCAGTTATAATACCCATTTTTAAAAAAGGAGACCGCTCGTTAATGGGCTCATATAGACCAATTTCCCTGATTGACATCACAGTAAAAATTCTGGGGAAGGTCATTTAGAATAGAATCAGGGAAACGGATTAACACTGAGGCGGTTCTCTACCCATCTCAGAATGGGTTCAGAAGTAAATTGGGTACCATCAAACAGTGCAGAAACTTAAATCTTGTGCTGGAGAAATACACTATGTACACTGCATATGTTTATTTTCCTTTTTTCACTTTTATGGATGCTTGCTGTATCTGAATAAAGTTATCTGTACTTGACGTGACACAAAAGGTGTGAGACCATTTGTAGTTAACCCTGTTGATACATCTTAACATTATTTCTCTACCAAAGTTTATGTTGAGGATTGGTTTCGTACCCACCATTGAAGAGCAAATGGTTTGGTAACAGTGGGTAAGCCAGCAACCCAGAACACTATGAAGAACCCCTGTTAACTGGCAAACGTAAAATATATACTCCATAATTAAGTGCTTATTTTCCATATAGCGTGCGTCATCAGTAATTACACGTTCCAAAGATCCACAGCGCCAATCTGTCATCATAGCATTCTGAAACACGTAGAGTTTGATCGTATGTTTAATGTTAACACTGCCAATGCTATTGTCCACCCATACTCGCTGAAGGTACTTAAAAAATACCAGTGAATTCAATGTCAAATACCAAACAAATGACTCTTTTTCGTTCCACACAGTATACTGAAACTCCCTCAATCAGCGATCTTGCTGACTGCACAGCAGTTCATCACAGTTGACATGAATCTTTACTAAACAGGATAAGTGCCTGTAAGTGATTCACGGGCCATAAATGGAGGGAAAGGCACACTCATAAAGAGCTAGGCAAAGGGTGGCACAAGGAAATGTCTTATTACTTACTGGTAATCTTCATTACTGCTGGTCCTGTAGTCCTCGACCCATTCATTACACATGGAGAGAACTCGCAGAAAAAGGAACACAAGGAATGCACTTCCCCACCACCATACCCACCAGGAGAACATAACACGTACCTTCCCAGCATTCCTTCTGATCTACCAAGCAAATCAACTGGAGGCCGGTCGCCAGGGAGGGAGGGTGGGGGGTAATAAATAGGATGAGGACTGCAGGACCAGGAGTAATGAATATCATTTTGAAAGTAATAAGACATTACCCCCCAGGTTCACCAGTCCTCATCCCTCCATTATATATGGAGAATACCCAAGCCAAAACCAGACCTGCCTGAGAAAAAAAACACACATAGGCACACTAGAACACATGCAACGCCCAATAGTGATTTATTGAAGAACATAGTCAAAAACTAGGAGCAAACTGCACACAATATCTCTATCACAAAATTCAACTCTTCCCCCAACACATTCTGAAGGTGTTAATGATGGACAAAGGCATTGGAAACTGCCCATATGGCCACCTTACAGCCATGGACACCCCCTTCAATTCTGCCCAAGAGGCTGCAATGCCCTGGGTAGAATGCTCCTGCACCCCAGCCAGAGGAGGAACACCCGCCTTCTTTCCCTTGGAAGAAGCACCAAACGAAAAAAAGAAGGAGTTGGTCTTCTTAAACAGCCTGGACCGATCTAAATACAGCAACAAAGCTCTTTTGACATCTAGTAAGGACCAGTCCAAATCACCTTCCCCTGTAGAGGCCACTCTTAAGGAAGGTAGCACAACCAGTTGAGAACAATGAAACTGGGAAGCCACCTTGGGAACAAAAGAAAAATCCAAACACAACACCACACCATCAGCAGAAAAAGACAGAAAGCGTTCTCTGACCATCAAAGCTTCCAACTCACCAATGCACCTGGCGGAGGTGATGGCAACCAAACAAAAACACCTTAGAAAGTTAAAAACTTAAGATCAGCACCCTTTAAAGGCTCAAACACAGCAGAAACAAAATATTTCAACACCAGAGGTGAATCCCTAAAAGGAAACAGAGGTTTCGCCAGCAGATGAGTTGAAGAAAGACAGCGCAACAGACGAGACACCAAATCATCCACATCAGATAGATATCCCCACGAGACACGAAAAGTTCTGATAGCCGCCCATTGTACCCTCAAGGTGGAAACAGACAAACGCTTCTCAAAGCATTCCCACAAAAACGGAAGCACCGTAGGCAAAGAACAATCCAAAGGAGACAACTGGAGAGGAGCACACCAATGCTGAAAATTACCCCAATGTCTGGCGTAAGACAACAAAGTAGAAGGCTTACAAAACTGCTAAATTGCTACAGATAAATGCCTGGGAATACCCCTGATTTGCAAACCCTGCCTCGCAACTTCCATACCTACAGCCAAAGTTTCTGGCGTAACAGTGGAGGGACTGATTGACGAGGGGAGCGGAAGAAACAAAGAAACCAGGAACCTTGAACAGACAGAGACTTGACAACTGGAAATCAGGATCTCATGGCCAAAAAGGGGCCACCAGAATCACCCATCTGTCTTCCTTCAGAAA
The DNA here is from genome assembly GCF_031143425.1 of Pleurodeles waltl. Classification (NCBI taxonomy): domain Eukaryota; kingdom Metazoa; phylum Chordata; class Amphibia; order Caudata; family Salamandridae; genus Pleurodeles; species Pleurodeles waltl. Next base: position 361,112,260 of record NC_090445.1, read on the forward strand.
CCGTGCCAGGAACTTGGGAATGAGGGGAATCGAAGGAAAAGCATACAACAGACATTCCAGCCATGAACCTGACAGAGCATCCACTCCCTCATCACCGGACTGTGGATTGCGAGCACAAAAACGCTGAACCTGAGCATTGAGCCACAAAGCAAAAAGGTTGAGGTGTGGTACACCAAACCTCTTGCACACTCTGAGAAAGACCTCCAGAGTGAGAGAAAGCTCATGTAATGGAGGGAAACACCTGCTAAGAGCATCCACCACCCCATTGTCCACTCCCCTCACATGAATAGCCACCAGAGACTGAAAGTGTTGTTTGCCCAATTGGAATAACAACTGAGCCACTGCGTTGAGAGACTTGGTCCGAATCACACCGTGGTTGTTCAGGTAGGCCACAGTGACTAGGTTGTCTGAGCGAACTACTAAGTTGTGCCCCACTAGTACATGACGAAACCCCATGACTGCCCCGACCACTGCCATGAGTTTCCTCCAATTGGAAGACCGCCTCCCCTCTTGAAGAGACCATCAGCCTGGAGGAAGCTGTTGCCCAAGGTCGCCCCCAACCCAAGGCACTGGCATCCATAGTCAATACCTGATGAACCCGCAAGGAGAGCGGCACCAACTGGTCATAATTCCCCAAATGCGGATCCCAACAAGATAGCAGGTGAACCCACAAAGTTCTGAGATGAAACCGTGCCCAAGGAACAGTAAAGGCTGCAGCAGCCATGAATCCCATCAACCAAAGCCACCTGCGAAACAGAGCTGACAACAGGGAACTCATCTCCAGGGCCAGAGAGTGCAACACCCGAATCCTGCCCTCTGGGAGAAAGACCATATTGAGATCCATGTGAAACCTCTCCCCAGTAAATGTCAAATCCCGATATGAAACCAGCTGGCACTTTTCCCAGTTCAGAAGAAACCCATGCTGCTCGAGGGTAGAACAGACCAACTGAAAATCCTGAACAAGCCTGACCTCTTAGGGAGCATGAACTAACCAGTTTTCCAGATAAGGGTAAAGATAAATTCCCTTCAGGTGAATAAAGGCAACCGGAGGAGCCACCACTTTGGTAAATACCCTCAGGCTGAATGAAGGCTGAACAGAAGAACGCTGAGCTGATAATAAGTTCCCTGTACACAAAACCTGAGAAACAGCTGTCACAGAGAATGAACAGGAACATGGTAGTACGAATCCTGTAGATCTAAGGTGCATAGAAAATGACCCTGAATCACCAACAGAATGATCCATTGTAATGTCTCTATTTTGATGTGAAGAACATATCTGTTCAGGGCCTTCAAATCCAAAACAAGCCGGAACCCTCCAATATGTTTTGGTACCAAAAAGATTATGGAGTAGAAGCTCTTGCACCTTTCCAGTAGTGGAACCTACACAACCGCCTTCTTCAGCATTAGAGAGCAAATGCCCAACGCCAAGGCCTCCCATTTGCTGCTGTTGGAAGACCACGGAGTGGAATACACTTCTGAACAAGGCGAGATAACTCCAAACATTATCGGGTAGCCGTGCCTGATGATGTCCAGACCCCAGGTGTCTGAAGTGGAATCCAGCCATGCCTCAAGAAAATGCTGCAACGGACCCCCCACCTCCAGATTCTGAACTGCCATATAGTCAGGAACAGGATTAGAAGGGGGAGGGGGAGACTTGGGCTTTTTATCTCTGCCCCTACCAATAGGAAACAACTCTGAGAATGGACAAACTGCCAGGGGAAAGGAGGACAGAAGGGAGCCCTTTTCTGGAAAAGACACTTGTCCCCCAAGACGTAAGAGAAGAAGAATGTTTCTTTTCCTTAAAAGGTCTATGGAATTTCTCTTCCAGCTCAGCCCCAAACAACACATTGCCTTGGAATGGCAAACGCAAGGCTGATTATTTTTGAACTACATGAGTCTTTCAGTCTCTGAGAACCAGATTCCTGTGAGCAGACACACCAGCACTCCCTGCTAGTGCCAAGCTGCACAACATCAAAAGAGATATCAAACAGGAACTCCACTTGTCTCTCAAGAAGTACCAGCAAGCCTGTGCAGTCTGAAGACTGATCCCAATGCACGACCCGAAGACTTGAGATCAGAAAGCAGAGATTGAGTCACATATGTTTCATGGATACCAGCCCTTAATGCCAAATGATTCCCAGAATGGGCTTTTTTAGGGGGACCATCCACCTTCTTCTCCACCGAATCCCTAACCGCTGTATTTTTAGCCAGTGACCTCCACCCCACTAAGCTGGCCACAAAAGAGTTAATAGGGATGGAATATGGCAGAACATGGGACATATCTTGCAAAGACTATAACTTGACATGACACATGGGAGAATAATCTTGTCAGGATCATGCCATTCCTGCTTAACCACCTCCTGAATGCAAGGATGAATGGGAACATGAACAAGTACAGTACTTTGAAACTGACAAAGCAAGGAACCTGAAGATGTGTGAGGACTCTTACCATCAGCAAACTCCATATTGACCTTGACTTGTTTCACCAGCTCAGACAGCAGCAAATCAAGAGAAATATACTTGCCCTTCTGTTCCTCTGGGCTAGAACCCTCAACCTCTGAACCAGAAGAATCAGAACAGTCCTCAGGAATAGGGGCCGTAGACTTAGGAACATCCCTCATTTCCAGCAAAGTCTCTCTAATCATCTTCCAAATATGCTCATCATCATGTCTACTGCACTGCTTAGATCGCCAAGGAGAGGAAGAAGCTGAAGGAGAAGCAGAAGTAGAGGAGGACTCCTCCATATGCCTCCTCTTATGCGTGTGTTTACCTATCTGCCACCACAACACACCAAGAACAATTGCTCCAGAACATAAAGCAGTAACACGAAATCCCAACAGCCGCTATGTGGTACTTACCCTCGGGGCTGCCTCCGTTAAATAAGCCAAACTGTTTAATCCCAGTTGTGCCTGTTGACACGGGAGAAACGTCTGGTGGACCCACCCCCAGGGGCCTCGACCACGGTCCTGGCAGGAGACCTGGAGGAAAATTTGACTTCTTGAGCCTGTGCAACTAGCAGGCTACTGAAGCCTGTTACGACGGTGGAGCCCATCAACAGGTAATCCTGGAGCAGAACCCTCACCTCACAGTATGAGGATCTGTGACCGTGACCACAATACCATAGACTGTAGCAGCAACACCTGCCTCCGCTACAGTAAAGGAGGTGAATGTCTACATACACACCTGGAACAGAGCCCTTACCTCTCATCAGGAGGGTCTGTGACCATGACCGTACGCCACATGCACCTATATGAAGCAGCATAAAGCTGAGGTGACTAGCTGGCACATGCGGTCGCACACAGCAGTGGAAGCTGCGCTGCCCCTGACAATCTTGGATGAGAATGGTGCTGGAAGGAATGGGCCACCCACCAGCCAACTGGCTCCCAGGAAACATCCACACCTAGCCTTCAGCCATGCAGATGAGCTGTAATGTCATCTCGAACAGACCATCCTCACCACCCAGCCAGAGGATGAAAGAAATAGACAAAGGCCGCTCAAGCAAGTCAGGAGCAGCCCACCAGTCCTTGCGCCCTACACTGCCATGGATAGAAAAAAGAACAAGAGGAATGCTGGGAAGGTGCATATTTTGTACTCCTGGTGGGGGTGGGGTGGGGTAGTGCTATCCTGGTGTTCTTTTTATTGTCATGGAAAGAGAGCTCTCTCCATATGTAATGAAGGGGACGAGGACTAGTGGACATGGGGGAAATAGTGCAAGCCATCTATTACTCAGAGTTCAATCAGAGTCAAAAGTTTGCCGGTGCAAGAGCACCCCTACCTCACTGGCCGAAGGCACTCAGAGTACGGTACTCTTCGTGCTGAATTGCAGGAATAAACTGCAAGGCATTAGCGGAACTGCTATTTATAGTCCCGTCTGCCCTTCCATTACCATGTGAAGTCACACTTGCGTTCTGCATTATGGGGTATGCAGTTTACCACTTCCTCTTTTATCTACCATGTTTTGAAGCAAGCAACGCCCCCTTGTTCTCTCACTGCCCTCACGTGTGCCACCATTAAGATAATGATCAGAAGATGGTCACATACCGCTCCAGTCTTAGACATGTGTTATTGTTAATTCCTGACAGCGCCACCTGCTCAGTCCTGGCAGCGTTCACTGTGTTAATCCTCAGTTCTCTTTTGCTGTTTGTAACAGCTTCTAAAGTAGTGCTTGGATGTTAGGGACATCTTGAAAATTCATTTAGATTTGGAAGCAGGAATATAAATCTGAATAACGAATCTTGCTTTATATCATATTATGTTTGCGCATTAGAAATAACTTTTATTTCTAACATGTTGATTAACGTAGCAGTAAATAAGACACTCATGGTTACTTGACCATACAACTCAGTCCTTACTGCAGCTTTTACACTGATGGGCTCATTACAACCCTGGCGGTCTTTGACCGCCAGGGTTGTTTTGGCGATTGTACCGCCAACAGGCTGGCGGTACAATCTGCCGTATTATGACCGCCGCGGTGGCGCCGCGGATGCACTGCCGGGACCGGCGGTTTCCCGCCATGGTTATCCCAGTGGTTTTAATCCACCAGGGCAGCGCTGCGTGCAGCGCTGCCCAGGGGATTACGACTCCCCTTCCCACCAGCCTGTCCATGGTGTTAGAGACCGCCATGTAAAGGCTGGCGGGAATGGGAGTCGCGGGGCCCCTGGGGGCCCCTGCACGTGGCATGGCAACAACACCTCCGGCTACATTAGGAGCCGGCTCCAATGTTACGGCCGACATCCCCGCTAGGACGGCGGGCGGAAACTCTGTTTCCAACCGCCAGTCCAGCGGGGATGTCGTAATGAAGCCGGCAGGATTGCGGCCACATAGGCGGTGCTCGGCGGTCCAATCTTGTCGGGCAGGCGGTCGTAATGAGGGCCTGAGACATTGAACCCCTTCATAGGTTTATCTACAATCTGCATGTCAATCATAACAACAATATGGGTCTCAATCATGGACATTATTTAGGAGTCACAAGGGGTTGCAGCTGCAACCCCTGGCCTGGCTCTTGTGACCCCCGGCACTGCCTCTGCGACCTCTGGCCTTGGAGGTGACAAAATGAGTGACAAAAACACAGCAGCTCCGCATTCCTTATTGTTTTCATTGCACTCAAAGTTAATACTATATTGTTTTTCACTATTAGTGTAATATAAATGGAGCCCACTTAGGAATTATGGGGGCTGCTGGGGCAAGTCAAAATGGGTTTGAATGTATGTGGATGAGAGTGTGTTTGAGTGAAAAGAAATGTGCTTTGTGTGAGAAAATATTTATGTTTATGTAGGCATTTGTGTGTAAGTGAAAGTGAGTGAGAGTTACCTGACAGTGAGTATGACTACATGAGATTGAATCCCAGATTAATAATTTTTTGTTGCATGGTAATGCTGCACCAAAGTTGCTGCTCTGTTTTGCGTAAATGGAGGAGAGAAAAAATGTAAAACATCTAAAATATGAGCATTTTTTCTCTCCCTGTGTGCTGGCACACTTTTGACAGACATGGGCAAATGCACATACCCTTGTGCCAGAGAGCAAACTTTGTGCATTTTCTGAAGCATACGTTTTATACTGGAAGGGATTCCTTCTACTATAAAAGCTATGCTTTAAGGAGTTCCCTCTTTGTGTGTGTGCTGTACAATGCAACACATGTGCAAAGTTGGAAAAACAAGAAGAAAACTTAAACATTCTCCCTGTTACACCTGCCTCAAAAAGAAATACGATTTTGGTGCAAATTTCTGTCTACCAATGTTTGTAGATAGGGGATTGTGTCTAAACTCATAGTTGTTTGCATGGGAACAGCCATGCACCATCTATGTAATGCCCCCTTGATTCAATATGATGCAAAGCCTTGCTTAGGTCAACTATGCATTACTTTGTGATAATATTCAACACAAATTCTCAATTTTGGTGATGTTAGGGCCATGTGACATGCCATACTGGAAAGAAAGTCATTTTCAGAGGTCGTATAATGTCACTTCCTGCTGTGATGTAATTAAGGCATGTGATGTCACTTACTCGACCCAAGGCATTTTGGTGAAGTGGCACAATCTGAAAATGGATCATCGGCATTACTGTGAATCTGATGGTATGTGTTCTTTGAAGCCAGGACACCGAGACAGTGGAAGGAACAGCCTAAACATTTTTACAGCCGAGACTTAAACAGGTGAGGACAAGCAATTGTATTAAGAGACATTTGAACCATTTCTGCTACCCCACAAAGCTACAAGCTCATCCGGCGGCCGCTTATCATCTCTTCTGGTTACGCCTCATACATTCCAATTTCTGTTGTTGAGCTGCTGAGCCAGCCAGCTGCATATCCTGTCAACTACATTTACGCAGAACTTCCCTTTCTGTTCAGATCCTGCGCTGCTCTGCCTCACTGTGCTTCTCTTGCACAGTAATATGTTCCTTGGTCATCGGCTGTCATCTGCCTCAGCTGCAAATACACCTGGTTTTTGGAAGTGTCTCTCGTGACAGTGCATCGACTCTGTAAGGATTGGGGGTACCGTATAGTACCATCATGCCAAACTCCCCCCACCCACTGAAGCCCTTTCCCCGGAGGCTGTCGGACCCACTGAATGGACCACACTTTGCTGCTGTCGGTGATGGAGGCTCCAGAGACCGCGCAGGTCAGCGCCAGGGACTGCGAGGGCTTCAGAAGTCCTTCCCCAGACTGCACCAGTGTAAACTGGGAGAAGACACCTACAGGAAAGGAAATACATTCTGTTAAAGCCTTTAGAATTACACATAAATAAATGCCATTCCTACTGCATGACTTGTTAGACACTTACATGTGGGCACAGCCAGCAGAAGGCACAATACACACAGAGCGATCATGTCTGTTCGGTTAGAGTCCCTGTTCAGCCCTGTCCTTCTGCCTCGGCCTTTAACTAATTATAAACAGGAAGAGGAGCCGAGGTTTGCATACAAGACTCCGCACTACACATAAATACGGAGGTCAGTGCTCACGAGCGCACTTTGGATGCAGAAGCACAAACTGACACCGGTTATTAATATTTCCTTTATTTTACAAACTGCACTGATTTACAGTCACAGGTGCCTAGAACACGTGTGAAGGGTTATTTTCTATGTTTAACACAAGAGTTTCGACTTATTATCTGTATAGTTTTCACCCCCTTGCCTCTGCGGACACAATGTGTGATCTTTTTAAAGTCATTACCTGTTTCTGAACTTGGTGTAGCACCTTGTACCCATTATTGTTGCAACCTTGGAACAGTTTTGCGCTGCAATGGATGCACTAATCACCCACCCTTCACAAATGACTTTCTCTGTGATTCCCAGAATCCCTGCCCCATATTATTAAGGAGGTAGGATGTTCGCTGTAAATCCATTTGAATGTTTGCAAAGGCATGACGGGGAGCCCTGGTATAAATGCGTATCGAGTATACATGGGTATCGATAGGGCACGCCGATAAATGCTAATGAAATTCACAAAATGCGAGCTTTCCCTTAGGTTTCCCTTTCATTTAGTAAATGTTTTACCACCACCTTCCAGGTGTTAGTATTTCATTTGTCGATTTGTGGCCTCATTAGGGTCACAAATCATTGATAAAAATCCTTGTTCGTCACTAAGGTGTGCACTCCTTTCACAGAGCTTTTTCCTTAGGAGTTATATTTGTGACTTGTAAATCACTTTTTTGCAGTGGGAGTGAGGTTTTTGTACTCACAAAATGTACTTTTCTCCACACTGCAGGCATTGCCTCTGCCAAATACTTCCATTCATCCGAATAAAGGTTCAGTAAATAAACCATCTGAACTGATGTGCACTTTTCATCTTTACAGTACTAAAAACAGGAATGGCACAGGCACTGAAAAGGTAAGAAATCATTTCTCAGCCCTACTCAGGCAATTTTACACTTTTAAGAGGTGCATTAAGGGCGGGGTCGCACACCTTAACATTCTGCCCACAAATTAACATCAAGATCGCCAAAATACTTCTTACCAAATTAGTCAGTGCTCTGCTTGGAAAGCAAGCAAATGGATCTTTTATTTATTCTTAAACTTTAGACGCTTAAATAAACTATTCAAGGTTCGATATAAGTGCCTGAAACCAAATGTATCTGTCAGTATCAGATTCGAAAAGTCAGTTTGAACCGAGAAAGTGAGGCAAAGCAACAAACGAGTCGAAGAAGTAACTGAAATTCGTGAACTAGAGCAGCACATCTGTGTCCCTGGGGTATACTGAAGAGGCACAATTTTGAGATAAATATTCTACAAAATTAGCCTATTTTCAAATTCTGTAGATCGGAAAGGGAGGAGGATTCAGGTCAATTCCTTCTACCCGGACAATCCATCAGTGATTTCTAAAGTGCGGCTAATCACCAGTAGGTTCTCAAGGCCTGCCATTGTAATGTGGTCCGATTTCCCAGTGGCAGCATTGTACTTTGATAATAACTTTAAAATAAAGAGTTGGAAGAAAAATTCAAATATTTAAATAACATGTTTTTGCTTTTGTTTCTCTTCCGTTCTCTAAACAAGAACTATAACAATAAAACATATTTCCAACTAGCGCTTAATACCATAGTATCTGATGCTTCATGGCACGCTAATATTAATGTCCCAGACGCAGCGAATGGTCCTCTAGGTTCAAAATGGATCTCACAACCACCCACGTTTCCTCTAATTTCGGCCTCCATCCTCCAACCTTAAGCCACCCTCTACTGCTAGATTACTGTCGAATAGAGTTGAAGCTGCATAGTTTGGAAGCATCGAGTACTTCAACACTTTCCAAGGCAGACATGATTTGGCCACAAATGAATGACTATTGCCTCTGGTCTCAGGTATGGGGTTACAGCAGTGCCCCTTTGTGGATCAATTGAGAGTTACAAGTGGACACCACAACTCGCTGCAAAGCTTCAAATAGCATCTCATAGAGCAGTGTTCCCAAAGATTAGCTGTTGGAGCAAATAAGATGGTCTGCAAACAATATCCAAGATTGCGTGCAACCTGAAGTGAACCAATAAGCAGGATCAAACAACATTCAACCAAGAAGGCAAAATCAAAAGTAGCATGATCAGTTCACAGACTACGGCATAAAGAATGTGCAGAGGCAGTCAAAAGCAAAGAGCAAGGGCAGAACAGTAGGTGAACTATAAAAAGTAGAGAATACCTCAGTGTTAAAGTGAAAAGCAGACCTCCAGGATAACACCAACACCTTGTAAAATACCCAAAGATTATCCAAAGCACAAGTGTGAACATAAATAAACACAGCCTAAAAAGATAACAAGTATTTAGAGAACCACTTAGTCCTTCTAGCATAGAAGCAGACATCCATCGGAATGAACAGGTTCATACCTAAATATGTGGGCGCAGCTCGTTTTAAAAAGCACCCCAAAAGACAACAGCATGAGGAAAATTCTCCCAGGCAGTCCGACCGCCAGGGTTATAATGTGGAAGTCAGACCAGCAGTCTCGTAATGAAGCCCTAAGTCTGACATCAAATTTCAATACATTTCAGTAATGTGGAGCTCATTTGGCTCATAGAAAAGACAGAGTGGTTATGTTTCAAAACCATAAAGATTTATTAATTTCCCAAGTTACAAACTAAAATCATCAGCATTAACTGTATTTCAATAGCCAAAACATAAATGCATTAGTCATCCTATTCAAAGCAATCCAAAATCATAAAAGCAAAGACAAAGGGGATCATTATGAAAATGTCAGTAAACACTGTCGCCCGCTGTGGCGAAGGTGAACAGAAGACCGCCAATGGCGAACAGAAACCAGCCATATAATGATGCCAAAAACAGAAAAAGCCAAAAATTCTGCTACCACCGCCCATAGATAGCAGAAAGGCTGCACACCCCACCACGTCACCGCCAAGCACACAAATTCCCCACCCTCCAAATAAAGATGCACAAATCACTGCGGTGGGCATTGGATTCCGAACGACCATTGGCGGTACGGACCGCCACCATCAGCAATAAATGCACACATTGGCAAGTTTGAAACCCACACACCTGACACACATCCACAACACTATAAAACACTCACATACACCCCACAATCATTTCCATCACCAATAGGACAACTGAGACTGACAACACAACATGAACACAGAGAACCCAACATCACAAAAGTAACACACCCAGCCACACAACAGCACCGTCACCAATATCTACACAAAACACCACCCACAACAAACACCATGGCATCCCCTAAGCATCCACGCTTCATAGATAGGGAGCTAAGAACAATGGTGGACGAAATACTCAAGGTCGAGCCACAAATCTTCGGGGCACAGGTTCAGCACACACCCATCGCCAGGAAGATGGAGTTATGACAGACGATTGTCAACAAGGTAAACGCAGTGGGAAACCATCCACGCACGAGGGACGACATCCGCAAGAGGAGGAACGACCTGCATGGGAATGTGAGGTTGATGGCATCAAGGCACAACATTGCGGTCCGGAAGACTGTGGGAGGACCCCCACCTATGCCCCCTGGCCAAACTGACTGGGAGGAAAAGGTACTGACCATCCTGCACTCTGAGGGCCTCACTGGACTCACTGTAGGAATGGACTCAGGTAAGTCATCTACAATTACCCCATATCCACCACACCTGTAATGCATGCACCACCCCACCCCTCCAACTACCACCATGACCACTACCACACCCAAGCCACAAACACTACATCCAGTCACCCTGCATGCCCACAAACCCACTAACATCCCTCCCCCTGTGCACAGCCACCTACCCCTGCAAGGAATCACAATGGCACTGCACCACACACAATGTACCTCCACATCCCAAGCAAAACGCAATGGCAACCCCAAAATATATCCCTGCATTGCGCAACAGGGAAATAAACTGCACAAAATAGGGCAGAGCTGTGCATCCTGATTCGATTTAGTGCTTGTAACATACCTGTCCATTCCCCCCCACAAGCACCACCACTCATGCCACCCTGACGGAAAGGCCAAGGAGTGCCAGCGTCCCACATGGAAACAGAGGGCCCCACTCAGGAGACTGGAGAGGGATGTATGGACAGTGAGTAATACCCTGGCCCGTCACATAGTCCTGGACTCTCACCATCCAGCAGCCCCACCCAGGATACCACTGGCACCCCTGCCACCCAGCCACCAAAATTAGCTCTGGCCAAATGACCCCACATCAGTGTCTCCAAGCCACAGACTGGTGGAACACAAGTACGGAGGGCAGAGTCCCCAGCTACTAACAGGCAGGGTGACGATGGCTCCAGTACAAGTGGACAGTGCAGGGGACACAGGCACAGGGGGCTAGGCCCACTGAGAAGGTATCAGTGTCCCAGGGGGGAGGCCAAAGGATGGATGCTGCAGCCCAGGAGGTGATCTCTGAGGTCCTGGGAGCATACCACCATACCTAGGACAGGATGGGCCAGATCCTGGCCACCCTGGAACAGAGTCAAACATTGCAGATAGCCCAACATCAACAGACCATGGAGCAGTGGAAACAACTGAATGCCACCTTGGCCACTATAGCAGGGGTGCTGCAGCACCACCACCTAACCCAGCCTGAGACCCCCCACAAACCAAGAAGCCCCTACAACTGCCCAGGACACAGACCAGCCATCAACATCAGCAGCAGCAAATGGACTGATGGCACTGGCAAAGCACACACAGGAAGGAGACCAGCACCCCTACCCGTGCATTCCAGCACCAGGCACTCCAACGGTCCCTCAGACCCAGATATGGCACAGTAACACCTGCCAAGACCAAGGCCCCCACTAAGAAGTGACTCTGACATGGACTGTCTCCCAAGTTTGCCATTGTGCCACCATCCCCACCCGCCAATAGCAACATAACAACTTGCAAAGGACAGATGGACCTATACCCACTGCCACCATTCACTCAGCCCATGCACCTGTTATAGACATCCGCCATTAGCCCACTCCCTATCTCTATAAAGCATACCAATGCATTAAGGACACCAAATAAAACACATGTACACCAATTCGTATGTCCCCTGTCATAATGATGAATCAATTGTAAATGTAAATGCATTTGCCAGTCAATTCCATAATCAGACCTTTATTGCAGGAATGGCACCCCACGCACAACATTGTGTGGAGTAAACAGAAATGTACACCATGTTTGTCTCCATGGCACATGCCACCTTAATATTCAGGTAACAGTGTCAATGACTACAGACCCTACATCCCCATATTGAATAGGTCCGACAGACATTATGAATTTCAGACAACATCATCAGTGAACAGTGCCTCATAGTCACTGGAAGTATAGTAGGATCAGCTGGTTCCTGGAGTGGACATCTTCCCCCTCTTCATCCTCACCATCACTCTCATCCCCTCTCAGAGGAAGCTGGTCTGGAGATACGGCACCCTCCTCCTCCAAGAGGGGAATAGATTTCCTCACAGCCACGTTGTGCAGCATGCAGCAGGCCACCACTCTTCTACACACCTTCTCAGAGCCATAGCACAGAGAATCCCCAGAGGGATTGAGGCAACAGAATCTAGCCTTCAGGAGACCTATAGTGCGCTATATCACCACTCCAGCACGTCCATGGGCCTCATTATAATTCCTCTCTGCATCTGTACTAGGATTTCTCTCAGGTGTCAGGAGATATTACATGTTGGGATAGCCAGAATCACCTGCAAAAGTGTTTGAAACAGGACTGTAACAAACTGCTATTACTTGCAGACAGCCTGGCTGTCAGCTATGTACAGAACCAGTGTCATACACACTCACTTATGAGCTATCCTTTGTCCCCTTGTTGTTGATCCATCATGTGTGGTACACTGCTGTTTCTCAGGACAAATGAATCATGGACTGATCCTGGAAACATGGCATTCACATGTGATATGTACTGGTCTGCAGTACACAGCAATTGTATGTTAATTGAGTGGAAGTTCTTCCTATTTCTGCATACCTGTTCATTTAGTCTTGGGGGGATGAGAGCTATGTGGGTGCTATTGATGGAGCCGATCACATGGGGAATGTTAGCAAAGGCATAAAAGTCAGACTTGATGGCAGGAAGTGCAGCCCTTTGGGAAAACTTTACATATGTCTGCAGGTGTACTACCAGTGCATCCAGGAATTTGTACAGGATGAGGCTAAACATTGGCTGGGAGAACCCTGCACCGATGCACACTGTCACATGAAATGAGCCTGTGGCCATGAAATGGAGTACAGAGAGCACTTACACTTCGGTAGGGATGGCATGCTGTTTCCAATTAGCCGGTCTCAGTACTGGATCCAGTAATGCACATAGCTCATGGATTGTAGCATGATTGAGTCTGTAGTTGACAATGATGTGAGCTTCCACCATGGTCTCCAAATCAACAAGAGGTCTGTACACAGATGGGGCCCTCCCTCGCCACATGGGTCTGTACCTAGGGGGGGAGAGAACATAGGTGAGGGACACACATACATATGCATAACATGTTGTGTATGAATATCTGCTGTACAATATGTTGGTTACACACAAGCGATGTATGATGTACAACTGTAGGGATATGTATGAAGTGATACGTCTGGACTGTTGTGGGGAACAAACACTCATGTGGGTATGTGACTAAGGGCTGGGGTCCATAGGGCCTGCATGGGGCACATGACCAGGAAATATCTGCGTTGTGCTAGCAAAATGGCAGCCTCCGCCATCCAGATAAGTAGCAGTGGAAGTGACCTCATTCCGCTGGTGGTTGTTGTTATGGCGTAAGGCGGTGTTCACCGCCGTGCAAACATTCATAGGTTAACATGGTTGTCAGTGGGGAACCTGGGCCTATCATGATCGCCACCGGCAGTGAAGGTGCACACTGCAGCGGAGCATATGCCATGTTGTCACCCCAGGTTCACTTGACTCCTGAATCCCGTGCATGGAAATACTCCACTGAGTGTGCTGCTGTGTCCTGACTCTGGTCACTCAAATGGTACATGTCACAGGGGAAAGGGCCCCGGCCTTCATGACAGAGGAGCTGGAGAAACTGGTGTACGCGGTCATACCCCTGTATGCCATGGTATATGGGCGACCAGAGGAGCACGTGAGTAGGCGGATGACATACATGGATGTGTGGGATGGTGGTGAATCCCTGTATGCTTATGTGATTGGTATGTACCTGCACAGGCATAGATTGTGTGGAAAGTACCGAGAGTGAGGTGGTGAAATGATCTTGTGAAGTGTTCGTCCCACAGGGGACGTATAGTCAGCGGTATCACATGGCCATTGTCTGAACTCTATTTTTGTTTTCTGTGTGTCCCATACAGGTCAGTGCCCATCAGAAAAGGGCACTCTGGCAGGCCATCACCAGGGAGATGTGGACCCTGGGAGGAACGGCGGCGCTGGGCCAGGAAGACCAGCAAGGCCCAGCTAGGGAAGTCCTCCCAACGAGGAAGGGGTACCTGTCGGGCCCTGACCCCCCTAAGGCACCGCATTCTGGCAGTGGCATATACAGATTTGGATGGGTGCTTGAAGGCTGCACAGCAGCCACAAGAGGGTGAGAGCCAACACCATATCATGCCTCTTTGATGGATGTATGAGAGTGCTGTAGTATGTATGCTGTCTAGTGCCAGGTACTCTGACAGGTATCTAACAGCAAATCGGCCCCCATGGGCACTGAGATAATTAGGGGCAGGTCTGCAGTTCATCAGGTCCTTGTGTCATGTGGGAGAAGAGTTGTATGCTAGGGTTGTGGCCACAGGTCAGGGGAATAGGCATGACTATAATTGTAGGTGCTGCATGTTGGTGTGTAAGCTGGGTGGGAGTGTGAGTGCACCAAATTTGTACATCCATTCAGGTATTTACAGATATCTCTCATATTTTGTCTTCCCACCCCTGTACCCTTGTGTTGTCTGTGTACATCAGCATCATCTGGCAAGGAAGCAGTGGCACCGGCGAGTGGGGATGCAGCGACCCATGGTTCCAAGGAGACAGAGTCTACCAACACCAAGGAGACCAGTGGGTTAGAGGGCGAGGGGAGTACCACAGGGGAGGCTACTACCACTGGATGTAGTGACTCTGATACCTCCTCCGATGGGAGCTCCCTGGTGGTGGCGGACCCTAGTGCCCCACCCATTCAGTGTCATCTTCTGCCATCCCCCATACCATCACCGCCCGCTCACCCAGGAGGGTGGGCGTCTCCTTCGCCCCAAGCACCTCATCTCCTGCCCCAGTCAACCCTGGTGCCCTCACGGAGGAGGCTATTGACCTCCGGAGGACCATCTCTGTAGGGCAGACAACCATTGTGAATGTCATCCAGCGGCTAGCATCCCAGATGCAGCAATGTAATGCATACCTGGAGAGCATTCATGGTGCCATGTCTGCCCTACAGAGGTCTTTTCAGGCTCTGGCCTCCTCTTTGACGGCAGGCAGTGTCCCTGGTCTTTCTATCCCCTCTGCCCCTTCCAGCACCCCACTCTCTTCACCCATCCCAAGTACATGTTCAGACAGCCATGCACACACCTCAACACACAAGAAGCATGCACGGAAACACAAGCACCACACTTCCCACCACAGGCATACACACAGCCAAAATACAAAAGCACACATGACAACATCCACTTCCCCCAGTGTGTCCACCTCTCCCACCTCCCTGTCTGTCACCTCAACATGCACACCCACAAGGACTGCACCCTCATTCACTGTTGCTGGCCCCATTCTTGCAGTCACCACAACATTAGACATCCAGTCATGTACCTTAGACACCACACCTGAACTCACCACAACGACATTGACTGACACAGGCAGCACACTCACCAGGCCTGCATACCCCAGACAACATCCATGTACACTGGCAGCCTGTCTTGTCCCACTGAGTCCACCCCCCTCCTCCAAAAATACTCAAACGTTCCCAGACACCCACCTAAAACACATCCACCACACCTCAGCATACTGTACAGGCACCTGCATCCACGTCTAGCACACCTACACCAGTTACAAGCACTCCCTCTACCTCCACCCCCACACCTTCCTCCATGTCCACCCCAACTGCCCCTAAAAAATGTTTCTTGTCCCGAGTTGACCTTTTTGAACCCACTGGCCCACCCTGTCTCATCCCTAAACGTGCCCACCTCCTTGCCCTGTCCACTCATTCCACGTCGAAGTCTGCCCCATTCTGCCCTTCCCATTCCTGTGCCCCTTCCCCAGTGAGCAAGAAGCCACGTGCTGGCCCAGGTCCATCTGCCACCTCCCAGTCCAAGCCCACATCCCCCACCATCCAAGGGCAAACCTAAACCCCCACCACCTCCCAAATGTAAGCCCAAGCCCCCCTTCCCAGATGTAAATCCCCACCCCGCCAACCCCTACCCCTGTTCCCTCAGGTGCCTGGCTGCCCCATTGATGTTGCTTTATGGTGGAGTACCATGAGGACATGTGGGAGTCAAGTTCAGGCCATTTGGGCCCTTCAGCCGTTTACAGTTGGACTGGCCAATGGCCTTATTTGGACATTGAATTTTCAATTATTATTAAAGTTTGAGGGCACAGTTTTGCTGTTGGCACACTCTGGAGACGTGGTTGATCGTTTCATTGTGGTGTGCACATCTATGTACTTTGGGCAGGTTGTATTGGCCTTGGGTAAGTAACTCTTGTTCTGGTGTGTGTGGCTTGTGATGGTGTGAGGGGTTGGGGGTGCATTGCAGGGTGGGTGGGGTGGGTGTGTAACTGTGCCCTTTCTTTCCTTTTTTGTTAGGTTGCGGTACTTACCGTCATCATCTTCGTTGGTGGTCACAGTCGTGGAGGTATATGGCAATGAGCAGCACTGGCCTGATTTCCAACTCTCTGTCCATGTCTGCTTCGGCGTGTTGTGTGTGCCTACGGTGAGTGTTTCCTTTTATTTGGTTTGTTTCCACCAGGCTTTGCGTGGCGGTAGTTCCCACCCCGGAACTGATGGCGGTCTTATGGTTCATTATTTGTTGGGTGGGTGGGGCCTTTCCGTTGGCCTATGGGTGGACTCTTCCGTCGATGTTGGCACTCCTCTGCTGGTGGTGAGTGGTTTTCATGCTGGCTGTTCTTCATGTGCTTCATTATTTGTCGGTCTGGACCGCCAGCCTGTTGGCAGTAGTTACCGCCACCGCCGGCGGTGCTGTCTATCCCGCCATGTTCATAATGACCACCAAAGTGTTATAATATTGTACTTAATAGAATAGAACAAATCCCCCATAAACAGAGCACACTAAACTGCTAAGCTAAAAAAAAGTCAGGGAAATTTAGGGAGAAATTAGAGATTCAGCCAGAAACCCTCTGAAAGGCAATAGCAAGCACTGTCTCACAAGCTATGGAAAATGAAGTTCTAATTCTTATGTCTTCTGCATTAGCATAAATCACATTCTATTGTTTAATATAACAAATTTTTATTTTGAAATAATGTCTCAAAATGACAATGTCGTCCCGATTGCTCATCGGCATAGTCATAAGGTAGATATAAATTCCACTAAATACATCAAACAATACAATGTCTATTGACCAGCCCTTAGTAGTTCCACCAGAGCCCCCATAGTTTGGAATGTGCAAGTGAGCAGACTCAAGCTTGTTAAATAGGTTCTTTTAACTTACTGTATCACTCAATTGCAGCTTAAAATGCCAAGACATTTGGCGTCCACTCAGCGTTCCACTTGAAAACAATGTCTCTCTTGGTAAGAAGAATACCATGACCCATCGGTGTGTGCTCTCCACTGAGTCCTCCTAGATTCTCCAGGTTTCCCAAAAGTGCAATTCTAGAGGATAGCTCTAGCACTCCCATGAGTTTCAAAACAAGGATGTCTGGTTCATCAGTGGCAATTTTTGCAAAACATAAACAAATCTAGTGAGGACCATCATTTTTAAGATTGCTACTGTACCATGAATCTGAATTGAAAGATGGGCCCAGCTTTCAAATTCTCGCTTCGTGTGGGATTTAAGGGGAGAAAGACTGAGACTCCAAATTAGACCCGGTTCCAATATGATGTTTATGCGTAGATGCTGCAAACTGAGCCTTTGCATGAGATCGCTGTCTGCCTGGTAGTTGTTTCTCCCCTTAGAAGGTTCAATAATGATTTAGTCAAATTTGTATGTAGACCTGGTATTTCCTAATAAAGAACAAGGGGCCAGATGTAGCAAAGGTTTGCGACTCGCAAACGGGCAGAATCGCAATTTGCGACAGTGCAAAATCGGAAATGGGATGCAAAAAGCCCATTTCCGACTCGCAAAAAGCGATGTGCCCCATTTGCGAGTCGCACCCGTTGCGACCCCCTTTTGCGACCCGCAATGTGCGTGTCGCAAATTGCGACTAGTCGCAAAAAACCCAGTTTGCAAGTCGCATTTACCACTAACTCAGAGCAGGTGGTAACCATTACCAAAGTATAAAAGGAGACCCAGAAGGCATCTGGGTCACTCAAGATGGCGGACATATACCTGATAGCAGTGAGGAGGAGAGTCTACGCAGCCCAGCAGAGGAGGAGGAGGGGCCACAGACAGGAGAAGATATATAGAACAAGGCAGACCCTTTTCCAGCAAACTGAAGAGGAGATCTATGCTAAATACCGCCTTAGCAGCGCTGCCATTCTAGAATTAATAGATTTACTAAAACCACAGCTAGAACACAAGACCCTGCGTGGCTGCGCCATCCCTACGCATGTGCAAGTACTATGCGCACTGCACCTCTTGGCATCAGGGAGCTATCAGGGGGTCATTGCCGTGGCAGGTGGGGTATCCCAAAGTGCAGTGTCAAGGTTCCTCAGGGCATTCCTAGATGCCTTAGTAGCGCACAGGTCTCAGTTCATATACTTACCAAGGAATGAGGCAGAAATTAACAGCACGAAGCTGGACTTTTACCGCATTGCCCACTTCCCCCAGGTCATTGGATGTGTAGATGGGACACACATTCAAATATGCCCCCCGCTAATGTGGAACATATTTTTCGCAACAGAAAGTGTACCCACTCACTCAACATACAGGTTGTTTGTGATGCCCATTACGTCATCACGGACATCGTAGCTAAGTTTCCAGGCAGTACCCATGACTCCTACATTTTTAGACATAGTGGGATCCATCAACGCCTGGAACGTGGGGAGTTTGGAGACGGATACCTCCTAGGTAGAGCTGCATACACCTTGCAGACACACACACAGGTCACTGTGCACGACTATCTGGACTTACTAACAGTGTACTTTTGTGCCCAACAGGTGACAGTGCATATGCTCTAAGGCCATGGATCATGACTCCATTTTTAACACCCAGCAATGAATCAGAGAGGCAATACAACAGTGCGCATAAGAGGACCAGGAACCTGATCGAGCGCACCTTCGGACTCCTGAAGGCAAGATTCCGATGCCTCCACCGCAGCGGAGGCGCCCTCCAATACACCCCCATTACCGCCTTCAAAATTGTGGTCGCATGCGCCATCCTCCACAACATAGCCACCAGACGTGGGCTACCTCTCACCCCTGCTGACCCAGATCCTGATGAGGACGAGCAAGAACAACCACCCCGCCATCATGGGGATAGGAGTCTAGCTAATCAAGGCAGACTGAGACGGGAACACATCGCAACGCAATATTTTGGACGGTACGTGTAAACTCCCACCATACTCACCCATTAACCAGACACTCCTTTTGTTAAGTGGAAGAGAAATAACAGTTTTAATAATGTAATGGATGAACTATATACATGATTCAATTGTCCATGGGCAGGGAAATGCCAACCACTCATGTGGCACATTAAAGCCATGTGCCACATTTGTTTGTCCGGGCTGTTGGCTAACTTCTCCTGCCCCTCCTGCCAGCCTGGCTGGTCCCAGCCGCATCTATGGTGCTCTGCCTCCCACTCCTTAGCACCCTACTGTCAGTGGCAGATACACTGCTCACTGTGGAGCCCTCTTCACTATCTTGGGGTGTTTCCCCGGTGGCCCTCGACATCTCACGTGTCTCCATTAGTTCAATGATATGTGTGAGACATCCCAGGCCCCTGGCAACATCCCCATCAAAATGGCCCATCTCAATTTGCAGGCCAACTGTCCTCCTCGACAGGCCTGTTGTGTTGATGGCTAGCCTGCCGATTGATGTGGCCATCCTGTCCAGTCTTAACATAATCTGCCTATCCCTGCTCCGCCCAGCCTCTGCCTGACCCAGCAGTCCGGCCGCCAGTTCCCTGATGGCAGAGGCAATGTCCCCAGTGTTCTGGCACATCAGGTCCATCCGCCTGTTGAGGTGCCGCATGCTTGCCTGGTTTTGTCTTTCAATGCGGTGCAGCACCCCACTGATCCTGCCCAATGTTGTGTTTTGCAGGCGCTGACCCCGCAGCAGATGTGCCTCACTGCTGGTTGGAGGATGATTCTGGATATCAGACGCTCTTGCCCTGCGACGCCTGCGCAGTGGTGGCTGCCCTGTCCTCGCACCTGTATCCTCCCTGGCTGTTGCTGGGGCAGCTCCTGGCGTTGCTGTTGCAGCAGGCGTTACAACTGCAGGAATGCTGCTGACTGTGCATGTGGGGGTGCTGGAGGGTCATGGGGTGTCCTCCTGGGCCTGGGTGCTTGGGGTGTAGGGGGTGTCTTGCTGGAGACCTGTGGGACATGGGGAACACACTGTCAGTGTCTAGTATCTGTTGCACAATTCCTAATAAACATTTGCCTATGCACTGCCTATTGGACTACATTTCCCATAATGCATCATTCTGGCTTTTTCTACCCTGAAATGGAGCTAATTTGGTTGTGCATGCACATGTGTACATGGTGGGTGGGGTATGACATTGATAGGGGTACAGGCTTATCACATGGTACTCACCGGTTGATGTGCTGGGCTCTGAAGTGTCCAGGTCCCCAAATCCACACACTGCCTCCTGCTCAAAGGTTTGCTCAATCCTGTCTTCAAGGGGTGTGGGTGGTGGCACAGATGATGGTCCCCCTCCAGTGCCTCTCATCTCCCGGAGCCTTTCTGCCACCCTCTCCTTGGTCCGGGAGCGGAGGTCATACCACCTCTTCCTTATGTCCTCAATTGACCTGTGGCTCACCCCCAGGGCATTGATTTTCTCCTGCATTTCCTGCCAGATTTTTCTTTTGGTGGCCTCTGGAACAGTGAGGGCAGCTCTCCCAAAGAGCTCATCATGGTGCTGACAACATTCTTCGGTCAGCACCTCAAGCTCCCTCTCTGAGAATTTAATTTTCCTTTTTCGGGGGGTTCCCTCCATGGCTGCTGCAGCTAGCTCAGTGTGCAGACTGGCAGTTGTAAAAGGGTGTGGTCCAGCCTCCTCCCAGGTGTATTTGTTAACTTCCTGGCTGTGATGTCATCATCATGTGCCAGGAAGTGTTTCCAGAGTGTTTTGGTGTGCTTTCTGGAGTGTTCTGCTGCACCTGCAAGCAATTTTGAGGGAACTCGCAATTTGCGACACCAACTCGCTAATTGCGAGTTCGTTTTTTGCACACTCGCAAACAGCGACCTCGCAATCTGCGGACTCGCACACAGCGTTGCGAGTCCGGATGCGAGTCGCTAAATCGGACCGGTTTCTTTCCTGGCATACCAATTTGCGAGTCGCATTTTTTGTTTCGTACATCTGGCCCAAGGATCCTTAGTACTTGTAGTCCTTACTCATGGGGGTTAGTCAAATGTAGGAGAACATCATCAGTAAAGAGCTCAATCCTATCCTGCTTGCCATTTGCCCAACACCAGCCCCATGCCTTGCATCAAATCAATCACACTAGGGGCTCTATGGCTAGAGTAAGAAGAAGAGGTGACAGGGGAATCCCAGTTGAGTACCTCTGTGGATTGGAAAGGGTCAGAGAGTATTTGGTTGATATGCATGTGTGCAGATGGGGAAGAGCCCGAAATAGCAACGGAATCATGGCCCAAAGCCCATAGACCCCAATACCCTGTCTAGAAAGGACCAATCAATGGAATTAAATGCCTTCTCAAAGTAGACAATGAGGACAGTGTTAGCGGTCAGACCTTAATAAGTATACATACAAGGGGACACGAAGAGGTCAATTAACCTTTTGACTCGCAATTTGGAAGTTCTTACCATAGCTCCATTACATAATCATAAATCAATAATCAATAATCATTAGTAATCAATAAAATCAATAATCAATGTAATCAGTAATTATCATGCACCATGACCTTTCAGTCATGAATAACCACACCTTTAGTAAAAGTTTAGAATGTTTATTTCCCTATATTAACAATGATAAAGTAAAGTAGATTAATCTCAATATCACATGAAACCCATACAAAAACAACACTGGTTGTTCAAAGCAGCGGAAGAAACGCAATATAATCAAAGCTTGAACTACAACACATTCTAAAGTTACAGTGCAAATCAATAGCAGAGTCAGCTGCATCAACGACATGTAATATATGTGGTTAAGCAGAGAAATCCATCAAGCATTAGTCTCATTTGTCATAAGTCAGGATCCTTAACTAACACCAGATTAGCATCAGCATGTTGGGCTTCATGCAAAACAATTAAGTAACACAAATTTTGAAAACATCTAACTATGATAGAGTCATAGACAAAACAGCTCAGTTTGTACCTAGAAAGCAAAAGCAAA
Organism: Pleurodeles waltl; assembly: GCF_031143425.1. NCBI lineage: Eukaryota > Metazoa > Chordata > Amphibia > Caudata > Salamandridae > Pleurodeles > Pleurodeles waltl. The sequence goes on from NC_090445.1 coordinate 361,134,716, forward strand.
TATGCATAATAATCACATCACAATTTATACCTATCCTCTGTGTGGTCAGCAAGCAGAATCAGTCTTTGTCGTCAGGACATCAGTCGATCAGCGAGACAACAAGCTTCAGTATGGGAAAAGTATGGGCAAAGTCATTTAGTATTAAAGATAAGCACAACTCTAGTAAAGATACACAAGAAAATAATAACTTTTCGGTCAGGAAGTATAAGGGCAATGGCTCTCTCAGAAGGTCGGAATGATCGTCTCTCCCCTAAAAACTGAAGTCTCTAGTCTGAAAATGTTCTCTCTGCTGCGTTGTTATATCAAAGTCACCTAAACTATCCCCTGATTCCCTATTGGTCAGTTAATCATATGTTTACACTCTGTCCAATGACACTACTCTACCAAATCTATGAATTCTAATATTTCTCCGTTCTCATTTTGTTGATTGGTTCATCTTGCGATACTCTCATCATCCGGCTTGTCAGGTAACAATATTGTTGCAGATTCCACTCTAGTCAGTATCTTCATTGTTCTTGTCCTGTGAAAGCCAGTCTCACACACATTACATATAAAATGTTGCATTAGAAAGAACATCATCTCCTAGCAGTCGGTTCCCACGAAAAGCTTCCGTTAAGCACTTTTAAACAGTACAATAGACATTTCACAGTTTAATTCACTTAGTCAGCATTTTTATTAAATGCAAAGAAATACAGCTTTTACATGAGGCCTGGCAAAATAGACCAAGACACTCGCTAAGTTAAGGCCTACAATTAATAAAGCTAAAGCCTACTTTATAATCCTTAATGTGACATATTACTGCATTAGTCTAACACATATTCAACATCTCATAGGTATTGTTTATTAATTAGTAAACTTCGTTAACGTTGGTGGCAATTCTTTGAGGTCACATTTTCAAACGTGTGAATTATTTTTCTACGTTATTTCGTTTTCTACATAAAATCATTACCCAAAATACATATACACTCATTAATAATTCTCAGTAAAACACCTGAGCTAGCAAGAGCACAAGGGTCCTTGTCATCCTGGAGGTAACCAAATGGCAATTGTAGGCATCTTATTCAGTGCTTCATGCTGCTGGCCCAGCAAACCACATTGATCAGGATGGATCAGAGTTGGAAGCACCTTAAAGAGCACTACAGGTGTGTGTGTTGGCAAAGATTATAATTTCCACATTAATAATTGATATAGGCCTATAATAGCAACAGTGATCATGCAGGCGTCCCGGTTTTTGAATGACCACATGGTGATGAGGTCAAAGTCTGCAGAGAACGACTTTGCCTCAGCCTTCATGTATAGGTCGAGTAAACGGGGTGAGTATCCACAGGAATTTGCAATAGTACTCAATCAGGAAACAGTCAGGGCTAGCTATCTTTCCAGCTTTTATGTCAGTCAAAGTCTTCCCTATTTCTTCCATCATGAAGGGTACTAAATCACCCATTTTAACATTCTGTTACACCTACATGTGATTCTCAATGGGAGATCCAATCAGGTTAGGGGTACAAACTGATAAAGCAAATCCATTATTTTCTCAAGCCACTGCACAATGAAGTCTCTCTAAAAGTAGTTCAGATTTCCAGTTATCTGCAACATAATGTAAAACATTCAGTCCAAGCTGAACATGTGGTCATTCCGGCATACTACAAGGGCTGTATAAAAGTAAACATTCACATAAGAACAGAGAACAATAGATACATCACTGAATTTGCTGGTTCCGCTTCTCCTGAAATAAAGACAGAGACACAACATGGAAGAAATGGCAACCAGATATTAGCCATGTCAAAATGAGGCCTACATTAGCTATAGTTAAGTTAAATGTGATGAGAAAAACACACGGTAAATACATTTGCATGTTCACATTTTCTAGTTGACATTTAAGCAAAACAATTTATTAGTAAAAAGAAAAGACACCACACTCAAGGCGGAGGTTGGAGGCAGCATGTCAGATTTGGCCTTCAAGTAGATTAAGTCCTTTTTGTCAGGCAGGACACCAAAGACTGCCCCTTTTCAATCATTCAAACTAACAAAAGGTAGAGGAGTGTTGAGTTCAGCAACAAAATGATCAGGAAGGAAATCAAATGCTCTGCTGATCTGAACCTATGCATGATCCAAATGAGATTGAAAAGCTGTAAAGAACATCATGCAGAAGTCAAAAAAGATTGCATAAAACAATGTAGACAAACTAATCTATTAAGAAAAAGGGAATACATTACATTGTCATCAGTGAGACTCCTTTGAAGAAGCCAAAAAAACCAGATGCAAAAACCTTGTGGCCCATGCTTGCAAAATTTACATAAACTCATCAACAGAATATCGATACCAATATCACTGCAGAACAGGCAATAGAAACCACATCAAACAACAAATCAAATGTCAAACAAATCACCATTCATCAAAGTACCTGAACAAGAGCCCTCGATCAACCACAAAATAACATTGCACATAGGGAAGCAAAAACTCAAAGTATAGTTTTAAATGGAGACAGTAAACTAAAGGAATGTAAGGTGACCGGCCTAAACACAATTACACAGAAGAGCTTCAAACAATTCAGTAGCTTGTGGTTCAATTTGCAGTGATGTTCTCAGTGTTCACAGACTTCATGCATATTTGAAAATAAGTTTAATTGTGCCTCCATATGAAAATGGCAACTTTCAGTCTGACAGAAGTTCAAGCTTCTTAATCTTATTGACATTGAAAGCAAACTCTTTCCCAAGATTATCCTCAACCATATTGAAAATGGGTTCTATAAAATTACATGCTCTCGTCCATCCAGGATGGTGTCAAGAAAAATCCATAAACCATTGACCACATTTTCAATATATGTCCCTGGTCAACAAATATTCCTGTAAGAGAAAGATACTCTTTCTGCAGTATGCTCAGATTTCTCCCAGCCCCTCTATTTGTTGGATGGGAACCTCCTATAAAAAAAATTGAACACTCTTCAAATGTATGTTAATGTTATGTTTATTATTTGTACCCCGCTCAAATGCCAATTGGTGTCTTGGCACTGGTGTCCAAACAAGGCCCAAGGGAGAAAAGGGCTACTAAAAGCCTAAGAAGCAGCGGGGGAAAATATCCATGTTTTTAGCTGTTTTCTGGATTTTAAGAGATTTGGCTGGGTCCTGTGATGGTCAGGCAGCGCATTCCACCATTTGCAAGTGATATTAGAGAGGCTTCTTCCCCCGAGCCTTTGGTAATCTCGGGATAGCTACTATTCTCGCCACAGTACACCGCAGATTGCCAGTAGGTACATACCATTCGAAAATCTTTTGGAAAAAGCAAGGGCCGACCTTATGAAGTGCGTTTTGAGCCCAGCACAAGGCTTCATGCTATATCCAGTGTCTAATTGGTAGCCAATGCAGATCAAAAATGGTTTGTGAGATTGAGCTAAATTTGAGAAGGTTCATCATCACGTGAGCTGCCACATTTTGGGAATTCTGTAGTTTGTGTTGTAGGTGCTGCGGGGTACCTACATACAAAGAATTGCAGTAATCTATTTTTGAGATTACCAGAGCTAATATAACTGTTTTCTGCAGCTCTCTGTGAAGAAAAGTAAAGATCTTTTTTAGAATTTTGTATGTGAAAGCAGGACAATGTTAGTTGATTGATGTGATCAGAGAATGCTAGTTTGACGTCAAAAATGACCTCTAAGTGCTTTGCTTTTGGACTGGATGCAGAAGCTTCCCTAGATTGGGGGGGCCATCAGGCAGTTTTCTAAAAAGAGGTGTCATTGCCAAGAACCGACACCTCGGTCGTCTCAGAATGTAATTCCAAACACTTTTTCTCCATCCAGTCAATGATGTTACCCATGCAGATATTAAAATGTTTGGCTACTTTTTCAGGGTTTGACAAGACTGACACCACTATCTGGATGTTGTCGGGTAAGAAAAGACTGAGAAGCTACACAATCTAATACATCAAATTAGAGGGGTGATGTACACATTGAAAAGGGTGGTACTTAGCGAGGATCCTTGGGAGACTCTGCAAGGGTGTATGAAGGGTTCTGGGGTAAAATCTCCCAGAGCGGTAACTTGCTCTCTGTTGGACAAAAAGGAGCTGAGCAATTCTAGTGCCAGACCCTTGATGCTGATGCAAGCCGGTTGATCAGAAGAAAGTGATTGTTTCAAACATCCTCAAAAGATCAAGTAGGATCAATGCCGCCTTGCCACCATTGACTAAATTGGTTGTAATTTCATCCATGGCTTCCATAAGGACTGATTCTGTGGAGCGGTTCTGTCTAAACCCATGCTGCAATGGATCAGGCAGGTTAGTGGTTTCCAGAAAGGTCACAATTTCTTGATTCAATGTAGAATCTTAGCCAGAAGGGGAAGGTGGGAGATTGACCTGTAGTCTTTTACCTCGTGGGGATCTAGCGAGGGTTTCTTTAAGAGTGGTAGTGTATGTGCTTCCTTCCAAGCTGATGGAAAGCATCCAGAGATTAGTATTTTATTCAGGAGTACTGTGAGATAGACTGAAATAATCTTTTGATAAAGGAGGAAGGACCTGCGTATCAGTAAATATTAAAACACTTTGTTGCAACTTTACTCCAATTCAGAAGACCGGGCCAGAGTCTGAATAAGTGACAAACGAAGCAACCATTTTCAGCTAACTGTAGGACAGACATGCCTACCTATTAGCCCAAGTCCAAAACACCTTTCAAGCTCAACAGAAAGCTGTGGAACTATATAATGAAAAGAACTACCTGAAAAACAAGACATTCAAACCAATAATTACAGTATGAGGTCCACACAAAAAAGACACCTAACACAGCCACTCATCCTTGGAGAGTAACCGATTATTTTTTTCATACTAAGTGTATGTCATGAGTTAGTACAAAGAGACAAGGTCAACACTTATCAATTTCCCTTTCCAAGATGTAGCATGATTAGAAAATTCTGTCTTAGATCCCCAATTCAAAATTAACTTGAATCTTTTCTTGTGATCTTAGCTGCTGTTTCAATCATACTTAACAAGTATTGAAAACATTAGAGCCCATTTGTTTAATTTTTGTTGCATTAATTCTCCACTTGCTACTGTTTGTCATTCTTCTTTTTGCCCCATTGCAGATTACTTTCCCTTAGTATTTTCTTCTGGACTTTTGCTTTGCTCTTTTCTCTTTCCTGATGTCAGGGACTGATTGGTGCTAGCTTATCTCCTTACCTCCTTCTGCCTTATTCTTAAACTTCAATCAAGAACTATAAGTGTGCCAAGGAGGTTCTTTTTTACCTTTTGGGTTAGTCTTCCTAAAAGGGACCCATTTAAAGATATATACATAAAACGTGTAGATCTAAGTGCAGGCTGGCACCATGGCGATGGGTAGGTGTCTCCCTTTCCTTGGCACTCAAGAAACATTCCTAAAATACCTTCCTAGCATTCAGTCCTCAATATGGCCAAGGTATTCTTTACTTCACATTACAAACCAGAGAAATCAATCAATGTCAAATTTAAGTCTATTTCATGCTATGTTAAAGTGAATAGTATGATATGTTATGGAGCCAAGATTTGGAATCAATGCAAATATAATGTATGAGCACCACCCATAACTCCAGTATTGGAGAAAGTATTAGATCTTCCACAATCTAATATCATGTGTTCCTTAGATGGCAATCTGTGTTATACAGCAATAGAGGATGAGACTGAGGGTCACCTTCTATGCAGTAGCAAGAAATAAAGTGTGAGAAATCAACTTGTTGATAAAGTATGGAAAGATGCACTATCTGTCACCACAAGGTTCCAGTTTATGAAAAAGCCGGAGAAGTATTTAGGTAATCTATATATTAAATAAGTCATAGGGTTTTCTGCTCACTACAACAGAGGCAAGATTGCTGCAAACGTGCTTCTGGCAGCCAGCAAATTACTCTGGATCAGTTTATTGGTCATTAAGCTCCACCTCCCAAAAGCCTTAATCCAAATGCTACAAAAGTACAGAATTTTGACGTGATCAAGTGAGGGAAGGGAAAGGGATGGGAATTTTGAGGTGATCACGCAAGGGAAGGGAAAACGATGGGAAGGAAATCTAGAGAGAAAAGATACCATCATCATTCATCAGTATTGCCCCAACATATATATGCATTACTTCACCATACGTAAATATCTGTAAAGAAAAAGCTTAGCCTGGTATAAATAGTCCAAGTATTTCCTAATAATGCTTTTCTAAGTGACACAAAAGGTCAGTTTATTCAGGAGAGAGCACCACAATGGTGGACTAATACACCATTTGTGTGGAGCTGGAGAAGGCATCCACAAGTATAAAAAACAGTACTCAGAAAAGACTGGCGACTGTTGTCTGGTGAGGCAGCAACTTTGTCCAGGCTGTCTGTGGCATGCAGCCTGTTTTGACCAACTGGCCATCAGCACAAGAACTGGAGCAGGAGCTGCAATGGCAACTCAGCAATTTGACTGACTTCAAGTTTTGCAGTGAGATCGTGCTTGGCAAGTGTATTCAGTGAAGGTTTCACCTACTGGACCCATTTGGTCTTCACTTGTACGTTATCAAGAGACAGGCTCCAGCTTCACAGTGAGTACTGCTTCGCCACTCTCAAGGAGTTGAGAGGAGGGTAGCGGGTGCCTCCTTAGGTGCATTTAAGAATAATTTGTGTTTGTTATGCCATATTTGTGCAGATGCATGTTTACAAGTCCTCAAATGCTACGGAGGCTACTATTATTAACTGCTCTGGCATGCTGAGCTTGTTAGATATCTGGCATTTATGCTTTGGACATCTGCTGCTTACTGCCTGCCCTGTTTGCACCAGTTGAGTCTTTGTTTTTGTAGTGAAATTTGGTCTAACAAATGAAGCACTATATTCTGCACCAGTTTTGAGTGCTTTTGTGAACCTGCCTTGCCCTCTCTCAACCTGCTGGGGTGGGACTATGTCCCCCAGCAGGCTGTGCTGTGCAGTTGAGGAGGGGCCTTGTGACTGGTGCTGCGACATCGTAACATTTTTGCTATGGTACAGGACACACCTGGTTTGAGTGCTTTTGTGTACCTGCTTTGCCCTCTCTCGACCTGCTGGGGAGGGGCCCTGTGACTGGCACTATAACAATGTAAAATTGTTGCTGTAGTGTGAGTCGCATGCAGGTGTGCGCCCAGGCAAGGACTGGGGCAAGACGGGCCCATTTGCGCCCGTCTGCAACCGGATGAGGCCAGGGCAGAACTATCCTCTTCGATCATTAATCTTGCTGGCTGATGTGTGGGGTCTTTGGAGGAAGGTAAGTGGCTGGTTTTGTTCATTTGTTTAACTGTTTGCTGTAATTATGTGCAAAAGGAAAAATGTAGGCACTACTGCATTTTCTGTTACTGATAATGTGGTCCGCCCTAAAACTACAATTAACAGTAGACTCGAAAGACCAGTAGGGATTTCTACTGAGATTGCTTTTTCTGAATACCACCTTTCCTTGAGTAATGGCCCAAGTGATGAAGATGGTCCCATTTTAAACATTAGCCCTGTTGAGGTGACGGATTCTAACAACAAAGGGGCAGGTAACACACACTCATGTACTCTGATCAACGGCCATGTTGGTTTAACTGTATTACGAATAAGGAGTCTGAATGTGAGCGGCTCCATTTTGTTTCCTCCCAGTTACAGGCCTTTTGCGGTCCGGCCGCTGTTAGAAATGGGGTCTTTGGTTGACAGTCAGGTTACCCCCTGTTCAAGCAAGGACCCACACTCTAGTCAGGGTAAAAGAGAATCACCCTCAGCTAACCCCTGCTTACCCCCTTGATAGCTTGGCAGAGCAGTAGGCTTAACTTCAGAGTGCTAGGTGTAAAGTATTTGTACCAACACACACAGTAACTTAATGAAAACACTACAAAATGACACAACACCAGTTCGGAACCATAGGAAATATTTATCTAAACAAAACAAGACCAAAACAACAAAAATCAGACATACACAAGCCAAGTTGTGAATTTCTAAAGATTAAACTAAAAAATAGCAATTAGAAACACAAAATGCTTCAATGAGGTTTTAAAATGGCGTCGTGACGGAGTCACTTCCAACAAGCCGACACCAGCGGCGCCGTACACGGAGTCCTGTAGACCCCCAAGTACAGTACCTTTTGTGACGAGTGAAAACAAGTCGATGCGCGACGTCGGGATCACGCCGTCTGTGTGAAACATTGAATCCACGCACTTCGAGTGGCATCGATCACGACGTGGTGCAGAGACTTCCACAGAGTTGCGTACTTCAGTGGGGCTGCAGCTGCATCAGGTCTGCGAAGGTCATCGTATTCCAGCTAAGATCACGGAGTCGGTTGTAGGCGGCATCACCTGATTCAGCAGCGGCGGCGGTCCGAAGTCGTCCGAAGTCTATTTCCTTGGATTTCCACCAGCCTTCCCTTCAAGGGCCCAGGGACTGGATAGGGCACCACTTGTCAGAGCAGGAGTCTCTCCAGAGACTCCAGGTGCTGGCAGAGAGTAGTCTTTGCTGTCCCTGAGACTTCAAACAACAGGAGGCAAGCTCTAAATCAAGCCCTTGGAGATTTCTTCACAAGATGGAAGGCACACAAAGTCCAGTCTTTGCCCTCTTACTCTGGCAGAAGTAGCAACTGCAGGATAGCTCCACAAAGCACAGTCACAGATAGGGTAGCACTTCTCCTCGACTCTTCAGCTCTTCTCAGCCCCTTCCTCTTGATGTCCAGAAGTGATCTAAAGTCTGTGGTTTTGGGTGCCTTTCTTATACCCAATTTCTCCTTTGAAGTAGGCCTACTTCAAAGTAAAGTCTCTTTTGAATGTGAAATCCTGCCCTGCCCAGGCCCCAGACACTCACCAGGGGGTCGGAGACTGCATTGTGTGAGGACAGGCACAGCCCTTTCAGGTGTCAGTGACCACTCCTCTTCTCCCACCTAGCATAGATGGCCCATCATAAGATGCAGACTACACCCCAGCTCCTTTTGTGTCACTGTCTAGTGTGAGGTGCAACCAGCCCAACTGTCAAACTGACCCAAACAGGAAATCCACAAACAGGCAGTCACAGAAATGGTATAAGCAAGAAAATGCTCACTTTCTAAAAGTGGCATTTTCAAATGCACAATCTTAAAATCAACTTTACTAAAAGGTGTATTTTTAAATTGTGAGCTCAGAGACCCCAAATTCCACACGTCCATCCGCTCCCAAATGGAAACTACACTTTAATCAGATTTAAAGGAAGCCCCCATGTTAACCTATGAGAGGGACAGGCCTTGCAACAGTGAAAAACGCATTTAGCAATATTTCACTGTCAGGACATATAAAACACATTACTATATGTCCTACCTTAACCATACCCTGCATCCTCCCTTTGGGGCTACCTAGGGCCTACCTTAGGGGTGCCTTATATGTAGGAAAAGAGAAGGTTTGGGCCTGGCAAGTGGTTACACTTGCCAAGTCGAATTTACAGATAAAACTGCACACACCGACACTGCTGTGACAGGTCTGAGACATGATTACAGAGCTACTTATGTAGGTGGCAAAACCAGTGCTGCAGGCCCACTAGTAGCATTTGATTTACAGGCCATGGTACCTCTAGTGCACTTTACTAGGAGCTTACTAGTAAATCAAATATGCATATCATGGGCAAACCAATTACATACAATTTACACAGAGAGCATATGCACTTTACCACTGGTTAGCAGTGGTAAAGTGCTTAGAGTTCAAAAGCCAACAGCAACAGGTCAGATAAAATAGGAGGCAGGAGGCAAAAAGATTGGGGATCACCCTGCATAAGCAACAAAGTCCAACACAACCCCCTACCAGCCTAAAGCCAGGGGAGAACAATCAATACCTTGTTGTACTTCCCTGATTGGGGCGATAAAACAAGGACCCAGGCCCACAACAGCTGGGACATGTTCCAGGTCTAGGCCTTCCTGACTCCAGTTGGATCCCTCTGTCTATACTCTCAGGGCCCATTAAGCTAACCCATGGGGGGTACCATCTGTGCAACACCTAACTTTTCTTTGCTCACAGATGTATCCCAATGGGCAGATTGCCCCACCAGGGCCAACACAGCGGTGTTGGCCACTCCACCCCCTGGGTGTGACTCCCGTCTCCCCACCAGGGGCAACTCTGTCCACCAGGACAGCAAGCCACAGTGACCCCTGACAACTGTCAGGGATGAGAGCCCGACCTCAGGTCTCTCCAGCCACTGTGACTTTGGAGAGTGGGTGGGGGGGTAGCCCCAGGTGCTTGCCACACTTTGACCACTCTCCCTTCCACCAGGTCAGGGATAACAACCTGACCCTGGTCCTCCCATCAGGGTCTGTGTACCCTACCTGCAGGAGGGGCACCCCCAGAGTCCAAAATTGTCAGGGGGCTTGTAGAAGCAGTCCTGCACAATTCTCCCACTGGTGCAGGGATGTTAACCTGCAACTGGTCATCCAACCTGGGGTCTGTACCTTCAGGTTGGATTAAAGCCAGGTGTGAGGCTTTCCTCCCCTTGCCCTCCCTTCTGAGGTCCTGCACTCCCCAACAAGTAGTGGCCCCCCAAGAAGACAACATGGTAGGGGCACTGTTTGCAGTAGCCCCTTCCTCCAGGTCAGGGGGACACCCTGAACCTGGCCTTCCAATCCAGGGTCTCTACCCTTAGATTTCACTGGGGCCAGGGGTGAGTTTCTCTCTCCCCTGCCCCTACTCTCAGGGTTCTGCACCCCCCCTCAGGGAGAGTACCCCCTGAAATCACACCAGGGGGTGGATTGGGCAAACCGCCCACCCCTTCAGGTCAGGGTTTACCTCCTGCACCTGATCCTCCAGTCCAGGGTCTGTACCCATAAACTGGACCACCTCCTGGCAACCCAGGACTTCCTGGGGGGCATACCAGGTCAGAGTTTACTCTTGGAACCTGGTCATCCAACCCAGAGTCACCACCCTGCGGTTGAACCATTGCCTGGCACACCAGGACTTCTATGGGGGCACACTTACCCCCCTCAAGGGACACACCATCCCCAAAGGCCACACAAGAGTCTGGCTGGTGCAGGTCTCCTGACCTCTGCCCACCTGACAGAGTCTGGATTCCCCCCAACCCAGATATGGTCTCACCAAGGTCATTCCTGGGGGGCTCTGCTCTCAGAGCTGACCCCGACCCTCCAGGTTCTCCTGGGTCTGCAACCCCCTCTCAACCCTCTGTCTGGACTTCTACACCCCCTCACTAGGAGTGGTACTGCCAGACACCAGAACTAGTGGGACGCTGGCTACCCCCCAAGTTCTCCTGACACTGTGGGGTCTCCCTCAACAGAAGGCCCTATGGTACAGGCTAGGCTCCCATCATGGTGTTCCCTCATGGAAACCTCCAGGACCCGGGACTGGATCTCGGGAACCTTGGGCCTCAACCCATCCCCATTCCCTCTCCTCTGAGACTGAACATGGGGTCCCTCACCCGTCCCACTACACTGGGACCTACCTGGGACACTACACTCCTTCCCTACCTCACCTGTTTGGGAACTACCTAGACCACTCCTCTCAGGAGCACCCCCAAATGCCTCTCATACTCTCTGGCACTCAATCAGAAGTCTTCCTCCATTGTAAGCTCCCTCGGGTCAGAGAACTCACACTCCACCTGGTGTTGGCGTAGCTCTGGAAAATAAGGACTAGACATATGCTCTCCAGCAATTACATCACTCACCCCTAACATGAATTAACCAAAGTACCCTTCACCCAACCATCCAGTGACTCTGCTTTGAAAAAGCACCCCACATCTCCCTCCTGAGACTTGTGAGACAGTTCCTGACTGTCCCTGACACTCAACCCACACTCTTCTGGGATGTCTTCACACTCCATAACCAGGACGTCTACCTTGGGTGAACCCCTCTCCCTGTCACTCTCATCTAGAGTCAGTAGAGTGTCTCTCCCACCAGTAGGAATATGACTCCCCATGCCAGTTCCCCAATCCACCTCAGGGACCCTGTGCATCACTGGAGCTACCTCATACCCTTGAACCTCCTGGCGTCTGTTAACTCCCTCCTTCAAGTATGGTGTCACATCTCTGGGCATGTGCACTTCTTCAGCAGCACTGGACATAAAATTGTTGCTGCCACCAATCCAGCTGGACTCAGTCTTCCTGACTTCCAGCTCTTCCAGTTTTAGCTCATAAGCCAAAATCATAGTTTCTATCTCTAAGTCCCTTATCCACTCGTCGAACTCCCTTTGCATCCTCAACTTTTCTGCCTCCAACCGGCAAGCCCTTTCTGCCTGTCTATCCTGCACATCTTTAGGAGTCAGACCCTTAGAGGACCTACTGCTACCACTCTTGGAGACCCTCCCCCAGGTGTAATAGGTACCTCTACTACACCACAATGTAGACTCTGCACTTTCACATCCATATTTTCTGTGTGCCCCCCAGCTTCCTTGGCTGTCACCCAGACCCTCACTGCCTCTTGCAGCTCCCTCCTCCTGGTAGAGCTCTTAACGGGACAGGCAAGATCTTCACAGAACTGTTTCAGTTGAGCAACTGAGTACTTCTTCAGTTTCCCTAATTCAAACACAGCTCAAGCTGTTGCATCTCCAGATTGAGACATGATGGCAACAAGTGTGAAGTTCCAATGGCAGAAAACAAGTTTCCAATGAAGTAAAAAGAATCAGTCAAGAGATCGGCAAAATCATGGAAGTAGAACAAAAAGGAGCCCCAAAGAGAAAAATGAAAGATCACCAACAAGTAGTATGTGGTCTCGTAGTGCTCTGAGATCAAAACAGTAGTGTACACTTAATCACTGTATGTCAAGTAGAAATACAAGTCCAAATCACAACCACTGATCACCAATGTTAGAAATGGGATCTTTGGTTGACAGTCAGGTTGCCCCCTGTTCAAACAAGGACCCACACTCTAGTCAGAGTAAAAGATAATCACCCTCAGCTAACCCCTGCCTACCCCCTTGGTAGCTTGGCAGAGCAGCAGGCTTAACTTCAGAGTGCTAGGTGTAAAGTATTTGTACCAACACACACAGTAACTGAATGAAAACACTACAAAATGACACAACACCAGTTTAGAAAAATAGGAAATATTCATCTAAACAAAACAAGACCAAAACGACAAAAATCTGACATACACAAGTCAAGTTACGAATTTTTAAAGATTAAACTCTAAAATAGCGCTTAGAAACACAAAATGCTTCGATGAGGTGTTAAAATGGCGTAGTGACGGAGTCATTCCCAACAAGCCGACACCAGCGGCGCCGGACACGGAGTCGCGTAGACCCCAAGTACAGTACCTTTGGTGAAGAGTGAAAACAAGTTGATGCACGAAGTCGGGGATCGCGGCGTCTGTGCGAAATGTTGAATCCACGCACTTCGAGCGGCGTCGGTCACGACGTGGTGTGGCGACTACCAGGGAGTCGCGGACTTCAGCGGGGCTGCAACGGCATTGGGCCTGCGCAGGTCGTCGTGTTCCAGCGAAGATCAGGGAGTCGGTTGCAGGCGGCGTCACGGGATTCAGCAGCGGCATCGGTCCGAAGTCGTCCACAGCCGATTTCCTTGGATTTCCACCAGCCTTCCTTTCAAGGGCCCAGGGACTGGATAGGGCATGACTTGTCAGAGCAAGAGTCTCTCCAGAGACTCCAGGTGCTGGCTTAGAGAAGTCTTTGCTGTCCCTGAGACTTCAAACAACAGGAGGCAAGCTCTAAATCAAGCCCTTGGAGATTTCTTCACAAGATGGAAGGCACACAAATTCCAGTCTTTGCCCTCTTACTCTGGCAGAAGCAGCAACTGCAGGATAGCTCCACAAAGCACAGTCACAGGCCGGGCAGCACTTCTCCTCAGCTCTTCAGCTCTTCTCCAGGCAGAAGTTCCTCTTGATGTCCAGAAGTGATCTAAAGTCTGTGGTTTTGGGTGCCCTTCTTATACCCAATTTCTCCTTTGAAGTAGGCCTACTTCAAAGTAAAGTCTCTTTTTAATGTGAAATCCTGCCCTGCCCAGACCAGGCCCCAGACACTCACTAGGGGGTCGGAGACTGCACTATGTGAGGACAGGCACAGCCCTTTCAGGTGTAAGTGACCACTCCTCCCCTCCCTCCTAGCACAGATGGCTAATCAGGAAATGCAGACTACACCCTAGCTCCATTTGTGTCACTCTCTAGTGTGAGGTGCAACCAGCCCAACTGTCAAACTGACCCAGACAGGAAATCCACAAACAGGCAGAGTCACAGAAATGGTTTAAGCAAGAAAATGCTCACTTTCTAAAAGTGTCATTTTCAAACACACAATCTCAAAATCAACTTTACTAAAAGATGTATTTTTAAATTGTGAGCTCTGAGAGCCCCAACTCCACATGTCAATCCGCTCCCAAATGGAATCTACACGTCAATCAGATTTAAAGGTAGCCCCCATGTTAACCTATGAGAGTGGCAGGCCTTGCAACAGTGAAAAACGAATTTAGCAATATTTCACTGTCAGGACATATAAAACACATTACTATGGCCCTCATTACAACATTGGCGGTAAATGACGCTTACCGCCGTGCAGAAGACCGCCAACACACCGCTGCGGCCAAGGAAATCCGCTACAGCTATTATGACCCACAGGCCGGAATCCGCCACAATCTAGACACCCACACAAGTCCGCCACACCAAAGGTCAGTGATAAACTGGCGATAACAAAACCGACACCGTCACGCCAACAAGATTACGCCCACACTATCACGACCCACTAATACACAAGGCGCACTTTCAACCGCCGTATTCCATTGGTGGTACACACCGCTGCGCTCTAAATACACACACATTTACAAAACACAACCACTTTGGACAAATCGAAATACACACACCTGATACACATACACACACCACACCCACACACTCAATACAATATAAAACATACACCCACATCACCCACAAACCCCTATGACAAAAATTGAGAGCGAAGCAGAGAGAGAGACACCGCCATCAACAAACTAGCATCCACAGGCACACAACACCATCACTCACACAACATCCACGCACCTCACACAACACACACAAACACATCCCCTCACGCATCACAACACACACCACCTCACACATCACCCACACCACACCATGGCACCGCAAAGACACCCCAGGTTCTCAGAGGTTGGAGCTCAGGGTCATGGTGGAGGAAATCATCGGGGTAGAGCCACAGCTATTCGGATCACAGGTGCAGCACAGCTCCATTGCTAAGAAGATGGAGCTATGGTGCAGAATCGGAGACAGGGTCAACACAGTGGGACAGCATCCAAGAACATGAGATGACATCAGGAAGAGGTGGAACGACCTACGGAGGAAGGTTCGTTCCGTAGTCTCAAGACACCAGATTGAAGTTCAGAGGACTGGCGGCAGACCCCCATCTTCCTCCCCCACAACTAACAACATGGGAGGAGCAGGTGTTGGCTATACTGCATCCTGAGGGCCTCGCAGGAGTAGCAGGAGGAATGGACTCTGGTAAGTCAAATCTTAACTATTACATCCCCCACCCTACCCGCATGCTATCACATACCCCCACCCTCGCCCTCACCCCATCACTCCAACACCTCACATATGTCCCACTATCACAAACCACCCATCCCAACACCAAGCGCTGCATGCAACACCAAAGCATGGACACCCATCACCTAAGCATGTTCACTACAGATACCCACACAGTACTCCAAACCAAATATCATACAAGGTCCTAGACAAGAATGTAAGCACTGGGGTACAGGGTCACCCACCCATTTCACACGATGGCACACACAGATGCAATAATCATGCCTTTACACCCCTACAGCACCCCTACCCAACGTCACCGGGCAGGAGGTTCCAGACATGTCCACACCCCCACAGAAGAGGCCCACAGTGATGACAGCAGCTCTGTTCAAACGGATCTAGATGACCAGCCCGGCCCATTTGGGACCTCGGGACAGTCGGTTCCCCACACACTTGCACATGCCAACACAGAGCCTCCCCCCTCAGGAAACATCAGCACAGCAACCACCCAGCGGGCCCATACCTCTGTCTCCAGGACACGTCAAGCAGCAGTGTGTCCACCACTACAGGGAACCCAGGCAAACCCACCAACCCAAGAACATGAGGGACCAGGGGGGCAGTGGCAGTGGGCACACGGGTCAGGGGACAGAGGAACAGGAAAACCAGGGAACTGGGAGGACTGTTGTGCGACGGGGGAGGACAGGCCCAGGGAACCCACTCTCCACGAGGCCCTCTCCAACATCATGGGAGCGTACCATCATTCCCAGGAGATGATGGCAACGTTACTGGCCAAGTTTCAGGAGACCCAGAGGCTGCAGGAGGAACTGTATTTGGGAATCAGGGAAGACTTGAAGTCCATTAACACCAGCCTGGTCACCATTGTAGGGGTGCTGAAGGACCTTTTGAACACCAGGATTGACACTGTGGCACAACAAGGGGCCGCTGACACTAACCTCGATGATGAACTGCCTACCACCTCCGCTGGCGCTAGTGGACAGGAAGCACAGCCACAGGACCATGACACCAGCACCCCACCCTCTGCAGATGGAGAACCACCCCGCAAACGGTCCCTGAGATCCAAGGCAAAGACAGAGAACAATGCCAAGATACCCAACAAGAAATGAGACCACCCTGAATGTCATCCTGTCCCACTTCGTCACCCTGTCCATCCATCAAATGCCCTAGCTCCACTTCCTATGCCCCTTTGGACAATGCATCTGTGAGACTAATAACTGGACTCTGCCATGGACATTCCTCCACCATCACCCCTGACCATTTTCCAACCACCTCCACTAATTTGCACTTAAATAAACACCATTGAATCGCAAAACAATCTGGAGTCAGTCTGTGCTTTCACAAATGTGTATTTGCTATAACTAACGAAAATAGCAATGTCCATTGTATTGTCGACATACCTATGTCACACAGCTCTAGTCCATGAGGTAACATAGCAGAGGTCACACAGTGGGACCCACATCTGTGAAATGGAAAGGCAAAGTGACAGGTCTGGGTCCATGCACTGGGTGAAAGTGACAGACATATGATAGGTCTAACAATTGTATGAGATGTAGGAGGCTGTGATGTATTCTTAGCTGTGTCTCACTGGAAGTATTGCTGGATCACGTTGTTTCTGTTGTCAATATCCTCTTCTTCTGCCTCCTCTTCTTCACTGTCCACAGGCTCCACAGCTGCCACAAGACCTCCTTCTGGACCATCCTCCTGCAGCAAAGGCACCTGTCGTCGCAAAGCCAGGTTGTGCAGCATACAGCAGACCACAATGATCTGGCACACATTCTTTGGTGAGTAGTAGAGGGAACCAACTGTCATAGGGAGGCACGGGAACCTGGCCTTCAGGAGGCCGAAGGTCCATTCGATCACTCTCCTAGTTCGCCCATGTGCCTCATTGTAGCGTTCCTCTGCCATTGTCCTGGGATTTCTCACTGGGGTCAGTAGCCATGACAGGTTGGGGTACCCAGAGTCACCTGCAAATGTTGAGGGAAAACTGTTAGACACACACTAACCCTTAGGGACAACCCCATACAACTATTCACAGGGTATAGGGTCCTTGTCCTCATCTATTAGCCACACACAGTGTAGGAGGCTGGACTGGCTTGTAGTGAGTACCAAGGGGTACTTACACCTTACACCAGGCCCAGGTATCCCTTATTAGTGTAGAGGGGTGTCTAGCAGCTTAGGCTGATAGAAAAGGTAGCTTAGCAGAGCAGCTTAGGCTGAACTAGGAGACGAGTGAAGCTCCTACAGTACCACTAGTGTCATATGCACAATATCATAAGAAAACACAATACACAGATATACTAAAAATAAAGGTACTTTATTTTTATGACAATATGGCAAAGTATCTCAGTGAGTACCCTCAGTATGAGGATAGCAAATATACACAAGATATATGTACACAATACCAAAATATGCAGTAATAGCAATAGAAAACAGTGCAAACAATGTATAGTCACAATAGAATGCAATGGGGGCACATAGGGATAGGGGCAACACAAACCATATACTCTAGAAGTTGAATGCGAACCAGGAATGGACCCCAAACCTATGTGACCTTGTAGAGGGTCGCTGGGACTGTAAGAAAACAGTGAGGGTTAGAAAAATAGCCCACCCCAAGACCCTGAAAAGTGGGTGCAAAGTGCACCTAAGTTCCCCAAAGAGCACAGAAGTCATGATAGGGGAATTCTGCAGGAACGACCAACACCAGCAATGCAACAACGATGGACTTCCAGACGAGAGTACCTGTGAAACAAGGGGACCAAGTCCAAAAGTCACGATCAAGTCAGGAGTGGGCAGATACCTAGGAAATGCCAGCTGTGGGTGCACAGAAGCTGCCACCGGATGGTAGAAGCTATAGATTCTGCAAGAACGACAAGGGCTAGAAACTTCCCCTTTGGAGGATGGATGTCTCACGTCGTGAAGAGTCGTGCAGAAGTGTTTTCCCGCAGAAAGACCATAAACAAGCCTTGCTAGCTGCAATGGTCGTGGTTAGGGTTTTTGGATGCTGCTGTGGCCCAGGAGGGACCAGGATGTCGCCAATTGTGTGAGGAGACAGAGGGGGCGTCCAGCAAGACAGGGAGCCCACTCAAGAGCAAGCAGCACCCGCAGAAGTGCCGGAACAGGCACTACAAAGTGGAGTGAATCAGTGCTCACCCGAAGTTGCACCAGAGAGTCCCACGCCGCCGGAGGACAAATCAGGAGGTTGTGCAATGCAGGTTAGAGTGCCAGGGACCCAGGCTTGGCTGTGCATGAAGGAAATCCTCGGAGAGTGCACAGGAGCCAGAGTATCTGCAAAACACGCGGTTCCCAGCAATGCAGTCTAGCATGGGGAGGCAAGGAATTACCTCCACCAAACTTGGACTGAAGCGTCACTGGACTGTGGGAGTCTCTTGGACAGGGTTCCTGAGTTCAAGGGACCACGCTCGTCATGCTGAGAGGAGACCCAGAGGACCGGTGATGCAGTTCTTTGGTGCCTGCGGTTGCAGGGGGAAGAGTCTGTCGACCCACGGGAGATTTCTTCAGAGCTTCTAGTGCAGAGAGGAGGCAGACTACCCCCACAGCATGCACCACCAGGAAAACAGTCGAGAAGGCGGCAGGATCAGCGTTACAAGGTCGCAGTAGTCGTCTTTGCTACTTTGTTGCAGTTTTGCAGGCTTCCAGCGTGGTCAGCAGTCGATTCCATGGCAGAAGGGGAAGAGAGAGATGCAGAGGAACTCTGATGAGCTCTTGCATTCGTTATCTAAGGAATTCCCCAAGCAGAGACCCTAAATAGCCAGAAAAGGAGGTTTGGCTACTTAGGAGAGAGGATAGGCTAGCAACACCTGAAGGATCATATCAGAAGGAGTCTCTGACGTCACCTGCTGGCACTGGCCACTCAGAGCAGTCCAGTGTGCTAGCAGCACCTCTGTTTCCAAGATGGCAGAGGTCTGGAGCACACTGGAGGAGCTCTGGGCACCTCCCAGGGGAGGTGCAGGTCAGGGGAGTTGTCACTCCCCTTTCCTTTGTCCAGTTTCGCACCAGAGCAGGGCTGAGGGATCCCTGAACCGGTGCAGACTGGCTTATGCAGAGATGGGCACCATCTGTGCCCATCAAAGCATTTCCAGAGGATGGGGGAGGCTACTCCTCCCCAGCCCTGACACCTTTTTCCAAAGGGAGAGGGTGTAACACCCTCTCTCTGAGGAAGTCCTTTGTTCTACCTTCCTGGGCCAGGCCTGGCTGGACCCCAGGAGGGCAGAAACCTGTCTGAGGGGTTGGCAGCAGCAGCAGCTGCAGTGAAACCCCGGGAAAGGTAGTTTGGCAGTACCCGGGTCTGAGCTAGAGACTCGGGGGATCATGGAATTGTCTCCCCAATGCCAGAATGGCATTGGGGTGACAATTCCATGATCCTAGACATGTTACATGGCCATGTTCGGAGTTACCATTATGACGCTATACATATGTCGTGACATATGTATAGTGCACGCGTGTAATGGTGTCCCCGCACTCACAAAGTCCGGCGAATTTGCCCTGAACAATGTGTGAGCACCTTGGCTAGTGCCAGGGTGCCCACACACTAAGTAACTTAGCAACCGACCTTTACCAGGTAAAGGTTAGACATATAGGTGACTTATAAGTTACTTAAGTGCAGTGGTAAATGGCTGTGAAATAACGTGGACGTTATTTCACTCAGGCTGCACTGGCAGGCCTGTGTAAGAATTGTCAGATCTCCCTATGGGTGGCACAAAAAATGCTGCAGCCCATAGGGATCTCCTGGAACCCCAATACCCTGGGTACCTCAGTACCATATACTAGGGAATTATAAGGGTGTTCCAGTATGCCAATGTAAATTGGTGAAATTGGTCACTAGCCTGTTAGTGACAATTTGGAAAGAAATGAGAGAGCATAACCACTGAGGTTCTGGATAGCAGAGCCTCAGTGAGACAGTTAGTCATAACACAGGTAACACATACAGGGCACACTTATGAGCACTGGGGCCCTGGCTGGCAGGGTCCCAGTGACACATACAACTAAAACAACATATATACAGTGAAATATGGGGGTAACATGCCAGGCAAGATGGTACTTTCCTACACACAGTGCCTCTGGAGTTGTCCCATCACATAAGGGATGCTGCTATTCCTCAAAATGTAAGCATCATGCTCTGAGCCTGGAAACTTGGCGTTCACATGGGAGATGTACTGGTCGGCCGAACACACCATCTGCACATTCATTGAATGATAGCTCTTCCTGTTTCTGTACACCTGTTCACGCCTGCGGGGGCTACCAATGTCACATGTGTCCCATCAATGGCACCTATGATGTTGGGGATATGTCCTAGGGCATAGAAGTCACCTTTCACTGTGGGCAAATCCTCCACCTGAGGGAAAACGATGTAGCTGCGCATGTGTTTCATCAGGGCAGACAACACTCTGGACAACACCTTTGAGAACATAGGCTGGGAAATCCCTGATGCAATGGCCACTGTTGGTTGAAAAGACACACTTGCCAGGAAATGGAGTACTGACATGACCTGCACTGGAGAGGGGATTCCTGTGGGATGGTGGATAGCTGACATCAGGTCTGGCTCCAACTGGGCACACAGTTCCTGGATTGTGGCATGATCAAGTCTGTAAGTGACTATTATGTGTCTCTCTTCCATTGTCGACAGGTCCACCAGTGGTCTGTACACTGGAGGAGGCCGCCATCTCCTCACGTGCCCCAGCGGACGTGCCCTATGGACGAAAACAGCGAGCACAGAGTCAGCCAACACTGAGGTAGTAAAGAATTTATTGCACACATTTGTCAATCCGCTATGTGCCTGTCACTGTGTGTATGCAAGGCCTAGATATGTGTGACGCATTTAAAAATAATGCCATGTGGCCCCCTGAAATGGCAGCTGCCTGACCTGTAACGTGGGACAAGCGGATTTGAGGTAACTGCGCTGGCATTGTACACTGTTGCAGTAGGAGGTCGAAGACCACGGCGCAATCCTGCATTGGTTAACATTGGGCCCTATGGGTCCCAGGAGCCAATGACGATGTACGCCGGTGGTGACGGTACGCACCGCTGCAAATGTGACTGCCATTTTCTCTCTGTTCACTCACTTGATACCTGACCTTCGACAGGAGAGGACTTACACTGCAAGTGCTGCTGTGACCTCAGTATCGAAACAACGATGGCTCATGTGTCTGGGGACACTTCGAAGGAGTTGGAGAAGTTAGTGGGTGGAGTCCTCCCCCAGTACACGCTACTCTACGGTCCTCCAGACAAACAGGTGAGTACACTGTGAGCATGCTGCATGGGCAATGCCTGTTTGTAGTGGTGTGGATGGAACTGAGGCCTGCATGAGCGGATGGTGAGTGTATGTGCGTCAGGGCAAGGTTGGGAATGTGGGCCAATGACTGTGACGGTCCAGACGGTTAAAGATCATCCTTTTTCTCTGTACTATTCCTCTAGGTCAGCGCACACCAGAAGAAGGATATTTGGCGTGCCATTGCCAACGACGTCTAGACCCTGGGGGTCCACCACAGACAGAGCACCCACTGCTGGAAAAGATGGGAGGACATTCGCAGCTGGACCAAGCAGACGGCAGAGGCCCAGCTGGGGATGGCCTCCCAATGTGGGAGGGGTGCCCGTCACACCATGACCCCCCTGATGTTCCGGATCCTGGTGGTGGCGTATCTGGAGTTGTATGGGCGCTTGAGGGCATAACAGCAGCCACAAGGGGTTGAGTACAGTCACATCCATCTGACTCTGCGCACATTAGGAGGTGTCTGGGAGGAGGAGGTGGGCAGTGGGTTACCCTAGGCCAGGGCGAGCTTTGTAGGCAAGGACCCTTTGTGAGGCAGGCTATGTGGCACCCCAACCCCACCAGTGGTAAGAGCCATCTACACCATGTCAGGCTCCTGTGACTTCCATGTGTGCAGCAATCGGGCATAGGCCTTGTACCCCATGTCCCTGTGATTAATTAGGGAACTCTAAGTGCATGGCGCAGTGCAAAGGGCTGATGAGTCTGTAGTGTCCGCCAACGGTAGCAGTATTGCATGCACTGAACATGCCTTTCTTCTTTCTCCCCCCCCTTTTTGTGGTCTCCCTGTTCTTGTGTGCATTAGCATCATCAGGCGGAGGAGCAGTGGCACCGGAGCAGGAGGGAGCTGCATCCCACATGGCCCTGGAGGGCGAGACAACGGAGTCTGAAGTCACCAGTGGGACGGAGGGCGAGGGGAGCTCCACGGCGAGGACAGGAGCAGAGACCAGTGACACCGACTCCTCCTCTGATGGGAGCTCCCTTGTGGTGACGGGCCCCTCTGTGCCCACCGCATCTACAGGTACAGCCGCCAATCCCCCTACCATCACAGCCCTCTCAGCAGCCCCTCAGCGTGTATCCCGTGGCCGCTCACCCAGGAGGGTGGGCATCTCCTTCGCCCCAGGAACCTCAGGCCCTGCCCCAGTCAGCCCTGGTACCCTCAGTGAGGAGGCTATTGACCTCCTGAGATCCCTCACTGTTGGGCAGTCTACCATTCTGAATGCCATCCAGGGTGTAGAGAGGCATTTGCAACAAACAAATGCATACCTGGAGGGCATTCATTCTGGTGAGGCAGCCCAACAGCGAGCATTTCAGGCTCTGGCCTCTGCACTGATGGCAGCCATTGTCCCTGTGTCCAGCCTCCCTCTCCAACCTCCTCCACCCAGACCCATTCCCCTGTACCTCAGCATATCCCAAGCACACCATCAGACCAGCATGCACACACCTCAACACACAAGGGTGGCTCAGGCAAACATAAGCACCACACATCCCACAGGCACTCACACAAGCACCATACCCATGCAGACATACCAACATCCACTGCCTCCACTGTGTCCCCCTCCTCCACGTCTCCCTCCTCCCTCCCTGTCTCATCTCCACTCACACCTGTATGCACTACATCCTCAGCCACTACCTCCATCACCAGCACGCCCATCACCACACACCGCTCACATGCACTCACCACCCCCACTACCATTCACACATCCCTTGTGTCCTCTCCCAGTGTGTCTTTGAGCCCTCCTCCCAAAGTACACAAACACAGTCACACACCCACCCAACAGCCATCCACCTCACAACAGCCTCCAGCCCATGCACCTTCACCCAAAGTCAGCAAACGTACACCTCCTACATCCACTACCCACTTCCTCCACTCCCAAACCCCCTCCATCTACCCATCCCAGTGTGTCTAAAAAGCTTTTCCTATGAAATGTTGACCTCTTCCTAAAACCTCCCCCCCGTCCATCCCCTAGGGCCCGCCTTTCCAGGTCCCAACCCAGCACATCATAGAGAAACTTGGGAACAACTCCGCAATAAGGTTATGTTTTGGTTATATAGGAATAACTACTGCAATTTAAGAAGTCATAATGGGATCATTATAGCATAGGCTAGTTGGGTAGGACCTTAAGTGAAGTATATCCATTGAGGTTGCATTGTGGTTAATTTTCGCAGTCCTCATCTTGTATGTAAAATATTGGGTATGAATGAGCCTTGCTTTTTTTATTATTCTAGAATCTCATTTCTTTTACTTGGCTGTTTTTACAAGACAGAATCCTTAATTCCCTCACACGCGCTCGCCCAATGGCTAGTTGTCTTCATTTATCTGTGCAATTAGGTTCAAGGGCTTGAATATATTAGAGGGTTTAGAATAACTATCAGGTGAATTTATTATAAGAATAGAATTAGCTACTCACAATAAAATGTGCTCTCTCACACCTAGTACCCTTTCTCATTCCTGTAGTGTGAATTTTTGTCTGGGTTCTTTAATAATAATGTTAAGCTGGAACATAGCCCGGCTGTGTTTGAAGCTTATTCTCCCTGAGTGGTTATCACTTATTAAGGGTTATGTTATTGTAATGAACATGTGAATGAATGAATGAATATGATGCTTATAATGCTTCAGGAGAATTGGGGCACATTCCTCTCTTTTGTTGATGTATTTCAGTGTTTCTGCTCCCTGGCCATTCCTTCTCACCATGGTTGTGCCTCTAGAGGCCTAGCTGTGTGGGTTTAATGTAATAAGTGGGGGACATGTTTGTTCTTTTTACTCGCCCAATAGTGACTTTAAAATCATACAAGTAAAAGCCCACATTAATATGAACTTTTGAATTTTTACAATAACAATTTTATTAACCCCTTCGCTGCCAGGACTTTTCCCCCTCACGTGCCAGGCCTTTTTTTGGCTATTTGGGGCAGTTCGCACTTAGGCCCTCATAACTTTTGTTCACCTAACCTACCCACGCCTACCTACAGCGAAAATGTTTTTTTTTTTTTTGAATGGGGAAAAAGGGCTGCAGTAGAAGGCTTGTGATTTTTTCCCCTGAAAATGTCATCAACAAAGGGTTTGCGGTGCCAAAATCACCATATTCCCAGCTTTCAGGAACAGACAGACTTGACAAACAGAAAACCCAATTTTTCAACACAATTTTGGCATTTTACTATTTTTTGAGCTTTCAGTCTCCTTCCAGTTAGTGACAGATATGGGTGTGAAACCAATCCTGGATCCTGGAAAAATAAACATTTCCGAAAAGTAGACAACATTCTGAATTTAGCAAGGGGTAATTTTCATAGATCCTACAAGTTTTTCCTGCAGATAAAATAACAGCTGAAATGAAAAAATATTGAAATTGAGGTGAAAAAAACTGCCATTTTCTCCACGTTTTACTCTGTAACTTTTTCCTGTGATGTCAGATTTTTTAAAGCAATATACCATTATGTCTGCTTGACTCTTCTGGTTGTGGGGATAGATAGGGCTTGTAGGTTCATCAAAAACCTTTGGTAGCTAGAACCAATAAATGAACTGCACCTTGCAATGGGTTTTCATTCTATACTGGGTATACAGCAATTCATTTGCTGAAATATAAAGAGTGAAAAATAGGTATAAAGAAAACGTTTGTATTTCCAAAATGGAGACAAGACAAGGTGTTGAGAAGCAGTGGTTATTTGAACATCTCTGAATTCCGGTGTGCCCATACTAGCATGTGAATTACAGGGCATTTCTCAAATAGACACACTGCCTTACATTTGGAAGGAAAAAATTTAGAGAAAGACAAGGGACAATAACACTTGTTTTGCTATTCTGTGTTCCCCCAAGCCTCCCGATGAAAATGGCACCTCACTTGCGATGGTAGGCCTAATGCTCACAACAGGAAATGCAAGATGGACACATCACATTTTTACATTGAAATCTGACGTGTTTTTGCAAAGTGCCTAGTTGTAGATTTTGGCCTCTTGCTCGGCCGGCACCTAGGGAAACCTACCAAACATGTGCATTTTTTAAAAGAAGACATCTAAAGGAATCCAGGATGAGTTGACTTGTGGGGCTCTCACCAGCTTCTGTTACCAAGAAACCTTTGAAAACCTCAAAATGTGGCTAAAAAACAAATTTCCTCACATTTTGGAGACAGAATGTTCTGGAATCTGAGAGGAGCCACAAATTTCCTTCCACCCAGTGTTCCCCCAAGTCTCCTAATAAAAATGGTACCTCATTTGTGTTGGTGGGCCTAGCACCTGTGACAGGAAATGCCCCAAAACACAGTGTGGACACATCACATTTTCCCACCAAAAAACGAGGTGTTTTTTGCAAAGTGCCTACCTGTGGATTTTGGCCTCTAGCTCAGCCGGCACCTAGGTAAACCTACCAAACCGTGCATTGTTTTAAACCAGACACCAAGGGGAATCCACAATGTGGTGACTTGTGGGGCTCTCCATAGGTTCTGTTACCCAGAATCCTTTGCAAACCTCAAAATTTGGCCAAAAAAACGTTTTTCATCACATTTCAGTGACAGAAAGTTCTGGAATCTGAGCGGAGCCACAAATGTTCTTCCAGCCAGCGTTTCCCCAAGTCTTCCAATAAAAATGATACCTCACTTGTGAAGGTAGGCCTAGCGCCCATGACAGGAAATGCCCCAAAACACAACATGGACACATCACATTTTCCCAAAGAAAACAGAGCTGTTTTTTGCAAAGTGCCAAGCGTTGGATTTTGGCCTCTAGCTCAGCTGGCATCCAGGGAAACCTACCAAAACTGTGCATTTTTAAAAACTAGACACCTAGCAGAATCCAGGATGGGGTGACATGTGGGGCTCTACCCATGTTCCGTTACCCAGAATCCTTTGCAAACCTCAAAACTTGGCAAAAAAAACACTTTTTCCTCACTTTTCGGTGACAGAAAGTTCTGGTTTCAGAGAGGAGCCACAAATTTCCTTCTACTTAATGTTCCCCCAAGTCTCCTGATAAAAAAGGTACCTCACTTGTGTGGGTAGGCCTAGTGCCCGCGAAAGGAAATGCCCAAAAACACTATGTGGACACAGCAAAATGCCCAAATGTAAAACAATGCAATGCAAATGTCCTCTTGCTTGCCATAGGATAAGATGTTTTAGTGTGTAGGGGGGAGAGCTGAAAGACTGTTACCCCCTTTAGTTGGGGTTGGGGGCATAAACATGCCCATACTGGTTGGTAGCCACCACCAAACTATTTTGTGTTTTTTTTTATTCCCTGGCATCTAGTAGACTTTCTGCACCCCGGGGTGTGGATCGGGGGAAATTGCCCCATCTGCCCACTGAGGAGAAGAACAACTTTGTCTCCATTTATTTGGGGTGGGAGATCGGGGGTAATTGCCCCATCTGCCCACTGAGGGGAAGAACAACTTTGGCCCCATTTATTTGGGGTGGGGTATGGCCATACCCCCACTCTCTTATTTTGAAAAACAAATCTTCCCTTGTCTCTGTTGGGCCTTCCTCCCCCCTTGGGAGCAGATGGGCCTTCCACAAATAGGCTGATCTGCCCACAAGGGGGACAGATATGGCCAACAGTAATGTGCCCCCATAGGGAGCGACTTTGCCAAAGGGGCTGTCCCCCAAACAAAACACACACATACACACATACCAATCCCTGGTGCCTAATTGGTTTCTGCCCCCAAGGGGGTCAGAAATGGCCTAAATACCATTCCCCCCCCCCCCAGGGGAGCGACCCTTGCCTAAAGGGTTGCTCCCCATACATAAAAACTTAAAGTAAACAGAAAGATATATATATCCCTGGTGTCTAGGGGTTTCTGCCCCCTGGGGGCAGATCAGCCTAATTACCATAGGCCGATCTGCCCCCGGGGGTGGCAGAAAAGGACTAAAAATATTTTGCCCCCCTGGGGAGCAGCCCTTGCCCAAGGTGTCGCTCCCCTTACGCGCAAGTATAAAAAGAAAAACATCCCTGGTGTCTAGTGGTTTCTGCCCCCCTTGGGGACAGATTAGCCTAATAAAAAAAGGCTGATCTGCTCCCAAGGGGGCAGAAATGGCCTAAATACAATTTGCCCCCCAGGGGAGCGACCCTTGCCTAAGGGGTCGCTCCCCATATATAAAAACATCAAGTAAGAAAAAAAAAAAAATCCCTGGTGTCTAGGGGTTTCTACCCCTCCAGGGGCAGATCAGCCTAATTATAATAGGCCGATCTGCCCCCAGGGGTGGCAGAAAAGGCCTAAAAATATTGTGCCACCCTGGGGAGCAGCCCTTGACCAAGGGGCCGCTCCCCTTATCCCCTTCTGTGCCCAGGACATAAGGGTTACGTCCTGAGGCACAGTGCCTCCCTCTGTGGGGTTCCCCCCACCCCCTCAAGGCAGGCATGGAAGGGGAAGCCCTTCCCCACGAAACCCCCAACGTCCCCACCCACCCCGTGATGTCAGTGCGCTGACAATCACAGAGACAGAGAGGCTTCAAAGGGAAGGAAAGGCGTTTCCTTCCCTTTGAAGTCTCTCTGAGCATTTCAAAAGCCGGATTGTAAAGCAATCCGGCTTTTGAAATGCCCACTAGACACCAGGGATTTTATTTTTATTTGGAAATTGGCATGAGGGAGTGACCCCTTGGGCAAGGGTCGCTCCCAGAGGGGGCATTTTTTTTTAAGGCCTTTTACCTCTAGGCACCAGGGATCGCTCCCTTACGGGGCAAATTATATTTAGGCCATTTCTGTCCCCCTTGGAGGCAGATTGGCCTATTTTTATGAGGGCAATCTGCCCCCAAGGGGGACAGAAACCACTAGACACCAGGGAGGTGTTTTTTTTTTCGTGAATTTCACGCAAGGGGAGCGACCCCTTAGGCAAGGGTCGTTCCCCTGGGGGGCAAATTTATTTTAGGCCATTTCTGCCCCCCTGCAGGGCAGATCAGCCTATTTTAATTAGGCCGATCTGCCCCTAAGGGGGTCAGAAACCACTAGGCACCTGGGCTTTTTTTGTTGTTGTTGTTTTACAGATGGGGAGCGACCCCTTAGGCAAGGGTCACTCCCCTGGAGGGGCAAATTGTATTTAGGCCATTTCTGCCCCCTTTGGGGGCAGATCGGCTGATTTTAGGTCAGTCTGCCCCCAAGGGGGGCAGAAACCACTAGGCACCAGGGATCTTTTCTTTTTGCGCCAACGTCACGCAAGGGGAGCGACCCCGTAGGCAAGGGTCGCTCCCTGGAGGGATTTTGGGGGGCGGGAGAGCAAATTAATTTTATGCCACCCCTAGGCGCCAGGGCAATTTATTTTGTGTGTTTTTTTTTTGTTTGTTTGTTTTTTTAGAGATGGGGAGTGACCCATTAGGCAAGGGTTGCTCCCCTGGGGGGCAAATTGTATTTAGACCATTTCTGCCCCCCTTGGGGGCAGATCGGCGGATTTTAGGTCAGAAACAACTAGGCACCAAGGATTTTTTCTTTGCGCCAATGTCATGCAAGGGGAGCGACCCCGTAGGCAAGGGTCGCTCCCCGGGGGGGTTTGGGAAGGCCGGGGGGCAAATTTATTTTAGGCCTTTTCTGCCCCCCCAGGGGCAGATCGGTATATTGTTATTAGGCCAATCTGCCCTCAGGGGGGACAGAAACCTCTAGGCGCCAGGGCAATTTTTTTTGTGTGTTTTTTTTTGCTTGTTTGTTTTTTAGAGATGGGGAGCGACCCATTAGGCAAGGGTCGCTCCCCTGGGGGGCAAATTGTATTTAAACCATTTCTGCCTCCCTTGGGGGCAGATTGGCTGATTTTAGGTCAATCTGCCCCCAAGGGGGGCAGAAACAACTAGGCACCGGGGATCTTTTTTGCGCCAATGTCACGCAGGGGGAGCGACCCCGTAGGCAAGGGTCTCTCCGGGGGGGGTCAGGGGACAAATTTATTTTAGGCCATTACTCCCCCCGTGGGCAGATCGGCCTATTGTTATTAGGCCGATCTGAACCTCTAGGCGCCAGGGCTAATTTTTTTTTGTGGTTTTTTTTTGCTTGTGTTTTTTTTTTTAGAGATGGGGAGCGACGCATTAGGCAAGGGTCGCTCAGCAAATTGTATTTAAACCATTTCTGCCCCCCTTGGGGGCACATCGGCCAATTTTAGGTCAAGGGGGGCAGAAACAACAAGGCACCGGGGATCTTTTTTTCCGCCAATGTCACGCAGGGGGAGCGACCCCATAGGCAAGGGTCACTACCCGGGAGGCTTTTGGGGGGGGAATTTATTTTAGGCTATTTCTGCCACCTCGGGCAGGCTGAGCTAGAGGCCAAAATCCGTAGGTAGGCACTTTGCAAGAAACACCTCTGTTTTCTGTGAAAAACTTTGATGTGTCCACGTTGTGTTTTGGGCCATTTCTTTTCGTGGGCGCTAGGCCTACCCACAGAAGTGAGGTACCATTTTTATCAGGAGACTTGGGGGAACGCTGGGTGGAAGGAAATTTGTGGCTCCTCTCAGATTCCAGAACTTTCTGCCACAGAAATGAGAGGAAAAAGTGTTTTTTTGGTCAAATTTTGAGGTTTGCAAAGGATTCTGGGTAACAGAACCTGGTCAGAGGCCCACAAGTCACCCCATCTTGGATTCCCCTAGGTGTCTAGTTTTCGAAAAATGCGCTGGTTTGCTAGGTTTCCCCAGGTGCCGTCTGTGCTAGAGGCCAAAATCCACAGGTAGGCACTTTGCAAAAAACATCTCTGTTTTCTGTGAAAAAATGTGATGTGTCCACGTTGTGTTTTGAGCCATTTCCTTTGCGTGGGCGCTAGGCCTACCCACACAAGTGAGGTACCATTTCTATCGGGAGACTTGGGGGAACACAGAATAGCAAAACAAGTTTTATTGCCCCTTGTCTTTCTCTACATTTTTTCCTTCCAAATGTAAGGCAGTGTGTCTATTTGAGAAATGCCCTGTAATTCACATGCTAGTATGGGCACCCCGGAATTCAGAGATGTTCAAATAACCACTGCTTCTCAATACCTTATCTTGTGGCCATTTTGGAAATACAAAAGTTTTCTTGATACCTATTTTTCACTTTTTATATTTCAGCAAATGAATTGTTGTATACCCGGTACAGAATAAAAACCCATTGCAAGGTGCAGCTTATTTATTGGCTCTGGGGACCTAGAGTTCTTGATGAACCTACAAGCCCTATATATCCCCACAACCAGAAGAGTCCAGCTGACGTAACGGTATATTGCTTTCAAAAATCTGACATCGCAGGAAAAAGTTACAGAGTAAAACGTGGAGAAAAATGGCTGGGTTTTTTCACCTCAATTTCTCATATTTTTTTAATTTCAGCTGTTATTGTCTGTAGGAAACACTTGTAGGAAAATTCAGAATTTTGTCTACTTTTCAGAAATGTTTAGCTTTCTGGGATCCAGCATTGGTTTCTCACCCATTTTGGTCACTAACTGGAAGGAGGCTGAAAGTACAAAAAATAGTAAAAATGGGATATGTCCCAGTAAAATGTCAAAATTGTATTGAAAAATTGGGTTTTCCAATTCAAGTCTGCCTGTTCCTGAAAGCTGGGAAGATGGTGATCTTGCTACCGCAAACCCTTTGTTGATGCCATTTTCAGGGAAAAAAAACACGATCTGCCTTCTGCAGCCCTTTTTCCCATTGTTTTGAAAAAAAAAAAACATTTCACTGTATTTTGGCTAATTTCTTGGTCTCCTTCAGGGGAACCCACAAAGTATGGGTACCTCTAGAATCCCTAGGATGTTGGAAAAAATGGACACAAATTTGGCGTGGTTAGCTTATGTGAACAAAAATGTATGAGGGCCTAAGCGTGAACTGCCCCAAATAGCCAAAAAGAGGCTCGGCACAGGAGGGGGAAAAGGCCTGGCAGCGAAGGGGTTATGAGTAAGTATAAAAACAAAAAACAAAAAAAAACCTGTGTCTAGTGGGCAATTCTGCTGCCCGATCACATCGCAATCAGGCAGCAGAAATGCTTGCAGAGAAATGAAAGAAAAGGAAAGGCCTTTCCTTTCCTTTGATGCCTCTGCCTGCCCTCTCCTCCTGAGCGGAAAAGAAATGCTGAGCATTTCTCTTCTGCAGCGCACTAGAAGCATGCTTCCAGCACAATGGGAGGTGACCTCTAAAGAGGTCAGCGTGCGATTGTGTGCTGACGTCATCAGATGTCACTGGGGCGGATCAGGGTGGTCGGGGTGGAAGGGGAAGCGATTCCCCCTCCCTCCCCGACTGGGAGGTGTGGGAGGGAAGCCCAGCGCTCCCCCCATGGGCTGGGTACAGGAGGAGCTGGTCTCGTCCCCGGCACTCGGGAACTGTGTGCGAGGACGAGACCAGCTCACCCCAGGCTCCCTATTGATTAATGTTCCTAATGTCAAATTGTCTTTGCTATTTGATTACATCAACACATTGATTTAGGGTGGAAGCTTCTTCTGACCGGTTTACCTATTTATGCCTCGCTGGTAATTTTAATGTTAAGTTGCCACAACAGTATGAGGCTCCAAATAGAGCTGTATTCCCTCCATATATTATGGACCCCTAGCAGCTCATTTAGCATCATGAGACTTGTGCAGTGTAATAGAAGACACACGTGCATCAGCTGCTGCAGAATTTACTTATAGCGGTAACCCCTCAGTAATTGATTATATTTTTATTACACATAGCCTTGAAGACATATTGGTTTCTGGGATGATCATCGAGACTGATTTTAGTGAACAAAATGCCCTGAAAGTTGTTTTCTCTGTGACTCTGAGGGAGAAACCCAGAATACATAGTGGTGCTAGTTATTCTCAGCTCTCAGATGATAATCTAAAGTTTGTGTGGGGGTTGCATGAGCCTTCTCAGTTTTTTTATTTCATTGTCACTGCGAATCATGACTTGGTGAATGTATGTCGCAGGGGGAGGACACAGCTTTTTCCATTCCTGTGGCTTTTGCTGGGCTCTGTACAAACATAAGTAAAGTACTGGTAAAACCATTTCTGCCTCCTGTAAACTTACCTAGATAGTTCAATCACCAGTGCTCCTTAGCCAACTGCCAGTTACCTCAGGTTCTTGCAGCAAAACCTAGAGACCCTGCTATTGTGAGTTCAGCAGGATGGAATTCTAAAAATATTGTTCAGAAACGCTGAAGGGAGGGACTTACTTAGCACTTCCAGATGTTGGTACAGGTGGCCAAATTAAAAAGTAGCAAGTTTTTTGTCCACAGTTACCGAACTTAGAAACAAACATAATGATGTCACTTCGATTTCCTGCCACAGCTCCAGGGGACTACCTGGGAGGATTATTTTACTAATATCTTTGCAGATACAGCGACTAACACTGAGTTTTACGTAGATCGTGCCCTTGTAGATGAATGTAACATCAATCTGCATGAAGTGGTTAGTGCTATTAATCAAAGTGTTAGTGGTAAGGCCCCTGGCCAAGACAGTGTCCTGATTGACCTTATTATGTACTGTGCAGTTTTTTGGGCTCCCCTGCTAACCAATATTTTTTATAACCTGGCTCACTCTTCTCTTTCTCCCTCATGTGCTACATCAGTTATGGTGCCCATTTAAAAAAATGAGACCGCTCTCTACAGGGCTCCCAATTTCCCTGATTGACACCACAGTAAAAATTTTGGGGAGGGTTATTTACAATAGAATCAGGGAATAGATTAACACTGAGGTGGTTCGCTACCCATGTCAGTATGGGTTCAGAAGTAAATTGGGTACCATCATACAGTGTGTAAACTTAAAACTTGTACTGAGGAAACTCCACTCTATTTGGCGTTTATGGACCTTCCCACAACCTTTGACTGTGTTAATAGATCCACGCTGTGGCAATTGCTCATTTCACAGGGGATGGATGTAGTAGCCTTGGTACATTTCTTGGCCTATTTACAAACTGATATGATTGCATGAATTAGGCTTAGCAGTCAAGGGGAGCTTTTGGGGGATGTAAGTGTGGCCTGTGGAGTTCGGCAAGGGAGTCATTTAGCTTCTTCACTTTTTATGTTGTATATCAGCGAGCTTTACACCTTTTTATGCAGTGTCATGCAGGACATACCCAAAATCAGAGGAGTTCTCTTAGCAACTCTTCTGTATGTGCATGATGCTGTGTTCATGGCATGGACTCCCCAAGTGCTGCTTCTCCTGGTCCATGCTTTTCTAGATTGTATTGCCGCCTTAGACCTGCGCACCAACTTTTTTAAATCCTACATTATGGCTAAATTGTCATGTGCAATAGGCTTGCCGTGCTCTTTTCCCCAACCTGCGGTGGAGGTTTGCTTGGTCCTTTGGTACAAATTTATAGCCCTTAGTGTACCTCTATCACACTCTATGGGACAGAAATTGGGGAAACAGCTGATTGCACGGCTCTACAGCAAGAAGAAATCTGTTTTTGTAGACAACTTCTTGCAGCGTCTCGCATATCTTTCAGCTTTATTTGTCATAAACAGCTCGGCCTGAACTTTTTAGAAGATCTTATTAGTGAGCGATCAGCACTTTTATGGTTGGCTGTTTGGAAAAATGAGCAAGCAAGCTTGACTAGAGATATTATTATGGACTGATATAGTGTGACAGAGGTATGCGCATTTCTTGGCTGGCCTCTGTTAAATCCGCCTATTGCAAGTTCAGGTTGATGCAAGTTTTTATGGAACCTGAGCTTTGTAATACCCTTAGTAAGAAGCAGGTTAGTCATGCCTTACTTAACCATGCGTCCCAGCTGCGCACTTCCCGGGATGCAAAGAAACCTAGCGTGACTGGGTATCTTAACAGAATTTTTCAAAATTGTACTTTTAACTATGTAAATATTGTTTAAGGAAGAGATGTTCTAATGTTAAACAGGTGAAACTTGCCTTTTTGTTTCTGTTGCAGACAGTGCTTGAAATGGAAAAAATAAAGTGCCGGTACTCTGTGCCAGAGTACCTGCTTGTTTCCGAGAAGTGCCGGTACTATCCAATTAAAAGTATTACGTTTTTTCTGAGATGTGCCGGTACTCACCCTCTCAAAATAAAAAAGTGCCGGTACTCAGTACCGGACAGTACCGGCCCATTTAAATACTGGTTGCAGTTATCCGATAGTGAAAATGCTTTTTATGTGAGCTCGTTTTTGAAAACCGTAGTGAAAGTGCATAGTAC
Organism: Pleurodeles waltl; assembly: GCF_031143425.1. Taxonomy (NCBI): domain Eukaryota; kingdom Metazoa; phylum Chordata; class Amphibia; order Caudata; family Salamandridae; genus Pleurodeles; species Pleurodeles waltl. The sequence goes on from NC_090445.1 coordinate 361,169,416, forward strand.
TCTGTCTACTCAATTTTGCATTGACATATTTTTCTGTCATTTAAATTCGTTTTTTCCTGGTTTTATATTTTATTATTATTGAGTTGCTCATTTGCTGCTGCGTATATTATGCAATATATTTGTTTAGTTTCCTTTTTTCACTTGTATGGATGCTTGCTGTACCAGAATAAAGTTAATCTGACTTGATGTGACAAAAAAGGTGTGAGAGCATTTGTAGGTAACCCTGTTGATACATTTTAACATAATTTGGCTACCAAAGTTCATGTTGAAGATTGGTTTGGTACCCATCATTGTAATTACACGTTCCAAAGATCCACAGCGCTAATTCGTCATCATAGCGTTCTGAAACACGAAGAGTTTGATTGTATGTTCAATGTTAACACTGCCAGTGCTATTGTCCACCCACATACACTGAAGGTACTGAAAAAATACCAATGAATTCAATGTCAAATACCAAACAAGTTCCATTCCATTCCACCGAGTGTACTGAAACTCCCTCAATCAGCGATCCTGCTGACTACACGGCAGTTCATCACAGTTGATATGCATCTTCACCAAACAGGGTCAGTGCCTGTAAAAGGTCCACAGGCCACAAATGCAGGAAAAGGCACACTCAGTGATATCTAGGCAAAGGGTGACACAAGAAAGTTTCTTATTACTTAGCGGTAATGTTCATTACTCCAGGTCCTGTATTCCTCGTCTCATTCATTATATATGGAGAGAACTCTCTCTCCATGACACAAAAAAGAATACAAGGAATATACTACCCCACTCCCAATGGGAGCACATAACACCTACCTTCCCAGCATTCCTCCTGATCTACTAAGCCAATCAACCGAAGGCTTGTCGCTAGGGAGAGCGGGTGGCGAGTAATGAATGAGACGAGGACAACACGACCAGGAGGAATGAATACCGGTAAGTAATACAACAGTACCCCCAGTCCTCATCCCCTTCATTACATATGGAGAATCCCCAAGCCAAAATCAGACTGGCCTGAGACAAAACACACATAGGCACACCAGAACATATGCCACGCCCAGTAGTGATTTCTTGAAGAACAGAAACAGAAACAAGTCAAAAACTAGGAGCAAACTGCATGCAATACCCCCAACCCAAAATTCATCTCTTCCCCCAACACATTCTGAAGATGGTAATGATGGACAAAAGTATTGGAAACTGGCCATCCGGACGTCCTACAGATTTCAGCAATAGACACCCCCTTCAATTCTGCCCAAGAGGCCACCATGCCATGGGTGGAGATCCCCTGCACCACAGTCGGAGGAATAACGCCCGCCAAAGTATATGCCAATTCAATAACCTGCTTGATCCATATACTGATAGACAGAGAGGAAGCCTTCTCACTCTTGGAAGAAGCACCAAACGAAAGAAACAAGGAGTCTGACTTCTTGAACAACCTGGTCCCACCTAAAAACACCAACAAAGCTCTCTTGATGTCCAGTAAGGACCAGTCGAAATCATCTTCCGCTGTAGAGGCCACACTCCAGGAAGGTAGCACAACCTCTTGAGAACAATGAAACTGGAAAGCCACCTTGGTAACAAAAGAAGAATCCAAATGCAACACCACACCATCAGCAGAAAAAGACAGAAAGGGTTCTCTAGCCATCAAGGCCCCCAAACTCACCAATGCGCCTGGCGGAGGTGATGGCAACCAAAAAAACACCTTGAAAGTTAAAAACATAAGATCGGCACCCTCTAAAGGCCCAAACGGGGTTGAGACCAATGATTTCAACACTAGAAGCAATTCCCAAAAAGGAAACAGAGATTTCATCAAAGGTCGGGTCATAGAAAACCTGCGGAACAGACAGACACCATGTTATCCACATCAGATAGATTTCCCCATGGATCATGAAAGGCCCTGGTAGCTGCTCACTGTGTCTTCAAAGTAGAAACAGACAAACCCTTCTCAAAGCATTCCCACAAAAACTGAAGCATCGTAGGCAAAGAACAATTCAAAGGAGACAACTGGAGAGGATCACACCAATGCTGAAAATGACCCCAATGTCTGGTGTAAGACTTCAAAGTAGTAGGCTTACGAGATGCAGAATTGCTACAGCTAAAGGTCTGGGAATACCCCTGATATCCAAACCCTGCCACTCAACTTCCAGACCGACAGCTGAAGTTTCTGGAGAGTCAGCGGAGGGACCGACCGAAGAGGGGAGGGAAAGAAAGGAAGAAACCAGAGACCCTGAACAACCAGCAACTTGACAACCAGAAACCAGGATCTCCTGGGCCAAATAGGGATGACCAGAATCACCCATCTGTCTTCCTTCAGCAACCGTGCCAGGAACTTGGGAATGAGACGAATCAGAGGAAAAGCATGTGGATTGCAAGCACAAAAACGCTGAACCTGAGCATTGAGGGTGAGGTTTGGTACACTAAACCTCTTGCACTCTCTGAGAAACACCTCCTGAGTGAGAGGTAGCTTGTACAATGGAGGAAAACTCCATCTGCCACCCCATTGTCCACTCCCCTCACATGTATAGCCACCAGAGACTGAAGGTGTTGTTCACCCCATTAGAATAAAAACTGAGCCACAGCGTTGAAAGTCTTGGTCCGAATTCCACCTTGGTTGTTGAGGTAGGCCACAGTGACTAGGTTGTCTGAGCGAACCACTACGTAAGTGCACCACCAGTACATGACAAAACCCCATGACTTCCCTGACCACTGCCATGAGTGCCCTCCAATTGGAAGACTGCCTCCCCTTTTCAAGAGACCATTGAGCCTGCAGGAAGCTGTTGCCCATGTTTGCCCCCCCAACCCAAGGCACTGGCATCCGTAGTCAATACCAAAGGAGGATCTGGCTGCAATGGCATCACCTTGGACAGGGTGGCTTCCAAAGTCCACGAGTGCAGCTCCTGACAAACCCGCAGGGAGAGTGGCACCAACTGGTCATAATTCCATGACTGAGGATCCCAACAAGACAGCCGGGGAACCCACAAAGGTCTAAGATGAAACTGTGCCCAAGGAACAGTAAATATTGCAGCAGTCATGAATCCCATCAATCGAAGCCACCTGTGAACTAGAGCTGACAACAGGGAACTCATCTCCAGGGCCAGAAAGTGCAACACCCGAATCCTGCCCTCTGGGAGAAAGACCCTGTTGAGATCCATGCGAAACCTCACCCCAATAAATTACAGACCCCGAGATGGATCCACCTGGCACTTTTCCCAGTTTAGAAGAAACCAATGCTGCCTGAGGGTAGAACAGACCAACTGAAGATCCTGAACAAGCCTGAGTTCTGAGGGAGCATGTGTAGGAAAGTACCCTCTTCTTGGCATGTTACCCCCCATTTTCTGCCTGATGTCAGTGTGTTTGATTGTGTTCACTGGGATCCTGCTAACCAGGACCCCAGTGATTATGCTTTCTCTCCTCTAAATGTTGTCACTGCATACTGGTAACCCTGTATTTCACCCACAATTGCCATACTTGTCACCCCTTATAAGTCCCCAGTAAATGGTACCTAGGTACCCAGGGCATTTAGGTTCCAGAGGATCCCTATGGGCTGCAGCATTTCCTTTGCCACCCATAGGGATCCCATGCAAAGGCTTCTACAGGACTGCCATTGCAGCCTGTGTGAAAAGGTCCATGCACCCTTTCACTGCCATTTACACTGCACCAGGTCACTTATAAGTCACCCCTATTGCAGGCCGTCCAGCCCTGAAGGCAGGGTGCAGAGTACCTGTGTGTGAGGGCACCCCTGCACTAGCAGAGTTGCCCTCACGACCTCCAGGACCATTTTCCAAGACTTTGTGAGTGCGGGGACGCCATTTTATGCATGTACTGGACATAGGTCACTACATATGTCCAGCTTCACAATGGTAACTCCGAATATGTCCATGTTTGGTATCAAACATGTTGGAATCATACCCCGAGGCTTTTGCAAGCATTGGTTGTATGATTCCATGCACTCTGGGGGCTCCTTAGAGGACCCCCACTTTTGCCATTACAAACGTTTGATGTTTTCCAGGCAGCCCCAGCTGCTGCCACCTCACAGACAGGTTTCTGCCCTCCTGTTGCTCAAGCAGCTCGAGACCAGGAAAGCAGAACAAAGGATTTCCTTTGTAAATAGGTGTTACAAGCATGAGAGGGGTAGCCTTTCAGAGCCTCTGGAAAGGCTTGAAGTGCACAGATGCTGCCCTCCTTCCATAGACCAGTCTACACCGGTTCAGGGACCCACAGTCCCTGCTCTGGCACGAAACTGGACAAAGAAAATGTGAGTGACCACTCCCCTGTCCATCAATACCCCAGGGGTGGTGTTCAGAACTCCTCCAGAGGGTCCCTGGGGTTTGCAATGTTGGATTCCAAGTTGGCAGGGCACTCTGGGAGCATCTGAGTGGCCAGTGCCAGCAGGTGACATCAGATCCCTCCCCTGATAGATGCTTACCTGTTTAGCTGACCAATCCCCCTTTCAGGGCTAGTTAGGGTCTTTCTCTGGGGTGGTTCTTCAGATTTGGATTACAAGACTCCAGCAAAAAACATCTGCATCCTTTACTTCAACTTTTTACTAAAGAAACTCCACCTGGACCCTCCAGAAACTCTATAAACTGTAACAAAGAATCGAAGACAAATTCTGCAACATTGTATTTTCAGCTCCTGCCAGCAACTGCAACTGTTTCCAGGTTGTGCATCCTCCGAGGACTGCCTGTCTACAGCCTGCACCGAAGAACAAAGGAATCTCCCGTGAAATCAAGAAGTCAAATCCCTGCTTCAGCAGGCACACCTCTGCCAGAACAACCGGTGGCTTGGGTCCCCTCCCCTGACAAAGTGCTTGGATCCAGCATCACGGGTGGTGGACTGAAGTGGCCCTGACATCCTACTGTCCAACTTTGGTGGAGGTAAGAGTTTGTCTCCCCATGCAAGACAGTACCCCTGTGCACCGCTTCTTTTGAAGTTGCCAAGGCTTGTTGGCATCCTTCCACAAAGTTCTTCATGCACGATGCAGTTCCTGCACCCAGCACTCCTTCCTGTGATGTACAGCTTCCTGATAGGTTCTCCTGTGGTGTGGGATCCCTTTGTGTAGTGCTGCATGGCCCTCCTGTTTCACCTTCTTTGTCCCTGTGCTGTGGGACTCCTGTGCATGCTACCTGGTCTTCTGAGGGCTCTCCGAGTTGCTGAGAGCCCCCTCTGACTCCACCTCCTGGGTAGAGTCCACCAGGTCCCTCCCGGACCCAGGCAGCACTATTTTCTGCTAACCGTGAGCTTTGCATGTGCCAAGGTTTGTTTGCGGAATCCAGTGACGCAAACCAGACTGCAATCATCCATCCTGCGTGGGACATCATCTGCACCAACCGGAACCCGCATCCATCTTCTTGGGTGCAGTACTGACTGTTGTCCTTCACCAATGGTTCTTCTTTTGTACCTTCATCCAGGTTAGCAGGGGCTCCTGTTCTCCCTGGACTCTTCAGTGCTTCTTGGACTTGGTCCCCTTCTTCCACAGGTCTTCAGGTCCAGGAATCCATTGCTGGTGTCTTGCAGTCTCTTCTGGTTCTTGCATAATCTTCTTTCTCATGTTCTTGTGTGTTCTAGGAAAGTTACTGCAATATACTCTTGCTTTCCTTAGCTCTGGGGTGGGTTCTACTATTTACCTTTGGTGTTTTCTAATACTCCCACACATGCCTAGGTGGGAAACCGACATTCGCATTCCACTTTCTTAGTATATGGTTCGTGTTTCCCCAAGCCCATTTCTAACTATTGTGCTTTTCACTATTTGCACTGTTTTCTGCTTGTACAGGTATTTCTGCATACTAGTGTATATAATTTGTGTATTACTTACCTCCTAAGGGAGTATAGTCTCTATGGTAATTTTGGCATTTGAGTCACCAAAATATAGTATCTTTATTTTTGTAACAATGAGTCTTTTTTTTCATGTATGTGAGTACTGTGTGACTACAGTGGTATTGCATGGGCTTTGCATGCCTCCTAGTTAGGCCTTGGCTGCTCATCCACACTACCCCTAGAGAGCCTGGCTTCTAGAAGCTGTATACATTTCACTAATAAGGGATAACTGGACCTGGTATAAGTTGTAAGTACCTTAGGTACCCACTACAAACCAGGCCAGCCTCCTACAGCATGAACCAACCAGTTGTCCAGATAAGGGTAAAGACGAATTCCCTTGAGATTAAGAGAGGCAACAAGAGGAGCCACCACTTTGGTAAATACCCTCAGGGCCGAACGAAGGCTGAACGGAAGAACCCTGAACTAATAATGAGTTGGTAGTACGCTTCCTGTAGAAAATTACCATGAATCACCAATGGAATGATCCATTGTACTGTCTCCATTTTGCAAGGGATGTGAAAAACACATCTGTTCAGGGCCTTTTGATCCAAAACCATTTGAAAGCCCCCTGTATGTTTTGGTACCAAAACAATTATGGAGTAGAAGCACTTGCACCTTTCCAGTAGCAGAACCTCCACAACCGCCTTCTTCAGCACTAGAGAGCGAATGGCCAACTCCAAGGCCTCCCGTTTGCTGGAGTTTGAAGGCCACGGAATGGGAGGCACTTCTAAACAAGGAGGGAATACTCCAAAGTCTATCCGGTAGCTGTGCTTGATGATGTCCAGAACCCAGGTGTCTGAAGTGGAAACTAGCAATGCCTGAAGAAAATGCTGCAACTGACCCCCAACCTCAAGATCCTGAAGTGCCATATAGTCAGAAATGGGACTTAGGAGGGGAGGGAGATACTTGGGCTTTTTATCTCTGCTCTTGCCAACAGGAAAGTGGCCCTGAGAACGGACAAACTACCGGCAAAAGGAGGACAGAAGTGAGACCTTTTCCGGAAAAGACGCCTGTACCCCAAGGTTGACCTAAGAGTAGAAGAATGTTTCTTTTCCTTAAAAATTCTATCCAATTTATTTTCTAGCTCAGCCCCAAACAACGCATTGCCTTGGAATGGCAAACGCAAGGCTAATGATTTTTGAGCTACATCAGTCTTCCAGTCTCTGTGAACCAGATTCCTGCAAGCCGACACAAGCACCCGCAGCCAGTAATGAAGCATGCACAACATCAAAAGAGATATCAGACAGGAACTCCACTTGTCTATCAATAAATGCCAGCAAGCCTGTGCAGTCTGAAGACTTATCCAATGCACGACCCAAAGACTTAAGATCAGAAAGCAGAGATTGGGCCACATATGTGCCATCGATACCAGCCCTTAACATCAAATGATTCCCAAAATAAGATTTTTTAAGGGAACCATCAACCTTCTTACCACCAAATCCCTAACCACTACATCTTTATCCAGCGAAGTCCACCCCACTAAGCTGGCCACAAAAGAGTCAATATGGATGGAATCGGGCAGAACCTGGGACATATCTTGCAAAGGATATAACTTGGCCATGAAACATGGGAGAATAATCTTGTCAGGATCAGGCCATTCCCACTTAATCACCTCCTGAATGCAAGGATGAATGGGAACATCAACAGGTACAGTACTTTGAAACTGATGAAGCAAGGAACCTGAAGACGTGTCAGGAGCTTCATCATCAGAGAACTCCATATTAACCTTTACATGTTTCACCAGATCAGGCAGCGAATCCCTAGAAATATACTTGCCCTTCTGTTCCTCTGGGCTAGAACCTTCAAACTGAAGAGTCAACCCGAAGAATCAGAACAGTCCTCAGGAAGAAGGGACATAGACTTAGGAACTTCTCTAATTTCTAGTAAAGTCTCCTTAATCGTGTCTCCTGTGCCACTTAGATCACCCAGGAGAGAAAGAAGAAGCTGAAGGAGAAGTGGAAGTAGAGGAGGAATTCTTCACATGCCTCCTCTTATGCATGTGTTTACACATCTTCCACCACAACACACCAACAACAATTGCTATAGAACAGATAGCAGCCACACGAAATACCAACAGCCGCTCTGCTGTACTTACCCCTGGGGCTGCCTCTGTTAAATAAGCCAAATTTCTGGCGGACCTGCCTCCAGTGGCCACGACCCCGGTCCTGGCAGGAAACCTGGAGGGAAAACTTGACTCCTTGATCCTGTGCAACTGGCAGGCTATCGAAGCCTGTTACGACCATAGGGCCCGTCAACAGGCACTCCTGGGACAGAACCCTCACAGTATGAGGATCTGTGACCGCGACCACAATGCCATATATAGTAGCAGAAACACCCGCCTCTGCTGCAGTGAAGGAGGTGAATGTCTATATACACACCTGGAACAGAACACTTACCTCTCAGCATGAGGGTCTGTGATGATGATCATACCCCACGGTGTCTATATGAAGTGGCATAAAGCTGAGGCATCTAGCTGGCATGCGCAGCTGCACACAGCAGCAGAAGCTGCACTGCCCCTGACAACCCCGAAGAGAATGGAGTAGGAAGGAATGGCTCACTTAGTGGCCAACTTGCTCACAGGAAATATCCACACCCAGCCCGTCAGCTATACAGATGAGCTGAAACGTCACCTCAAACAAATAATCCTCACTACCCAGCCAGAGGATGAAAGAAGTAGACAAATGCTGCTCAAGCCAAACAGGAGCAGCCCACCAATCCTTGTGCCCACCACTGCCACGGAGAAAAAAAAGAGCAGGAGGAATGATGGGAAGGTACGTGTTATGTACTCCAAGTGGGGGTAGGCTAGTGCATTCCTCATGTTCTTTTTTTCTGTCATGGAGAGAGAGTTCTCTCCATAAGTAATGAAGGAAATGAGGACTGGTGGAACAGGGGGTAATAGTGCACGGCACTCTTTACTCCGAGTTCAAGCAAAGTCAAAAGTTAGCCAGTGCAAAAGCACCCTTATCTCACCGGCCAAAGGCATTCAGAGTCTGGTACACTTCCTGTTGAATTGCAGGAATAATCTGCAAGGCGTCGTTAGCTGAACTGCTATTTGTAGCCCCGCCTGCACTTCCATTACCATGTGAAGTCGCACCTGCGTTATGCATTATGGGGTATGTAGTTTACTGCTTCCTCTTTTATGTACCATGTCTTAAAGCAATCAATGCCCCCTTGTTCTCTCACTGCCCTCATGTGTGCTACCATTCAGATAATGATGAGATGATGAGAAGATGGTCACGTACCATTCCAGACTTAGAGATGTGTTATTATTAATTCCTAACATCACCACCTGCTGAATCCTGGCAGCGTTCATTCTGTTAATCTTCAGTTCTCTTTTGCTGTTTGTAAAAGCTTCTAAAGCAGTGCTTAGATGGTAGGGACATCTTGAAAATTCATTTAGACTTGGAAGCAGGAATATAAATCTGAAGAATGAATCCTGCTCTATATCATGTTATGTTTGCCCATTAGAAATAACTTTAATTTCTAACACGTTGCATATCTTAGCTGTAAATAAAACACTCATAGAACTAAGTTATTTGACCATACAACTCAGTCCTTGCTGCAGCTTTGACACTGAGACCATGAACCCTGTCATAGGTTTATCTACAATTTACATGTCAATCATAACAACAATATAGGTCTCAATCATGGACGTTAGTTAAGGGTTGCTAGGGGTTGCAGCTGTGACCCCTGGCTTGTTTCTTGTGACCCCTGGCACTGCCTTTGCGACCTCTGGCCTTAGAGGTGACAAAATGAGTGGCAAAAATACAGCAGCTCCACATTCCTTGTTGTCTGCCTGGCTTTCATTGCACTAAAAGTGAATACTATTCATACTACCTATGTCCAGCTTCACAATGCCAACTCCGAATATGTCCATGTTTGGTATCAAACATGTTGGAATCATACCCCAAGGCTTTTGCAAGCATTGGTTGTATGATTCCATGCACTCTGGGGGCTCCTTAGAGGACCCCCACTTTTGCCATTACAAACGTTTGATGTTTTCCAGGCAGCCCCAGCTGCTGCCACCTCACAGACAGGTTTCTGCCCTCCTGTTGCTCAAGCAGCTTGAGCCCAGGAAAGCAGAACAAAGGATTTCCTTTGGAAATAGGTGTTAAAAGCATGAGAGGGGTAGCCTTTCAGAGCCTCTGGAAAGGCTTGAAGTGCACAGATGCTGCCCTTCTTCCATAGACCAGTCTACACCGGTTCAGGGACCCACAGTCCCTGCTCTGGCACGAAACTGGACAGAGAAAATGTGAGTGACCACTCCCCTGTCCATCAATACCCCAGGGGGGGTGTTCAGAACTCCTCCAGAGGGTCCCTGGGGTTTACAATGTTGGATTCCAAGTTGGCAGGGAACTCTGGGAGCATCTGAGTGGCCAGTGCCAGCAGGTGACATCAGATCCCTCCCCTGATAGATGCTTACCTGTTTAGCTGACCAATCCCCCTTTCAGGGCTAGTTAGGGTCTTTCTCTGGGGTGGTTCTACAGATTTGGATTACAATACTCCAGCAAAAAACATCTGCATCCTTTACTTCAACTTTTTACTAAAGAAACTGCATCTGGACCCTCCAGAAACTCTATAAACTGTAACAAAGAAGCAGAGACGAGTTCTGCAACATTGTATTTTCAGCTCCTGCCAGCAACTGCAACTGTTTCCAGGTTGTGCATCCTTCGAGGAGTGCCTGTCTACAGCCTGCACCGAAGAACAAAGGAATCTCCCTTGAAATCAAGGAGTCCCTTCCCTGCTTCAGCAGGCACACCTCTGCCGGAACAACCGGTGGCTTGGGTCCCCTCCCCTGACAAAGTGCTTGGATCCAGCATCACGGGTGGTGGACTGAAGTGGTCCTGACATCCTACTGTCCAACTCTGGTGGAGGTAAGAGCTTGTCTCCCCATGCAAGACAGTGCAGCTCCTGCACCCAGCACTCCTTCCTGTGATGTACAGCCTCCTGATAGGTTCTCCTGTGGTGTGGGATCCCTTTGTGTAGTGCTGCATGGCCCTCCTGTTTCACCTTCTTTGTCCCTGTGCTGTGGGACTCCTGTGCATGCTTCCTGGTCTTCTGAGGGCTCTCTGAGTTGCTGAGAGCCCCCTCTGACTCCACCTCCTGGGTAGAGTCCACCAGGTCCCTCCCGGTCCCAGGCAGCACTATTTTCTGCTAACCGTGAGCTTTGCATGTGCCAAGGATTGTTTGCGGAATCCAATGACACAAACCAGACTGCAATCATCCATCCTGCGTGGGACATCATCTGCACCAACCAGGAACCCGCATCCATCTTCTTGGGTGCAGTACTGACTGTTGTCCTTCACCAATGGTTCTTCTTTTGTACCTTCATCCGGGTTAGCAGGGGTTCCTGTTCTCCCTGGACTCTTCAGTGCTTCTTGGACTTGGTCCCCTTCTTCCACAGGTCTTCAGGTCCAGGAATCCTGGTGTCTTGGAGTCTCTTCTGGTTCTTGCATAATCTTCTTTCTCATGTTCTTGTGTGTTCAAGAACAGTTACTGCAATGTAATCTTGCTTTCCTTAGCTCTGGGGTGGGTTCTACTATTTACCTTTGGTGTTTTCTAATACTCCCACACATACCTAGGTGGGAAACCGACATTCGCATTCCACTTTCTTAATATATGGTTCGTGTTTCCCCAAGCCCATTTCTAACTATTGTGCTTTTCACTATTTGCACTGTTTTCTGTTTGTACAGGTATTTCTGCATACTGGTGTACATAATTTGTGTATTACTTACCTCCTAAGGGAGTATAGTCTCTATGGTCATTTTGGCATTTGAGTCACCAAAATATAGTATCTTTATTTTTGTAACACTGAGTCTTTTTTTTCATGTATGTGAGTAAAGTGTGACTACAGTGGTATTGCATGGGCTTTGCATGTCTCCTAGTTAGGCCTTGGCTGCTCATCCACACTACCCCTAGAGAGCCTGGCTTCTAGAAGCTGTATACATTTCGCTAATAAGGGATAACTGGACCTGGTATAAGGTGTAAGTACCTTAGGTACCCACTACAAACCAGGCCAGCCTCCTACAGCATGAACCAACCACTTGTCCAGATAAGGGTAAAGACGAATTCCCCTGAGATTAAGAGCGGCAACAAGAGGAGCCACCACTTTGGTAAATACCCTCAGGGCCGAACGAAGGCTGAACGGAAGAACCCTGAACTGATAATGAGTTGGTAGTACGCTTCCTGTAGATCCAAGGTGCATAGAAAATGACCATGAATCACCAATGGAATGATCCATTGCACTGTCTCCATTTTGCAAGGGATGTGAAAAACACATCTGTTCAGGGCCTTTTATTCCAAAACCATTTGAAAGCCTCCTGTATGTTTTGGTACCAAAAAAATTATGGAGTAGAAGCACTTGCACCTTTCCAGTAGCAGAACCTCCACAACCGCCTTCTTCAGCACTAGAAACCGAATGGCCAACTCCAAGGCCTCCCGTTTGCTGGAGTTTGAAGGCCACGGAATGGGAGGCACTCCTAAACAAGGAGGGATTACTCCAAAGTCTATCCGGTAGCTGTGCTTGATGATGTCCAGAACCCAGGTGTCTGAAGTGGAAACTAGCGATGCCTGAAGAAAATGCTGCAAACGACCCCCAACCTCAAGATCCTAAAGTGCCATATAGTCAGAAACGGGACTTAGGAGGGGGAGGGAGATACTTGGGCTTTTTATCTCTGCTCTTGCAAACAGGAAAGTGGCCCTGAGAACGGACAAACTGCCGGCAGAAGGAGGACAGAAGTGAGACCTTTTCCGGAAAAGACGCCTGTATCCCAAGGTTGACCTAAGAGTAGAAGAATGTTTCTTTTCCTTAAAAATTCTATCCAATTTATTTTCTAGCTCAGCCCCAAACAACACATTGCCTTGGAATGGCAAACACAAGGCTAATGATTTTTGAGCTACATCAGTCTTCCAGTCTCTGTGAACCAGATTCCTGCAAGCCGACACAAGCACCCGCAGCCAGTAATGAAGCATGCACAACATCAAAAGAGATATCAGACAGGAACTCCACTTGTCTATCAATAAATGCCAGCAAGCCTGTGCAGTCTGAAGACTTATCCAATGCACGACCCAAAGACTTAAGATCAGAAAGCAGAGATTGGGCCACATATGTGCCATCGATACCAGCCCTTAACATCAAATGATTCCCAAAATAAGCTTTTTTAAGGGAACCATCAACCTTCTTACCCACCAAATCCCTAACCACTACATCTTTATCCAGCGAAGTCCACCCCACTAAGCTGGCCACAAAAGAGTCAATATGGATGGAATCGGGCAGAACCTGGGACATATCTTGCAAAGGATATAACTTGGCCATGAAACATGGGAGAATAAACTTGTCAGGATCAGGCCATTCCCACTTAATCACCTCCTGAATGCAAGGATGAATGGGAACATCAACAGGTAAAGTACTTTGAAACTGATGAAGCAAGGAACCTGAAGACGTGTCAGGAGCTTCATCATCAGAGAACTCCATATTAACCTTTACGTGTTTCACCAGATCAGGCAGCGAATCCCTAGAAATATACTTGCCCTTCTGTTCCTCTGGGCTAGAACCTTCAAACTGAAGAATCAACCCGAAGAATCAGAACTGTCCTCAGGAAGAAGGGACATAGACTTAGGAACGTCCCTCATTTCTAGTAAAGTCTCTGTAATCGTGTCTCCTGTGCCACTTAGATCACCCAGGAGAGAAAGAAGAAGCTGAAGGAGAAGCAGAAGTAGAGGAGGACTTCTTCACATGCCTCCTCTTATGCATGTGTTTACACATCTGCCACCACAACACACCAACAACAATTGCTCTAGAACAGAAAGCAGCCACACGAAATACCAACAGCCGCTCTGCTGTACTTACCCCTGGGGCTGCCTCTGTTAAATAAGCCAAATTTCTGGCGGACCTGCCTCCAGTGGCCACGACCCCGGTCCTGGCAGGAAACCTGGAGGGAAAACTTGACTCCTTGATCCTGTGCAACTGGCAGGCTATTGAAGCCTGTTACGACCATAGGGCCCGTCAACAGGCACTCCTGGGACAGAACCCTCACAGTATGAGGATCTGTGACCGCGACCACAATGCCATATATAGTAGCAGAAACTCCCACCTCTGCTGCAGTGAAGGAGGTGAATGTCTATATACACACCTGGAACAGAACACTTACCTCTCAGCATGAGGGTCTATGATGATGATCATACCCCACGGTGTCTATATGAAGTGGCATAAAGCTGAGGCATCTAGCTGGCATGCGCAGCTGCACACAGCAGCAGAAGCTGCACTGTCTCTGACAACCCCGAAGAGAATGGAGTAGGAAGGAATGGCTCACTTAGTGGCCAACTTGCTCACAGGAAATAGCCACACCCAGCCCGTCAGCTATACAGATGAGCTGAAACGTCACCTCAAACAAATAATCCTCACTACCCAGCCAGAGGATGAAAGAAGTAGACAAATGCTGCTCAAGCCAAACAGGAGCAGACCACCAATCCTTGTGCCCAACACTGCCACAGAGAAAAAAAAGAGCAGGAGGAATGCTGGGAAGGTACGTGTTATGTACTCCCGGTGGGTGTAGGCTAGTGCATTCCTCATGTTCTTTTTTTCTGTCATGGAGAGAGAGTTCTCTCCATAAGTAATGAAGGAAATGAGGACTGGTGGAACAGGGGGTAATAGTGCACGGCACTCTTTATTCCGAGTTCAAGCAAAGTCAAAAGTTAGCCAGTGCAAAAGCACCCTTATCTCACCGGCCAAAGGCATTCAGAGTCTGGTACACTTCCTGTTGAATTGCAGGAATAATCTGCAAGGCGTCGTTAGCTGAACTGCTATTTGTAGCCCCGCCTGCACTTCCATTACCATGTGAAGTCGCACCTGCGTTATGCATTATGGGGTATGTAGTTTACTACTTCCTCTTTTATGTAACATGTTTTGAAGCAGTCAATGCCCCCTTGTTCTCTCACTGCCCTCATGTGTGCTACCATTCAGATAATTATGAGATGATGAGAAGATGGTCACATACCATTCCAGACTTAGAGATGTGTTATTATTAATTCCTAACATCACCACCTGCTGAATCCTGGCAGCGTTCATTGTGTTAATCCTCAGTTCTCTTTTGCTGTTTGTAAAAGCTTCTAAAGCAGTGTTTAGATGGTAGGGACATCTTGAAAATTCATTTAGACTTGGAAGCAGGAATATAAATCTGAAGAATGAATCCTGCTCTATATCGTTTATGTTTGCCCGTTAGAAATAACTTTAATTTCTAACACGTTGCATATCTTAGCTGTAAATAAAACACTCATAGAACTAAGTTATTTGACCATACAACTCAGTCCTTGCTGCAGCTTTGACACTGAGACCATGAACCCTGTCATAGGTTTATCTACAATCTACATGTCAATCATAACAACAATATAGGTCTCAATCATGGACGTTAGTTAAGGGTTGCCAGGGGTTGCAGCTGTGACCCCTGGCTTGTTTCTTGTGACCCCTGGCCCTGCCTGTGCGACCTCTGGCCTTAGAGGTGACAAAATGAGTGGCAAAAATACAGCAGCTCCACATTCCTTATTGTCTGCCTGGTTTTCATTGCACTAAAAGTGAATACTATTCTGTTATTTACTAATAGTGTTGATAACGCGTCCCTTTATGAAATTTATTACACATCAGGACACGTTTTAGGCCAATTAATCTTTTGACCCAGTTGAGAGACACCTTAGGACGAGATAGCTAATCAACATGTCAATCAATACGTCAATAATGTCATCAATATTTATCACAACAATGTATTTCACTTTGGTCAATGACATTTAATCAACTCAAGACAACACCATGACCTTTCAGTCATGAATAACCACACCAGTTTAGTATAATTATTAGTGATATTTATTCCCTATTAGTTACAGTACTACTAGCATGTTTATCAATCTCAAAACCAATAAGCATAATAGCATTGTCACGATATGGCAACTCTGATAAGATTTCATCGAAGCAAGAATCAAAAACATCAGAATATAGCAAGACGGGAACATAGACTGTCCTTAGCGGAGAAATTGTTAACACATTATTCAACAAAGCATAGATTCAGTCATTTGTCTTTTTGCGTCAATTGGTGAACCCTCTTAACTAACCTCTGATTAGCATTGGCATTTTGGGCTTCATGCAAAACAATTTAGGACCCCAATTTGGAAAACATCTAACTAAGGTCTCTGTCAAATCAAGCAGTTGGTACCTAGAAAGGAAAAGCAAACAGACAATCACAATTTTATTGTCACAGTTACCCTCCAAGGTTTTGGTTCAGTCTTCGTCTTCAGGACATCAGTCGATTCGCCATCAGTTAATAACTCAGCTCGGGCAGAAAAGGGCTATAGGGCACTTCCCTCATAAGGAGGTAAAATGTAAATGGGCAATCTAAGGACAAGGATGGTTTAAGGTAAAATCAATAAAGTCACTAGGCAAAGTGACAAAGTCTCTGGATCGTAACAGCATCTCCCACCATAACTAATCTGGTCACTTCTGTGTGTCAAGGGGTTTTATCCCTTTTTCATTGTACATTCCCCTAAAACCTAATTGGACAAAGGGTTGCACCCCACTATCTTTAACCATTTGAATTTGTATTATGTCATTGAATCTTTCACCCTGCATCAGTTCTCAGGCATTTTCTAGGTCCATATGATTGACGTCTTTAGAGGTAGAATGTCAGGTATGATTTCATTCTTTTGTAATTCTTTGCACATCTTCGGTCAGTAGCTCCATTGTCTGTACCGGTTTGGGCGACCTTGTATTTAATACTAGTCTACACTGTTGCATTCAATTAATACATTTCTACAAGAGCGGTGAACTTCATGAGAACGGATCTACTATAGTCACATTCAGCTTCTAGTTTGTAGAAAACAAGAGTTCATGTCCTTTAGCAAATCAGCACATTGCACGTTTTAGAAAATACATTTGATATGAGAGTCAAGAAGCTAGGCCTCGACTCATGCTAACTGAAGCCTAATGATTTATAAGCAGTTTTCAGTAACACAACCTTCTAATAATTAGTGTAAATCATCTTTTAATATATCATTCTAACATTATTAGTCATTTTCATTAGTCCCTGTATACATTGGCGGCCACTCCCCGTGGGCACATTTCGACGCACGTTTTCAGAAATATCTGTTAATACAGTTTCTATGCGGCATTATTACACATTAGTTCATAAACATTTCATGTTAATATAGATTATATAAGCTACGCTCTCTCAGTCCCTCCTCTGATGACCTTTGTCATCACACAAACCTTTCACTTCAATTTTTCACCTTGGCATAATGCGCATTTCAACATCTTGCCCCTTGTGTGAACTTTCCCAAATTTCATGAAAGATTTTATCCCTTTCATTTTCTTCATTTCTTTTACATCGTTTTGTCAAGTTTCTTTTAACTCTTTCATTAATTTTGCATGCTCCCCATAAACCTAATAAACAAATCAAGGCAATTAATAGACCCCCTAATATTTTTGCAAGAACCCGGTTCCAAATATTACTAAACCAGCTCCCTACTCTGGCAATTCCCTTTCCAACTTTCTACCAAACTCCAGGTTCCTTCAAATCTTTCAAATCTGCACTATCTCTTGTTAGGTTAGTAAGCATACCTCTAATCTTGTTACTATTGTTAGGAATGAACGCACAACAATGGCGCTCGTAAAGCATCTTACAGACTCCGCCGCTCTTTGCTAAAAGAATGTCTAAAGCAAGCCGGTTTTGAAGAGTCATAGCTCTTTCCGCAGCAAGTTCAGTATCCATCAGGAGTATACCCCCTGTAAAATTTGTCAGCATGTTATCCACAATAGTAGACAACTTTAAAATCTTTATGGAGTTTAAGATAACCCCTACTGAAGGAATTATGGCTCCAAATATGTCACCAACGACAGCAGCCGCTGTCTCTCTCTTTTGTCTAGTGTGTTGTAATTCAGACATTTTCAGTATTTGCTTTAACTCATCAATCTGGTAAATCTTTGGGAAAACTATTCCCAAATAACATGTCCCATACCATCCCTTAGGGAGACGGTAATAAGCATTAAATCCACATATATAATAGATCCCAGGGATCACTGGATCCTGTCCATTTAACATGAATGTCCACTTACTCTGAAACAAAAACACATGCCTGCATTCACTCATTCCCACAAATAAAGTGTTGTGCTCAGATTTTGGCCTATATATACAAAGCCTACCTACATGTAATGCATCTATAGCTAATTTACCCTGTGTCTTTATTGCGGTGCAAGCATAATCATTTGCATATGTGGGTTTTTCTAATCCTTTTTCTAACCTTTCTTTCATTGCTTTGTGTCTATCATCAGTGTGATCTAAAAAGCATTTCTCCACAGGCGTTAATAAGCAGGTCAGACTGTTGCGGTGCGCATAAGCTGTCTCAAATGTTAGTGTCGACTCAAAGAAACCCCTAACTAATTTTATGCTATGCTCTTTAGCTAATTTATTCAGAAACTCAATCACAGGCACAAAGGAAAACACTACATCTAAATTTGAATAAAAGTATTGCACATATTCTTGGTCATAGAATCTTGTTAGTAGCAAACTACAGCTTATCCCGTAGGTTAGTGGCAAGCTATGGTAAGTGACCCCTTCTTGTACTGACGTAGGAATCTTTGTACACACATAACAGTTCTTTGCATCCATTGTATCAACATACGCATTCAGCAAGCATGGAAGACATTAGTAGAGAGTTCCCCTTTTGAGTTAGTTCCTGTATATAAGTACTTTGCATCTTGCTCAAACCTCTCCCATGGTGTTAGTGTAGCAGTCTCATGTTTTGAAGCATTGTTAGTCACTTTCTTGTCCATCCATGGCATTCCCACAATCATACCTATAATTATTATTGCACACACAATTCCTAATATAGCACTCAACCAACCACACATCCTACCTTTCGTACTCTTAGTGTAAGCCATGATCTGTAAAGAATCAGATAGCAGGAAAATACAAGCAAACAATCAACTTGAAGACGATATAAAAGCTCTTTTTTTTGTTCTCTAAAGCAAAGTCTCTTTTTCTCTCTGCGTGTATTTACAGCGTTTCACTCACCCCAAGACCCTTTTGTCAAATCAGGTTAGCAGCTTGTCATAATCGGTTTTTAAAATCAATTCAGGTTATCAATGTCACATCTGGTAATCTTATCAGTTTCTTTTCTCAGCTTTTCAGCTCTTAGATTTTTCAATCTTAACACAGTCTCTTTCTCCTGTTGATTTCTGGTACCGTAGTACTGACCTGGTACCTCTCGATCAAAACAGAACGCTAAGAATTCTTGTTGCCATTCAGATGTCGTTGCATGGGCCCATTCAGGACCTGCGTACCTTTTGTTTGCGACTCTTTTTCTTTTCAATCTGCGTTCACTCTGCAACTCTCCTTCACTAAGATCCTCCCTTCTGGTTGTATCAACTTCTTCCTCTATAGTATCACCAGGGACAATCTTCTCTCTTGCAGCTTGTTTCTTTGGCCAGTTATCACCTTTATGCGTTTTCTTCCTGCTTGGACTTTCAGGACGCTGAACAGCACCCTCATCTTGTGCTACGGTTTTTTCTCTTGACGGACCTGCAAGCGGCTCAGGAGGATTTGATGTACCATGGCCTCCTTCTGCTCCTCCCCTCTTGTCTTCAAGGTCTGTAACGAGTTCAAGTTCTAACCCTTATCCGTCTACTTCTTGGAGAACCTCTCCTTGTCTCGGTTCTCCTGCTGCCTCTACTGAGATAGGCTCACCGTCACCTCTCTCAAATTCGTTTACTGTTTGAGGTACTAAGCCATCCTCAGTGGGCTCTCCTCCAGTCTCAGTTACCCTTTGAATACTCTCCGGCTCTGAGACTTCTTTCTCTGGGGTTCTTGTTTCGGACACTTCAAGTTCCTCATCAGTTGGACACGTCACCTTCTTCGTGTGACTGGCATGTATCCAGTTGGGAACGCCTGCACATTTCACAGCAGTGATGGTTGTCAATATTACTTGATATGGCCCCTTCCAACGCGGCACCAAACACGATTTCCTCACGTGTTTCTTGACAACCACCCAGTCTCCGGCCTTCAGGGTGTGACCTGGATCACTGATCGGTGGCAACGTGTTAGCCTCCACCTGGTGAGAAAAAGAGCGGACCACATCAGCCAGACCCTTGCAGTAGTCCAATACCATATCATCCGTGATATTCACAAGAGCATTTGCAGGTACTGCGGGCAACCTCATAGCTCTGCCCATCAGTATTTCATGGGAGATAGTCCAATTTTCTTGTCAGGCGTGTTTCTCATTGACATCAGCACTAAGGGCAATGCATCTGGCCACTTCATATTGGTAGCTGCGCACATCTTTGCTATTCTCGATTTCAAAGTACCATTCATCTGTTCCACTAGTCCTGATGCTTCAGGGCGGTAGCTACAAAGCAGCTTCTGCTCAATGTCCAATGCAGCACACAAGAGCTTAATCACCTCATTGTCGAAGTGTCTGCCCCTATATGATTCTAAAGAAACCGGAAATCTGAACCGTGGTATTAGATCTCTGAGCAACAGCTTTGCTACTGTGAGACTGTCATTCCTACGTGTAGGATATGCTTCAATCCAGTGACTGAAAACACCCCCAATCACCAACATGTACCTCAAGCCTCAACACACAGGCATCTCAATGAAATCCATCTGCATCTTGCTAAACGGACCTCCAGCTCTCCCTATGTGTCTCAAAGTCACCACTGTTCCTTTTCCTGCATTCATCTGTTGACAGATGATGCACCTGTGACAGGTAACCTCTGCGGCTTGTCTGAATTTTGGATTAAACCAATCAATTTTGAATAATCTGATCATTGCGTCTCTCCCCAGATGTGCCTGCCCATGGTAAAGCCTTGCAAACTGTGACAAAAGGCTGTTCGGTAAAACCAACTTCCCTTCCTCTGAGACCCACAAGTCTTCAGCGCTCTATACACATTGCATTCTCTGCCAGGAGCGTTTTTCCTCTCTGCTAGCACAGCCTTGCAGTGATTTTAGCTCATCTAAAGTATCAACTACTCTTAATGCAAAGTTCAAACATGTTTCATTTTCTGTTTCTGGTAACAATTCCCACTGGTCCTTAACCGATATACAGTTCAATGCGCAAAACCTTGTGACTTGATCTGCATAACCGTTTCCCATTGACACAAAGTCTTGTGACTTAACATGAGCATTGCATTTCACCACAGCAATTTCAAGAGGTAACTGAATCGCATACAACAAATCCTTAATCGTTTCACCATTCTTCACTGGTGAGCCAGAAGAGGTCATGAAACCCCTCTGAGACCACAATTGGCCAAAGTCATGCACAATTCCGTATCCGTATCTACTGTCAGTATGGATAGTGACTTTCAAGTTTTCAGCTGCGTGGCATGCCTTAGTAAGGGCAATTAATTCAGCCACTTGTGCAGAGTACACTCTTTCCAGCCAGGAAGCTTCTAAAATATTGGTGATTGTACACACAGCATAACCAGCTCTCAGTATTCCGACTGAGTCTCTCAAGCATGATCCATCAACAAACATAATGTAGTCATTTTCTTCTAACTGTGTATCTTTGATGTCAGGTGTGGGTTTGGTGCATAGTTCCGTTACCTCGAGACAGTCATGTTCCACTTCCTCTGTATTACTAATCTCAGCATTTTCAACAGGAAGTAGAATTGCCGGGTTCAATATTGTACACCTCTTCAAAGAAACATTCGGAGACCCCAGTATAATGGTCTCATATCTCGTTAGCCTAGCATTTGTCATATGCTGAGTCTTAGTTCTGGTTAACAGAATTTCAACTGAATGTGGAACCATTACTGTTAGGGGATGTCCCATCACTTTGCCTTCACACTGCGTGAGTCTCTGACCAATTGCTGCAACTGCACGCAAACAACCCAGTAAGGCTGCTGCGACTGGGTCCAAAGTAGCTGAAAAATAACTACTGGGCGGTTTGCCCCTTCATGGACCTGTGTTAAAACAGACAAAGAACAAGCATCACATTCATGACAAAACAGTAGAAAAGGCTTTGTGTAGTCAGGCATACATAAAGCTGGTGCCCTGCACATGCATTCTCTTAATTCCATGAATGCCTCAAACTCTGCCTCAGACAAGTTTATGGTAACTGGGTCATCTTTAACCTCTTTACCTGTCAGTTTCACTAATGGTTTGGAAATAATCGAAAAGTTGGGAATCCACTGACGACAGTAGCTCACCATTCCCAAAAACATCCTGACATCTCTTTTTGTTGTCAGGGGATTCATCTGCAGTATGGCTGTCACCCTTTCTTTTGATATTCTCCTGGATCCGTTCTCAATTAAGTGACCTAAGTACTTCACCTCTTTCTGACTGTATTGCAGTTTCTTTTTTTTGATAAACATTTTTTATTATTTTCGAAAGGAAGGGAAAAAAAAAAAGAAGGGAAAGGTACAAGGCAAGGGGCGCATACATCTTACAAAATTTTCATTTCCATCTTCATAGTAATAGTTAGATAGCATCTTTGTTGTTTGAGAGGTTGGCAATTGTTGTAGCAGCCTTTCATTCCTTTTAACCATATTACAATCATGTGTCAATACAATATTTTCTGTGATTTTTGCCATATGATCATTCTGGTTTATGTCAATAGTTCCAACCATCGACCCTAGATCTTTCGGAATTTTTGTGGGCATCCTCTGGATTCGAAGACTATCTTCTCCTGATTGGCACACCAGTCCACCCCTCTTTTCCATTTTTGGAGCGAGGGGCCCCCAGGGAGGCTCCATGCTGCTGCAATGTCTCTTTTAGTAATGCTGTGGCTACTAGGGCATGTTTTGCATGCGTTCCCTCCATTTCTTCCATTATTCCTAATAAAGTTAATTTTGCTGATTTATGTACCTCTTGCCCCAGGGCTCTTTCCAGTTCCTGAAATACCCCATCCCAATATTTCTGTATTGTTGGGCAGGTCCATACCATGTGGAAGAAGTCTGCTGGGTCGCATGTGCACATTGGGCATCTGGGAGAGGGGCGGGCTCCCATTTTATGAAGTCTGGATGGTGTCAGGTATGCTTCATATAGGTAGTAAAATTGTATTACTCGGAATCTAGTTGACACCGCCAGTACCTTGGGTGCCATTAGGGCCTCTCTCCACTCCGCTTCCTCCAGGGTTCCCACCCAGGTTTCCCACTTGGTCCTAATTGGGACTAGTTTGTCTGGAGTGTTATTAACTAGTGTCTTGTATATTTGCGAGATGCCTTTCCCTTCTAGGTTTCCCATAAGTAATTTGGCTTTGAGCGGGTTAAATTCTGGCATGTGGCATGTGGTGGGCAAGTGTATTTTTAGGGTGTGTGGTAGCTGGAGGTATCTGAAGAATTGTGTTGTGTTTAGTTGAAATTCAGTCTGGAGCTCCTGAAATGTTTTCATGGACCTCCCCCTCCATATGTCCTCCACCAAGGAAATACCTATTTGGTCCCATTCTGTAAATCCCTTTAGTGCAGCTGAGGCGCTCAGCCATTTCCCCCTCCACAACGGGGTCTGGAGGGTGATAATGGTGTTCCAATTGGTGTACCGCAGAGCCGCTCGCCAAGCCAGGAAGACTGCCTTAGTTATGTCTTCCATATCTCGGGGGAGTGGCGAACCGTAGAGCATGTCAAGAACACCGGGGAAGCCTAGGATTGTCAGTTCTGTTTTGTAGGCCGGATCGTCCCACCCCCCATTAAACCAGTCGTGGATCTCAATTAGCTGGGTGGCCAAGTAGTACAAGTAGGGGTTTTTTGCGCCTAGGCCTCCGTCAAATACTCCCTTCCGACAGTGGTGTATTGCAACTCTGCGTCTGGCTCCTCACCAAGGAAATTTCCCTGTGATGCCTTCGAGTTTCTGGAACCAGGAGTGGGGGATAGGGAGGGGAAAATTCTGAAATATGTATAGGAGCCTTGGTAGGATCATCATTTTATACAAGGCCACTCGGCCCATCACATTTAGTGGCAGGGTTTGCCATTTCTGTAAATCTGTTTTAATTCGTGTTAGCAAGGGGGATAAGTTCTTGGCCCATGTCATCTCAGGCAGGAGGGATACCCAGATACCCAGGTATTTGAAGCTGAGCCTACGCAGGGGTATTGTGCTTTGCCAATCAAAGCAGTCCTGTGAAATAGCCAGCGGGATCAGAACCGATTTAGTAGAGTTCATTTTGAGTCCTGATATTTGTTCATACTGTCGTAAGAGGTTAAGACTTCTTGGGACGGTTATGCTGGGCTCTTGCATGTATAGCAAGACATCATCTGCATACAGTGCTATTCTGTCCTCATGGGAGGGGCCCCACCTCCACCCGTGGTAGATTGTGTTGGTCCTGATCATCTGCGCCAAAGGCTTGATGGCCAGGGTAAACAAGAGGGGGGACAAGGGGCATCCTTGCCGCGTGCCCCTGCGGATATCAAATGCAGGGTACAATATCCCGTTGACTAGCACCCGAGCCGTAGGGTTGGTGTACAGTGCTTGGACCCATCGACGGAATTGTGCTCCAACCCTGCGCTTTGGATCACCAGGAGAAGGAAGCCCTAATCAACCGAATCGAATGCCTTTTCGAAATCGATGAGCAGGAGGGCAATGTTTCGGGGCAATCGTGTCTCTCTGTGAAAGCCACATGTAATCTGCGGATGCAGTGCTGTGTACTGCGGGTTGCCATAAACCCACATTGATCTGGGTGTATTAATTGCGGTAGGACCCTCTTGAGACGAGTGGCTAGGATGGATGCAAAGATTTTAACCTCCGTGTTTATTAGTGATATTGGTCTATAGTCTGCGCAATGTGGTGAGGGGGGGTTGGGTTTTGGAGAGTACCACGATCGTGGCAGTGTCTAGCTCTTGGGGGAAGGACCCTTTTTCACCAACTTCCATGTAAAGGCGCAACAGGTGGGGGGTCAGTTCTTCTTTATATGTTTTGTAGTATTCCGAGGGGAACCCGTCAGGGCCTGGTGTCTTGCCCGTGCCTAGAGTTGAAATTGCTCCGCCAGTCTCCTCTATCCCAATGGGTTCTTCCAATGATCGTACCTCCACCATGGGTAGCTGTGGGAGGGGGATCCCCTCTAGTGTTTGACGGGCCTGGTGTAGGTCTATTTGTGTGGATGCTTAGTATAAAGAGGTGTAGTATGTGGCGAAGGCATTTGCAATTTCAGCGTGTCCTGTGACCAGGATGGTTCCCTTATCATAGACTTCGGGCACAATTCTGGAGGCATGTTGATGGGAAATTAGCGAGTATAGCATTTTCCCGGTCTTATCTCCCTACCCGTACAGTCTCCCGGTGTTTGTCCTCCATATGTATTTTGCCGTTTCTAGGGAGCGGTCTCGGATTTCTTCTCGGATCAGAAGGAGTTGCCTCCTGAGCTTCTGGCTTGGGCTTGTTACGTTTTGGTTTTCGAGGGCAATCGCCCGGAGTTCTAGTTGTGCAATTAGTCGGGGTTTGGCTCGTTCTTGATTACGTATCAGGTTTTTTGCTACCCCTCGTAGTACTGCTTTACCCGCTGCCCATAGGGTGCCTGATGTGGACACTGATCTATCATTGAAGTGAAAATATTCTGTTAATGCTTGCTGTATTTGTTCCCTGTACTGTTTGTCTTGGAGGTACCATGTGTTTAGTCGCCATATCGGGTTTGGGGTTGACCCAGAGTGAGCCGGAGTGGAGCGTGATCCGAGATTCCCCTCGCCAGAATTTCAACGTGTGTAAGGGCTGCACATTCAGTGCTTGGGAGGAGTATCAGGTCTATTCTAGATTGGGAACCATGAGCTGCCGAGGTGTGAGTGAATTGTCGCTTTCTAGGGTGCCATATTTGCCAGGCGTCGCATAGCCCTGTCGCTGAGAGCCAGCCGTTGATTTCTGTCGCTAGTGTAGACTTATATGTTGAAATTGGTCTGGTTACATCAAGGGCTGGGTTTTGAGTTGTGTTGAAGTCCCCACCTAGTATAGCACGTCCCGGGGGTAGGTCAGAGAGGAGTGTAGTGAGTGCTTGGAGCGTTTTGTTGATCAAGGGCGGGGGAGTGTGGACACTGATTAAATTAATTGTGGCTCCCTCGATTTTGCCAGTGAGGGCTATGTATCGACCTTCTTTGTCTCTGCTTATCTGGATGTGTGTCATGGGGAATGTGCGGCGTAGTATTATAGCTACTCCTCGTGATCCACGTGTGAATCCTGCATGATACACTCTGTCAAACCCACAGCGGGCCAGGAATGGACAACTATCCCCCAGCAGGTGCGTTTCCTGCAACATAAGTATTTCTGGTCGATATCTCTGTATATATGAGAATATTGCGGTGCGTTTGATTTTGTCAAGGAGACCATTGACATTCCATGAAATAATTTGTGTCTGGTTCATAGTGGATGGGTGGTTTTGAGTAGTTTGTCACAATGGCTGTCCTCGTTTTGGGTTAAGGAGACTTGTGTTTGTGAGGGGTTTACGTTATGTTTCCTCTTTAGCTCTAACTTGTTTGGCACCTCAATTGTGTCAATAATGTTTTTAAAATCCTTGCCTTGTGTGTCAGTTAACAAATAAGAACATGAACATTGCAGTAATAGAACCGATTGAACAATGGCCTTGAGAACTAGGCCTGAACCCCTTTGCCCCCTAACTGCCTCCCCTCCCCATACTTCCCCCCAGAAGCATCTGTCGCCCATAAATATATGACACCTCACTTTTGTAACTTGTGAGGTGGTTTTCAACTGGTGGGTTGTGGTATTAATGGCGGTGGACCCCTCCATCGTGTCGGGTCGTCGAAGACTGCATAACGAATAGTTAAGTAGGTATTTAAGTTGTTCAAGTTCGGCCTTGCCTTCATCCATTTGTTAAATTTCAGTTTCAATTTAGTTTCAGTTTCCCCCTTTGGGCGTTCTTGGCCTGTGGCTTCATAAGGTCGGGCTGCGGGATAGATCAGTATCTTTAGGTGTGTCTTTTTGAGTTTGGGTGCCCTTCCGTGGACTTTGGTTTTCGGGGTTTTTTACAAAGTTTTCGGGAGACCGTGATTCCCTCGGTCCCGGTCGGTGAGTCCCGGCAGGGGAACTCGAGCGAGATCCTTATCTGTCCTTTCCTCGCTGTGAACGAGTGCGCCGGCGGCGACCGGGTGGTCTTCCTTTTGAGTGGGTTGGCATTGTTTTGAGTGGTGGCCTTTGTCCCAGTTTGTCTTTGTTCAACGGGATCTCCTCTGTCAACCACGTCCAGGCTGTATCTGGCTGTTCAAAGAAGTGTGTCTTGTTTTTATAGATCACCCGGAGTCTCGCTGGGAACAGGAGGCGGTATTGGATATCCATAGATCTTAGTTTTTGTTTTACTTCGATAAATGACCGGCGTTGTTGTTGGACTTCATATGTGTAGTCTGGGAAAAGGAGGACTTTGGTTCCATTGTAAAGAAGATCTCCTTTGGAGCGTGCATCTTGCAACACCATATCTCTATCTTTGATATTAAAGAGGCGGATTATTACCGGTCGGGTGGGGATCCAGGCGGAGGTCTAGCTCGCAGTGATCTGTGGGCCCTTTCAATCATAAACCATGGCGTGAGGTGGTCGATGGGTACCCAGGTTTTGACCCATTCCTCCAGGTAGACTGCCAAGGATGATTCTGTGGTGGTTTCGGGGAGCCCTACCAAGCGGAGGTTGTTGCATCTCGATCTGTTTTCGGCATCCTCTGCTCTCCTGTGTAGTCCTGATGTGTACTTAGTTAACAACGAGACCTGAGTTTTGAGTGCAGCTATTTCAACCTCTGCTGTGGAGATCTCGGATTCAGCTTCTGTAATTCGGGCCGTGGCATTACGCAGGTCTTGTCGGACCAGGGCGACATCCACCCTAACCTCTCCAGTTTTGGATTCTACCACCACCTGGGAGGCTTGGATCGCCTGAAGGATTGCTGCCAAGTTGCCAGATGTTGTCCGCTGCTCACCACCCCCGTTTGGATTTGGGTCTTCTGACGAGGGCCTGTCGTCCCTGTAGTGAATTGGTTCATGCAAGTTTGTGCTGTTGCCTGTTTGGCAGATTTATCTTTACCCATGATGTTTGGTGTCGGTCTCGAGCTTACAAGGGCTGCAGTGCTCGGCTTGTCGTATGTTTTATTGAGGTTGTCCTGTTGTATTTGGAAGTTAAGTGGTATTTTCAGGTTCAGAATTATGGTATTTTAGTGTCTAGATTCAGCCCTCCATTTGGTGGTATTTTGAGTTATTCGCAGAAGTGGTTTCGGGTCTGTTCCCTATCGTATTTGAGGGGGAATTGTGAGGCCACAGTGAGCGTTTATGGCATTTTATGGCTTTCCTCTCATTGCGTGTCTCCCTTCAAGATGATTCTTCGTGATGACTCCATTGCCTTTTCATCGTGGATTTTCTGCTCTTTAATTACTTTATGTACGGGGGGAGAAAGGAAAAACCCACCCCTCTGTGTTTGGGTCTTATGCCGGATTTATGCGCTCCGATCTTGAGGAGGTTCGGCTTCGCGCCGCTTTCTGTGCACCCCGTAGTATCCCTGCTTTTTCAGTCCCCAGCCGCTGCTCACCTTTCAGGGTTTTGCAGAAATATACAAATTTGTTTGGCTCTCTCTGTGTTCCACCTTCGTTTACTATCGCCACGTTGCCACAGGATCCCAACCACGATCCTGGGCCGGAGATCGCACCCTCGCCAGGTGACGCCTCGCAGCCCGATTTCGGATTCTCTTGCCGCCGAGGCGTCCCCTTCTCCCAGCGCCGTTCCGAGGTCAGAGGGATTTTTCTGGTCTTTTCTTCAGTTTCTGCTGCCAGCAGAGCGATGTCAGCGGGAGGGAGGGGGAGGAAAGTGCAACCGCAGGCCGCACGGCCGTCGGTCTCCGGCCAGGGGCCCCCAGGGCCGGTCCCAAGCGCCGCGTCCCGGGTCACCGGGCTCACCTCTCAATGCCGGGGGCCTGCCGTCAGGCATCCAGGTACTACGAGCTGCCACCGATCGTTCGCTCCAGGCCCCTCGTCCTCTGGTCCTAATCTCTGGCCGCCATCTTGGCCCGTGTTGATTCTGACCGGATCGTCTAAAATCAGGGCCGGGAAGGGTCGGAAGCCCCGCCACTGGTGTGGGGGGGAAACTGTGGGACCCCCAGGGGTCAATCGCAGCGCGATGGGAATGGATGGCCTGTCCCTACTTTAGGCGGATGACGGAGGGGTCCTGAGCACTATTAAAGTGCGACCGCCATCTTGACACCTTGGCCACGCCCCTGTACTGCAGTTTCTTTGGGGACACTTTATGTCCGTTCTTTCCCGAGTGGTTCAGTAAGGCAATTGTGTCATACCTACAGTCGTCTTTTGTTCTGGACGCAATCAGCAAATCATCAATATACTGCAAGGCAGTTCTAACGACTCCAAATCCTTCTTCAATATCTGATTGAAGATGGAAGGTGACTCAGAAAACCCTTGAGGAATTCTGCACCAACTGTACACCTTGTCCAGGAATTTAAAACTGAAGAGAAATTGACTGTCCTCATGAAGAGGCACCGAAAAGAATGCTTGAGACAGGTCCGCAACTGTGAACCACTCTGCATCACAATGAACCTGAAACATGATCACTGCTGGATTTGGCAATATGGCGCAACATTTTACCACAATCTTGTTTATATTTCTCAAACCCTGAACAATTCGTACCTTCCCACAAGGCTTTTTTAGACCCATTATTGGTGAATGTTAGACCGGACAGCCTTAGGGTGGTCACCCCTAACTTTTTGCCTGCCTCTTTCCACTTTTTGGACACTGTTTTTGCTGGCTTTTAGACTCTGCGCACTTTACCACTGCTAACCAGTGCTAAAGTGCATATGCTCTCTCCCTTAAAACATGGTAACCTTGAATCATACCTGATTGGACTATTTAATTTACTTATAAGTCCCTAGTAATGTGCACTCTATGTGCCTAGGGACTGTAGATTAAATGCTACTAGTGGGCCTGCAGCACTGGTTGTGCCACCCACTTAAGTAGCCCCTTTTCCTTGTCTCAGGCCTGTACTTGCCAAGCCTAAACCTCCCCTTTCTGCACATGCAAGTCACCTCTAATGTGTGCCCTAGGTAACCCCTAGAGCACGGTGCTGTGTGGGTGAAAGGCAGGACATGTACCTGTGTAGTTTACATGTCATGGTAGTGTAAAACCCCTAAATTCGTTTTTGCACTACTGTGAGGCCTGCTACCTTCATAGGCTAACATTGGGGCTGCCCTCATACAGTATTGAAGTGGTAGCTGCTGATCTGAAAGGAGTAGGAAGGTCATATTTAGTATGGCCAGAATGGTAATATAAAATCCTGCTGACTGGTGAAGTTGGTTTTAATATCACTATTCTAGAAATGCCACTTTTAGAAAGTGAGCATTTCTTTGCCCTTAAATCTTTCTGTGCCTTACAATCCATGTCTGGCTGGGCTTAGTTGACAGCTCCTTGTGCATTCACTCAGACACACCCCAAACACAGGGTACTCAGCCTCACTTGCATACATCTGCATTTTGAATAGGTCTTCCTGGGATGGGAGGATGGAGGGCCTGCTCTCACACAAAGGACTGCCACACCCCCTACTGGGACCCTGGCAGACAGGATTGAACTGAAAGGGGACCTGGTGCACTTCTTAGCCACTCTTTGAAGTCTCCCCCACTTCAAAGGCACCTTTGGGTATAAAGCAGGGCCTCTGCCCTACCTCATGAGACACTTGCTGGAGAAGAAACCTGAACCAGAACCTGCATCCTGCCAAGAAGAACTGCCTGGCTGCCTAAAGGACTCACCTGACTGCTTTCTACAAAGGACTGCTGCCTTGCTGTTGCCCTGCTGCCTTGCTGAACTCTTGTCTGGCTGTAAAAGTGCTCTCCAAGGGCTTGGATAGAGCTTGCCTCCTGTTCCCTGAAGTCTCAGGACCAAAAAGACTTCTCTTTTTCACTTGGATGCTTTGTGCGCCGAAATTTTCGACGCACAGCTTGTTCCGCGGCGAGAAAAACACCACACACCGATGCTGATCGGCGCAACACCTTCGGGACGACCGGAACTTCGACGCACGGCCTCGCAAAGACAACGCCGCCCGACCTACAGAGGAGAAATCGATGCGACGCCTGCCGTGAGATCGAAACTTCGACGCGCAGCCCCGCAGAACAACGCGCAGCCGGAAAACAAGCAGGAGAATCCACGCACAGACCCGGGACATCTGGTAATCCCCACGATCCACAGAAAGAGACTGTCCACGAAAACGCATGCACGACTTCCCCGCGTGAAAAATAACGACGCAAGTCCGTGTGTGCTGGGGAGAAATCGACGCACACACCATTTTTCCACGTATCTCTTCTTCTGTGGCCCTCTGAGGAGATTTTCCACTCCAAACCAGGTACTTTGTGCTTGAAAGAGACTTTGGTGGTCATTCCAACCCTGGCGGTCCATGACCGCCGGGTTGGAGGACCGCGGGAGCACCGCCGACAGGCCGGCGGTGCTCCAATGGGCATTCCGACCGCGGCGGTAAAGCCGCGGTCGGACCGGCAACACTGGCGGGCCAGTGTACCGCCGCCCATTGGAATCCTCCAAGGCGGCGCAGCTAGCTGCGCCGCCGAGGGGATTCCGACCCCCCCTACCGCCATCCAGTTCCCGGCGGTTCTCCCGCCGGGAACCGGATGGCGGTAGGGGGGGTCGCGGGGCCCCCGTAAGAGGGCCCCTAAATGTATTTCACTGTCTGCTGCGCAGACAGTGAAATACGCGACGGGTGCAACTGCACCCGTCGCACAGCTTCCACTCCGCCGGCTTGATTCCGAGCCGGCTTCATCGTGGAAGCCTCTTTCCCGCTGGGCTGGCGGGCGGCCTCAAGGCGGCCGCCCGCCAGCCCAGCGGGAAAGTCAGAATTACCGCCGCGGTCTTTCGACCGCGGAACGGTAACCTGACGGCGGGACTTTGGCGGGCGGCCTCCGCCGCCCGCCAAGGTCCGAATGAGGGCCTTTGTTTGCTTTTTAAAGACTTAAGACACTTTATATCACTTTTCAGTGCTATCTATACAAACTCACATTGCAACTTTATTCGTTGTGACCTACAATTATCCTGATAAATATTATATATTTTTCTAAACACTGTGTGGTGTATATTTGTGGTGCTATATGGTGGTATTGTATGATTTATTGCACAAATACTTTACACATTGCCTTCTAAGTTAAGCCTGACTGCTCGTGCCAAGCTACCAGAGGGTGGGCACAGGATAATCTTGGATTGTGTGTGACTTACCCTGACTAGAGTGAGGGCTTTTGCTTGGTCAGAGGGTAACCTGACTGCCAACCAAAAACCCCATTTCTAACAGTGAATTACATAGGCTGCTCAATACCTCCTTCAGAACCCCTTGTTTCACAATGTCCGCAATTATCTGCGATACCTGAATGAGGACATCCTAAGCCATGTGGTACTGTGGTACCTGGGGGAACACTGCATTCAGTTTAACCTGTACTTTGACTGGTTCTACTCCTTTTATCAATCCCACTTCCTTTCCTGTCAGGTCCCATACTTTCTCTGTCACAGTTCCCTGTAATTCGTCTGGCAAGTCAGTCACTGTAAGCATCGGGAATAAGGTTATTAAAGGGTATTCCTCATTTGCGGTCTCCGTCTCTAACTCTGAGAACTGCCCATCATCCCCTTCATCATCACTGTTTGTCTGCACCTCAATTCCCTCATTGGAACAGGTAATCGAACATTTTGTCTTGCACAGTAAATCTCCTCCCAGTAGGGACACTGGGCTAGAATCGCAGACTGCAAATTTATGCAGTCCCTGGAAGTTACTTTCTCAACTTGAACTGGATCTGTAATCGGGTTTGTCAAATACTGGTTTGCTACTCCTACCACTCTTATGGTACGTCCTGAAAGTGGAAATTTCGGAACCTCTGCACTTCTGACTGTAGAGCGTGTAGCTCCTGTGTCAACCAGGAATGAAACCTTGTGATCCATTACCTTTCCCTCTACATAGGGTCCCATTGGAGCTAGTGGTAATTGCATTGGCTGTCTAGGTACCAGGGGAATATGCTGTTGTACCTGCTGCATTTGTGCTGGCTGGACACGCGGCATTTGCATTTGCTGCATGGGTTGTAACCCCTGCATCTGAACCATGTTATTCTGGAAGTTCTGGTTTTGACCCCTCATCTTTGGACCCCTCACATTTGGAAATGTACCGACATCAGTGCTTTTTTGAACAACACCATCCTGCACCACATTTGGGCATTCCCACTTCCAATGCCTCACGCCTCTGCACGCGTGACATGGTGACATCTTTTTCATCCCCTGAATATCATTTTGAACCACAACAGTATTTAAGTCTGGACCGCGATTCACAAAACCCCAACCTCGGCCTCTTGGCTGTGCTTGAAACATGCCATTCCCTTGCGGTTGCTGTGGTATCATCTGCTGAATTCCATTTCCCTGCATTCCTGCATGCACTGCTTAATCTGCATCACCATCACTTTCTCCTTCAACTTTCTCTGCTTCAACTCAATTTCGTCACTGCAGTATTTCGCATATTGCAACACCTCATCAATCGGCTTTGCTTGCTAACAGATCAAATGATTCTTAATCATCTGGTTAACCTCTGGTCTTAGCCCTTCGACAAATCTGAACACCAGATGATTCATGTCTTTCGGCTCAATAGTCTCAGTGCCACTGTAATGCTTGAACGCTTTCAACAACCTCTCATAATAAGCATGGATTGACTCTGATCTCCTGCGAGGTCCGATCTATTTTCTGCCAATCAGTCACTTTCGGAGACACTTTCTGCTTCAAAAACTCAATCACTTTATGATAGTATCTCATAACCTCCTCAGATGGTGCTCCGGTTGCCTTATCTCTTGCCGGTTCCTGTGTTGGCCAATACACACCTCTCTTGCACTCAAGCCATAAGTCAGGTGGCACAATAATCTCAAACAGGGTATTCAAGTCTTCCCAGAGACATTTTGCAAGCTTCACAAACCGATCTGTCTGCTGATACCATTCTATCGGTTTCTCCCTCAGACTGGGATAATCGTTTGTAAATGATAGAATGTCTCCCCTAGACCACGGTACATGGACTAGAACTCCTCCAGCTGTTTCTCTCATGGGTAACATTTTTACTGTCCCCGTGTCCGGTGAAGCTTTAGTCTGATTTGATTCTGGACTGTCACTTTTCTCCTTATCTCTCTTCTTGGCCCATCTGCTTTCCCACTTCTCTTAAGCTCCCCAGATTTGTGTGCTTTGCAGTATCTTTTTAAGATGCACCCTTATTCCGGCAGACCTCATGTGCTCAAAATCTTTAGAATCAAAGTCTAATCTGTAGCTTCTTTTCAAATGTTTAGTATTCTCAATGTCTATATTGTATTTATCTGCCAGGTTCGCCAACCTCTGATGCACCTTGCCCACTTCCTTAGTGATTTTGGGGCGCAGATACCTCAATTCTGCCTCGGTGTATGACTTCAATCTGTTTACCCCCATTGTCCCTTCCACTAGTTTGGCAGCTTCCACACCCAGTCTTACAAAGTTTAAGTATTCATCTCTCTTTGCTCTCTCTGCAGTCACTGTAGCAGTTTGTGAAGCGTTGCTATTTCCTAACCACTCATTTAGTTGTTGCACGGAAAAACCTTGCAACGTGATGTTTCCTGATTGCATCAATGGTGTCTGTGACGTATCTGCACTCATTGTCTGTGGGGCTAACACACTTTACCCTATTTGTCTCATTGCCTCCAAAGGAGCCCCAATCGGACTAAGGTCTAACAGAGATCTGAGGTTTTCTGCTGCTTGTGCTCTTGGTGACATTGGTCGGGGGTTCCTGTGAACCCTCCTCTTATTATTTCCTGGGTCCCCACCCCCTGATCACATGTGCTAGGTTTACCCTGCGCATACAGTGGTCCAGGTGGACCAACAGTAATTGGTAATGATATGGCAGCTGGTGTCTGACCTGGTCCCAAACCCCGCGTGTAATAAAAATGGAGCCCACTTAGGAACAATGGTGGCTGCTGTGGTAAAAATCCCAGATTTATTATTCTTTAATGCAAGGCAATGCTGCACCAACGTTGTTGCTCTCTTTTGTGGAAATGAAAGAGAGAAAAAATGTAAAACATCTAAAATTATATGATGCATTTTTCTCACCCTGTGTGCTGGCACACTATCGGCATCCATGTGCAAATGCACATACCCTTGTGCCAGAGTGCAAAGTGTGTGCATTTTCTGAAGCATAGGTTTTATACTGGAAGGAATTCCTTCTGCTATAAAGACTATGATTTAAGGCGTTCCCTCTTTGTATGTGTGCTGGACAATGCAGCACACGTGCAAAGTTGGAAAAACAAGAAGACTTTTTTAAATTTTCCCTGTTACATCTGCCTCGAAAAGACATACTATTTTGGTGCAAATTCCTGTCTACCAATGTTTGTAGATAGGGTTTTGCGTCTAAACTCATAGAGGTTTGTATGGGAACGCCCATGCACTATCTATGTAATGCCCCCTTGACACAAAATAATGCAAAGCCTTGCTGAAGTCAACTACACATTACTTTGTGATAATATTCAACACAAATTCTCAATAGTGGTGATCTTAGGGCCATGTGAAATGCCTTACTGGAAAGAAAATCATTTTCAGAGGTCATATGATGTCACTTCCTGTGATGTCTTTAAGGAGAACAGTTATGTGATGTCACTTCCTCGATCCCAAGCCTTTTGGTGAATCAGCACAATCTGTAAATGGATCATCAGCTGTTAGACCTGACAGCCTTAGAGTTGTCATCCCCCAACTTTTTACCTTCCTCCCTCCACTTTTCTGACACTGTTTTGCTGGCTTTAGGAATCTGTGCACTTTAACACTACCAACCAGTGCTAAAGTGCATATGCTCTCTCCCTTTACATTGTACATTGGTTCTTTCCCAATTGGCATATTTGATTTACTTATAAGTTCCCAGTAAAGTATACTACATGTGCCCAGGGCCTTAAATTAAATGCTACTAGTGGGCCTGCAGCACTGACTGTGCCACCCACATAGGTAGACCCTTAACCATGTCTCAGGACTGCCATTGCAAGGCCTGGTTGTGCCGTTTGACTGCCACTTTGACGTGGCCTTTAAGAGTACTTGACAACCTTAAACTCCCCTTTTTATACATATGTCACCCCTAAGGAAGGCGAGAGGTACCCGATAGGGCATGGTGCTATGTAGCTAAAAGGCAGGATATGTACATAAGTGTTTTATATGTCATGGTA
Source organism: Pleurodeles waltl (assembly GCF_031143425.1). NCBI lineage: Eukaryota > Metazoa > Chordata > Amphibia > Caudata > Salamandridae > Pleurodeles > Pleurodeles waltl. The sequence continues at coordinate 361,205,334 of NC_090445.1, forward strand.
GTGAAAAACTCCTAAATGCTTTGTGGAGTCATGATTCGTCTGGCCCGCCCTCACACAAAAGACTGATAATCCCCCACAGGGACCCTGGCAGATAGAACTGGACTAAAAGGGGAACTTGTGTACTTCAAAACCACTCTTTGAAGTCTCTCCCACGTCAAAGGCATTTTTGGGTATATAAACTAGGTCTCTGACCCCACCAACTTAGACACTTCTGGACCTACACCTGCACCCTGTCAAAGGATCTGCCTGGCTGCCCAAAGGACTCATCTGGACTGCTTTGCTGAGAAGGACTGCTGCCCTGCTGTTGCCCTGATTCCCTGCTGGTCTCTGACTTTGCTGGAAGGACTCTGCCTTCCCCAATAGTGCTCTCTCTAAGGGCTTGGATTGAACTTGCCTCCTGTTTAAGTCTCAGGACCAATAAAGACTTCATCCCTTCAAGAAACTCCTTGTGTGTCGAAAATCAATGCAACGCCTGCAGAGATCTATACAAAGCCTGCATGGCGGCTGAAAAATCGTCGCAGAGCTGACCCGAATGACGCAGCACCGATTTCCTGAACAGAAATTCGATGCTGCGCCTGCCTTGAGACGGAAAATTGTACGCATAGCCTACTAGATCGACACAGCACCTGCTCCTTCTTCCAGCACGTCAAAGATTTTCAACGCATCATTCTTGGGAGTCAAAATATCCCCAAATCGCAGTGAGGAACCAAGACTGCGTGCCGAAAAAAGACTTAAAACCCTTGCAGTGTGAAAAGAAATGATGCATCGTCCGTTCCACGCCAGAAAATCTCACCTCATTTTTCCACGCATCTCCTCCTAAGCAATCTCTGTGCGTCGTTATTTTTGACGCATCCCAGGTATTGTGTATAACAAAGAAACAACTGTTTATTTCTAAGGATTGAGACTCTTTTAAACCTTTTAAAAGTGATATTTCAACTTCTGCTTATTGGATCTTTGTTGTTTTGACCTTATTTCATTCAGATAAATATTATCTATTTTCCTAAACCTGTGTGGTGTCTTTCTGTGGTGTTTTCACTGTTTTACTGTATGATTTATTGCACAAATACTTTACATATTGCATTCTAAGTTAAGCCTGACTGCTCAGTGCCAAGCTACCAGAGGGTGGGCACAGGATTATTTGGAATGTTGTGACTTACCCTGAATAGGATTTCGGTACCTATTTGGGAAGGGGTGTATACCGCTGCCAACTAGAGACCCCATTTCTCACATAAGCATTGCTGTGAATCTGATGGTATATGTTTTTAGGAGCCAGGACAAGACGATGGAAGAAACAGACCATTTTCTGGGTGAAACATGTTTATAGCCGGGGGCAAGCAAATGTAGTAAAAGATAGTTGAGCCATTTCTGCTACCCCACAAAGCTACAAGCTCATCACCCGGCGGCCGCTTATCTCCTCTGGTGACGCCTTACATATTTCATTTTCTGTTGATGAACATCCCACGCAGACAAGCAACAAATTTCTGCAAAGGATTTCACCTTGCATAACCTTAATTAGACCTCTAGCTCCAAATTCCTCAACCGAGCCTCTCCAGGGCTTTTAAGAAGGACTTCCCTTTTTGTTCAGATCCTGCGCTTCCCTGCCTCACTGTGCGTCTCTTGCACAGTAATATGTTCCTTGGTCATCGGCCGTCATCTGCCTCAGCTGCAAATACACCTGGTTTTTGGAAGTGTCTCTCGTGATAGTGCATCGGCTCTGTAAGGATTGGGGGTACCGTATAGTACCATCATGCCAAATCCCCCCCACCCACTGCAGCCCTTTCCCCAGAGGCTGTCGGACCCACTGAATGGCATGAACTTTGCTGCTGTCGGTGATGGAGGCTCCAGAGACCGCACAGGTCAGCTCCAGAGACCGAGAGGGCTTCAGAAGTCCTTCCCCAGACTGCACCAGTGTAAACTGGGAGAAGACACCTACAGGGAAGGAAATACATTATGTCAAAACCTTTAGAATTACCCAGAAATACATGCCATTCCTACTGCATGACTTGGTAGACACTTACATTTGGGCACAGCCAGCAGAAGGCACAATACACACAGAGCGATCATGTCTGTTCGGTTAGAGTCCCTGTTCAGCCCTGACCTTCTGCCTCGGCCTTTAACTGAACATAAACAGGAAGAGTAGCCGAGGTTTGCATACAAGGCTCCGCACTACACATAAATACGGAGGTCAGTACTCACGAGCGCACTTCGGATGTAGAAGCGCAAACTGACACCCGTCATTAATATCTCCTTTATTTTACAAACCGCACTGATTTACAGTCACAGGTGACTAGAACGTGTTTGACGGATTCTTTTCTATGTTTCATACTTCACAAATGACATTCTCTGTGATTCCCAGAATCCCTCCCCCATACTATTAAGGAGGTAGGATGGGCGCTGTAAATCCATTTGGATGTTTGCAAAGGCATGACGGGGGGGCGCTTGTATGAATGGGTATCGAGTATACATGGGTATCGATAGGGCATGCCCATTAATGCTACTGAAATTCACAAAGTGGGAGCTTTCCCTTAGTTACCCCTTCCGTTTTGTAAATGCTTTACCACCACCTTCCAGGTGTCAGTGTTTCATTTGTGGATTGTGGCTCATTAGGGTCACAAATCATTGATAAAAATCCTTGTGTGTCACAAAGATGGTGTGCACCCCTTTCATAACCCTTTTTCCTTAGGAGTTATGTTTGCGATTTGTAAACTCACTTTTTTTGAAGTGGGAGTGTAGTTTTTGTACTCATATAGTTTGCTTTTCTCCACACTGCAGGCTTTGCCTCTGCCAAATACTTCCATTAATCGGAATAAAGGTTCTGTAATTAAACCATCTGAACTGATTTGCACTTTTGATCTTTTCTGTACTAAAAACAGGAATGGCACCAGGCACTAAAAATATAAGAACTAATATAAGAAAGCGACTCTCAGCCTAACTCAGGGAAGATTAACATTTTTAAGGAGTGCATTAAAGGACAAATGTATTCACCTTAACATTGGGTCCACAAATTAAAGACCGCCAAAATACTGTTTACCAAATTTGCGAGTGCTCTGCTTGGAAAGCATGCAAGTGGATCTTTTATTTACTCCCAAACTCTAGAGTCATAAGGAAATTATTCCTAATATTGCCTGAAACCAAATTTATCTGTCAGTATCAGATTGGAAAAGTCATTTTGATTCCAGAAATTGAGGCAAAACAGTAAACGAGCCAAAGGGGTTGCTGCAATTAGTGAACTAGAGCAGCACATCTGTGTCCTAGGGGTATGCTCGAGAGGCAAAGTTTTGAGTTGAATATTGTTAGACCTGACAGTCTCAGGGTAGTCACCCCCCAACTTTTTGCCTGCCTCCATCCACTTTTCTGACACTGTTTTTGCTGGTTTTAGGACACTGCACACTTTGCAACTCCTAACCAGTGCAAAAGTGCATATGCTCTCTTCCTTAAACATGGTAACATTGGTTCATTCCCAATTGGCATATTTGCTTGTAAGTCCCTAGTGAAGTGCACCTCATGTGCCCAGGGCCTGTGCATTAAATGCTGCCATTGGGTCTGCAGCACTGCTTGTGCCACTCAAATAAGTAGCCCTTAACCATGTCTCTGGCCTGTCATGGCAGGACCTGTGTGTGCAGTTTCACTGCCACTTCGACTTGACATTTAAAAGCACTTGCCAAGCCTTAAACTCCCCTTTTTCTACATATAAGTCACCCCTAAATTAGGCCCTAGCTAACCCCTTGAGCAGTGTGCTATGTAGGTAAAAGGCCAGACATACATATGTGTGTTGTATATGTCCTTGTAGTGGAAAACTCCTAAGATTCATTTTAAACTACTGTGAGGCCTGCTCCTTTAATAGGCTAGCATTAGAGCTACCCTCATATCCTGTTTGAGTGGTAGATTCTGGTAATAAAGGGGCAACCAGGTCACATTTAGAATGGCCAGAATGGTAATAGAAAATCCTGCTTATTGTTGAGGTTGGATTTTATATTACTATTTTAGAAATGCCACTTTTAAAAAGTTAGCATTTCTCTGCACTTAAAATCCATCTGTGCCTTACAGCCTATCTCCAATCAACGTTTGAGCTGGGCTGGTTCACAGTTTCCTTGTGCAATTCACACAGACAACCACAAACACAGAACACTCAGTCACACCTGCACTTATCTGCATACTGAATGGGTCTTCCTGGGCTGGAAGGCCGGAGGGCCTGACACTTACATTTCAAAGGCCACTAGCCTGCCCTCACACAATGGCCTGCCAAACCCCCATACTAGGACCCTGGCAGACAGACCTGTAGTGAAAGGAGAAGTTGTGCACTTCAAACCCACTCTTTGAAGTCTCCCCTACTTCAATCTTTGGGTATATAAACTGGGTCTCTGACCCCACCAGCTCAGACACTTCTGGATCTGAACCTGCAACCTGTCTGAGGAACTGTCTGGCTGCCCAAAGGACTCATCTGGACTGCTTTGCTGAGAAAGACTGCTGCCCTGCTATTGCCCTGCTGCCCTCTGACTTTTCTGAGAACTGCTCTTTAAGGGCTTGGATTGAGCTTGCCTTCTGTTTCCAGAAGTCTCAGGGCTAAAAAGACTTCATCTCTTCAGGAAAAAACTTGTGTGCCGAAAATCGTCACACACCCTGCCGGAAATGGCGCACAGCCATTTTGAGACAAAGAAATCGCCACACAGATGAACCAGAACGATGCAGCCCGACCTCCCGAGTGAAGATTTGATGCAGCGAGTGCCTTGCAGCAGAAAATCCGATGCACAGCCCTACCGGATCGAGACACAGCCGAATTGGAACGACGCAGCTGATTCCCTGAGTGGAAACCGACGTAGCACCTGCCGTGTGGCAGAAAATCTGACACATTGCCCTACTGGATCGACGAAACACCTGTGACTTCTTCCAGCATGCCCAGGATTTCCCCATATAGTCCCTGGGTGTCAAAAAGATCCCTGCATCACAGTGAGGAGCCAAGACTGTGCGGCAAGAAATTTTGCAAAGCCCCTTTCATTGTGGAAAGAAACAACGCATGGTGTGTGCCGCATCAGAAAATCCAACACACACATTATTTTTCCACGAATCTCCTCCTCTATTGTCTCTCTGCATGTCATTTTTTACGCAAACCAGGTACTTTGTGTAATCAAGAGAGAACTGTTGATTTCTAAGATTTAAGGCTCTTTCATCTTACAAAAGTGATATTTCATCTTGTACTTATTGAATCTTTATTGTTTTGACCTTATTTTAACCAGATAAATATCTTATTTTTTCTAAACATGTTTGGTGTACTTTTGTGGTCTTTTCACTGTGTGACTGTATGAGTTATTGCACAAATACTTTACATATTGCCCTCTAAGTTAAGCCTGACTGCTCAGTGCCAAGCTACTATAGGGTGGACACAGGATAATTTGGATTGTGTGTGACTTACCCTTACTAGGATTGTGGTCCCTATTTGGACAAGGGTGTATATCTCTGCCAACTAGAGACCCCATTTCTAACAGGTAGCATGAACAGTCCACAGACCATGGAGTAAAGAACGTGCAGAGAAAGGCAGTAAAAAGCAAAGAGCAAGGGCAGGACAGTAGGTGAACTATAAAAGGGAGAGCAGGGTGATAATGTGTAAAGCAGACCTAACATGAAAACACAAACACCTTGTAAAATACTCAAAGATAAGCCAAAGCACAAATGTGAACATAAATAAACACAACCTAAAAAGAAAAAGATAGTAACTATCGACAGAACCACTTAGTCTTCCCGCATAGGAGCAGACAGCCACCGGAAGTGAACAGGTTCACAGTTAAATATGCAGGCACAGCTTGTATAAAGTGGCAAAAAAAAATTAGGGCAACAGCAGAGGAAAATTGCAACAGGGACCTTGCTATTATCTTTCACAGTCTTTAGATGTGCAAAATGTTGTCTGGTTTAAATTATTATATACTATAGTTTAAACAGGGCACAAGTCCTATGAAAAGAAGTGGGGGACGAACCAAGTTAGGCAGTATACAAGACACATTCCGGCGTGTGCCATCACACGTGACATCACAGAAAGGCATCACAAGCCATAACATCACAAGAAGTGACATCAGATCTTAAGACTTCACACATATGTTTAGCAGGTCTGTCATAAATACATATGAGCGCATTACGAGTACACATACAAATACATACAAACACTCCTGATTAAACAATGCTGTCTTTAGTCAGCATAAAGCTTCCTTTACTCAAGGACTGAACAAAATAACTCTGTTGCTAGCATACCCCACCAGGCATAATATTTCATATACAGCACAGTTTCCTGTAGCTGTGATTGCTTTAGCTACCTGCACTCTCCAGGGATGAGAAAACTCTTCTATGCAAAGTATGCTTACCCCGCCCTACCCACCACTTAACTTGTCTATAGTGGGCACCTGCACTCATTTAAGGAGATTGGGGCTCATTTCCCACTAACATACTATGACCCAAAGGAAGATAGATAGACAATAAAACAGAAGACAGGAGAAAGGAAGACAAATAACGAGGAATACAGAAAATAATCTGAAAAAAAAATCAAGAATAAGCATGTATAGAGTACTTAACCCCTACGGTGCCTTGGATGTGGTGAGCTCGTCCAAGGCACCGGTTCCCGGGTGCCTTGGACAAGATAACCTCGTCCTGCATCAGGAACTGGGGGGAGCGCTAGCGCTCCCCCCCATGGGCTCACCACCCACCCTCCCGGTGGTGGATGGAAAGGGAAACCCTTCCCCCCCCTTCCCCACCACCCCTGTGACATCAGCGCGCATCGCGCGCTGACAATCATCGAAAGAGAAATGCAAAGCATTTCTCTTTCGATCACGTGGAGGAAGCCAGAGAGGCTTCAAAAGGAAGGAAAGGAATTTCCTTCCCTTTGAAGTCTCTATGAGCGTTTCAAAAGCCGGATTGCAAGCAATCCAGGCTTTTGAAACGCCCACTAGACACCAGGGATTTTTTTTATTTATTAGAAATTGGCATAAGGGAGCGACCCCTTGGGCAAGGGTTGCTCCCGTGGGGGCATTTTTTTGGAAGGCCTTTTCTGCCTCCCCTGGGGCAGATCGCCCTAATATTAGGCTGATCTGCCCCCCGGGGGGGCAGAAACCTCTAGGCACCAGGGATCTTTTTTTTTTTTTTTTTTTTTTACAGGTGGGGAGTGACCCCTTAGGCAAGGGTCGCTCCCCTAGGGGGCAAACTATATTTAGGCCATTTCTGCCCCCCTTGGGAGGCAGATTGGCCTATTTTTATGAGGCCAATCTGCCCCCAAGGGGGACAGAAACCACTAGACACCAGGGAGTTTTTTTCTTTTTTTTACATGAATTTCACGCAAGGGGATCGACCCCTTAGGCAAGGGTCGCTCTCCTGGGGGGCAAATTTATTTTAGGCCATTTCCTATAGTTATAAGGCCGATCTGCCCCCGTGGGGGCAGAAACCTCTAGACGGAAGGGCAATTTTTTTTTGTTTGTTTGTTTTTTTAGAGATGGGGAGCGACCCATTAGGCAAGGGTCGCTCCCCTGGGGGGCAAATTGTATTTAGACCATTTCTGCCCCCCTTGGGGGCAGATCACCCGATTTTAGGTCAATCTGCCCCCAAGGGGGCAGAAACCACTAGGCATCAGGGATTTTTTTTTTGCGCCATTGTCACGCAAGGGGAGCGACCCCGTAGGCAAGGGTCGCTCCCAGGGGTGGGGGGGGCAAATCTATTTTAGGCCAATTCTGCCTGGACAGGAGGGGGAAAAGGCCTGGCAGCGAAGGGGTTAAAGAAAAAGGTTATGGCAATATTGGCATTCAGCAATAGGACCCTAAGATAAGGTTTGGAACTCTGTATTTATGTTTTCTTCAAATTACATGCTGCCCCTCAGAATGCCTCCTCCACATTTAGCAGCTGACATCTCTCATGTTCTTATAGTTGGCATAACTGTATCTAAAACACCTTTACATTCACCAGTGCAACCTGACAGTCCACCCTGACATCAATAAAAGCAGAATACCTACACATTAATGGACCATACATTTCAAAGAGAATGGTATCATCTCCACATTAAAATAAGTGTAATCAACCCAGTATCCAAAGATGAGAAGGAAATTGTGACAAAGGTAACTCACAAGAAAAAGGCTCATGAAATTCCATTCCCAACTAGCACTTTCAAGAAAATATTGGCCTTCAGAAGGAAATATTGCTAGTTTGCTTAGAAAATGTGACCAGATGGGGAGATGTAGGAACAGAGAGAGACATCACAAATTATGGTCAGTAATCAATGTTGGAAGCTGGTTGTGTGCAGTCCATCTTCTATGTTACTGGCCTTCTTGTCTCCATGGAATCTGATCTGCAGATCTAGGGGGTCCCACTAAATACTGTGTTTAGTGGGTGTTTAGGGGAGTAACTAGTAGTGACCAATGGGTTATCTATCTTAGGGTGGTTACACCTACTATCTGACCACGTCCGGTGGGCAGAGGTCACTTCCCTATCCCTGACTAGCTATTTTCCTACCTTGCACGATGGAGGAAAATGAAATTGAGGAGTCATCTCGCATGCAACACCTTAGAGGTGGCCACTCCTCCTGTTCATTTTCCTGCTGCTTCTTCCACACAATCTGGGTTTGCAATGGGGGCGGCCATCTGCTGCTAGCAGCAGGGCTGGGGTCAAGTTTCAAGGGCCACAAGCCCTCTGAGTTAAATCCAATACGGTACCAGTTTAGATTTATTGTTCTGAGTTGTTTGATAACAAACAACTGAGGGTTCAGAGTGGCCATCGTGTAGCTGGGAAACTCATACTTACTAGTGTCCAGCCAATGCATGTAAAATGGCTGCTCTCTACACTTACAATGCACCAGGTTTGGGAAGAACACATTATTGCTCATGGATCTACACCCACACATGCAGTATAGTGCACCGTGCCATAGGGCTGAAAGGCGTGCAAGAGGGGTGACTCACCTATATCGCATGCAGTGTGGAGTGTACAGGTCACACAGGCTGTGCCAAGTCAGTTTTGCATTTTAGGATTGCACCAGAACACTCAGCCTGCAATGGCAGCGCTGAGTGCACTTGGATGCATGGTCCTTGAGGGTGGCACAATCTGTGCTTCTGCCATCAGGGGCTTAACCTTAGCACTCCATGCCCTGGTTACCTAAGTACCATTTACTAGGGGCTTATAGTGGCAGCTAAGGGTGTTGCCAATTGTATCAATAATTTTGCATTGTAGGGAAAGAACATTGGCACTGAGGACCTGTTAAGCAGGGTCCCAGTGCACTCCAGTCCAAGTTGCATCCACAAACCAGTCAAAAAGTGTGGTACTGCAACAAGGGGCAAGTTTCTCCCCTGCTTCCCCCGGTGCACTGGCCAGGAGACTCAGCCAATATCTGGGAGACTCAGCCAATATCTGGGAAAGTCTTCCTAGTCTGACAGGCGAGGAAGAGTAAGGAAAACAAGCTGGTTTGTTGCAGGACCTACTCTGCCTCACATCCTACTGTTCAGGTCAATCCCACTGGGGAACTGACCCACCTCAACAGGGACAAAACCTAATCTGAAATGTCTTATACCTGTACCACCAGTGTCTTCACTGTTCCCTTTTGTCTTGGAGTCAGAGGTGTACACCTCTGCTAACCCTATCTTAACCCGGGCAACCCATAGCTTACCCAAAAAGGCCACCCACAACTTAAGCAACCCTACCATGACCAACAGGGTCAGGGAGCTTATCTTGCTATTTGGTATGGGGTCAGACACCCATGCCAAGGACAGTGCAGCAATAAAAGCTAATGCCCAGCAGAGGCTACTGACAGCTGTCAGTGTCACGGATCACACCTTTAGATTTTATCTCTCTGGGGACACAGGCTTTTTGTGGTTCAGGGTGCCTGTCTGCTGTAATGGAGTGGAGGGCTACTACATCCTCAAGTACACGCCCTCCTTCCACTCTCTTATCTGTCGACTGAGGAGCCACCAACTCAGGCTCAACAGTTGCCTGACTGGTCAGGACTTCTGGTGGGTCAGGTTGGGCTTCACCCGTTCAAACTGTGGAGTTATTCTTTGATATGACAGAACCTCCTTGGCTTTCTAGAGCCTTAGTTAAAGGTTGCCCCTCTTTACTATTTCTTTATTTTTTCTTTTTTGTCTGGGGCTTACATGCAGACACTGCAGGGGCAGCACCTCCATAATCCCTGGGAGAGGATTGGAACACAGCCAGCCCCTCTTTTGGGCTCTGACCAACCTCTGGGTGGTCATTCCCAATGAGACAATCAAGGGGGAGATCTGTACTGACTATCACCCTTCTCCAGCTTTGGGTCCCAGCTATCTCTAGGGGCACTATGGCTATAGGACTGTCAGTGACCTTCCCTGGGATAGTCCTTACTCTTGCAGTCTGTCCTGGGATGTACTGTTTGAGAGCATCAGCCTGTTATGCACAACTGTGTAACTGGCACAGGTGTCTCTCAGGGCAGTGGTTTGGATTCCATTCACCAGTAGGTGGTGGAAGTGTCTACTCCCCTCTGGCATTCCCAACTCACCTATGGGGCCTACCTTCCAGTGAAAGGCTAAGAGCACCTCCTCATCTGAAGAGTCCCCTATGGCTACACTTTGGATGCAAATTATGTATTTCGGGATTGTTGGTAAAGAAAGGGTTCCATAATCTGATTTTAATTACCACTTAAAGTTAAATGTTTTTATTGTATTGTATTGTATACATTGTTTAATTCTTGATCTAAAATTATAATTAGTTTGTGTTGTACCACAAGCATTAAAAAATGTTAAGGGCATTTTTTGTTAATACATTTAATAACAGTTTAACCAAAATAGTATACCTGTAATTGCATCTAAAAGGCAAGACTTATTGGTTATGCTAATGCTTGTTTTAATTAGGTGATTGAGAACCTAAAACTAAACCTAATTATTTAGCTTTGGTGTTTTTAGCTTTTATCCATATGAGGTGGGTTTCCTGTAGCAAAACTAAGGGCTTGATGATGAGTTTGGCGGTCATGAGTTCACTGTGGTGGCTGTTACCCCACCACAGTGTTAGCGATCTGACCACTGTAGTATGATGCATTGCAGTTACATAGAAAAAAGAGTGCCGACCCCACCCACATGCCAGCAAATCTAGACTATGATGTTGGTGAGTTAGGCCAATCCGTCTGTCAGAGGGTGGACCACCAGTATTAAAGATGTACCATTTACCAGGTGGCTTTCCGCTGACGTGACTGCGGAAGTCCAACCACCACATCTGAGCTGGCAGAAACGGATGGATACAAGACTGAAATTTATCTGCACTCAACTTCACTAATACTGTGCCACCATGGAGCCAATCGTACATGCACTTCCGGCGTTTGTTCTGCTCGAATGTGCCCAAACCCATCGCTGTTGTGGGCGTAACAAACGTTAAGCTAAACACTTACCCATTTCCATCAACTTCACAACAAATAGGTGTCCCACCATGGACCTGGCATGGGGTCTGTGGTCTGTAGGCCCAACATGTTTTGTGGGTCCCTGTTCGGAGTGGTACTCAATGTGTAACCCAATCACAGCTGTATGGTGCCCTCTTTGGCCAGGTCACTGACACTGTATAGCCACACTCCATAAAAGTTGATGTGTATACATCCAATAATCAGGGATAGTGATGTGTCTATTACATTGTGGGACACAACAGCAACTCCTCATTAATATCACACCTATTATTCTAAGTGACACCCCCACATTGCTCACATGCCATGGCCTGTTGTGATATAAAAATACATCTGTACGAATGTGTCATTGAACTAAAATTAACCTTCTCTGCTAAATCTCTGTAATGGACTTCCACATATTACCCACATTTCAAGATAATGTTAGGTAAATGGGATCTACAATCATTCGTGTGAGAAACATTCAAAGGTCACAATGTAAGGAATCCCTACAGAATAGGTATGCCTCTACCAGGAGGACCCCTGGAAGACTCGTGCTGTGGGCCAAATTCCACTTTGCCAATGCCTCAAAACCACTATTTGCAGAGGAAGTGTGGTTTGGTATATATCAGGGACAACCAGTAGTATAACCAAGTGCCATGCATATGCTGAAAATGCGTGAGTGCAAGTCATGAAAACAAATACAGCAGTTACAGCGTGGATCCCACATTTAGGTAAAGGAGGTTTAAGGTACACACCATGAAAATGTACACATGTCCATTCAAATGTATACAAAGGTATGACAACTGAACACTCCATGTGTGGATAAATACATCTCTAGCTTGCACACATTAAATAATTGTCCAACCTACATCATAGGGAGAAATGTAACCCAATAGATGCTGACATTAGCCAAGCCAAAATTAAATAATTACCACATGAAATACCACCCAATGCAATGTCAGCCCCAATTGGATTACATCCTACATACCCCTTAAATATTTCTCCTTGTCCTGGGTGACTCCAGCACTGATTCCAAGGTCAGATCATGCCAACCACATCTAATGGGTCATCAATCATTGTGAAACAAACATCATTATAGTCATACATGCCAAAGTATCCATGAACATCAACATGGTAGAAAAGTAATGACAGGGCTAATGTGTATGAAAACTAGCAAAATCTTTTTTTATTTTTTATTGAAACACAATAAACACATGCAGCAAAGACCAATGGCCAGGCCAATATGTGGTCCAGCACACATTTGCTTCCACTTAATTGGTCTCTCAGAACACAGCCATGGGAACCTCCCCAGGAAGGGGCATCTAGTAGGTAGTCCAGGCACCTCAATGATGTCCCTTGGGAGGTGTGGGGTCGATTTTCGGATGAGGAGGTTTTGGTTTTTGGAGGGGTGGGCCTGATTGTGGGAGGGGTGTTGTTTTTTTTGGTTTCTTTGGGTTTGGCTGGGTTCAGTGGGGGAGTCAGGTTTTACAAGGGAGGACTTGGATGTGGAAGGGATGGGTTGGGGTGTGGAAGAGATCCCTTTGGCTTCTGGGAGGGGTGGTTTTGACAAAGGTAAGGGCAAGGGCAAACAATAAACTCTCTTTGGGAAAATAGGTAGGGTGTCCAGGAGGTTGAGGGAGTGGAAGTGTTAAGTGTGGGTGAGGGTGTTTTAGGTGCTGCTGTCTGTGTGTCTGAAGTAGAATGTTTGTGTTTTGTAGGTGTCTGTTGTGTGGGTGAGTGTAGGTGTTTGTGTTTTTTGTTGGTGTGTGATGTAGATTTAAATGTACTGGGTATGCTCGGGGTGGTTAAGTCTGTTGGTGTGGGTGTGGTGTCTGGGGTTATGTTGGGGTGGTAGATGGGTCAGTAGGTGTGGGTGTGGTATCCTTGGGTATGGTGGGGTGGTGGATGGTCTGTGGGTGTGAAATCTGGGGGTATGGTGGGGGTGGTGGATGGGTCTGTTGGTATGGTGTCTGGGGGTACGGAGGGATTATGGATGGGTCTGTGGGTGTGGTGTCTGAGGGTAAGGTGGGCAGGTGGATGGGTCTGTGGGTGTGGTGTCTCTGTGTATGGTGGGGTAGTAGATGGGTCTGTGGGTGTGGGTATGGTGTCTAAGGATATGACGGGGTGGTGGTGGTTGGGAGTGAGTAAGAGTCTGGTGAGTGTTTGTGTGCTTGTGTGTTTTGTGATGTTTCTGTTTTCATGTGCTGTTTGGGGCTGTTGAGGTGTGTGTGTGCTTATGTGTGAGTGTGCTTGGGACAGGTATATAAATAAGGAAATTGGATGAGGAAGAGGAAGAGGCAGATAGTGGGGTGGAAGTTCGGGATGGGTGGAATGTTGCCGTGAGGGAGGAGGCCAGAGCCTGAAAAGATCTCTGTAGGGTAGACATAGAACTGTGGATGCCTTCCAGGTAGGCCACCATCTGTCCAGATGGTGGGCCTGCACCTGGATGGCATCCAGTAGTGCCATCTGGCCCACAGAGATCTTTCTCAAGAAGTCAATAGCCTCTCACTCAGGGTAGCAAGGGGAACAGGGGCAGGGGATGAGGTGCCTGGATCATAGGAGACAGCTCCCCTTTTGGGTGGGTGAGTCCGGCCAACTGGGTGAGAAGCAACAGGGAGGAAGGAGATAGTATTGTGGGTAGTGTACAAGGATAGTGTAGGAACTAGTCCTGTATGTCGGGCCACCACTAAGAAGTGTCCAATGGAGCTTGACTTGGATGACAGCGATGATGTAGAGTCTGCGTTCTCTGTGGCACTCCCTTCACCCTCTGGGCCACTGGGTCCCTCCGTGTCTGTAGTGTCATGACCAGAGGTACAGTGGCTATCTGCTTTCCCACAGATATATGCCCTGTCACTTCTGCTTGCCTGGGATGAGGCTGAAATGACAATTACAAATAGGTTCATTGCATGTGCTAGAACACAGTTGACAAATGGCTTTGATCAAAGTACATTAATCAAAGTACATTACTATAATGTACAGTAAGCCCCAGCAACAAAGTCCACCATAGTGGTTCCAACATTAGCAAAACCACATGCATGCATGCTACATGACCTGTAAACAGTTGCAAGAATCACAGTCAACTCCAATTGCATGAGTGAAGTTGTGCAATCACAATACCCATGTATCAAGTAGGAGACCTTGCCACCTTGAATAGTCCGGTTCTTGTAGCATACTTCAGTAACCTGATGTCATCAAATAGTATGGCAATGTCACATTTATTGTTGTAGTGCAGTAGCTTCACTCTTGACACACTGAAGACAAGTGGCCTGTTGGGTACAAATGCCAATATACTCTCTTAAGCAGACACATGGCTGAGTACAGTAATCAATAGGCTCATGTTGTTTGTTTTGTGGGTGACACACTGAAGGCAAGTGGCCTGTTGGATACAAATGTCACCCACAACATCAAACAATAGGAGCTGATTGATCACTGTACTCAGCCATGTGTCTTCTCAAAAGAGTATTTTGGTAGTGAACTGGACTCCTGTGTTCCTGGTCATTAGAACAATAGGCAAGGCACATCAGGATGCACCTATTTTCAGACCTACACAAACAATTACTCTTTTTGTGCGTCGCACATGAGAAACCTCCAATATTGATGGGGAGATGCCTGCCTCTAACGTACAAAGTTGGCAATGCAACATGTATGTTTCTGCCCACGGCTCACCCCCTTGTAGCTGCTGTGATCCATCAAGCTCCATTTAGGCCACTAACAGTATGCAGATCATTAGGGGGTTCAGAGTCCGGCGTGTGCCCTGTCCACTTTGGAAGGATAGCCTCAGCTGGCCCTTCATGATCTATTGGGCCAGCGTCCCTGGGCCTACCAACCTTTCGGGCAACAGTGATAGACCCCCGAGTCTGCACCTTCCAGGTGATGGCTCTCCAAATTGCTTGCTTTTGATAGACACTGAACTGTTTGGATGCAATTGATGATTAAAGAGATCACAATTCCATATTTTAGTATATCTGTTTGGTTAACACACATTTTGTAGACACCTTGCACAAGCATTTTTAAATTGTTAACACACTATGCTGATAAGTACAGGCACATAAATACACACTTTTGTAGTCATCTGCTGACTATCCACAACCCTGGTCATGGCCTATGCTTACTAAGGCAGACCACTAATATCATGTAGCCCAGGGCCAACCGTCATGTACTGTGATGTGAACCACTATGAAGCACAGCACACCATTGTGACCTTCTAAAGAGTAAACTACTTGTACTTGACTGTCCACACACTTTTACATTCCAGGCACATTGAATTGTTGCAAACGGTCCATAGAGGCTACTACCATAATTTAGACTACACTCTAAGACTTAGGTCACAATGAAAGGACTGGCATGGGTGTCACTGAGAGCTTCATCTCCGTGGTTGTGTGGACATGTGGACTACCTAATGGAATCTCATGCTACAAATGATTTAGTTTGTGTGGTATGTACTGGTATCACAGGACACACATTTTACTATATGTGGCACTATTACAGAGATGACATTCAACATACCAAGGCATGTTTTGTCTGATTGGTTGAATGTAACAAAGCTAATGATTCACATGTATTGATCTCTCCAGAATGAACCCATGATCGCCAAAACTCAATGTCAGGCCCTGTTCCCTGTGGGCTAAGCACACTGAGCCAACATGAACATCACATTTCCATTACTTCAATACATACCAGTACATCTCATGGCCATCCTATACGTGCGCTCAAGGTGGTGTGGCACTCTGAATGGGTCAGTGAGGTTTAGCTAGCTCTCAGACAATAGTTTGCCAAGGCCTGATCTGGGCTGAGTGCTATGTGGGACTGTGCACATTGCTAAATCCTCCTCAACTGCTTCTAACAGTATACATATATAGATCATTATGTAATGCAAATGTATTTATTTTCTCCTGTGCCATCATCAGATTATCAAATATACCATTGTTACCTTGAAAAGTTTACTTGCATGGAAATGTGAATGCAATAGAAGGAGGATCTAGGGCATATCACACTTTGTACATCACAATGATCATTTGAAATACACAAAGTACAGGGTTCCACAATCCATAACATGTGCATCCTATGTATGGACCACAAAATGTAACTACAGTCATCCAAAAAACTCTCAGAGACTCAGAAGGACATTGTAAACTGTGAGAAAGGGAAGGATGGTGTTGAACAGAGTCAAATATGTACATGAGGTAGTTAACTGCTCCTCTGGTGAGCCATAGAGCTGACCATAGAGGGAAATGACATCTTCCCACGCTTTTTTTTCCTTCCTTTGGCAGCGTTCATGTTCCTCCTAGCACCAGAGTGATTTTGCACTTCGTTTTGGGTGTGCACTATGTCATTATTTATTTTTTGGGAATATGTTTCCTTTGTGTTATGCTAACTATGGTTTCTTTCTACATTTCTTTAGGTACTTGACTTTCAAACTTGTGGAATTTTCCACCATTTAATGGATTAGGTATGTTACTAGGTCCTGATGAATCGCACTAGATAACTCATCTATAATAAGCGAGAAACATGTTGACCACTTACATAGAGTAACACAGGGGACCCTGTGTGCTCCGTCTCTTGTATATTATTTTCTTCCAAGAGACTCAACAACTATTACTATACCTACCTACACTTATATGGGGGGGGTGGACATCATCCCACGAACTCCCCGTGTTTGGTTTTTAATCTTGCCAGAGGCTGTAGCATGAGAATTAAAAATACTAGTGACCACCTCTAGGCATTTTTAATCTTCCCTTTACCAATCCACCCCCGTTTCTGACCGGCTTTTTCAATTCTTAAAAAGATCTCCGGCAAAGAGCCCCCCTGCAGGGCCCATCAGGCATTGCAGTGCCGGCCTGACGAGGAGCTGGCCCTATGATTAAGCATGTCACCGGATGGTGAGTGAGGGCTCTTGCTTCGAAAAGTTTCGGTTCCCAGTTAATGACTGAACTACGTATTGGAAAGAAATCCACAATATTAGGTGGAACCGTGTGTAACCCTCTTTGTTTTACTGTCTATTGGGAACCTTACACACGGGACCAGGAGTCACTCTCCGAATATCCCAAAATTCCTTTGCCCCTCCTTTGTTGCTTCTCAAATGACATCTTCACCAAGTTTCTCCAGTTCCTCTGGAGAGAAGGCAGGGGCCCTCTCACCTGCTTGGCTTGGCTTGATTACTCCCAGAGGCGACAGACAGCAGCTAAAGTGGCAGAGGTGTTGATGGCAGCAGTGGCAAGAAGCAAATTAGTTATTTTTCAAACCATGGTGTACATGTATGCCACATACACTGTAATCAGCATAGACGGGCACAGCCATTGGGCCGCGACCATCACAGTCAACAACATTAGCCTATGGCTGTGTCTGCTGTGGCTGAGACTGCCCACTGTGCCGTCAGCTACCGCCGCCGGCAGCAGCTTCCAAAAGTCCAATATATAAGGTCAAGCATCTGCCATTTTAGTGGTTGAAACTACAGTATTGGTGACTGGTAAATGTCACCACAACTACAAATGTGTTGTAACATGTTTACACATTTGCTACTCCATTGCTCTGTACACACTCATCAGTGTAGTGCATTACTGGTCATAAATCCAATATAACCGTAGTGCACTGTACACCGCCAGTGAAGGTAGTTAGGGAGGACGAAGAATATTTTTCAATCTGGCAAAAGAGATGCGTGGCCATGCGCTGGGGTAGGGGCCCTTTGCTAGTGGTGGAGGAGTGGACAAGGGATATGATGTACTGCACTCTGCAGTCAGAACTTCTTCCTAGCTGCAGTTTCCCAGGGGACATCAGGAGCCCATTCCAGATTTACTTGGAGGAACAGGAACATGGACGGGGAGCGTGAGGCGCACTCATTGATCAGAGATAGAAGATCATGGGGCTGGGCTCCTTGTCTGTGATTGTAGTAGGTTTTAATGTAGTTGCAATATAGGAAGTGGTAAATGATGGTGGAAAAGCCCTGCTCAGGGTTGTGTGGATGTCCATCAGCGTCCCTGTTAGGATTCCCATGTTGGAGTTATGGGCCTTCATCTGTTGGTACATGTCCCTCTGCAGCTGCTTAATCTCCTGGAATTCAGTAACTACCTGGCTCATCACACCTTGGAACTCCTGATAGACCCCCAATACTTGTCTGATAGTGCCCTTGACGTGAGTTGCCCCGGTGGCCTCACTTTGCTTGCCCACAGCATCCCTCCCATGTACCCTACCTGCACAAGCCTGTGCCCTTGGTGAGCTCTAAAATTAGGTCCTGATCCGTCTGTATCAGTGCTGGTGATTTGCACTTCAGGATCCAAAACTGGGGGACACAAGATTGTATGAACTGTGCTATGTACACAGGTTGGGGGGAATGTTGTTAGCTGGGATGTAGTTGCAGCTGTGTGGGAGGTGTTGTTGTGGGCACAGTGAGATTCACTGTTCACTGACCAGATGTTCCAGGTCCGTCATCCATGTCCACATGTCCAGGAATGTTGTCATCCCTAAGGGATTCATCCAAGGGTGGGTTGGGAATCTGATCAGTGGACAATCTCTGCCCAGGTGCTGTGCCAGATCGACCTGTTGTGAAATAAAGTACATTGTTATTGGTGGAAGTGTGGAATCTACATCCAAATGTCTTGTGTCACAGTAAGTACAGAACTATGAAAATGTTAAAAGGCAGGGTTTCTGTGGGACCTGGCCCTTTTTACAGAGCCATCTCCAAACGTTTTGCCTTCCTCCTCCTATTTTTTCTGACCCTTTTGCTGACGTTAGGACTCTGGGCACTTTACCACTGCTGATGAGTGCTAAAGTGCATGTGCTCTTCCTTCTGAACTTACGATTGGCTTACACCTGATTTGCACATTTAATTTACCTGTAAGTCTCTTGCACAGTGGTACCTCTATACCCAGGGCCTGTAAATTAAATGCTACTAGTGGGCCTACAGCCAGGTTGTGCTACCTCCAGAAGTAGCCTTTCAAACCTGTCCAGGCCTGCTAGTGCAGGGCCTTCACGTACGTAGTTTACTGCCACAGGGACCTGGCATCTACATTTACTTCCCGGGCCTGGAACTCCCCTTTTGCTACATATAAGTCACCCCTAGGTAGGCCCTAGCTATCTAGTTGTGTGGCCTGTCCTGGACGTGACAAACAGCCTATTTTGTTTCTCACTGCTGTGAGTGTGCCATTCTCTTAGGATTGCATTGGAAATGCCCTACCTTATGTCTATTTGGTATTATCTGATCTATGAGGGGCAGCATAAGCATGTTTGGTATGGTTGTAATGGTAGTGAGAAATGCTGCTTACTGGTGTAGGTGGATTTTTTTTACCATTATAGAAATGCCACTTCTAGAAAGTGGGCATGTATCTATGCTTATGACTCTGGTGTTTTGCAGCTTGATTTCAATCCATGTCGGGAGTAGAGTGACAGCTAGGCTTTGTGCATACCTTTCAGACAGCCTTATACAGGGAGGGTGGAGGTGTCACACAGGTGCATCTGCATATTGAATGGTCTTTCTGGGCTGAGTGAGGGAGAGGTGGGGCACACCTGCATTTGTAAAGGCTGCAGCCTGGCCTCACACAAAGGGCTCATTTGCCCCCCACTGATGTCTGGAGCCTGTGCTGGAGGAGAGGGGGACACTCCAAGAACCAGTTAGGACTGATTGGAACCCCTTCTCCCCCTTTTTTGGAGGCTGTGCAAAATAAGTATAAAGTACAGGGTGTCTTACCCCACAATGAGAGAACACTAAAGAACTACTGAACTGGACACAGGATGCTGCTGGAAGGACTCATTGGGCCTGCTACTGTTGTGCTGACCTGTGACCTGCTAGGCCACTGAGACGGACTGCCACTGCCTGTTAATCCTTGTACTGGCCTGTTTGTTCGGCCCTGCAGCCCTGTGCCCCCATTTGTTGTCTCCAGGGGCTGGGTGGTGAACCCCCAGGTCTCCTCTGCATACATGGGAATTTTATTTGCATCCTTCTTAGATGTACGCCAGTGGAGTGCCCCTTATTCCATGTTGAACGTGTGAAGAGCCCTCCATCGACCCCAGCACGTGAAGACTGCTTGGGGAACACTGTGCTGGCTGATCCGGTGCTGCATTCGGCCTTTCTACAAATGCCTGGAAAGCGTGGCGTATTGCTCTTCCGAGCACCAGGTGGGCGCTACTGTCCCCAAGCCATTCTCCCGTGAGCAGAAAAGGAGTGTGGCGATGACCACTACCTCTCACTAGCACGCAGATGAGGCACAAACTCCATAGTGCCCTGGGGGCACCAACCAGCACCTACTAGGGTGCGATCACTGCTGCGACCCGGGCCAAGTCTGCAGAGCCACGGGCAGTCCAAGGGAGAGAAAGCAATCGCACCACGTGCATGTGGGTGGCTGCCGGACTGTCTCCACTTCAGAAGTGTGGAGAAACCGGCTCCTTACTGCCCCCATGAAAAGAGCGTGGGGGCTGAGGCCAGCGTCCTTCAGGAATAGCAAGTGTGGGTCCTACCCAAAGCGGGACCCGCTTTCTGTTTGGGAGCAGATATAGCAGGCCAGGACCCTCGATGGAGGTCCCCAGCCCTGCCAACTGTAACCTGCACTGCCACAGGAATTGGAGCGCAGGAGCTCTGAGATTGGGACACGGACGTCCCCAGTTTCGTCCCCATCATTCCTTGTTGTGGCGTCTAGTGGGGGGTGAGAGATCGTACTCGCTGGTTCTGGTGAGAAAAGCATACTGTGATAGTCACATGCCTTTTTAGTGTCTTTTATGATACTGTCTTGTCCTATGATGATGTACCTATTACACCATGTACATTCTTGGTAAGGTGTCATGTTATGCTCATTTATGATAATGCTTTGGCAGTTATGATCATATGTTTTATCATATTATGTGCATTCCAATTACAATGTTTACCTGACTACTGCTTGTGTTGCAGAATAGCCAGTAACCTCTGTGTTTTATATGACTACTGCTTGCATTTGCAGAGTAATAGTAATGAGTAATGTTCTGACAACTGCGTGTGTAGCAGGGTATTACTGACATGTTGTGTTTGGCCTACTGATGTTTTGTGCAATACAGTTTATTTTTATATAACTTGGTGTTGTGTTTCCTTTGTGATGTATGTAGTGTGTCATGTGTGTTGTGTGTGTTGTGCAATCACTTTACACATGGCCTCCAGGTTAGGTCTGACTGCCCGTGCCAAGCTACCAAGGGGATGAGCAGGGGTTATCCTAGGTGGGTAACCCCCTGGGCCCCTGACAACCGGAAACGCCATTTCGAACAGTTTCCTATTGTGATATATTTCCATGGTATTGAAGTTGTGGACAAATCATTGATAAAGGATGCAAATACTAAATGAGAAATGAGCAGCTCATTAGAATGTGCTGATAAGTTCAATTTTCGATGAAGGAATGAACATGACATCTAACAAACAGTCAAACCAACACAGTGGAGAAATATCACATATTTGACTATTCCAAGGCCTACTTGTGTACAATACAGACAAACACACAACTTTGTTATATATGTAGTAGTAGACATCATGTGAGTAGTGTAGAGTCAATGGGTTACATGCCACTTTCAATCAACTGAAGCAGCTTAATGCCTTACAAATACTTGATATACACACTTGGTAAGGTGTCATTCATCCCATCAATAGTTTCATTTGGGGATACCAAAACAGCATCAAGCTAGGCAGGCAGACACACTTCTGAGTTAAGCCCAATATGTAGATTGCTCAGTCTATGATGAGTGAACATCAGTTGTGACATGGCAAACAAGTGGATATAGGCAAGCGCACAATGGCCTCTTGTTTTGAGTTACAATAACAGGGACTCATGGTAGCTGTGGTCATGTCACTTTCTAACTCCCAACACTAGAAAAATGGCAACCGCCATGATGAGCGAACATCAGTTGTGACATGGCAAACATGTGAAAATGGGCAAGAGCACAATGGCCTCTTGTTTTGAGTTACAATAACAGGGACTCGTGGTAGCTGTAGTCATGTCACTTTCTAACTCCCAACAGAGACAAATGG
Organism: Pleurodeles waltl; assembly: GCF_031143425.1. Taxonomy (NCBI): domain Eukaryota; kingdom Metazoa; phylum Chordata; class Amphibia; order Caudata; family Salamandridae; genus Pleurodeles; species Pleurodeles waltl. Next base: position 361,227,665 of record NC_090445.1, read on the forward strand.
TAAACTCCATGATGAGTGAACATCAGTTGTGACATGGCAAACACGTAAATATAGGCAAGAGCACAATGGCATCTTATTTTGAGTTACAGAAACAGGCCCTCATGGTAGTTGTAGTCATGTCACACTTTCTGCTTTCCAACACTTGACAAATGGTTAGTCTTACATACCAGTTGCCACACTGCAGTCATACACTTACATATTGACACATACCATTGATAGTAAAACACTTACAGACCCTATTCCAACATATAATATGTAATGATGATTGATACATGTGATGTTATGTACGACAATACACTCTGGCAATCTAACTCCTCTGATACTTTGGGTATTGCATTTTAGGAAAGTAGATGGACAACACAATGGCAAAAGCTGAGATGTGAGCATACAAGCCATTGAAGATTTGTGACAGCTATTGTGGTGTAACTTACCAGACTCCAATCCCCCAGCTATTCCTGTCAAGCCCTCAGGTTGCAGGATGGCCAAGACCTTCTCCTCCCAAGAAACAAGTTGTAATGGGGCACTGGGAGGACCACCACCAGTCCTCTGGGACTCAAAGTGTTGCCTGGAGGCCAGGGAACACACCTTACCCATCAGGTTGTTTCACCTCTTCCTAATAACCTCCTTATGTGCAAGGTGGTGCACTGTTTGCGTGGTCGGCATTTCAGCCTGCATACATTAAAATACGGCGGGTGGGAGATCATCGGCGTAGCAGTCTTCTTGGGACCGCCACTGCGGCGGACTGACGGTCCAACCAACAATCTTGTAATCGCCCCTAAGTCATATTTGGGTAGATGATGTAAAATGTTCTGCCTTTTTATAAGATCAATAAAAATATTTTATTCCAGGAAAGTAATTTTATTTACATTAATACCCTTTTTAAATATTTTTTCAAAAAAACTAAATATGACATTATCTGAAATGAAATAAAAAAAGAATAGTCCAATGAAAAATTGTTAGAAAGGAAAGGTAACTTGAGGGAAACGCAAAAGAGAGGATATAAGTTAACAAAAAGTTATATAGAGAGGAAAGAATAAGGAGAATTATAATGAATAAAAATGCATAGTAAACATAAAACATTATTAACATTTTCATTCAACATATTTTGACATGTTAGTCATTTTTTAAACTATAACTATTTATTTTACAATTTCCATGATGCATCTGTTTCAGAAAATTATTTCCAGTGGTTATTGGTAGATGTTCCATTAATTCGTCATGAAAATTTTCCATATTGGGATTGAAAAATAACCAATCTAATATTTCATTTTTAACGTCCATAAATTGGACGTTTTCATAATTTTCAATTTGCGTTGTTAGTGTTGTTATTCCGTCTGTACTTTTTTCAGTCGCACATATGTGAATTGTCAATGTTTCTTCTGGTGGTTTAATTTGCTGTGAAAAAATAGAAAACTAGAATTTTTATTTTTTTCTTGTGTATAAATACTAAGTTGTGTGATGGGTAACTTGTTTAATGCTAGTAGTAGGTTTGGGTACTTTCACATTTTTTACACTATTGTATTAATATTAAAATTATATTTTTTGTACAGTGTAATGCTGTGACAGTACCTTGAAGTTTTATATTTTAAGTTTCCTCAAGGGACTGTCTATTGTTAGATTTAATTATAGATTAAGCCATATGAACTAAATAGAGTAAGCTGGTGTTCAACTTTCTATACTGTCTGCTATGTCTGCGATCAACATGGAATTTTTATTTTGGAGAATTGGAAGATGAGTGGTTTGAGGCTATATTGACTCCTCTAAAAGTGGTACTATGAACTTGTCTTTGTTTAGTTTAGTTAAAGATATTACATAGAACCTACTCAATGTTCTTGCCTGGGGCAAACTGTTTGTTTTGGTTTGATGGATTGTGGGCTTGAGGAAATTTTTTTTTTTCATTCTGGGTCTCCTTTGCAAATTAGTGGTTTTGCTTAGGAATGTTTGAATATTGGCCAAAGTGATCGGCTTAGATATTTCACTAGTGGGTACATGTATAGCTATGAAATATTATAGGTGAAGAGGAGTTGTGGGGTGGTTGGTGCAGCTCTTTGTGCATGTAAGTGGACATTAATTTTGAAACTTTTAAATATGTAATTTCTTGTCCTTGTAATTAACTTGGGGGGACATTTAGCTAGCTGCCTGCCTATTTCATGCAATAACTGATAATTTAGTTATTTTTTCTGTTTACTATGTTCGGTTGGTGTTGGAGTCTGGCTCTCTATGTAGTGCAAAGCTAGGCACACTGTCCACGGGGACCAGGCAGCCGCACATTGGTTTATAGTGGTAAAAACTAGACCACCTAATTCTCTAATTTAGCTTGGTCGAGAAGTTAGACTAATCTTGGAGAAGTGCAAAGCATGTGTTGTACTCACAGTATCAATAAATCGAGGCACACCCTCAAAAGAATAATTTGAGACCAATTTACAAAAATACTTCAAGTTTTTATAAACTTTGTAATTTAAGACCAAGATCATCACAATTGGGTAAGTATTTTTTAAGTTAAGAATTTTTAAAATGTTAATAAAGTTAGTCTTTTTGTGCGTTATTATGCACTATAGGAATCAATGGAGAAAATAGTTTGAAAATTCACAGTAAATCAGGCAATGTGTTTATCAATCTCTCCTTTTGCAGGTAGGTGGAGGTCTGTTGTTGTCTGAGGTTGTTGGGTATCCTGGACCAGCTGGAGAAGTTCAGATGACTCCTGGTTCTGGTGGGAGCAGCTGCAGAAAGTCCATGGAGCTGGGAGATCTTGGAAAAACACTGCACAGGTGGACTTAAATGTAAGTCCAGTGGGTCCCTTTGAGGTGTCGAGGTTGCTAGGGGTGTGGGACCCTTAGGGCACAGCAGGATCTTTGGTGCAGGGCACAGGACGGCTGGGTGCATAGTGAATCGATAAGCCAGGAGCTATGGTCAAAGGTGCCCTTGGAAACAAGAGGTTAGTTAAGTTGAGGGTCACTTGCAGGCCAGAAGAGGCACTCTGGTGGGAAGTCCAGGTGGTTTCTGAAGCCCCTTGACTGGGGCTTCCTCCTGGTTCTTTTTCAGTACGAATGGACTGTCTTTCTGGGTGTCCGACGTGAGGTGACCAGCACCTGGGGCTATTGCACAGCCTCTCCACTGCCACCAACCTTGGCACACTGGTAGTTGTCATTATGGTTCAGCAGGTAAAGTTTGGTTCTTCTGCAACATCCGGTTCCTTAGTCAGCAGCCAGTCAGTGAAGTGGTCTTCATTGGCTCTTTGGTTCTTTGGGGTTGCTGAGTGATGCCTTGACTCTGGAGGGAGATCTTTGGTGATTTTCTAAGATTGAAGGTCCTCTGGGGGTTTGTAGTGTCTGTCTGATGTCCAAGCAAACCCTCAGCGGTGATTGTTGAGTCCTGGGTGCAGCAGGCAGGGTTTGGTGCCTTTTCTTGGTGCAACAGGAATTCAGTTCTCGAGCCTTGGGTCTTATCTGTTGCTGGTCTTTCTTTCCTGTTAGAATCTGATTTCTTGGTCTAGGGATGCCCACTAAATACTGTATTTAGTTGGCCTTTTGGGGGGGATCCTAGTAGTGACCACTGGGTCATCTACTTTAGGGTGGCTCCACACACTAAGTGACCACTTACGATGGGCAGAGGTCACTTCCTTACACCTGGTTGCCTATTTTCCTTCCATGTGCAATGGAGGAAAATTAAATGAAGGAGTCACCTCACATACAACACGTTAGGGGTGGTTCAAGCTAGGACTGGCCAATCCTCATGTCCTTTGTCTGGTTTCCTGCCGTTGCTCCTGTGGGGGTTTACAATGGGGGCGGGCATCTGCTGTTCGAAGCAGGCCTGGGTGTTGAGTTTCAAGGATGGTAAGCCCTTTGAAGCTTGCTAGCAGGGCATTGCACATTCCTGAGGGAGGGGTTGTTAGCACCACCACCCAGGAAGAGCTTTGTTCTGAATCCCAGAAAGCAGGATCTCTCACCTCAGGGATTCAGACTCTTGTCTGGTGGTGGCAGGCTGGTTGTGACCAGCAACCATGCCAGGGTAGTTAGCTTTTGCAGGGGGCACCTCTAAGGTGAATCCTGGATGCATTTTGCAATAAATCCAATTCTGGTACCAGGTTAGATTTATCATTCTCAGTTGTTTGATGCCAAACAACCCAGGGTTCAGAGTGGCTAAACTGATATTGACCAGTGTCCAGCACATGCGCTTAAAAATAGCTGCTCTGTTCACTCACCATATCCCAGGTTTGACAAGGACGTAGTGGTGGTATACTGCTCATGCACCTATGCCCACACATACCATATAGTGCACCCTGCCTTAGGGCTGGAAGGCCTGTCAGAGGGGTGACTTACCTAAAGGACATGAAGTGTATGGGGTACAGGGCACACAGGCTGCATGCCATGTTGAATTTGTCTTTTGGGTTTGCAACAGGACACTCAGCCTGCAACGGCAGCGCTGGGTGCACCTAAATGAATGGCCCTCGAGGGTGGCACAATCAGTGCTACTGCCCTCAGGGGCCTACCTTTAGTACCCCATGCCCTGGGTACCTAAGTACCACTTACTAGGGACTTATAGTGGCAGCTAAGGGTGTTTCCAATTGTGCCAATGCATCACAATAGTTTTTGGGAAAGAGATCTGACCCAGGGAACCTGGTTAGAAGTGGCCCAGGGCACTAACAACTTTGAGGCTACATCATTTACCAGGCAAAAAGTGGGGGCTAACTGTGTCAAAAGAGACCTTTTCTCACACTACACCCCTCGCCAATGAAAGCGGATGAAACTACCATTTCCCTAGTGAGTCTTCATCATCTAACTGGAAGAACCTTGAAAGGCCGTTTGCTTTGGCATGGGCAGGCCCGTGTTCCACTTGAAGGTCCATTCCATGTAGGGAAATAGACCACCTAAGCAGTTTGGGGTTTTCACTTTTCATCTGTTGTAGCCAACTGAGAGGCCTGTGGTCAATCTGAACTATGAAGTAAGAGCCAAACAGGTATGGCCTCAACTTCTTCAGGGCCCAAACCATTGCAAAGGCTTCCCTCTCTATGGACCTTCATTTTTGTTCCCTAGAAAGTAGTCTTTTGCATATAAAAGCAACAGGCAGGTCATGTCCATCATTCTTTTTTGGGGAAAGGCCCACTCCTATCCCCATTTCAGAATCATCTGTTTGGACTATGGATTGCCTGGAGTAGCCTAGTGCTTGTAGGACTAGAGCAGAGCACATAGAACTCTTCAGATTGTCAAAGGCCCTTTGACAACTCACTGTCCAGCTAATGTTTTGGGGCATTTTCTTGGACTTTAGTTCTGTGAGGGGGGCAACTATGGTGCCATAGTCCTTCACAAACCTCCTATAGTATCCAGTCAAACCAAGGAATGCCCTAACCTATATCTGGGTTGTGGGTGCTTCCCGAGGCAGAATGGTTTGGATCTTGGGTTGGGTGGGGTTGAACTTGGCCAACACCAACCAGGTGGCCGAAGTAGACAACCTTACCCTGACCTATCCGGCACTTACTTGCCTTGATAGTGAGGCTTGTCTTCTGCAGAGCCTCAGGGAACTTTCTTAGGTGGCTCAGGTGATCCGACCAGGTAGAACTATAGACAGCAATGCCATCAAGGTAAGCTGCACTAAAACATTCCATTCCAGCAAGGACTTGGTTCACCAACCTCTGGAAGTTGACAGTTGCATTCGTTAGTCCAAAGGGCATAACAGTAAACTGATAATGCCCTCTAGGAGTAGAAAATGCAGACCTCTCTTTTGCTCCTGAAGTCAGGCCAATCTGCTACTACCCAGATGTTAAATCAAAAGTACTCAGGTATCTCAAGATAATCAAAATTGGGCAAGTATTTTTTAAGTTATGAACTTTTAAAATGTTTATGAAGTTAGTCTTTTTGTGTGTAATTATGCACCATAGGAGTCAATGGAGAAATACTTTGAAAATTCACAGTAAATCAGGCAATGCGTTTATCAATGTCTCCTTTTGAGGTAGGTGGAGGTTGTTGTTGGGTACCCTGGACCAGCTGGAGAAGATCGGGTGACTCCTGGTTCCGGCAGCTGCAGCTGCAGAAAGTCAATGGAACTGGTGTCAGGTCACTGCGGAGGACCACTTGGAAAAGGAGTGCACATGTGGACTTAAAGATAAGTCCAGTGGGTCCCCTTGGGGTGTCGAGGTCACAATGGGTGTGGGACCCTTAGGGCACAGCAGGATCTTTGGTGCAGGGCACAGGGTGGCTGGGTGCAGAGCGAATTGGTAAGCCAGGAGCTGTGCGTAAAGGTGCCAATGGAAGCAGGATGTAGGTTACTTTGAGGGTCACTTGCAGGCCAGCAGGGGCACTCTGGTGGTAGGTCCAGGTATTTCCTGAAGTCCCTCCACTGGGGCTTCCTCCAGGTCCTTTTTCAGCCCGGAATGGACTGTCCTTCTGGTTGTCTGACGTGAGGTGAGCAGTACCTGAGGCTACTGCAAGGTCTAACTCCTGGAGGTTGCAGTGTCACCAAACTTAGCACACTGGTAGGTTTTGTCCTCACAGTCCAACAGGTGAAGATTGGTCTGAGGACAGCTGGTTTCTTGGTCAGCAGCCAGTCAGTGAAGTGGCCTTCACTGGGTCTTTAGTTCCTTAGGGTTGCAGAGTTATGCCTTCACTCTGGAGGGAGATCTTTGGCAATTTTCGAAGATTGGAGAACCTCTCGGGGTTTGGCAAGTCCGTTCAATGTCTAAGCAACCCCTCAGCGGTAACTGCCAAGTCTTAGGCACAGCAGGCAGGGTTTGATGCCATATTCTGGTGCAGCAGGACTTCACTTCTTGAGCATTGGGTCTTTTTTGTTGCTAGTCTTCTTTTGTCCTTAAAATCAGATTTCTTGGTCTAGGGATGCCCACTAAATACTGTATTTAGTGGGCCTTTTAGGGGGTAACCTAGTAGTTACCAATGGGTCATCTACCTTAGCGTGGCTCCACCCACTAAGTGACTTCTTCTGGTGGGCAGAGGTCAATTCCCTACACCTGATTGGCAATTTTCCTTTCATGAAAGATGGAGGGATCACCTCGCATGCAACTCCTTAGGCGTGGGACAAGTCAGGTCTAGCCACTCCTCCTGTCATTTGTCTAGTTTCCCACAGTTTCTCCAGCGAAAAGGGGGTGGACATCTGCTGCTAGCAGCAGGTCTGGGGGTCTAGTTTCAGGGTGGTAGGCCCTTTGAAGCTCGTTAGCAGGCCAGTGCACATTCCTGAGGGAGGGGGTGTTAGCACCTCCACCCAGTAAGGGCTTTGTTCTGAATCCCAGAGAGGAGGACCTCTCACCCCAGGGATTAAGACTCTTGTCTGGTGGGGGCAGGCTGATTGTGACAGCCTGCATCCATGTCAGGGTAGTTAGCTTTTGCAGGGGAAACCTCTGATGTGACCCCTGTGCTTTTTGAAATAATTCCAATACTGGTACCAGGTTGGATTAATCATTCTGAATTGTTTGGTGCCAAACAACTCAAGGTTCAGAGTGCCCATCATGTAGCTGTGAAACTAGTATTGACTAGTGTCCAGCACAATCACTTAAAATGGCTGCTCTGTTCACTCACTATGTCCCAGGTTTGGCAAGGACACTGTGGGGGTATACTGCTCATGCACCTATGCCCACACATACCATACAGCGCACCCTGCCTTCAGACTGGAAGTCCTGCCAGAGGGGTGACTTACCTATAGGGCATGTAAAGGATGTGTGCCATGTCGAATTTGTCTTTTGGGTTTGCAACAGGACACTTGGGCCCTCATTAAAACCCTGGCGGTAAATCCCACTTACCGCCATGCCGACGGCCGTCAAAATACAGTACCCGCGGCAGTAATCTGCCACGGGTATTATGATCCACACAGAGAATACCACCACAATACAGACACCCACACAAGTCCGCCAGACCAAAGGTCAGTGATAAACTGGCGATAGTAATACCCACGCTGTCACGCCAACATGAATACGCCCACGGTATCACAACCCACAAATCAACGCAGCAGTCTTTGAACCACAGAAACCATTGGTGGTACACACCGCCGTGCTCAAAATGCACACACACCTACAAAACACCACCACATTGGACAATTCAAAATACACACACATGACACACATACACACACCACACCGACACACTCACACCACTATAAAACACCCACCCACACTACCCACAACCCCTTACAACCAAAAAAAAGAGACCAAGCACAGAGAGACAAGCAAAGAGCACACACTCAATAAGAGGCACAGAACACCATCACCCCATACATCACATCACACATATCACTCACACCACATCCATGGCACCTCAAAGACACCCCATGTTTTCTGAGGAGTCATGGTGGAGGAAATCATCTGGGTAGAGCCCCAGCTATTCTGATCACAGGTGCAGCAGACGTCCATTGCAAGGAAGATGGAGGTATGGTGGAGAATTGTTGACAGGGTCAACGCCATGGGACAGCATCCAAGAACCAGGGTTGACATCAGGAAGAGGTGGAATGACCTACGGAGGAAGGTGCGTTCCGTGGTTTCAAGACACCGGATTGCTGTACAGAGGACTGGAGGTGGACCCCCACCTCCTCCACCACAACTAACAACATGGGAGGGTCAAGTCTTGGCGATCATGCATCCCGAGGGCTTCAAAGGAGTAGCAGGAGAACTGGACTCTGGTAAGTCAAATCTTTACTACTTCCCCCCCCCTACCTGAATGCCATCACATACCCCCACCAGTACCCTCACTCCCATCACTCCATCACCTTACTTATACCCCACCATCACAACCCACACACCCCAATACCAAGCCCTGCATGCAACAACAATGCATGGACACCCATCACCACAGCATGCCCAGTAGCGAGACTCACCCAGCCCACACAATCAGCAATCACACAAGGCCAAGGCGACAGGTAAAGCACAATTATACAAGGGAAACACACACACCAACATCCAGTCCCCCCACAGAAGAGGCTCACAGTGATGACAGCAGCTCTGCACGCCTGGATCACGATGACCAACCTGGCACATCAGGGACCCTCTGGACAGTCGGTTCCCCTGCCACAGTCCCAAACCATCACAGAGTATCCCCCCCAGGAAAGACCAGCACAGCACCCACCCAGCAGGCCCACCCAGCAGGCCCATGCCGCTGTCCCCAGGAAACGTCAATCAGCAGTGTGTCCACCACAACAGGGACCCCAGGCAACCCCACAAACCCAAGACAATCAGAGACCTGGAGTCAGTGGCGGTGGGCACACGGTTCAGGGGACAGAGGCACAGGACAACAGGGAAGCTGGGAGGACTGCTGTGCAACAGGGGGAGGACAGGCCCACGGAACCCACTCTCCACAAGGCACTTGCAGGGATCCTGGGAGCATACCACCATTTCCAGGAGACCTTGGGCCAGATACTGGCCAAGTTGCAGGAGACCCAGCAGGTGCAGGAGGGACAGTACCTGGGGATCAGGGAGGACCTCACAAAAATCTACACCATGCTGGTCACCATAGCAGGGGTGCTGGCTGACATGGGCAAGACCATGAGGGAGGCAGTGGCTCAACAAAGGGCCCCTGACATTAGCCAAACCGAGGAACAGCTTTCCACCTCTGCAGGTGCTAGTGTTCAGGAGGCCTCGCCACAGGACCAACAGGCCACCAGCACTGCACCCCCTGCAAAAGGAGAACCACCCCACAAACGGTCCCTGCGATCCAGGCAGAAGTCAGAGAACCATTGCCAAGACCCCCGCCAGGAAATAGGACTCACCTGATTGTCACCCTTCTGTCCCACTCTGTCACCCTGTCCACCTTGAACTGCCATTACTCCCCTTCCTTTTCCCAATGGACAATGCACCTGTGATACCAAGAGACTGGACTTTACCATGGACCTTCCTCCACCATCACCCCAGCCCCTTCCACGTACCCCCATACTATTTACCACAAAAAATAAACACCATTGAAATATAAACCATACTGGAGTCAGTGTAATGATTGGAAAGATGTATTCTTACTACATTCCCAAAGCATTGCATCGTCTATGTTCATTGAATTATACCAGTGTATGGCAGTTGGTGGGCAGCAGTACATATAACAGAAGCCAGAATGAGGTAACAGATCTGAAAAAAGGACACCCAAAGGGAACAGTCAGTGGCCATAGACAGAGGGTAGGAGGCTGCCATGCACAATGTCCTAAAGTATACTGAAATGTGAAGAGGGGTTACAGTCTCTTACCTGTGTGTCACACTGTCCACAGGCTCCACGGCTGCCACAAGACCATCACCAGTCGCATCCTCCAGCAGAAAAGGCACCTGGCGTCTCGAGGCCAGGTTGTGCAACATACAGCATGCCACGATGATCTGGCACACCTTCTTGCGTGAGTAGTATAGGATCCACCTGTCAGATGGAGGCACCGGAATCTGGCCTTCAGGAGGCCGAAGGCCCTCTCAATAGTCCTCCTTGTTCACCCATGTGCCTCATTGTAACATTCCTCTGCCCTTGTCCTGGGATTCCTCACTGGGGTTAGTAGCCATGACAGGTTGGGGTAACCAGAGTCACATGTAAATATTGAGGGACAATTGTTAGACACACACTAACCCTTAGGGGCAACCCCGTACCCAGACACCTACTTATACTGTGTGGGGACCTTGGGCTCACCTATTAGCCACACATGGTGCCTCTGGAGTTGGCCCATCACATAAGGGATGCTGCTATTCCTCAAGATATAGGTGTCATGCACAGAGCCAGGATATTTGGCATTCAGATGGGAGATGTACTGGTCCACCAAACACACCATTTGCACCTTCATTGAATGATAGTTGTTCTATTCGTGTAGACCTGTTCATTTCTGCGGGGTGGGGGGACAAATGCCACATGTGTACCATCAATGGCACCAATGATGTTGGGGATATGTCCCAGGGCATAGAAGTCAGCTTTCACTGTGGCCAAATCCTCCACCTGGGGGAAGGCAATGTAGCTGTGCATGTGTTTCAGCAGGGCAGACAACACTCTGGTCAAAACGTTGCAGAACATTGGCTGAGATATCCCTGATGCCATGGCCACTGTTGTTTGAAAGGATCCCCTTGCCAGGAAAAGGAGCACTGACAGGACCTGCCCAAGAGTGGGGATTCCTGTGGGCTGGCGGATAGCTGACATCAGGTCTGGCTCCAATTGGGCACACAGTTCTTGGACTGTGGCACAATCAAGTCTGTATGTGATGATAATTTGTCTGTACTCCATTGTCGATAGGTCCACCAGGGGTCTGTACACCGGAGGATGCCGCCATCTCATATGCTGCCTCAGCGGTTGTAGCCTATGGAGGAGAACGGTGAGCAGAAGGTCATTTACCACACAGATAGCACAACTGTGTTTGAATTAATGTCACAGAAGCAGTGTGTGAATTCTAGAGTCAGTATATGTGCCAATATGTGCTGTGATGCATTTAGGTAGCATGCAATGTGCTCCTCTGAAATGGCAGCTGCCTGACCTGTGAGGAGGGACAAGGGGAAATGAGGTACCTGCGCTGGCGTAGTGCTGGGTCGCGGTAGGCAGGCGATTACCGCCGCGCAACTCCGCATTGGTTATCATTGGACTCTATGGTTCCCTGGAGCCAATGGCGATATAAGCCGGCGGTGACGGTACCAACCGCCATTTTCTACCTATTCACGCACTTGCTACCTGACCATCAACAGGAGAGGACCTACACTGCAAGTGCTGCTGTGACCTGAGTCTGGAAGTGACAATGGCTAGAGTGTCTGGGAAAAGGGCCCTTGCCTTCAATGCGGAGGGGTTGGAGAAGCTGGTGGATGCCATCCTCCCCTAGTATAGGACACTCTACGGTCCTCCAGACAAACAGTGAGTACCATGTGAGCATGATGCATGGGCAATGCCTGTTTGGAGTGGTGTGGATGTAAGCCACATGCTGTGGGGTGCTAAGGAATCCTGGCCTGAATGCTGCATGAGAGGTGGTAACTGTATGTGTGTCAGGACATGGGTGGGAATTGGTGTGCAATGAGTATGACAGTCCAGATTGGTGAGTAATTACATTTTTTGCTGTCTTTTCCCTCTAGGTCAGTGCTCACCAGAAAAAGGGTATTTGCTGTGCCATCGCCAAGGAGGTGCGGACCCTGGGGGTCTATCACAGGTGGAGCACCCACTGCCGCAAGAGATGGGAGGACCTGCGCCGCTGGACCAAGAAGACGGCGGAGGCCAAGCTGGGGCTGGCTTCCCAACGTGGAAGGGGTGCCCATCGCACCATGACCCCCCTGATGGTATACATCCTGGCGGTGGCCTATCTGGAGTTGGATGGGCGCTTGAGGGCATCACAGCAGCCACAAGGGGGTGAGTACAGTTTCAGAAAGCTGACTTTGTGCGCTTTAGGAACTAGCTGGGTGGGGTATGTGGGCTGTGGGTGCCCCTAGGCGAGGGCAATCATTGCAGGGTAGGTCCCTTGTTTGCAGGCTCTGAAGCACCCCTACCCCAATGTTACTAGTGGCCAACTACTACTGGGCAGGGTCCTGTGGGTGTCATGTGTGCAGATGCTGGCGTTAGGCATTGTACCCCATGGGCTGGTAAATACCTTAGTGAGTGTTTGGGCATGGCCTAATCCATTGGGCAGCTCAGTGTGTGTTGTGTATGCCAACAGTAGTGGTGTTGCTGGCATTGACCATGTGTATCCTCTGTCTATCCCCCCCTTCTTGCTATGTCACCCTGTCCTTGTGTGCATTAGCATCATCTGGTGGAGGAGCAGAGGCACCGGCGACGGAGGGAGCTGCATCCCACACGGCCCATGAGGGCGAATCCACTGAGGATGAAGGCACCAGTGGGACGGAGGGCGAGGGGAGCTCCACGGCGGAGACAGGAGGGAATACCAGTGACAGCAACTCCTCCTCTGCTGGAAGCTTCCTGGTGGTGGCGGACACCTCTGTGCCCACCTCAACAATAGGTACAGCCACCACCCCCATACCAGCACCGCCCTTCCAGCAGCCCTTCAGCGTGTTTCCGTGCCCTCTCACCCAGGAGGGAGGTCATCTCCTTCACCCCAGGCACCTCAGGCCCTGCCCCAGTCATCCCTGCTGCCCTCAGTGAGGAGGCTATTGACCTCCTGAGATCCCTCACTGTTGGGCAGTCAACCATGCTGAATGCCATCCAGGGTGTCGAGAGGCAATTGCAACAAATAAATGCATACCTGGAGGGGATTCATTCTGGTGTGGCGGCACAACAGAGCGCATTTCAGGCTCTGGCCTCAGCACTGATGGCAGCCATTGTCCATGTGTCTAGCCTCCCCCGCCAACCTCCACTACCCAGACCCAATCTCCTCTACCTCACCCTATCCCAAGCACACCTTCAGACCAGCATGCACACACATCAACACACCACAGTGGCTCAGGAAAACATAAGCACCACACATTATCACACAGGCACTTACACAAGCACAATACCCATGCACACATACCAACATCCACTTCCACCACTGTGTCCCCCTGTTCCTCTTCATCCACCTCCCTCCCAGTATCATCTCCACTCACACCTCCATGCACAACATCATCAGGCATTGCCTCCATCACCAGCACACCCATCACAACGCACCCCTAAGGACCAATCACCACCCCCACAACCATGCACACATCACCTGTGTCCTCTCCCAGTGTGTCTGTGAGCCCTCCTCCCAAAGTGCACACACCCAGGCACACATCCACTCAACAGCCATCCACCTCACAACAGCCTCCAGCCCATGCACCTTCACCCAAACTCAGCAGACCTACACCTCCTACAACCACTACCTCTTCCTCCACTCCCACACCCCCTCCATCTTCCCGTCCCAGTGTCCTGGCTAACATTGACCTCTTCCCTACACCTCTCCCCATCCTTCCCCTAGGGCCAGGATGTCTAGATCCTAGGCCAGCACCTCAGCCACCAAATCGGCATCCACTGTGGTCCCTGCAAGTCCGAGAGGATCAAAGGGGGCACCTGTCAGGGCTGGCAGTGTGCCACCTACCAATGCTAAAGACCACCAGATTCCGTCACCTGCGAAGGTTAAGAAGGGGCCGACTGCAGCACGGACCAGACGCACCACCCACCCAGCAAGGCCTCATCCAAAACAAAAGAGGACAGTGCCAAGGTCCCAGCAGCGACTAGCAAGGTGGGGAAGGGACACAGAAGCAAGAGCAAGTCGCTTCAGGGCTCGGAGCCTCCTGGTGAGGGACTGGTGACCACCATTTGTCCTGACAGGCCAGCAACCTGTACGATGGTAAGCACCGCCGCAACGACCACCACCTGCACCGCCACCTGCCCCGCCACCTGCACCGCCATCTGCACCACCCCCTGCACCGCTGCTGCAACAAAGAGAGTCACCAGCATCATCCCCAGTGGGCAGCCGTCCGAGGCTGCTGGAGACAGCCTGGTGTCTCCCTCCACTAATACAGACACCTGCACCACGGGCAGCAATGGCAGCATCTCTGCCGCAGACACCGCCGCAGCCACCGCCACCTGCACCGCCATATGCACCGCCACATGCCCAGCCGGTGCCACTACATCGGACATCAGCAGCATCCCCAGTGGGCAGCCGTCTGAGGCTGGAGGAGACGTTCTGGAGCCTGCACACACCACTTGAGGCACCACCACCAGCACTGGCACTACCAGCAGTTTGCAGCCTAAGTCGCCGCAGAATGGAGTGTGGCTCTGCCTCCATAGAGTATCATGCTACCAGTTCCCTGCACATCTCGTGGCTCAGACACCCAGGTGAGGGTATGGAACTGCCACACCCCAGGTGCAGCATCACTGGGCACAATGCCCCCTTCAGAACTAGTGGAGAGATGCATCCACTCACCCAATCCTGGGCAGGATGAAGCAGACTGGGCACAAAGCCCCCTCCAGAACCAGTGGAGAAAGGCATCCACTCACTCTATCCTTGGCAGGATGAAGCACACTGGGCATAAGGCCCCCTCCAGAACCAGTGGTGAGATGTATCCACTCACCCTATCCATTGCAGGATGAAGCACACTGGGCACAAAGCCCCCTCCAGAACCAGTGGAGAAAGGCATCCACTCACACTATTCTTGGCAGGATGAAGCAGACTGGGCACATGGCCCCCTCAAGAACCAGTGGAGAGATGCATGCACTATCACTTTCCTTGGCAGGATGAAGTATACTAGGCACAAAGCCCCCTCCAGAATCAGTGGAGAAAGGCATCCACTCACCCTATCCTTGGCA
The DNA here is from genome assembly GCF_031143425.1 of Pleurodeles waltl. NCBI lineage: Eukaryota > Metazoa > Chordata > Amphibia > Caudata > Salamandridae > Pleurodeles > Pleurodeles waltl. Next base: position 361,242,805 of record NC_090445.1, read on the forward strand.
GAATGAAGCAGACTGGACACAAAGTCCCCTCCAGAACCAGTGGAACATGTCACCCAATTGAGAGGCTGTGGCTTTGCACTCCCCAGGACCAAGCAGTGGGCAAACCACCCACTAGTGAGACTGTGGCTTTGCACTCCCCAGGACTAAGCAGTGGGCAACCTACCCACTTGAGAGACTGTGGCTTTGCACTCCCCAGGATATCACTGTAGGCATGTTGCCCCCTCCGGGAGCAGTGGCGTAGTACTATCTTCTGGCAGAGGTGCCCCTGTAACCGGACATCTCCCGACGCCGGTTCCCAAGTGTGTACAGCGTCCGCAGTAACATACCCCTGGGGCACCCGAGAGGGACTCGGGGGTATGACGTCAGACGCAGAAGGCGTTGGGACGAAAATGGAAAGAAAAGACGGACCCGAACAGGAAGAAAGGAGAGAGACGGAAAGAAACGCTCAGAGGACGCGACCCGAAGAAGAGGAACCGCGAACGCCGAAGACCACCAGTGAGGAACCCGAAGAAGAGAATGAGATCCCAGAGAAAGCGGAAAAGCTCAGAGGACCTCCCGCCCCTGTCAAAGAGAAGCCGGGAGACCGCCAAACAGCCGGCCGCGTCCCCGGAGGGGCGTGGCCACCTCAGGTACGTCCGTACCGCAAATGGGGGTTTGGGTCAGGGTGGTTGTTAGGAATAAGGGGGGATAAGTGGAGAAGGGAGAGGTCCTGCAGGGAAGGGGAGATCCTATAAGGGAAAGCCCTAACGTGATAACCTTAACCTCACGGAAAAACCAACCGCCAGAGAAACTTCTCAAGAGGAAGGGAATTCCTGAGAACATACGCAGGAAGCACAAACCAAAGAAAAGTTATCCCCTCACCTCCCACACTGTTACCTATTCCCCCACCACCCTACTAACCCTATATATATTATATCTTATGCCCCACTTACCTGTTTTGTCCTTCTTCTTATTTTTTTTTGGAGAACCTGGGCCGCTGAAATAGGGGAAGATCGGACCATTTCCCAAAGTTGGACCAGACCATACCGGGACTACCACAAGAACCCTGAAAGAGAAAAAAGATTTTATTTTTTTGTGACTATAACCGGACTATCATTGTGAAAAAGAAATAAGAGATAAAAAGTCCGCCTTAAAGCAGAACTCAAATAAATCAGTTAACCCCTCATATCCTACACCTGTCACGTTATTCTAATATCTCTTTCAATTGGGATAAAGAACCCATTACAGTGGTGTCAGAAGTGGGATATTGGAACGGCGACAGGATAACCTAAGACCATGGAGGGTACGCCCACAATATCGGATATGATGCAGCAGTTAGCTGAGGGACAGAGGCATCTGCAAATTGTGTGGGAAGAGCAACAGAAGGAGGCTAAAGTGGAAAGGGAGGCCCTACAAAGCGCTCTTAAAAGTCAGGCCACTATCATGGCCAACAATCAATTGGTTCATGAGAATGCAATAAAAAATCTCACGGATCCCATTGCAGCCAGCCGGGTGCATCCGAACGTGCCAAGCTCGGTCCTACAGAGGTATCAGGAAGGCGAAGACCCGGATGCCTTTTTCACTAAGAGTGTTGCCCATGCCATGATAGGGTTCTTCTCCCGAACAGGTTTTGCCCGAGAAATTTTAACAGACCAAGGTAGCCCAGTTCATGTCCAACTTGATGGCACAGATATGTCAACTTCTGGGGATCAAACAGTTGCGGACTTCGGTTTATCATCCACAGACGGATGGCTTGGTGGAGAGATATAACTGCACTCTGAAAACTCTTTTAAAGAAATCTATTTCAGAGTCAGGTAAAGACTGGGATAGGAAACTCCCGTTAGTATTATACGCTATCAGGACCCATGAACAAGCTTCTACGGGCCATAGTCCGTTTGAATTATTGTTCGGACGACAGCCCAGGACCTTATTAGACATGGCAGCGGAGTTATGGGAGGAGGAGGATGGGGAAAAGTCCCTCTTGGAATATACCCGTGATTTAAAATCCTGCTTACAAACAGTGTGGGAAAACGTAAGGGAACATATGGAGAAGGCTCAAGATAAGCAGAAAAGATATTACGACAGGAATACCCAATTAAGGACCTTTACCGTAGGAGATAAGGTGTTAGTGCTTCTCCCCAGTTCCGACAACAAACTGTTAGCAAAGTGGAAGGGACTATATACCGTGATAGGGGTGGTAACACCCGTGACCTATAAGATACAGCTCACGGATAGTCCCAACAGGTCGCAGATCTTTCATGTCAATTTGCTAAAAAGATGGGAAGAACCACTGGGAGACCAGACTAGGGGATGTCTAGTTAACACGGTTAAGGAATTGGAGATAGGATGGTGTCCCACTGACCGTCCTAGCGGAAACGAGGTACCTCCAATACATACAGAGATCTCGATTCAACAGAGTAGACAATTAACCCAACTCCTCAATGATCATACCCATGTGTTCTCCTTGATACCGGGGAGAACCAAGTTGGTACATCATCAGATCATAACTCAACCTGGTAAGATAGTACGGTTACGGCCTTATCGTATCCCTGAAGCTAGAAAGGTTCTGGTAGAAAGTGAAATAGAAAAGTTGCTAGACCTGGGTATTATTGAGCCTTTCCAAAGTCCCTGGTGTTCATCGGTGGTATTAGTGCCAAAGCCAGATGGGTCTATACGTTTTTGTATTAACTTTAGACGAGTCAATTCTGTATCCCAGTTCGACACGTATCCCCTTCCAAGGGTAGACGAACTCTTAGAAAAATTGGGAAAAGCTAAGTGCATGTCTACCCTCGACTTGACCAAAGGATACTGGCAGATTCCTTTGGCACAAGAAGATAAAGAAAAAACGGCCTTCTCTACTCCCTCAGGACTATATCATTTTAATGTTCTCCCTTTCAGGTTACACGGGGCACCTGCCACCTTCCAGCGTCTCATCGACACCATCCTACAACCTCATACCAGATACGCTGCCGCATATCTGGATGATATCGTTATTTATAACGAGACTTGGGAGGACCATTTGACGCATTTAGACAAAATCTTTACAGCCTTACGAAGGGCTGGACTGACAGCCAACGCCTCCAAAAGCCGACTAGCATTTAATGAAATCTCTTACCTGGGCTATCACATAGGAAAATGTATACTTAGACCACAAATGAATAAAGTTGAAGCCATCCTATGCATAAATACACCCACAACGAAAAAGGAGATCCGTTAATTTTTAGGCCTAGTGGGGTACTATTGAAGATTTATACCGCATTATTCCACCTTGGCCGCTCCTCTGACCGACCTCCTGAGAAAAGGCCAGCCCAAAAATATTACGAATCTAAACCCGGCACAATCCCATAGTTACCATACCTTACAAAGATGTCTCACTACCCAACCGGTTTTAAAATGCCCAGAGTTTGATCTCCTCTTTCACCTTCAAACAGATGCCTCAGACGTGGGGCTGGGGCCGTGCTTTTTCAGAAGGATGAAAGCAACATAAGCCATCCAGTGGTCTTTATTAGTCGTAAACTTTTTCCCAGGGAACAGAAATATCCCATTATAGAACGTGAATGTCTCGCCATTAAGTGGGCGATTGAAAGCCTTCAATATTACCTCCTAGGGAGATCCTTTCTGTTATATACGGATCACGCTCCCCTTACCTGGCTCTTGAGATATAAAGATACCAACAATCGCATTCTGAGATGGTTTATGGAGCTTCAACCTTTCAACCTGCGGGAGACCGCCAAACAGCCGGCCGCGTCCCCGGAGTGGCGTGGCCACCTCAGGTACGTCCGTACCGCAAATGGGGGTTTGGGTCAGGGTGGTTGTTAGGAATAAGGGGGGAGAAGAGAGAGGTCCTGCAGGGAACGGGAGATCCTATAAGGGAAAGCAATAACGTGATACCCTTAACCTCACGGAAAAACCAACCGCCAGAGAAACTTCTCAAGAGGAAGCGAATTCCTGAGAACATACGCAGGGAGAAGCACAAACCAAAGAAAAGTTATCCCCTCACCTCCCACACTGTTACCTATTCCCCCACCACCCTACTAACCCTATATATATTATATCTTATGCCCCACTTACCTGTTTTGTCCTTCTTCTTATTTTTTGTTGGAGAACCTGGGCCGCTGAAATAGGGGAAGATCGGACCATTTCCCAAAGTTGGACCAGACCATACCGGGACTACCACAAGAACCCTGAAAGAGAAAAAAGATTTTATTTTTTTGTGACTATAACCGGACTATCATTGTGAAAAAGAAATAAGAGATAAAAAGTCCGCCTTAAAGCAGAACTCAAATAAATCAGTTAACCCCTCAAATCCTACGCCTGTCACGTTATTCCAATATCTCTTTCAATTGGGATAAAGAACCCATTACAGCCCCCTCTCCACTTCCCCCTGAGGTGCTTGTGTTTTTATGACCTGATGCCCCTGAAGTGTTCTCTCCATTTTGAGGCAGGAGTCAAGTGTGGGCTTCTCCCATGATTTGTTGGGCCACTGGTCCATGGACATTGTACATATTTGTATATACTATTTTTTTTTAAATATTCATTAGCTATATCTACATGTTCCAAAATATCACTGATTTTGTCCTTGCGTTCTTCCAGGGGGTAACGGGGTGTATCTGTAATGTTGTTGGTTATGTTAGTGTGTATGGTGTTGTGGGTGAGGGTGGGGGTTGGAGTGTTGCGTTTGTGTGTCGCTCTCTATTTCCTCCCTCCCTCCCCTGTGTGCTAGGTGCAGTACTCACCGTCATTGTTGCTACTGTCTTCTTTATAATTCCTGGTGTATTAGTAGATACACTAACAAGGGGAGGATCTGCAGCTCGGGCTCCATGGCATCCTGGTTCTTCATTGAGTGTCGAAAGGTGAGTGGTTCCCCTTCAGTGTATTGTTTCCGCCATGCTTTTGATGTCGTTGGTACCGCCCCAGAAAAGCTGGCGATTGGCCTCTCATAATACGGTGGGTGGTACATTATCTTCCACCTGTCTGTTGGTGGTGACCGCTGCGGTGTTTGTTGTTACCGCCCTGGTGGTTGGAGTGTTAAAGTGGCTGTCTATGCTGGTGGTTTCCTCCGTGGTTGTGATCCCATTTTTTTTACCGCCGGCCTGTTGGCGGTATGACCGCCGCTTTTACACCGACCGCCAGCATTGTAATGACGGCCTCAGTGTGCAATGACAGTACTAGGTGCACCTGAATAAATGGCCCAGTGCTGCTGCCCTTAGGTTCCTACCCTTAATACCCCATGCCCTGGGTACCTACGTACCATTTAATGGAGACTTACAGTGGCAGCTAAGGGTGTCTCCAATTATGCCAATGCATCACAACAGATCTGGCCCAGAAAACCTGGTTATCACATGCCCTGGGCACTAACAACTTTGAAGCTAGATAATTTACCAGGCAAAAAGTTGGGTGCTAACCATGTCAAAAGAGGCATTTTCTCACAGTTGGTGCAGCTCTCAGTGAAAAGTAAATGGATATTGATACTTTGAAATATGTAATTTCTTGTCTTTGCAATTTTCTAGGGGGTACTGTTAGCTAGCTGTGTGTTTATTTCATGCAGTAATAACTGATAGTTTAGTACTTTTCCAGTTTGATTTTACCTGAAGTATGCTGGGGTTAGTTGTGTTCAATGTTTTTTCTTCATTAAACTCATGGGCCGTCACATGGGTTATTTTAACATAATCTCCAATCTTTAGTTCAAATTGTATAGCTTCTCCCCACAATGTTATTTTCACAGTGTCTGTGGTGTTTTCATTTTTATTGATTTTAATTCAGTTTCTTGTCCCCCAATGAATATCTTATTAATCTTCCTGCAAAATACAAAATTGTGAATGTAAATTTTTGGTTATTTTTTATCATACATTTAGTTGTTAGTGTTTAAGAAAATAAATAATTATTAGATGTTCAGTTAAATTAGTGAAAGTGTGTGAAAATAGTGGGATAGATTAAAGGGGTGTTGTAGAGTAGTGTAGTGGTGCATATTGAAGATACTTGATGTGATTTGTAGTATAGTAGGGTATAGTAGTTTGTAGTGGGTTGTGTTATATGGTATTTTTAAGAGTTTGGTGTTGTTTGAATTAGGATGTTTTGGGGTGGATTGTTCGGTGTGAGTTGTTTTGGATACTCCTGTGGGTGTGTGTAGTGTAGTATATTGTTGGGGGTTGGAGTGCCCTCTATTAATTTTGCTGTGTGTGTTACAGATTTGAGTAAAATATGCACTTTTCTATTGTTGTCGAGAAATTTTGTGTTAGTGTGTTATCTAGATTGTAGTTATTGATATCGTTGATTGTTAGATTGTAGTGTTGTAGATTGTAGTGGAGAAGATTAGAGTGGGTTAGATCAGAATCGGGTGTATTGGAGTGGGGAATATTGTAATGTAGGATTAGTTTGGTTTGAAGTGCAGTGACTCCTGTAGTAAATTGTGGTGTTGTTGTTTCTGGAATTGTTGTGTATTGTTTTATTTTGTAGTGTTTTGGGATCTAGTGTTATAGATTACATTTGAGTGTGGTACTTTTGTTACCTCTGTTACTGTCCCACAAACCGTCATCAGTGTTTTTAGTTTTGCTCCTTTAATGTATTTAATTGGCGATGTTGGTAGAGCTGCTGGTTGTAACAAGAATTCTGCTTTTTTTATAATTGATTCTGTAATTCTTATTGGTATTACTATGGTACTTTTTGTCTGATTTGTAATTAATACAGTTCTATTTTTCACTAGGAAACTGCGAATTAGAATTCCAGTTTTTTTCCTTTGTTAAATTTTAATAGTTTTTATTTTAGCACATTGCTTTAATACGTCCAGTTGTACCTGCCAATGCAAGACTGTGAGAAAGTAGCCTCTTTCTAGCATGGTTACCCCCACTTTTGGCCGGTTTGTGAGTGTGTGTCAGTGTGTTTTTATTGTGTCACTGGGATTCTGCTAGCCAGGACCCCAGTGCTCATAGATAAAAACCTATATGTCAGTGTGTTTTGTCTGTCTTACTGGAATCCTGCTAGCCAGGACCCCAGTGCTCATAGTTTGTGGTGTCCTAATGTGTATGCCTGTGTAGTGCTTAACTGTGTCACTGAGGCTGTGCTGATCAGAACATCAGTGCTTATGCTCTCTCTGCTTTTAAATTTGTCACTGTAGGCCAGTGACTTCATTTACCAATTTCAATTGGCACACTGGACTCCCCTTATAAGTCCCTCGTATATGATACCTAGGTACCCAGGGCACTGGGGTTCGAGGAGATCCATATGAGCTGCAGCACTTCTTTTGCCACCCACAGGGAGATCAGACAAACCCTTACACAGGACTGCCATTGCAGCCTGCGTGAAATAGTGCACACACTATTTCACAGCCATTTTCACTGCACTTAAGTAACTTATAAGTCACCTGTATGTCTAACTTCCACTTGCTAAAGGTTGGGTGCAAAGTTACTAAGTGTGAGGGCACCCTTGTACTAGCAATGGTGCCCCACATAGTTCAGGGCCATTTCCCCAGACTTTGTGAGGCGTGCACTACATATAGGTCAAAACCTATATGTAGCTTCACAATGGTAACTCCGAATATGGTCATGTAACATGTCTAAGATCATGGAATTGTTCCCCATTCCAAATCTGGTATTGGGGAGACAATTTCATGCATCCTGGGGGATCCACCATGGACCCCCAGTACTGCCAAACCAGCTCTCTGAGGCTTGCACTGCAGCTACAGCTGCTGCCACCTCACAGACAGTGTTCTGCCCTCCTGGGGTCTGGGCAGCCCAGTCCCGGGAAGAAAGAACAAAGCATTTCCTCTGAGAGCAGGGTGTTACACCCTCTCCCTTTGGAAATAGGTGTTACAGGCTTGGCAGGGTAGCCACCCCCAGCCTCTGGAAATGCTTTGAAGGGCACAGATGGTAGACCGGTTCAGGGACCCCTTCTCCCCTGCTCACACCGGAAACTGGACAAAGGGAAGGGGAGTGACCACTAGTCTGTCCATCACCACCCCAGGGGTGGTGCCCAGAGCTCCTCCAGTGTGTCTCAGACTTCACCCATCTTGCTTTGCAAAGTGTGGGGGCACTCCGAAGGGCCCTGAGTGGCCAGTACCAGCAGGTGACGTCAGATAACCCTCCTGACAGGTCCATAACTGATAAGGTAGTCAATCCCTCTCTCAGGGCCATTTAGGGTCTCTCCTGTGGGTTCTCTTTAGATTCTGCTTTCAAGTTTCCTTCAGGATTACTCTGCAACAACTTCAGACTCTTATGACCTCTGATTAACTGCATCCTGCTCCAAGAAACGCTGTAACTGCAACAAAGTGTCTACAAGAGACACTTTTCTTCAGCAACCACAGCTCCAAGTCTGCAACTGCAGCAGTTTCTATGGTGTTCATGCTCTGGGGACTCCCAGTCTTCATTCTGTACCAGAAGAACCGAAGAAATCTCCAGTGGAGTGACTGAGTCACTCCCCTGCTCCATGCAGGCACCTTCCAAAGTGACGACCAGTACCCTGGGACTACTCTCACGGCGATGAGGGTGCTCCTAAGGAAACAGAGGGTGTACATCATCAATATAGACTGTCCTGAGGTCCTGCTGATGCAATTTGGAGGAGGTAAGACTTTGCCTTCCCTGAGAGCAATGGCACCCCTGTGTACTGCGTCTTCTTCGCCTCTTGAGTCCTCTGTGCACTCTTTGCAAAGTTCCTTTGTGCACAGCCTGGCCCAGGTCCCCAGCACTCCATCCTGCAAGGCACAACTTGCTGAGTTGTTCTCCAGCAGCGTGGGACCTTCTTTTGTTGTGCTGCACTAACCGCATTTTGCACCTCCTTTGAACCCAGGTCCTGCGGCTCCTGGGGGTGCTGACTGTCATCCTGAGGGCTCTCTAAAGTGCGGAGAGCTCCCTCTTTCTCCGCACACAGTGTTGAGGCCCCCAGGTCCCTCCTCGGTCCATCCAGTGCCATTTTGAGGCAAAACACACTTTTGTCATAGCCAAGGCTTGTTGGGGCCTTCCAACATGAAATCTCATCTGCAACAATCTTCACACCGTGGGACAACTTTTGCATCCTCAGGAGCCTGCTGGCATCTTCCTAGGATGCATTTCTGCAGTCTTCAACTAACCAGGGACTCTTCTTTTACACCCTCTTCTGGGTTGGCTGGGTCTCCTGTCCTTCCTGGAACTTATTTCGACTTCTGGACTTGGTCCCCTTTCTTTGCAGGTCTTCAGGTCCAATAATCCAGCAGTTGTTCTTTGCATACTTGGTTGGCTGCTGCAAAATCCTAAAAACGAGGTGTTGTGTGTCCTAAGGAAACTTGCAGTACTTCACTCCTGCTTTTGTGGGCTCTGGGGTGGGGTAATTCACTGACCTTTACTGTATTCTTACTCTCCCAGCGATTCTGCACACACTACACTTGTCTAGGGGGAAATTTGTGATTCACATTCCACTTTCATAGTGCATGGTTTGTGTTTCCCCTAGACCCATTTTCTCCCATTGCATTCTATACCATTTCCTATTGTTTGCATTGTTCTATGACTATTTACTTGTCTAATGTGGGTGTCTAGTGTATATATTGTGTATAATACTTACCTCCAGAAGGAGTATTGTCTCTAAGATATTTTTGGTACTGTGTCACCCAAATAAATATCTTTATTTTTGTTAACACTGAGTATTGTCTTTACCTGTGTATAAGTACTGTGTAACTATAAGTGGTATTGCATGAGCTTTGCATGTCTCCTAGTTCAGCCTAAGCTGCTCTGGTATAGCTACCTCTATCAGCCTAAGCTGCTTGAACACTACTACTTTTCACTAATAAGGGTAACTGGACATGGTATGAGGTGTAAGTACCCATGGTACCCACTACAAACCAGGCCAGCCTCCTACAAAGATGATGTAGTACTTTGTATTCTTGTTTTGCTGTTTTGTAGTACGTTTTGCTCATACATTTGATAATATTTGCTTTGATTCCCTTTTGATAAGGCTTGATGTCCCTTTATTTCTTGACTTGGCATCATCTGAAATAAGAAAAATATGTTAATAAGTGCATATTTCTTTGTTTTAAACTGTTGCTCATAAATCTTTGTGGTCACTATAATATGATTCTTAAAGTTTCAAAGTCTTTTATGAATTCATTAGTGTATATGTGATCTAATATTGTTTGGTAGTTTGTGGTGTAAGTATTCATTAGTTGGTTGCAATTAAAGTGTGTGTTCATAGCATTTGTTAAAATCACTCATAATGATATGTAAAATCGTGGTAGAAGTTAATAATGTTTATTATCAAGTGTAATAGTGTTTCTATTGGTATATGTGGCTGTTTGTACAATTTTCTGTAAGATAATCACAGAACCGTAGCTCAACCCCTCATCTAAGCATGCTCTTGACTGTCTCCTTCCTCCCAACTACCCTAGTTTGTGGCACAACCGCAAAGATAGACATTGTGGAGGTCTTGGACTCATGTCCAACCTTCCAAATGACTCACTTTCAGTCTTTCAAAAGCTTGTTGGTGGAACTGTCCACACACACTACCTCAAACCTCAGATTGAATGTGTTTTACCATCCACAGGGTCAAAACAACACCTTCATTGAGTAATGCAAAGATTTCTTCACCTCTCAACTCATCAGCTCTGATGTATCTAAATATCTTACTTGATGACTTCAACATCCACTGGAGAGATGTGTGAAATAGTTATGTGGATACTGTTGCCTCCTTTCTCAGAGCCAACGATCTCCAACAACAGTGCCATAAACCTACACACCACAACAGGGCCATTCTGGATCTGATAAAATCCAATTGTCCCCACCTAAAGCCGTGCGACCCCATTCCAGTTGACTGGTCTGATCACATGCAAATCCCAGTCTCTCTAATTGACGTTTGCACCTAAAGTTATGGAGCAATCCAAGAAAGAGAAAATATGGTTTAGAGGCACATCCAACCTTGACACAGTAGCCATGGCGGGCATGGCCTTTCCCATCCTAATTACGATCACACCTCATCTCAACATCAGTGAGGCCACCGACAAGTTCATCTCCTGCATGGGATCTCTTATTGACTAATGTGCACAGTGAAGTGCAAATTATCCAGACCAAAACCCTCTAGGGCCTGGTTCTCTAAAGAGCTTCATGAACAATGAAAGCTTATCCAAAAATACAAGAAAGGATGGAGAAAGGCACCATCCTTCCTGAGTATGACTAAGCTTTGCAAAGTGTGAAAATAATACAAAGACCAAATCATCCCATATCAGACCCCTTGTGAATTCCGCAAAGAACAGATCAAATCAGCTGTTCAAGGTAATTGAACAGTCTACTAACCCCACTATCACTTCGACTTCTACACCATTAGTGGTTTGTTGCGATGACTTCATGGATTTCTTTGCTAAAATGTTAGAGACATCCATAGTTCCCTTCCCGTCATTGACTCTCTTGAAATGGTTGAGTCACTACTGTGCGAAGCAATACAGTCATGGTCATTTTTCGCTCCAATCTCTGAGCAGGACCTACTATGAACTATCTCCGAAGTAAAAACATCATCAGGACTCTATTGCAGGATCTATCAGCAAATCTCTTGCCACACAACTACTCCCTATATGGGCCACCTTGGTCAATCCTCTCTCAATCAGGGCTTCTTCCCTGAAAGACTAAAAATGGGCCAATCACTCCTCTCTTAAAAAAACAATTCTCAATCCAGAGAACCTAAATAAGTACTGCCTATTCTCTACACTCCCATTTTTAGGCAAACTCATCGAAAGCTGTGTAGCGTCCCAACTAGCTATACACATCTAAACAAATAATCCCCTAGACACCCTTCAATCAGGTTTCCGCCAGTGTCACAGTACAGAAACTGCGATCCTCCAAATGGTCAATTGCTCCCTCAGAATCCTCAAGTCTGGCAACTCCTGCCGCCTGGGTTTATCTACGCATTCAACACTGTCAGCCAACCTCCTTTGTATTCTTGAACTTCCCATGGGATGTGGAGGAATGGTCCTCGGCTGGTTTTCCTCTTACCTATCCAATCGTTTCCAAAGTGTGAAAATAGGCAACTGTCGAGATCGCCCTTTCCTCGGAATCTGAGTGTCGCTGAACAAGATCGCCCACTACCTGCAGCACCAAACTTAGAATGCTCTGTTAGCGCTGAGTTTAGGAGATGCCAGGTGAGGGGAAGGGGAGTTAGAAAGGGAACAGAAGGAGGGAGATCTGAAAGACAAAAGTTAGTACAAACACAAACGTAATGACTCAACTGTTATCATATACTTCAAATAATGATTATCATTGTTAAATTGTGTAACTCAGGAAATGCTTGAAAGTTCAAAATAATAACTGTCTAGATCTATGTAATTTCACTGAAATGAATATATATTCTTTTCCTCACAGAGAGTTTCATAAACAGTCCAAGCCTGAAAACCATATATCGAAAGATCTAACCTCTTAAGACAATGTGAACGAAGATGGAACAGGCTTTGTCTTTAAATAAGAAAGAAATTATAGCTGAGGAAAGGCGCTGGGGATCGCGGCCCCTTGAAATAACTCTGAAGCAAAAGGTTAAAGTCTTTCTTACACTTAGGGAAATAAACTATAATACAATGTTTCAATTTTGCATTTGGGAAAAAAATAAATAGCGTAAATGAACCGTAACAGTATTAATAGAAAACCTTGCAACAAAACAAAACGCTCACCCTTTGATTCCGGAAACCAGAACAGCTGAATCTCAAGCGCCGCCTGGGAACTCTGAGAGGCCAAGGATACACAAGTATCCAAAAGTGGGCGCTCGTCAAGCACTCCAGGAAAACTTACCTGAACGAGTACGACCTACTCTTAAAAGCTCTGCTGGGAACAGCAAGGAAAAACGCAGAGCAGAACTCGCTCCAGCTCCAAAGCTGACTACAGAATAGTGAGCGAGCCCAGAAGGGTGTGGCTGCTATTTATAGAGCGGCCACACCCAAAGATGGCCACCGCCCCTGTGGAACTGGGAATGATAGTTTCAAGTCCCATCTTCCACTGGATGCATGATAGTGTTACAGCGTAACCGCCATCGACCTGTCCCCGCAGCCCAATGTGCTCTGCCACACGGGGTGCAGCGAGCGCAACTTTGCACAGGAAGGGATTATAACTGGTGACACCATATGCAAGTTGTGGGTGGACGCTGTGGAAACGCTGGTGGGGCAGGTCCTAGACCGCGCGATACCCTACCCTTGACAGCAGCAACTCATTCTCAAGACCAGTTAGCATTCACCAAGGTACCCCCCAAGGTTTGATCCTCCCCCCAACCCTCTTCAACCTCTACCTACAACCATTATGCGTGATTATCAGAAACTCCGGGATTCTCTTCCACCTCAACACAGACAATACCCAAATATATTTGAAAATCTCATCCCCGAAGGATGTTGCCCTGCTTTCGAATACACTCTTAAAGATTCAGAACTGGATGTCAAACCAATATTTAAAACTCAATCCAGCTAAAATGGAATTTCTTTTGATCTCACCTCCGAAAGCAAAAATGCCTGTACAAGAATGGATTGGCAACTTCGTAGGCTGCCCCCCATTGTCACGAGTGCCAGATCACTCAGCATCACCCTTGACAATCATCTTAATCGTCACAGCCACATCCACACAGCTTCACAGCCACATAGCAGCCATGGCCTACAGCTCACAACACCAACTTAGGCAGCTTTGTGGCATCAGATCAATGATTCCGGAGCAAGACCTCAAAACAGTGGTGCAGTCTTTCGTTCTCTCTAGACTAGACTATGGAATTGCCTTTCTCTCAGGCATTCCCAAAGTTCACCTAGGCCCTCTGAGAGCAACACTACATGCTGCAGCATGCTTCATCCTGGGTGTCAGGAAATGTGACCACATTTCCCCTGCCCTGCTAACCCTTCAGTGGCTCCCCATTGAAGCGTGGGACCAATTGAAAATTACTTGCATCACCAACAGAGCACTACACTCCTCCTCACCCTCTTATCTGAACGAGAAACTGAAAATCTCCGGAACAAATACGTGTTCCAAAAATGCCCAATCCCTGCTCCTGGAACCCCTCACCTTCAGGTGAGAACAATACATGAATCAGTCCTTCTCTGACAGTGCCACTAGAATCTGAAACTCTCTGCCTCCCTCACTCTGTCTAACGACCTGCCTAACAACCTTCAAAAAGCACCTCAAGCTCCTCCTATTTGAGAGACATCTTGGTTAATTCACCCTTGACCAGACTTATTTACTTTCTCCGGTGAGCCCTGACCTGCCTTTGTTTAATTGTTCATGTCCTCTGCCTATTGTAACTGTCTCTTGTGGGAACTCCTGTATGTATGCATACACTGAGTTCAAGTACTATTAATGTAATCCTCTGTAACCCTGTATTCTGTGTGTTGTAAAGCGCTCTGATGCCTTTGGGCCATTTTCGTGCTATTTAAAATTGCAAATAATAAATATTTTTTTTCTTTAATATGTATTGTGAAATGTATAATGTCAATTTCTTGCTTTGTTTCATAAATAGGTAGTATGAAAAGGTCTTTTTGTGTAGTACATTGCAATGCTTTTAGCATAGCCTGTTTTTTTTAAACAGCTTACAGAAGTGTAGTTCATTGAGTTATACCCTTGCTCTACTACCCTCTGTGACTATATTGACCACAAGGGGTTGGTTACCATTATGTATTTCACCTACAAAACCTAGATATACACAAACCACATGTTCAGTAGAAGTTAATTACTAACTAAATGATTTAACTACACTCCATAGTTCTCTTGCCTGAATAGATGAAGTGTGGGCTGCTACCTCAGTCTTCTTACTGCAAGGTTTTCCCAAGGTGCCATGTTATGGTGGTGGTAGCAGTAGCAGGCTAAACCGTTAACAGGGAGGACATCACAATTAAGGTTCCAAATCCACCTATGTGAACTCCAACTGTAGGATTAATCGAAGGGTTATCCATCACACCAACTAGATTGAAAGAAAACACAGAGTTAGTGGGTTATATGATATCATAACTTTAGAAAGACTAAGACCAGACTACCACAATGACAGTATGACATACAACAAAGAAGACCTGATATGATAACAAAAAAGAGCAATGTCAACTTCTTGTGAGCAATGGGGATCTAGTGTTTAATGAAAAGTAAATTTAGGAAATGAAATCCTCGACTCAGGAGAAGTGGGCTAGGAGTCAGGAGTGGAGTGGACAAGGTTAAGCCTTTACGCAACACAACACAAGGCCTGACTGAAGATGGCGTCAGAAATGGGGCCCGTGTGGGCTATTGCTCAGGTAATACAATATCATGCAGTGAGTTGGTGCCGCTTTCACCACATCCGCCACAGCAAGTGGGTGATCCATTTATGGTGTAAATTTAAGTCACAACTCAATAAATCACATCATGGTTTCTATTTGATAACTTTCTCTTTCTAGCTGTTGAGGTAGTCCAATCCTGAGTCCTTCCACCCTCCTCTTGATTCTGAGTAGCTCCGTCCCGCTCCCAACTCGAACGAGATAGACCTGTAGTGCACTGCTGTTGAAGAACAAATAGAGAAACAAAATTGGAGTATTTTGTGTAAATTTGTATTTGTTAACATAAGTCTTGTCTCTGAAGAACCAGAGAAAAGAAATAAACCCTGCAGGTAAATTTCATGAAGTTTGAAAGACTAATCCCCTTCAGGTAAAAATGATCACCCATCAGCCCCCAAACATTGCAAATCATCGAAATAAAGTTTATACATTTGTTGAACACCCTCACTCACTGCCTGGCACCACATACATCATCAGTCATCACTCACAGTTAATCAATAATATAGCATCACTCAATGTTGCAATAGTTAGTAGTTACCTCTTCTAATCCAAGAACAGTGGCAGATACAAAATTGTATCTCGTCTTTAATGCTAGCAACACATTGGAGTGTGGCATTGGGACTGGCAGTCTTTTAAATCAATATTCTTCTGGGGTAGCCCTGCTAGGTGATGCACAAAAAGGATAGGTAATTGCATGTGAGGGATGCAGACATTGGTGGTCATTCTGACCTCGGCGGTAAAAGGCGCCTACCGCCGGTCAGAAATCCTCCATAATTCCGCCGCGGTCGCGGTAACCCGCCACGGTCATTCTGACCCGCAGCAGCCAAACCTCCGAAAATCCGACAGCCACAACAGACCGCCAGACCAGCGGTCGGCGGAAAAGTGGAGGTGACCAAACCTCCACCGCCACGCCAACAGAAATACGCCCATGCCATTACGACCCACGAATCCACGCGGCGGTCTTTCAAACGCGGTTTTCCATTGGCGGTACACACCGCCGCGGTCAGAATACACACAAACGAACAAAACTCAGCCACATTGGCCGATTTGAATTCCACACACCTGATACACATACACACACCACTCCCACACACACAATACAATATAAAACACACACCCACATCACCCACAAACCCCTTCGACCAAAATCCAAAAAGAAGCACTGAGAGACACAGCAGCGATCACAGAACACCATCACACAGAGGCACACTACACCATCACCCACACAATATCCACACACAAAACAACACACACCACCACACTCAACACACTTAACTACACATACTCCACCCCACACATCATACACACCACTCCATGGCACCCCAAAGACACCCCCGCTTCTCAGACGAAGAACTCAGGGTCACGGTGGAGGAAATCGTTCGGGTAGAGCCCCAGCTCTTTGGCACACAGATCCAATACACCAGCATTGCCCGGAGGACGGAGCTATGGCAGAGGATTGTCGACAGGGTCAACGCTGTTGGACAGCACCCCAGAAATCGGGAAGACATCAGGAAGCGATGGAACGACCTACGGGGGAAGGTGCGTTCCATGGTATCCAGGCACAACATCGCCGTGCAGAAGACTGGCGGAGGACCCCCACCTCAACCCCCACAATTTACAACATGGGAGGAGGAAGTCTTGAACATCCTGCATCCTGACGGCCTCGCAGGAGTCGGCGGAGGAATGGATTCTGGTAAGTTGAAGCTTCAATACTGCTTCCCCCCCACCTGCATGCCAAATCATACCCCAACCCTCACCCCCATCCTCGAACCCCACCCTCACCCCCACCCCCATCCTCACCCCCACCCCCATCCTCACCCCCACCACCATCCTCACCCCCACCACCATCCTCACCCCCACCCCCAGCACACCTATTTCCTGCCAATGTCTCACCATCACAACCCACACATCCCAAAACCTAGGCCTGCATGCGTCCACTAAGCATGGACACCCATCACCAAAGCATGCCCAATGCATATACACATCCCCCCCACAAGCCACCCTCACCAAAGCCCCCACACACGAATGCCAGCACTTGGGGACACGGGAACCCACAGATACACCCATATGGCACACATTGAAACTATAACCATACCTCTATACCCCTGCAGGACCCGACCGCCAACACACCGCCACGGAGGGCCCAGAATTCTCCACACCCCCCACCCAAGAGGCCGTCAGCGATGACAGCAGCTCTGTCGACCTGGACACTGATGACCAGCCCGGACCATCGGGACCTCTGGACAGTCGGTTCCCCTCACACAGGCACAGGCCACTACAGACCCAAACCCCTCTGGGAACACCAGCACAGCTCCCACCCAGCGGGCCCATGCCTCTGTCTCCAGGGCGCGTCAATCTGCGGTGTGTCTACCACTACAGGGCACCCAGGATAACCCACCACCCCAACAACAACAGGGACCTGGGGGCAGTGGTAGTGGGCACACCGGCCAGGGGGCAGAGGCCCAGGGAAACAGGGCAACTCGGAGGGCAGCTGTGCGACAGGGGGGGGACGGGCCCAGGGAACCCACTCTCCACGAGGCCCTCACCACCATCATGGGAGCATACAACCGCTCCCAGGAGACGATGGCGACGGTACTGGCCAGGTTCCAGGAGATCCAGGTACTGCAGGAGAAACACTATCGGGGGTACAGGGAGGACATCAGAGCCCTCACCTCCACCCTGGTTACCATGGTAGGGCTGCTGCAGGAACTCATCAACACCAGGACGGACACTCAACAACAACAAAGGGCCCCTGCCACTAGCCTGGACCAAGAACAGCCAACCACCTCCGCCGGCGCTAGTGGACAGGAGGCCCCCGCACAACAGCAGCCCACCAGACCCCCACCTCCTGCAGGAGAAGAACCACCCCGCAAGAGGGCCCTGAGATCTCGCAAGAAGACAGAGTAGGATGTCAAGACCCCCGCCAGCAAAGGATACCACCTGATGTCATCCCACTGTCCCACATTGTCACCCTGTCCATCCTTTAACTGCCCATGCTCCATCTCTCCACAGGCCTATGGACAATGCACCTGTGTGACTGTTACTCTGGACTCTGCCATGGACATTCCTTCACCATAGCCCCCACCCCCTTGAAACCACCCATCCCATTTTGAGCACTGAAATAAACACCTATTTTGCACAAAACTATCTGGAGTCTGGCTGTGAATTCAAAATATTGTAATTGACATGACAGTGCAAATATGTCCTTGTACATAGTGAAGTCAACAAACAGCTGCCACAAAGCTGTAGTCCATGGGGAAACGAAGCACAGGACTCGTAGTGGGGACCCCAGATCTGAAATAGGGAGGGAAAAGCCACAACTCAGTCATCATACACTGGGGCAAATAGACAGGCAGCAGAGATGCAGGAGAGTATTTTAGATTTACTAAATTATGTTTGAATTGTTACCTGTGTCCTATTGGAAGTACTGTGCAATGATTCTGTCCCTGTTGTCTGTTTCATCCCCGTCGTCTTCCTCCTCTTCACTCTCCACAGGTTCCACAGCTGCCACAACACCACCATCTGGACCATCCTCCTGCAGGAAAGGCACCTGGCGGTGCAAAGCCAGGTTGTGAAGCATGCAGCAGGCCCCGATGATGTGACACACCTTCTTAGGTGAGTACATTAGGGATCCACCTGTCATATGCAGGCACCGAAACCTGGCCTTTAGGAGGCCGAAGGTGCGTTCGATCACCCTCCTAGTACGCCCATGGGCCTCATTGTACCGTTCCTCTGCCCTGGTCCGGGGATTCCTTACTGGGGTCAGTAGCCACGACAGGTTGGGGTACCCAGAGTCCCCCAATAGCCATACACGGTGTCTCTCCAGCTGTTCCATCACGTAAGGGATGCTGCTATTCCTTAGGATGTAGGCGTCATGCACTGACCCAGGGAATTTGGCATTTACATGCGAGATGTACTGGTCAGCCAAACACACCACCTGGATGTTCATGGAATGGTAACTTTTTCTGTTCCTGTACACCTGCTCCCTGTCTCTTGGGGGAACCAAAGCCACATGGGTCCCATCAATGGCACCAATGACGTTGGGAATATGTCCAAGGGCATAGAAATCACCCTTCACTGTAGCCAATTCGCCCACCTCAGGGAAAAGGATGTAGCTCCTCATGTATTTCATCAGGGCAGACAACACTCTGGATAACACCTTCGAAAACATGGGCTGAGACATCTCAGAAGCAATTCCCACTGTTGTCTGAAATGACCCACTTGCCAAGAAATGGAGTACTGACAGGACCTGCACCAGAGGGGGAATCGCTGTGGGTTGGCGGATGGGGGACATCAGGTCGGGCTCCAGCTGGGCACACAGTTCATGTATAGTGGCACGGTCAAGCCGGTAGGTCAGGATAATGTGGCGTGCTTCCATTGTCGACAGGTCCACCAGCGGCCTGTACACGGGAGGATTCATCCGTCTCCTCGCCAAACCCAGCGGACGGTGCCTAGGAAGGACAACATGGAGCACACAGTCAAGCAACCCACAGGTACGTACTCACAGCTTGCACAGTAAACGATTCTCTATGCAGTGAATGGCGTGTCTGAGTGGCTATGCAAGGCCTAGGCCTGTGTGACGCAGTTGAAATTGAGCCATGTGGACCCTCGAAATGGCGGCTGCCTGACCTGTGAAGTGTGACAATGGGATGTGAGGTCAATGCGCTGGCGTGGCACACCGCGGCGGTCGGCGGTCGAAGACCGCGGCGCGAAGCCGCATTGGTTAACATTGAAGCCTATGGGTTTCAGGAGCCAATGGCGAAGGGCGCCGGCGGTGGCGGTACGCACCGCCGCGGTACGCACCGCCGCGGGCGTGACCGCCATTTTCTATCTACTTATTCACTCGCGACTTGAACTTTCACAGGAGAGGACCTATACTGCAAGTGTTGCTGTGACCTCGGTCTGGAAGGGACAATGGCTGCTGCGCCTGGGGAAAGGGCCCCTGCCTTCACTGGAGAAGAGTGGGGGCCTGGCGGGGATGGGGGGCATGTTGGGCCTGGCGGGGGGCCTGGCGGGGGGCCTGGCGGGGATGGGGGGCATGTTGGGCCTGGCGGGGGGGCCTGGCGGGGGGCCTGGCGGGGATGGGGGGCATGTTGGGCCTGGCGGGGGGCGTGGCGGGGGGCCTGGCGGGTATGGGGGGCATGTTGGGCCTGGCGGGGGGCCTGGCGGGGGGGCCTGGCGGGGATGGGGGCATGTTGGGCCTGGCGGGGGGCCTGGCGGGGGGCCTGGCGGGGATGGGAGGCATGTTGGGCCTGGCGGGGGGGGCCTGGCGGGGGGCCTGGCGGGGATGGGGGGCATGTTGGGCCTGGCAGGGGGGCCTGGTGGGGGGCCTGGCGGGGATGGGGGGCATGTTGGGCCTGGCGGGGGGCCTGGCGGGGATGGGGGGCATGTTGGGCCTGGCGGGGGGGCCTGGCGGGGGGCCTGGCGGGGATGGGGGGCATGTTGGGCCTGGCGGGGGGCCTGGCGGGGGGCCTGGCGGGGATGGGGGGCATGTTGGGCCTGGCGGGGGGGGCCTGGCGGGGGGCCTGGCGGGGGGCCTGGCGGGGATGGGGGGCATGTTGGGCCTGGCGGGGGGCCTGGCGGGGATGGGGGGCATGTTGGGCCTGGTGGGGGGCCTGGCGGGGGGCCTGGCAGGGATGGGGGGCATGTTGGGCCTGGCGGGGGCCTGGCGGGGATGGGGGGCATGTTGGGCCTGGCGGGGGGCCTGGCGGGGATGGGGGGCATGTTGGGCCTGGCGGGGGTGCCTGGCGGGGGGCCTGGCGGGGATGGGGGGCATGTTGGGCCTGGCGGGGGGCCTGGCGGGGGGCCTGGCGGGGATGGGGGGCATGTTGGGCCTGGCGGGGGGCCTGGCGGGGATGGGGGGCATGTTGGGCCTGGCGGGGGGCCTGGCGGGGGGCCTGGCGGGGATGGGGGGCATGTTGGGCCTGGCGGGGGGCATGGCGGGGGGCCTGGCGGGGATGGGGGGCGTTGGGCCACTGGCAACGAAAATGCAGACAAACTTGAACGTGGTATTTCTCCCTCCCTGTACGTGTCAAATAGGTCCGCGCCCATGAGAAGATCGGGATTTGGCGTGCCATCGCCAAGGAAGTCCGGACCCTGGGGGTCCACCATCGACGGGGCACCCACTGCCGCAAGAGGTGGGAGGACATCCGCCGCGGGACCAAGAAGACCGCAGAGTCTCTGCTGGGGATGGCCTCCCAACGTAGGCGGGGTGCCTGCCGTCAACTGACCCCCCTGATGTTCCGGATCCTGGCGGTGGCCTACCCTGATTTGGATGGGCGCGTGAGGGCAGCACAGCAGACACAAGGGGTGAGTACAAGCATAATCTACTCTGTTGTCGCGCAGTGGAGGTGTCTGGGTGGGGGAGGAGGGCTGTGGGTCCCCCTAGGCCAGGGCGATATCTGTAGGCTGGGCACCCCCGTAAACCCCTGTGTCCCCAGCCACCACCCTCAGTAGTGTGCCAGTACAGCCATCCCTGGGCTGTGTCATCCATGGGTGCAGTTGTCAACTCTAGGCGTGTAGGGCATGTTCCACGGAATGCGTAGGGGACCCCAAGTGCGCAACTTAGTGCAGGGGGCATCTGTGTCTGTCATGTCTGCTAACTGTACCGGTGATCCATGTACTCAAAATCTCTTTATTTCTCTCTCCCCCCCCCCTTTTTGTTTGTCTTTCTGTGCTTGTGTGCATCAGCTTCATCAGGCGGAGGAGAAGTGGCATCGGGGCAGGAGGGAGCTGCACCATCTCCGCCCTCCCAGCAGCCCCTCAGCGTTCGCCCCGTGCCCGCTCTGCCAGGAAGCCGGGCATCTCCTTCACCCCAGGCACCTCAGGCCCTGCCCCTGTTACCCCCGCTGCCCTCAGTGAGGAGGTCATTGACCTCCTCCGAACGCTCATTGTTGGGCAGACTACCCTTTCGAATGCCATCCAGGGGGTGGAGAGGGAGGTTCATCGCAGCAATGCGTACCTGGAGGGCATTCATTCGGGTCAGGCTGCCCATCAGCGATCGTTCCAGGCTCTGGCCTCAGCACTGACGGCAGCCATTGTCCCTGTCTCCTGCCTCCCTCTACTAACTCCCTCCTCCCAGTCTCCTGTTCCTCTGCCTGTCCCACCCACACCATCAGACCAGCCAGCACACACCTCAACACCCAAGAGCAGCTCATCCAAACATAAGCACCACAGATCACGCAGACATTCACACAAGCAACATTCCGATGCAGACATGCCAACAGTCACTACCACCTCTGTGACCCCCACCTCCTCGTCTCCCTCCTCCCTCCCTGTGACGTCTACACTCACACCTTCATTCACCTCACCATCAGCCAGTGTTTCCATCACCAGCACACCCTCCAGTACAGTCCGCACACGTGCAGTCACCACCCCCACTGCCATTTACACGTCCCCTGTGTCCTCTCCCACTGTGTCTGTCACCCCCTCTTCCACACCACACAAACGCAGCCACCCACCCACCCAACAGCCATCCACCTCACGACAGCCTCCCGCTCCTGCACCTGCACCCAAAGACAGCAAACTTGTCTCGCCTACAACCACATCCTCTCCCTCCACTCCCATACCCACTGTACCTACCACTATCCATTGTCTCAGGAAAATCTATCTCTCTACTGCTACCTTCTTTCCTGACCCTGAGCCCCCCCCCCTCCTTCTCGTCGGGGTAAGAAGAGCACCTCAGCCACCACCAGCCCTGCAGCCCCCTTGACAAGGGTGCAGGGGTATTGGAGCCCACCAGCCCGCAGGTCTGGATCATCGCCCAGCAGCAAGGGGACAGCCAGCCCACCCCCTGGGAAGAGGAGCAGAAGGCGGAAGGGCCGCCGCAGGAGCCCGGGTTCTATATCCCCCCAGGACACTACCAGCCACCGTCAACAGCCACAGCTCCAAAGGGAGGAAAGGGCCACAGACTCCCGACTAAGGAGGGCAAGGGCAGCAAGGCGGAGAAGTCAGGCAGCAGGCCTGCTGCCCATGGAGGACCCGTCACAGCTGCCCAGGAGGAGCCCGCAACCCCCATAGCCGCTGCCCAGGGAGGAACCGTCACAGCTGCCCAGGGAGAGCCCACCACCCCCATAGCCGCTGCCCAGGGAGGACCCAGCCCAGCTGGCCAGGAGGGCCCCACCACCCACAGCCCAGGTGGGCATTGAAGGAGCACCATCCTCGCTGCCCAGGAGGGCACCACCAGGCAATGAGCAGTTGGCCATAGAATGACCGCCGTCTCCAGCACCGCTCCGCTGGGGACCGCCGTCTCAAGAACCGCTGAACTGGGCCCTTCAAGGCAAGAACCGCTGAACTGGGCCCTTCAAGGCAAGAACCGCTGAACTGGGCCCCGCCGTCTCCAGCACCGCTCCGCTGGGGACCGCTGTCTCAAGAACCGCTGAACTGGGCCCTTCAAGGCAAGAACCGCTGAACTGGGCCCTTCAAGGCAAGAACCGCTGAACTGGGCCCTTCAAGGCAAGAACCGCTGAACTGGGCCCTTCAAGGCAAGAACCGCTGAACTGGGCCCCGCCGTCTCCAGCACCGCTCCGCTGGGGACCGCCGTCTCAAGAACCGCTGAACTGGGCCCTTCAAGGCAAGAACCGCTGAACTAGGCCCTTCAAGGCAAGAACCGCTGAACTGGGCCCTTCAAGGCAAGAACCGCTGAACTGGGCCCCGCCGTCTCCAGCACCGCTCCGCTGGGGACCGCCGTCTCAAGAACCGCTGAACTGGGCCCTTCAAGGCAAGAACCGCTGAACTGGGCCCTTCAAGGCAAGAACCGCTGAACTGGGCCCTTCAAGGCAAGAACCGCTGAACTGGGCCCTTCAAGGCAAGAACCGCTGAACTGGGCCCTTCAAGGCAAGAACCGCTGAACTGGGCCCTTCAGGCAAGAACCGCTGAACTGGGCCCTTCAAGGCAAGAACCGCTGAACTGGGCCCCGCCATCTCCAGCACCGCTCCGCTGGGGACCGCCGTCTCAAGAACCACTGAACTGGGCCCTTCCAGGCAAGAACCGCTGGCCCTTTGGCAGACGTGGCAGGGCAGGATCTGTCTCGGGCAGGGCTGCAGGATGTCCTCTGGCCAAGATGCCTCCTCCAGTGGCAGTGGAGTCTGTTATGGACTGTTTGGACTGTGGCTTTGCACTCCCCAGGATGGCCCAGTGGGCAGGCCACCCACTGTATGGACTGTATGGACTGTGGCTTTGCACTCCCCAGGATGGCCCAGTGGGCAGGCCACCCACGGTATGGACTGTATGGACTGTGGCTTTGCACTCCCCAGGATGGCCCAGTGGGCAGGCCACCCACGGTATGGACTGTATGGACTGTGGCTTTGCACTCCCCAGGATGGCCCAGTTGGCAGGCCACCCACTGTATGGACTGTATGGACTGTGGCTTTGCACTCCCCAGGATGGGCCAGTGGTCATGGAGTCCCCTCGTGGATCTGGCGTCGTGTACTCAAGTGGCTGAGGTGCCCCCCCTTCCCTTCCCCCTGAGGTGCCTGTCCTTTTTTCTTTCTGATGCCCCTGCAGTGTTCTCTCCGTGGAGTTCTTGTCATGGGACTGGGCCTTGCCCCTTTGCTCAGGACCCCTGTGGTCCACGGACAGTGGTTGGACTACATATAGTAGATGTATATATTTTGTACATAGTTTATTTATTTATTTGGATTACTGCTGTCCATTTTTCAATATATCTGCCCGTTTAAGATCTTTTCTTTTGGTCTTTGCATTATTTCGGAGGGGGGGGTTTGTGGGTTGTGACAGTGATCTGTGGGAATGCATTGATGTGTGTGTTGTAGTGGGTGTGGGTGGGTGGGTGTGTGCCGGTAATCTTTTCCCTCCCCTGTGTCGTAGGTGCAGTACTCACCGATGTCTTCCGCGCCGCCGGGCGTGCTCCTGGTACAGGAGCAGGTATAGGAGTGCGGGGATGACCTGTAACTCGGGTTCCATACTGCCGGAATCTCGCGTGGCGTATGTGGAGGTGAGCGTTTTCCCGTTCGTAGTCTGTTTCCGCCGTGTTTTTATCGGCGGTGCTCCCGCCCCGGAAAAGGTGGCGGATTGGTGGGTCGTGATAGGGTGGGCGGTACATTGTCTGCCGCCTGGCTGTTGGCGGTGACCGCCGCGCTGTTTGTTTGTTCCGCCGTGGCGGGCGGAGTGTTAATGCGGCGGGCTGTGTTGGCGGTTCCCGCCAGGGTCAGAATTGCATATTTTGGACCGCCGGCCTGTTGGCGGGTTGGCCGCCGCTTTATCACCGACCACCAGGGTCAGAATGAGGGCCATTGTCTCTAATGTCCTGAAGGGAATGGGGAGGCTTCTTCACTGCACACACTGGCCATATATGTGGCTAAAAAATAGTAAGGCAGTGGACACTACACACAAACATAATGTTCTACTAGCTACATCTTTTTTGGGGGGTGGGGAGAAAGAGGTTCACTGATAACTAATTGAAAACTTCAATGGTGGCATACTCAGTCAGGGAAGTAGAGATCATCCTCAAACTCAGGTGTTTCACCCACAAGTTGGACAGTTAACACATTTGATTCTGACCAATCATCCTCCACCTCCTTCTGTGTTGTTTCAAGAATGGTGTAATCGTGTGGTATGAAATATTGGTTAATTTTGATCATGGTCAATCTCTCTGTGCTTTGAGGTGAGAGACGGGTCCTTCCCACTGTAACAACTGTGTCAGCTGCACTGAACACATGCTCAGAAGTAACACTGGCTACAGGACAAGCCATATATGTTATTGCCAGCCTGCTGAGCTCTGGCTATTGGCGGTTCTTCCAATACCAATACACCAGTGGGTTTTGATCCACGTACACCTCTTTTGGGTCATCCAGATACTCCTGGAAAATCCTCTGAACGGTCATTGGTGCTGCCACTTGCTCAACCTCTTTTGCCTTCGCCTCTGGACTGAATTTAAGAGCTGACACTTGAAACTAAGCCAATGCAGAGTTTGGGTAAGAGTCTTCTTTTGCTGTTGATGCCAGTGTTCTTGTTGCTGGTGTTGGCTGCGGTGAGGCAAGACTACCCTCTCTGGAAGTTGAAGGCATTACCCCAGAAGTGCAGAGTGGGACTCTAAGTTCCAGCTGTTCTTCTTCCAGGTTTCTGGCTTGCTATGCAATCCACTTCTTGCATTTTGAGACATCCCCTTCAGAATAAGTTATGAAAGTGGGCAGAAGTTTTTTGTAATGTGGATCAAGTAGTTTGGCAAAGATGTACTCTTTCGTCGATCATATAATATCGATGTAATATCATTTTGCAGCCTTGCATTACAAGCCACGCGAAAGATAAAGCGCTCGACCAAGACATGTTCTCCTGGGTTTTTGTTCACACCTGCGACTACAAACGTTTCAGGCACCTTCTTTAGCTGGTCCTGTAGCAGATGCAACAATGGGATATCTGGGCCCATCGTACTGTCCTCCTTGCTAAATTCCCATGTGAACACCTCAAAAGGGAGTAGCATCTGTGTCAGGCATTTGACTAGACCCTAATTGTCCGCACCCATGGTCCTAGCTTTCCCAAATTCATCACCTCCTCTTGGAATGACATAATGCCTGATTCAGAACTTGGCAGATGAGTTACCCCATCACAACAGTGATGGACATCCCATCTGCTGAGTTCTCAATCAGGTCCATAGTCATTGAGCTGATTGTACTGCTCAAATGGATGTTGCAACATGTAATTGGTTGAGTTCCAATGTGTTGGGACCTCCTGTATCAGAGCTTTAACTAGTACTCTGTTAGCAAGCGGAATAGTCTGCTTCCGGGATTTAAAAGAATGGCTGTAATGAGTGCAGATTCTTATGCAGGTGGTCAGTATGTTGCTGACCATGTCTTCTTTTTTGAGAAAGTCTTGCACAACAAGGCTGATGCAATGCGTTAAACACAGGACCCTGAAATAGCCACCGTCTACCATGGACTTTACTATGTTACTGCCATTGTCCGTGGCAACAAATCCAATTCTGAGACCTCTGGATCGCAGCAATTCAGACACTTTGCTGTTAAATTTGTCCAAGAGCTTTTCAGCTGTATCCGATTTCTCCTTGGTGCACATGGCTACTGTTGCATGCCACTGAATGCTCATAAGACTTTCTTCAGGGCCAAGACCTGTAGATACCTTTTGCTTTTCACCCCCCAAAAGAGATCCAGTGTACAGTGATGCAAATGTAATCAGTAGCCGGACAACTGGTCTACAAGTCTGTCCTCAGGTGGCTAGTGGGAACAGCACATTGTTGCAAAGCTTGTCCAGCCAACTGCAGCACATCTTGATGCAGCACTGCAACAGCAACTCTGGCAAAGTGCGTCCAACTTGGAACCTTCAATTTCAGGCCGATGGCCACCACAAATGTGATTAGGTAAGTCAGTCACAGGGACAAGATTTTACCAACACATGCCTGTCAGAAAAGCACTGAGTGGCTGAAAAGAGGCAGCATAAGATTAAAAAAAAAAAAAGTATTTTTTTTTCTTGTAAAGGATTTCCTAAAAAAATTAACGACACAGACACTTTGTGTGGAAAAAAAGAAAAATTACTCTGTTTAATCAGTAAGACATCATCCACTATGAAGTACAAGTATTCTATTCTTGTTGTGCTAAATGACTGGAAGCATGCTAGCTAGCGCATCGGGTAACAAATTTGCTACACTCTGCATATTTTTGATTTCAATGACCATGCTCTTCTCCAAAAGCCTTTCAATTCTAGCCTGACTCCAAAGAGGCAGATGATGAATATGTCACACACGTAATGTATAACATGCGGATAATAGATATCCTGTTAGCCATAAGTTGCAAGTGGGAAAAACTGTACACTGCAGAACAGGGAAAGGAACAGGATATATAGATTTTATTGGGCACATTCGTCATAAAGTGTCCCATTCGAAAAAAACATGAAATGACAGACACTTAATCCCACTTTACTTTCTGGCCTCACCCTCAGACAAAAATTATTTAAATCAAATGCATTTGCTTGACAGTAAGGGAAGGAAATTTGACTTAGGGCCTGATTTAGAGTTTGCAAGAGGAGTTGCTCCGTCACAAACATGATGGATATCCCACAGGCTATAATGACACATATCACAATTAGGCCTGGATGAAGTTCTGCTATGTGGAATTACGCAGAGCAATCAAAATCTCAGCAAGCTCTGCAGAATCCCGCCAGTGGGCAGAATTGCGCAACATGACTGTTCACACTACATTTTTCACGTTCAGGACTGCAATGTGCATTCTTGCGCTGAAAACAGAATGCAAACAGCACCACGCAGTTCACATGTGCACTACTATTTTGTTTTCTTCTGTTTCTCTGTGCATGTTGCTGGGCCTAACTTAATCCACCTTTATTCCTTTCAATCCCACCCTTATCTAACCCATCCACCCCTCAGGATCCTTTATCATACCAGTATGTCTTTATGTATGTGTATTTTACGGTTTTGTCTTTTTTTGTGTTTTTCATGACTTTTCTCTTGCTTTATTTTCCTTCCTTCCTTCCTTCCTTCCTTCCTTCCTTCCTTCCTTCCTTCCTTCCTTCCTTCCTTCCTTCCTTCCTTCCTTCTTTCCTTCCTTCCTTTCTTCCTCCCTTCCTTCCTTCCTTCTTTCCTTCTTTCCTTCCTTCTTTCCTTCCTTCCTTCCTTTCTTCCTTCCTTCCTTTCTTCCTTTCTTCCTTCCTTCTAATTTTTACCCTTTATTCCACCCAGTGCCATGGCAGAACAGCATGGCAGAGGAAGTGGCGGCGCCAGTGCGTTCATCAGCGCCGCCAAAGGGTGAGGTCTTGAACCATTTTTACTGGGGCAGAGGTGGCAGCACTTGTGTTCTTTGTGCAGCATCACCTCCCCTCCATGCTGGCAGCAGGCCTGGGAGCAGGTACACCATTCGGGAGCATCGACAGCTGTGGGGAGGGTGTGCAGGTGTGCAGGTCAGCACACTGGGGTTCAGCGCACCCAGCAGCAGTTGACACACCATTGGGTGGACACACTGGTCCACAAGCAGGACCTGCTCGACCTGCTAGGCGCCAATGTTTCGGGGCTCGGTGAGTAAAAAATGTTTTTATTTGTTGGGTGTGTTCCACAATGCAAATTTTTTCAGATAGCAGTTACGTTTATGTTAGGGCAAATATGTGATTCAGTTTGAGCTAGCCAGGTGATTAGTCAGTGCTACCTAATTGTGCTCATCGGCGCTGGTTTGAGCTGATTATTTAAAAAGTCATGCAGACTGCGACTGCTCTGTCCTGTCACTAAGAATAAGATAGTGGTAGTAGTATGTAATATCAGTGAGTTAGCATTCTCTTCTCTGTGCCTTTCTTTACGTAATTTATGCAGTTCCAATTGTAATGTCCCAGTTATGTGTAGTATGCATCTAGGCATTGAAAAAAGGGAGACTGAGTTGGCCTATCAATGGTGATTGAGAAGCAGAGATCATTTGTTACAAAGTAAATGAATTAAATGTGGAATGTAGCTGCAAATGTAGTTTAGAAAATTTGGAGAAGCGTTTGTTGTAGAGCCATTTTAGAGATGTTTCTGGGCATGTACTTTTAGCAACTAGGTCTGCTGCGTGTGCCCTTTATTCTAGTACAGTTTTATTTTATTATATTTCATTTTATTCTTTTAGAATCGCCCACATTTGTGGTGGTGTTTTGTTTTCTTTATCTTATTGTCCTTTCGCCTAGTAAAGATATACATTTCTTAGCATGACATTCTTTAACTCTCTGCTTTCCTCAAGGCTGCAGCGAGATAGGATTGTTGGCACAAGTGGAACATTGCGTCTTTAACATTCACAGAAACACATGTATTTTTACTTGGGGACACTTTCTCAGAACATCAGTTGTTTTATTATTGAAACATGTCCCTGTCCCATGCATATTAGAGGGAGGTCCCAGCTGAATGATCACGACTGCATGCTGTCTGACTTCATTACAGCTGCTCCTTGAGACCACAGGTTCCCTGGCCTATATGGGGATGGTGACTCCCTATATGACAGGCTCCGCCACTACTGTCATACGCAGGTAGGGAGCATGATGTCTTCCCGGGGGGAATCCTGAAGGGTGGATTAGGGCTTATACTGCTGTTCTCTAACATAGCTTAGGTAGGAATTGCATATATTGTGCATAGTGACTGTACGGTGGATCTTTTCCTGTGTTTCACTTTCTTTGTCACCATTTTGCTTCTAGTATGTTTCATCATTCTAATTATTGCATTTCATGCCATTTTATCTAAGATGCAGCTGATTCAATACATTTTATTGAAACATTTCCTGCCTCAGTTTTTCTTTGCGTGTGTGAAACTAATGTAACCGAGAGAAAAGGATGAGATCCGATCTACCACGATTTTCCTGAGAAGCCATACTGTCATGCACGCGGGTTACCACAAATCGTCCCTGCTCTTGGCCATAGATGAGGCGCTGCTAGCTGGCCGGAAACAGATTAGGCCGACAGTTGTCACATGGTGTGGGATCGGACCCAGTTCCCAACAATTCAGGTGATGCTGCCTCATTGGTGTAATGAGAGCCAATGCGACAGGTTTAGGTGTTGGAAATAAATAGGTCAATTTGAGTTCTAGTACTATAGGTGATTTGATTTAGAAAAGTACAATGTTATTGTGTTTGCCTATGCCTGTCAAAATATTTTTGGGAGAATAACTCTACCACTAATCTATTTTTTTTATATTCTTTATTTCTTACTTCAGCACCTAAGGGGAAGAAGAGGGCAAGACCAGGACACAAGGGTGCCACCAGTGTGGCAGCCGTGGGATTGGTTAGCCCCAGTAAATCTTCTTGTTACATTATTATTATTTCCACAATTTGCACCTCTCCTCATTTAAAATATTGTTTATTTTTTTACTGTGCCTGTCTTCCTTTTTTTGTATGTATCTTCATTCTATCTAAACTTTGTGAAATTCTTGATAATCCTGCATTTTTCTTTTTTTCACATGTCTGTACCTGACTTCCTCTGGTTTGTACTATTATGTAACTTTCTTCTGATTTGTTGGTAAACTTAGCTTTCCCATATATTTTGGGGACTGGTACTGAAACACTAAGTGGATAGATGTTTAGGGCAGGTACTCTGCCAAGAAGATTGCAGGCCCAAGTCAGCTTTCATATGCATGATTATTGGGAGGGTTTCCTTTTCCTTGCACATGTTCAAACACTAAAACGAGAGAGTGCCCCCTACCATATTGTGTGTCTGCATTATTCATTTATACAGTAGTATACTATACCATCACTTTCAATGACAGTGCAGCATGGCTGGAAAGTAGTATAAGGATGGTCCCATTGCATTTGCCAACCAAGACCTCACCATAGGTCCTTAATAGATAAATCATTACAGTTGTATTTTGTTGAATTACTTTGTGAAAAATAATAAGGGGAGGCATATCTGCTATATAAAATGTGTAATTTGTTTTCCAGCCATTCTGACCACCAGTGCAGGGATCAGTGGCAGCACCAGTGTGCCAGATGCTGCAGGGTTGGATGGGGAAAACAGTGTCAGTAGGGACAGGTAGTGGTAAGTCATGTTGCTTGCTTACTGACAATTACTAGTCTACTCATTGCAATGGCATTGCTTGTGAATCCCCTGCTTTAGCAGCTAGAGCGGGGATGAGTTCTTAATAGCCTCTTCTATTTGCAACTTAGCAGACAAAAGCTCATAATAAACTCTACAAATGATGGGTTGATGGAAAAGGGAACGAAGAATGGACGTTTAAAAGAATGGATGGGTGAAATGGTATATAAGTGAAAGGATGTGTTGATGGGTGAAAGGATGCAAAAGTGGGTGAATGGAGATGCATGGGTTGGTGAAAGGATGGATGAAAGGGTATATGGGTGAAAGGATGCCAGGGTGGGTAAAGGGTGGACGGGTAAAAGGATGCTCGGATGGGTTAAAGGATGGGTGGATGGTAATTATGTGTAATTAAATGAATGGATGGGTGAAATGATGGCTGAAAGAGTAGATAGGTGAGTGAATGGATGGATATATGGATGAATGGCTTTGGATGGTAAAAGACTGAATGAGAGAGAATGTAAAGCTTAAATGGTGAGTATCAAAGGGTGAATAGAACAATGAAAAGATGAATGGATAATTACTTGGATCAAGAAATAAGGGCGCTCTTCTGGAGAGGGATGTGTTCACCTACTTTGCTTGGTTTGCTTGGTTATCAAAGCTTTGGTTCAAAGTGGGGAATATTTTAATTTTCTGTCTACTTCCTTATCTCACTGTATTTGTTAAGCAAGACATATATGAACCCTCCCACCCATCATCATTCATTACCTCCCTGCCAATAGCATTTAGTCAACCATGCTGCTATGATGTAACTATAGCATGGTTCAAATCAACAGTACAATAGTGCTGTCTGTGCAACGTGCATCTGCTTCAGTTAATGTAGCATTTACAAAGTTGTCAATGTGTTTCCTTTCCCTCCTAGTGCCCAGTCTTTCGCCTCCTACTACTTCAGTCCTTTATTCTTACCTAAGTTCTGTCACACCCACCCACCCAAAAAAAATATTTTATATTTCATGGCTTCCATAATAGATTCATGGCAGTTCAAATTTTAATCCTTCAACATATGTCAACTACAGTGTGGCATGTGTGGGTAATAAAATGGCCCTGTGATTCGTGATCAGCCACATCAAATTCCAATGGTCGTGGTGGACCAGCAATGTACTACTACTGTGCCACTCTACTTTTGTACAGAGCACTTTTTACACTTTATCATTATATTTTCTTGCTTGCTATGGCTACTCCTGGTGGACTTCCTCCTACACACTAGGAGATAGCAGCCCGGCTGCTGTGGCAGAGGCTGGCAGTCATCCACATGGAGTACCAGCAGGTGGTAGCTCTGCAGGAGGAGGACGAGGCAGCTGCCAACATGCCTGCAGGCCGGCGCTCCTCCAAACAGGTCGAAACACCTCCATCCTCCCAACAGCAACAACACCATTAGCACCACTGCCAGCTGGCAGCAGCCCATCCGCCCCTAACCAGTGCTGCGTCCTCACGCACACATCATGTGTTCCAGCACTATATCATACATCAGCTTATGAGCTGGAAACCACCAGGTGGTTCAAATTGAGGCAACTCTGAATGATCTCCAGACCCACATGGAGAATGCCCTCTTTTAACACTTTTTTCACTGTTGTTTTGGCGGAAGGTGAAGGAAGCTGGCTCTGTACATACTATACCAAAATGAGGTATAGTGTGCACAAAGTCCAGGGGTTCCCCAGAGGCTTAACAGAGGCTAAAGTAGATAATACTAATGTTCTCTTTTGTGGTAGTGTGGTCGAGTAGCTAGGCTTGTCAGAGGGTAATGCAAAGCATTTGTTGTAAACACACAGTCATGAAATGAAGCACACACTCAATGACTAACTTCAGGCCAATTGTTTTATATAGCAAAAATGTATTTTGTTACCTTATTTCTGGAACCAGAAGGTCTTTGTTGCAGATAAGTGCAGTTGTCCATAGGTATCAGGCATATGTATCAAATGTACTTTGGGCTTTGCAGATAAAGCGGGTTGCAAGTAAGTAACACTTTTCAATGTCAAAAGTTGACACACTGCAATTTTTCAGAGGAGTCAATGGAGTCCTGGACGGGGAGTGTTAGCACATTTAGCAGGTAAGTACATGACTTACAATTCCAGTCTTCAGGGGCTAGGATTCCCACAGGGAAAAGTTTAGACTTACCCCAAAAGTGCACCACCAGCAACAGATGGGTGCAGAGGTCAAAGTTGGCATTGGGTTTACAATAGAATCGTGCGAGGAGTGGGGGTGCTCGGTAGAAAGCAGATTGCATGTGAGTACCCGTGGATCCAGGACACAGACCTGGGGGGTTTAGGTCAGCACTGAGGGGGCCACAGTTTCACATCAAACAGACACCCTCAATGGTTCAGGGGCGGCCGGGTGCAGGGTACAAACACAGAGCTGGGCATCCAATGCTTTTTAATGGGAGGATCCCGGGGGTCACAAGAGATGCTGCAGGTTAGGTCCAGGAGGTTAGTTACGGAAAACCAAAGGCTGGACAGGCAGGGGGGATGCCCACTGGATGTTGCTGGACCATTGGTCAGATTCCCCACGGCCAGGGGGCTCAGGGTGCAGGACTCTCATTGGGCGTCGGGAATCTTCATCGGATTTGGTAACGGTCAGGGGGGGTCCTCCGGATTCAGGCTGCAGACTTTGTTGTGTTGGCCAGGAAGGGTCAACCCAGGGTAAAATTGAGGTTGGAATACCCTGGAGACCTTCTCTGGACTGGTGGGCCACCTGGACTCAGGCCCCGGGAGTTGAGTGCAGAGTGGGCCAGGCTTGCAGATCATGGGTGGTTCTGGCGTCCTTTTGGATATTTCTTCTGGACAGGGTCACAATCCTCTGGAGTTCTTGGCCCTCTGCTGGGCAAGCAGTGCTCTAGGGGTTTGGAGAGGTTGCTGGTCCTGCAGGATGTGCTCCCTTTTTGAAGCACATGTCTTTGAAGCTGCAGACAGGCCGGTAGGTCTGGGGCCAAGTCAGTTGTCTTCTAGAGTCTTCTCTGCTGGGGTCGGCTTAGCAGTCACTTCTTCTTTCTTCTTCTTCTTGAGGTCACCAGGAATCTGGTGAGTAAGGTTCAGGGGTGCCCCTAAATGCTAAATTTAGGGGTGTTACAGGGGGTCAGAAGGCAATAGCCAATGGCTACTGTCCCTGAAGTTGGCTACACCCTTCCTGTGCCCACTCCTTTTGGGGAGGGGGTACATTCCTATCCCTATTGGTCCCTCTCCTCCAAACCAAGATGGAGGATTCTGCAAGGAGGCCATCACTTCAGCTCTGGACACCTCAGGGGTGCTCCCAGCTGAAGTGGTCATTCTTCCTTGTTTTTTCCTAATTTTCCTGCCAGACCTGCCACCAAAGTACTTCGTCCAGAGGGCAGGCATCTCCACTAGCTGGAGTGCCCTGGGGCACTGTAACAGGATGCATGAGCCTTTAAGGCTCACTGCCAAGTGTTACAGTTCCTGAAGGGGGGAGGTGTGAAGCACCTCTACCAAGAGCAGGCTTTGCTTCTGACTGGAAACAATACATTTACAAGGGACTTAGTAGTGTGCCAGGGGTGTGCCAATTATGGAAACAATGGTATAGTTTAGGAAAAGAACACTGGTGCTGGGCCCAGGGTACTAGCACACACTTAGTCACGTTAGCATCAATATCACGCATAAAGTGGGGGGTAACCATGCCAAAAGGGGCACTTTCCTACAGGAGGGACACTTGTTGTAGGTGGAGAGGGTAGGAAAGGGAGTTGGGACCAGATTTTTTCACTTTGGACTTTTTCTTTGGACTTTCTATGAACTTTGGAATTTTGTCGGGCTTTAGTTGGGGACGGGCGATTTGTTTGGGGAGTGGGGTGATCCTGTTGTGGGTCGAAAGGATGAGTTTTATCACTGTAAAGAATAAAAGGGGAATCATTTATTTTACTTTATTTATGCCTCAAATCTTTACGTTTGTTTTTTTAGTTTGCCTTGCTGCCATTTAGCATAGCCTGTTTTTAAAAAAATCTGCTTAAAAAGGTATATTTTATTGAGTTATACCCTTGCTCTACTACCTGCTGTAACTATATTGGCCACAAGACGTTGATTGCCATTATTTATTTCGCCTACAAAACCTAGATACACACAAACAACATGTTCAATAGAAGTTAATTACTAACTTAATGATTTCACTTCACTCCATAGTTCTCTTGCCTGAAGAGATGAAGTAGGGGTTGCTAACTCAGTCTTCTTGCTGCAAGGTTTTCCCAAGGTGCCATCTTATGGTGGTGGTAGCAGTAGCAAGCTAAACCGTTAACAGGGACAACAGATTGAAAGAAAACACAGAGTTAGTGGGTTATATTATGTCATAACTTTAAAATGACTAAGACCCTCATTATGAACTTGGATGTAATCACTGCCAACCACTGTGGCGACGGTGACCAGAAGACTGCCAGTGGTGGTAGACTGCACAACGCCGAATAATGATGCCAAAAAGTTAAACCTACAAAAATCCTGCAACCTCCACCCACCACCAGAGCATTTGATGGTGGAAAGGCAGTACACCCCACCCTGCCACCGCCATGCAGACAAATCCTCCGCCCACCAAATAATGATGCACAAATCAGTGTGGCGGATAGTGAATGCCGAAAGACCATTGGCGGTACGGACCGCCACAGCAAGCGATGGGACCCACCAACAACAAATGCACACATTGGCAACTTTGAAACCCACACACCTGACACACATCCACAACACTATAAAACACTCACATACATACCCCACAATCCTTTGCATAGCCAATAGCACTACAGATATTGACAACACAACACGCATACACTGAACCCAACATCACACAAGTCACACACACAAATACACCACCAAAACACATACAAACCCCAAACACCATTACAACCACACAACAGCACCCTCACCAATACACCCACAACACAACACCCACAACACACACCATGGCATCCTCTCAGCACCCCGCTTCACAGAGAGGGAGCTAAGGACCACGTGGACGAAATACACAGGGTCGAGCCACAACTATTCGGGGCACAGGTGCAGCAGACACCCATGGCCAGAAAGATGGACCTATGGCAGCGGATAGTCAACAAAGTTAGCACAGTGAGAAACCATCCATGCACAAGGGATGACATTCGGAAGAGATGGAGTGACCTGCGCAGGACGATTCGGTCAATAGCATCCAGGCACAACATCGCCATACAAAAGACTTGTGGTGGTCCCCCACCTACTCACCCCGAATACACCGACTGGGAGGAGAAGGTCCTGGCTATCCTGCACCCGGAGGGCCTCACCAGAGTCACTGGAGGACTGGACTCGGGTAAGTCAACTACAATACCTTAACAGTCACCCCACCTGTAATGCATGTATCACCCCACCCCTCTCACTCCCAACAGGACCCCATCCCTTACCCAATCCACAACACCCACAGCCAACTTCCCTGCATGCCCACAATTCCAAAAACAGACCTCCATCCAGCCCCCTGTGCACATTCCCCTACCCCTGCATGGATTCCTAGTGGCACTACAACACCCACAATGCACCTGCACCCCCCACATAAAATACAATGAAATGCACACAAAGGGACCTTGCATGCCATAACATGGGAATATAACCATCAAATACTGCAGAGCAGTTCAGCAATTGCTCATAAAGTACCTGACACCCACCAGTCTATTCCCCCACATACAGGCACCATCACCCATGCCACCCGGATGGAGATGTCAAGGAGTGCCAGCGTCCCACCTGAGGACAGAGGCCCCACTCGGGAGAGTGCAGAGTGATGTCTGGAAATAGAGGAACTCTGTGGCCCATAACACAGTCCTGGACTGTCACCCTCCAGCAGCCCCACCCAGGATACCACTGACACCCCTACCACCCAGCCACCATCATCAGCTCTGGCCAAACAACCCCACACCAGTGCCTCCCGGCCGCAGACTAGCAGCTCACATGTACAGAGGCCAGAGTCTCCGCCAGCCAAAAGGTAGGATGCTGAAGGACCAACTGCAAGTGGGACTGCCAGACCTGTGCAGGGGACACAGGCACAGGGGGCCAGGGCCAGTGGGAGGGCATCTGTGGACCAGGGGGGTGGCCAAAGGATGGATGCAGCAGCCCAGGAGGTGATATCTGAGGTCCTGGGAGCATACCACCATACCCAAGACAGGATGGGCCAGTTCCTGGCCACCTTGGAGCAGAATCAGAGGCTGCAGATGACACACCACCAGGAGCCCATGGAGCATTGGAAACAGCTCAATGCCCCATGGCTCCATTGCAGGGGTGCTACTGCACCACTACTACAGCCAGTCGGAGACCTCTGCCCACCTGCAAGCCCTGACCACTAGCCCAGACACTGCCCTGCCCTCTACATCTGCAGCAGCTACTGGACTGGTGGCACTGCCAGAGGACACACAGAAAACCAGCACCCATACCCCTGCAGCCCAGCTTCACCTTCGCAAACATGCCCTCAGACCCAGATACCCCACTGAAACACCAGCCAAGACCAAGCCCAGCGCTAGGAAGTGACTCTGCCCTGAGCTTTCTCCCTTGTGTGCCACTGAGTTACCTTGTTGACATGCCACTGCCATCACACCAACTTCCAATGGCCACGTGGATCAACACACAGTGCTACCAACACTGAGCATCTGTACCTGAGTATGAATGTGCACCATGTGCCCCCTCCTTTTCACTGTCCCTACACTTATGTATATTTTGTCATTCAATAAGTACACCTACGAACTCAAATCATATGTCCCTCATCAATATGAGATATGAATTGTGAGTGTGTATGCATTAGCCAGTTAATATCATAATCACACCTTTATTGCAGGACGGGATCCAGCGAGCTGTAGTGTCTGAAGTATGTCACACTGCACATAATATTGGATTTCCTGGCACATGCCACTTCAGTTATCAGTTAGCATTGTCACTGACAATAGACACCACATTACTTATTACATGAGTCAGACTGAAAATATGCAGTGAATACATCAGCATCAATGAACAGTACCTTAGAGTCATTGAAAGTATAGGCGGATTAGCTGGGTCCTGGAGTTGAGATCTTTCCCCTCTTCTTCCTCACCATCACTCTCATTCCCTCTCTGAGGTTGCAGGGCTGGTTGGGTAGCACCCTCCTCTTCCAGAAGGGGGATAGCTTTCCTCACAGCCAAGTTGTGCAGCATGCAGCAGGCCACCACTATCCTATACACCTTGTCAGGGAAATAGCACAGGGATCTCCCAGATAAATGGAGGCAACTGAATCTAGCCTTCAGGAGACCTATAGTGCACTCAATCACCCTCTTAGTAAGTCCATGGGCCTCATTAGAATTCATCTATGCATCTGTCCTGGGATTCCTCACAGGGGTCAGGAGCCTTTGCAAGTTGGGGTAGCCAGAATCACCTGCAAAAGCGGGCTAAAGAAGACTTGAACAAACTTCCTTTACTTGCATACAGCCTGCCTTTCAGCTATGTATTGATCCAGTGTCATACACACTCACCTACGAGCCATCCTCTGTCACTTTGCAGTTGTTCCATCATGAGTGGTAAACTGCTGTTTCTCGAGACAAATGAATCATGGACTGAGCCTGGGAACCTGGCATTGACATGTGATATGTACTGAACAGCAGTACACACCAATTGTACATTCATGGAGTGATAGTTCTTACGATTCCTATACACCTGTTCATTCACTCTTGGGTGTATGAGAACTATGTGGGTTCCATCAATGGCACTGTGACGGAACTTCAGGGTGATGGCAGGAAGAAAAGGGGCTCCGACCCAAGAGAGCAGCAGGAGGAGCCGGACAAGAACGTGACGACGAGGGAGAAGAACGCGACATCAGGAGTGGAAAAGGAGGCGGTGACGGACCCGCAGATGGCACAAGAGCAGGACATTGGGACCACCAGTGGCAATCCGAGAGAAGGGAGGACCAGGAGGCAATACTCCAAACCTCCGGCCAAGCTCTGGGAAGAGCGTGGCCTCCGCAGATGTGTGGGCAGGGTTAAACAATGTCAGGCAGTAGGAGGGGAGCAAGGAGGGATGGTAAAACGTGGG
Source organism: Pleurodeles waltl (assembly GCF_031143425.1). Lineage (NCBI taxonomy): Eukaryota > Metazoa > Chordata > Amphibia > Caudata > Salamandridae > Pleurodeles > Pleurodeles waltl. The sequence continues at coordinate 361,282,495 of NC_090445.1, forward strand.
GAGGGACATTGGGGAGGTTTATCCTTTTGATTTGTGGTTAGTTCCTTTGCTTACTGTTTTGATTACTTCCCTCCTACACCCTTCACTTATTTGTTTTTGGGTATTGCTTGTTGTTTTTTTTTTTCCTCTGTTTTGGGGTCTGGGGTGTGCTACCAGACAAGGAGAGGGAAAGCTCCTAACCCTCAGGAGTAGCCTAGATAACCCCTCCCCTCTGAAGTATAAAAGTACATTGAAGGTCAGTCATAACCCTCAACCAAGGGAAAAGAAGGAAGACAGAAAGGGGCAGAGACAAGAGAAGAGAGGGACAAAGAACCACAAGTTGAAGAGAAGAAAGGAAAAAAGAGAGAGACAGAAGAAAAGTGCAGAAAGGAGAACAGGAAGAAAGAAAATAGGAAACAGGGAGAGAGAAACAGAAAACCTGAAAAAAGAAAGAAAACACTAATAGGCCACTTACCGTTGTCTGTATCCATTTCTTTTCTTTCCACATGTGCCTCCTGGGAGTCACCCTGGAAAAGAAGAAGACCAGAAGTTAACGCTAGAGGAAGGGTGGATAAAGAACGCAACATAAAGAAAAAAACAGAGAACAAACATGTCCTGAAGTCTGCAAATAAAGACTATACGTGTGCTATCTAACCGCGGGCTTTGTGTCATCATTGCGACCCCTATTAGAGGCACCTATCACATGGGGGATATTAGCGAAGGCATAAAATCCAGATTTGATGGCAGGAAGTTCAGCCCTTTGGGGAAACTGGACATATGTTTGCAAGTGTTGAACGTAGGCATCCAAGAATTTGGACAGGATGAGGCTGAACATTGGCTGTGAGATCCCAGCACCAATGCCCACTGTCACCTGAAATGAGCCCGTAGCCAAAAAATGGACACAGATAGTAATTGCACAGTTATAGGGATGGCATACTGATTTAGATTTACCGGTTTCAGAACAGGATCCATTAATGCACAGAGGTCATGGATTGTAGTTCTATTTAGTCTGTAGGTGATAATGATGTGATGTTCCTCAATAGTTTCCAGATCTACCAGGGGTTTGTTTACAGATGGGGTTCTCCCTCGCCACATGGGTCTGTACCTATGGGGGAGGAAAGAACACATTCTGAGTGTCAACTTACACTTGAATCCCATGATGTCACTGTATTTTTCAGAGTGCGACATGCAGGTAACACACACAAACAGAAAGTATGAGGTACACCGTCAGGCAAATGTGTGCAGAGTTAACTCTGTCATAATGGCATCACAGTGTGGACACACTTCCAAAGATGAGTACATGTGAGGATCATAGAATAATGTCAGCAAGCGATGAAGGGGAGAGAGATTGGGGCCCAGGATGAGGCCCCTGGCCAGGCTATGGTGACATGGTGGCAGCAAAATGGCAGCCTCCTGCCATCCAGGTATGATGGATTGGAAGTGACTTCATTCCGCTAGCGTTAGTAGCCATGGTCGATGGCGCCGTGCACCTGATCATTGGATTACATGGTTGTCAATGGGGAACCTGGGCCAATCATGTTCACTGCCGGAGGTGACGGACCACACCGCTGTGGTACCTATGCCATTTTGTGAGACCCTTTAAACCTGACTCCTGATTCCCGTGAAGGAAAGTACTCCACTGTGTGTGCTGCTGTGTCCTGACTCTGGTCCCTGAGATGTCGCTGGTTACAGGGGAACGGGACTCGGCCTTCATCACAGAGGAGCTGGAGAAGGTGGTGGACGGGGTCCTACACCTGTATGCGAAGTTGTATGGGCGACCAGAGGAGCAGGTGATTTGGCATCTGTCATGCTTAGATGTGTGTGATTGTGGAGGATGCCTTTATGCATGTGGGTTCAATGTGTGACTGCCCAGCCGTAGAGTGTCTGGCACGTTCTGCCTGTGAGTTGAAAACATGCCTGTCAACAATGGATGTTCCATATGGAACAACATGGCATTTGTATTCGGTGCACACTTACTGCCGTCTGCTTATTTGCTCTGTGTATCCCATGCAGGTCAGCGCCCATCAAAAGAAAGGCCTGTGGCAAACCATCGCCAAGGAGGTGCGGACCCTGGGGTCTACAGCCAGCGGAGCACCCAATGCAGGAAGCGGGGGGAGGACCTGAGACGCTGGGCCAGGAAGACCGGAGAGGCCCAGCTGGGGAAGGCCTCCCAACGAGGAAGGGGTGCCCGTTCGACCCTGACCCCCCAATGGCCCGCATTCTGGCAGTGGCCTATCCGGATTTGGATGGGCGCTTGAAGGCAGCACAGCAGCTGCAAGGGGATGAGTAGCAACACTGTTGTGATACCACTTTGATGTATGTATGTTGGTGTTGTGGTATGTATGCATTGTAGTGCCAGGCACTTGGACAGGTGTGTTCCTGCAGTCCTGCCACCTCCAAGTCCTTGGGATGGTGTAAAGGCTAGTTAGCTCTCCAGTGGGCTTTTCCTCAGATAACGATTTGCAAGAATTCATCAGGGTTCCTCTGCACTTCTCTCTTTGACTTCTGCCAAAGATCAACCGCTGATTGCTCCAGGACACCTGTAAAACTGCAACAAAGTAGCAAGAATACTGCCAGTGACATTGTAACACCTAATCCTGCCGGCTTTCTTGACTGTTTCCTGATGGTGCATGCTCTGGGGGCTGCCTGCATTCACCCTGCACTGGAAGCCATGAAGAAATCTCCTGTGGGTCGACGGAATCTTCCCCCTGCTTCAGCAGGCATCAAACTTCAGCTTCACTGGTACGCTGGGACCCCTCTTACGATGATGAGAGTGGCCCCTGGAACACAGGTGGTATACCCAAGTGACCCAGACTGTCCAGTGGTCCAAGTGTCCAAATTTGGAGGAGGTAAGTCCTTACCTCCCCTCTCCAGACAGTAATCCTGTGAACTGCGTGATCTGCAGCTACAAGGACTTCTGTGCACATTTCCAAGAAATCCAGCATGCACAGCTGAGCCTAGGTCACCAGCACTCTGTCATTCGATGCTCAGCTCCCTGAGTTGATCTCCGGTCTCGTGGGACCTCCTTTTGAAGTGTTAAGACAACTGCTGTATTCAGGCTTCTTGAACCCGTGTTCAAGGACTTCTGTGGGTGCTTTCTGCTTGTGCATGAGCTCTCTATGTTGCTGAGGGCCCCCTCTGTTTCCTCTCCCAAGTGGCTACATTCTGGTCCTTCCTGGGCCCAGGCAGCAACCTTTTTCCCTGACCATGACTCTTGCAGCTAGCAAGGCTTGTTTGTGGTATTTTGCCAAGGAAACGACTCTGCATCCTTCAGCATGCCGTGGGACATCTTTTGCATGAAGAAGAACTTCCTACCTCCTTTCGTTGTTGCAAATCTTGCAGCTTCTTCCAACTGGAGGCAGCCATTTTGCACCTTCATTCGGGGTTTAGTGGGCTCCTGGCCCCCCCTCCTCCCCTTGGATACTTTCACGACTCTTGGACTAGGTCCCCTTCCTTTGAAGGTATTCAGGTCCAAGAATCCATCTTCAGTGCTTTGAAGTCTGTTCTGGTCTTTGCAAAATCCCTTATCACGACTTTAGTGTGTTTCTGGGGAAATAGTAGTACTTTACTCCTACTTTCCAGGGTCTTGGGGTGGGCTATCTTTTACACCCTTAGTGTTTTCTTACACTCCCAGCGACCCTCTACACACTACACTAGCCTAGGGGTCTATTCGTGGTTCGCATTCCACTTTCTTAGTATATGGTTTGTGTTGCCCCTAGGCCAAGTGCATCCTATTGTATTCTACAGTGTTTGCACTACTTTCTGACTGTTTTACTTACCTGATTTGGTCTGTTGTGTATATTTGTGTATGTTACTTACCTCCTAAGGGAGTATATCTTCTGAGATATTTTTTGGCACATTGTCACTAAAATAAAGTGCCTTTATTTTTAGAAACACTGAGTATTGTCGTTCTTATGATATAGTACCTATATGAAATAAGTGGTATTGCATGAGCTTTGCATGTCTCCTGGTTCAGCCTTGGCCGCTCTGCTATAACTACCTCTATCAGCCTAAGCTGCTAGAACACTACTACTCTACTAATAAGGGATAACTGGACCTGGCACAATGTGTAAGTACCATTGGTACCCACTACAAGCCAGGCCAGCATTCTACAGTCGTCGTTCAAGGTCCTGAAGGAATATGGCAAGGAGCAGCACTGGGATTATTTCCAACTCTCTCTCCATGTCTGAGTCAGCATTTTCTGAGTGCCTCCGGTGAGTGCTTCATTTTATATTGTTTGTTTCTACCCCACTTTGCCTGGTGGTGGTTCCCGCCCCGGAACTGCTGACGGTCTGGTGTTTCATTATTTGGAGGGTGGGTAGGACCTTTTCTCTAGCCTGTGGGCGGCCTCCTCCATCCTCGTCGGGACTACAAAGATGGCGGTGTGTGGATGGACTGCTACTTGTTTTTCATATGCTTCATTATTTGGCGGTATGGACCACCAGCCTCTTGGCGTTAGTTACCGCCACCGCTGGTGGGGTGGTGTTTACTGCCATGTTCATAACAACCACATAAGACCGGACTACCACGATGACAGTATGACATACAACAAATAAGACCTGATATGATAACAAAAACTAGCAACATCAGCTTCTTGTGAGCATTGGGGATCTAGTATTTAATGAAAAGTAAATTTAGGAAATGAAAGCCTTGACTCAGGAGAAGTGCGCTCAGAATCAGGAGTGGATTGTACAAGGTTATGCCTTTATGCAACACAACACAATGCCTGAATGAAGATGGGACAAATGATGTATGGGTCCGTAAATGGGGCCGGTGTGGGCTATTGCTCAAGTAATACAATATAAATATCATGCAGTGAGTTGGAGTTGCTTTCACCACATCCGCCCCAGGAAGTGGGTGATCCATTTATGGTATAACTTTAAGTCACACCTCAATAAATCACACAGCCCAGGGGAAGAAGGTTAGGGGCTCGATGAATGGATGGGAAAGAGGATTTGGAAGAAAGGTGTTACAAAGACAAACAGTACACAAAACAATGACAATATTCATTAGCACGCTGAGCAGCACACCATAATCAGTCTGTTGTAGAAGGAAATGAGGGATTGAGTATGACACAGTTCAGTTAAATGCATTGCAAACAGTCCTTCAGCCAGAGGGAGACCCAAGATAGTATATATCTAAATGTTCTGTCTTCTAGGTTTCAAAAATTTAAATTATGGAGGAGTGAAGTTAACCCACCCAGTTCTAAAAATTGAAAGAGTCAAGGAAAAGGACACAAGGAATCTTCCTGAGAAGACAGCACTGTACCAATAAGAGGCAGAGGCAGAGCAAAAACAGAGGAGGAGTTTCATGTTTGACCCAAAAACACAAGAGGAGTTTCAAGTTTGAGCTAGAAATGTAGCAAACTCACATTCCCCAAATTAACACACCTCTCTCCAGTCCACAGAGTTGAGTGAGTACTAGACCTGTGTGACTTTCTCATCCTTATGGTTTCTCTTTGATATCTTCCTTCTGCTAGCTATTGAGGTAGTCCCACCCTGAGTCAATCCATCCTCGAACTTATTCAGAGGAACTCCGTCCCACTCTCAACTCGAATGAGATAGACTTATGGTGCAATGCTGTGGAAGAACAAATAGAAAAACAGAATGGAGTATTTTTTGTAGATTTGTGTTTGTTAACTAAAGTGACTGGTCTCGTCTCTGAAGAACCAGGGAAAAGAAGTGAAAGCTGCAGGTAAATTTTGCGAAGTTTGAAAGGCCAATCACTTTCAGGTAAAAATGATCATCCATCAGCCCTCAAACATTGCAAATCATCAAAATCAAGTTTACAAATTTGTTGAACACCCTCATTCACTGTCTGGCACCACAAACACCATCAATCATCACTCACAATCAAGCAATAATATATCATCACTCATTGGTGAAATAGTTAGTAGTTACTTCGTCCAATCCAAGCAAAGTGTTATGTACAAAATTGTATCTCCTCTTTGACGCTAGCAACACATTAGAATCTGGTGTTGGGACTGGCAGTCTTTTAAATCAATGTTTTTCTGGGGCAGCCCTAAGTGATGCAAAAAAGTGATGCAAAAAGGGATAGGCAATAGCATGCGAGGGAGGCAGACATTGTCTCTAATGTCCTGAAGGGAATGGGGAGGGTTCTTCACTGCACCCTGGTCCAAATCCAATCTGGCCATACATGTGACTAATAAGGGGTGGGGCAGTGTAAATTAGACACAAACATTGGCCCTCATTACAACCCTGGCGGTCGGTGATAAAGCAGCAGTAAAACCGCCAACAGGCTGGCAGTAAAAAAAATTGAATTATGACCACTGCGGAAACCGCCAAAACAGACAGCCACTTTAACAGACTGACCGCTACGACGATAGCAACAAGTGCTGCGGTGGTAACCTTCAATAGCCAGGCGGAAGACAAGGTTCCGCCCACTGTATCATGAGACACCAATCCGCCAGCTTTTCCGGGGCAGTATCAACACCATCAAAAGCACGGAGGAAACAGAACACAGAAGGGAAACGACTCACCTCTGGAGACTCAAGGAAGAACCACTATGTCATGGAGCCCGAACTACAGGTGTTACCCGTGCTGGTTTACCTCCTCCTACACCAGGAATACCAACGGTGGTGAAGACGACCACAGTGAGTACTGCCCCTAGCACACAAGGGAGGGGGGGAGGAAAAAGAGAGTGAAATACACACACGCAACACCCCCACCCCCAACAAGATACACACAAACAGATGCAACAACATTACACATCCACCCCATAACCCTCAGGAATAGTGCAAGGACAAAAGGAAGTGATTAAAGTGAGTGTAATAATATAAAGTTCTAGAAATACATCCTCAAAGCACAAAACAGTATCTACATATATATACTAAATGGAGGGACACTGCCCAGTCCATAATGTCTGTGGGCCACAGGGCCATATCACATAGGCCAAGGCCCCACTTGACTCCTGCTTCAATAAGGAGAGAACACTGCTGGGGCATCAGATCGAAAATACACAGCACCTCAGGGGGAAAGGGAACGGGGGGCACCTCAGCCGGAAGATGGTATAACGCCACTGCTCCTGGAGGGGGCCACATGCCCATCACTCTGTCCTGGGAGTGCAAAACCACAGTCTCTCTCGTGGGTAGTTTGCCCACTGCTTGCTCCTGGGGAGTGCAAAGCCACAGTCTCTCAAGTGGGTGGTTTGCCCACTGCTTGGTCCTGGGGAGTGCAAAGCCACAGTCTCTCTAGTGGGTGGTTTGCCCGCTGCTTGGTCGTAGGGAGTGCAAAGCCACAGTCTCTGAAGTGAATGGTCTGTCCACTGCTTGGTCCAGGGGAGTGCAAAGCCACAGTCTCTCTAGTGGGTGGTTTGCCCACTGCTTGGTCCTAGGGAGTGCAAAGCCACAGTCTCTCAAGTGGGTGGTTTGCCCACTGCTTGGTCCCGGGGAGTGCAAAGCCACAGTCTCTCTAGTGGGTGATTTGCCCACTGCTTGGTCCCGGGGAGTGCAAAGCCACAGTCTCTCAAGTGGGTGGTCTGCCCACTGCTTGGTCCTGGGGAGTGCAAAGCCACAGTGTCTCAGGTGGATGGCTTCTTCCACTAGTTCTGGAGGGGGCTTTTTGCCCAGTGTGCTTTATCCTGGCAAGGAGGGGGTGAGTGGATGCCTTCTTCCACTGGTTCTGGAGGGGGCTTTGTGCCCAGTGTGCTTCATACTGGCAAGGAGGGGGTGAGTGGATGCCTTCTTCCACTGGTTCTAGAGGGGGCTTTGTGCCCAGTGTGCTTCATCCTAGAAAGGAGGGGGTGAGTGGATGGCTTCTTCCACTGGTTCTTGTGGGGACCTTACGTCCAGTGTGCTTCATCCTGGCAAGGAAGGGGTGAGTGGAAACCTTCTTCCACTGGTTCTGGAGGGGGCTTTGTGCCCAGTGTGCTTCATCCTGGCAAAGAGGGGGTGAGTGAATGCCTTCTTCCACTGGTTCTGGAGGGGGCTTTGTGCCCAGTGTGCTTCATCCTGGCAAGGACAGGGTAAGTGGATGCCTTATTCCACTGGTTCTGGAAGGGGGCTTTGTGCCCTGTGATGCAGATCATGGGGAGTGCGAGGTCACAGTCTCTCACCTGGGTGTCACACCCACAGGATTTGCAGGGGCCAGGAAGCACTACAGCCCATGGAGGCACGACTACACAGTGCCCGCCGGCAGTGACGGCTGCTCAGTGGTGGCAGTGGTGGGGCTGGTGGAGGTGCTGCCAGTGGTGGAGGGAGGCTCCAGTCCTTCCCCTGCAGCCTCAGATGGTTGCCCACTGGGGCTGCTGCTGCTGGCAGTGGTTCTGGTGGCAGTGCAGGTGGCAGTGCTGGCGGAGGTGGAGGTGGCGGTGCTGGCGGAGGTGCAGGTGGCGGTGCTGGCGGTGGTGCTGCCTGTGGTGGGGGGAGGCTCCAGCCCTTCTGCTGCAGCCTCAGACGGCTGCCCACTGGGGCTGCTGCTGCTGGCAGTGGTGCTGGTGGCGGTGCAGGTGGCGGTGCTGGTGGAGGTGCAGGTAGCTGTGCTGGCGGCAGTGCTGCCTGTGGTGGGGGGGAGGCTCCAGCCCATCCCCTGCAGATTCGGATGGCTGAAGTGCCATGGTTGGCGTTGTTTGCTCTGATGCTGCTCCAGCACCAGGCTCCATATCCATCCTGCCTGTAGCATCTGTGGCTTTGTCATTGCCCTTGGCAGCTGGTGGTCTCTTCTTGCCCTTGGCAGCTGGTGGCCCCTTTTTACCTTTGCCAGCTGGTGGTGCCTCCTTGCCTTTGCCAGCTGGTGCTCCCTTTTTGGCTTTGCCAGCTGGTGGCCCCTTTTTGCCCTTGGCAGCTGGTGCAGGCACACTGGCTGTGCTGACGGGTGTCTCCTTGAAGCCTCTCACAACTACAGTAGCTGCAGAAACTACAGTGGCCGTGGACTGGGTGGCTGAGTTCCTAGCCTGGGTCCTGACCACCCTGGCCTGAAGTGAAGGATGGGGGGAGGGGCAGGGAATAGGTCAAGGGGGGAGAGGAAAAGCTTTTCAGGGACACTGGGGCTGGAAGAGGGTGAAGGTTTGGGAGTGGAGGAAGAGGGAGTGGTGGTAGGAGGTGTCTGTCTGCTGTGTTTGGGTGCAGGCGCATGGGCTGGATGCTGTTGTGTGGTGGATGGCTGTTGGGTGTCTGAGTGCTTGCGTTTGTGTACTTTGGGAGGAGGGGGCACAGACACAGTGGGAGAGGACACAGGGGACATGTGCATGGATGTGGGGTGGTGACTGCCAGTGAGAGGCGTGTAGTGATATGCGTGATGGTGGTGGGGGTAGTGGATGAGGATGTAGTGCATGCTGGTGTGTGTGGAGACGCTACTGGGAGGGAGGTGAACAACAAGGAGGAGGGGGATGCAGTGGAGGCAGTGGATGTTGATTTCTCTGCATCTGGATGGTGCTTGTGTGAGTGACTATGGGATGAAGAGTCGTGCTTGTGTTTGCCCGAGCCACTACTGTTTGTTGTTTTGGGTGCATGCTGGTCTGATAGTGTGCTTGGTATAGGCTGGGGTTGAGGGGAATGGGACTGGGTAGAGGAAGTTGGAGGGGGGAGGCTAGAGACAGGAACAATGGCTGCCATCAGGGAGGAGGCCAGAGCCCGGAATGATCTCTGTTGGGCCGCCATGCCGGAGTGAATGCCCTCCAGGAATGCATTTGTTTGTTGCAAATGCCCTGCCAGCCCCTGGATGGCATACACTATGGTAGACTGCCCAACAGAGATGGATCTCAGGAGGTCAATAGACTCCTCACTGGGGGCAGCAGGGCTGACTGGGGCAGGGCCTGAGGTGCCTGGGGCGAAGTAGATGCCCACCCTCCCGGGTGAGCAGGCATGGGAAACTGTAAGAGGCTGGCCTGGCTTATAGTGGGTACCTTGTGGTACTTACACCTTGTGCTAGGTCCAGTTATCGCTTATTAGTAGATTAGAGGTGTTCTAGCAGCTTAGGCTGATAGAGGTAGCTATAGCAGAGCAGCTTAGGCTGGACTAGGAGACATGCAAAGCTCCTACTATGCCTCTTATATCATATAGCACTATATCATAAGAAAACACACTACTCAGAGTTACTAAAAATAAAGGTACTTATTTTAGTGACAATATGCCAAAAGTATCTCAGAGGATATACTCCCTTTGGAGGTAAGTAATATAAACAAAATATACACACACTAACCAAGTCAGGTAAGTAAATAGTTAGAAAAGTAGTGCTAACACTGTAGAACACAATAGAATGCAATAGTGAGAAATAGGCCTAGGGGCAACACAAACCATATACTCCAAAAGTGGAATGCGAACCACGAATGGGCCCCAGGCCTAGTGTAGTGTGTAGAGGGTCGCTGGGAGTTTAAGGAAACACTAAGAGTGTCCAAGATGCCCCACCCCAAGACCCTGAAAAGTAGGAGTAAAGTTACTCTACTACCCCAGAAAGACAGTAAAGTCGAGATAGGGGATTCTGCAAGGACAACAACTGACTGCAAAGCACTGAAGACGGATTCCTGGACCTGAGGACCTGCAAAGGAAGGGGACCAAGTCCAAGAGTCACGCAAGTGTCCGGGGTGGGGCAGGAGAAAGACCGCAAGCAAGCCTTGCTAGCTGCAAGAGTCGCGGTTGAAGGTTTTGGGTGCTGCGAGGGCCCAGGAAGGACCAGGAGGTTGCCCCTAGGAGGAGGAGACAGAGGGGGCGCTCAGCAATATGGAGAGCCCATGCAGAAGCAGGCAGCACCCGCAAAAGCACCTGAACAGGCACTTAGAAGATCTGAGGACGACGGTCAACTCAGAACAACATAAGAGGGTCCCACGACGTCGGAGTCCAACTAAGCGAGTTGGGCGAGTTGGGCAATGCAGAACAAAGTGCTGGGGACCTGCACAAAGGAAGTCTTGCAAAAGTGCTATGTAGGAGGCTGGCCTAGCTTATAGTGGGTACCTTGTAGCACTTACACCTTGTGCCAGGTCCAGTTATCCCTTGTTAGTAGAATAGAGGTGTTTCTAGCAGCTTAGGCTGATAGAGGTAGCTATGGCAAAGCAGCTTAGGCTGAACTAGCAGACATGCAAAGCTCCTTCTATACCACTTATATCATATAGTACAATCTCATAAGAAAACACAATACTCAGAGTTACTAAAAATAAAGGTACTTATTTTAGTGACAATATGCCAAAAGTATCTCAGAGGATATACTCCCTTTGGAGGTAAGTAATATAAACAAAATATACACACACTAACCAAATCAGGTAAGTAAACAGTTAGAAAAGTAGTGTAAACACTGTAGAACACAATAGAATGCAATAGGGAGAAATAGGCCTAGGGGCAACACAAACCATATACTCCAAAAGTGGAATGCGAACCACGAATGGGCCCCAGGCCTAGTGTAGTGTGTAGAGGGTCGCTGGGAGTTTAAGGAAACACTAAGGGTGTCCAAGATGCCCCACCCCAAGACCCTGAAAAGCAGGAGTAGTTACTCTACTACCCCAGAACGACAGTATAGTCGAGACAGGGGATTCTACAAGAACAACAACTGATTGCAAAGCACCGAAGATGGATTCCTGGACCTGAGAACCTGTAAAGGAAGAAGACCAAGTCCAAGAGTCACACAAGTGTCCAGGGGGGGCAGGAGCCCACTAAACCCTGCATAAAGGTGCAAAAGGGCTGCCTCTGGGTGGAAGAAGCCGAAGATTCTGCAACAACGGAAAGTGCCAGGAACTTCCCCTTTGGTGAGAAGATGTCCCACAGCGTGCTGGAGGAAGCAGATGTGTTTCCACGCAGAAATACCACAAAAAAGCCTTGCTAGCTGCAAGAGTCAAGGTTGAGGATTTTGGGTGCTGCTGGGGCCCAGGAAGGACCAGGATGTCGCCCCTTGGAGGAGTAAACAGAGGGGGCGCTTAGCAACTCAGAGAGCCCCCCCCAGAAGCAGGTAGCACCCGCAGAAGTACTGGAACAGGCACTTAGAAGATATTAGGACAGTCACAAAGGAGGGTCCCACGACGTCAGAGTCCAACTAAGCGATGCAATGCAGGACAGAGTGCTGGGGACCCAGGCTAGGCTGTGCACAAAGGAAGTCCTGGAAAAGTGCACAGAAGCCGGAGCAGCTGCAAATCACGCAGTACAGAGGTTTGCTGTCTGGCGTGGGGAGGCAAGGACTTACCTCCACCAAATTTGGACAGAAGGGCTCCTGGACTGTGGGAGGCACTTGCACCCAGCTCCTGTGTACCAGGGACCATGCTCATCAGGATGAGAGGGGACCCAGAGTACCGGTGATGCAGAAGTTTGGTGCATGCGTTGGCAGGGGGAAGATTCTGTCGACCCACTGGAGATTTCTTCTTGGCTTCCAGTGCAGGGTGAAGGCAGAAAGCCCACAGAGCATGCACAACCGGGAAACAGTCAAGAAAGCCGGCAGAATGAGGCGCTACAATGTTGCTGGTAGTCGTCTTGCTACTTTGTTGCGGTTTTGCAGGTGTCCTGGAGCAGCCAGCGGTCGATCCTTGGCAGAAGTCAAAGAGGGAAGTGCAGAGGATCTCTGGTGAGCTCTTGCATTCGTTATCTGGTGAGATACCCACAGGAAAGACCCTAAATAGCCCACAGAGGAGGACTGGCTACAGAGAAAGGTAAGCACCTATCAGGAGGGGTCTCTGACGTCACCTGCTGGCACTGGCCACTCAGAGCTGTCCATTGTGCCCTCACATCTCTGCATCCAAGATGGCAGGGGTCTGGGACACACTGGAGGAGCTCTGGGCACCTCCCCTGGGAGGTGCTGGTCAGGAGAGTGGTCACTCTCCTTTCCTTTGTCCGGTTTCGCGCCAGAGCAGGGCTGGGGGGGATCCCTGAACCGGTGTAGACTGGCTTATGCAAGGAGGGCACCATCTGTGCCCTTCAAAGCATTTCCAGAGGCCAGGAGATGCTACTCCTCTCAGGCTCTTCTCACGTATTTCCAAAGGGAGAGGGTGTAACACCCTCTCTCAGAGGAAATCCTTTGTTCTGCCTTCCTGGGACTGGGCTGCCCAGGCCCCAGTGGGGCAGAAACCTGTCTGAGGGTTTGCAGCAGCGGTGACTGCAGAGAAACCCCCGGAAAGTTAGTTTTGCAGCACCCGGGCTCTATGGTGGAGACCCAGGTATTGGGGGGACAATTCCATGATCCTTGGGGTATTGGGGTGACAATTCCATGATCCTAGACACGTCACATGGCCATGTTCGGCTGCTACATATAGGTATTGACCTAAATGTAGTGCACGTGTGTAATGGTGTCCCTGCACCCACAGAGTCCGGGGAATTTGCCCTGAACAATGTGGGGGCACCTTGGCTAGTGCCAGGGTGCCCACACACTAAGTAACTTTGCACCTAACCTTCACCAAGTGAGGGTTAGACATTTGTGCTATGACCTGCTCCCCCGTGAAATGGCGGCCGCCTGACCTGTTTGGAGGGACAAGTGGAAATGAGGTAATTCGGCAGACGTTGTGCCCCATTGCGGAAGGGGGTCATGGACCGCTGTGCAACTCCTCATTGGTTATCATTGGGCCCCATGAGTTCCAGTAGCCAATGGTGATGTACGCTGGCGGTGACAGTATGCAGCGCCGCAAACGTGACCGCCATTTTCTATCTGTTCACTCACTTGCTACCTGACCTTCAACAGGAGAGTCCCTACACTGCAAGTGCTGCTGTGACCTGTGTCTGGAAGCGACCATGGCTCGAGTCTCTGGTGAACGGGCCCCAGCCTTCACTTCTGAAGAGTTGGAGAGACTAGTGGATGGGGTCCTATCCCAGTACCGTTTAGGGTATTGGGGTTCCAGGAGATCTCTATGGGTGCAGCATTTCTTTTGCCACACATAGGGAGCTCAGAAAATTCTTACACAGGACTGCCACTGCAGCCTGAGTGAAATAACGTCCACGTTATTTCACAGCCATTTTACACTACACATAAGTAACTTATAAGTCACCTATATGTCTAGCCCTCACTTGGTGAAGGTAAGGTGCAAAGTTACTTAGTGTCTGGGCACCCTGGTACTAGCCAAGGTGCCCCCACATTGTTCATGGCAAAAACCCCAGACTTTGTGAGTGCGGGGACACCATTACACGCATGCACTACAAATAGGTCAATACCTATATGTAGCGTCACCATGGTAACTCCGGACATGGCCATGTAACATGTCTAGGATCATGGAATTGTCACCCCAATACCATTCTGGTATTGGGGGGACAATTCCATGCATCCCCGGTTCTCCAGCACAGAGCCTGGGTACTGCCAAACTAACTTTCCGGGGTCTCCACTGCAGCTACTGCTGCTGCCAACCCCTCTGACAAGTTTCTGCCCCCCTGCGGCCTGGGCAGCCTGCTCCCAGGAAGGCATAACAAAGGATTTCCTCTGAGAGAGGGTGTTACACTCTCTCCCCTAGGAAATAGGTGAGAAGGGCCTGGGAGGAGTAGCCTCTCCTGGCCTCTGGAAATGCTTTGAAAGGCACAGATGGTGCCCTCTCTGCATAAGTCAGTCTCCACCTGTTCAGGGATCCCCCAGCCCTGCTCCGGCGCGAAACTGGACAAAGGAAAAGGGAGTGACTACTCCCCTGACCAGCACCTCCCAGGGGAGGTGCCCAGAGCTCCTCCAGTGTGTCCCAGACCTCTGCCATTTTGGATGCAGAGGTGTAAGGGCACAATGGACAGCTTTGAGTGGCCAGTGCCAGCAGTTGACATCAGAGACCCCTCCTAATAGGTGCTTACCTTTCTCAGTAGCCAATCCTCCTCTGTGGGCTATTTAGGGTCTCTCCTGTGGGCTATTCCTCAGATAACTAATGCAAGAGCTCACAAGAGTTCCTCTTCACTTCCCTCTTTGACTTCTTCCAAGGATCGATGTCCTTGCAGAATCCCCTATCTCGACTTTACTGTCTTTCTGGGGCAGTAGGGTAACTTTACTCCTACTTTTCAGGGTCTTGGGGTGGGGTATCTTGGACACCCTTAGTGTTTTCTTACACTCCCAGTGACCCTCTACACACTACACTAGGCGTGGGGTCCATTCGTGGTTCGTATTCCACTTTTGGAGTATATGGTTTGTGTTGCCCCTAGGCCTATTTCTTCATATTGCATTCTATTGTGTTCTACATTGTTTGCACTACTTTTCTAACTGTTACTTACCTGATTTTGGTTTGTGTGCATATAATTTGTGTACATTACTTACCTCCTAAGGGAGTGTATCCTCTGAGATACTTTTGGCATATTGTCACTAAAATAAAGTACCTTTATTTTTAGTAACTGAGTATTGTGTTTTCTTATGATATAGTGCTATATGATATAAGCGGTATAGTAGGAGCTTTGCATGTCTCCTAGTTCAGCCTAACCTGCTCTGCTATAGCTACCTCTATCAGCCTAAGCTGTTAGAACACCTCTATTCTACTAATAAGGGATAACTGGACCTGGCACAAGGTGTAAGTACCACAAGGTACCCACTATAAGCCAGGCCAGCCTCCTACATTGGTGGTACAGCGATGGGATAAGTACTTGTAACTGCTTTACCACTTTGTCATTGGTGCTTTTCATGAGAAAAACATATTCCAAATATTTCTATATATACACATTGAACCAAAACAGTTTACTGTTCTACTCTAAAACTTTCTACAAGGTTTCTGAATAGTTCTGAAAACTTTTAAAAGTTTTCAAAAACTTTGAAAAAAGGTTTTTCTCTGTGCTTTCAAAAGTTCCAAAACTTTTTCTTTCTCTGTCTTAAACCTTTTCTATCATGTCTGCAGTAGAGCTCACTCCCAAAATTGTTCAAGCAACCTATGAGAGGTTAAACTTCAAAAGTTTGAGGGGTCTCTGCATAGAAAGAGGTTTAAGCATTGGTAAAAATCCTACAAAAAGACTTTCTCTTTAACCTGCTCCTAGAAAGTGATCAGAACCAGTCTGGCACCTCTCAGGAACATGAGGTAGGAGGGGAGGGTACCCAGTCAGACTCAGAGGAGTTCCCTGAAGAGATTGGGGAGGGTTCTTACAAAGACCTGCCATCTAGCAGGCCACCTAGTGACACTGGTAGTGGGAGAGGGTCACACATTAGTAGGACATCTTTCACTCCTAGAGGCCAGGTTACTAGGGTCCAGCCAGTTAGGGACAGGTCTCTCTCTGCCAATTCCCACATTTCCTCTGTATCTAAACATTCCCAAGCCTCCCACCCTGAGGATAACTTAATGGAAAGGGAAATCAGAAAGCTGAGGTTGGAAGAGGCCAAGCTGAAGCTTAAACAGCAGCAGCTGGCCTTAGACAGGGAATCCCTGGATGTAGAGGGTAGGACAGAGATTGGGGTTAGTTCCCCATGGTGGCAACAGCAGTATTTCTGATAGCAATCCTGTTAGAGAGCACGGTTCCAGAAATCTGCATAGGATAGTCCCCCCTTACAAGGAGGGGGATGACATTAACAAGTGGTTTGCTGCACTTGAGAGGGCCTATATGGTACAGTTGGTCCCTCAAAGGCAGTGGGCTGCTATCTTTTGGCTATCTTTCACTGGTAAGGGTAGGGATAGGCTCCTTACTGTCAGAGAAAGTGATGCTAATGATTACAAAGTTTTGAAGGATGCACTCTTAGATGGATTTGGCTTAACCACTGAAGAATACAGGATTAAGTTCAGAGACACCTAAAAAGAGTCCTCTCAAGACTGGACAGACTTTGCAGACTGTTCAGTGAAGGCCTTGGAGGGTTGGTTACATGGCAGTAAGGTGACTGACTATGAAAGCCTGTATAATCTGATCCTAAGAGAGCATATTCTTAACAGTTGTGTGTCTGATTTGTTGCACCAGTACTTGGTAGACTCAGATGTGACCTCTCCCCAAGAATTGGGAAAGAAGGCAGACAAATGGGTCAGAACAAGATTGAACAGAAAGGTTCATACAGGAGGTAACAAGGATGGCAATAAGAAAGATAGTGAGAAATCTCAGGATAAGCATGGGGATAAGGGTAAAACTAAAGATCCTTCTTCAAATCCTTAACACATTTCAGGGGGTGGGAATAAATCATCTTCTTCTTCTTCACACCCCACACACAATAAAAAGCCTTGGTGCTATGTGTGTAAAAATAAAGGCCATAGGCCAAGGGATAAGTCCTGCCCAGGTAAACCCCCTGAGCCTATCACCACTAATACATCAAACTCTAGTGCCCCTAGCAGTAGTGGTAATAGTGGTGGGACTGCTGGCAACAGTCAAAATAAGGGTGTAGTTGGGTTAACTTGTGGGTCCATCATAGAAACTGGGGTAGTTAGTCCCAAGACAGTTTCTGTCACACCTGGTGGCATTGGCCTTGCTACACTGGCTGCTTGTCACCTTACAATGGATAAGTACAGGCAGACAGTTTCAATAAATGGTGTTGAGGCTCAGGCCTACAGGGACACAGGTGCCAGTATCACTTTAGTGACTGAAAACCTAGGGGCATATTTATACTCTGTCTGTGCCGAATGTGCTTCAAAACCTTTGACCCACATTCAGCGCAAACGTTGCCCCGTATTTAAACTTTGACGCCCGAGCCCACGGATGACAAAATTCCGCTGTGTGTCATTTTTTGGATGCGGCAACCCGCCTTGCGTTAATGATATGCAAGGTAGGCGTTCCCATCCAAAAAATGACTTAAACGGCCGTGCATTGTATTTATGCTTTCGGGCAAAAATGACGCATGGCTGGGAGGCAGAGCCAGAAAATGACGCACAGCCCGATTTGCGTCAAAATTTAACACCTGGGTCAGGGCAGGCGTTAAAATGGGGCAAACACACCTGTATTTAATCAGAACACACAGAAGCAACAGCAGAGAAGCAGAGCAGCAACAGGGAGACATGGAGGTGATTCTTATCCAGCGTGCACGCAGAGCCCAGCAGCTACAACAGCAGGGACCCCAAAGGCAGCGCAGAAGGCAGGAGAGGATATTCCACCCCAGAACAACCCTTCATGGCCTCAGGGAACACAACATCATCCAGAGGTACAGGTTGAACTGGCAGGCCATTCAGCAGCTGCTGCGAAACATTGAACCGCAGTTGGCACCCACTTTGCTGACACCCTGCACCATCCCAACAGAAACCAAGCTGCTTGCCGTACTTCACATGCTGGCAAGTGGCTCTTTTCAAACAACTGGTGCCCTGGTTGCCAGAATATCACAACCATCATTCTCTGCCTTTTTGCCCAAAGTACTGGATGCCATCATTGGACTTACACCCCATCACATCTGCTTCCCAAACTCACTGCAGAAGCAGCAGGAAACAAAATAGGGGTTCTACCTCATTAGTGGCTTCCCACACGTCCTTGGTGCAATCGACTGCCCACATGTACTCCTTGTGCCACCTGCTGCAACTGAACACCTCTACCGCAACAGGAAGCACACACATTCCATCAATGTGCAGGCCATTGTCGATCACCAGGGATTGATCACCAACATCGTGGCTAAATATCCTGGGAGTGTCCATGATTCCTTCGTCTTCCGTCACTGCACCATCAATGAACACTTCCAGGATGGACGGTATGGCAATGGATTACTTGTTGGTAAGTACAAAAACCTACTTAAATATACACTGCATAGCAACCCTCTAGGACACATAACACATACACCACAACAGCAACATGTGGACAGGAAAGCACTGAGGTCGTGACATCGCTAGCCATGTTTCATAGGTCTGCAGTGAACCTGTCACACATCTGAAATTAGTGCACAGTCTAATGTTAAAACGTCAATGATCACAACGTGTGGAGTGGGTTGCCTAAATGTCACCTTGCAAATTGTAAGTGTCCCAATGACGTTTACATTAATCCATTGCATAAGTCTTAAAGGTATGGGATGTCCAGGGTACATTGATATGAACGTGTTAACAACACTGTCAATTTAATCTGTGTATGGAACTATCATCTCACCCCCAGTGAAGACACAGGGACACCTGTATCACAAGTCACAATGCTAGTGAGGGCACACTGTACCGCAAATCCCAAAACATACTGCTGACAAACGGTCAGCAGACAAACACTTGTTCAGCCAAGGAAACAACACAATGCAGATGGTACATCCTAGAAGCCTAGGATGCAACATTATAACACAAAAGAGTCACAGACAACACAAGACAACTACTGCCATGAAAGGTCATTTCAATAGGGCCAGCTACATCAACATGATCCCATTCATTTTCTCTTGTAGCTGATCAGGGGTCTTCGCTCCAGCCATGGATAATGACACCTATTAGCAACCCGAGTACTGCAGCAGAGCGTGCCTACAACGATGCACGTAGGAGGAAACGCACCATAGTCGAGAGGACCTTCGGCATCCTCAAGTCAAGGTTCCGGTGCCTCGACATCACTGGTGGTAGCCTCCTATATTCCCCGGAGATGGTCTGTAAGATCATCCTAACATGTGCAATATTGCACAAAATTTGCATCAAAAGGAACATTCCCCTCTTGGAACCAGAGCCACACATGCCTGAAGAGGAGGAAGGGGAGGATGGTGGCCTGCAACATGAGGGGGAACTACAGAACACGGCCGCTGGTATACGCAGGCGGCAACATATCGTCAACAATTTCTTTTAAATATAATCACCATCACCACTTTAATGAACTAACTTAACACCTATAATAATCACCATATCATGGTCTGGCTAATCATTTTTGCACACCTTCATCTTTACTTATCAGAATAAGAGTGTTGCCACATGGAGCATTGCTGATATACTGATGAGGACACTGAAAATCCCAGAGCTAATGTGATGCCTAACATTCAATGGTCACTTACACACACACTGTAAATGACATATATCATGTACATTTCTCTTTTGAAGGTCAATAGCAGAGGACCACACCTATTTCACACATACATGTTGAAATCAAAGTTCAACGCAGCATATGGCACACAACTAAGACACCATCACTCAATAACGGGAAAACAAGCCTCATAGATGAGGCAGTCGATGTGCTTTTGCATCAGTAACAGGAATGTCTGACCAGACCCTTGACAGCAGTAAGTCCAACTGCATTCAATATTTGCAAGGACTATCTGTGACCAGAGTTCTATAGAAGCAGAACATAGACAGCACAAGTGCCACTCATATGAGCAGCATTGCGCACATGACATTCCATGTACATGTCAGCCCATTTCCTAACTCCTGACACACCCATGCACCTGATCACAACCCACCTGTCGGAAGAGGTCCCTGGAATACTAAGATGTGTACCCTGATATTCCTCCTCTACACACACAGACTAACAATAGCAATCCAGTGTGCTACACCCTTTCCTATGGTATGCCATTGTCATAGAACATCTAACTGAATGGACGTCAGGTCAATTAATACACTGGCTTCTAGTTTCTAAGCCCTGTTAGCACCTGTAGATTGCTTCCCGTGTGAAAAAGTCTGTTGGCCATTAGAATGCAAATCTCACCTACATGACTTGTGAGAAACAGATGCAGCGCACACCTGTGATCACCTCCATGCACACCACCCATTTCAACAAGCACTGCCCCTGCTGATGCCTGGAACAGCATAGGAGTTGCCATTATGTCAAATACACCGTTAAGCATTGATACTAATTAAGCCGTGTAACAAATCAAATCAAATCAAATCATTAGCATTTATAAAGCGCGCTACTCACCCGTGCGGGTCTCAAGGCGCTAGGGACAAAGGGGGTGGTTATCGCTGCTCGAACAGCCAGGTCTTTAGGAGTCTCCGGAAAGCGGAGTGGTCCTGGGTGGTCCTGAGGCTGGTGGGGAGGGAGTTCCAGGTCTTGGCCGCCAGGAAGGAGAAAGATCTCCCACCCGCCGTGGAGCGTCGGATGCGAGGGACGGCGGCGAGTGCGAGGCCAGAGAAGCGGAGGGGGCGGGTGGGGACGTAGAAGTTGAGCCGTCT
Organism: Pleurodeles waltl; assembly: GCF_031143425.1. Taxonomy (NCBI): domain Eukaryota; kingdom Metazoa; phylum Chordata; class Amphibia; order Caudata; family Salamandridae; genus Pleurodeles; species Pleurodeles waltl. The sequence continues at coordinate 361,303,288 of NC_090445.1, forward strand.
GTTGAGGTATTCCGGTCCCTTGTCGTGGAGGGCTTTGTGTGCGTGGGTGAGAAGTCGGAAGGTGATCCTTTTGCTGACTGGGAGCCAATGCAGGTGTCTCAGGTGTGCGGAGATGTGGCTGTTGCGGGGTACGTCGAGGATGAGGCGGGCTGAGGTGTTCTGAATGCATTGCAGGCGATTTTGGAGTTTGGCGGAGGTCCCAGCGTAGAGGGTGTTGCCATAGTCCAGGCGGCTCGTGACGAGGGCGTGGGTCACGGTTTTTCTGGTGTCGGCGGGGATCCAGCGGAAGATCTTGCGGAGCATGCGGAGGGTGAGGAAGCAGGCGGAGGACACGGCGTTGACTTGCTTGGTCATGGTGAGAAGGTGGTCCAAGATGAAGCCGAGGTTGCGGGCGTGGTCTGCGGGGGTCGGTGCGGTGCCGAGGGCCGTGGGCCACCAGGAGTCGTCCCAGGCGGACGGGGTGTTACCGAGGATGAGGACTTCAGTTTTTTCAGAGTTCAGCTTTAGGCGGCTGAGCCTCATCCAATCTGCGACGTCCTTCATACCCTCTTGTAGGTTGGTCTTGGCGCTGGCGGGGTCCTTGGTGAGGGAGAGTATAAGTTTGGTGTCGTCGGCGTAGGAGGTGATGATGATGTCGTGCTTGCGTACGATGTTAGCGAGGGGGCTCATGTAGACATTGAAGAGTGTCGGGCTGAGTGATGAGACTTGAGGTACGCCGCAGATGATCTCAGTGGGTTCTGAGCGAAACGGAGGGAGGTAGACTCTTTGGGAGCGGTTTACGAGGAAGGAGGCGATCCAGTCCAGGGCCTGGTCTTGGATCCCGGTGGAGCGGAGGCGGGTGATTAGGGTACGGTGACAGACGGTGTCAAAGGCAGCCGAGAGGTCGAGAAGAATGAGGGCGACTGTTTCACCGTTGTCCATCAGGGTTCTGATGTCATCTGTGACTGAGATGAGGGCGGTTTCAGTGCTGTGGTTGGTTCGGAATCCGGTCTGTGAGGGGTCGAGCAGGTTGTTGTCTTCCAGGAAGGTGGTCAGCTGTTTGTTGACGGTCTTCTCTATTACTTTGGCTGGGAAAGGCAGAAGGGAGATGGGGCGGAAGTTTTTCAGGTCGCTCGGGTCAGCTGTAGGTTTCTTTAGTAGGGCGTTGACTTCGGCGTGTTTCCAGCATTCGGGGAAGGTAGCAGAAGAAAAAGAAGAGTTGATGACGGTCTGGAGGTGCGGGGCGATGATGTTGTCGGCTTTGTTAAAGATGAAGTGCGGGCAGGGGTCCGAAGGGGCGCCGGAGTGGATAGAGTTCATGATGGATTTGGTTTCTTCCGTGCTGATGTGGGTCCAGTTGTTGAGGGTGATGGTCGGGGATGTGGGTTCGGTGGTGTTAGGTTGGGTCTGGTGTCCGAAGCTGTCGTGGAGGTCGCTGATCTTGCGATGGAAGAAAGTGGCGAGGGATTCGCATAGATCCTGTGAGGGCGTGACGGCGTTGGCGTTGGCGCTGGGGTTGGAGAACTCCTTGACGATGCTGAAGAGTTCTCTGCTGTTGTGGCTGTTTTTGTCCAGTCTGTCGGTGAAAAAATTCCTTTTGGCAGTGCGGATCAGGTGGTGGTGTTTGCGGGTAGCGTTCTTGAGGGCGGTCATGTTGTCAGCGGTGCGGTCCTTGCGCCAGGCTTTCTCAAGTGCGCGACAAGTTTTCTTTGATTCTTTGAGGGTGTCAGAGAACCAGAGGGGTTTCTTGGTGTTGTTCTGTCGCTGCGAGCGTTTGAGGGGAGCAAGGTTGTCTGCGCAGTTGGAGATCCAGTTTGTGAGGTTGAGGGCTGCGACGTTGGGGTCGGTGGTGAGGGTGGGTTGGTTGGCGGCGAGTGCGGCGAAGAGTTGCTCTTCAGGGATCTTGTTCCACTGTCGGCGAGGGATGGGTTGAGTGCGGAGGTGGCGGGTCTCGCGTCGGAATGTGAAGTGGACGCAGCTGTGGTCGGTCCAATGAAGGGCGGAGGCGTGGCTGAAGAAGACGTGTTTGCTGGCGGAGAAGATAGGGTCGAGTGTGTGTCCGGCGATGTGGGTGGCAGTGTTCACCAGTTGTTTGAGGCCGAGGTTGGCGAGGTTGTCGAGCAGGGTGGTGGTGTTGGGGTCGTTGTTTTGTTCCAGATGGAAGTTGAGGTCACCTAGGAGGATGTAGTCCGGTGAGGCGAGGGCGTGCGGGGAGATGAAGTCGGCGATGGTGTCGCTGAAAGGGGCGCGAGGTCCGGGAGGACGGTAGACGAGGGATCCTCTGAGGGTGGTCCTTGGGTCGGTGCGAATCTGAAAATGCAGGTGTTCAGCGGCAAGAGGGGAGTCTTCAGTGGAGGTGGTGATGCTGATGGAGTCTTTGAAGACGATGGCGATGCCTCCTCCTACTTGGTTGGTGCGGTCTTTCCTGGAGATCTTGTAGCCTTCAGGGATGGCGGTGGCGATGTCTGGAGCAGAGGAGGCGTTCATCCAGGTCTCCGTGATGAAGGCGACGTCCGGTGCTGTGGAGTCTAGGAGGTCCCAGAGTTCAACGGCGTGTTTGTGAACGGAGCGAGCGTTGACTAGGATGCACTTGAGCTGGTTGATGGTGCGTGGGCTTGTGGTCGTAGTTGTTGCGTGGTGGAAGATGCATTTGCAGGAGTTGCAGGCGAAGGGTCCATGCGTGCGTTTGGGGTGAGCTTGGAAGCAGGTGTTGGAGCGTCCTGGGTTGAGGGCATGGAGGGTGGTGGGGTCATAGCGGATCATCGGGGCTTGGGAGCGCTGGGGACCAGGGGTCATGGCGCTGGGCGCGGGCCAGGCGCGGACGGGCGCAGACGGGCTTGCCTCCGGCGCGCCAGCGGTGCACCCGCTGCACGCGCCCGATGCGCGGTCGCGCAGCGGCCGCCATATGAGGTAGGAGGGGGAGAGGGGTCAGCTGGGGGCGAATGGGAGCTGGGGGGCGGGGGCGTGCAGGAGGTCGCGGCGGGAAAGCGCGAGGGAGGGGGGGGACAGGTAGAGTGAGAAGAGCTGGGGGAGGGGGGTCTAAGGGTGGAGGGGGGAGAGTGTTAGGAGGTTTAGGAGATTAGGGAGAAAGATAGGTGTAGGGTTGTGAAGATAGGGGAGGGGGGGTTGTAGAGGTGGGTGAGGGTGAGAGGTAGAGTGAGGGGACAGGAAGATAGGCAATAGAGGGGGGTGGCGGGAGGGGGGGAGAGATAGAGAAATAGGTAGAGAGAAAAGGTAGATAGAGAAATCGATAGATAGGGAAAAAGATAGAGAGATAGGAAGATAGGAAGATAGGAGGAGGTGGGGAGTGAGGGAGTTGGATAGTGGGATAGAGAGATGGAGAGATAGGTAGATAGGAGGAGTGAGGGAGGTAGAAAGTGAACGGGTTAGATAAGGGAGAAAGAGGGGGGATGCGAGTGGGGGAGGGAGATGAGGCAGGAGCAGGAGGGCAGGCGCGGGGAGAAGAGGACGGAGGAGGCAGAAGAGCCGAAGGCAGAAGACAAGAAGACAAGAAGAAAAGAAGAACAGAAGAAAAGAAGAACAGAAGAGCAGAAGACCGGAAGGACTGAAGACCGGAAGAGCAGAAGACCGGAAGAGCAGAAGACACACAGAAGAACACAGAAGAACACAGAAGAACACAGAAGAACAGAGAGGAGTACAGAAGAACAGAGAAGAATACAGAAGAACACAGAGGAAGACAGAAGAAGACAGAGGAAGACAGAAGAACAGAGAAGAATACAGAAGAACACAGAGGGAGACAGAAGAACACCGAGGAAGACAGAAAAACACTCAGGAAGACAGAAAAACACAGAGGAAGACAGAAGAAGACAGAGGAAGACAGAAGAAGACAGAGGAACACAGAAGAACACAGAAGAACACGGAGGGAGATACAAAAAACGAAGAAACAGGGTGCAGAATACCACAGCAGAAGATGAGGAAGAAGAGAAGAGGAGAGAAGACGGGGAGAAGAGGAGTACAGAAGAAGAATACAGACGAGGAGCGAGGAGGAAGAACAGAGAAGAAGGAAAGAGGAAAAGAAGCAGGAGCAGGAGAGAGGGTGAGTAGCGCGGGGCAGAACGAGGGGCTGGGAGGTGGGGGGGTACTTACTGTGCGGTGGGTCTCAGGAACTCAGGAACTCAGGAACCTGGAGGAGCTGCAGCGGCAGGGGGAGCGACCTACCCTTGGGTCAAGGGTCGCTACCACTGTCGCGCAGCGGCCACCATATGAGGTAGGAGGGGGGGAGGGGTCAGCTGGGGGCGAATGGGAGCTGGGGGGCGGGGGCGTGCAGGAGGTCGCGGCGGGAAAGCGCGAGGGAGGGGGGGGGACAGGTAGAGTGAGAAGAGCTGGGGGAGGGGGGTTTAAGGGTGGAGGGGGGAGAGTGTTAGGAGGTTTAGGAGATTAGGGAGAAAGATAGGTGTAGGGTTGTGAAGATAGGGGAGGGGGGGTTGTAGAGGTGGGTGAGGGTGAGAGGTAGAGTGAGGGGATAGGAAGATAGGTAATAGAGGGGGTGGCGGGAGGGGGGGAGAGATAGAGAAATAGGTAGAGAGAAAAGGTAGATAGAGAAATCGATAGATAGGGAAAAAGATAGAGAGATAGGAAGATAGGAGGAGGTGGAGAGTGAGGGAGTTGGATAGTGGGATAGAGAGATGGAGAGATAGGTAGATAGGAGGAGTGAGGGAGGTAGAAAGTGAACGGGTTAGATAGGGGAGATAGAGGGGGGGATGCGAGTGGGGGAGGGGGATGAGGCAGGAGCAGGAGGGCAGGCGCGGGGAGAAGAGGACGGAGGAGGCAGAAGAGCCGAAGGCAGAAGACAAGAAGACAAGAAGAAAAGAAGAACAGAAGAAAAGAAGAACAGAAGAGCAGAAGACCGGAAGGACTGAAGACCGGAAGAGCAGAAGACCGGAAGAGCAGAAGACACACAGAAGAACACAGAAGTACACAGAAGAACACAGAAGAACAGAGAGGAGTACAGAAGAAGAGAGAAGAATACAGAAGAAGACAGAGGAAGACAGAAGAAGACAGAGGAAGACAGAAGAACAGAGAAGAATACAGAAGAACACAGAGGGAGACAGAAGAACACCGAGGAAGACAGAAAAACACAGAGGAAGACAGAAAAACACAGAGGAAGACAGAAGAAGACAGAGGAAGACAGAAGAAGACAGAGGAACACAGAAGAACACAGAAGAACACGGAGGGAGATACAAAAAACGAAGAAACAGGGTGCAGAATACCACAGCAGAAGATGAGGAAGAAGAGAAGAGGAGAGAAGACGGGGAGAAGAGGAGTACAGAAGATGAATACAGATGAGGAGCGAGGAGGAAGAACAGAGAAGAAGGAAAGAGGAAAAGAAGCAGGAGCAGGAGAGAGGGTGAGTAGCGCGGGGCAGAACGAGGGGCTGGGAGGTGGGGGGTACTTACTGTGGGGTGGGTCTCAGGAACTCAGGAACCTGGAGGAGCTGCAGCGGCAGGGGGAGCGACCTACCCTTGGGTCAAGGGTCGCTACCACTGTCGCGCAGCGGCCGCCATATGAGGTAGGAGGGGGGGGAGGGGTCAGCTGGGGGCGAATGGGAGCTGGGGGGCGAGGTCGTGCAGGAGGTCGCGGCGGGAAAGCGCGAGAGAGGGGGGGGGACAGGTAGAGTGAGAAGAGCTGGGGGAGGGGAGTTTAAGGGTGGAGGGGGGAGAGTGTTAGGAGGTTTAGGAGATTAGGGAGAAAGATAGGTGTAGGGTTGTGAAGATAGGGGAGGGGGGTTGTAGAGGTGGGTGAGGGTGAGAGGTAGAGTGAGGGGATAGGAAGATAGGTAATAGAGGGGGTGGCGGGGAGGGGGGGAGAGATAGAGAAATAGGTAGAGAGAAAAGGTAGATAGAGAAATCGATAGATAGGGAAAAAGATAGAGAGATAGGAAGATAGGAAGATAGGAGGAGGTGGAGAGTGAGGGAGTTGGATAGTGGGATAGAGAGATGGAGAGATAGGAGGAGTGAGGGAGGTAGAAAGTGAACGGGTTAGATAGGGGAGATAGAGGGGGGGATGCGAGTGGGGGAGGGGGATGAGGCAGGAGGGCAGGCGCAGGGAGAAGAGGACGGAGGAGGCAGAAGAGCCGAAGGCAGAAGACAAGAAGACAAGAAGAAAAGAAGAACAGAAGAAAAGAAGAACAGAAGAGCAGAAGACCGGAAGGACTGAAGACCGGAAGAGCAGAAGACCGGAAGAGCAGAAGACACACAGAAGAACACAGAAGAACAGAGAGGAGTACAGAAGAACAGAGAAGAATACAGAAGAACACAGAGGAAGACAGAAGAAGACAGAGGAAGACAGAAGAACAGAGAAGAATACAGAAGAAGACAGAGGGAGACAGAAGAACACAGAGGAAGACAGAAAAACACCGAGGAAGACAGAAAAACACAGAGGAAGACAGAAAAACACAGAGGAAGACAGAAAAACACAGAGGAAGACAGAAGAAGACAGAGGAAGACAGAAGAACACAGAAGAACACGGAGGGAGATACAAAAAACGAAGAAACAGGGTGCAGAATACCACAGCAGAAGATGAGGAAGAAGAGAAGAGGAGAGAAGACGGGGAGAAGAGGAGTACAGAAGAAGAATACAGACGAGGAGCGAGGAGGAAGAACAGAGAAGAAGGAAAGAGGAAAAGAAGCAGGAGCAGGAGAGAGGGTGAGTAGCGCGGGGCAGAACGAGGGGCTGGGAGGTGGGGGGGTACTTACTGTGGGGTGGGTCTCAGGAACTCAGGAACCTGGAGGAGCTGCAGCGGCAGGGGGAGCGACCTACCCTTGGGTCAAAGGTCGCTACCACTGTCGCGCAGCGGCCGCCATATGAGGTAGGAGGGGGGGGAGGGGTCAGCTGGGGGCGAATGGGAGCTGGGGGGGGCGTGCAGGAGGTCGCGGCGGGAAAGCGCGAGGGAGGGGGGGACAGGTAGAGTGAGAAGAGCTGGGGGAGGGGGGTTTAAGGGTGGAGGGGGGAGAGTGTTAGGAGGTTTAGGAGATTAGGGAGAAAGATAGGTGTAGGGTTGTGAAGATAGGGGAGGGGGGGTAGTAGAGGTGGGTGAGGGTGAGAGGTAGAGTGAGGGGATAGGAAGATAGGTAATAGAGGGGGTGGCGGGAGGGGGGGAGAGATAGAGAAATAGGTAGAGAGAAAAGGTAGATAGAGAAATCGATAGATAGGGAAAAAGATAGAGAGATAGGAAGATAGGAAGATAGGAGGAGGTGGAGAGTGAGGGAGTTGGATAGTGGGATAGAGAGATGGAGAGATAGGTAGATAGGAGGAGTGAGGGAGGTAGAAAGTGAACGGGTTAGATAGGGGAGATAGAGGGGGGGATGCGAGTGGGGGAGGGGGATGAGGCAGGAGCAGGAGGGCAGGCGCGGGGAGAAGAGGACGGAGGAGGCAGAAGAGCCGAAGGCAGAAGACAAGAAGACAAGAAGAAAAGAAGAACAGAAGAAAAGAAGAACAGAAGAGCAGAAGACCGGAAGGACTGAAGACCGGAAGAGCAGAAGACCGGAAGAGCAGAAGACACACAGAAGAACACAGAAGAACACAGAAGAACACAGAAGAACAGAGAGGAGTACAGAAGAACAGAGAAGAATACAGAAGAACACAGAGGAAGACAGAAGAAGACAGAGGAAGACAGAAGAACAGAGAAGAATACAGAAGAACACAGAGGGAGACAGAAGAACACCGAGGAAGACAGAAAAACACAGAGGAAGACAGAAAAACACAGAGGAAGACAGAAGAAGACAGAGGAACACAGAAGAACACAGAAGAACACGGAGGGAGATACAAAGAACGAAGAAACAGGGTGCAGAATACCACAGCAGAAGATGAGGAAGAAGAGAAGAGGAGAGAAGACGGGGAGAAGAGGAGTACAGAAGAAGAATACAGACGAGGAGCGAGGAGGAAGAACAGAGAAGAAGGAAAGAGGAAAAGAAGCAGGAGCAGGAGAGAGGGTGAGTAGCGCGGGGTAGAACGAGGGGCTGGGAGGTGGGGGGTACTTACTGTGGGGTGGGTCTCAGGAACTCAGGAACCTGAAGGAGCTGCAGCGGCAGGGGGAGCGACCTACCCTTGGGTAACAGCCCTTGGGTTCATTTGTCACCTTCAAAAACACAGGACATACACAGTTTGACATGTCAACTGTCTAGTTCGTCCTCCAAACAGTCTGAGTCAGACCACTGATTATGTAACTTGTCAAATTGCTGGATCCTGATTCACCCTGCATTCTGTCAGCCTGACAGGCATCTGTCTGTGCGTCACACTAAAGTATCCCTGTGTCTACATATGTACCACACTTGCGTTAGCAAACCTCTCATTCATCATGGGGTATTGGGCATGGGCTTCTTCAATGCATACACAAATACATTGTATAGCATCATCTACCTTTTAACTGTACCATTTTAGTTAAATCCTGTGAAAAGCAAAATTCATGGCCCATCCCTTGTCTGGGTCTCATTTATGCATGAATGACAAAGTGTGACAGTGTCCCAGGGCCGTATGCAGGGATTGGGTACGGGGCCTTCAGCAGAAACAGCAACCTCTGATAATGTCCATGAAAAATCTACACGTCAGGACCCTGAGAGTTCACACACAGAATCACAATGCTCACAACATATTGATGGGCTGTGTGTGGTTAATAGCTGCGAGAATAATCAGCACAGAGGCTACGATGTTCCCAGATGCAGTGGGAATTGCAGAGGCTAACCTGTGTACAAATGTTGTAATGACACCTGCCGGAACATGACACCTGAGACATTATCTCACTCAGCACACCAAGGTTGCCCTGTTGACTGTCTCATTACATGTCTTTAGTGACAGGGTGGGACCATCCCCATGTAGGTTCACATGTCCTCATCCACATTACTCACATTGATCAACCAAGGATACTCAGTAGATACAGGAATAGCTGCCAATGATGAGTCCTGGACCATACTGTGACAAATTACACCCCAAAAAATATACAGGATCATCATTGGACCACACACATAAACATCACACTTATGTGCAATTGATCACTGGAAATATGTGGACACGTGCTGGTCCACCACAGCCACTTGAGAGTTGTGGCTCACTTCTATGACCTCAACTGTGGTGTCATCATACATTTGTGATTCACCTTTGTCTGTCTGGGCAAACAACATGGTACCCACTTCCTCAATGCATGTGTATGACTCACTGTGGGAATCACCAACTAGTGCCTAGGAAGCTGTTACCAAAACTCTAGGACATAGGATGTTGAAAATGTGGACCATTGACATGAACAAGCGTCTGCCATCTATCTGGTGCATGCTTTGTCACATGTGGTGTCTACGTTACCCTAAATCTTGGAAGTCCACATTAAGGATGTTGCTACATGTATGACTAACACATGAGGAAGCATTATTCTGTCCAACACAGCATGATGGTGTATCGTTTCTCACTTCATCGGATATTACCCTCAGGAAGGGCAGAGTATGATGCAATCATGGCCACTGTGCAGATTTATCTGACTACATAATATCAGGACAGTTGTATTGACAAGCTACGTAATTTGACAGTAGGCACATTTCTGTTATCTACTGCACAGTTGATATGTCACATTACCCAGAGACAGATTTGTTGTGTAAGTGCTATTTATTGAATAGTGCTGTAGTGCTATCTGTACATTGTCCATGAATGTAAGATGTCATTATAGTGACATCTTACATTGTGATCCTACACAAGGGGTTACGGAAATGCTTTTGACATGCTGGGGTTGATGTTTCAGACAGTGCAGAGGGACAGGATTTGCCAATGAGTAGGAGAAAGACAATCACTGGGCAGGCTGACAAGATATACAGTGGTAAGCAGAACAGTCATTAAGTAGAGTTGTTGCAAGACTGGCATGTTACAAAGCGCAGGACCTTGGTAATAGTTGGCCATGTGGCAGGGACTAGTGCTTCCGGGTACTTTTCCTTGTGAATGTGATCTGTTCCATGTCTTCTTCTTCTGATGTGTGTGTTGCCTCCTCTGTCCTTGTTGTTGGTGGTTGTGAAGGGGCAACACACACCTCAGTGTTAGAAGACGTGGAGTCAGACATCCCGGTCGCTGCTCCCTGTAAAGGTCTTAAGGGCAGTACTGTAGCAAGGAGGATCTGCTGGTTCTTGAGAATAGCAGCCACATCACGATGGTAGGCAACCAGGTCAGCCCTGAGGGGTTCAATGTTGCATTCGTGCACACGTTGACCCGATTGCTGTTGTAGGTGTTGGGTTAACTGTATTACAGCTATGCTGATTTCCTTCTGGGTTTTTTGCTGTTCCTGCAAGATAGATGTTAGGGCTTGCATAACTGCTGCCTGATCTGCAGATGACATCATGCACGAACGCACCCCTTCAAGGCTGGCTGCCATAGTTTGCATCCCCACCCGTATATCCTTGGCCAGCTCCCGCTGTACCCCAACCACAGTTCTCTCAAAGCTGGTGCCAGTGTCGTCTGCGTCCTCAGCTGTATTGGAGCTGGCAGGTCTTACAATTGGGGTGGTGGGTGGATCCTCTGTGATGGCTGCTTGTTCTGTGCTCCTCCTTGTGACTGAAGGTGGGGTCTGGAGGGTTTCAAGGACCTTTTGGATAGTCTCCTGGGGAATGTTCATCGGCTCGTCATCCATGTCATCAGGGTAATCTGGGACAGGCATATTCGCAGGAGATCCATCGTCCTCTGCAATGAAATAGGGTACAATTATTGTGTCTGTGTTGTGGCATGAGTGATGTGACATGCCTGCCTTGTGATGAATTCACATTGTGATCTTGTTTCGTGTTCATTGGTCCAGTCCTTCAGATGGGCATTCTCCCAGACCTATGGCCCACCTGCATGTCACATGTATGTTATTGAGATATTAGACTTGTCGGCATCATCTCTTCTAGGTGTTGGTTTTGGCCAAATAGTGATTTGCCACCTTCTTGTCCTACTCAACCCTCCATCTACATCGATTCTCACGGTGAGACCTTTCACTGGCTGTGGGTGTTCTGATGGCTCTGGCAGCACACTTAACAATCTAGACCTGCCCCATTCTCTGATCTTTCACATCAACTTAAATGTATTTGACATGTGGCATATCCTTTGCATAGCAATGTTCTGACACGATATGGATGTTGGCATTGGTAATGTGTACTGCTGATGTTGGGGAATGCGTGGTACATTGGATTGCCCTGATTGTCGTATCAGTGTCCTATTTCCTCCTCTGACTGTGCAGGTGTATTCTAGTGACCAGTTACATGTGTCCCCCCTCAATGCTGTTGTCTGAGCAGTATGACATTTGGGATGTTACATTGGGGGTCATTACAACATTGGCGGTAAAAGCCGCTTACGCCCGTGCAGAAGACCGCCAACACACCGCCGCGGCCGCGGAATTCCGCCACAGCTATTATGACCCACATCCCGAAATCTGACAAATTCAGACACCCACACAAGTCCGCCACACCAAAGGTCAGTGATAAACTGGCGAAAACAAATCCTCCACCGTCACGCCAACAGAAATACACCCATGCTATCACGACACACAAATCCACGCAGCGGTATTTCAACCACGGTATTCCATTGGCGGTGCACACCGCCACGCTCAAAATACACACACATCTCCAAAACACCACCACATTGGACAATTTGAAATACACACACCTGATACACATACAAACACCACACCCACAGACTCACACCACTATAAAACACATACCCACATCACCCACAAACTCCTACGACCCAAAAATTTGAAAGAAGGCCAGAGAGAGACACCACCATCCACAAACTAGCAGCCACAGGCACACAACACCATCACCCACACTACTTCCACGCACAAAACACCACACACCACTACATATCACCACACTTATCACCACATACACCACCCCACACATCACCTACACCACCCCATGACACGGCAAAGACACCCCAGGTTCTCGGAGGAGGAGCTCAAGGTCATGGTGGAGGAAATCGTCCTGGTAGAGCCACAGCTATTTGGATCACAGGTGCAGCACACCTCCATAGCTAGGAAGATGGAGCTATGGTGAAGAATAGTCAACAGGGTCAACGCAGTGGGACAGCACCCAAGAAATCGGGACAACATCAGGAAGAGGTGGAACGACCTACGGGGGAAGGTGCGTTCCGTGGTCTCAAGACACAACATCGCAGTACAGCGGACTGGCGGCGGGCCCCCACCTCCTCCCCCACAATTTACAACATGGGAGGAGCAGGTCTTGACTATTCTGCATCCTGAGGGCCTCGCAGGAGTCAGTGGAGGAATGGACTCTGGTAAGTCAAATCTTAACTATCATATCCCCCACCCTACATGCATGCTATCACAGACCCCCACCCTCGCCCCCTCCCCTATCACTCCAACTCCTCACAAATGTACTAAGAACACAAACCACCCATCCCAACCCCAAGCCCTGCATGACACAACAAAGCATGGACACCCATCACTAAAGCATGCCCACTGCACATACCCATAACACCCCCCTCAACCATCATCACAGAAGCCCCCACACAGGAGTGCTATCACTGGGGTACACGGTCACCCACCCATTGCTCACCATGGCACACACAGATGCAATAATCATGCTTTTACACCCCTGCAGGACCACTACCCAAATTCACCAGACAGGAGGGTCCAGATATCTCCACCCCACCCACAGAAGAGGCCCACAGTGATGACAGCAGCTCTGTCCAACTGGATCCAGATGACCAGCCCGGACCATCATGGGCCTCAGGACAGTTGGCTCCCCACACCCAGTCACAGGCCACCACAGACCTTCCACCCTCTGGTAACACCAGCACAGCACCCACCCATCGGGCCCATACCTCTGTCCCCAGGACACGTCAATCAGCTGTGTGTCCACCACTACAGGGAACCCAGGATAACCCACCACCCCAACAACAACAGGGACCTGGGGGCAGTGGTAGTGGGCACACGATCCAGGGGACAGAGGCCCAGGAGCGAGGGGGAACTGGGAGGGCTGCTGTGCGATAGGGGGCGGACAGGCCTAGGGAACCCACTCTCCACGAGGCCCTCTCCTCCATCATGGGAGCATACCACCACTCCCAGGAGACAATGGCAACGGTCCTGGCCAAGTTTCAGGAGACCCAGCGGCTGCAGGAGGAACAGTATTTGGGGTTCAGGGAGGAACTCAGAACCATCAGCACCGCCCTGGGCACCATCGTAGGGGTGCTGAAGGAGATACTTAACACCAGTAGGGACACTGTGGAACTCCAAGGGGCCCCTGACACTAGCATGGACGAAGAACTGCCCACCACCTCCGCCGGCGCTAGTGGACAGGAGGCACCGCCACAGGACCACCACACCAGCACCCCACCCCCTGCAGACGGAGAACCACCCTGCAAGCGGTCCCTGAGATCCAGGAACAAGACAGAGCACGATGCCAAGACCCCCACCAAGAAATTAGAACACCCTGATTGTCATCCTACTGTCCCACTTTGTAACCCTGTCCATATTGGAACTGCCCCAGCTCCACTTCCTATGCCCATATGGGCAGTGCACCTGTGAGACTAATAGACTGGACTCTGCCATGGACATTCCTCCACCATCACCCCTCACCATTTTACAACCCCCCTCCAATATTGAGCACTGCAATAAACACCCTTGAAGCACAAAACAATCTGAAGTCAGTCTGTGATTTCGAAAATGTGCATTAGCAATGACAGTGACAAAATGCGTTCTCAAATGTAATGTCAACATACCTATGTCACACATCTCAAGTCCATGAGGAATCTAAGCAGATGACACACGTTGGAAACCACACCTGTGAAACCATAAGGGAAATGTACAACTCAGTTACCATATACTGGTTGAAATCGACAGACAGGATAGAGGTAGAAGTGTGAAAGTACTTGTAGTAGGCAGGAATGTGTTCTCACCTGTGTGTCACTGGAAATATTGCTGGATAACTGAGTCCCTGTTGTCAATGTCTTCTTCCTCTGCTTCCTCATCATCACTGTCCACAGGCTCCACAGCGTCATCTGGACCATCCTCCTGCAGAAAAGGCACCAATCGTCGCAAAGCCAAGTTGTGAAGCATACAGCAGGCCACGATGATCTGGCACACCTTCTTTGGTGAGTAGAATAGGGAACCACTTGTCATATGGATGCACCTGAACCTGGCCTTCAGGAGGCCGAAGGTGCGTTCGATCACCCTCCTAGTCCGCCCATGGGCCTCATTGTAGCGTTCCTCTGTCCTGGTCCTGGGATTCCTCACTGGGGTCAGTAGCCATGACAGGTTGGGGTAACCAGAGTCCCCTAATAGCCACACCCGGTGCCTCTGGAGTTTACCCATCACACAAGGGATGCTGCTATTCCGCAGGATGTAGGCGTCATGCACAGAGCCAGGGAACATAGCATTTACCTGGGAGATGTACTGGTCTGCCAAACATACCATCTGTACATTCATGGAATGATAACTCTTCCGGTTCCTGTACACCTGTTCACTCATGTGGGGGGGGACCAGAGCTACATGGGTCCCATCAATGGCACCTATGATGTTGGGGATATGTCCAAGGGCATAGAAGTCACCTTTAACTGTAGGCAAATCCTCCACCTGAGGGAAAACGATGTAGCTCCGCATGTGTTTCAGCAGGGCAGACAACACTCTGGATAACACGTTGAAAAACATAGGCTGGGACATCCCTGATGCCATGGCCACTGCTGTTTGAAAGGACCCACTTGCAAGGAAATGGAGCACTGATAGCACCTGCACTTGAGGGGGGATCCCTGTGGGATGGCGGATTGCTGACATCAGGTCTGGCTCCAACTGGGCACACAGTTCCTGGATTGTGGCACGGTCATACCTGTAGGTGATGATCAAATGTCGCTCCTCCATTGTCGACAGGTCCACCAGCGGTCGGAACACCGGAGGATTCCGCCATCTCCTCACATGTCCCAGCAGATGGTGCCTAGGAAGGACAACAGCGACCACAGAGTCAAACAACTCAGAGGTATGTACCCACAGTCTACACAGAACACCATTCATACACAAAATCTGGCCTATATTTGTGTTGTGCGACAAGGCCTAGGTCTGTGTGAGCAGTTGTGAATTAGGCCATGCGGGCCCCTGAAATGGTGGCTGCCTGACCTCTAAAGTGGGACAATGGGATGTGAGGTAACTGCGCTGGCGTTGTACACCGTAGCGGTAGGCGGTCGAAGACAGTGGCGCAATGCTGCATTGGTTAACATTGGACCCTATGGGTCCCAGGAGCCAACGACGATGTACGCCAGCGGTGACGTTACGCACCACCGTGGACGTGACCGCCGTGGACGTGACCGCCATTTTCTATCTGTTCAATCACTCGATACCTGATCTTCGACAGGAGAGGACCTACACTGCAAGTGCTGCTGTGACCTCGGTCTGGAAGAGACAATGGCTTGTGCGTCTGGGGAAAGGGCCCCTGCCTTCACTGCAGAGGAGTTGGAGAAGCTCGTGGACGGGGTCCTCCCCCAGTACACGCTACTCTACGGTCCTCCAGACCAACAGGTAAGTACACAGGGAGCACGTTGTACGGGCTATGCCTGTGTGGAGAGGGCTGGTTGTAAGAAGGAAGGGGGCACAGTTCTGCGTGCATGAAGGACTGTGAATGCATGTGCCACATGGCAAGGGTAGGGATGTGGGCCACTGACTTCGACGGTGCAGTTGGGAATGACTTCTCTTCTTCCCCTGTACATGTCATGTAGGTCAGCGCCCACCAGAAGAAGGATATTTGGCGTGCAATCGCCAAGGACGTCCGGACCCTGGGGGTCCACCAGAGACGGAGCACCCACTGCCGTAAAAGATGGGAGGACATTCACCGATGGAGCAAGAAGATGGCGGAGGCTCAGCTGGGGATGGCCTCCCAACGTGGGAGGGGTGCCCGTCGAACCATGACCCCCCTGATGTTCCGGATCCTGGCGGTGGCCTACCCTGAGTTGGATGGGCACTTGAGGGCATCACAGCAGACACAAGGGGGTGAGTACAACATCATTCAGTGGACTTTGCATGCAGTGAAGGTGTCTGGGTGGGGGAGGAGGGCTGTGGGTTTCCCTAGGCCAGGGCGAGTTCCGTAGGCTAGGCCCCTCCCTAATGCAGGTCATGTGGCACCCCACCCCACCTCTGTAGAGTGCCAAGTACATGTATACATGCCCCTGTGTCATCTATGTGTGCATATGTCGACCATAGCCATGTAGGCCATATCCCAGGAATTGCATCTGTAGAGCCCAACAGCGCGACGTAGTGCAGGGGGCTGCTGTGTCTGTATTGTCCGCCAACGGTAGCGGTAAGCCATGCACTCAACCTGTCTTTCTTCTGTCGTCCCCCCCTTTTTGTGGTCTCCCTGTTCTTGTGTGCATCAGCATCATCAGGCGGAGGTACAGTGGCACCGGAGCACGAGGGAGCTGCATCCCACATGGCCATGGAGGGCCACACCACGGACTCAGAATGCACCAGTGGGACCGAGGGCGAGGGGAGCTTCACGGCGGTCACAGGATCTGCAACCAGCGACACAAACTAGTCCTCTGATGGGAGTTCCCTTGTGGTGGTCGCAAAATCTGTGCCCCCCACTTCTACAAGTACAGCCGCCACCCCCACTACCAGCACCGCCCTCCCAGGAGACCCTCAGCCTTCGCCCAGTGCCCGCTGACCCAGGAGGGTGGGCATCACCTTCGCCCCAGGCACCTCAGCCGCTGCCCCTGTCACCTCTGCTGCCCTCAGTGAGGAGGCCATTGACCTCCTCAGGTCCCTCACTGTTGGGCAGTCTACCATTGTGAATGCCATCCAGGGTGTAGAAAGGGAATTGCTACACACAAATGCATTCTTGGAGGGCATTCATTCTGGTCAGGCAGCCCTTCATCGAACCCTGCAAACTCTGGCCTCAGCACTGATGGCAGCAATTGTCCCTATCTCTAGCCTCCCCCCTCCAACTTCCTCCACCCAGACCCAATCCCCTGTACCCCAGCCTATCCCAAGCACACCATCAGACCGCCTGCACACACCTCACCACACAAGGGAATCTCAGGCAAACATAAGCACCACACATCCCACAGGCACTCACGCAAACATCACACACATACAGACACACCAACATCCACTGCCTCCACTGTGTCCCCCCCTCCTCGTCTCCCTCCTCCCTCCCAGTCCTGTCTACACTTTCACCTGCATGCACTACCACTACAGCCACTACGTCCCGTACCAGCATACCCACCACCACACCCCGCTCACGTGCAGTCACCACACCCACTCCCATTTACACGTCCCCTGTGTCCTCTGCCAGTGTGTCTGTGACACACCCTCCGAAGATACACAAACGCAGGCACACACCCACCCAACAGCCATCCACCTCACGACAGCCTCCAGCGCATGCACCATCACCCAAAGTCACCAAACGTACACCTCCTACAACCACTACCTCTTCCTCCACTCTCAAACCCCCTCCAGCTACCCGTCCCACTGTTCCTAAGAAACTTTTCCTGGCCAAGCTTGACCTCTTGCCCCCCACCTCCAACTCATAGGTCCCGTACTAGCACCTCAGCCAAAAAATCTCCAGGATCAGTGGTGTCTGTTACAGGTATGTGGAGTGCACCGGCCACCAGGCCAGCCAGTGTGGCACGGAGCCACAGCACAGACTGTCCCCCCGTGAAGCACCAGAAGTTGGACAGTGCCTTGTGGGAGAGGGGGAAGACTCCAGGCAGCAAATCCGCTCACAAGGGTCCCGGGGGGAGTGTCGACTCAGCTGTGACGCCTCCCAAGGTGGGGAAGGCGGCAGAAGAAATCTCCAAAGTCTGGGAGGAGCAGCATGGCGGAGAAGGCCACCGCCAACCCAATCGTCACTGGCCAGGAGGCCACCGCCAGAGTCACTGCCCAGGAGGCCAGCATAATCGTCACTGGCCAGGAGGCCACCGCCAGAGTCACTGCCCAGGAGGCCAGCCCAATCGTCACTGGCCAGGAGGCCACCGCCAGCCATAGCCCAGCTGGCCAGGAGGGCCCCGCAAGCCACAGCCCAGCTGACCCATGAAGGACTGCCAGCCACAGGCCTGCTGGGCAATGAAGGATCGCCTTGGCAAGCACCGCTGGACAGGCCAGGGACTGCTGAACAAGGCAAAGACCGCCATGGCAAGCACCGCTGAACAGGGTAAGGACCGCCAAGTGAAGCACCGCTGAACAAGGCAAAGACCGCCATGGCAAGCACCGCTGAACACGGCAAAGACCGCCATGGCAAGCACCGCTGAACAGGGCAAGCACCGCTGAACAGGTCAGAAACTGCAAACTCAAGCACCGCTGAACAGGGCAAAGACCGCCAATTCAAGCACTGCTAGCCCATGAGCGGCAGGGGCAGTGATGCAACTGGGACCATCACGGGGTGAGTGATGCACTCTGGGCACCAGTCCCCCTCCAGAACCAGTGGAGACATGCATCCACTCCGTCTGTCCTGCACAGGATGAAGCACTTTGGGCACCAGTCCCCCTCCAGAACCAGTGGAGACATGCATCCACTCCGTCTGTCAGGCACAGGATGAAGCACTCTGGGCACCAGTCCCCATCAAGAACCAGTGGAGACATGCATCCACTTGAGAGACTGTGGCTTTGCACTCCCCAGGATGGTACAGTGGGCAAACCACCCACTGTAGAGACTTGAGAGACTGTGGCTTTGCACTCCCCAGGATGGGACAGTGGGCACACCACCCACTGTAGAGACTTGAGAGACTGTGGCTTTGCACCCCCCAGGATACATCAATGGGCATGGAGCCCCCTCTTGGATCTGGCGTGGTGCACTCATCCGGCTGAGGTGCCCCCTTCCCTTCCCCCTGAGGTGCCTGTTGTATTTCTATCTGATGCCCCTGCAGTGTTCTCTCCGTTTTGATCAGGTATCTAGTGTGGGCCTCGCCCATGCATTTTGGGCCCAGTGGTCCACGGACAATGAATGGTGCATTACCTGCACTACTAATCGTCGTGTATATTTTGTTTAATGTGTATATATAAATATATGTATATATTTGGTTACTGTATTTTGATATATTACAATGGTTCAACTCTTTTCCTTGCATTCTTCCGGGGGGGTTGGGGGCTGTTACTGTAATGTTTGGATATGCATTGATGTGTGTGTTGTAGTGGGTGAGGGTCAGGGTGGGGGGTTGGGATGTTGGTTGTGTGTGTCCCTGTGATTTTCCCTCCCCCTCCCCTATGTCGTAGGTGCAGTACTCACTGTTGTCTTCGCCGCCGGCGTTGATGATCCTCGTATAGGAGCAGGAAGACTATCGCTGGCAGAATATGGAGTTCCGGCTCCATGGTGTCGTCGTTCCTCATGGAGTGTGTAGAGGTGAGCGTTTTCCCTTTGAAATGGCTGTTTCCGCCGTGTTTTTATCCACGGTGAATCCGCCCCGGAAAAGGTGGCGGATTGGTAGGTTGTGATACTGTGGGCGGTACATTGTCCTCCGCCTGTCTGTTGGCGGTGACCACCGTGCTGTTTGTCTGTACCGCCGTGGCGGTCGGAGTGTTAAAGTGGCTATCTTTGTTGACGGTTACCACCACGGTCATAATTCCAATTTTTTTACCGCTGGCCTGTTGGCGGTCTTACCGCCACTTTAACACCGTCCGCCAGGGTTGTAATGACCCCCATTGTGACCCAGGGACAGGATGGACCCTGACATATGCAGCATGGGCATGTCCTTAGTGTTGTGTAGCTCCTATTGCTCTTTACATTGACTGATGTTTGCAACAACTATGGGCATTGACACTTGACAGTACTGGGGCCTTTGTCTTTTCTCAGGGGATTGTTGAAGTTGTCATCCTCAACCCCCTAATTTAGGTGTGTATGATCCATGGGGAGGTTACTGTCATTGGCTACTTGAGCTGCACACAGAGCGGAGGTGGTAGTGGTAACTGTTGTTGCAGTTACATTTCAGTCGTCGGTATGGCTAGAGGTCGTTAAGAGGGCCCTAGTTAATGTATGGGGTATGGTGGCTGACGTGTGCCGGGATGTCACTCCCCTTTCCTTTGTCTACTTTTGTGCCAGAGCAGGGCTGGGGGATCCCTGAACTGGTGTAGACTGGCTTATGCAGAGAGGGCACCATCTGTGCCCTTCAAAGCATTTCCAGAGGACAGGAGAGGCTACTCCTCCCAGGCCCTTCACACCTATTTCCAAAGGGAGAGAGTGTAACACCCTCTCTCAGAGGAAATCCTTTGTTCTGTCTTCCTGGGAGCAGGCTGCCCAGGCCCCAAGGGGGCAGAAACCTGTCTGAGAGGTTGGCAGCAGCAGTAGCTGCAGTGGAGACCCCGGAAAGTTAGTTTGGCAGTACCCAGGCTCTGTGCTGGAGAACCGGGGATGCATGGAATTGTCCCCCCAATACCAGAATGGTATTGGGGGGACAATTCCATTATCCTAGACATGTTACATGGCCATGTTCGGAGTTACCATGGTGATGCTACATATAGGTATTGACCTATATGTAGTGCACGCGTGTAATGATGGCCCGCACTCACAAAGTCCGGGGAATTTGCCCTGAACAATGTGGGAGCACCTTGGCTAGTGCCAGGGTGCCCACACACTAAGTAACTTTGCACCTAACCTTCACCAAGTGAGTGTTAGACATATAGGTGACTTATAAGTTACTTAAGTGCAGTGTAAAATGGCTGTGAAATAACACTCAGGCTGCAGTGGCAGTCCTGTGTAAGAATTGTCTTAGCTCCCTATAGGTGGCAAAAGAAATGCTTCAGCCCATAGGGATCTCCTGGAACCCCAATACCCTGGGCACCTAGGTACCATATAGAAGGGAATTATAATGGTGTTCCAGTGTGCCAATGAGATTTGGTAAAATGAGTCACTAGCCTGCAGTGACAATTTTTAAAGAAGAAAGAGCATAAACACTGAGGTTCTGGTTAGCAGAGCCTCAGTGATACAATTAGGCACCAGACAGGGAACACATATAGGCCACAAATCTATGAGCACTGGGGTCCTGGCTAGCAGGATCCCAGTGACACATATCAAACACACTGACAACATAGGGTTTTAACTATGAGCACTGGGCCCTGGCTAGCAGTATCCCAGTGAGACAGTAAAAACACCCTGACATATACTCACAAACAGGCCAAAAGTGGGGGTAACAAGGCGAGAAAGAGGCTACCTTCCTACACAACCCCCCCAAACGAAGGCCAATAAGGCTAACCTTGGCCAGTTGAGTCTTTATTGTCTAAGTGGTGATAATTGGAGAGTAGCTCTGCAATAGATTGGTTACTCCCTTTATCATCCACTATATGGTTACTTCCCTGTGGGAATGTAGCCCTCCCTGTTTGAAGTTTTGTAGGTAGCCAGCAATGTGAAGTTATATTTTCAGAGTTCCTATTAGTATGTTTTAGTTTAGAGTAGTGGGAATTATCCACTGGACCTATATCAAAGGATGAGAATGCCAGACAGGGATGCTGTCTCAGTAAACCCACAGCTGGGCAAAAACGTTGCCCATATGGCTGTAAGAGAGAACAGGTTTGCTGTTTCTCTTGAGTTGGAGCCCGGCAGGGATGTTGTCCTATAAGCTCCACACTAGGGCAGGGTTGCTGTCCTAAGTGTTGTGAGGCAGTGCAGGGTTGCTGCACTATAGTTTCCCTGGGAGCGTTGGAGGGATGCTCCATTTCAACTAAAATGGTGCACTTTTTCTCACCAATATTAGTTATCCCACAGAGAGATACTTCTACCTCAGGGAGTACAGCTGTGTTATCTGATGATTCCCTTGGTACAGGTGCCACCCCAGGAGAGGTTTCTCCTACCACAGGAATGGTATCCTGAATGGCAGGATGGGTAGGGGATACTTTGATGCCCTTTTTACCTGTTGTTGGAGAAGGATCCTGAGTTTTCAGGCCTTTTTCTTTCCTTTGCTTTTTCATTTCAGCTGAAATGAGAGGAAGTAAATCCTCAGGGATACCAAGCTTGGCTGCATGGGTATTAAACTCTACCTCAGCCCAACCTAAGCGCTCTAGGTCATTACCTAAGATACTGTCTACAGGTAAGCTAGGTGATACTACCACCTGCTTAGGGCCAGTAACTCCACCCCAACTAAACTGAAATTTAGCTAAGGGAAGGAACTTAGTGGAGTTATGGACATCTATTATCTTGTACTGTTGTCCACTGTAGCTGTATGACACTAGGGGCCATATTTATACTTTTTGACACAAAACTGCACTGGCGCAGTTTTGCGTCAAAAATATTACCACCGGCTAATGCCATTTTGGTGCGCTGTGTGGGCGTCAAATTTATACTTTGACGCACAGTGGCGCAAACCACAGATGGGAGTCATTATTTTTGACGCACACCGCAGCATCAAGTCGTAAAGCAAAACGACGTCAACGCGGCGGATATGACTGTGGGTCGATTTACGACACCGCAAACCAGATATGCGCCGTTGTTTGACGCAATAGCGTCAAAAACACCCGCCAACACTGCCATTTCACCAGAGGAGAGCCAAAATGGATCCCAGATGCCACTACAGACCCCAGGAAGATGACAACAGACCAGGAACCAGTCAGGAGGACCCACACAAGAACCAGGACACTTATAAGAAGAAAAGAAAGTGTTGCTTTAGTGCAGAGGAGCAGGAAATTCTGGTTAAAGAGGTGACGGAACACCAGCACCAACTGTTTGTCACCTCAAAGTTGCCAATCAGTAGGAGAGAGGCTATATGGCAACAAATTGTTGACAAGATTAACAGTGTGGCTGAAGTACGCAGAACAGTCATCGAGTGCAAGAAACGCTGGCATGACTACAAGCGCAGGACCAAGGAAAAGATGGCCAGGAACAGGAAGGCAGCACTGCAGACTGGAGGGGGGAGTCCAGCACACCAGGAGACCCTGGACCACATGGAGGAGATGGTCGCAGCCGTCATCCCTGAGGAGATCGTCACAGGGATTCAAGGACAGGACAGAGCAGACTACCAGGAGACAACGCACATGCAGGGTAAGTCGCATGGGGAATCAAAATGCACTAATATTAACCGTAAGCAGGGGGGGGGATACCGACCACAAAATGCATGGAAGTCATCATATACATGGAGTGGCATGGGTAAAGGGGTATGGCATGGGGGCATGGCCTGCACAAACAGAAGCTGGGGCACACCATTACACTACACCAACAACAGTCCCATGGGGGCATGCTGTCATGCCAATGATGGAGCAAAGGGAAAGCCACACCAGGAGGGAAGGCCACAACGTCAAATTGACAGCCCAGAGCTCCTCCAGTGTGTCCCAGACCTCTGCAATCTTGGATGCAGAAGTGTGAGGGCACAATGGACAGCTCTGAGTGGCCAGTGCCAGCAGGTGACATCAGAGACCCCTCCTGATAGGTCCTTACCTTTCTCAGTAGCCAATCCTACTCTGTGGGCTATTTAGGGTCTCTCCTGTCGGCTATTCCTCAGATAACGAATGCAAGAGCTCACCAGAATTCCTCTGCACTTCCCTCTTCGACTTCTGCCAAGGATCGACCGCTGACTGCTTTAGGACACCTGCATACCCGCAACAAAGTAGCAAGAAGACTACCAGCAACATTGTAGCGCCTCATCCTACCGGCTTTCTCAACTGTTTCCTGGAGGTGCATGCTCTGAGGGCTGTCTGCTTTCACCCCACACTGGAAGCCAAGAAGAAATCTCCCGTGGGCCAACGCAAGCACCAAACTTCTGCATCACCGGCCCTCTGGGTCCCTTCTCATCCTGACGAGCATGGTCCCTGGAACACAGGAGCTGGGTGCAAGTTTCTCCCACAGTCCAGTGGCCCTTCTGTCCCAATTTGGTGGAGGTAAGTCCTTGCCTCCCACATCAGACAGTAATCCTGTGTACTGCGTGAACTGCAGCTGCTCGGGCTTCTGTGCACTTTTGCAGGACTTCCTTCGTGCACAGCCTAGCCCAGGCCCCCAGCACTCCGCCCTGCATTGTCCAACTTGCTGAGTTGGACTCCGACGTCTTGGGACCCTCTTTTGTGACTCTGAGTCAACTACTGTCCTCAGATTTTCTATATGCCTGTTCATGTACTTCTGCGGGTGCTGCCTGCTTCAGCATGGGCTCTCTTTGTTGCTGAGCGCCCCTCTGTCTCCTCCTCCAAGGGGCGACCTCCTGGTCCTTCCTGGACCCTGGTAGCACCCAAAATCCTCAACCACGACTCTTGCAGCTAGCAAGGCTTGTTTGCGGTCTTTCTGCGTGGAAACAACTCTGCATCCTCCAGCACGCCGCGGAACATCTTCTGACAAAAGGAGAAGTTCCTGCCACCTTCCGTTGTTGCAGAATCTTTGGCTTCTTCCACCCAGAGGCAGCCCTTTTGCACCTTTATCCAGGGTTTAGTGGGCTCTTGCCCCCCCTGGACACTTGCGTGACTCTTGGACTTGGTCCTCTTCCTTTACAGGTCCTCAGGTCCAGGAATCAGTCTTCAGTGTTTTGCAGTCAGTTGTTGTCCTTGCATAATCCCCTATCTCGACTTTACTGTCTTTCCGGGGTAGTAGGGTAACTTTACTCCTACTTTTCAGGATCTTGGGGTGGGGTATCGTGGACACCCTTAGTGTTTTCTTACACTCCCACCGACCCCCTACACACTACACTAGCCTGGGGTCCATTCGTCTTTCGCATTCCACTTTTGGAGTATATGGTTTGTGTTGCCCCTGCCTATTCTCCCTTTTGCATTCTATTGTTTTGTACATTGTTTGCACTACTTTTCTAACTGTTACTTACCTGAGTTTAGGTTTGTGTCTATACATTTTGTGTATATTACTTACCTCCTAAGGGAGTATATCCTCTGAGATACTTCTGGCATATTGTCACTAAAATGAAGTACCTTTGTTTTTAATAACTCTGAGTATTGTGTTTTCTTATGATATAGTGCTATATGATATAAGTGGTATAGTAGGAGCTTTGCATGTCTCCTAGTTCAGCCTAAGCTGCTCTGCTATAGCTACATTTATCAGCCTAAGCTGCTAGAACACCTCTAATCTACTAATAAGGGATAATTGGACCTGCCACAAGATGTACGTACCACAAGTTACCCACTATAAGCCAGGCCAGCCTCCGCCAGCGGACCAGTACATCTCCCATGTGAATGAAAAGTATCTTGGGCCTGTGCATGATGCCTATATCCTGAGGAATAGCAGCATCCCATATGTGATGGCTCAACTCCAGACGCACCGGGTGTGGCTAAAAGGTGAGCACATGGTCCCCACCCAGTGTATGTTGGTATATGGGAGTGGGGTTGGCCCTAAGGGTGAGGGTCCGGCTAACAAGTATCCCTCGATATTTGCAGGTGACTCTGGTTACCTCAACCTCTCATGGCTACTGACCCCAGTAAGGAATGCCAGGACAAGGGCAGAGAAACATTACAATGAGACACATGGGCGAACAAGGAGGATCAATGAGCGCACCTTTGGCCTCCTGAAGGCCAGGTTCAGGTGCATCCATCTGACAGGTGGATCCCTGTGCTACTTACCCAAGAAGGTCTGCCAGATCATCAATGCATGTTGCATATTGAACAACCTAACTTTGAGACTCCAGGTGTCTTTTCTGCAGGAGGATGGAGCTGGAGTTGGTCGTGTGGCAGCGGTGGAGCTTGTGGACAGTGACGAAGAGGAGGCAGAGTGTAGGAAAGTACCATCTTGCCTGGCATGTTACCCCCATTTTTACTTGAGTGTCAGTTTGTTTTTGCCTGTCTCACTGGGATCCTGCTAGCCAGGGCCCCAGTGCTCATAGTTGTGGCCTGGATGTGTTCCCTGTGTGGTGCCTAACTGTGTCACTGAGGCTCTGCTAACCAGAACTTCAGTGCTTATGCTCTCTCTGTCTTTACAGTTGTCACTGCAGGCTAGTGACCATTTTTACCAATTCTAATTGCCACACTGAAACACCCTTATAATCCCCTAGTATATAGTACCTAGGTACCCAGGGTATTGGGCTTTCAGGAGATCCCTATGGGCTGCAGCATTTCTTTTGCCACCCATAGGGAGCTCAGACAATTCTTACACAGGACTGCCACTGCAGCCTGAGTGAAATAACGTCCACGTTATTTCACAGCCATTGTATACTGCACTTAAGTAACTTATAAGTCACCTATATGTCTAACCCTCATTTAGTGAAGGTTAGGTGCAAAGTTACTAATTGTGAGGGCACCCTGGCACTAGCCAAGGTGCCCCCACATAGTTCAGGGCAATTTCCTCGGACTGGGTGAGTGCGGGGACACCATTACACGCGTGCACTACATATAAGTCAATACCTATATGTAGCTTCACAATGGTAACTCCGAATATGGCCATGTAACATGTCTAAGATCATGGAATTGTCCCCCCATGCCAAATCTGGTATTGGGGTGCCAATCCCATGCATCCCCGGGGCTCCAGCATGGACCCTGGGTACTGCCAAACTAGCTCTCTGTGATTTTCACTGCAGCTACTGCTGCTGCCAACCAACAGACAGGCTTCTGCCCTCCTGGGGTCTGGTCAGCCTAGTTCCAGGAAGGCAGCTGGAACAAAGAACAAAGAATTTCCTCTGAGAGAGGGTGTTACACCCTCTCCCTTTGGAAATAGGTGTTAAGGGCTGGGGAGGAGTAGCCTCCCCCAGCCTCTGGAAATGCTTTGAAGGACACAGATGGTGCCCTCCTTGCAAAAGCCAGTCTACACCAGTTCAGAGATCCCCCTGCTCTGGCATGAAACTGGACAAAGGAAAGGGGAGTGACCACTCCCCTGTCCATCACCACCCAAGGGGTGGTGCCCAGAGCTCCTCCAGTGTGCCCCAGACCTCAGCCATCTTGAATGCAGAGGTGTGAGGGCACAATGGAGGCCTCTGAGATGCCAGTGCCAGCAGGTGAAGTCAGTGACCCCTCCTGATAGGTGCTTACCTGACTAGGTAGCCAGACAGAACAACTATCATACAACTGTACCTCCAGTGACACACAGGTAAGACACTGTAACCTCACCTTCCATTGCTATTTTGTGTAGTGAATTGTTGCTGGCTGGCTGCTGCTCCCACTACTGTGGCCACTTATTGTACCTTTTAACATGTCTATTTGCAGATATTTGTGCCCTCCTGTGGCTCCTGGTGTATTGAATGCAGCACATTACAGGTCATACCTATTTATACATAACTGTATGGTCTATTTGCAATGTCTACAGATTGTTAAACAACTACATCCTTAAATCATTTGACATACTCCATATTTGTTTTTTTCCAAGGATGTTTATTTCAGTGCTGAGAAGTAAATGGGGATGTGCAATGGGCTTGGGTGATGGTGGAGGGAAGTCCAGGATACAGTCCAGTCAATTGGTATCACAGGTGCATTGTCCAATGGGGCATGGGAAGTGGAGAAATGGCAGTTCAAGGTGGACTGGGTGACAGAGTGGGACACAATGGTGACATTCAGGAGAGTCTTATTTCCTGGTGGGGGTCTTGGTAATATTCTCTGGCTTCTGCCTGGATCACAGGGACCGTTTTCTTGGTGGTTCTCCTTCTGCAGGGAGTGGGGTGCTGGTGGCCTTTTGTTCCTGTGGCGGGGCCTCCTGTCCACTAGCATCAGTGGAGGTGGAAGGCTGTTCATCAGTGTGGCTAGTGTCAGGGGCCCGTTGGTGTGCCACTGCCTCCCTCAGGGTATTGGCCATGTCTGTCAGCACCCCTGCAATGGTGACCAGGATGGTGTTGATGTCCCTCAGGTCCTCCCTGGTCCCCAGGTACTGTCCCTCCTGCAGCCGCTGGGTCTCCTGCAACTTGATTAGTATCTGGCCCATGGTGTCCTGGGAAGAGTTGTATGCTCCCAGGATGTTGGTGAGTGCCTCATGGAGAGTCTGTCCCTGGGCCTGTCCTCCCCCCGCCGCACATCACTCCTCCCAGCTTTCCTGTTGTCCTTTGCCTCTGTCTCCTGAACCGTGTGCCCACTGCCACTGACCCCAAGTCCCTGATCATCCTGTGTTTGTGAGGTTGCCTGGGCTCCCTGTAGTGGTGAACACACTGCTGGTTAACGTGTCCTGTGGACAGTGGTATGGGCCCGCTTGGTGTTTCCTGAGGGGGAAGTCTTTGTGGTTGGATGGGACTGTGCCTGGGTAACCTACTGTCCATTGGTCCCTGATGGGCCAAGTTGGTTATCCAGATCCAGGCATGCACAGCTGCTGTCATCACTGTGGGCCTCTTCTGTGGGGGGACTGGATGTTGCTGGCACCTCCTCTACAGTGATGTTGTGTGGGGGTCCTGTGGGGATGTAAATGCAGTGTTATTGTTTTGCATTTGACATCTTGTTCATGGGTATGTTGCCCTCTATGGTTGTTATTACCATGGCAGCTTTGCCTTGTGTCACTTGTTATTTGGTTGACTAAGTGAATGTCTCTAGTGTGCATGCAGTGGTGATGGTTGTCCATGGAGGTCTCTGATGGGTGTCCATGCATTGATGTTGCATGCAGGGCTTGGTATTGGGATGAGTGGGTTGTGATGGTGGGGTATATGGGAGGTGGTGGAGTGATGGGAGTGAGGGTGAGGTTGGGGGTATGTGATGGCATGCAGGTAGGGGGGTGAAAGTAGTAAAGATTTGACTTACCAAAGTCCAGTCCTCCTGCTATTCCTGCCAGGCCCTCAGGATGCAGTATTGCCAAGACTTGCTCCTCCCATGTTATTAGTTGTGGGGGTCCACTGCCAGTCCTCTGTACAGCTATCTGGTGTCTTGCAACCACGGAACACACCTTCCCCCGTAGGTCGTTCTACCTCTTCCTGATGTCATCCCTTGTTCTGGGGTGCTGTCCCACGGCGTTGACCCTGTCCACAATTCTCCGCCATAGCTCCATCTTCCTAGCAAAGGACGTCTGCTGCACCTGTGATCAGAATAGCTGTGGCTCTACCTGGATGATTTCCTCCACCATGACCCTTAGCTCCTCCTCTGAGAACCTGGGGTGTCTTTGTGGTGCCATGGGTGTAGTGTGTGTGGTGTGTGTGAGTGTGTGTGGGGTGATGTGTTGGGGTGTGTGCTGTGAGGTGCATGGATGGTGTGTGGGTGATGGTGTTCTGTGGCTCTGGTTCTGTGGGTGCTCTTGGTGTACCTCTCTCTCTGTTGTAATTTTTTTGTATTTGTAAAGGGTTGTGGGTAATGTGTGTGTGTGTGTTTTATAGTGGTGTATGGGTGTGGTGTGTGTATGTGTGTCAGGAGTGTGTAGTTTGAATTGTCCAATGTGGTGTTGATTTGCATGGCGGTATGTACCGCCAATGGTTTACCGCGGTTGAATGTCCGCCAAGGTGTTTCGTGAGTCATAACGTGATGGGCATAGTTCTGTTGGCGTAACAGTGTGGGTTTTGCTACTGCCAGTTTATCACTGACCTTTGGGCTGGCGGACTTGTGTGTGTGTCTGTATAGTGGCGGATTTCTATGTGTGGGTCATAATACGGGTAGCGGTATACCGCTGCGGCCGGGTTATGTTGGCGGCAGTCAGCATGGCGATAAGCGGCACTTACCGCCAATTTCATAATGAGGGCCATAATGTTCTACTAGCTACATCTTTTTTGTGGGGGGGGGGAGAAAGAAGTTCACTGATAAATAATTGAAAAGTTCCATGATGGAATACTCAGTCAGGGAAGCAGAGTTCACACTCAAACCTAGATGGTCCGCCCACAAGTTGGTCACCTAACACATTTGATTCTGACTAATCATCCTCCACCTCCTCCTGTGCTATTCCAGGAATTGTGTAATTGTGTGGTGTGAAATTTAATTCATTTTGATCACGGTCAACCTCGCTACGTTTTGAGGCGAGAAACTGGTGCTTCTCACTGTAACAACTGTGCCAGCTGCACTGAACAGACGCTCAGCAGTAACACTCCTACAGTACAAGCCAGATACTTTATTGCCAGCCTGCTGAGCTCTGGCCATTGGCGGTTCTTCTAATACCATTACACCAATGGGTTTTGAACTACATATACATTTTTGGGTCATCCAGATGCTCCTGGAACATCCTCTGAATGATCATTGGTGCAGCCACTTGTTTGACCTCTTTTGCCTTCGCCTCTGCACTGGACTTAAGACCTGCCACTTGAAACTAACCCAATGCAGAGTTTGGGTCAGATTCTTCTTTTGTTGTTGTTGCCAGTGTTCTTGTTGCTGGTGTTGGCTGCTGTGAGACAAGACTTCCCTCTCTGGAAGTTGAAGGTGGCACCACAGAACTGCGGAGTGGGGCTGTAAGTTCCAGCTGTTCTGCTTCCAGGTTTCTGGCTTGCTCAACAACCCCCCTCTAGTTATTTGAAGCACCCCCTTCAGAAAAAGGAATGAAAGTGGTCAGAATTATTTTGTACCGTGGATTAAGTAGTGTGGCACAGAAGTACTCTTTGGGTGAGATGATGTCATTTTGCAGCCTTGCATTTCAAGCCAAGTGAAGGATTAAGGTTTCAACCAAGACGTGCTTTTCTGGGTTTTCGTTCACACCTGCGACTGCAAACCTTTCAGGCACCTTCTTTAGCTGGTCCTGTAGCAGATACAAAAACGGGATAGCTCGGCCTATCATACTGTCCTCTTTACTAACTTCTCTTGTGTAAACCTCAAAAGGAGCAGCGTCTGTGTCAAGCTTTTGACTAGGCCCTATTTGTCCGCATCCATAGTCATAGCTTTCCTAATTGCATCACTTTCTCTTTGAATGACATAGGGCCTGATTTAGAACTCAGCAGATGGGCTATTCCATCACAATGGTGATGGACATCCCATCTGCTGAGTTCTAAATCAGGGTCCATAGTCATTGAGCTGACTGTACTGCTTAAATGGACGCTGTAACATGTAATAGGTCAAGTTCCAACGTGTTGACACCTCCAGTATCACAGCCTTAACTTTTACTTTGTTAGCAAACAGAAAAGTCCACAACTGCTTCCGGGTTTTAAAAGAATGGCTGTAATGAATGATGATTCTTCAGCAGGTGGTCAGTATGTTACTATGGTGGTCATTAAAACCCTGGCGGACGGTGTTAAAGCGGCGGTAAGACCGCCAACAGGCCGGCGGAAAAAAAAATGGAATCACGACCGTGGCGGAAACCGCCAACAAGAACAGCCACTTTAATACTCCGACCTCCAAGGTGGTACAAACAAACAGCGCGGCAGTCACTGCCAACAGACAGGCGGGAGACAATGTACCGCCCACA
This sequence comes from Pleurodeles waltl, assembly GCF_031143425.1. Lineage (NCBI taxonomy): Eukaryota > Metazoa > Chordata > Amphibia > Caudata > Salamandridae > Pleurodeles > Pleurodeles waltl. Next base: position 361,334,344 of record NC_090445.1, read on the forward strand.
GTATCACAACCTACCAATCCACCACCTTTTCCGGGGCGGATTCACCGCGAACAAAAACACGGCGGAAATAGGACTTCGAAGGGAAAATGCTCACCTCTACACACCCCATGAGGAACCAGGACACCATGGAACCAGAGCTTCACATTTTCCCTGCCCTTATCTTCTTGCTCCTCTACCAGGAGCACGAACGCCGGCGACGAAGACCACGGTGAGTACTGCACCTATGACACAGGGGAGGGGGGAGGGAATAAAAACAGGGACACAGACACGCAACACGCAACACCCCCACCCCCACCCTCACCATCTACAACACACACACTAATACATGTTGATACATTACAGTTACACCCCCCAAACCACGCGGAAGAATACAAAGACAAAAGGAAATGAGTGTAACCATAGTAATATATTAAAATCCAGTACGCAAAAATATATATACACTATTAACAAATACATACACCAAGAATAGTAGTCCAGGTATTGCTCCATTGAAGTCCGTGGAACACTGGGCCCACACTGCATGGGCGAGGCCCACACTCAAAAACCCGAACATGACGGAGAGAACACTGCAGGGGCATCAGATAGCAATAAAACAGGCACCTCAGGGGGAAGGGGAACAGGGGGTACCTCAGCCGGTTGAGTGCACAACACCAAATCCACAAGGGGGCCCCATGCCCACTGTTCAATCCTGGGGAGTGAAAAGCCACAGTCTCTCAAGTCTCTACAGTGGGTGGTTTGCCCACTGTTCAATCCTGGGGAGTGCAAAGCCACAGTCTCTCAAGTCTCTACAGTGGGTGGTTTTCCCACTGGTCAATCCTGGGGAGTGCAAAGCCACAGTCTCACAAGTGGATAAGAGTCTCCACTGGTTCTGGAGGGGGCATTGTGCCCATAGTGCTTCATCCTGCCAAGGACTGCGTGAATGGATGTATCTCTCCACTGGTTCTGGAGGAGGCTTTGTGCCCAGAGTGCTTCATCCTGCTCGTGGCGGACTCAGTAGAGTCAGTGCCCTTGGCACTCATGGGCCAGCGGTGCTTGTGGCGGCGGTGTTCTGTTCAGTGGTGCTTGTGGCGCGGTGTCCTTGGCAGCAGTGCCTGTGGCAGAGGTGTCCTGTTCAGCGGTGATTGTGGCGGCAGGGTCCTTCGCAGCGACTCAGCTGCTGGCGGTGCTGTCTGGCCCAGCGGGGCTGGTGCTGGCGGTGCTGTGTGGACCAGCGTGGCTGGTGCTGGCAGTGCTGTGTGGCCCAGCGGGGCTGGTGGTCCTGTCTGGCCCAGAGGGGCTGGTGCTGGCGGTCCTGTCTGGCCCAGCGGGTCTGGTGCTGGCGGTGCTGAGTGGCCCACAGTGGCTGGTGCTGGTGGTGCTTTGTAGCCCAGCATGGCTGGTGCTGTGTGGCCCAGCGGGCTGGTGCTGGCGGTCCTGTCTGGCCCAGCGGGGCTGGTGCTGGCGGTGCTGTGTGGCCCCAGAGGGGCTGATGCTAGCAGTCCTGTCTGGCCCAGCGGGGCTGGTGCTGGCGGTCCTGTCTGGCCCAACAGGGCTGGTGCTGACGGTCCTGTCTGGCCCAGCGGGGCTGATGGCGGTGGCCTCCTGGCCAGCGGGGATGATGGCGGTGGCCTCCTGGCCAGCGGAGATGATGGTGGTGGCCTCCTGGCCGGCAGGGATGATGGCGGTGGCCTCGGGGATGATGGCGGTCTTCTCCGCTGTGCTGCTCTTCCCAGACTTGCCGGGTTTCTTGTGCCCCTTCCCCACCTTGGAAGGTGTCGCAGCTGACTCCACACTCCCACCTGGGAGTGGCTTTGGTGGCTGGAGTCTTCCCCCTCTCCCACCGGGCACTGGTCAACTTTTGATGCTTGACAGGTGGGGGACTGTCCGTGCTGTGGCTCCTTGCCACACTGGCTGCCCTGCTGCCTGGTGCACTCCAGAATGCAGTGACTGCTGGCACCACTGGTCCCAGAGATGTTGTGGCTGAAGTGCTAGGTTGGGATCTGGAGAGTCAGGCCCTAGGAGACTGACAGGGTGGTGGAGGTGAGGTAAAGAGGTCAAGGGTGGACAGGAAAGGTTTCTTGGGAACACTTGGACGGGTAGCTGGAGGGGGTTTGGGAGTGGAGGAAGAGGTTGTGGTTGTAGGAGGTGTACGTTTGGTGACTTTGGGTGAAGGTGCATGCTCTGGAGGCTGTGGTGAGGTGGATGGCTGTTGGGTGGGTGTGTGCCTGCGTTTGTGTATCTTGGGAGGTGGCATCACAGACACACCGGGAGAGGACACAGGGGATGTGTGAATGGTAGTGGGGGTGGAGACTGCACGTGAGCGGGGTGTGGTGGTGTGTGTGCTGGTGATGGAAGTAGTGGCTGACGATGTAGTGCATGCAGGTGTGAGTGGAGGCGAGACTGGGAAGGAGGAGGGAGGCCAAGGAGGAGGGGGACACAGTGGAGGCAGTGAATGTTGGTGTGTCTGCATGTGTCTGATGCTTGCGTAAGTGCCTGTGGCATGTGTGGTGCTTATGTTTGCCGGAGCTTCTCTTGTGTGTTGAGGTGTGTGCATGCTGGTCTGATGGTGTGCTTGGGATAGGCTGGGGTTTAGGGGATTGGGTCTGGGTGGAGGAAGTTGGAGGGGGGAGGCTAGAGACGGGGACAATAGCTGCCATCAGTGCTGAGGCCAGAGTCTGAAAAGCTCGCTGAAGGGCTGCCTGACCAGAATGAATGCCTTCCAGGAATGCATTTGTTTGTTGCAACTGCCTCTCTACACCCTGGATGGCATTCAAAATGGTAGGCTGCCCAACAGTGAGGGACCTGAGGAGGTCAATGGCCTCCTCACTGAGGGCAGCAGGGGTGACTGGGGCAGGGCCTGAGGTGCCTGGGGAGAAGGTGATGCCCACCCTCCTGGGAGAGCGGGCATGGGGCAAAGGCTGAGGGGCTGCTAGGACGGCGGTGCTGGTAGGGGGGGTAGTGGCTGTACCTGTAGATGCGGGGGGCACAGATGTGGCCGCCACCACAAGGGAGCTCCCATCAGAGGACGAGTCTGTATCACTAGTGTCAGCTCCTGTCCCCGCCGTGGAGCTCCCCTCACCCTCCATCCCACTGGTGAGTTACGAGTCTGTAGTCTCGCCCTCCAGGGCCATGTGGGATGCAGCTCCCTCTTGCTCTGGTGCCACTGCTCCTCCGCCTGATTATGCTAATGCACACAAGAACAGGGAGACCACATAAAGGGGGGGGGACGGCAGAAGAAAGACATGTTGAGTGCATGCATTACCGCTACCGTTGGCGGACACGACAGACACAGAATCCCCCTGCACTACACCGCGCACTTGGGGGCCACTGCTCAATCCCTGGGACATGGCCTACAAAGGCTATGGCCAACATCTGTACACATGGATGTCACAGGAACCTGACTAGGTGTACTTGGCACTGTACAGAGGTGGGGTGAGGTGACACAGGGTCTACCAGAAGAAGGGGACCTACCTAGCACACTCGCCCTGGCCTAGGGAAACCCACAGCCCACCTCCCCCACCCAGACACCTCCACTGCGCGCTGAATCAGCTGAATGAGAGTGTACTCACCCCCTTGTGGCTGCTGTGATGCCCTCAAGCGCCCATCCAACTCCCGATACGCCACCGCCAGGATGCTGAATATCAGGGGGGCCATGGTGCTACGGGCACCCCTCCCATGTTGGGAGGCTATCCCCAGCTGGGCCTCCGCCGTCTTCTTGCTCCAGCAGCGAATGTCCTCCCATCTCTTACAGCAGTGGGTGCTCCGTCTGTGAGAGACCCCTGGACGCTGACCAACATGAATTGTACAGGGGAAAAAGAAAAGTTATTACCAACTGCACCATCACAGTCATTGGCCCCCATCCCTACCCTTTCCATGTGGCACATGCACTCACCGTCGTTTCATGCACGCCTCAATCTCCCCCCCATCTTTCATCCACCCCACTCCACACAGGCATAGCCCATACAGCATGCTCCCAGTGTACTTACCTGTTTGTCTGGAGGACCGTAGAGTAGCGTGTACTGGGGGAGGACCCCATCCACGAGTTTCTCCAACTCCTCCGATGTGAAGGCAGGGGCCCTTTCCCCAGACCCACGAGCCATTGTCTCTTCCAGACTGAGGTCACAGCAGCACTTGCAGTGTAGGTCCTCTCCAGTCGAAGATCAGGTATCGAGTGATTGAACAGATAGAAAAGGGCTCACACGTCCGCAGCGGTGCGTACCGTCACCACCGGCGTACATCGTCATTGGCTACTGGGACCCATGGGGTCCAATGTTAACCAATGCAGAATTGCTCCGCGGTCTTCGACAGCCTTCCGCGACGGTGTACAATGCCAGCGCAGTTACCTCACATACCATTGTCCCACTTTACAGGTCAGGCAGCTGCCATTTCAGGGGCCCACATGGCTTAATTTTTAACTGCGTCACACATACCTAGGCCTTGCCTCAACACTCATACATGCAAATTTCGGATTATGAATCGTGTTCTGTGTAAGCTGTGGGTACGTACCTCTGAGTTGGTTGACTCTGTGCTTGCTGTTGTCCTTCATAGGCACCGTCCGCTGGGACATGTGAGGAGATGGTGGCATACTCCGGTGTACAGACCGCTGGTGGACCTGTCGACAATGGAGGAAAGACATGTGATCATCACCTACAGGCTTGATCGTGCCACAATCCTGTGTGCCCAGTTGGAGCCAGACCTGATGTCATCTATCCGCCATCCCACAGGAATCCCCCCTCTAGTGCAGGTCCTGTCAGTACTCCATTTCCTTGCAAGTGGGTCATTTCTAATAACAGTGGCCATAGCATCAGGAATGTCCCAGCCTATGTTTTCCAACGTGTTGTCCAGAGTGTTGTCTGCCCTGCTGAAACAAATGCGGAGCTACATCATTTTCCCTCAGGTGGACGATTGGCCTACAGTGAAAGGTGATTTCTATACCCTGGGACATATCCCCAACATTATAGGTGCCATTGATGTGTCACATGTGGCTTTGGTACCCCCCGCAGGAGTGAACAGGTGTACAGAAACCAGAAGAGTTATCATTCGATGAATGTGCAGATGGTGTGTTTGGCCGACCAGTACATCTCCCATGTGAATGCCAAATTCCCTGGCTCAGTGCATGACGCTTACATCCTGCAGAATAGCAGCATCCCTTATGTGATGGGCCAGCTCCAAAGGCACCGTGTGTGGCTATTAGGTGAGCATCTGGAAGCAAGCCAGTGGGAATGGTTGTCTGTGTCTGGGGATATCCCTACAGGTTAGTGTGTGTCTAACAGTTGTCCCTCGCTATTTGCAGGTGACTCTGGTTACTCCAACCTGTCATGGTTACTGACCCCAGTGAGGAATCCCAGGACAAGGGCAGAGGAACGCTAGAATGAGGCTCATGGGCGAACTCAGAGTATTATAGAGCGGACCTTCGGCCTCCTGAAGGCCAGGTTCAGGTGCCTCCATATGACAGGTGGATCCCTATTCTACTCACCAAAGAAGGTGTGCCAGATCATCGTGGCCTGCTGTATGCTTCACAACTTAGCTTTGCGACGACAGGTGCCTTTACTGCAGGAGGATGCTCCAGATGGAGGTGTTGTGGCAGCTGTAGGGCCTGCAGACAGTGAAGACGAGGAAACAGAAGAAGAGGACATCGACAACAGGAACTGGGTGATCCTGCAATACTTCCAGTGAGACACAGGTAAGAATACAAACCTGCCTACTACATGTACTTTAACACTACTACCTCTCTACTGTCTGTCGTTTTCACCCAGTGTATGGTCACTGAGTTGGCACTTTCCCTTACAATTTCACAGATGTGGGCCCCACTGTGTGATATCTGCTTTGTTTCCTCATGGACTAGAGCTGTGTGACATAGGCATGTTGACATTACAGTTGAAAGAGCATTTTGACACTGTAATTGCTAATACACTATTTCGAAATCACAGACAGACTCCAGATTGTTTTGTGCTCAAAGGGTGTTTATTTAAGTGCTCAATATTGGAGGGTGTTGTAAAATGGTGAGGGGTGATGGTGGAGGAATGTCCATGGCAGAGTTCAGACGATTAGTCTCACAGGTGCATTGCCCAAATCGGCATAGGAAGTGGAGCTGGGGCAGTTTGAGGATGGATAGGGTGACAAAGTGGGACAAAAGGATGACATTCAGGGCTGTCTCATTTCTTGGCGGGGGTCTTGGCATCGTTCTCTGTCTTTGTCCTGGATCTCAGGGACCGTTTGCGAGTTGGTTCTCCCTCTTCAGGGGGTGGGGTGCTGGTGTGGTGATCCTGTGGCGGTGCCTCCTGTCCACTAGCACCGGCGGAGGTGGTGGGCAGTTCATCGTCCAGGCTAGTGGCAGGGGCCCCTTGTTGTGCCACAATGTCCCTCCTGATGTTGAGGACTTCCTTCAGCACCCATACAATGGTGCCCAGGGTGGAATTGATGGATCTGAGTTCCTCCCTGAAGCCCAAGTACTCTTCGTCCTGCAGACGCTGGGTCTCCTGAAACTTGGCCAGTACCATTGCCGTCGTCTCCTGGGAATGGTGGTAGGCTCCCATGATGTTGGAAAGGGCCTTGTGGAGAGTGGGTTCCCTGGGCCTGTCCTCCCCCTGTCGCACTGCAGCCCTCCCAGTTCCCCTGTGTCCTGGGCCTCTGTCCCCTGGACCGTGTGCCCACTGCCACTGTCCCCAGGTCCCTGTTGTTGTTGGGGTGGTGGGTTAGCCTGGGTTCCCTGTAGTGGTGGACACACTGCTGATTGACTTGTCCTGGGGACAGAGGTATGGGCCCGCTGGGTGGGTGCTGTGCTGGTGTTTCCAGAGGAGGGAAGCTCTGTGGTGGCCTGTGACTGTGTCAGGGGAACCGACTGTCCCGAGGTCCCAGATGGGCCGGGCTGGTCATCTAGATCCAGTTGGACAGAGCTGCTGTCATCACTGTGGGCCTCTTCTGTTGGTGGTGTGGACATGTGTGGACCCTCCTGTCCGGTGACGTTGGGTAGGGGTCCTGCAGGGATATAAAAGGATGTTTCTTGCATCTGTGTGTGCCATGGTGTGCAATGGGTGGGTGACCGTGTACCCCAGTGCTTGCATTCCTGTGTAGGACCTTGTGTGATGATGGTTTAGGGGAGTGTATGGGTATGTGTAGTGGCCATGCATTGGTGATGGGTGTCCATGCTTTGGTGTTACCTGGAGGGCTTGGTGTTGGGATGTGTGGTTTGTGATATTGGGATATTTGTGAGGAGTTGGATTGATGGGGGTGAGGGTGAGGGTGGGGGTATGTGATACCATGCAGGTAGGGTGGGGGATGTAATAGTTAAGATTTGACTTACCACAGTCCATTCCTCCATCTACTCCTGCTTGGCCCTCAGGATGCAGAAACGCCAAGACTTGCTCCTCCCATGTTGTTAGTTGTGGGGGAGGAGATGGGGGTCTGCCGCCAGTCCGCTGAACCGCAAGGTGATGTCTTGAGACCACAGAACGCAACTTCCCCTGTAGGTCGTTCCACCTCTTCCTGGTTGTCATCCCTATTTCTTGGGTGCTGTCCCACTGCGTTGATCCTGTCCACTATTCTTCGCCATAGCTCCATCTTCCTAGCTATGGAGGTGTGCTGCACCTGTGATCCGAATAGCTGTGGCTCTACCTGGATGATTTCCTCCACCATGACCCTGAGCTCCTCCTCAGAGAACCTGGGGTGTCTTTGCCGTGCAATGGGGTGGTGTGGGTGATGTGTGGGGTGGTGTGTGTAGTGATAAATGGGGTGATATTTAGTGGTGTGTTGTGTGAGGTGCATGGAAATCATGTGGGTAATGGTATTGTGTGCCTGTGGATGCTTGGTAGTAGTAGTTTGTAGTTTCTCTCTCTGGCCTTCTTTCGGTATTTTGGTCGTAGGGGTTTGTGGGTGATGCGGGTGTGTGTTTTATATTGTAATGGGTGTGTGGGAGTGGTGTGTGTTGTGTATCAGGTGTGTGTATTTTGATTTGTCCAATGTGGCTGTGTTTTGTAAGAGTGTGTGTATTTTGAGCGAGGCGGTGTGTACCGCCAATGGAATACCGCAGTTGAAAGACCGCCACGTGGATTTGTGGGTCGTGATAGTGTGGGCGTATTTCTGTTGGCGTGACGGTGGAGGTTTTGTTTTTGCCAGTTTATCACTGACCTTTGGTGTGGTGGACTTGTGTGGGTGTCTCAATTTTGACGGATTCCGAGCAGTGGGTCATAATAACCGTGGCGGAATTCCGCTGCCGCAGTGGTGTGTTGGCGGTCTTCTACACGGCGGTAAGCGGCTTTTACCACCAATGTTCTAATGAGGGCCTATGTGTTAGACTTGGAATCCTTGGCGTGGCCCCCCCTAACTTTTTGCCTCTGTGTCCCGGGCTGTTGATGTGTGATGTTTTTGCTGTTTTTGTTACTTTGGGCACTTTACCACTACTATCCAGTGCTAAAGTGCAAGTGCTCCTATGTAAAATGTATGTGTGATTGGATTTCCATAATTGGCATATTTGATTTATTGGTAAATCCCTGTACAGTTCACTAGAGGTGCCCAGGGCCTGTAAATCAAATGCTTCTAGGGGTCCTGCAGCACTGGTTGTGCCACCCACATTAGTAGCCCTGTAAACATGGCTCAGACCTGCCACTGCAGTGTCTGTGTGTGCAGTTTTCAAACTGCCAATTCGACTTGGCAAGTGGACCCACTTGCCAGGCCTAACCTTCCCTTTTCTTACATATAAGACACCCCTAAGGTAGGCCCGGGGTAGTCCCATGGGGAGGGTGCAGTGTAGGACATAAACTAATGTGTTTTACATGTCCTGACAGTGAAATACTGCCAAATTCGGTTATCACTGTTGCAAGGCTTATCTTTCTCATAGGTTAACATGGGGGCTGCCTTTAAACATGATTAAAGCGTAGATTCCCTTTGAGAGTGGATAGACATCTGGAGTTTGGGGTCTCTGAGCTCACAATTTATAAATACATCTTTAATAAAGTTGAATTTGAGATTGTGTGTTTGAAAATGCCACTTTTAGAAAGGAGGCATTTTCTTGCTTAAACCATTCTGTGACTCTGTCTGTTTGTGGGTTCCCTGTCTGGGTCAGTTTGACAGTTGGGCTGTTTGCACCTCTCTCTAGACAGTGACACAAATGGAGCTGAGGTGTAGCCTGTATATCCTGATGAGCCATCTATGCTAGGAGGGAGGGGAGGAGTGGTCACTTATACCTGAAAGGGTTGTGCCTGCTCTCACACAATGCAGTCTCCAACCCCCTGGTGTGTGTCTGGGGTCTGGCCTGGGCAAGGCAGGATTTCACAAACAAGAGAGACTTTCCTTTGAAGTAGGCCTACTTCAAAGGCCAAAATGGGTATAAGAAGAGCACCCAAACCCTTGAAAAATTAGATCACTTCTGGAAATCAAGGGGAACCTCTGCCTGGAGAAGAGCTTAAGAGCTGAGAAGAAGTGCTGCCCTGCCTGTGACTGTGCTTTGTAGAGCTATCCTGCAGTTGCTGCTTCTGCCTGTGCAAGGGGACAAAGACTTGACTTTGTTGTGCATTCAGGCTTGTGAAGAAATCTCCAAAGGCTTGTCCTGAGCTTGCCTCCTGTTGTTGAAGTCTCAGGGCCATCAAAGACTTCCCCTGCCAGGACTTGGACTCTCTGCTGAGACTTCTGCCCTGGCAAGTGTTGCCCTATCCAGCTCCTGGGCCCCTGAAAGGTGAAGCTGGCAGACAGAGACTGAAAATCCACACGGAGACTGCCGTGTGGGGAAACTTTTGACGCACCTTCTGAGACGCGGCTGAGAAACGACGCGCCGCCGGCTTCGCCGCTGTAATCTACGCTCCACCTGCAACGCGGCTGGAAGATCGACGCACCCAGCTGGAGAAACGACGCGCAACAGCCGCTGATGGAGGCTGATAATGTTGCATCCCCACATAACACCGTTTTGCTGATACCGTGCAGCAGGATTTTCAATGCAAACCTCTCTGGGCGCAGAAAAACAAGGCAAAGCCTGCCCAGACCCAAAGTTCCTGTCTGGGCTGACGCATCACTCTCCTGCAGAGAGGAAAAACGACACACGACCACCGGGCCAGAGGAGAAACGATGCACGGTCTTGCTTGCGAGTGAGAAATCTACACATCGCTGGCCTTTTCTGATACACACTCACCCGTGCGGTGTCATTTTGATGCAACCCAGGTACTTTTTCACACTAACAGTGTTAGCACTGTTGTTTTAAGGATTTAAGACTCTTTTTGCTTTTCAATTCATAACTTGACTTGTGTATGACAGATTTTTGTCATTTTGGTCTTGTTTTGTTGAGATAAATATTACCTATTTTTCTAAACCTGTGTTGTGTCATTTTGTAGTGTTTTCACTGAGTTACTGTCTGTGTTGATACACATACTTTACACCTAGACTCTGAAGCTAAGCCTGCCTGCTTGTACCAAGCTACCAAGGGGGTGAGCGGGGGTTTACTGAGGGTGATTCTCCTTTACCATGACTAGAGTAAGGGTCCTTGCTTGGACGGGGGTAAGCTGACTGCCAACCAAAGACCCCATTAATAACACTATGGGCCTGATTACACCTTTGGAGGATGGTGTTAATCCGTCCCAAATGTGACGGATATCCTGCCCACCGTATTACAAGTTCCATAGGATTTAATGGACTCGTAATATGGCGGCTGGTATATCCGTCACATTTGGGACGGATTAACACCGTCCTCCAAAGTTGTAATCAGGCCCTATGTCTTCTTTTTTAGAATGTTTTGCACAACGGGGCTGCTGCAATGCGTGAAACACAGGACCCTGAAATAGCCACCATCTGCCATGGCCTTGACTATGTTACTGCCATTGTCTGTGGCAACATATCCAATTCTGAGACCTCTGGGTCACAGCAACTCAGACACCTTGCTGTTAAATTCCTCTAAGATCTTTGCAACTGCATGTGATTTTTCCATGGTGAATATGGATACTGTTGCATGGCGCTGAACTTTCTTCAGGGCCAAGACCTGTAGATACCTTTTGCTTTCCCCCCACAAAAGAGAGCAAGTATGCAGTGATTCACATGTAATCAGTCGCCTGACAACTGATCCGTGTATCTGTTGTCAGGTGGCTCGTTTTAACAGCACTTTGCTGCAAAGCTTGTTCAACCAATTGCAGTTTATAATGATGCAGCACTGGAACACCAACTCTGGCTAAATACGTCTGACTTGGAACTTTCCATTTTAAGCAGATGGCCACCATGAATTTTAAAAATCCCACTCCTTCCACAAAAGGAAAATGGAGGAAGTGCATGGCTAACATTTTTGCCAGCTTCTCAATGTACAAACGTGATATTGGGTGGTTGCAGTCCTGCCGTCCCTCCTGCCTAAACATGCCCAATAAAGTAGCCTGGAATTTCTTCTTTTCTGGGGCCACTGATGTAGGTGACTTTCGAGAAGTAGATGGTAGTAGATTCAATGTATGTCATGGGGCAGTCAATGTATGCTGTAGTTTCACCATCTGCCTCTGACTTTTGTTATGGCATTGTGAGGTCGTTAAGGTGGGTGATTCACGCGCATTGCTGGAGACATGGCTGCTTTGCATGAGGATGTCACCCTCTTCTTCCTCATAATCTCCTACCGTGATTAGACTTGTAGCTAATGTGTCTAGGCTCTCCTCAACTTCACCACCAGGATCAGCAATTTTTTTAAGGTGCTCCTCCCACCGGACTGCGTGATTTTTTTTATATGGGTAGTTTGGCCCCCTGTACCATAATGTGAACTAGGCTTACCTTGACGAACACTCGTGTGGCTAATGGAGCATATTGCTATGTTCTTCTCCTGCATGCTAAGCGTAAAAATGTCCCAAACTGAGGTGGAGTATGTTCTTTGAGGGCTACTGCCAATGCCTGAGGTAGAACTGGAGTTAGGTGGGTGTGTCATTGATTTCCTCTCTGCAGTGCAAACGTCGACTGAGGTAGGGGTTGGTGCAGGTTTCAGCTGGGGCTTTACAAATCTGGGAGCTTGCATTGCTACCTGTGCCACATTCCTAGGAGTAGGTTGAATAGGATGAGTAATGTTGGAATCCTCTGTGCCATCTTCCACAATACCTGGGTTGTTGTTGTCAGCATCCTCTTCCATAATTCCATTAACGGATTTCAGAAACTTTCTTTTCCCTTGCCTCTCCTGGTGTCTCCCAGACTGTGCTGGGGTCCACTCCATGTCCTTATCATCACCATCAGTAGTGGTACTTGGAAAAGAGGGTGGAGCACCTTTCCTTTTCCTTGCTGGAGATCTGGGAGCCAATAATTCTAAAGGAGAAGATTCTTGCTCAGCAGGAACATTGAACTCGTGTCCTGCTCCAACTTCAGGAAGATCTACTATTGCTGGCTGCTACTCACTTTGCTCTGTTTCCTGAAACAATTGGGCACTACTTTGAGAAAGGGACAAATCCAATTGAACATTTCTGCTCATCGGTGTTGCATTGATTGTAGAGGCTGTCTCACTGACAGACATTGTCTTGGTCTTAGGTTGGGGTGGTGCTTTTGATGAGGGAGTGCTGCTCCCAAGTTTCTCCCTGGAGGCCGGTGTGGCAGGCGCGTCTCCAAAAAAAGGTTGTGGTTGTCATGCTACTGGTTGAATGCTGTTTCCTCTCACTGACCACTTTCTTGGGAGTAGCTTTCTGTGCGGCCATCTTAAAGATCTCAGTTGCCAGTGGCACTAAGCTGCACAGGTGAAATGGATTGGAGGACAGAAGTCACAGTACAAGCCTTGTGTTTGGCAATACTGCAGGTGATGTATTTTCTTCATTTGGGCACCGAAAAGCAACCAAGCAACAAATACATTTAGTTAGTGAAATGTGGCATTGTTATAGGTTGAATTAGTACAGAGAAAGGCAATATTAGTGTAGTTAGTTGCTTACGTAATAAAGAATTATCCAAACATTTGTCACACCACACATACGTACCATAAAATGTAATTTCTAATCAGGAACAACAGTACTCACGCGCAGGTAGGGTGTCCAGGAGGAAATGTAATTATGCCTTTTAACCTCTTAGCTGCTGGGCCTTCCCTTCCCCCCCACCCCAAGTGCAGAGCCCTATTTTTGGCTATTTGGGGTAGTTTGTGCTTAGGCCTTCATAACTTTTTGTCCACATAAGCTATCCACACCAAATTTGCGTATTTTTTTTCCAGCATCCTAGGGATTCTAATGGTACCCAGAGTTTGTGGTTTCCCCTGGAGGAGACCAAGAAATTAGCCAAAGTACAGTGAAAATTTCATTTTTTTAAAATAAAATGGGAAAAAGAGCTGCAGAAGAAGGCTTGCGGTTTTTTCCCTGAAAATGGCATCAACAAAGGGTTTCTGGTGCTTAAATCACCATCTTCCCACCTTTCAGGGACGGGCAGACTTGAATCAGAAAACCACATTTTTCAACACAATTTTGGCATTTTACTGGGACATACCCCATTTTTACTATTTTAGGTGCTTTCAGCCTCCTTCCAGTTAGTGACAGGAATGGGTGTGAAACCAATGCTGGATCCTGGAACGCTAAACGTGTCTGAAAAGTAGACAACATTCTGAATTCAGCAAGGGGTCATTTGTGTAGATCCTACAAGGTTTTCCAACAGAAAATAACAGCTGAAATAAAAAGATATTGAAAGTGAGCTGAAAAAACAGCTATTTTTCTCCATGTTTTACTCTGTAACTTTTTCCTGCAATGTCAGATTTTTTTAAAGCAATATACCGTTACATCTGCTGGACTCTTCTGGTTGCGAGGATATATAGGGCTTATAGGTTCATTAAGATCCCTAGCTAACCAGAGCCAATAAATGAGGTGCACCTTGCAATGGGTTTTCATTCTATACCGGGTATACAGCAATTCATTTGCTGAAATATAACGAGTGAAAAATAGGCATCAATAAAAGCTTTGTATTTCCAAAATGGGCATAAGATTAGGTGTTGAGAAGCGGTGGTTATTTGCACATCTCTGAATTACGGGGTGCCCATACTAGCATGTGAATTACAGGCCATTGCTCAAACAGGCGTCTTTTTTACACACTGTCTTACATTTAGAAGGAAAAAATGTAGAGAAAGGCAAGGGGCAATAACACTTGTTGTGCTATTCTGTGTTCCCCCAAGTTTCCCAATAAAAATGGTACCTCACTTGCGTGGGTAGGCCTAATGCTCGCGACAGGAAACGCAACATGGACACATCACATTTTTACATTGAAATCTGGTGTGTTTTTTGCAAAGTGCCTAGCTGTAGATTTTGGCCTCTAGCTCAGCTGGCACCTAGGGAAGCCTACCAAAGCTGTTCATTTTTAAAAACTAGACACCTAGGGGAATCCAGGATGGGGTAACATGTGGGGCTCTCACCAGGTTCTGTAACCCAGAATCCTTTGCAAACCTCAAAATGTGGCCAAAAAAACACTTTTTCCTCACATTTCGGTGACAGAAAGTTCAGGAATCTGAGAAGAGCCACAAATTTCCTTCCAAACAGTGTTCCCCCAAGTCTCCCGATAAAAATGGTACCTCACTGGTGTGGGTAGGCCTAGCGCCCGTGACAGGTTATGCCCCAAAAACAACGTGGACACATCACATTTTCCCAAAGAAACCAGACCTGTTTTTTGCAAAGTGCCTAGCTGTGGATTTTGGCCTCTAGCTCAGCCGGCACCTAGGGAAACCTAGCAAACCTTGGCATTTTTAAAAACTAGACACCTAGAGGAATCCAAGATGGGGTGACTTGTGGGGATCTAACCAGGTGCTGTTATCAAGAATCCTTTGCAAACCTCATAATTTGACCAAAAAAACACTTTTTCCTCTCATTTTGGTGACAGAAAGTTCTGGAATCTGAGAGGAGCCACAAATTTCCTTCCACCCAGCGTTCCCCCAAGTCTCTCAATAAAAATGGTACCTCACTTGTGTGGGTAGGCCTAGCGCCCACGAAAGGAAATGGCCCAAAACACAATGTGGACACATCACATTTTTTCACAGAAAACAGAGGTGTTTTTTACAAAGTGCCTACCTGTGGATTTTGGCCTCTAGCTCATCCGGCACCTGGGGAAACCTAGCAAACGAGTGCATTTTTGAAAACTAGACACCTAAGGGAATCCAAGATGGGGTGACTTGTGTGGCTCTGACCAGGTTCTGTTACCCAGAATCCTTTGCAAACCCCAAAATGTGGCCCAAAAAACACTTTTTCCTCTCATTTCAGTGACAGAAAGTTCTGGAATCTGAGACGAGCAACAAATTTCCTTTCACCCAGCGTTCCCCCAAGTCTCCTGATAAAAATGGTACCTCACTTGTGTGGGGAGGCCTAGCGCCCACGAAAGGAAATGGCCCAAAACACAACGTGGACACATCACATTTTTTCACAGAAAACAGAGGTGTTTTTTACAAAGTGCCTACCTGTGGATTTTGGGTTCTAGCTCACCCGGCACCTGGGGAAACCTAGCAAACCAGTGCATTTTTCAAAACTAGACACCTAGGGGAATCCAAGATGGGGTGACTTGTGGGGCTCTGACCAGGCTCTGTTACCCAGAATCCTTTGCAAACCTCAAAATGTGACCAAAAAAAACACTTTTTTCTCTCATTTCGGTGACAGAAAGTTCTGGAATCTGAGAGGATCCACATATTTCCTTCCACCCATAGTTCCCCAAGTCTCCCGATAAAAATGGTACCTCACTTGTGTGGGTAGAGGCCTGGTGCCCGCGACAGTAATAGATCACACAACTGTCAATGTTGGTCCTTAGATGAGGCAGCTGTTGACCCTGGGGTGATCCATTCCTGACACAGGCACTAGGTATAGGCACTCAAGTGGCGTAGTGTTTTTATCAGGACAGGTGAGGAATCACTGGGTGGTAGGAATTTTGTGGATCCCAGCATATTCCTGTAGTTTGTGTGACAGAAACGTGAGAAAAATTGAGTTTTTATTCAACATTTCAGCTTTGCAGGGTATTCTGCAAAGCTACCTGCGCTTCTTCCCTCAATCATCACTTTCTTTCAAGACACTCAAAAAACAACTTGTTACGTACCATTCGTCACAATCTTTAGCACCTCCTGCGCCCAGTCCAACAATCATTATTGGTGCTCCCACTCCCTCCTCCTCGGATTCCCTCATTTCCACCCAGCAAAAGTGCCCTTCATCTCTCCATAGCCGCCCCCCCCCGCACATACATTTCATTTGTATTATAGCGCAGGTAATGGCTGACTTTACTAAGGTACTCAGCTATTTACATAAAATACAGATTTGCTCTTTGCAGTAGGCATATAAACCTTCTGCGCTTCTTTATGGCACTAAAACTGCCACTAGACAGAAGTCTGATCCTTTTGTAGCAGAAACATAATCACACTACTTACTTGACTTTTTTATTGCTGCCTAAAAGCTACAGTTGAAATGCGTCAGTTGAAGTATGTGCATTGCTTTGAAGACGCAAGCTGCAACTGCAAGACAACTGGTGGGAAATATATATATATATATATATATATATATATATATATATATATATATATATATATATATATACATATATATATATATATATTTACGTATATATATATATATATATATATATATATATATATATATATAGATCCCTTTTATATGTGGGTCTGGTTTTCCTGGGGGCCGATCACAGCCCCCAGGGAAACCACACATGTATTGACAAAAGTGATCTATATATATGTATATATATAAATATATATATATATATATATATATATAGATCTATCTCTATATAGATATATCTATCTACATAGATATCTATAGATAGATATATATATATATATATATATATATATATAGAGAGAGAGAGAGAGAGAGATCTATCTATAGATATATCCATGTAGATAGATATATCTACATAGATATATCTATATATATAGATCTATATATATATATACATATATATGTATAGATCTATATTTTTTTAGTAGTTGTATGGTTTCCTTGGGGGCCAAAATGGCCCCCAGGGAAACCGTACAACAACAAAAAAAAAATATTGCCCCCACAGGTGGTCGCCCTGCCCACGGGCGACCCCCTGTCCATTTATTTTTTATTTTTTTATTATTTTTTTTTAAATAAAATTTAGCCCCTGGGGGGGCACGATCGAAAGCGATCGCGCCCCCCCAGGGGACACCTACCTTTTTAAAAAAAAATATGCCCGGGGGGGGGGGCGGCCCGTTATCCGAGGGGGCCGACCCCCCCAACTGAAATCCCTGGTGTCTAGTGGGGCCAGGAAACACTTTCAGTAGAGTCTCCCCTTTCTTACGAGGCCTTCCCGAACATTGGGAAGGCCGTTTGGGGCCGTTTTCCCCATGGGAGCAGGAAGCGGCCTTACGGTTGCTTCCTGCTCCGATGGGGAAATCAACAAGGTGACGTCAGTATGCCTCGTGGCGTGCTGACGTCACAAAGGTGTGGGTGGGGGGAGACACGGAAAAGCTTCCGTGTCTCCTGGGTATTAAAAAAAAATACGCACCCGAGGATTTATAAACCCCTCCCTGGTGTCAGCCACTATTCGTGACCCTCACCATGGAGGTAGTGTGGGCGTCGGCCACTGCATTTAAAGGGTTAAAATTAATGTTTTTGTGCAACTGTGTGCCTATGGTGGGTATATGGATGGAGGCAAATCCATGGAGGCATGGTGTAACACTGAACAAAACACTATTTTACGACAACGCACATCCTCCTATGGTATCAAATATTAGCCCACAAATACACTTTTTGCAGAAGAAATAAACATGAAATTCAAGCAATAGCCAACATTTTTACTTTAATACATGATGTTTTAAAACCATATACCCACAGAAACATTTATTTTAGGCACTGATGACTAACACTGGGCCTACTGACTGGATGGCCCATTTGAAGACTAGGCCACTTAGTAAAATAAATGAATATTGCAAATGTAACAAACATGAAGAAAAGGTGCTGAACTGTGCAATATTTTCCCTTTATAAAAGGTGAAAAATGAAGTACAAAAAAATAACTAGGCCTCTAAATAAACTCAATACCACCCACCACAATGATATTTAAAAATAAAAAAAGTGCAAAGAAATTCTGGTGAATGCCCAAACAAACAACACCCTTATGCAACAATGTTTTAACTGACTTGTGTGATATCACAAAAACAAAGTTGTTAAATTCAAAGATACATATTCAACAGCTAAAGGAAGCGATCCTCCCACCTTGAAATCAAAGTGAAAAGTGACCAGGAGATGGGCAAAGTATGGGAGGAGCCTGCTGGACAGAAACAAGAAGTTGAAGTCTCTGGGGCACTTCCTTTTTATTGGGAAAAGAAAGTTTTAAAAAATGCCCATTGCAGAAACAACTTTTTGAGTAGAGTTAGCTGCTTCTCTAGTAGAAAACCTACATTGGTGCTCACGAGAAGCACTATATTGGGGCTGTCGTGGCCTGAAGCTGCACAAGCGGGCACGAAATTGCATGCATGCTCGCAAGCAGCCTTTGAATATTGTGGCATTTGCAAGCAAATTTTGTACACGTACAGAAACAAACAACTCTGCTTCATGACGAATGGCGGAATTCGGGAGCTACCCGCCACTCCGTGTAGCACAAAGTGTCAGAATTCTGAAACCTCCACCAGCAGAGCAAAGTTTACTGCTCAGGCCTAATCATAATATGACAGTTGGGATATTCGTCACATATGTGACGGAGTAACACCCTATGCCATACTCTAAATCAGGTCCTTAGTCTGCTGCAGCAGGGTAAGGTACAGGGAAAAGGCCAGGTGGGTGAAGTACATAATAGTAGGGGTGGCTCACTGATGATGTGGTTAAGCTTAGGCTTAGTCAGTCACTGTAGTTGAAACTGAAAGTTGATGAATGCCAAATTTAAACAGACATAAATCCATGATGGAAGCTATATGAACCCCTTCTCCAGTAAATGTATTTTTAATGTTTTTGGTAGGCTGGAACATAACTTAGGAATGAATAAAGAAGTGTGATACTAGGAGGTGACTGAGCGGGCAAAGGAGGGAAAATAAAGACACCTTGTTTTCATTTTGGTTTGCAATCCATTTAAAGCTTTGTAAATGCCTCTTTAACAGAAGCAGATGTACATTGCAGAACCAAGACTGCAGTGCCGATTAAACTATGTTGCAGTTGAGTGGGGCCATGGCCCCTGGGTCACGAAGTGTCATGGGCAGTGAGGTCATGGATGATAATGGGTGGAATCTGCCTCTCTTAACAAATACAGTGGGTTTACTAGTAATTGTCAATAGGCAAGCAATGTGACTTACTATCACCCATCCCTGCTGCTGCAGACTCCCCCTTCAGATGCTGCATCATCTTTGTACTGGTGCTGGCCGTGGCACTAGTGGTCTGTGTGGCTAGAAAAAAACATTACCACATTTTAGATGCCAGATACACCTCCCCCTTTTTATTTTTTTAATAAAATGCAACCACAATACACAACTACAGTTCAATTCACAATATCTTCTCTCCCATTTAAAATAATGCCAGTAGTCAAGCCATCCGTAATGGAGGGTCAGAGATACGAAGAAGAAAACAAAAATAGATTAGTGGTGCAGTTATTCTCATTGAACATATTTTGACAGGCAAAAGCAGTAACGTATTGACATTGCACTTTTCTAAATCAGATCTCCTATATTATTGAGTTGACTTATTCAATTAATTTCTGAAAACTTACCTAAGCCCTATTCCAAATTTTCCCAAACTACATTTGCAAATACTAATGCATTGCAATGAATGATCTTTGCTTTGCAAATCGCAACCCTCTTTGATGGGTCACCTCAGTCTGTTCCCCTTTTCAATGCATAGATGCATACTAAACATCACTGGGAGATTGATTAGAACTGTACGTGCTACGACACAGAGAATGCTAACTCACTGATATGATATTACTGCTACTACCACAGTACCCCTATCTTAGTCACCGGAAAACAGAGGACTCAGCCTGACTTCTTAAATAATAAGCCCAAGCGAGTGCCTCCAGCAATAAGCAGAACTAGGTAGCATTGAGCACCTGACTCACTCGAATTGGATCACAAAGTATTCGTAATGTTAGGTAATGTAAACCTTTCTTACCTATGAGTGTGAGCACCATGCAATTTAAAAAAAAATATTAGCATTGTAGGACACAACAAAATTAGTAATAATTAATTACTAGTACTAACCAAGCCCTGCAACCTGGATTCCCAGCAGGTCGAGCTGTCCCGCTCCACGATATCAGCCCAGTAGTGCATCAGCTGCTGTTGGGTGCGCCAAACCCCAATACATTTGGGAACACAGCGGTGAACCCTCCTCCACAGCAGCTGCCGCTCCCACAGGCTGTACCCACTCCTGGGCCTGCCGCCTGCTGCCAGCATGGAGAGGTGGTGGCGCTATACAAAAAAACACAGGTGCGGCCACCACCTCCTCCTCGTTAAAAATGCTGCAAGGTGGACCCCCTGGCGCACCAGTGCCCGCAGACTGTGAGTTTCGCTGCATGCCCTACACCGGTATGCCAATAGGTCTCACATTTGTTAGAGTTAGAGCTATTGGCTTAGTAAATTCAGAAATGGACATTTCTTGCCACATAAATTGGCCAACTCTGCCTCATAATTTCATCTTTTCCTGCCGTATAGTTCCAGTAGCCCTGCATGTAATGAAAGCACTTCCATTTTCCTTCTTCCTCTATCTGCAGCAAAAAATGAAAGTGTTGCTGTTTACCATCCTAATTTAAATCTGGCATGCTAATTCCAATAGCATACCACTTTCACCATCCCACCATCAGGGTTGCTGGCTGCCTAACACAATTCCCTAAAAGACAGCCATGGAGGAGAAATAAACAAGAACGGTCACCCAAACATATCAAGAGTGTTCAAACAGTCATAGTATAATAAGGATGTTAAGTTGGCCTGAATATTAATCATATTTGCAATAAGGAGAGATCATAACAACATATACAAATATCAGATAAACCCAATAAAAACCTTTTTGAAAAATAATTTTTGGGCATTAGACTTTAATTATAAATTAAGCACTGAGAGCTAAAGGGGTTAAAGTGGCCGTACATATATAAAAAATGCCTGAGATGGCTTTAGAACAATGATGCCTCAGTATTCACAATGAACTGCAACAACTGCGTGTTGGAAAGGAAAGCTTCAGGCACCTGTATGTGATTATTTACTAATGAAGCTCCGAGTAGCTAAAGCAGTGGCTCCCAACCTTTTGACGTCTGTGGACCCCCACTTTATCAATACTGGAACCCGGGGACCCCCACTGAATCATAATTCAGATCTGGGGAATCCTCACTGAGTCATTAATGAAAGCTGGGGACCTAATCTGTTAAAATTATTTCATTTTCTAACAGTTGAGGACCCCCAGACTAGGCTTTGCGGATCCCAGTGGTCCCCGGATCACAGGTTGGGAACCACTGAGCTAAAGGTGTTAAAGTGGCTGTACATATATAAAAAAATACCCGAGATGGCTTTAGAATAATGGTGCCTTAGTATTCACTTTGAAATGTAATAGCTGTGTGTTTACAAAGGAAAGCTTTAGTACTTCCACATGATTGTTTGCAAATTAGGCACTGCGCTAAAGGGGTTAAAAGTGGATGTACATGTATTAAAATAATGGTGCCTCAGTATTCACATTGAACTGCAACAATTGCGTGTTGCAAAGGAAAGCTTTATGCACCAGCATGTGATTATTTACAAATTAAGCACTGCACTAAAGGGGTTAGATGTGGCTGTACATATATTAAAAATGCCTGAGATGGCTTTAGAATAATGTTGCCTAAGTATTCACATTGAACTGCAGCAGCCGCGCATTGCAAAGGAAAGCTTTAGGCACCAGTACGTGATTATTTACAAATTAAGCACGCCGCTAAAGAGGTAAAAAGTGTCTGTACATATATTAAACATCCCTGAGATGGCTTTGGAATATGGTGCCTCGGTTCCAAATGAAAGCTTTAGGCACTGGCATGTGATTACCTGCAAATTTAGCCCTGCTGTCACAAATTACGGATACGGAGTAAGATAAAAAAAACCAAATCCTATGATTGATGGTAATTTGAATTATAATAAAAATATAATCAATTGACATAAGTGAAAACGTTTAAATTAGAACTTAAATAATTAGATTTATTTTGCATAAATGTGTCAATTCAAGGATCGCCAATAAAAAAATATGTGACAAAATGTGCAAGAGTTAGAAGCTCGCTGCTGAAGGAGCCGACAGGCAGCAGTTACTGTTCTCTGCTCCTGCCTTTCTGCATGTTTTGGCAGATGTTACGCACCAGTAGTGAGTAATATAGAGGCTGTGGCATCAAAGCAAGACAAAGGCAGGGATGGCAGGAAAACAAATGCCTTCAAGTTGCACATGAAGGAGATAGGCTACTTTTCTCCCCCAACCACTCCAAGCAGCAGGCGTACCTTCGCTTCGAGTTCGTAAAATATCCACGATCCAAGCGATGTGTGTAGATCAAGTGAGTAAAATGCTGAAATTGTCCAAAATAGGGGCGTATAAACATTGTGACGAGAGGTGCGCTTAATACTTTGAGTGATAAACAGAAGAGAGTCCCTGGATTCCCCTAGGATTGAACACCAGAAAGAAGTTGGTGTGGTTCCTCTCTTCTCTTGCTAAAAATCTATGTGCCGTGCAATATGGTCAGGCATCATTTTCACACCGGGCTGCTAAAATTAAAGTGTGGCACTGTTTTTTGACCTGTTTAAAGACACTGAGATGGTAGCCCCGCGAGCCTGACACCTTTTGAAATATCCGCTTCACACAATGAGCGAAACGCACAGATAGATAATTAGGCGGTAAAAGGTACCGGTCACAATGGACTTCATAATGAAGCTACATGAGTGGCTCCGATTTAGTTTCAAAATGCATGCATACATAAACCTCGATGTGTAATCCGATTCTAAATGCCATGGGCGCCATGAGCATGAGCTCCAAGGAGAGACACTAAAGAAAAACAAGCATTTGCAATGCAATCAGTGTCACGTTTGCTCGAGTTAAAGCTATTAGCATTATAAACTAGAGGACGCATGGCAATGCATATGTGCAGTGGCTGCCACCGCAAATCCCAAGGGGAGGGCAAGCAGGGGTGTGGATGGGGACGGAGGAATCATACAAAAACAAAAGAACGCGATTACGCTGTAAGAAACCCCAACGTAATCGCGTTGCATAGGAAATAAAAAGATAATGGAGCCTGGTATGTTTTCAGTAGTTGGCCAGTGCTCTCGAGGAGGGCAAAACACCAGAAACGGCATGACATTTGCATGCCTTTCGCAAATGAAATCCGTGGGATTTTAAAAGGCAAGCCCACGAGCAAATGGAAGTGATGGATGATTCATGGGCTTGGTTAAGAGCCCACATAGATACCAACGCATTGGAAAAGCAGCGCTTATGCACTGCTATGCTTAACCTAAAAAGACAAAAACGCAAAATCTACCAGCACAAAAACACACACTATGGAAATAAATGTAAAACAGGGGAGGATAAGAAGGTTAAAGTAAGGATGGCAAAGAAATAGTATAGATTGAAAAAGAAGGCCCAGCACCATGCAATAGGAAAAAGAAGATGGCTGGCAGCATAGGCTCCTGCTTTCACGCTTGTGTTGCGACACGGAGCGCGCTACTCGCACCAATCAGTGTGAACAGGCGGCCGAGCACAACACCGCCTGTTCCCAAGGAGCAAGGAAGAGTTTGTGGAGTTTTTTTGGCACTCCATGAGCTCCGTCTACCTGTAACACAGAAACAGAACTGCAAAAAGCCTCTTAGTCACAAAGAGCAGTATGCAGTAGGAGGTGGACAGGGCACTGTCAAAATTATGGCCCTCATTATGACAATGACGGTAATGACTGCCTACCGCCGCAGCGTCGGCTGCCAAAAGACCGCCGCCACGGCTACCAGCCACCCGCTGTATTATGACCACAGACGGATTTCCGCCAGAAGGATGGCAGAAATCCAGCTGTGGCCATGGCAGCAGATGGTGGTAAGGTGGCACTGCTGCCAGCAGCAGCGCCACTCCAGTAGACCGCCGCCGGCTGTATTATGAGACATAATACAGCCTGGCAGTGTTCTGCTGGCGGACGCTGCTGTTGGCAGACAGGTTATTGGGTGCTCCGACAGGGGAGGGGGTGGGGTGTGTTGTGTGTGTGTATGTCTGTGCGCGCATGTATGCGGGTGCATGTTGTGTGTTGTGCATGTATGGATGTGTTAGTACGTGTATGTTGAGTTGTGTGAATGCGTGTCTGTGGGTAAGTATGCAAGTGTGTGTGAATGGATGTATGCATGCATGCATGAATGTTTGGATGGGTGTTAGTATGCGTGTGTGCAGGAAGGTGCATGTATGGAGGGGGGTCTGGAGAGGAAGGGGAGGGGTGGGAGGGAAACCGGGGAAGGGGTACTAGGCGGGGGAGACCCTTATCAGTGACAGGGAAGGGATTCCTGTCTCTGATAGTGCCTACCGCAATGGTTTTCGTGAAGGTAAGAAAGCCATGAAAACCATGGCGGTAGGGGGGGTCATAATTCCGCAGGCGGCCAAATGACGGTCGCAGGCCTGGAGAGTGAAGTCTGCAGCCCAGCAGTCGTTACACTGTGGCGGTTGCTGTAGTACATTGGCGGTTTGGCTTTGGCCAAACAGCCAATGTCATAATATAGTGGTATGTACCGCCAGCCTGTTGGCGGTACTACCGCCACTATAACACGTACCGCTGGGGTCATAATGACCCCTATGTCTGGATGCTCATATAAATAGGGAAAGCAGCAATATATTTCCATTGGACAGGGGCATAACAAATGCCCCATGACATGGGGAGAGGGTGCAACTCTTTAGGGTGCCCCAATACTTCACGAGTGCTCCATTTAGCCTAAAGCATATGAACATTTGAAAAATATTGGCAACTTGGGGGCCCCATGCCACATTCTGCAGAGTGGCATCATTTTGCGTTATGCCACTGGCACTGGATTCCCTATTTCTGAAAGATAAATCTATAAATTTATGAACACAGAATTGGTGGAGCAGAAAGAGGTGGCATTTTGGCAGTTTTGGGGAGATGCAGTGGTTGCTTCATCAATCATGCATTCCATTATGAACATTTGTTGAGATCCGTAGAGGAAGCATGCATGTTTGTGTTTAGATATAGGTTGTGCTTGGTCCAAATGGGGGGATAGGATTAGGATGCCAGTGACCTAACCTTCAATGGAGCCTGATACAACATTTAATAGCTCTATGATGTACATGCGATAAGGAGATAAGAATGAGCTTAACACTTCTGATTTGGAAACTCCTGCCTCTACATTTCTTGACCATTTTCCACAAGACCTGGAATAATTTAAATTACACCAGTGTAAGTCACGTAATTTTGGGAAATTTGTGTTACGCGTATAAGGCAAAATGATCCAAATGAAACCACTACGTAATGTTGCCAAACTATCTCACCGTTCATAAGAAAATGATAGCATGACAAGAACACGAACAACCAGAATGCAAACGGCTGCTGTATGTGGCGTCTGTGTTATTTTTACTGCGAAATGCATCCTTGCAACAAAAATTGACACAAGGATGGTTTTCACTCTAAAATATAGTGCTAAACGATGAATTTGCATTAAACATTTTTTTTTTAACTTTACGTAAGTATGTGAAAGCAAATTACACCTTTTCACAGACCGCTATTTTCCACTTCTTTGTTTATTCCCATCATAGGTTAGAAACAAAAAGCAGTTTAATATCAACTTTAGGAGTCCACAGTGCGTCCCAATAGGAAACAAAGAAAGAACCCAGATCCTAAATTTCAGATGTTTTAATAAATGAGATCAAGGAAGTTCATCAAGTAATCAAAGATTTTCAGAATAGAAGACAAAAATGAAATGAAACACATTTCCTGTAAGACTGATCCCGCACTCATGCCACTTTTACCCTCCAAGGTCTATCATATTTGACAGTTTCTCTTGGTTCTACCATAATGGCTTAGGTATGGATGCTTAATGTCAGGTGAAATTGCTAGAGTTCTTTCCCAAGTATGATACTGCTTGCTAACCTCTATGTACAACCTTAAATAGTTCTGGTAAATATGTAAATAGTAGAGTGATGACTTACCTTAAAGGCACACAGCATAATAACTGGAGCAGGTCAACAGGGATTGACAAAAAAATAAGTGTATTCTCTTAATGTGGAGCAGTGCTTTTAGGCAATGGCTGTGGGTTTTGCACTAAGAAAACATCACATCATTTGGGTCAGTTATGACTGTATGTTCAGTTATTGTCATTTTGACGGAGTGGTATTGTCATTGTGAACGGTGTTAACTTTGACCATAGCAATTTCTTATACTTAGGATGAGAATTGGAAAAATGTTTCACAAGTGTTGCCTGGAGGAGAGGTTATTCTCTATGAAGAAACCTGTTCTATTGATTGTTTGTCAGGAAACTTTAAAGTCCATGTGGTGGTGGGATGGTTATCTCATAAAAGTTTTCAGATATGGGTGCTAATGCCCCTTCAATAAGATGATGAATGAGGTTTGGTTGTTTGGTTGCAACTACACATGATTTCAATGTTCTTTGTCTTTATGTCAGCACACAGGTAGCATCATCAGTTGTACTTGCAACTAGTTTTTATGATAAAAATACTAACCTAAGGAAATTACTTGTTTGCGAAATCAAGAGTAGCCAGATTTAGGCCCTCATTATGACATACGCGGTAAATGCTGCCTACTGCCACAGCGACAGCCGTCAAAAGACCGACGATGTGGCTACCTACCATCTGCCATATTGTGACCGTAGCCGGAATTCCTCTATCCTGCTGGCGGAGTTCCGTCTGCGGCCATGGCGGTGGACGGCTGTAAGGTGGTTCTGCTGCCAGCAGCAGCGCCACGCCAGTAGACCGCAGCCAACCGTATCATGAGCCATGATACGGCCTGGTGGTGTTCTGCTGGTGGATGCTGCTGCTGGCAGCAGCGCCGCGTCCCGTCTCCTGCTGGAGGACCCCCTGCATGCAGGTAAGTTAGGTGCTCCAACAGGAGAGGGGGTGGGGGGAGTTGTGTGTGTGGGTGTTTGTGTGTTTGTGTCTGTGTGCGTGCATGCGGGTGTGGGGTGTGTGTAATGCATGTGCGCATGAATGAATGTGAGTGTGCATGTATGTTGTGATGTGTGAATGCGTGTGTACTTGTATGTATATCAGTGTGTGTGGGTGTGAGTGTGCAAGGATGTATGCATGTGTGTGTGTATGCATGTCTGTGTGTTTAAGTTTGGAGGGATGGACGGGGGAGGGAGAGGATGAGGAAGGACTCTGGGGAGGGGGAGGGCGATGGGGAAGACCCCTATCAGTGCCAGGGAAAGAATTCCCTGGCACTGATAGTGACTACCTCCATGGTTTTCGTAGCAGTAAAAAAGCCACGGAAACCATGACAGTAGGCGGGGTCATAATCCCACGGACGGCCTAGTGACGGCCGTCAGGCTGGAGACTGCATTCTCCAGCCCAGGGGTCATTACCACCATGGTGGTTGGTGTGGTACATTGGCGTTTGGCTTTGGCCAAACCGCCAACGTCATAATATGGCGGTATGTACCGCGAGCCTGTTGGCGGTACTACCGCCACTATAACACCGACTGCCGGGGTCGTAATGACCCCCTTAATATTTGACAGATGGTAGTTCATCTGTTAGGATAGTCTCCATCCGGACTGACTACCATCACCAAATTTAGAGATGTATGCAGGCCCTGTGGTCATATCTGCACATTAAAAAAACAACTGTCACAGCAGTTGATTTCAAAATACAGTTATAACATTGGTTTGGTGGACAACCTTCACCAGATTTGACAGCCCTACACAATTTTTTTAATATTGTTTGTTCTTCAGAATCAAACTTCAAAAGTGGACTGTACTTCACAAACATATAACCTCATTGTCTGTACTTTGGTCTTGTTGTCTGTGAAGTTAGTAGACTTGAATATAGGAATGTGAATAAAATGTACAATGCCAAGCTTTGATAAAACCAATGCTACCTTCAAATTTCTAGATGGTCCCATACCATTTGTAAAAGATGATGTGTCAACAGTGTCATCAGAAGTGGGAAGTTAAAAATGTAGTAATTATTTTTGGAGTATGAATGTTTACACTTCAATATGTGACATAGTAAGGATTGTGGATGAGTGTCCAATGCAGAGCTCACTGAACTTATTTATCTACTCTCCTCTAAACGTTCCAACGTTACAGTGTTAGGTAATGCAAATATATGGCTAGATAATTTTACAAAGCATGGATTGTGTGATTTATTATAGTCATTTGTCACCTCGCCGTTGATCCAACATGTTACCAAGCCCACACATAATATAGGACTAGACCTTTTTCAATCAAAACTCTTTTTATTGAATTTTACATACCAAGTGATAGTTGAACACTCTATATATCTCCCCATCATTCCACGAAGCAGCCATTACATTGTACAGTGCCCATTGGCTGAGGGGACAAGTCTGAAACATCTTCGATTTAGATTATAAATGCTATCACGCCTAAACATCTCAAGCAATAAACATTTTCCATTGGAACGCCACCCTAAAATAAAACCCCTAAACCCAACCTACCTAACTATGAAAGTTAAACGAAGCAGAGGTAAAAAGAACAGAGATAAGAACAAAGAAAAGAAGAGAAGCAGTGTACATGGGTGTGGCAGCACATTACTTATTACTCTGGTGGTTATTCGGGAGGTCATGTTTTAGCATTGGAATTAAGGGAGGACACTGGGTTCCTGTCACTACCGGTGGGTTCTCCTCTGCTTCTAGAATTGAAAGAGATGTAGAACCCTGGTGTGCATAAGCAGGCGGTTAATGGCAGGCCCCTTGTAAGATAGGACACCAGGGGACCAGTGTAAATTCAACATTTTGGAAGTCACACTGAAAGAAGTCTGCCATTCTTTTCATGGTGAGCACGTGCCATAGACGTGCATGCCATTGTGTCACTTCTGAGGGCTCCTTCCTCTTCAGGCTGCCACCGCCACTAACCTAGCTGTGCCTAAGCATAACCACAGTCAGTATTGTTCTATCGCCTCTAGTTTGGCGCTTGAGGGTGTGATCCCACAGACCCAGCAATACTAATCCAGGGGAATCTGGGACAAGATATCCCAGGATATCTTCAATTTGTGCTAAGATCTCTGACAAAAATGGTCGGATTGTTGGGCAGTCCCACTGCAAGGAAATGCCTTCCTTGGCATGGTTACCCCCTGACTTTTTGCCTTTTGTTGATGCCAGTTATGATTGAAAGTGTGCTGGGACCCTGCTAACCAGTCCCCAGCACCAGTGTTCTTTCCCTAAACTGTACCTTTGCTCCCACAATCGGCGCAGCCCTGGCACACAGATAAGTCCCTTGTAAATTGTACCCCTGGTACCAAGGGCCCTGATGCCAAGGAAGGTCTCTAAGGGCTGCAGCATGTCTTATGCCACCCTGGGGACCCCTCACTCAGCACATACACACTGCCTCACAGCTTGTGTGTGCTGATGGGGGGGAAATGACTAAATCGACATGGCACTCCCCTCAGAGTGCCATGCCCACCTCACACTGCCTGTGGCATAGGAAAGTCACCCCTCTAGCAGGCCTTACAGCCCTAAGGCAGGGTGCACTGTACCACAGGTGAGGGCATAAGTGCATGAGCACTATACCCCTACAGTGTCTAAGCAAAACCTTAGACATTGTAAGTGCAGGGTAGCCATAAAGAGTATATGGTCTGGGAGTTTGTAAAACACAAACTCCACAGTTCCATAATGGCTACACTGAAATCTGGGAAGTTTGGTATCAAACTTCTCAGCACAATAAATGCACACTGATGCCATCTTAGAGATGCCCCTCTGAATACAAGTCCGACTCCTAGTGATAGGCTGACCAGTTTCTGACAGCCTGCCACAACCAGACGTGTTTCTGGCCACAAGGGGGGAGTGCCTTTGTCACTCTGTGGCCAGGAACAAAGCCTGTACTGGGTGGAGGAGCTTCCCACCTCCCCCTGCAGGAACTGTAACACCTGGTGGTGAGCCTCAAAGACTCATGCCTTTTGTTACAGCACCCCAGGGCATTCCAGCTAGTGGAGATTTGGTGGCAAGGGAGGAGAGGATAATGAGAAAAAACAAAGAGGAGTCACCCACCAGTCAGGACAGCCCCTACCTTTAGAAATCCTCCATCTTGAGTTTGGAGGATCCCACCAAAAGAATTAGGGATGTGGCCCCCTCCCCTCAGGGAGGAGGCACAAAGAGGATGTAGCCACCCTCTAGGACAGTAGCCATTGGCTACTGCCCTCCTAATCTAAACACACCCTGAAATTCTGTATTTAGGGACGACTCTGAACCCAGGAAATCATTTTCATGCAACCTACATAAAGAAGAAGGAACGCTGACCTGAAAGCCCCGCAGAGACGACAGAGACGACAACTGACTTGGCCCCAGCCCTACTGGCCTTTCTCCAGACTCAAAGAACCTGCACAGCGATGCATCTGACAGGGGCCAGTGACCTCTGAAGACTCAGATGACTGCCCTGAAACCAAAGGACTAAGAAACTCCCAAGAACATGGCTCTGCTCACTAAAAGCAACGTCTTTGCAGCAAAGAAGCAACTTTTAAAGAACTCACTCTTCCCGTCAGAAGCATGAGACTTCACACTCTGCATGCGACGCCCTCAGCTCAAACTCCAGAGAACCAACACTGCAGAGAGGACTCCCAGGTGACTGCAACTACGTGAGTAACATGAGACAACCGCCCTGCACCCCCACAGCGACGCCTGCAGAGAGGATCCAGAGGCTCCTGACCGTGACTGCCTGGTAACAAAGAACCCGACGCCTGGACCTAGCACTGCACCCGCAGCCCCCAGGACCGAAAAGAACCAACCTCTAGTGCAGGAGTGACCAACAGGCAGCCCTCTTCCTAGCCCTGTTGGTGGCTGGTCCGAGAAGCCCCCCTGTGCTCTGCCTGCATCGCCTAAGTGACCCCCGGGTCCCTCCATTGCTCCCTATAGCAAACCCAACGCCAACTTTACACACTGCACCCGGCTGCCCTGTGAGGGTGTGTTTTGTGTGCCTGTTTGTGTCCCCCCCAGTGCTCTACAAACCCCCCCTGGTCTGCTCCCCGAGGACACAGGCACTTACCTGCCAGCAGACCGGAACCGGAGAACCCCTGTTCTCCATATGCACCCATGTGTTTTGGGCCCTCCTTTGACCACTGCACCTGACCGACCCTGTGTTGCTGGTGCAGTGACTTTGGGGTTGCCTTGAATCCCCAAAGGTGGGCTGCCACTGCCCAGGAGACTGACTGTGTAAGTGCTTTACTTACCTGCAAAAACTAACCAAACTTAACTTTCCCAGGAATTGTTGATTTTTGCACTGTGTCCACTTTTAAAATAGCTTATTACCATTTTAACCTTTACTGTGTATACTACTGCTTTAATTCAAAGTTCCTTACTTACCTGTGTGGAGTACCTTGCATTTTATGTATTTACTTCAAATCTTGAATCTTGTGGTTCTAAAATAAATTAAGAAAATATACTTTTCCATATAAAAACTATTGGCCTAGAGTGAAGTCTTTGAGTGTGTGTTCCTCATTTATTGTCTGTGTGTGTACAACAGATGCTTAACACTACCCTCTGATCTCACTTTGAGATAGTATATACAGAGCCAACTTCCTACTCCCACGATATGTGGCAAAAGTCCCTTAGGAACCTGCATCCCCTCCAGCACAAATCAAAACTATTCAGTAAAATTTTCTTTAGCTTAGTGAGGTACAGGTGCCAGTCATGGAGCGGTTTGTAGTGTGCTTCTTTCATGCCTATGGAATGGTTGCATTTCAGGATATCTCTCCAAAGTTTTTTTCCATTTTGCTGTAGGAATTTCTCCCTCAAGCTCCTCCTCCCAAAAAGTGACATGATAAGGTAGTGCGTTGGTGAGTGTAGTGAGTAGCAAGGCATAGAGAAAGGAAATGTTTCCTCTAGTAGAGCCTGCTCATTTTACAGATTGTTTAATAGGGGTAAGTTCTCTAATGGCAGCTTCTCTAACATCTGTGTGGATTGCCCAGTGTTTCAGTTGTGTGTAGCGGTGGTGTTCTGAGTCAGAAAAGTGTAAGTTTTGTTGGCAGTGTTCGATAGTTAAACTATCCCAGCTGTGAAAGAGATCGGAGAGGGTGAGGTAGCCCCCTCTCTCAAACCATCGAATGGTCCAGAGGACGGAGCTGGAGGGAACATCGGGTTGTAGTGCATTGGTGTGAAAGGGGAAGGAAAGGTAGTCCATTCCGCCTCCTTGTTCAACTCATCCCATGTCTTAAGAGTTGTTTTTATGGGAGTGCTTAAATAGGCATGGGGGGAGATCTGTTTACAGCTTCCATAAAACATCCCATATGACTCTCCTCACCATTGCCCTCTCCATGTGTAGCCAATGTTTGTCTGATTCCCGTACCGACCACTCAGAAATAACTCATAATTGCTCTGCTTTGTAATGTATATGGAAGTCAGGGAGGGGCAGTCCTCCAGCAATTCTTGGAAGACTGAGTAGTTTCAATGGCAAGGGAGTTCTATGGTTTTGCCAGATAAATTGCAGATGTAGTGTTAAAAAAGGGGATTTTGGTTGGCAGTCAGGTTACCCCCTGTCCAAGCAAGGACCCTCACTTGAGTCAGGGTAAGTCACACACAATCCAAATGATCCTGTGCCCACCCTCTGGTAGCTTGGCACTGAGCTGTCAGGCTTAACTTAGAAGGCAATTTGTAAAGTATGTGTGCAATAAATCATACAATAACACAGTAGAGCACCACAAAAATACACCACACAGTGTTTAGAAAAATATATAATATTTATCTGGTAAGATGCAGGTGAAAATTATCAAGATTCAATAAGTATATGTTGAAATATCACTGTAAAAATGATATAAAGTGTCTTTAGTCTTTCAAAAGCAACAAGTGTCTCTTGCAAGCACAAAGTACCTGGTTTGTGTTCACATTATTCGCAAGGAACCACAGAGGAGGAGATGTGTGGAAAACTGGGAGGTTTACGTCAATTTTTCTGGCACACACAGATGATGCGTTTTTGAGTTTTCACGCAGGCTAGGTTTTGCGTCAATTTCCAGCGCTTAGACTGGGATCCTCTTCAGGTTGTGGGGTTTTCGGATGCCCCGGGGACGATGCGTTGAAATCCTGGGTGTGCAGGACTAAGTCATGGGGGCTGTGTCGATCTGCTGGGCGATGTGTGGAAATTTCTGCCGCACGGTAGGCGCTGCGCCGATTCCGACTCGGCTTTGCGTCGATCAAGTGGGCCGTGCATCAACTTTCCGGTCGCAACGCTGGTGCTGCGTTGATCTTCTTCTTGCGAAGTCGGGCTGTGTCGGTACAGTTTGGCGTGCAGTGATTTTCTCACTGTGGTGCAGGCTGTGCTTCGTTTCTTGCAGGCTGTGCGTCGATTTTCACCGCACAAGGAGTTCTTGCAGGAATGAAGTCTTTCTGGTCCTGAGACTTCAGGGAACAGGAGGCAAGCTCTATCTAAGCCCTTGGAGAGCACTTCTCAGCACAGCCAGAGAGCAGCAAGGCAGCAGGGCAACAGCAAGGCAGCAGTCCTTCTCAGAAAAGCAGCCAGGTGAGTCCTTTGGGCAGCCTGGCACTTCTTCTTGGCAGGGTGCTGGTTCTGGTTCAGGGTTTCTTCTTCAGGAAGTGTCTGAGGTGGTAGGGTCAGAGACCCTGTTTATATGCCCTGCTTAAATACCCAAATGTGCCTTTGAAGTGGGGGAGACTTCAAAGAGTGTCTTAGAAGTGTTTAAGGTCCCCTTTGTGTTCCATCCTGGCTGCCAGGGTCCCACTAGGGGGTGTGGCAGTCCTTTGTGCCAGGGCTGGCTACTGTCCTTTGACATGTAAGTGTCAGGCCCTCCACCCTCCCAGCCCAGACCGATTCAATATGCAGATGTATTCAAGTGTGACTGAGCATCATGTGTTTGTGGTTGTCTGAGTGAATGCACAAGGGAGCTGTCAACTAAACCTAGCCAGACGTGGATTGTAAGGCACAGAAGGATTTAAGTGCAGAGAAATGCTTACTTTCTAAAAGTGGCATTTCTAAAATAGTAATATTAAATCCAACTTCCCCACTCAGCAGGATTTTGTATTACCATTCTGGCCATACTAAATATGACTGTGTTACTCCTTTCAGATCAGAATCTACCACTCAAACAGTATATGAGGGTAACCCTAATGATAGCCTATGAAAGGAGCATGCCTCACAGCAGTGTAAAAACACATTTAGAAGTTTTAAAGTACCAAGACATATAATCTACACAGGTACATGCCCTGCCTTTTAGCTACATAGCACCCTGCCCTATGGGTTACCTAGGGCATACCTTAGGGGTGACTTATATGTAGAAAAAGGGGAGTGTAAGACTTGGCAAGTACTTTTAAATGCCAAGTCGAAGGGGCAGTGAAACTGCACACACAGGCCTTGCAATGGCAGGCCTGAGGCATGGTTCAGAGGCTACTTATGTGGGTGGCACAATCAGTGCTGCAGGCTCACTAGTAGCATTTAATCTATAGGCCCTGGGCACATGTTGTGCACTTTACAGGGGTCTTACAAGTAGAATTAATAAGCCAATTGGGTATGAACCAATGTCACCATGTTTTAAGGGAGAGAGCATATGTACTTTAGCACTGGTTAGCAGCTATAGCTTTCTGGACCCCATCCTCACCTATAGGTTCCCCCAGTTTCTCATTTTGGGTGTCAGTTGTACGGAAGTAACATCTTTCTGGCATAGTTAACCCCACTTTTTGCCTGGTGTCAGGATGCTTTGACTGTAGTACACTGGATCGTGCTAACCAGGACCCCAGTGTCTTTGCTCTCTCCTCTAAATTTGGTTGCTGGTAAACCTTTACACCCACCATTCGAATAATGATGCACACCTACAAGCCCCTAGTATATGGTACTTAGGTACCCAAGGCATTTGTGTACCAGGGGACTCCCATGGGCTGCAGCCCATGTGTGTATTATGACACACACGAGGAGAGCCCATGCAAACTGTGTCTGCAGGCCTGCCATTGCAGCCTGTGTGAAATAGTGCATGCACCTTTCATTTTAGACATAAGACTTGCCTTATATCGCAGTCACTACACTTGGACACTGTGAGTCATCTCTCTGGTAGCCACTTTAGCCCAAGGGCAGGGTGCATGCCACTAAGTGGGTGGAACCCCTACATGAGCAGGGTAACCCAAAACTTAAGGTATGTAGTGGACACTGGTCAACACATTTTGTCTAACTACATAATGGCTTCTCTAAACCTAGGCATGTTTGGTATCACACATGTTGGATTCATGCAACTAGACCAATTCCAGCGGTAGTTGCATGATCCCATGTACTCCGGGGATTCCTTAGAGGATCCCCCAGTTCTACTTGTGCAGCTTTACAGTGTCTGGCTGTCAGCCCACGCTGTTTTTGGGCCAGACACTGTTCTGCTCTCCTGCTGGTAAGTCTAACCCAAGCAGGGAAAAGCACAACAAAGGATTTCCTGCAAGGGAGAAGTGTCTATGGGCTGGGGTAGGGTGACCTCTGAGTGCCGCCAGACTGTTTTGAAGGGCACATTTGGTGCCCTCCTTACATGATTCAGTTTACACCATTTCAAGAACCCCCGGTTCCTGCTCTGGGGTGAAACCATACAAAGGACGGGGAATGACCAACACCCTGTCCAACTCTTTCTCTGGGGAGGTGCACAGAGCTCTGCTAGGTGGCCAGTTGATTCTGCCATCCTGGAAACAAGGCTGCAGAGGCCCCTGGAAGCATCTGACTAGTTAGGCCAGGTAGATGACGTCCCTCACTCCCTCTGATAGGTGGGTCACAGCAGAGAGTGACCTACCCCCTTTTTGGGTTACCTAAGGGCTCTTTCGAGGGAGGGGCCTCAGATTCGTCAAGCAAGGTTCTACACCAGGAATTCTCTGCAAGACTCTTCTGCTGCTGTCCTCAGGAACCAATGCTTGTCTGCTTTGGAACTGAAACAAGACTGTATCCAGTTGGGAGGGCTCCGACTGCAACATTGTTTCTACAGCTCCTGCAACATCTGTAACTGTGTGTTCTCCAGAACAAGGAGTCAACTTTCACCTAAGAAGCAAGAAGAATTCTCCCTTGGAGTGAAGGAGTCACTCACCTGCCTCTGCAGGATCCTCAAGACAATGACGACCAGCTGGTGGATCCTGCTGTCCCACAGATATTGAAAGGCTCTGTGGTGGTTCTGTGGTCCTCTTCAGCTCCCTCTTGTATTCTGGTCCACTTGGGAGACTGTGGGCTCCTGTTGCAGCCACTGTAACGGATTCACTGTGCATCGCAACTGTTGCTCTTGACAAGGCTTGTTTGCTCTTCCTCCAAGGAGATCATCAGGCTCCAAGAAGACCCAGGCTCCAACACTCCTCAACTCCAAAATCAGCTTCCACTCTGCAGCTCCTGTGCTGTGTTGTGCTGTTGAGGCATCCCTGCGACTCCCTGTACCTGCTGCCAGTGAGTCACTCATGGGGGCTCCATCAACTCTGGCTGGCTCTCCTTTCTTCTGAAAGCCTGCCCTGACTCTCTTGCAAGGGTCAAGTCACTAGGACCTTGCTAGTCCTCAAAAACCTGCAACTTACCTTGCAACTACTATTTGCCAGGGTTTGTTGGTGGTCATGCTGACCCTCTTGTAATTTGGCAACCAATGTGGAACAGCTTGTGGGCAACTGCAAGGATCTCCTGCATGCCCCTGAACTCAGGGGCAGGACTTCTCCTTCACCGTCCTGTAGGAACTTCACCTCCAAGAGGGTGAGCATTGCCTACTGCACCACCTGGACATTTTCGAATAGTCTCAACACTTTTCCCTTCTTTTTCAGGTTCCTCTCATCTGGAATCCACCTTTGTGCTCCACTGACTTTGATCCACGGGTCATGGCAGCTAATGGACAACCGAGGCTTCCATTTACTACAACAAGGGTTTCTGACATCACTTCACCCCTATGCACCTGGGCTCCCTGGTGAAGGTACTACAGTCTTCTGAGTATCCACAGGTGCGGGCACTCTCCAACCTTCTTTGTGCCAACTGGTTTCCTCGGGGTCCTGAATCCACAAAAATCCAACTGTGACAGTCTGTTCTGCTTTCCTTCTTATCTCGTATCAGAGCTTACAGAACATATCAGGAATGCACTTCTGAGTTCAAAGAAGACCTTTATTGTTGTTAATTCTTCCCCACCCACAAGTTCGTGAGAGCCGAATTAATAGATTTCAAGCACAAAAGTAGTCACAGCATTAAAACAAAATATTTCTCAGTTGCAATGTACACAGCAGGTTATATTTATAAGATATTGAATGCAAATCAAAACAAATACTTCACCGTGTGAGAAACTACAGCTTCATCTTTCTGGGTCTGCAAGTTGATGACTCTGGTCAACTGCGAGAAAGAGATTATCTACCCACACGGGAGACTGGCAACTGGCACCAAGTTCCAGTCTGAAGTCAGGCAGATTTCAATCTAATTCTCTGAAGCCCGAGCCATCCGTTACAAAAGCATGCCCCGTCCTCTCAGACTCAGGAAAACTACGCAAGCCTTTGGAGACTGGCCAGATCTCCTAGACTCCTCCTCTTCCCAAGCCTGAGCAGAAAGGAAAACACCAAATGTACTCTATCTTATCAGGTCTAGTCTGGTGTGAGAAAAACAGTTTGGTTCATCTTGTGGAAAAACACAGCTTGGAAAAATACAGCTTGGATTCTCAACTGCAATGTCTAACTTCACGTTAAAGGAAATAGGCAGCTAACCTAAATATCAAATGTAATGTCTAATGTCATGTCAAAGCCAATAGGCAGCTGAGCTGAATACAGAATGCAATGTCTAATATCATGTCAAAGCCAATAGGCAGCTGAGCTGAATACAAAATGTAAGGTCTAATATCATGTAAAAGCCAATAGGCAGCTGAGCTGAATACAAAATGTAATATATAATATCATGTCAAAGCCAATAGGCGGCTAGGCTGAACAAAACATATAATGTGCTACTGGTGAACATTGAGCAACTAATATGCGCAGTGGTGAAACACAAAGTCATTGGTCAAACATAAATAATAGCATCACATTCCACCCTATGACCAATGAATTCTTGTTTCACATATCTCTTGTTTCAAACAAAAAAAATAAAACATCAGCACAAAAACAAAAAAACGTTATCAGCAAGTCAGATTTGAATGATCAAAGCAAACACTGTAAAGCAATGGAAGTGGATTACACATTGATCTCATAACCTTTCACATCAGATACATCTACACAGAAAAGACTGAAACGTTTATACTCTGAATGAGATGATAGTGTCTCTAAAATAGCAATTTGATGTAGCATGAGTACTACTCATGGAAAGGTGCACGGTTCACCTGAAAGATTTGCTGGAATGTAAGTGAAAGTCAGAGTTCCACACGAAAAAACACAGACAGTTAACTGTTAAGGTTGCTTAGTTCCAGTGGAAGAATACAATCAAACAAGTTGAACTTGAACTGAAGGCGCCAGTTGCGCAAAATGGATCCATGGTGCTTGTACTGTACTCAGTCAGGTTCAGGTTGGGGGTTCGGTCCCTTCCCCGACCCCACACGCACACACCCGAAGGGGGATCACACAGCACACTCAGGGACAGTGGCGAAACGTGGTAGGATCTGCAAAAGAAAAAAGTATGACTTTTCTTGCAAATAAAATTTGTCATTTGAAATGTACCCTTTCTCTTCCTTTCCCTGTTTTATAATCAGCAGGACGTTTTTGGGGCTCTTTATTATAATTTCTGCAGGTTCTGGAGGGTCATCTGGGGATTCAACCCACACATCAGCACTGAGGATTTTATCTGCTGCACCACAGCTTCCCTTTTCGTGCACTGTCAGAAGGGCTGGGGCAGACTCATTCTTTACCAAACCTCCATTCACTGCATTTTTGACAATTTGGGCCATCCTGTCTCCAATTTGTATGAATGAATCAGATTATTTTCTAGTCATCAGCATAATTTTAATTTCTCCTTGGTAATCTGCAGCAATCACTTGCCCCAAAACCTGATAAATTTGCCATATCTGTCCTGGTAACTTTCCTCTCCCCAACTGCTCTGTGACTGCTTGCATGACAGATTGCTTTTGTGCGTGCTGCACAGTTTTTATCAAATCTAGGGGAATGTGCATCTCTCTCATCTCTGCCCACCTGTAAGTGGCTTTTTCTCCCAGCTGTTCACATTTCTGGTGCACCCACTTAGCCATCCCCACTAAGTCAGAATTCTGGGTGAACACTTCTCTCTCTGAATTTTTTTCTTTAACATCTGCAAGGGAATTGAACCAGTTAGGTGCAAGCCATGTGGAAAACCAAACGGCTAAACCATTGGCAATGAACCAAGAATCAGTGTAAAAATGACACATCTCACGTAGCTCTTGCTTTAAAATTTGACACACATTGTACAACACTGTTCCTTCTCTTGTGCTAGAAAACAACATTTCAGTCAATTAATCATTAGTAAAACAAACATGCTTTTTATCCTCAGTAAACACGAATTCAAATGGTGCACACAATTTCATTGGTGACTCTTTTACCTGTGGTACTCTAACCCTGTCTTGCAAGTACCAGATCCAGTGTATGATTCTAGCTAGGGGCACTATTTTCTTCCCCTGTTCCTGATTTACATGTACATTAGTGTTTCCCTCTTGCACTGCGCAGAAACCTAAAGTCTGCATTATTTCATTTGACAAATCGCAAGTGCGTAGCTGCATATAATTTTTCCCAGTGACCATATACCAAAGTGTTAGGATTTCACTCAGATGAGGGCTATTCTGTTTCCAAAAATCAAACAAGCTAATGAAACTCGGTGTCTCTTGCTTAATGCAAACAGTAAGAAACTCTAAAATCTTTCGTTTTACTTCATTTTGCAACGGTAACTCGTAAATCACATTCTGTGCTCTGTTCTTCTCCCTGTTATCAGTTAAGGAATGCACTTCGACTGCCAAAAAACCTGGCTCACACCGAGGCTCAGAGTAGCTCGAAGCTGTCTTAACCCCCTCATTACTGGAATGGGAAAAGACAGATTCTTCTAAAACAGTAGTTTTATAACTTTCAGCATTATCTTGCATTAATGTATTCTGGCTAATTTGCTCACGTAAATTCTTATTTTCATGTTCCAACTGCCTACATTTCTCCTGCATTTCTCTGTAAGCAGATAAAAGTATCCAAACCCTTCTGTCAAAAACAAAAGGAACCTCATTGCTTCCAAAAGGCACATTTCCTAAATATGCCTCATCACAGAAAGAAAACATATTTCTCACAGCACCATCATGCAGTTTAACTACACATGCATTTTCAAACATAGTCTGCCGTGCTTCTGTAATTCTCCAAACAACAAAAAACAATTACACTTTTAAATTGTGCACGTAGAAATCTATAATTCGACCCTACCCCACTCCTAGTACCAAAATGTTCTGCTTTCCTTCTTATCTCTTATCAGAGCTTACAGAACGTATCAGGAATGCACTTCTGAGTTCAAAGAAGACCTTTATTGTTGTTAATTCTTCCCCACCCACAAGTTCGTGAGAGACGAATTAATAGATTTCAAGCACAAAAGTAGTCACAGCATTAAAACAAAATATATCTCAGTTGCAATGTACACAGCAGGTTATATTTATAAGATATTGAATGCAAAGCAAAACAAATACTTCATCGTGTGAGAAACTACAGCTTCATCTTTCTGGGGTCTGCAAGTTGATGACTCCGGTCAACTGCGAGAAAGAGATTATCTACCCACATGGGAGACTGGCAACTGGCACCAAGTTCCAGTCTGAAGTCAGGCAGATTTCAATCTAATTCTCTGAAGCCCCGAGCCATCCGTTACAAAAGCATGCCCCCTCCTCTCAGACTCGGGAAAACTACGCAAGCCTTTGGAGACTGGCCAGATCTCCTAGACTCCTCCTCTTCCCAAGCCTGAGCAGAAAGGAAAACACCAAATGTACTCTCTCTTATCAGGTCTAGTCTGGTGTGAGAAAAACAGTTTGGTTCATCTTGTGGAAAAACACAGCTTGGAAAAATACAGCTTGGATTCTCAACTGCAATGTCTAACTTCACGTTAAAGGCAATAGGCAGCTAACCTAAATATCAAATGTAATGTCTAATGTCATGTCAAAGCCAATAGGCAGCTGAGCTGAATACAGAATGCAATGTCTAATATCATGTCAAAGCCAATAGGCAGCTGAGCTGAATACAAAATGTAAGGTCTAATATCATGTCAAAGCCAATAGGCAGCTGAGCTGAATACAAAATGTAATATATAATATCATGTCAAAGCCAATAGGCGGCTAGGCTGAACAAAACATATAATGTGCTACTGGTGAACATTGAGCAACTAATATGCGCAGTGGTGAAACACAAAGTCATTGGTCAAACATAAATAATAGCATCACACAGTCCTGTGTTAGCCTATAGGACACCAGCTTGATGGTGCACTTGGGCGCCTGTGGAATTACAGTTACTTACCTCTGGAATGTTCTTGCTCCCTAGTCCTATCGGATCCTAACACACTTACCTTGGTTGGGCACCTCCATTCTTATACCACTTTCTTAGTATATGGTTTGGTTCCCCATAGGGCCCCATGTATTTGTATGCTATTTATGATTGATTCTAAGTGCATATGTTGCGTGTAGATATATCCAAGTGGAGATATATACCAACGTTAGAATAGTCTTTAGTGTTGTAATAAAGAAACCTTTATTTTTGCAACACCTGGTGTGGTTCTTTCTTGTGTATGTTGACTGACTATTGTGGTGTTGCAAAGATTTACGGTCCTCCTAGATAAGCTTTAGCTGCTCACCACAGCTACCCCCATAGAGCTATTGCTATCTGGACACCTACACACTATCACTAAGCCTGGACACAGTATAGGGTGCCACACCATAGGTGTACACCATAATCTGAGTCAGCCTCCTACATCAGTCATCCGTGGAAGGTAAACATCAACCAGGTAATCAAGTTGGGATTGGGAAACAACCTGGTCAGCTTTGCAGAGCTGTTTGTAAAACATTCCAGATATTTGGGCTTTCTCTATGATGGTAGTCACTGTTAGAAATGGGGTCTTTGGTTGGCAGTCAGTTTACCCCCTGTCCAAGCAAGGACCCTCACTCAAAACGATCAACGATGCAATAAGTAAATGTAGAGATATCAGTGAAAAGTGATATAAAGTATCTTAAGTCTTTTAAAAGCAAACAAAGGCCCTCATTACGACCCTGGCGGTATAGAACCGCCAGGGCCGTTGGACGGGGAGGCACCGCCGACAGGCCGGCGGTGCCCCGCGGGGCGTTCTGACCGCGGCGGCTTAGCCGCAGTCAGAGAAGGGAAACCGGCGGTCTCCCGCCGGTTTCCCGCTGCCCCCAAGGAATCCGATTCCGACTCCCCCTCCCGCCATCCAGTTCCTGGCGGTTCTCCCGCCGGGAACCGGATGGCGGGAGGGGGAGTCGCGGGGCCCCTGGGGGCCCCTGCAGTGCCCATGCCAACGGCACACACAGGCCTTGCAATGACAGGCCTGAGACAAGGTTGAGGGGCTACTGAAGTGCCAACGGCATGGGCACTGCAGGGGCCCCCGTAAGAGGGCCCCAAAATGTATTTCACTGTCTGCCTTGCAGACAGTGAAATACGCGACGGGTGCAACAGCACCCGTCGCACCTTCCCACTCCGCCGGCTCGATTACGAGCCGGCTTCATCGTGGGAAGGGAGTTTTTCCCTGGGCTGGCGGGCGGTCTTTTGGAGACCGCCCACCAGCCCAGGGAAAAACTCATAATACCCTCCGCGGTCTTTTGACCGCGGAGCGGTATTATGGAGGGCTGAATTCTGGCGGGCGGCGGAGGCCGCCCGCCAGAATCAGAATGAGGGCCAAAGTCTCTTTCAAGCACAAAGTACCCGGTGTGCATGAAAAAATCTCTGCAAAGGGCCGCAGAGGAGGAGAAGCCTGGAACCAAAGGGGTGTGCGTTGATTTCTCGGGCTGCACACGGCAATGCGTCGTTTAGTTCCCACGCAGGGACCGCTGTGCATCAATTTCTGGTGCTCGGTCGTGGATCCTCTTCGGGTTGCAGGGTTGTCAGACGCCCCGGGGACGGTGGGTGGATTTTCCTGTGCCAGTGGGCGTTGCGTTGCGTTGAATTTTACACCGCACAGCAGGCGCTGCATCAATTCCTCTCTGGAAGTCGGGCTGCACCGTTCCATTTTGGCTATGTGTCGATCCAGTGGGCTGTGCGTCAAATTTACGGTCGCTATGTTGGCACTGAGTTGATCTTCTGATTGCGAAGTAGGCTGCGTCATTCCTGTTCGGCGTGCGTTGAAATGTTCACTGCGATGCAGGCTGTGCGTCATTTCTGACAGGCTGTGCGTCGAATTTTGCCGCACAATGAGTCCTTCTTGAAGAGATGAAGTCTTTTTGGTCCTGAGACTTCAGGGGACAGAAGGCAAGCTCTATCCAAGCCCTTGGAGAGCACTTCTTCACCTCAGCTAGAGAGCAGCAAGGCAGCAGGGCAACAGCAAGGCAGCAGTTCTTCACAGAAAGCAGTCAGGTGAGTCATTTGGGCAGCCAGGCAGTTCTTCTTGGCAGGATGCAGGTTCTGGTTACAAGTTTCTTCTCCAGGAAGTGCCTGAGCTGGAAGGGGCAGAGGCCCTGTTTATATGCCCAAATGTGCCTTTGAAGTGGGGGAGACTTCAAAGAGTGGCTTAGAAGTGCACCAGGTCCCCTTTCAGTTCAATCCTGTCTGGGTCCCAGTAGGAGGTGTGTAGGAGGCTGGCCTGGCTTATAGTGGGCACCTTGTGGTACTTACACCTTGTGCCAGGTCCAGTTATCCCTTATTAGTAGGATAGAGGTGTTTCTAGCAGATTAGGCTGATAGAAGGTAGCTATGGCAAAGCTTAGGCTGAACTAGGAGACATGCAAAGCTCCTACTATACCACTTATATCATATAGCACAATATCATAAGAAAACACAATACTCAGATACTCAGAGTTACTAAAAATAAAGGTACTTTATTTTTATGACAATATGCCACAAGTATCTCAGTGAGTACCCTCAGTTAGATGGTAAGTAATATACACAAGTTATATGTACACAAACCCAAAACAAGTAAGTAATAGTAAGGAAAGTAATGCAAACAGTGTAGAATTACAATAGGATGCAATAGGTGAACATAGGTCTAGGGGCAACACAAGCCACATACTCCAAAAGTGGAATGCGAATCACGAATGGACCCCAGACCTATGGGAGCTTGTAGAGGGTCGCTGGGACTGTAAGAAAACAGTCAGGGTGTTCAAGATACCCCATCCCAAGACCCTGAAAAGTGGGAGTAAAGTTCCCCAACTACCCCAAAAGGACACAGTAGTCGTGATAGGGAGATTCTGCAAGAACCACAAACTCCAGCAAAGCACTGAACACGGATTCCTGGACCTGAGGACCTGCAAGGCAAGGGGACCAAGTCCGATAGTGTCCAGGGGGGGCAGGAGCCCAGGAAACCCAGGATGAAGGTGCAA
The DNA here is from genome assembly GCF_031143425.1 of Pleurodeles waltl. Classification (NCBI taxonomy): domain Eukaryota; kingdom Metazoa; phylum Chordata; class Amphibia; order Caudata; family Salamandridae; genus Pleurodeles; species Pleurodeles waltl. The sequence continues at coordinate 361,378,717 of NC_090445.1, forward strand.
GAAGGCTGCCTCTGGGTGGAAGAAGCTGAAGATTCTTCAACAACGAAAAGGGCTAGGAACTTTTCCTTTGGAAGGAAGATGTCCCACGGCGTGCTGGCTGTGCAGAAGTGTTTCCACGCAGAAATACCACAAACAAGCCTTGCTAGCTGCAAGGGTCGTGGTTAAGGTTTTTGGGTGCTGCTGGGGACCAGGAAGGGCCAGAATGTCTTCCTTTGGAGGAGGTGACCGAAGGGGCACTCAGCAACTCAGAGAGCCCCCACAGAAGCAGGCAGCACCCACAGAAGTACCGGAGCAGGCCCTTAGAAGATTTGTGAATTGGAGACGACTCAGAGTCACAAAGGAAGGTCCCACGACATTGGAGTCCAACTCAGAGGGTTGAGCACTGCAGGCAGAGTGCTGGGGACCCAGGCTAGGCTGTGCACAAAGGAATCATTGGAGAAGTGCACAGAAGCCAGAGCAGCTGCAAATCACGCAGTTCACAGGTTTGCAGTCTAGCGTGGGGAGGCAAGGACTTACCTCCACCAAACTTGGATTGAAGGATCACTGGACTGTGGGGGTCACTTGGATCTAGCTCTTGTGTTCCAGGGGCCACGCTCGTCAGGATGAGAGGGGACCCAGAGGACTGGTGATGCAGTCTTTTGGTGCCTGCGTTAGCAGGGGGAAGATTCCGTCGACCCACAGGAGATTTCTTCTTGACTTCCAGTGCAGGGTGAAGCCAGACAGCACCCAGAGCATGCACCACCAGGAAACAGTCAAGAAAGCCGGCAGGATGAGGCGCTACAATGTTGCTGGTAGTCATCTTGCTACTTTGTTGCGGTTTTGCAGGTGTCCTGGAGCAGTCAGCGGTCAATCCTTGGCAGAAGTCAAAGAGGGAAGTGCAGAGAAACTCTGGTGAGCACTTGCATTTGTTATCAGAAGAATTTCCCAGAGGAGAGACCCTAAATAGCCAGAAAAGGAGGTTTGGCTACTAAGAAAGGAGGCTTGGCTACTGAAAGAGGTAAGCACCTATCAGGAGGGGTCTCTGATGTCACCTGCTGCCACTGGCCACTCAGAGAAGTCCATTGTGCCTCAACACCTCTGAATCCAAGATGGCAGAGGTCTGGGACACACTGGAAGAGCTCTGGGCACCTCCCCGGGAGGTACTGGTCAGGGGAGTGGTCACTCCCCTTTCCTTTGTCCAGTTTCGTGCCAGAGCAGGGATGGGGGATCCCTGAACTGGTGTAGACTGGCTTATGCAGAGATGGGCACCATCTGTGCCCATCAAAGCATTTCCAGAGGCTGGGAGAGGCTACTCCTCCCCAGCCCTTCACACCTACTTCCAAAGGGAGAGGGTGTAACACCCTCTCTCAGAGGAAATCCTTTGTTCTGCCTTCCTGGGCTGGGGCTGCCCAGACCCCAGGAGGGCAGAATCCTGTCTGAGGGGTTGGCAGCAGCAGCAGCTACAGTGGAAACCCCGGAAAGGCAGTTTGGCAGTACCCGGGTTCTGTGCTAGAGACCTGGGGGATCATGGAATTGTCCCCCTAATACCAGAATGGTATTGGGGTGACAATTCCATGATCCTAGACATGTTACATGGCCATGTTCGGAGTTACCATGGTGCCGCTACACATAGGTAGTGACCTATGTGTAGTGCACACGTGTAATGGTGTCCCCGCACTCACAAAGTCCAGGGAATTTGCCCTGAACGATGTGGGGGCACCTTGGCTAGTGCCAGGGTGCCCACACACTAAGTAACTAAGTAACTTGGCACCCAACCTTCACCAAGTTAGGGTTAGACATATGGGTGACTTATAAGTTACTTTTGTGCAGTGAAAAATGGCTGTGAAATAACGTGGACATTATTTCACTCAGGCTGCAGTGGCAGGCCTGTGTAAGAATTGCCTGAGCTCCCTATGGGTGGCAAAAGAAATGCTGCAGTCCATAAGGATCTCCTGAAACCCCAATACCCTGGGTACCTAAGTACCATATACAAGGGAATTACATGGGTGTACCAGTGTGCCAATGAGAATTGGTAAATTTAGTCACTAGCCTGCAGGGACAAATTTATAAAGCAGAGAGAGCATAAACACTGAGGTTCTGGTTAGCAGAGCCTCAGTGATACAGTTAGGCACCACACAGGGAACACATCCAGGGCACATATCATGAGCACTGGGGTCCTGCCTGGCTAAAACACACATGCATACAGTGAAATTGGGGGTAACATGCCAGGCAAGATGGTACTTTCCTGCAGGGTGTGGCAGTCCTTTGTGTGAGAGCAGGCCCTCCACCCTCCCAGCCCAGGAAGACCTCTTCAAAGTGCAGATGTATGCAAGTGAGGCTGAGTATCCTGTGTTTGGGGTGTGTCTGAGTGAATGCACAAGGAGCTGTCAACTAAACCCAGCCAGATGTGGATTGTAAGGCACAGAAAGATTTAAGTGCAGAGAAATGCTCACTTTCTAAATGTTTCTAAAATAGTAATATTAAATCGAACTTCCCTAGTCAGCAGGATTTTATGTCACCATTCTGGCCATACGAAATATGACCTTCCTACTCCTTTCAGATCAGCAGATACCACTCAAACAATGTATGAGGGCAGCCCCAATTTTAGCCTATGAAGGGAGCAGGCCTCACAGCAGTGTAAAAATGAATTTAGGAGTTTTACACTACCAGGACATGTAAACTACACAGGAACATGTCATGCCCTTTGCCTACACAGCACCCTACCCTATGGGTTACCTAGGGCATACCTTAGGTGTGTCTTCTATGTAGTAAGAGGGGAGTTTTAGGCTTGGCAAGTACTTTTAAATGCCAAGTCGAATTGGCAGCGAAACTGCACACACAGGCCTTGCAATGACAGGCCTGAGACAAGGTTGAGGGGCTACTGAAGTGGTTCGCACAATCAGTGCTGCAGGCCCACTAGTAGCATTTAATTTACAGGCACTGAGCACATATAGTACACCCTACTAGGGACTTATAATTAAATTAAATAGTCCAATTGGATATGATCCAATGTTGCCATGTTTAAAGGGAGAGAGCATATGCACTTTAGCAGTGGTTAGCAGTGGTAAAGTGCGGAGAGTCTTAAAACCAGCAAAAACAGTTTCCAAAAAATGGAGGGAGGCAGGCAAAACGTTAGGGGTGACCACCCTAAGGCTGTCAGGCCTAACAGTCACCTTTTCTCCTGATTCGTGGAGGATATCCCCAATGTATTCCCTTTCACGTTTGACCCTTAGCTGTTGCATCAGGTGGGTACCCGCCACATTGCCCTGCTCGTAGGATGTGCGTTTGAAACAGAAAAGTGTGAGTTCTGCTCTGTTGGTGTAGATGGCGTTAAGTTTCTCCTTTAGTGTGGTGACCCTTTACTGTAGGCTTAATGTCGGGGAAGCTTTGATGACTTGTTGGAGCACTTGCAGCTCAGTTTCAGGTGCCAAAAGATCTTTTGCCCTTTCTTTGTTAAGTAGGGAAATTAATGTAATGCATTTCCCTCGTGTAATCACTTTAAATTAGTCCTGATTGTTTAAGGTAGTCGTGTCCTGGAGATTATTTAACTGAAAGAATTCTCTGATGGCTTTCCGCACATCATCCCTATAGAGGTGGTCTTGTATAAGGGAGCTCGAGAGAAACCACTGGCAGTATCTCATGGGTGATTCCCCTATTCTAGTGTTGCAGACACAGGTGCATGGTCAGAAAGGGTAATTGGATAGATTGTCACTGCCCTCTGAGCCTGGCAAAGTGTTTGGCTTATGAACACATAGGCCCTCATTACGAATTTGGCGGGCGGTGGCCAGAACACTGCAGACCCTATTACAAGTTTCCAGCTGGGCCAGCAGGCGGAAACAGCGTTCCTGCCCGCCAGCCCAGCAGGAAACAGGGCCCGCTGCACTTTCCACTGCCCATAATTCGGGTAGTGGAAAGCGCAACAGGGCTGTCCATGGGGGCCCCTCCACTTCCCATGCCAAGTGCATGGGCAGTGCAAGGGCCCCCATGGGGCCCCTGATGACCGCGAATGCTGGCAGATTGGGGAGTCGTAATCCCCAGGGCGGCGCTGCATGCAGCGCCACCCTGGCGGATAACAATTGCCAAGACCGCCAGGCTGTCGATTGGCAGCAACCTGGCGGTGTCAGCAGTCGGACCGCAGGGGCTTCGCCACAGTCGTAATGTGGCAGTCCGACTGCCACCGCAAATCTAGCGGTCTTAAGACTGCAAGACTCTTAATCAGGGCCATAGTCTAAGTGAGAGTACATACCGTATTTCTTTTTAGAAGAATGTGTAGTGGTGGACATTGTGGAGGAGTGTTCTCCAAGTATCCACAAGTCCCAACTTCTGTATGGCCTGGGGTAGCTTCCTATGGGTGATGTATGGGGGTGTATAGTATTTACCCCAGAATTCCTAGTGAGGTTAAAGTCTTCCATCAAACAAATCTTGCCTTCTGCAAATACCCCTAATAAGGACAGTAAAGAGTGTACAAATGGGACCTGGCTGGAGTTTGGAGTGTAAATGGAGGCAAAGGTACACATTCTACCCCGAAGACAACATTTCACTAAAACAATCCTTCCTTCTTTATTCATTTTATACCCTCAAGTTGGAATTTGAGAGGGGAATGGAATTGGAGGGCCACGACATTGCACTTGGTGGAGGCAGAGAAGCTTTATGTCTTCATCTGTGCTCTTTATCTTGTTTGAGATGTTTCTCCTGTAACACCACTACATCATAATGCTGGCCAAAGAGAGAGTTCCATAATTTGTGGCATTTGGCTGGTGAATTCAGGCCCCTAACATTTCAAGAGAGAGTAGTGATTACCATATCTTGGGTATTTTCCTGTTCCTCTCTGACCAATTCCTCATCTCAACTCCCCTTCCAGCTAGGCCAACATGATGACTCTCCCCATTCCAATCCAACTTTGAAATCTGCGGTATCATGAAAACCCCTCTCACGTACCCTCACCAACATAAGGGTTTGCCAAACCTGTACCCCAAAACAGAAAACACAAACTTTTATAACAATAATTAATGGGACAACCTTTCCCCAGACTTACAAATCCTGTAATTAAGCATACTTCATAATAGGTGAATAGGTCCAAAAAAGCCGTCACTGATCTTGGGTAGATTATGTAGTAAACCAAGGCACTGTGAATTAAAAGTAAGAAACCTGGGTTGAACCTTTCTGGTTTTGTGTATGATTCATTGTCATTCCCCAGTTGGTCCGTTCTCCCAACAACTGAGCGAGCCACGTCCGAGGCCAGATGCGCACTATGTTGTCACCTAATGTTAGATGCCTTTAATATTTCAGCAAGCAAGGAGATAGTGCTGTGAGACTAGTGCTGGAACAAATAAGTTTAACATTTCCTGCCCTGGTGTGGATGACGTTGAGTGAGCCAAGAGCCTGTGTTCTGGTACCCATTGTGGCTGCCCTCATTTAGTTGTTGTGCATCAGAGGTCAGAATGCCTAACAGTGACATAGCGTCAACCAGATCCGTGATGTGATGTGGTTTGTTATGTAGATAAAAGGCTAATCCAAATGGGTATGTCAGCGGTATCCAATGTGCTCTTGCCTTAATTTGTCAGTCACTGGGTGGAATTTCTGACACTGGGTTAAGGTTGCAGCGGGAATGTCTTGAAAAAGGGAGCAGGTAGCTCGCTTAGACTTGATTGTGTCCATCTGCTGGGCAGCTTGTATGATAGCTTCTTTAATTTTTAAGGAGTGCAGCTGTGCTAAAACCTCACGAGGTGTTTCCTCTCACCAGATGTCTAAAGGCCCACTCAATGGAGCCTGTAGATCTTGACATTCATAGATGCATCACTGAACAGTTCTGAAAAGAGGCCTGTGACATAGGCTTCTAAATCTGGGCCTTCTGTTCCTTCGCCCAGGTCCCAGATCTGTATATTTTTGCCTTGTGATCTGTTTTGAAGATCTTCACATTTAAAAAGAGATGGCTGAATTGGGAGCGAAGGGACTTAAGCCCAGATTTATGGTGGCCTAGTGCCGTTCCAACGCCACATTTGTGTCATTTATTTGACACTAATGTGGCATTGGAAGGGCAAAAGCGCTGTGCCATATTTACAAAGTGGCACAATGCTTGTGTTGCGCCTCTTTGTAACACCTTGCACTACGTCATGCCTGCGCCAGGCATAATGTATCCAAGGGCGGCGTTCCAGCACTTGGGGGACCATAAAAAAGGTGAAAAGGAATCTATGAGATTCCTTTGCGCCATTTTTATCAACATTTTTTAATTCCTGCTAAGTGCAATGGGCCTCTGGGTGCTTTACATGATTAGTATCATACTTTTAGACGCTAGTCGTGCAAAGCGCCGGACTAGAGTAAAACATTATGATGCTAGTCCACTAAAGCCATGGTGCGCCATATTTTAAATACGGCGCACACATAGTGGCATGAGGGTGGGTGCTAAGTGGTGCAAAAAAAGTAGCACTGCACTAGGTGCAGAGCCACTTTTCATGAATCTCAGCCTAAGTTAGCTCCTCCAGCTTGCTGGTGCATCGTTCCAGGTCAAGCATCTTAGTACCAAGATCTACTACTCTCATGCCCACTGAGTCTACACAGTGTTGAAGAGATGGGAGTCTACCAGTGAGGTCAGTCTAAAGAGTTTCCAGAGATGGAGCTAAATCTATTTTAAGCTCTTCTCAAAATTCCTTTCTGAAATCCTGCAGGCAGGCCAGCAGGTCGCTCTTAGTGAGAGACATGGCTTTACCCACCAGTGGCACCTATGGGGAGTCTCGGATCTCTGCTAGTGTAAATTAAGTGGAGACTCTGTTGAGCTGCTGCTTCTTTGGAGGCATAAAGACAGACAGTTCAGCTCATGGACACTGTGTAGCCGTGAGTATCAGTGCAGCACCAATCTACGGTGTCAGCCCATCACTGGGGTACATGCAGTGCATGGGAGAAAATGCTGATGACCCTTCTTAAGTGGGGGTGCGATAACTGAGGGCAAGTTTGTCCCTGACTGACTAGGGGTGTGGCCAATCACACTGTGTTGTTTAGGTGGCCATTAAGCACTCATCTATTGTCACCAAGCATGCTGTGTTGTTTAGGGGACCTTTAAGCACCCTTCTAATTCACCATGGCTGTGTACCTCTTCCAAGGAAGGGTGATCTGGCGTCTGTTTGAGTTGGCTGTACTATGGCCTCACCAACTTTACTTATGTAACTCGTAGTCACCATATTCGTAGAGGCCTCTGCCAATGAACGACAGTAGCAGAGATCCAGAGTGTCCTGTGGTCACTCTACTGTACTGGTGTATGTAACTGAAACTACCACTTAAGTGCCTGATGACCCCCCCCCCCCATGAGTCCTTCTTAATTCAAGCAGCTTTTACAAGGCAGGCCAGGAGCAGATCTTCTTTTGTATTATTATTGGAGCTTGCCTCCCGATCGATGTGCCATGTTGAAGTCAGGCAGTGGCCGGTGAACATGCTTGGGCAGCTCCTGTATTACTGGCTGTCTTTTTGTTGGCACCGGGGGATGCACTGGTGTGCAGCAATGGCAAGAGGGAATCACAAGAGTCTCCCTCTCCCTCACTTCCTCCTCCTGTGTCACTGCACCACCATTCCAAGGCCTGAATTGAGGACCACTCAATCCCTGGGGAATCTGGAGCTCAGCTCAGGTATTATTCCTCCCCCCGTGCACTGCAGACCACTTGTGCCGAGCAGTTCCGATATGCAGGCTCCTCAGGATGAAGAAATGGCACCAATGGAGGCTGCGGACATTCTGGGGGCCTGGTGCCACACTGACCAAGTTTCTCAGGACTTTCAGGCATTTCAGGTCATTCAGGGGTGACTCCAATTGGGTTGGCCTTACAGGAAGAGGCTCAGTTCAGTGGTACATTGGCCGCCTCAGGGTTGATGATTGCGGGATCTAGTCTGCGGCCATCATGCTGCCATGGTGTCACAGGAGGTGTGTGCTGTACTCACCCTGTTAAGGGGGAAAAGGTCTGCTCCGGGCCATTGTCACACCGCCACCACCTTCCGCCAACCTCAGGGTTGAAAACAGGCTACTTGCTACATTAGTACATTTTAAAAGTGTGCAGAAAAGCCACTGTGAATTACATCCAGTAAGCCATCTTGGCTGGCCATGCCCCCTTATAGACCCTTTTTTCTCATCTTACCATGTCTTATCCGTGCTACTCCATTCATTTCTCCTAGAGATCATTTTGGGAAAACTTTTAGCCTTACTTTCAATATTTATCATCTAAATGTTCAACTACGTAAAAGACCAAAACTTGGTCCGAGGTTATAGAGCCTTCAAATGTTGGTTCTGTTCTGTAGGGAAATGCATCTTTTTGCATGTTCATCTCCATATTTTTGGAATGATGCTGTTGTTTTTTTGACTCTGAGAGTGCACTGAGGCCTACTAACCAGACCTCAGTGCCAGTGTTTTGACCCTATACTGACCCTATACTTATAAGTAAGTATTCTGACTCCATACTTACTTAGAAGTCTCTACTAAACTGTCAGCTTAGGGCTGCAGCACTGTTTTGGCCACCTTCTGTGTGACAAGGTACAAAATGGCTCCCAGCATGCCACAGCAAACTGGAAGGACAGTGTTTTCAATTCCAGTTCGACTTTGCCATTCACTCCAATGGCAAAGCCATCCTATCTCTTAACACAATGGCCTCATTACAACCTTAGTGGTAAATGGAACCTGCCGCCATGCTGATGGCCGCCAACATACCGTGACCACGCCGGTATACCGCTACAGGTATTATGACCCATACAGAGAAATCCGCCACCATACAGACACCCACACACGTCCACCAGACCAAAGGTCAGTGATAAACTGGCGGTACTAAAACCCACACCGTTACGCCAACAGGAATACGCCCACAGTATCAGGACCCACGAATCACCGCGGCGGTCTTTCAACTGCGGTAAACCATTGGCGGTACACACCACTGCGCTCATAATACATATACACTAACAAAACTCTACCACAATGAACAATTCAAACTACACACACCTGACACACATACACCCACCACACCCACAACACTATAAAACACACACCCACATTACCCACAACCCTTTCAATGAAAAAAAAATAGCAAACAGAGAGAGACAAGCCAGGAGCACCCACTCAATCTGAGCCATAAAACACCATCACCCATACACCATGCACACACCTCACAGCACACACCCCAACGCATCACCCCACACATCCTCACACATACCACTCACACCAAATCCATGGCACCCCAAAAACACCCAAGGTTTTCAGAGGAGGAGCTAAGGGTCATGGTGGAGGAAATCATGCGGGTAGAGCCACAGCTATTTGGATCACAGGTGCAGCAGACGTCCATTGCTAGGAAGATAGAACTATGGTGGAGAGTCGCGGACAGGGTCAACGTCGTGGGACAGTACCCCAGAACAAGAGATGACATCAGGAAGAGGTGGAACGACCAAGGGGGAAGGTGCGTTCCGTGGTTGAAAGACACCAGGTAGCAGCACAGTGGACTGGACCCCCACCTCCTCCCCCACAACTAACAACATGGGAGGAGCAATTCTTGGCAATCATGCATCCTGAGGGCCTCGCAGGAGTAGCAGGAGGACCGGACTCTGGTAAGTCAAATCTTTACTACTATATCCCCCACCCTACCTTCATGCCATCACAAACCCCTACTCTCACCCCATCACTTCACCAACTCACAAATACCCCACTATCACAACCCACCCACCCCAATACCAAGCCCTGCATGCAACACCTTTGCATGGACACCCATCACAGACCTGCATGGACGCCCATCACAAAAGCATGCCCATTAGAGCGAATCGCCTAGCCCACAAAATCACCATGCACGCACGGCAAAGCTGACAGGGCTATCACAACCATACAGGGAAACACACCCATGCACAAAATGGCACACGCAGATACAATAACACTGCATTTACATCCCCACAGGACCCCCACTCAACGTCACCGGAGGTGAGGTGCCACCAACATCCAGTCCCCCTACAGAAGAGGACCACAGTGATGACAGCAGCTCTGCACACCTGGATCACCATGATCAACCTGGCCCATCTGAGACCTCTGGACAGTTGGGTACCCAGCCACAGTCCCAACCCACCACAGAGCCTCCCCCCTCAGGAAACACCACCACAGCACCCACCCAGTGGGCCCATACCACTGTCCCCAGGACACGTCAATCAGCAGTGTGTCCACCACTACAGGGACCCCAGGCAACCCCACAAACTCAAGACAATCAGGGACCTGGGGTCAGTGGCAGTGGGCACATGATTCAGGGGACAGAGGCACAGGACAACAGGGCATCTGGGAGGACTACTGTGCCACAGGAGGAGGAAGGCCCAGGGAACCCACTCTCCACAAGGCACTTGCAGGGATCCTGGGAGCATACCAGCCTTCCCAGGAGACCTTGGGCCAGATACTAGCCAAGTTGCAGGAGACCAAGCGGCTGCAGAAGGAACAGTACCCGGGGATCAGGGAGGACCTTAAACACATCCACACCATCTTGATCACCATTGCAGGGGTGCTGGCTGACATGGCCAACACCATGAGGGAGGCAGTGGCACAACAACAGGCCCCCCACGCTAGCCACAGCGATGAACAGCCCTCTACCTCCGCCGGCGCTAGTGGACAGGAGGCCTCGCCACTGGAACAACAGGCCACCAGCATCCCACCCCCTGCAGAATGAGAACCACCCCGCAAACGGTTCCTGCGATCCAGGCAGAAGCCAAAGAACATTGCCAAGACCCCGCCAGGAAATAAGACTCTTCTGATTGTCACCCTTGTGTCCCACTCTGTCGCCCTGTCCACCTTGAGCTGCCATTGCTCCCCTTCCTATGCCCCTTTGGACAATGCACCTGTGATACCAAGAAGCAGGACTCTAACTGGACATTCCTCCACAATCACCCCAGCCCATTGCACATCCTCCTCTACTTATTAGCGCTTAAATAAACACCCTTGGAAAAAATACATATCTGGAGTCTGTCAATTGATTGAAATATGTATTAATACAACAATCTGAAAACATTTCAATTCATATGTACATTTATATTTACATTGGAATGACCTGTAGTGGGCAGCAGTAAACATACCAGGAGCCAGAGTGGGGCACTGAGATCTGAAAATAGAAATGCCAAAGGGTACAGTAAGTGGCCATAGACATAGGGAAATCATGCTGCCATGTCCAATGTCCAACAGAAAACTGAAATGATAAGTGAAGTTACAGTGTCTTACCTGTGCGTCACTGGAAGTACTGCTGTATGATAGTACTTCTGTGTCCACATCTTCATCCTCTGCCTCTTCTTCCTCACTGTCCACAGGCTCCACCGCTGTCAAAAGACCATCTCCAGGCTCATCCTCCTGCAGAAAAGGCACCTGGCGTCTCAAGGCCAGGTTGTGCAACATGCAACATGCAATGATGATCTGGCATGCCTTCTTGGGTGAGTAGTACAGGGATCCACCTGTCAGATGGAGACACTGTAACCTGGCATTCAGGAGGCCGAAGGTTCTCTCAATTATCCTCCTTGTTCACCCATGTGCCTCATTGTAACGTTCCTCTGCCCTTGTTCTGGCATTCCTCACTGGGGTCAGTAGCCATGAGAGGTTGGGGTAACCGGAGTCACCTGCAAATATTGAGGGATACTTGTTAGACCCACACCAACCCTTAGGGACAGCCCCATACCCAGACACCAACATGTACTGGGTAGAGACCTTGGGCTCACCTATTAGCCACACCTGGTGCCTCTGGAGTTGTGCCATCACATATGAGATGCTGCTATTCCTCAAGATAAAGGCATCATGCACAGTATCCTGATACTTGGCATTCACATGGGAGATGTACTGGTCTGCCAAACACACCATCTGCACATTCAGAGAGTGATAGCTTCTTCTATTTCTGAACACTTGTTCATTTCTGAGGGGGCAGGGGGACAAATGCTATATGTGTACCATCAATGGCACCAATGATGTTGGGGATATGTCCCAGGGCATAAAAGTCAGCTTTCACTGTGGCCAAATCCTCCACCTGGGGGAATGCAATGTAGCTGTGCATGTGTTTCAGCAGTGTAGACAACACTCAGGTCAACACGTTGGAGAACATTGGCTGAGGCATCCCCGATGCCATGGCCACTGTTGTTTGGAAGGAACCACTTGCCAGGAAATGGAGCACTGACAGGACCTGCACTAGAGGGGAAACTCCCGTGGGATAGCGGATAGATGACATCAGGTCTGGCTCCAATTGGGCACACAGTTCTTAGATTGTGGCCCGATCAAGTCTGTATGTTAGTATAATGTGTCTGTCCTCCATTGTCGCAAGGTCCACCAGGGGTCTATACTCTGGAGGATGTCTCCATCTCATATTCATCCTCAGTGGTTGAAGCCTATGGAGGAAACGGTGAGCAGAGGGTCAGATTCACACTTCTTTTGAAATAATGATGCATCTCTTCATTTACAGAACCAGAATGTGAATCCGAGAGTCAGTTGGTGTGCCAGTGTCTGCTGTGACGCAGTTAGGTGCCATGGCCTGTGCCCCCCTTGAAATGGCAGCTGCCTGACCTATGAGGAGGGACAAGTGGAAATGAGATAATTCCGCTAGCGTTGTCCACCATTGCATTGGTTATCATTGGGCCCTATGGGTTCCAGGAGCCAAAGGTGATGTACGCCGGCGGGGAAGGTACGCACCGCTGTGGACATGACCGCCATTTTCTATCTATTCACCCACTTGCTACCTGACCTTCAAAAGGGGAGGACCTACACTGCAAGTGCTGCTGTGACCTCTGTCTGGAAACGACAATGGCTCATGTGTCTGGGGAAAGGGCCCCTGCCTTCACTGCAGAGGAGTTGGAGAAACTGGTGGATGGGGTCCTACCCCAGTACACTTTACTCTACGGTCCTCCAGAGAAACAGGTGAGTATACTGTGAGCATGATGCATGGGCCATGAATGTATGGAGTGCTTTGTGTGTTAGCCACATGTAGGGGGGGGCTGAGGCGTCCTGGGCAGAGTGCTGCATGTATGGTGGTCAATGTCTGTGCGTCAGGGTATGGGAGCGATATGGTGGGCCATGAGTGTGACGGTCCGAACGGTATGACTAATCCCTGTTCTGCTGTATTTTTACTGCAGGTCAGCGCCCATCCGAAAAAGGGTATTTGGCGTGCCATCACCAAGGAGGTGCGGACCCTGGGGGTCTTTGACAGGCGGAGCACGCACTGCTGCAAACGGTGGGAGGACCTGCGCCTCTGGGCAAGGAAGATGGCAGAGGCCCAGCTGGGGCTGGCCTCCCAACGAGGAAGGGGTGTCCATCGTACCCTGACCCCCCTGATGTTCTGCATCCTGGCGGTGGCCTATCCGGAGTTGGATGGGCGCTTGAAGGCATCACAGCAGCCACAAGGGGATGAGTACAAATTCATAATCATGACTTTTCACGCGTTAAGGTTGTACCTGGGTGGGGATATGGACTGTGGGTGCCCCTAGGCCATGGCAAACATGGCAGGGTAGGTCCCTTGTTGTGCAGGCTCAGAAGCACTCCAATCCCTATGGTGTAAGAGGACATCTACTAATGGTCAGGGCCCTGTTTGTTCCAGGTGTGCAGCTGATGGCGTTATGCTATGAACCCCATAGGCTGGTGACTAGCTCTGTAACTGGTCGTGCATGACCTAGTGCATAGGGCTGTTACCTGTGTGTTGTGTACGCCAACAGTAGTGTTGTTGCTGGCATTGGCCAAGTGTAGCCTCTGTCTCTCTCCCCCCTTTTTGTTTTGTCACCCTGTCCTTGTGTGCATTAGCATCATATGGCGGAGGAGCAGAGGCACCGGCGACAGAGGGAGCTGCATCCCACATGGGCCTGGAGGTCCAATCCACGAAGGGCACCAGTGGGACGCAGGGTGAGGGTAGCTCCACGATGGAGACAGGAGGGGACCCTAAGGACAGCTACTCCTCCTCCGATGAAAGCTCCCCGGCAGTGGCGGACACCTCTGTGCCCACCCCAATAAGAGGTACAGCCCCCACCCCCCTACCAGCTAAGCCCTCCCAGCAGCCTCTCAATGTGTTTCCCGTGCCTGCTCACCTAGGAGGGTGGGCATATCCTTCACCCCAGGCACCTCAGTCCCGGCCTCAGTCAGCCCTGCTGCCCTCAGGGAGGAGGCTATTGACCTCCTGAGATCTCACTGTTGGGCAGTCAACCATAATGAATGGCATCCAGGGTGTCGAGAGGCATTTGCAACAAACAAATGCATACCTGGAGGGCACTCACTCTGGAGTGGCGGCCCAACAGAGAGCATTTCAGGCTTTGGCCTCAGCACTGATGGCAGCCATTGTCCCTGTCTCTAGCCTCCCCGTCCAACTTCCTCTACCCAGTACCAATCCCCTCAACCCCAGCCTATCCCAAGCACACCTTCAGACCAGCATTCACCCAAATCAACACACAGAAGTGGCTCAGGCAAACACAAGCACCACACTTCATCTCACAGGAACTCACACAAGCACCATCCCCATGCAGACACAGCCAACATCCACTGCCTCCACTGTGTCCCCCTCCTCCTCGTTGTCCACCTCCCTCCCAGTAGCGTCTCAACTCACACCTGCATGCACTACATCCTCATCCACTACCTACATCACCAGCACGCCCATCACTACACACCCCTCACTGGCAGTCACCACCCCCACATCCCCTGTGTCCTCTCCCACTGTGTCTGTGACCCCTCCTCCCAAAGTACACAAACGCAAGCACACATACACCCAACAGCCATCCACCTCACAACAGCATCCAGCTCATGCACCTGCATCCAAACACAGAAGACTGACACCTCCTACAACCACTCCCTCTTCCTCCACTCCCAAACCTTCACCCTCTTTCCGCCCCAATGTCCCTAAGAAGCTCTTCCTAGCAAACATTGACCTCTTCCCTACCCCTCCCTCTCCCGTCCTTCACCTCGGGCCCTGAGGGTAGCCAAAACCCAGCCCAGCACCTCAGCCACCAAATCCACGTCCGCTGTGGTATCTGTAGCTGTCAGAGGCTCAAAGGGGGCACCCGTCAGCCCAGCTACTGTGCCACCAACCCCTTCCAAGGGCAAGAACATTCCGACACTTGGCACAGTGAAGGAGGGGACAGCATCCATCAAGGGGAAGGAGCCACAACCACCAAGCACGGCCACCGCAAAGACTCCAGTTGCCAGACCCAAGGTGACAAAAACCATCTGCCAAGGGCAGGAAGGGGCACAAAACACCAGCCAAGCCACGTTAGCCATCCGAGCCTGCAGCTGAAGGCCTGGTGGCTACCAGCACAGCAGCCAGCACCGGCACCTGCACCGTGGCCAGCACCGCCGCCTGCACTGCAGCAAGCCCCGCCGCCAGCCCCGCCGCAAGCACCATCACCTGCACCACTACTGACCGCAGCAGCAGCCCCAGTGGGCACCCGTCCGAGACTGCAGGCCAAGGATTGGAGCCTCCCCCCACCACTGGCAGCACCGGCACTTACACTGTGGCCAGCACCACCACCTGCACCGCCGCAAGCCCCGCCGCAAGCATCGCCGCAAACACCGCCACCTGCACCACTACTGACAGCAGCAGCAGCCCCAGTGGGCAGCCATCCGAGGCTGCAGGACAAGGGCTGGAGCCTCCCCCCACCAATGGCAGCACCCCCACCAGCACCAGCACTACCAACACTGTGCAGACATAGCCGCCGGCAGATGGACTGTAGCCCTCCATCCATGGACTATCATGCATCCTGGCCACTGCAAATCTCGTGGCTCTGACACCCAGGTGAGGGACTGTGACCTGGCACCCACCATGTGCAGCATCACTGGGCACCAAGCCCCCACCAGAACCAGTGGAGAAAAGCATCCACTCGCCCTATCCTTGGCAGGAGGAAGTAGACTGGGCACCAAGCCCCCTCCAGAACCTGTGGAGAAAGGCATCCACTCACCCTATCCTTGGCAGGATGAAGCAGACTGGGAACCAAGCCCCCTCCAGAACCAGTGGAGAAAGGCATCCACTGACCCTATCCTTGGCAGGATGAAGCAGACTGGGCACCAAGCCCCCTCCAGAGCCTGTGGAGAAAGGCATCCACTCACCCTATCCTTGGCAGGATGAAGCACAGTGGCCAAACCACCCACTTGAGAGACTTGAGAGACTCTCTCTGGCTTTGCACTCCCCAGGACCAAACAGTGGGCAAACCACCCACTTGAGAGACTGTGGCTTTGCACTCCCCAGGACCAAACAGTGGGCAAACCACCCACTTGAAAGACTTGAGAGACTTAGGCTTTGCACTCCCCCTGGACCAAACAGTGGGCAAACCACCCACTTGAAAGACTTGAGAGACTGCGGCTTTGCACTCCCCAGGACCAAACTTTGGGCATGGAGCCCCCTTATGGAGCAGTGGCGTAGTACTATCTTCTGGCCGAGGTGCCCCCCATTCCCCTTCCCCCTGCAGTACCTGTGTGTTTTCGACCTTATGCCCCTGCAGTGTTCTCTTCGTTTTGAGGCAGGAGTCAAGTGTGGGCTTGGCCTATGTCTTATAGCCCAGTGGGCCACAGACTATTTTTGTGTGGACTTTGTACCTTATTTTGTATATAGTGTATATATTGTACATACTGTTTATTTATTTATGAACATTTTTCTCTAAATTTCAAATTTTACACTCATTGTAATTATATGTAATGTTGTTGCATGTGTTTGTGTGTATGGTGTTTGGGGTGAGGGTGGGGGTATTGCGTGTGTGTGTCACTCTCTTTTTTCTCCCCCCTTCCCCTGTGTACTAGGTGCAGTACTCACTGTGGTCGTCACTGCTGCCGTTGGTACTCTTGGTAGATGAAAAGATACACCGGCATGGGTAACACCTGTAGTTCGGGCTCCATGGTGTCCTGGTTCTTCATTGAGTGTTGAGAGGTGAGTAGTTTCCCTTCTGTGTACTGTTTCTGCCGTGCTTTTGATGGCGTTGGTACCTCCCCGGAAAAGCTGGCAGATGGGCGGGTTGTAATGGGGTGGGCAGTACATTGTCTTCCGCCTGGCTGTTGGCGGTTAACGCCACCGTGTTTGTTGCTACCGCCATGGTGGTCGGAGTGTTAAAGTGGGTGTATGTGTTGGCGGTTTCTGCCGTGGTTGTGATTCCATTTTAGGTACCGCCGGCCTGTTGGTGGTATTACTGCTGCTTTAACACCAACCATCATGGTTGTAATGAGGGCCTCTATGTAAATCTCCCCTAAGGAAGGCCTATGAAGCCCTATGGCAGGGCAGCTATATTTTATTAAGTAAGACATAAATATTTTTGATATGTCTTAGCAGTAACACTTCCAAATTCTCATTTTGCTAAAGATAAAGTTAGTAGCTCAACTGGCTAACACAGGATACCAGGTTGGCACACCAACGCAGCTAACTCCTGATTGGGACTACCAAACTGGGTTATGTAAGGTATCAAATTAATCCTTGCATTAAACCCACCTGATGCCTAGGTCGAGTTAAAGGTAAGAAACTTTTAGAAAGTTGCTACCCTGTGCTCCAGCTAGCCCTCTGGAAGCCACACCTCTAGGGTGGGCTACCAAGCTCCTGACCACCAAGGAAGGGTCATGCCATCTTGAAGGGGGTAGGAATGTGGCATTGTAGAGTATCCAGATGCAACACATCAGAGGAACTTCATCACTAGGCAGGAAGGGACCATTGCCCAGTGACCATGTGGTCTCCTCAGGGCAGTTTCCTGTGATAAATATGGCAACCAGACATTCTGACCCTCAGATTCTGCTAGAATCAGAGGGAGGACGAAGAAGGACTGCCAAGCTGACACTCAACCCACACAAAGAGCGGCAGAGCACTCAGAAGATCTGCCCCTGCTGCACTTTAGACTAGCAAAGATTGGACAGTGCCACTGGCTCCTGGCAGGGGAAAAATGTATTCAATATCAAACAACAGAAGTAACTCCAAAGATCACTTGGCTGATATACTGGAACCATCTCTAGGGACTGGAGCAGAAGTTGCCCAAATCACCAATTTGGTAGCCTACGCAGATGTTTTAGTGCTACCAGCCACTGGGCCCACAAGAGGACAAATTTGAGATAGCCAAAAGTTGTACCTGAGTCTGCCTGAGGTAGGAGGGCTATCAGATTCCAGATTCATCCCACCATAGGGACACAAGCTCCCACGTAAGAATTTTGCCCCAACCACAGTGCAGGCTGACACGTAGCCCAGAATCCGCTAGCCAGCTACAGCAACATATAGGACTTCGAGGGACTCTGATCTCTGTGTCCAAGTTTGCCCCACTTCACCTATGGACATAGGAGCACCCACCAAGACACCCCAGTTGACTGTCCAAGTAGGAACCACCATCCTAGTAACAAAACACCATAGATTAACCTGTGCTTACCCCTGGTAGCTTGGCACAGAACAGTCAGCCTTAACTTAAGAGGTAATGTGTTAACTATTTGTGCAACACTTCAAACAGTAAAACAGTGAAAGTACCACACAAAAATATTCCACACCTGGTGCAAAAATGGAGATTAATTTAATGAACAAAACAACAACAAAATGACAAAAATCCATCAAGTACAACTTGAGATATTAATTTTTAAAGAATGAAATGAACTGCAGTGCCCCAAAGCATAAAGCGCCAAACGGGGCTCTCTGGTCACACTAGACTGGGTCAAATCTAAATAGTCAAGCTGACTGTGATGGAGTGCAGGTCGGATACAGGGACCAGCCTTGGCCTGCTGAAACAGTACTTTGGTTTGGAGTTACATCAATGGTAAAAACAAGATGTGAGGAAAAAAGGAGGCGATGCGCCATCCTCGATCCTTGGGATGGATGTGATGCAGAGGCTTTGAGCTGCACGAAGTAGGAGATGCGTCTGAAATTGAGCTAATGTGCCATGCAGTCAGGAATGCTATGTTTCCGATCCTCGTAGAAGCACTGATGCACCATCGGCAGTGATGCATTGTCTTCAATCCTCGCAGCAGCGACAATGCATCAGTATTTTGGAGATGCGCCAGTTCCGAGCGGCACAACAGCATCAATGCGTGTATTTTGACAGTTGCAGCACTTTCTACCCTCTACCAAGGGCTCAAGAGTGAATTGGCACCACTTCGCGGAGCACAACTCTTGATGGCAGAGTCCAGGTTCAGTATGTGATGAGTTGGAAGCCTTTGTGTCCCTTACACTTCAATAGAGCAGGAGGCAAGCCTGCAAGCTCTTGGAGTCACTCTGGTTCTGGGGTCAAGTGCTGTGGGTCCAGTCCTTCTCACCCAGGTAAGGAGGGCAGCAGGCAGCAGGTCAGCACAGAAGGAAAGAAGGTCATCCAGAGGAGCAGTTCAGCAGAGAAGCAGTCTTTGTAGCATCACAGCAGTTCATCTTCCTGGCAGAGTATACACAGGTCCAGAAGTATATGGGGTTAGTAGGTTGAGAAGTCCACCTCTCATACCCAGTGTTGCATTTGAAAAAGGGAGACTGCAATGAAGGGCTTTGAAGTGCACAGAAGTCCTCCCTTCCTTCCCTGTATCCAAACTCACTACAGGGCTTTAAGCAGTCCTTTGTGTGGGGTCAGGGCCTGGCCTTTTCATGTCTGCGTGTGGAGATGTGCCCATCTCCTCCTTCCCATCTTGCCTAGGTTGGTGTAGGAAGCTGGCCTGGTGTGGGGTGGGTACCTAAGGTACTTGCATCTTATACCAGGGCCAGGTATCCCCTATTAGCGTAGTGTAGGCAGTGTCTAGAAGCCAGGCTCTCTAGTGGTATCTGTGGATGAGCAGCCATGGCTTATCTAGGAGACATGCAAAGCTCATGCAATACCACTGTAGTCACAGGGAACTTAAACACATGAAAGAATACACTCAGTGTTACAAAAATAAAGGTACTTTATTATGGTAACACAACACCAAAATGACTATAGAGGCAATACTCCCTCAGACGTAAGTAATACACAAGTTAAATACACTAGTTGTCAGAAATAGGCATAATAATAGTTAGAAAACACAGCAGGTAGTGTAAAACATAATCGAGAACAGTGCACCTAGGGGGAGCACAAACCATATACTAAAAATCTTTAATGCAAGAGCGTCACCCCCACGCAGGTAAGTGGAGTGTGTTGAGGGTCGTTGGGTGTAGCAGGAAAGCACAAATGTAAGTACAACAACACCCCCAGCAACTAGGAAAGCCCCAGAACACCCACTTAGAAGAAAAGCAGAGAATTGCAAAACCAAGAGATGACTGCAAGAAACCAACTTGAATTCCTGAAGAGGAAGACCTGGTGAAAGAGGGGACCAAGTCCAGAAGACACAGCAGAGTCCAGTGGGGCTCTGGAGTTGGAGTTGGGTTCCTGGAGGATGCAGGTGATGTCCCAGGCTGGAAGGAAGATTGCAGTCGGTCTTGCTTGTCTGGATTCCACCAACAAGCCTTGGCAAAGGCAAAACTCTAGTTTGGTAGAAAGTGGTGCTGCCAGGGACCAGCAAGGCCCAGGAGGACTCAAACCAGGAGGGAGAGTCAGAGGGGCCATCAGTGTTGCAGAGAGCCCACAGTAGCAGACAGCATGCACAGGAATCTCATAAGATGAGGGCAGAGAAGCCGCAAATGGAGTCCATGCAGCACTACAAAAAGAAGTCCTACGCTGCAGAAGAGTCACTCAGGGAGCTGTGCATCGTAGGAAGGAGTGCTGGGGGCTGGAGCTACATGAAGACTGAAGCCCCCTTGGAAGATGTACCAACAAGCCTTGGCAGTTGCAAAAGATGTGGTGCATGGGCGTACTGTCCTGTGTGGGAAAGCAAGGGCTTACCTCCACCCAAGTTGGACAGCTGGTAGAGAGGACCATCTGGACCACTTCCAACTACCACCTGTGTTACAGCATACATGCAGCTCAGCCATTTTTGCTGTTGGTGCCTGCAGATGCAGGGGTATGACTCCTTTACTCCTAGGGAGATTCCTTCTTCTTTCCTGTGCAGACTGAAGATGGGCTGTCCTCAGAGGATGCATGACCAGGGAAATGTATTAGAAGCAGGAAGGAGCCATGGAAACAATGCTGCAGGCAAAGCCTTCTCCTTTGTTGCAGATTGTCGGGTCCTGGAGAGTCCAGATGCGACTTCTTTGGTCGGACGTCGAAGTATGGGATGCAGAGGAATCCTGCTGGAATCTTGCAAGTTGAATCTGAGGAACCACCCACCCAAAGGAGAGGCCCTAAATAGCCCTGAAAGGGGGATTGGTCAACTAGCTGGATGACCACCTAAAAGGAGGGGTCTCTGATGTCACCTGCCTGACCTGACCACTCACATACTCCCAGAGTACCCTGCCAACCTTGCATCCAAGATGGCAAAAGCAGGGACCCTCTGGAGAAGCTCTGAGAAGCTCTAAGCACCACCCTTGGGTTGGTGATGGACAGGGGATTGGTTACTCCCCTTTCCATTGACCAGTTTCTTGCAAGGGCAGGGACTGGTGGTCCTTGAACCAGTGTAGACTGGTTTATGCATGAAGGGCACCAAATGTGCCCTTCAATGCATACCAGTGTCTTGGGGAGGCTACCCCTTCCAAGCCATGTAATACCTATTTCCAAAGGAAGAGGGTGTAAAAGCTCTCTCAAAGGAAATCCTTTGATCTGCCTTCCTAGGCTTGAGCTGCTCAAGCAACAGGAGGGCAGAAACCTGTCTGTGAGGTGGCATCAGCTGGGGCTTCCTGGAAAACCTCAGAAGGCTGTGGAAGCAATGCTGGGGGTCCTCTAAGGAGCCCCCAGAATGCATGGAATCATACAACCAATACTAGCAAAGGTACTGGGGTATGATTCCAAACATGCCTGGGTTTTTTAGTTACCATTATGTAGCTGGACATATGTAGTGACCTATGTCCAGTACACGTGTAACATGGCATCCCCACACTCACAAAGTCCAGACAAAGGGGTCTGGAATTTGTGGGGGTGCATCTGCTAGTGCAGGGGTGCCCTCACTCACAGGAACATGCACCCTGCCCTCTGGGCTGAGAGGGCCTACCATAGGAGTGACCTAAAGTGACCCGGTTCAGTCACCTACAGTGAAAACAGGTGCATGCACCCGGTTCACACACACTTCAATGGCAGGCCTGCAGAACCTTTTGCATGGGCTCCCTATGAGTGGCAGAATAACTGCTGCAGCCCATAGGGATTCCCTGGAACCTCAATGCCCTGGGTTCCTAGGTACCATATACTAGGGACTTACATAAGGCACCAGTATGTCAATTGTGGGATGAATACAGAGTTTTGGTAGAGAGAGCATAATCACTGGGGTTCTGGTTAGCAGGATCCCAGAGAACACAGTCATACACACTGACATCAGGCAGAAAAAGGGGGTAACCATGCCAAGAAAGAGGGTATTCTCATACAGTTGGCCCATCGGGGGTTTGATGGCCCATCAGTCACTAAGCTGCTTTTGTGTGTTTGTCTAGCTAGAATGCACAAGCCCCGCTGTCACCCCACCCCATGTATTGTCGACAGGCTACAGGCACAAGGGGACAAGAGCAGAAAAATAGCAACTTTGTAAAAGTGGCATTTTCAAAATTGGAACAATAAAACAGACTTTACCATTAAAGGGGATTTATCATTACAATTCCATAAGAACTAAACATGACAGGTATACCCCTTCCCAATCAAGTTGTAATGGCAGGCCTGGGACATATTTTAAAGTTCCACTTATGTGGATGACACAAGCAGTGCTTTAGCCCTACTAGTAGCATTACATTTAATTTACATTCCCTGGGCACTTATACTGCACTTTACTAGTCATTTGAAAGCAAATTAAAAATGCCAGTTAGGTATATACTAATCAAACCATGTTTTAGGGAGAAAGTACATGCTCTTTAGCACTGGTCAGCAGTGGTAAATTGCTCAGAGTCCTAAGGCAAACAAAAGAAATCAGTAAAAATGTAAGGCAAGCAGGAAAAAAGTTTTGGGGATGACCACCCTAACGCTGCCATGCCAGTGGGAAGGCTGGTGACAAGCCAAAGACTCCCCTAATGCCACTTCTAGTGATCAGGACTCCCTTTGAGGGTGTGGGGATTGATATTGTTGGTGCACTAGATCCACCTCGTGCCTCTTGGTATTGGTTTATTCTGGTGGTTGTGGACTATGCCACCAGGTTTCCCGAAGCAAGTCCCCTCAGGACAATTACTGTGTCTATTCTAGCTAGAGCACTAATTAGTATTTTTACCAGTGAGAATTTTCCCATGCCGTCATTTCAGATAGAGGCACTAACTGCAAGTCTGCTTATCTGAAAGCAATATGGGATGAGTGTGGGGTGACTTATAAGCTTGTCACACCATACCATCCACAAGATAATGGCACTGTTGAAAGATTTAACAAAGCCATGAAGGGCATGATTATGGATTTACCTGAGAAACTCAGAAGAATACAGGATATTCTTCTCCAGTGTCAACTGTTTTCCTACAGGGAGGTTCCTCAGAAGGGAGTACGTTTCAGCCCTTCTGAACTGCTCTTTAGACACCTTGTCAGGGATTCTTTCATTTTATCAGAGAAGGTTAGGAGAAATCTCTCAAGGAGCCCAAACAGAACATACTAGATTATATACTAGGCCTTCACTCCAGGACGACTGAATATATGAAAAGGCAAACAGGAACTTGGAGGCCAGTCAAGAGCTTATAAACAATGGTCTGACCAAACGTCTGCTATGATGACTAACAACCTGGCCAATTAGTGTGAGTGTTAGAGCCTGTGGCACTCAGCGCTCTCCCAGACAAAAGGACTGAAACCTATCTTGGAAAACAAGGGAGAAGTCATATTTTTGGTGGACTTAGGTACTCCTTGGAACCCTTATAGTGTGATACATGTGAATAGACTCAAGCTGCATCATGACAGAGCAGGCATAATAATGCTCCTGGTGACAGATGGTAGAGAAGAAGAAGAAGAAAGTGAACCTCTCCCATACTTGATGTCAACCAATTTCACAAATGGTTAAGTAGAGGGAGTAGTTCCCTCTTACGCTTTGATAACCCAGCAACAGACATACTGTTACAACGTAATTGGACAGTTTGCTGGACTGTTTTTCTTGACTCCAGGTGTGACAACATGGTGTACCCATGATGTGGACATAGGTGTCAGTTTACCTGTCAGAAGTAAAATGTACAGATTGTCAGATTACGTCAAGGTTAGCAATAAAGCTGAGGTTGCTAAAATGCTAGATTTGGGGGTGATTGAGCCCTTTAGTAGACCAGGAGCTAGCCCAGTGGTTCTGATGCCCAAAGCCAATCCCAAAGGTGGGAAACCTGAATTAGGATTTTGTGTGGACTACAGAGGTCTAAATGCAGTCACGAAGATGGATGCTCATCCCATACCCAAAGCCGATTAACTCATAAATAGGTTGAGGCTACAAAATATCTGAATACCTTTGACCTGACTTCAGGTTGTTGGCAGATAGCCCTCACACCAGGAGCTAAAGAGATGTCTGCCTCTTCAACCCCAAAAGGTCACTTTCATTCAGTGTGATGCCCTTTGGGCTACAAAATGCACCTGGCAGTTTCCAGAGGTTGGTGAACAGAGTACATTCAGGTCTGGAAAGTTTCAGTATAGCATATCTTGATGATATTGCAGTTTTTAGTTCCACCTGGAATGATCACCTGGCCCACCTCAAGGAATTGCTTCAAGTCTTTCAACAGGCAGGGCTGACTATCAAGGCAAGCTTACATTGATGCTCATGCATTGATCTGTCCAACGTAGTGATTGCGATGTGTTGGTTCAGAAGAAAAGTGCAGGAGTTGAGATGTATTGGTTCCGAAGTGTGAGGTGCCGGGTTTCTCCACGCAGTTGAGGGATGCATTGATCCTCATAGAGTGCTGAGGCAGCAAACCACAGTTTTGATGTGTCGAGTTCTCGATGAAATGTCTTGTCTCCGAGAGCGATGCACCAATCTTGCTCCTGCAACCGGGCTGATGCACAGACAGGTGATGCAAGTATCTGGGTCCACTTAAAGTAAACCGGGAGTATGAGTAGAGCCATTGATACCCCTGAGTATCAAGCCACAGGAGGAAAGGCAACAAGCTCTTGGAGATCCCTTGAGATGCAAGGCAGAGCCCAGCTTCACCTGAGCAGGGTCAGAGAGCAGCAGGCAGTGGAGCAGTACAGAAAACAAGCAGTCAAGTCACATAAGCTTTATTCGGTCAAAAAATACCACCTTCAAAGCATAAAATCACAACAGTCTAAGATATATACACATAATAAATACGAAGATATAAAAGTTTAAGAACAATTGTCACTAGTAAAGTGCATTTTTTTTAAACGAGTACGTATATACCATGCTGCCGCAAGGAACTTGCTAACCGCACAAATTAAGACAAGAGAAGTATCACTCCGCAATATTCTTAGGGCAGCTTTACATTGTCTTATGCCCATATGCCTACAAACTGGACATATCCATTTTCACCGAACAGAGGCATAAGCTGGACAAAAAAAACATAAAATGTACTATAGGTTCAGTTACACAATTACAACTAGGACACAAATCAAGTCTTAATATTGATCGCCAGCTACCAGTAAGGGACTTTCATGGTAGACACCCAAATATAAAATGAGCATACAGGCTCTTCCCTAATAAGTCAGGAATTAAGTCCAGATAAGATTCATACTGGGGATGCCATCTAAAAGCAAGAAATTGTGTTGTCAACCGACCATAAATGTAGATAAAAGATAATAATACCTGACATACGACCAGTAGACATATTTCAGAAGTTGTTTCTGGGCCCTCCCCAAATTGTACGGGTTCTCCCGAAAATTCCCAAGTCCCAATATGTAAAACCACTTGGAAACATGTTTGAGCCAAGGAATAGAGACTGCATTAGGTCTATCTAGAATATCTTGGAGAGAGTCCCTGTAAACAGTGAGCTAGGGCGTGGTCCAAATTCGTACCCAGAAGAGTAAGGGTCTTAAGGCTATCACATCAGAGATGCGATGAAGTCCAAGGTCCAGAAAGACCATGATCAATGGTGTACTATGAGGCCATGCGAGAAGAGCTCTTGCAAAATTATTCTCGCCCCCGGTCAATTTGTTGATGTTAGAAGGACCTCACACCTCAGCGCCATAAATCGCTGCACCCTGCGCCTTTGCCAAATACATTTTAATAGCCGGAGAAACAGCTTTTGCAATGGTGGTTTTATAAAAGTGCAGAAGGGCACCTGACCTATGCTGAAGAAGTGAGCCACTCTTGCCAATCTGATCCTCCCACTGCATATTGTTTGTAAATCTTATGCCCAGGTAATCTGTAGAACTTACCTTACTTAAGGGAGCCCCATCTAAGGTAATGGTACATCTCCTAGAAGGGCCTGTGCTTAATATCATTAATTTGGTTTTGCTAGCATTAAGTTACAAACCATGGTCCGCACAACAAAATCTGCAGACCCATGGGGGTTTTGGAAATCAGGAGAGAGCCATCTGCAAATAATATAATAGGGATTTTTTGTGCATTCAGCGAGGGGGCATCGTTTTGACAAGAAGACACAGCGTACACCACCTCATTATTAAACAGGGTAAAAAGGGTTGGTGCAAGGACACAAACCTGGCGAACCCCCCGCCGGATGGCTATAGGATAAGTTAGCTCTCCCTGGCTACCCCATCTCACCTTGGCATATGAGTTCTCATGCAGCTTTTGTAATAAGTGTACTATATTGTCAGGAATACCTATTCTATGCAGAACTTCCCATAACTTCTCTCTAGGGACCAGATCAAAAGCAGACTGGAGGTCCACAAAAGCAACATATAGATTTTGCTTTGCTAGGACTACATATTTCCAATGTAGGAGGGTCAGCCTAAAAAGCTGATCCACTGTACTGATTTTCGGGCGAAAACCCACCTGAAGTGGATACAGTACCTGATGAACATGGACCCATTTCAAAAGCCTGTCCAAAAGCTGCTTGGCAAAAAGTTTGAAGATTGTCAATGAGGCTGATTGGACTGTATTTAACAGGGAAACCCACATCACCCTTTTTATGGATAGGAATTAATTCAACCCCTCTCCAGGTTTTGGGAATAAGGCCTCCTGCAGCTATAGCATTGGATAACATATTAATATACCAGGACCAAATAACTGGCTCAGATTTTAAAAGATCCCACG
The DNA here is from genome assembly GCF_031143425.1 of Pleurodeles waltl. Classification (NCBI taxonomy): domain Eukaryota; kingdom Metazoa; phylum Chordata; class Amphibia; order Caudata; family Salamandridae; genus Pleurodeles; species Pleurodeles waltl. Next base: position 361,405,709 of record NC_090445.1, read on the forward strand.
GTATCTTATCAGGGCCTGGAGCCTTGGCCAATTATAGGGAGTTCCTAGCAACTGTGGTTTCTGTTATTGAGAAAGAAATACCATCTACGGGACTATCCGTAGACCCTCTTTAATCAACAATCTCAGGACGCAATTCAACCTGCGACCAAGAGGAGAAGTCCTGTGTTGTGGGTAAAGCAGAAAGCTGAGAAAAGTGTTCCACCCATCTTTCAGGTGGAATATGCGTACGGATGATGCCATTACCCCCTCTGTGTCTGTATGCCAATAATTCCCAAAAGGTCCTGTTGTCTCTAAGTTTGGTGGCATCCGACAATTTCTGCTAAGGGGTATCTTCCCAGCTTCTCTTTGCCAATTGCAAAGTTTTGTTATACATAATTCTAGCAGTTCTAATTGCCCCCTGTGAATGAGTCATAATAGCTGATTTTAAGGCTGATTTAGCATTGGAGCAGTCCTTATTGAACCAATCCCTGACTTTAAAATTCTCAGAGGATTGCCTAATTGTAGTCTTCCTATAAAAAATGTCCTGCAAATTCCTTACCATTTCTTCATGAATATTCAAAATCGAATATTACTAACCTCATACTCCTCATAACCAGACATGATATCTGAATAAGGATAAATACATTTTCTTAATCAGATAGGGGTTAGACATTACCTTTGGCCAACTAACACAAGTATGCATACGGTTCAAAAGAGATCCGGTAACCACGGAGATCCGGCTATTCTGCAGTCTCCTGAACATATTTCTGTGTAAAGTGAGGAGTAAAGGATTGTGATCACTCTCGTGATGAAGGACTACCTTCATATCTAAAGAAAGGGACCAAAGCCTGACGTCCACTAGAAAATAATCGATAACACTAGAGAGCAACTCTCGCTTGAAAGTGGGTGCAATGTTCAAATCAGAACTAGTTCGTCCATTGCACGCTCTTAGTCCAAATCTAAAACAAAGGGAAGTCAACTGAGAAGCAACATGAGAACTAATACACTGGACATTTCCCTTCAGTTGAGGGATACCCCAGAGTTTATCCTCCTCAGCCATCAATTTACTATTAAGGCAATCGGATTCAAAAGTACAGTTTATGTCCCCCGCAACCACTAGTTTAGTTGACGAATGCAGGGTATCCATATATTCGGATAGCTGAGCAAGTGTGTGGGACTCTGATCCCCGAGGAACAGACCTGACATACATGTTGATTATAGTCATTTTAAAATCTGGTTTAAATGAAACTTGGACGCCCAATAAATCGGGGCAATTAATGTGTAGAGCTAAATGATCACACTGTAAATTTTTGTTTAGCAAAATCACAAGTCCCCCCTTAGCACGACCAAATCCCCAGATGCTGTTCGGGCCGCTAAACAATATGTCACAAACCCATCCATAAATATCAGGTCTACAGCCCAAGTTTCTTGAAATAGACAAATGTCCTGCTTACTAATAAAATGGAACCACTCTAGATCTCCCAACTTCTTACCTATACCCGCCAAATTCCAAGATATAATTGAGAGTTCCGAGTGGGATGTCTGAGCCCTAGGAGCATCCTCAGAGTTATTGGTCCCCTCTTCAAAACTAGCCCCAGAAACTACAACAGGAGTAATTAAAGGGGGTCCTTCCAGGTCAGCAGGCTAGCAGAGTAATGATCCGTGTTGCAGCACAGCAGTTCTTCTGACAGAGTCCAGCTGTAGATCCAGCAGTGTCTCATTTGGTGGGGTCAGAGACCAAGTATCTATACCAAGCTGTGTCTTTGAAGTGGCAGAGACTTCAAAGAAGGGTCATAGCACAGAAGCCCTTTCTTCCCAGCCATCGATTCAGACTGTCAGTAGGGGGTAATCAGCCAATTGTGTGGGGACATGCACTGCCTATTCAGGTGTAAGTTTCATCCCCTCCCACCCTTCCTGCCCAAGAAGAGCCATCAGAATGCGGATGAATGATGTAGGAAAGTCCTCCTTTTTGCCCTGGTCAAAAAGATACTGGTGGTTACTGACTCTTGGCTGTGCCTTGGGTACTGATTACCAGCCCCAGGGCCAATGCTCTGTGTAAAATGGATATTCAAATTAGGCTAATTATAACTGGCAGTATGAACCTATCTATAAGTCCCTAGTATGTGGTAGGGCATGTAGGTTTAGGGATCCCATCATAGGTCGTGCACCCATAGTTTCACTGCTGAGGTGCCCAGTGTCATGTTAAAGGCAGCCCTGTCTTACTGGCTGCTTTTACACTAAAGTTATATGCAAATTCGTCTTTGTAATTAAAAGTACTTCCAAAGTTTTAAAACACCTTATTTTTACATGTAGGTCACCCCTAAGGTGTGCTCTAAGTGCCTATATGGCTGGGGGCTATGTAACTGTAAGCAGGTACCTTATAAATATTGTGTTATAAACCCTGGTGAGTGTGCAGTGAAATAGCCATATTTGTTTTCCCTCACAGTAGTGAATGGGCTCGTAGGCCAAAATGGGGACACTTTATTTTAATTAATAGATTCCCAATAGGAGCCAGATATTTCAAGTGTGGCATTAAACTGATTGTTATAATAAATCCCACAACTTCCCATTGTTGGATGTAATATAACTAGTTCAGGGAAAGACTTTCAGCAAGTTGGCAAGTTCAGCTCTGAAGTGCATTTCTCTGATTGGCCAGCTTCTGGCAGCCTGGCCAGGCTGCCTTGAGGAGGTGTGAAGTGGCCTGGGCTGAAGACAAAAAAATGTGCCTGGGGTAGGAGATCGGCCTCAGAGGATGAGGGGGAGGGCAGCTAAACTGGACTTCGAGGGAGAGAAGAACATTTTGAGCAGCTCAGGACATCCCCCATTTCCTGCAAATCCAGACAACTAGGCACCCTCTTGATTAGGTTAGAAGAGGCCAGGGGAGGGGTGTGCTAAGGATTTTAGCCACACGAGTGGGTGGGCTCAGCCGGTCCTCACAATCAAAATACAGTTTCTGCCATTTTGGATTTTTAAGGAATGTATCTCCCTGCGATTGATTTTTGCCACACTTCCCAGGAAGTGCTCATCCAAGAGGGTAGTGGCCTGCCTGTGATTAGACAGTTGCCCCTCCTGCTTTCCACCCCAGGAGCAAGGCTAAATATGGCAGAGCTGTACCCACACCTCGGATCCCTATAGGGAACAACATCAGAAGAAGAAGGACTGCCCTGCTGGACCTCTGACCTGCATCTGAACATTGCATTCTGAAGGACTGCACCAGCTGCACACTTGGGTTTCACCACAAGATGGACTTTGCCTCGCTTCAACTGGTTCAAGATGGGACTCCTTGCTTGCTACAGGTGACAAATAGCTAACCAGAGTCTACTGCATCAAATCCTGAATAAGCTGACCAGCTGACAACTGACCAATGACCATTTTGGCGTTTGAGCCAGGTGCATTCTGGGAGTTGGAGTACTACCCCACAAGGAGCAACTCAGAGCTTCTGGAACCTTGGGATGAGCTGTGGACTCCTAAAGTACCTTTAAAGACCTTCTGGAAGAAGTTCCCGAAGTTTAGGTAAGATTGGAGAACTTTTGTTAAAAAGCTCCATGAGGGGACCAAGCAGATTGACTTTATAGTGGAATACACAATTGGGCATGACCATGCCAATACAGATGGCCTTTCCAGGTTTTTCCACTTAGCTGATTAGAATTACCAGGATAAGGGTTAGGTTGCAGATCACCTTTCATCTGTATGCCTGTTTTTGCATGCTCATCACCACATTTTTGTACTGATGCTGCTGGTTTATTTGACTCTTAGAGTGTTCTGAGGCCTGCTAACCAGACCCCAGTGCCAGTATTGTGACTCTTTACAAATAGCATGTCAAATTGCATACACCCAATTGCCATGACTGACTTACTTATAAGTCCTTAGTATGTGGTACTCAGGACATGTAAGGCATCATGTCAAGCCAGGGCTGTATCACTGTTTGTGCCACCCTGTGTGTGACAAGGTACAAAACAGCCCCCATCCTGCCACTGCAGATGGGAAGGACAGTGTTTTCACTGCCAGTTTGACTTTGCTATTGACTATAATGGCAAAGCTACCCTATCCCCCAACACTATTTGTGAGTTTCCCCTCAGGAAGACCTCTACTAGCCCTATGGCAAGGAGCTGTATTTTGTTAAATAAGACATATATTTTTGAAATATCTTAGCACCAACACTTCCAAATTGCTGTTTTGCTGTGGATAAAGTTAGTAACCCCACTGGTTAACACAGGATCCTCTGTTGCACTCCAGCCTGACTAATCCCTGAATGGGACTACCAAACTGGGTCATGTAAGGTATCAAATTAATCCTGGCATTAAACTCGGCCTGATGCCCAAGTTGAATTTAATACCACTATCAAAGGTATGCAACGTTTAGAAAGTTGCTACCCTGCGCTCCAGCTAGCCTAGCGGCCCCACAAAGGCCCTGGCACACAGGCAGATTTCTGACTGCCATGGGAGACATGTAAATGACTCTGCAGGACAGGAACAAAGGCATTTTGCTGTGGAGAGAGGTGTCACCTCCTCCCCCTCGATAGCCACTCAAGGGTTTTAGCCCAAAACATAAGCTTCAAAGGTGAAGCCATCTTTGTGAGGGAACTAGTGCCAATACCCTGATCAGGATACCATTTGTTCCTGAAGATAAAGTGGACACAGGGTCAAGAAGGGAAAACTTGTCCCCAAGCCGGTTCGCCGGTAGGCGTGTAGCACCCTGGTAGCCACATCTCTAGGATGAGTTACCAAACTCCTGACAACAGTGGAACGGTCATGCCATCTTGAAAGGGGCAAAAAGGTGGGATAGGCAGATGCCACACATCACAGGAACTACATCACTAAGTAAGAGGGCACCCAGTAGCCCATTGGCTAGTGACCATGTGATGTTCTCAGGGCATTTGCTTTAGATAAATAGGTCCCCTCTGGCATTCTGACCCTCAGAATATTGCTGGGATCAAAGAAATGCCCAAAGAAGGACTGCTCATCTGCCCTTGAACCTCCACAAAGAGGGAATGTACACTACTATGGGATAGCAAAGATTTTATTGTGCCTACAGCTGTTGATTTTGATTTCCAAAATCCAACAACAGTAGTGACTCAAAGAATCAGCTGGCTGATCTCCTGAAACCAGCTTTGGGACACAAGAGCTGAAGTTGTCAAAACTGACAAGTTGGGAGCCACTGCAGACGTTTTGTTGCTACCAGTCGCTGGACACACAGGCGGACCAAACCAAGATAACAAAAATTTCCATCCAAATCTGCCTGACCCAGAAGTGGTATCAGAGTCTAGATTCTTAGCACCCTAGGGACTCAAGCCCCGCCTAAAGATGTCACCCCAACAGCTGTGAAGACTGACCAGTAGCCTATCATTGGCTGGCATGCTACTGCAACATAGAGGACTTCAAGGGACCCCGATCATGTTACCAAGTTTGCCCCACTTCACCCGTAGACCGAGGAGCACTGACAAAGACATCCTCATCGAATGCACCACAAATGGTGCTTCCCTTGAGCATCTTTTGCCTGCATCTCTCAGCATCAGCGAAGGACCACTCCATTTTCGTTCATGGCGGTTGTCTTGTAAAGTTTGGATTTCGCTTAGAAAATGCTCTAGTGGCCAGGTAACTGTCCAAAGTGGTCCCTCTGCCCCCATGGACCTTTACCCTGCTGGAATTGGTCACCCAAATCAGAATAGAGTAGTTGAACTAACTATTTCACACCTTTCAAATGTTTTTGTTGAGTAGTGCTTGTCTGTGGTTGGATTTAAAAGTAATAATATCTTTAAAAAGCAGTATCTCTGGAACCCTCCAGTGGATTGTGTTCATCAAGGTCTCTAAAAATATATAAAAATATAATCTATTTCTATAAATTTGTGTCATCTTTCTTTCATGTGCCCTTGCTTTCTTATTTCATTGTTTGGTGCTGTTAAATGTTTCACATGATTCCTTTGCTAAGCCTTACTGCTCCCAGACACAGCTACCCAGGGTTGAGTTTACGGTTAAGTATACTCACCTGACTGGTCTCAAGACGGTAGAGAGTGTACTACAAGATAATACCCCACACCCAAATTGTCACATGTTCCATGTGTCTCTCACCCTGATTTTGACCTGAATTTAAGGAGGTACAATAATTGCATGAGTACTGCTTTGAATAATGTTCTGCAGAAATATTCTTATCCATCCAGACTACCTGCCGTGGCACCTTAGTATACATGCTTGTGGGCCCTAAACATTGTTGCAAACATTGTAAAAGACAGTGAATAGTGGACTATAGTCTGTCTGCTAGAATCAAGTAACTATATTTAGTGAAAGATGAGAAATTGTTTAGGTAAATGTGCTTCTCTAACTTTGCTTCTGCTATCATTGAAGCAAACAATCCTTTTAGTGAGGTTTTTCAGATAGTGAAGAACCTGTTCTCATACGCTGCTTTTTTACCACTGGTCAGCCCTCTCAAGATCTGTGCAACTCTCTAGCTTCATGATTTGAAGTCATAATCTCAAATATATATATACATTTTTGGCCATGCATAATTGCATCCTTTCTGAAACTCCCAGTCTGTTCCTGTTACTTCATCTAATTTCTCTCCTCTCTCCAAATAGGCTACTAATTTTTAGGCTCATTTCAAGGAAGTAGGCTTTCTACGCAGGTCAGTGACCTGTTCAACTTTTCATCAAAGATGGAGGCACCTCTGAGCCCCATATTGCAGTCTCTTTGCAATTCTTCTTTGACTAAAGACAAGGTCCCCTGATCTTGGAAGGAAGTCATGGTGGTTTTCCTTTTTAAGAATTTTGAGCAATCCCTCTCACACTAAATTGTGGTCCATTGCTTTATTACTATTATATCAAAATTGTAAAGGTGGAAGTCAATAGAGAGTTTCTGGCTTTCTGGAAGAAAAGGTTGTTTTGACGGTGCTCAAGTGGACTTTCAATGGCTTGAGATCACGGACGTAGCTCTTCTAGCCATTGCAAATGATCTCGACATAATCTTGGATAATGGCAGCAGTGTGACCCTAATACATTATATGAGAAGTGCTTTTTTAACACCGTATCTCATTTCACACTTCTGCATCACCTGTCCACCATTGGAGCTAGGGACCTTGCTCTTTCCTAGCTATCCTTCTGTCCGTGCAATGGTATTCATGTGGTCTTCCTTTCTCCCTATATGTCTTCACTAAAATCATTTGTATGTGGAGTCCCACAGGGATCCTTCCTCAGGGCCAGTTGTTATATAGTACTTAAGCAGCACTGGCTATACTGAGGCTGTGATTGTTCTTATGACATAGCAACATTCTATGACGACATCAATGTATGCAGTGAATATCAAATGTGTCAGTTCAGCTGTTGGCTGTGCCTAGCCTAACTGTGTAAGGGGTCATGTCTCTGATGAAATAAACGACTACAACGTCATATGCAAGAGAAGCTTTCTGTAACAACAACAATTTTGGTGACAATCTTGCCAGGCACGAGCTTCTCATCAGAGAGAAATCCCTGTTCACTCCGCTCACCAAGATAGCTGATTATGACCCACTTCTAACTGTACCTACAGGTAACTAGAAAAATGGTACTTATTAATGTTTAGAGGCTGCTCCAACTCTATGCTGTGTCATTTTCCAGACAGCCTTGCCTCAGCCAACTACCTGCTGTGTCAGTTTCAAGGTGGCATGACCTCAATGCGATTCAGGCCCCATCAGAGCAGTTTCAATTTCAATTGGTGAACTATTCATGCTGTTTTGCCTAAGTGCTCCTCAAAGCCCACCTGCAACAAGTCCATTTCTGCCTGGGATTTAAACGTAGGCCTCATTCCATCCCAAGGGCCTGCAGTGTCGATTTATAGGCTGCAGTAAAGGCCACATGACGTCACTTCTCCTCAGGCTCCTTTGGCGCTGTGTCAATTTCCTTGATCTGTTCTGGCTGCATTGCGTCCCTAGTCACCACATCAATTTCTACCCTTTTGTTATTTATCAAGGGTCCCTCCCGGGCCTGTTATGTCAGTTTCAGGCCAGGAATAGTTAACCTGTTCCTTTCACCGGACGGCTTGGAGCCGTCCTCACACATGGTGGGTGTGTGCGCAGGATGGTTCCAAGATGTTCTCACACCCATCCATGGTAGAAGTGCTGGCACTCCCCCCATGGGCTGCCACTCTAACCCCCCACTAGGGATGGCAGTGGAGGCACTTCCACTGCCACTCCTGACTGCCCCACGACATCTGATGACGTCAGCGCGCATCGTGCTCCAAAAATGCGCTGGTAGACTCTTGTTTCAAGAGCGTCGGAGTAATAACAGGTACGTTTCTCATGTGACCAGGGTTCAGGCAGGGAAAAGAGGCATGAGGGGCAATGAAAGAGTTTTTCCTTTTTCCTGATGTCGCTTTGCAATGCATTCTTACTGCATAATCGTGCATAGGGGTGCAATTGTGTAGCAGGAATGTCTACTAGGCCACTAGGGATTTTTTAGGAGTATGTTTGCAGTTTTGGGGGGTGGCCCATTGGGCAAGGGTCGCTCCCCTCTAGGGGGTAAATGTTTATACAATTTCTGCCCCCATGGGGGCAGATCAGCGTAGGAAAGTACCCTCTTTTTGCCATGGTTACCCCCATTTTCTGCCTGATGTCAGTGTGCTTGACTATGTTCACTGGGATCCTGCTAACCAGGATCCCAGTGATTATGCTCTCTCTCCTCTAAATTTGGTTATTGCATACTGGCAACTCACAATTTCATCCACAATTGGAATACTGGTGCCCCCTTATAATTCCCTAGTATACGGTACTTAGTTACCCAGGGCATTGGGGTTCCAGGGGATCCCAATGGGCTGCAGCATATCTTTTGCCACTCATAGGGAGCCTATGCAAAGGCTTCTGCAGGACTGCTATTGCAGCCTGCGTAAAAAAGTGCATGCACCCTTTCACTGCTGATTAAAGCCCTAATAGCCTGGCAGGAAGCCAGGATGAACCAGGCTCAACTAGCGGAGTATTTCACCATTGAGAGTGGTGATGAAGAGGAGGGTAGTATCCATTCTGACCCACAAGTGGACCCAGAGAGTGTGGTCCACTCTATGAGATCAAGAAACAAATGCTTGTCTGGGAGTTAAATATCCTCTACAGTGATGAGGAGACCAAGAAACCCGGAGTTCCAGCTTAGCCTGTTAGAGATCAAAGAGAAGAAGCTGGCCCTGGAGGAGAGAAGATTGGCACTTGTGCAGAAGAGAGTCAAGCTGGGGATCAAACCCTAAGGACATGATTGCACCAGTAAAAAGGCAGAGGTAACTGCAGATCCTAGGTTGCCAAAGGGAATTTTTTATAAATTTGTAGAGGGAGGTGACATTGATAAGTGGCTGGCATCCTATTAGAGAGCTCTTACACTGCACCAGGTCACTTATAAGTCACCCCTATGGCAGGCCTTCCGGCCCTGAGGGCAGGGTGCAAGGTACCTGTGTGTGAGGGCACCCCTGCACTAGCAGAGGTGCCCCCACAACCTCAAGGACCATTTTCCAAGACTTCATGAGTGCGGGGTGCCATTTGTAGCTTGTTTTGGACATAGGTCACTACCTATGTCCAGCTACTTAATAGTAACACCGAACATAAGCATGTTTGGTATCAAACATGTAAGAATCATACCCCATGCTTTGTCAAACATTGGTTGTATGATTCCATGCACTCCGGGGGCTCCTTAGTGGACCCCCAGTATTACCATTCCAGCCTTCTGTAGTTTTCCCGGCAGCCCCAGCTGCTGCCACCTCTCAGACAGATTTCTGCCCTCCTGTTTTTTGAAAATCTCAATCCCAGGAATTCAGAACACAGGAATTCATTTGGGAGAGGGGTGTTACACCCTCTCCCTTTGGAAATAGGTGTTACAGGATTGGGAGGTGTAGCCTCCCCAAGCCACTGGAAATGGTTTGAAGGGCACAATTGGTGCCCTCCTTCCCTAATCCAGTCTACATCGGTTCAGGGAGCCCCAGTCCCTGATCTGGTGCAAAACTGGACGATGGAAAGGGGAGTGATCACTCCCCTGTCCATCACCACTCTGGTGCTCTGAGCTCCTCCAGAGGGTCCCTGGGTTTTGCCATCTTGGATTCAAAGTTGGCAGGGAGCCCTGGGAGCATCTGAGTGGCCAGTGCCAGCAGGTAATGTCAGAGCCCTCCCCTTATATGTGCTTTCCTATGTAGCTGACCAATCCCCCTTTCAGGTCTATTTAGGGTCTCTCCTTTGGGTGGCTCTTCATATTCGGATTGCAAGACTCCAGCAGGAATCCTCTGCATCCTCCACTTCAACTTCTCTCCAAAGAAGCTGCATCTGGACCCTCCAGGAACTCTACAAACTGCAACAAAGAAGCAAGCCGCCTTCTGCAACATTGTGGTGGTCATCACAACCCTGGTGGACGGTGTTAAAGCTGCGGTAATACCGCAAACAGGACGGCGGACAAAAAAATGGAATTATGACCGTGGCGGAAACGGCTAACATAGACGGCCACTTTAACACTCCGACCGCCACGGCGGTACAGGCAAGCAGCGCAGCGGTCACCGCCAACAGACAGGCAGAAGACAATGTACCGCCCACAGTATCACAACCCGACAATCCGCCACCTTTTCCGGGGCGGATTCACCGTGGATAAAAACACGGGGGAAACAGCTTTTGCAATGGGAAACCGCTCACCTCAACACATTCCACGAGGAAGGAGGCCACCATGGAGCCTGAACTGCAAATACTCCCTGCGCTTGTCTTCCTGCTCCTCTACGAACACCAGCAATGTAGGAGCCGAAGACAACGGTGGGTACTGCACCTACGACATAGGGGAGGGGGGAGACAAAAGTCAGGGGGACACACACGCAACACCCCCACCCCCAACCCGACCCTCACCCACCACAACACACACACCAATGCATTTCAAACAGCACAGTAACAACCCACAACCCCCCCCCCCCCCCCCCGGAAGAATGCAAAGACAAAAGGAAATCATTTCAAACATTGTAATGTATCAAAATACAGTAACCAAATATATACAGATATATATAAACATTCGAAAATCATACATCACGATTAGTACTGCAGGTATGCACATATCAAGGTTCGTGGACCACTGGGCCCAAAATGCATGGGCGAGGCCCACACTAGATACCTGTCCACAAACGGAGAGAACACTGCAGGGGCATCAGATAGAAATACTACAGGCACCTCAGGGGGAAGGGAAGGGGGGGCACCTCAGCCAGATTACAGCACCACACCAGATCCACGACGGGGCTCCATGCCCATTGATGTATCCTGGGGAGTGCAAAGCCACAGTCTGTCAAGTCTCTACAGTGGGTGGTTTGCCCACTGTACCATCCTGGGGAGTGCAAAGCCACAGTCTCTACAGTGGGTGGGTTGCCCACTGCTTTATCCTGGGGAGTGCAAAGCCACAGTCTCTCAAGTCTCTACAGTGGGTGGTTTGCCCACTGTACCATCCTGGGGAGTGCAAAGCCACAGTCTCTCAAGTCTCTACAGTGGGTGGGTTGCCCACTGCTTTATCCTGGGGAGTGCAAAGCCACAGTCTCTCAAGTCTCTTCAGTGGGTGGTTTGCCCACTGTACCATCCTGGGGAGTCCAAAGCCACAGACTCTCAAGTCTCTCCAGTGGGTGGTTTGCCCACTGTTACATCCTGGGGAGTGCAAAGCCACAGTCTCTCAAGTCTCTCCAGTGGGTGGTTTGCCCACTGTACCATCCTGGGGAGTGCAAAGCCACAGTCTCTCAAGTCTCTCCAGTGGGTGGTTTGCCCACTGTACCATCCTGGGGAGTGCAAAGCCACAGTCTCTCAAGTCTCTACAGTGGGTGGTTTGCCCACTGCTTTATCCTGGGGAGTGCAAAGCCACAGTCTCTCAAGTCTCTCCAGTGGGTGGTTTGCCCACTGTACCATCCTGGGGAGTGCAAAGCCACGGTCTCTCAAGTGGATGCAGGTCACCACTGGTTCTGGAGGTTGACTGGTGCCCAGAGTGCTTCATCCTGTGAAGAACAGACAGAGTGGATGCAGGTCTCCACTGGTTCTGGAGGGGAAATGTTGCTCAGAGTGCATCACGCTCCCCGTGACGGTCCCAGTTCCATCACTGTCCCAGCTGCACATGGGCTAACGATGCTTGATTTGGCGGTCTTTGCCCTGTTCAGCGGTGCTTTGCCTTTGCTGTCTTTGCCCTGTTCAGCGGTGCTTTGCCCTGTTCAGCGGTCTTCACCATGGCGGTCTTTGCCCTGTTCAGCGGTGCTTTGCCCTGTTCAGCGGTCTTCACCATGGCGGTCTTTGCCCTGTTCAGCGGTGCTTGCCTTTGCTGTCTTTGCCCTGTTCAGCGGTGCTTGCCTTTGCTGTCTCTGGCCTGTGCAGCGGTGTGTAGCATGACGGTCCCTCAGTGCCCAGCGGGGCTGTTGCTGCCGGGGCCCTCCAGGTCACTGACGCTGGCAGTGGTCTCCGGACCAGTGACGATACTGCTGCCCTCCAGGGCACTGACTCTGGCGGTGGTCTCCGGACCAGTGACGAAACTGGTGCCCTCCAGGGCACCGACTCTGGCAGTGGTCTCCGGACCAGTGACGATACTGCTGCCCTCCAGGGCACTGACTCTGGCGGTGGTCTCCGGACCAGTGACGATACTGCTGCCCTTCAGGGCACTGACTCTGGCGGTGGTCTTCGGACCAGTGACGAAACTGGTGCCCTCCAGGGCACTGACTCTGGCGGTGGTCTCCGGACCAGTGACGATACTGCTGCCCTCCAGGGCACTGACTCTGGCGGTGGTCTCCGGACCAGTGACGACAGTGCTGGCGGTGGCGTCCCGGCCGGCGGGGAGGATGGCGGCCTTCTCCGCCGTGCTGCTCTTACCAGACTTTGGAGACTTCTGCCCCTTCACCACCTTGGGAGGAGTCACAGCTGACTCGGCACTCCCCCCGGGACCCTTGTGAGCTGTTTTGCCGGCAGGATTCTTCACCCTCTCCCGTCGGCCACTTTCCAACTTAAGGTGCTTTACAGGGGGTGGACTGGCAGTGCTTTGGCTCCGTGTCACACTGACTGCCCTGGTGGCCGGTGCACTCCACACACCTTTAACACACACCACTGGTACCGGACTTTTTTTTGGCTGAGGTGCTACTACGGGACTGATGAATTGGAGGGGTGGGGGTAGTGGGAAAGAGGTCAACGTTGCTGAGGAGGAGTTTCTGACAAACACTGGGGGCCTTATTTATACTTTTTGGTGCAAAACTGCACTAAGGCAGTTTTGCCCAAAGAAGTTTTGCACCGGCTTGCACCATTTTTTAGCACCAGCTGGGCACCATATTTATGGAATGGTGCAAGCCGGTGCAAAGGGTAGGCTAGCTTAAAAAAAAATGACGTTAGGCAAAATAAATGATTCTGACCAGATTAGCATCATTTTTTTACTCTAAGGGGCATATTTATACTATGTTTGCACTGAATTAGCGTCATTTTTTTAAAACTCTAATTCAGTGCAAAACTAACTCCATATTTATACTTTGGTGCTAGAGCTGTCTAGCACCAAATTTATGGAGTTAAAGTCATTTTTTGGAAGTGGAAACCTGCTTTGCCTTAATGAGATGCAAGGAAGGCGTCCCCGTGCAAAAAAATGACTATATGGCCTTAACACCATATTTATACTCCAATGTAAAAATGGTGCAAGGGAGGGAGGAGGGGTCAATAAATGGGGCAAAGCTTGCTTTGCCCCATTTTTTAAGACCAGGGTCAGGGCAGGTGTTAGGGGACCTGTGGCCCTATTTCCATGGTGGAACACCATGGAATAAGCCCAGAGGTGCCCTCCCTAGGCCCTAGGGGCACCCCCACCCACACTAGAGGGACTGCGAGGATGGGGGACCCCATCCCAGGTAAGTACAGGTAAGTGCATTTTATTTTTTAAAGTGCCATAGGGGGCCCTGAAATGGGCCCCCATACATGACACCGGGTGCAATGGCCATGCCCAGGGGACCCCTGTCCTCTGTGCTGGCCACTGGGGTGGTGGGCATGACTCCTGCCTTTTCTAAAGCAGGAGTCATGTGGCATGGTAGGTTTAGCACCATAAAATGACGCTAATCTGGTTAGAGTCATTTTTTTTACTCTAACCTGCCTAAAGCCATTTTTTGGTGCTAAACCCTCTTCTTCTATACTGGCAGCCCCACCCGACTAAAGTCATTTTTTTAAACTCTAGCCTACCCTTTGCACCGGCTTGCACCATTCCATAAATATGGTGCCCGGCTGGTGCACAGAAATGGTGCAAGCCGGTGCTAAACTTTTTGGTGCAAACTGAGTTAGTGCAGTTTTGCAGCAAAAAGTATAAATAAGGGCCAATATTTTGTAAGTTTGCACCACTTTTGTGACATAAAATGACGTTAATGCGGTGAAAAAAAAGTTTAAATCAGGGCCTTGGTGCTAGATGGGTCTAGCACCAAAGTATAAATATGAAGTTAGTTTTGCACCGAATTAGAGTAAAAAAAAATGACACTAATTCGGTGCAAACAGAGTATAAATATGCCGCAGAGTATAAATATGCCCCTAAATATGGCGTTAAGGCCATAGAGTCATTTTTTGCACGGGAACGCCTACCTTGCATCTCATTAAGGCAAAGTAGGTCTCCACTTTCAAAAAATGACTTTAACTCCATAAATTTGGTGCTAGAGGGGTCTAGCACCAAAGTATAAATATGGAGTTAGTTTTGCACCGAATTAGAGTAAAAAAAAATGACACTAATTCGGTGCAAACAGAGTATAAATATGCCCCTGGGTTGGGTAGCTGGAGGGGGTCTGGGAGTGGAGAAAGAGGAGGTGGTTGTAGGAGGTGTAACTTTAGATGATTTGGGTGCAGGTGCAGGTACTGGAGGCTGTCGTGAGGTGGATGGATGTTGGGTGTGTGGGTGCCCGCGTTTGTGTACTTTGGGAGGGGGCGTCACAGACACACTGGGAATGGACACAGGGGACGTGTAAATGGTAGTGGGGTGGTGAGTGCAGGTGAGCGGGGTGTGGTGCTGGGTGTTCTGGTGCGATTCCTAGTGCCTGTAGATGTAGTGCATGCAGGTGAGAGTGTAGACGACACTGGGAGGGACAAGGGAGACGATGAGGAGGGGGACACAGTGGAGGCAGTGAATGTTGCTGTGTCTGTATGTGGGTGATGCTTGTGTGAGTGCCTGTGGGATGTGTGGTGCCTATGTTTGCCTGAGCTACTTTTGTGTGTTGAGGTGTCTGCATGCTTGTCTGATGGTGTGTTTGGGATAGGCTGGGTAAGAGGGGATTGGGTCTGGGTGGAGGAAGTTGGAGGGGGGAGGCTAGACACAGGGACAATGGCTGCCATCACTGCTGAGGCCAGAGATTGCAGGGTTCGATGATGGGCAGCCTGACCAGAATGAATGCCCTCCAGGAATGCATTAGGGTGTTGCAACTCCCTTTCTACACCCTGGATGGCATTCACAATGGTAGACTGCCCAACAGTGAGTGACCTGAGGAGGTCAATGGCCTCCTCAATGAGGGCAGGAGGGGTGACAGGGGCAGGGGCTGAGGTGCCTGGGGCGAAGGTGATGCCCACCCTCCTGGGTGAGCGGGCACGGAGCGAAGGCTGAGGGGCTGCTGGGAGGGCGGTGCTGGTAGGGGGGTGGCGGCTGTACCTGTAGAAGTGGGGGGCACAGATGGTGCCGTCACCACAAGAGAGCTCCCATCGGCAGACGAGTCTGTGTTGCTGTTTGCTGATCCGGTGACTGACGTGAAGCTCCCCTCGCCCTCCGTCCCACTGGTGTATTCAGAGTCTGTGGTGTGGCCCTCCATGGCCATGTGGGATGCACCTCCCTCATGCTCCGGTGCCACTGTACCTCCGCCTGATGATGCTGATGCTCAAAAGAACAGGGAGAGCACAAAAAGGGGGGGGGGGGACAACAGAAAAAAAGACAGGTTGAGTGAATGGCTTACCGCTACCGTTGGCGGACAATACAGACATAGCAGGCCCCTGCACTACGCCGTGCTCTTGGCCTACACAGATGCAATTCCTGGGATATGGCCTACATGGCTATGAGTGTCATCTGTCCACATAGATGACACAGGGGCATGTATACCTGTACTTGCCACTCCACAGAGGTGGGGTGGAGGGCCACAGGGCCATGCCTTACGAAGAGGCCTAGCCTACGTAACGCGGCCTGGTCTAGGAAAACCCACAGCCCTCCGCCCCCACCCAGACCCCTCCACTGCGCGCAAAGTCTGCAGAATGAGAGTGTACTCACCCCCTTGTATCTGCTGTGATGCCCTCAAGCACCCATCCAACTCCGGGTAGGCCACCGCCAGGATCCGGAACATCAGGGGGGTCATGGTGCGACGGGCACCCCTCCCACGTTGGGAGGCCATCCCCAGCTGAGCTTCCGCTGTCTTCTTGCTCCAGCGGCGAATGCCCTCCCATCTTTTACGGCAGTGGGTGCCCCGTCTCTGGCGGACCCCCAGGGTCCGTACATTCTTGGCGATGGCACACCAAATGTCCTTCTTCTGGTGGGCCCTGACCTACATGACATGTACAGGGGAAGAAGAGAAATCATTACCAACTGCACCCTCGAAGTGAGTGGCCCCATCCCTACCCTTGTCATGTGGCACATGCATTCACAGTCCTTCATGGTCGCAGAACTGTGCCCCCTTCCTACTGACATCCAGCCCTCTCTACCCAGCATAGCCCATACAACGTAATCCCTGTGTACTTACCTGTTGGTCTGGAGGACCGTAGAGTAGCGTGTACTGGGGGAGGACCCCGTCGACTAGCTTCTCCAACTCCTGAGCAGTGAAAGCAGGGGCCCTTTCCCCAGACGCAGCAGCCATTGTCTCTTCCAGACCGAGGTCACAGCAGCACTTGCAGTGTAAGTCCTCTCCTGTCGAAGATCAGGTTATCGAGTGATTTAAGAGAGAGAAAATGGCGGTCACGTCCGTGGCGGTGACGTCCGCGGCGGTGCGCATCATCACCGCCGGCGCACTTAATCATTGGCTCTTGGGACCCAGAGGGTCCAATGTTAACCAATGCAGCATTGCGCCGCTGTCTACGACTGCCTACTGCGACGGTGTACAACGTCAGCGTAGATACCTCACATCCCAATGTCCCACTTTAGAGGTCAGGCAGCCGCCATTTCAGGGGCCCACATGGCTTCATTTACTACTGCGTCACACATACCTAGGCCTACACTCAACACACATACAGGAAGAGTTTTGTATTTGGTGTTGTGTTCTGTGTAGCTGTGGGTACATACCTGAGAATTTGTTGACTCTGTGGTCGCTGTTGTCCTTCTTAGGAACCATCAGCTGGGACATTTGAGGAGATGGCGAAATCCTCCGGTGTACCGACCGCTGGTGGACCTGTTAACAATGGAGGAGCGACATTTGATCATCACCTACAGGTTTGACCGTGCCACAATCCAGGAACTGTGTACCCAGTTGGAGCCGAACCTGATCTCACCAATCCGTCATCCCACACGAATACCCCCTGAAGTGCAGGTGCTATCAGTGCTCCATTTCCTTGTAAGTGGATCATTTCAAACAACTGTGGCCATGGCATCAGGGATGTCCCAGCCTATGTTTTCCAACGTGTTGTCCAGAGTGTTGTCTGCCCTGCTGAAACACGTAAGGAGCTACATCGTTTTCCCTCAGGTGGAGGATTTGGCTACAGTTAAAGGTGACTTCTTTGCCCTGGGACATATCCCCAACATCATAGGTGCTATTGATGGCACCCATGTAGCTCTGGTCCCCCCACGCAGGAGTGAACAGGTGTACTGGAACTGGAAGAGTTATCATTCGATGAATGTACAGATGGTATGTTTGGCAGACCAGAACATCTCCCAGGTAAATGCTATGTTCCCTGGCTCTGTGCATCACGCCTACATCCTGCGGAATAGCAGCATCCCGTATGTGATGGGTCAACTCCAGAGGCACCGTGTGTGGCTATTAGGGGACTCTGGTTACCCCAACCTGTCCTGGCTATTGACCCCAGTGAGGAATCCCAGGACCAGGGCAGAGGAACGCTACAATGAGGCCCATGGGCGGACTAGGAGGGTGATCGAACTCACATTCGGCCTCCTGAAGGCCAGGTTCAGGTGCCTCCATATGACAGGTGGTTCCCTATTCTACTCACCAAGGAAGGTGTGCCAGATCATCATCGCCTGCTCGATGCTTCACAATCTTGCTTTGCGACGGCAGGTGCCTTTTCTGCAGAAGGATGGTCCAGATGACGGTGTTGTGGCAGCTGTGGAGCCTGTGGTCAGTGATGAGGAGGAAGCTGAGGAAGAAGACATAGACAACAGGGAGTCAGTCATACAGCAATATTTCCAGTGACATACAGGTGAGAACAATTTTTTTACTATTACATTCACTTTCATACTTCTACCTCTATCCTGTCTGTCAATTAGAAGCAGTATTTGGTAACTCAGTTGTACATTTCCATTACGGTTTCACAGGTGTGGTTACCAACGTGTGTCATCTGCTTGCATCCTTCATGGGCTTGTGATGTGTGACATAGGTATGTTGGCATTACATTTGAAAACGCATTTTGTCACTGTCATTGCTAATACACATTTTCAAAATCACAGACTGACTTCAGATTGTTTTGTGGTTCAAGGGTGTTTATTGAAGTGCTAATTATTGGAGGGGGTTGCAAAATGGTGATGGGTGATGGTGGAGGAATGTACATGGCAGAGTACAGTCTATTAGTCTCACAGGTGCACTACCCATATGGTCACAGGAAGTGGAGCTGGGGCAGTTCCAATCTGGACAGGGTAACAAAGTGAGACAGTGGGAGGACAATCAGGGTGGTCTCATTTCCTGGCGGGGGTCTTGCCATCTTGCTCTCTCCTGTTCCTGGATCTCAGGGACCGCTTGCGGGGTGGTTCTCCATCTGCAGGGGGTGGGGTGCTGGTGTGGTGGTCCTGTGGTGGGGCGTCCTGTCCACTAGTGCCGGCGGAGGTGGTGGGCAGTTCATCGTCCAGGCTAGTGTCAGGGGCCCCTTGGAGTGGCACGGTGTCCCTTATGGTCTTTTGTATGTCCTTCAGCACCCCTACAATGGTGCCCAGGGTGGAGCTGATGGTTCTGAGCTCCTCCCTGAACCTCAAATACTGTTCGTCCTGCAGGCGCTGGGTCTCCTGAAACTTGGCCAGGACCGTAGCCATCGTCTCCTGGGAGTGGCGGTATGCTCCCATGATGGAGGAGAGGGCCTCGTGGAGGGTAGGTTCCCTTGGCCTGTCCACCCCCTGTCATACAGCAGCCCTCCCAGTTCCCCTGTGTTCCTGTGCCTCTGTCCCCTGGACCGTGTGCCCACTACCACTGCCCCCAGGTCCCTGTTGTTGTTGGGGTGGTGGGTTATCCTGGGTTCCCTGTAGTGGTGGACACACAGCTGATTGACGTGTCCTGGGTACGGAGGTATGGGCCCGCTGGGTGGGTGCTGTGCTGGTGTTACGAGAGGGTGAAAGGTCAGTGTTGGGCTGTGCCTGTGCAAGGGGAACCGACTGTCCCGAGGCCCACGATGGTCCGGGCTGGTCATCCGGATCCAGTTGGCCAGAGCTGCTGTCGTCACTGTGGGCCTCTTCTGTGGGTGGAGTGGAGATGTCTGGACCCTCCTGTGTGGTGACGTTACGTAGTGGTCCTGCAGGGGTATAAGAGCATTATTATTGCATGTGTGTGTGTCATGGTGTGCAATGGGTGGGTGTGCATGTACCCCAGTGCAAGCATTCCTGTGTGGGGGCTTGTGTGATGATGGTTGGGGGGTTGTTATGGGTATGTGCAGTGAGCATGCTTTAGTGATGGGTGTCCATGCTTAGTTGTGTCATGCAGGGCTTGGTGTTGGGATGTGTGTTTTGTGTTATTAGTACATTAGTGAGGAGTTGGAGTGATAGGGGAGGGGGTGAGGGTGGGGGTGTGTGAGAGCATGTAGGCAGGGTGGGGGATATGATAGTTAAGATTTGACTTACCAGTGTCCATTCCTCCACCGACTCCTCTGAGGCCCTCTGGATGCATGATGGTCAAGACCTGCTCCTCCCATGTTGTTAGTTGTGGGGGAGGAGGTGGGGGTCCGCCGCCAGTCCGCTGAATCGCAATGTTGTGCCTGGAGACGACAGAACACACCTTCCCCATTAGGTTGTTCCACTTCTTCCTGATGTCCTCCCGATTTCTTGGATGCTGTCCCACAGCGTCGACTATTCTTTGCCATAGCTCCATCTTCCTTGCAATTGAGGTGTGCTGCACCTGTGCTCCAAATAGCTGTGGCTCTACCCGTAAGATTTCCTCCACCATGACCCTGAGCTCCTCCTCGGAAAACCTGGGGTGTCTTTGGCGTGACATGGGGTGTTGTAGGTGATGTGTGGGGTGGTGTATGTGTTGATGAGTGTGGTGATGTGTGGTGGTGTGGGGTGTTTTGAGCGTGGATGTTGTATGGGTGATGGTGTTGTGTGCCTCTGTGTGGTGGGGTTGTCTATTGCTGTAGTCTCTGTCTGTCACCTTCGTCTTTAGTTTTTGGTCGTAGGGGTTTGTGGGTGATGTGGGTGTGTGTTTTATTTTGTGTTGGGTGTGTGGGAGTGTTGTTTGTATGTGTATCAGGTGTGTGTATTTTGAATTGTCCAATGTGGCGGTGTTTTGGAGATGTATGTGTATTTTGAGCGCAGCAGTGTGTACCGCCAATGGAATACCACGGTTGAAAGACTGCCGCGTGGATGCGTGTGTCGTGATAGCATGAGCGTGTTTCTGTTGGCGTGACGGTGGAGGTTTTGTTTTCGCCAGTTTATCACTGACCTTTGTTGTGGCGGACTTGTGTGGGTGTCTGAATTTCGGCGGATTCCGTGCTGTGGGTCATAATAGCTGTGGCGGAATTCCGCGGCCGCGGCGGTGTATTGGCAGTCATCTGCACGGCGGTAAGTGCCTTTTACCGCCAATGTTGTAATGACCCCCTGTATCTTTCAGCTCCTGCCAGCAACTGCAACAGTTTCCTGGTTGTGCATCCTCTGAGGACAGCCCTTCTTCAGCCTGCACCAGAAGAGTGAAGGAATCTCTCTTGGGGTGAAGGAGTCACTCCTCTTCTTCAGAAGGCTCCTACTGTAATAACGAATGGCTGCGTGGATCCTCTCTCCTGAAGAGCTGTGTGGATCTTGCATCATCGGTGGTTGACTGAAGTGGTCCCGATGGTCCTGACATCCTACTGTTCAACTTTGGTGGAGGTAAGAGCTTGCCTCCCACGCAAGATGGTACCCCCATGCACCACGTGTTTTGCAATTGCCAAGGCTTGCTGGCATCCTTTCACAACGTTCGTCATGCATCTTGCAGCTCCGGCCCCCAGCACTCTTTCCTGTGATGCACAGCTTCCTGAGTGGTTTTCCAGTGGCGTGGGAGCCTTTGTCATAGTGCTGAGTGGGCCTCTACTTGCACCTCCTCTGTACCCGTGCTGTGAGACTCCTCTGCATGCTGCCTGCTCTTCTCTGGGCTCTTTGAGTTGCTGAAACCCCCTCTGACTCCCCCTCCTTGGTAGAGTCCAGCTGGTCCTTCGTGGTCCCGGGCAGCGCCATTTTCCACTAACTGCGAGCTTTGCTTGTGCAACGGCTTGTTGTCGGACTTCAGCAACACAAACCAGACTGCAATCTTCCATCCAGCGTGGGACATCATTTGCACCAACTAAGAACTGTTTTCTTGGGTGCAATACTGACTGTTATTATTCACCTGTGGTTCTTCTTTTGCACCTTCGTCCGGGTTAGCAGGGGCTCCTGTTCTCACTGGACTCTTCTGTGCGTCTTGGATTTGGTCCCCTTCTTCCACAGGTCTTCAGGTACAGGAATCCACTGTTGGTATCTTTAAGTCTCTTCTGGTTCTTGCATAATCTTCTTTCTCGTCTACGTGTGTGTTCTGGGGAAGTTACTGTGTTTAACTCCTGCTTTCCTAGGCACTGGGGTGGGTTCTAGTACTTACCTTTGGGGTTTTCTAGTACCCCCAGCACCCCCCTACACACTATACTTGCTGAGGTGGGAAACCAACATTCGCATTCCACTTTCTTAGTATATGGTTTGTGTTCCCCCTAGGCCCATTTCTAACTATTGTGATTTTCACTAATTGCACTGTTTTCTAACTGTTTTTACACCTGTTTTTGCATACTAGTGTATATAATTTGTGTATTACTTACCTCCTAAGGGAGTATAGTCTCTATGGTATTTTTGGCATTCATTTGTGTCACCAAAATAAAGTACCATTATTTTTGTAGCACTGAGTGTTTTCTTTCATGGGTGTGAGTACTGTGTGACTACAATTGTATTGCATGAGCTTTGCATGTCTCCTAGATAAGCCTTGGCTTCTCAGCTACAGCTAGCCCTAGAGAGCCTGGCTTCTAGACACTGCCTACATTTCACTAACAAGGGATAACTGCACCTGGTATAAGGTGTAAGTACCATAGGTACCCACTGCAAACCAGGCCAGCCTCCTACAATCAGCCATATATTTTTAGGCCACTATACCCCCAAGGGAGGCAGAAGGTACTAGGCCACCAGGGATTTTTTTCAGGAGGATTTGTTTTTGTTTTGAGGAGAGGCATTTTAGGCAAGGGTCGCTCTCCTTTATGGGGTATATGTTTTGGCCATTGTAGGAGGCTAGCCTGGCTTATAGTGGGAACCTGATGGTACTTACACCTTGTACCAGGTCCAGTTATCCCTTATTAGTAGATTAGTAATGTTCTAGCGGCTTAGGCTGATAGAGGTAGCTATTGCATAGCAGCTTAGGCTGAACTAGGAGACATGCAAATCTCCTACTATACACTTATATTATATAGCACTATATCATAAGACACTCAATACTCAGAGTTATTAAAAATAAAGGTACTTTATTTTACTGCCAATGT
Source organism: Pleurodeles waltl (assembly GCF_031143425.1). Taxonomy (NCBI): domain Eukaryota; kingdom Metazoa; phylum Chordata; class Amphibia; order Caudata; family Salamandridae; genus Pleurodeles; species Pleurodeles waltl. Next base: position 361,428,476 of record NC_090445.1, read on the forward strand.
GCCAAAAATATCTCAGAGGATATACTCCCTTAGGAGGTAAGTAAAATACACAAAATATACAAACAGACCAAAATCAGGTAAGTAAACAGTTAGAAAAGTAGTTCAAACACTGTAGAACACAATAGAATGCAATAGGAGACAATAGGCCTAGGGGCAACACAAACCATATACTCCAAAATTGGAATGCGAACCACGAATGGACCCCAGGCCTAGTGTAGTGTGTAGAGGGTCACTGGGAGTGTAAGAAAACACTAAGGGTGTCCAAGATACCCCACCTCAAGACCCTGAAAAGTAGGAGTAAAGTTACCCTACTACCCCAGAAACACAGTAAAGTTGTGATAGGGGATCCTGCAAAGGCAACAACTGACTGCAAAGCACTGAAGACGGATTCCTGGACCTGAAGACCTGTAAAGGAAGGGAACTAAGTCCAAGAGTCATGAAAGTGTCCGGGGGGGGCAGGAGCCCACTAAACCCCAGATGAAGGTGCAAAAGGGCTGCCTCTGGGTGGAAGAAGCCAAAGATTCTGCAACAACGGAAGGTGGCAGGAACTTCTCCTTTGGTCAGAAGATGTCCCACGACGTTCTAGAGGATTCAGAGTTGTTTCCATGCAGAAAGACCGCAAACAAGCCTTTCTAGCTGCAAGAGTAATGGTTAAAGATAACGGATGCTGCCCGGGACCAGGAAGGACCAGGAGGTCGCCCCTTGGAGGAGGAGACAGAGGGGGCGCTAAGCAACAGCAAGAGCCCCTGCAAAAGCAGGCAGCACTCACAGAAGCACTTGAACAGGCATTCAAGAAATCTGAGCACGACGGTCATCTCAACACAGCAAAAGAGGGCCCCATGAATCCGGTGGTCTACTCAGCGAGTTGAGCAATGCAGGACGGAGTGCTGGGGACCTGGGCTGTGCTGTGCATGAAGGAATCCTTGCAAAAGTGTACAGAAGCCCGAGCAGGTGCAGATCATGCAGTAAACAGGATTACTGTTTTACCTCCACCAAATTTGGGCAGAAGGACCACTGGACTGTTGCAATCACTTGGATCCAGCTCCTGTGTTCCAGGGACAATGCTCGTCAAGATGAGAGGGGACCCAGAGGACCGGTGATGCAGAGGTTTGGTGCCTGCGTTAGCAGGGGAAAGATTCCGTCGACCCACAGGAAATTTCTTCTTGGCTTCCAGTGCAGGGTGAAGGTAGACAGCCCTCAGAGCATGCACCACCGGGAAACAGTTGAGAAAGCCGGCAGTATTAGGCGCTACAATGTTGCTGGTAGTTGTCTTGCTACTTTGTTGTGGTTTTGCAGGCGTCCTGGAGCAGTCAGCGGTCGATCCTTAACAGACATTGAAGAGAGAGATGCAGAGGAACTCTGGTGAGCTCTTGCGTTCATTATCTGATGAGAAACTCACAGGAGAGACCCTAAATAGCCCTCAGAGGAGGACTGGCCACTTAACCAGGTAAGCACCTATCAGGAGGGGTCTCTGACGTCACCTGCTGGCATTGGCCACTCAGAGGCCTCCATTGTGTCCTCACACCTCTGCATTCAAGATGGCAGAGGTCTGGAACACATTGGAGGAGCTCTGGGCACCATCACTGGGGTGGTGATGGACAGAAGAGTGATCACTTCCCTTTCCTTTGTCCAGTTTCATGACAGAGCAGGGGCTGGGGGATCCCTGATCCGGTGTAGACTGATTTATGCAAGGAGGGCACCATCTGTGCCATTCAAAGCATTCCCAGAGGTCAGGAGAGGATACTCCTCTCAGGCCCTTAACACCTACTGTATTTCCAAAGGGAGAGGGTGTAACACCCTCTCTCAGAGCAAAACCTTTGTTCTGCCTTCCTGGGACTGGGCTGCACAGACCCCAGTAGGGCAGAAGCCTGTCTGTGGATTGGCAGCAGCGGTAGCTGCAGTGAAAACCCCAGAGAGCTAGTTTGGCAGTACCCGGGGTCAATCCTGGAGCCCAGGGGATGCATGGGATTGGCACCCCAATACCACATTTGACATCGGGGGACAATTCCATGATCTTAGACATGTTACATGGCCATGTTCGGAGTTACCATTGTGAAGTTACATATAGCTATTGACCTATATGTGGTGCACGCATGTAATGGTGTCCCCGCACTCACAAAGTCAGGGGAAATTGCCCTGAACAATGTAGCGTCACCTTGCTACTGCCAGGGTGCCCTCACACTAAACAGTAACTTTGCACCTAACCTTCACCAAGTGAGGGTTAGACATATAGGTGACTTATAAGTTACTTAAGTGCAGTTTAAAATGGCTGTGAAATAACGTGGACATATTTTCACTCAGGCTGCAGTGGCACTCCTGTGTAACAATTGTCTGAGCTCCCTATGGGTGGCAAAAGAAATGCTGCAGCCCATAGGGATCTCCTGGAACCCCAATACCCTGGGTACCTAGGTACCATATACTAGGGAATTATAAGGCTGTTCCAGTGTGCCAATTAGAATTGGTGAAAATAGTCTCTACCCTGAAGGGACAATTTTCAAAGCAGAGAGAGCATAAACACTTAGGTTCTTGTTAGCAAAGCCTCAGTGATACAGTTAGGCACCACACAGGGAACACATATAGGCCACAATCTATGAGCACTAGGGTCCTGGCTAGCAGGATCCCAGTGACACAGGCAAAACAAACTGACACACAAGTAAAACATGGGGGTAACATGCCAGACAAGATGGTACTTTCCTACACAACCTTCCCTCCCCCCCCCCCAAACGAGGGACAATAAGGCTAACCTTGCCCAGATGAGTCTTCATTATCTAAGTTGAAATATCTGCAGAGTCCATCTGCATTGGGGTGGGTACTCCCAGGTCTATGTTCCACTGTGTAGTCCATTCCCTGTAGGGAGATGGACCACCTCAACAATTTAGGGTTTTCACCTTTCATTTGTTTTAGCCAAAGTAGAGGTATGTGGTCTGTCTGAACAATAAAATGAGTACCAAACAGGTATGGTCTCAACTTTTTCAGTGCCCAGACCACAGCAAAGGCCTCCCTTTCTATGGCAGACCAACGCTTTTCTCTAGGGCAGTGGTTCCCAACCTGTGGGCCGGGGACCCCTGGGGGTCCGCGCAGCCTCCTCAGGGGGTCCGCGGCTGCTTAAGCCATTTAATAATATTAGGTCCCAGCTATCAGTTATGACTCCTCAGGGGTCCCCGTGTTCCAATAATGATTCAGTGGGGGTCCCCGGGCTCCAGTATTGATAAAATGGGGGTCCACAGAAGTCAAAAGGTTGGGAACCACTGCTCTAGGGGTCAACCTCCTGCTGATAAAAGAAACTGGTTGATCCTGGCCCACATTATTAGGCTGTGATAGCACTGCCCCAACCCCCAGTTCAGAAGCATCAGTCTGGACTATGAACTTTTTGGAGTAGCAAGGGCTTATTGGGACAGGTGCAGAGCACATGGCCTGTTGATCTCAACAAAAGCTTTTTGACAGCTAGCTGTCCGCAATACCTTTTTAGGCACCTTCTTACTAGTGAGGTCATTACGAGGAGCTGCAATGGAGCCATAATTCTTAATGAACCTCTGATAGTACCCTGTGAGGCCTAGAAAGGCTCTCACCTAGGTTTGAGTTGTAGGGGGAGCCCATTCTATAATGGTCTGGATCTTCCCCATGCAGTGGTGCAATCTGTTCCCCACCTACCAGGTGGCACAGATAAACCACTTTCCCCTGCCCTATCTGGCACTTTGAAGCCTTGATAGTGAGGCCTGCCTTTTGCAGGGCCTCCAAAACGTTCAACAGGTGGACCAGGTGATCATCCCAGGAGGAGCTAAAGACAGCTATATCATCCAGATAGGCTGCACTAAAAGCTTCCAACCCTTGCAGGACTGCGTTAACCAACCTTTGAAAAATGGCAGGTGCATTCTTCAGACCAAAGGGTATCACAGTGAATTGACAGTGTCCTCCAATGGTTGAAAATGCAGTTTTGGGTTTAACATCTTCTGATAATTTAATCTGCCACTAACCTGCAGTTAATTCAAAAGTGCTTAGATACTTGCCAGAAGCCAGTGTATATATCAGATAATCTTCCCTGGGTATAGGGTGAGTATCTGTCTTGGTTTCTTGGTTGAGCCCTCTATAGTCAACACAAAACCTCATCTCTCTTTTACCATCCTTGCTGTGAGGTTTTGGGACAAGCACCACTGGGCTAGCCCATGGGCTTTCTGAAGGATCAATCACTCCTAAGTCTAACATTTTCTGTACCTCTTGTTTTATGCAGTCCCTGACATGGTCAGGCTGCCTATGAATCTTACTTTTGACAGGTAAACTGTCTCCATTATTGATTTTGTGCTCACACCAAGTAGTGGTACCTGGAATCAGTGAGAAGAGTTCAGAAAACTGACGCAAGAGATTTATACAGTTGTCCTTCTGTTCAGCAGTAAGGCAATCTGCAAGTACTACTCCCTCCACTAAGCCATCAGCTTCAGTGGTGGAGAAGAGATCAGAGAAAGGGTCACTCTCTTCTTCCTGCCCCTCATCAGTTGCCATGAGCACGGTGAGATCATCCCTGTCATAGTAGGGTTTTAGGCAGTTGACATGGAACACCCTAAGGGGACTCGGCAGTGCCCAGGTCTACCAAGTAGGTAACCTCACCCTTTTTCTCAACAATTTGATGGGGTCTACTCCATTTGTCCTGGAGTGCTCTTGGGACCACAGGCTACAAAATCCACACCTTCTGTCCTGGGTGGAACTGGGTCAGGACAGCCTTCTGGTCATGTCATTGTTTTTGCAGCTCCTGGCTGGCCTGAAGGTTTTTAATAGCCTTTTTCATGTACTCAGCCATTCTTGATCTTAGCCAACGTACATAGTCCACAATGACCTGTTTGGGAGCTTTTAAAGGTTGTTCCCAACCCTCCTTAACAAGTGCAAGGGGACCTCTCACAGGGTGCCCAAAGAGGAGTTCAAAGGGGCTAAAGCTCACTCCTTTTTGAGGTACCTCCCTGTAAGCAAAAAGGAGGCAAGGTAACAGGACATCCTATCTCCTTCTGAGTTTTTCAGGGAGTCCTATTATCATACCTTTGAGAGTTTTATTAAACCTCTCAACCAGACCATTTTTTGTGGATGATTAGGAGTAGTGAACTTCTATGCTACACCACGCTTCTTCCACATTGCTTTGAGGTATGCAGATATAAAGTTACTACCTCTGTCTGACACCACTTCCTTAGGGAAGCCCATTCTGGAAAAGATTCCCAGGAGGGCCTTTGCCAGCGCAGGAGCTGTAGTGGTGCTTAAGGGAATTGCTTCAGGATACCTAGCGGCATGGTCCACTACTACAAGGATAAACCTATTGCCTGAAGCTGTTGGAGGGTCAAGGGGGCCAACTATGTCAACCCCTACCCTTTCAAAGGGCACCCCAACTACAGAAAGTGGAATTAGAGGGGCCTTTGGTGTGCCACCAGTCTTGCCACTGGCTTGGAAGGTCACACAAGAGCGACAAAACTCTTTAGTGTCCTTTGACATATGAGGCCAGTGAAACAGGGGAACCAGTCTGTCCCAAGTTTTACTCTGGCCCAAATGCCCAGCCAAAGGAATGTCATGTGCCAGGGTAAGAAGAAACTCCCTATACTGCAAAGGAATGACCAATCTCCTGGCAGCTCCAAGTTTAGGGTCCCTTGACTCAGTATACAGGAGGTTGTCTTCCCAATACACCTTATGGATATCACTGACATCCCCATTCTGCTGTTTGACAGCTTGCTGTCTCAAAACCTCTATTGTGGGACAGGTCTGCTTTGCCACACTCAGCTCTTCCCTAGCAGGCCTCCCTATACTCAAAAGCTCAGCAGTGTCTGCTGCCAGCTCATCTGGTGTAGGTTCTGCACAGGGAGAGGATTCCTCTTCCTCAAAAGGGGAATCTTCTTGAGAGGGAGGGATAGTGAGCAAGGATTTACCCTTACTACCCCTAGCTTTTAGTAGAACTTGGTCCATTGTTCCAGGATCCAAGTTTCCCTGTCCTTTTTGCTTTTTGGCCTGAGCCCTTGTCAAAGCAAAAATATGCACAGGAATGCCCAGCATTGCTGCATGAGCCTCCAACTCCACTTTAGCACAAGCTGATGTCTCCAAATCATTGCCTAGTAAGCAATCTACAGGTAATTCAGTGGCTACCACAACTTTCTTTGGACCAGTAACCCCCCCCCAGTTGAGATTCACAACAGCCATGTGGTAGCTAAGTGTGTTATTGTGAGCATCAGTCACTTGGTACTGCTGACCAAGTAGGTGCTGATCAGTGAACCAGTTTCTCTATCACCATAGTTACACTGGCTCCTGTGTCCCTGTAGGCCTCAACCTCAACACCAATGATTAGGGTAAGTTGATTGTACTTACCCATATTAAAGGGACAGGCAACCAAGGTGGCAAAGTCAATGCCACCATCAGAGACTAAAACAGCCTCTGTGGTCTCCCTAACAAGACCAACTACACTGCCAATGGTGAGCCCAGCTACACCCTTGGATTGGCTATTTGTAGTAGACTTCCCACCATCACTGCTATTACTAAGGGCACTAGATGTTGCAGTTGGGGTTGTGGTAGTGGGAGCCTTGGTGTTTTTCTTTGGACAAGTGCCATCACTTGCCCAATGACCTTTTACTTTGCATAAATAACACTATGGCTTTTTTCTGATTGTGAGAAGAAGATTTAGACCCACCACCCCCAGAGGATTTTTGTGGGCCTGATAAAGACCCAGAATGTTTTTTATCTTTATCCCCACCCTTGTCAGAAGACTTACCTTCCTTCTTCTTGCCATCCTTGTCACCCCTGTATGAACTTTTCTGTTCACTCTTGTTCTGACCCATTTGTCTGCCTTCTTTCCCAGTTCTTGGGGAGAGGTCAGATCTGAGTCTATCAAGTACTGGTGCAACAAATCAGACACACAATTGTTCAAAATATGCTCTCTCAGGATTAGATTATACAGGCTTTCATAGTCAGTCACCTTTCTGCCATGTAGCCAACCCTCCAAGGCCTTCACTGAACAGTCTACAAAGTCTGTCTAGTCTTGAGAGGACTCTTTTCTGGTGTCTCTGAACTTCATCCTGTATTGTTCAGTGGTTAGACCAAATCCATCCAAGAGTGCATCTTTCAAACTTTGTAGTTATTAGCATCACTTTCTCTGACAGTAAAGAGCCTATCACTACCCTTACCAGTGAAAGATAGCCACAAGATAGCAGCCCACTGCCTCTGAGGGACCAACTGTACCATACAGGCCCTCTCAAGTGCAGCAAACCACTTGTTAATGTCATCCCTCTCCTTGTAAGGGGGGACAATATTATGCAGGTTTCTGGAAATTTGCTCTATAACAGGATTGCTATCAAAACACTGCTGCTGCCACCATGGAGAGCTAACCCCAACCTCTGCCTTTCCCTCTCTACATCCAGAGATTCCCTGTCTAAGGCCAGCTGCTGCTGTTTTAGCTTCACCCTGGCCTCTTCCAAACTCAGCTTTCTGAGTTCCCTTTCCATTAAGTTATCCCCAGGGTGGGAGGCTTGGTAATTGTGAGACACAGAAGAAATATGGGAATTGGCAGAGTTAGACCTGTCCCTAACTAGCTGGACTCTAGTAACCTGGCCTTTAGGAGTGAAAGGTGCCCTGCTAGTGGCTGACCCCCTCCCACTACCAGTGTCACTAGATGGCCTGTTAGCTGTCAGGTCCTTGGAAGAACCCTCCCCAGCATCCTCAGGGGACTCCTCTGAGTCTGGCTGGGTACCCCCTCCTCTACCTCCTGATCCTGGAATGGGCCAGACTGGTTCTGGTCACTTTCTAGGAGAAGGCTAAGGAGAAGGTCTTTTGTAGGATTTTTACCGAAGGCTAAACCTCTTTCAATGCAGAGACCCCTCAAACTATTAAAGATTAAACTACAATATGTTGCCTGGACAACTGTGGGAGGAAGTTCTACTGCAGACATGATAGAAAGGGCTTAGGATAGAGAGAAAAAAAAGTTTAGAAACTTTTAGAGAAAAGAGCAAAACGTTTTGAAAACCTTTCAAAACGTTTTGAAAACTTTCCTAAAACTTCTTAGAAAGTTTAGAGAAGGAAAGTTAAACTGTTTAGGTTAACTGTGTATATTCTGAAGTATTTGGTATCTGTTTTTCTTATGAAAAGCACCAATGGCAAAGTGGTAAATCAGTTACAAGTACTTATCATACCGCTGCACCACCAATGTAGGAATCACATAGCACTATATCATAAGAAACACAATACTCAGAGTTACTAAAAATAAAGGTACTTTATTTTAGTGACAATGGTGGTCATTACAACCCTGGCGGTCAGTGTTAAAGCGGCGGTAAGACCGCCAACAGGCCGGCGGGAAAAGAAATTGAATCATGACCGTGGCGGAAACCGCCAACATAGACAGCCACTTTAACAGTCCGACCGCCATGGCGGTACAAACAAACAGCATGGCGGTCACCGGCAACAGACAGGCAGAGGACAATGTACCGCCCACAGTATCACAACCTACCAATCTGCCACCTTTTCCGGGGCGGATTCACCGCGAACAAAAACATGGCAGAAACAGGACTTCGAAGGGAAAACACTCACCTCTACACATCCCACAAGGAATCAGGACGCCATGGAACCCGAGCTCCAGATCCTGCCAGCCCTTATCTTCTTGCTCCTCTAAAAGGAGCACGAACGCCAGCGGTGAACACCATGGTGAGTACTGCACCTACGGCACAGGGGAGGCGGGAGGGAGAAAACAGGGATACACACACGCAACACTACCATCCCCCACCCTCACCCACTACAACACACACACTAATACAGCATGATACATTACAGTTACACCCCCCAACCCCCCCAGAAGAATGCAAAGACAAAAGCAAATGAGTGTAACCATTGTAATATATTAAAATCCAGTATGCAAAAATCTATATACACTATTAACAAATATATACACCAAGAATAGTAGTCCAGGTAGTGCTCCATTGAAGTCTGTGGAACACTGGGCCCACAAAGCATGAGCGAGGCCCACACTCAATCCCTGAAAATGACGGAGAGAACACTGCAGGGGCATCAGATAGCAATAAAACAAGCACCTCAGGGGGAAGGGAAAGGGGGGGCACCTCAGCCGGTTGAGTGCACAACGCCAAATTCACGAGGGGGCCACGTGCCCACTGTTCAATCCTGGGGAGGGCAAAGCCACAGTCTCTCAAGTCTCTACAGTGGGTGGTTTGCCCACTGTTCAATGCTGGGGAGTGCAAAGCCACAGTCTCTCAATTCTTTACAGTGGGTGGGTTGCCCAATGTTCCATCCTGGGGAGTGCAAAGCCACATTCTCTCAAGTCTCTACAGTGGGTGGTTTGCCCACTATTCAATCCTGGGGAGAGCAAAGCCACAGTCTCTCAAGTGGATAACAGTCTCCACTGGTTCTGGAGGGGGCTTTGTGCCCAGAGTGCTTCATCCTGCCAAGGACTGAGGTAGTGGATGCCTTTCTCCTCTGGTTCTGGAGAGGTCTTTGTGCCCAGAGTGCTTCATCCTGCCAAGGTCAGAGGTAGTGGATGTAAATCTCCACTGGTTCTGGAGGGGGCTTTGTGCCCAGAGTTCCTCATCCTGCTCATGGCGGCCTCAGTATCGTCAGTGCCCTTGGCACTCATGGGCCAGTGGTGCTTGTGGCGGCAGTGTCCTTTTCAGCGGTGCTTGTGGCGGCGGGGTCCTTGGCAGTGACTCAGCTGGTGGTGGTCCTGTCTGGCCCAGCGGAGCTGGTGCTGGCGGTCCTTTATGGCCCAGCGGGGCTGGTGCTGGCGGTCCTTTATTGCCCAGCGGGGCTGGTGCTGGCGGTCCTGTCCTGGACAGCTAGGCTGGTGCTGACGGTCCTGTCCTGGGCAGCTGGGCTGGTGCTGGTGTTCCTGTCCTGGGCAGCAGGGCTGGTGCTGGCGGTCCTGTCCTGGGCAGCAGGGCTGGTGCTGGCGGTCCTGTGCAGCTGGGCTGGTGCTAGCGGTCCTGTCCTGGGCAGCTGGGCTGGTTCTGGCGGTCCTGTCCTGGGCAGCATGGCTGGTGCTGGCAGTGGCCTCCTGGGCAGCGGGGATGATGGCGGTGGCCTCCTGGGAAGCAGGGAGGATGGCGGTGGCCTCCTGGGCAGAGGGGATGATGGCGGTGGCCTCCTGGGCAGCAGGACTGGTGCTGGCCTCCTGGGTAGCGGGGATGATGGTGGTGGCCTCCTGGGCAGTGGGGATGATGGCGGTGGCCTCTTCGGCAACGAGGAGGATGGCGGTGGCCTCCTGGGCAGCGGGGATGATGGCCTCCTGGACAGCGGGGATGATGGTGGTCTTCTCCACTGTGCTGCTCTTCCCAGACTTGCTGAGTTTCTTATGCCCCTTCCCCACCTTGGAAGGTGTCGCAGCTGACTCCACACTCCCACCTGTACCCCTGGGAGCGGCTTTGGTGGCTGGAGTCTTCCCCCTCTCCTGCCGGGCACTGGCCAACTTTTGATGTTTGACAGGTGGGGGACTGTCCATGCTGTGGCTCCTTGCCACACTGGCTGCCCTGCTGCCTGGTGCACTCCAGCATCCGGTGACTACTGGCACCACTGGTCCTGGAGATGTTGTGGCTAAGGTGCTAGGTTGGGACCTGGAGAGCCGGGCCCTAGGAGACTGGCAGGGTGGTGGAGGTGAGGGAAAGAGGTCAAGGGTGGACAGGAAAAGTTTCTTGGGAACACTGGAACGGGTGGCTGGAGGGGGTTTGGGAGTGGAGGAAGAGGCTGTGGTTGTAGGAGGTGTACGTTTGGTGACTTTGGGTGAAGGTGCATACGCTGGAGGCTGTCGTGAGGTGGATGGCTGTTGGGTGGGTGTGTGCCTGCGTTAGTGTATCTTGGGAGGTGGCGTCACAGACACACTGGGAAAGGACACGGGACGTGTGAATGGTAGTGGGGGTGGTGAGTGCACGTGAGCGGGGTGTGGTGGTGTGTGTGCTGGTGATGGAAGTAGTGGCTGTAGATATAGTGCATGCAGGTGTGAGTGGAGACGAGACTGGGAGTGAGGAGGGAGACGAGGAGGAGGGGGACACAGTGGAGGCAGTGGATGTTGGTGTGTCTGCATGTGTGTGATGCTGCGTGAGTGCCTGTGGGATGTGTGGTGCTTATGTTTGCCTGAGCTTCCCTTGTGTGTTGAGGTGTGTGTATGCTGGTCTGAAGGTGTGCTTGGAATAGGCTGAGGTAGAGGGGATTGGGTCTGGGTGGAGGAAGTTGGAGGGGGGAGGCTAGAGACAGGGACAATAGCTGCCATCAGTGCTGAGGTGAGAGTCTGAAAAGCTCGCTGAAGGGCCGCCTCACCAGAATGAATGCCCTCCAGGAATGCATTTGTTTGTTGCAACTGCCTTTCTACACCATGGATGGCATTCAAAATGGTAGACTGCCCAACAGTGAGGAACCTGAGGAGGTCAATGGCCTCCTCACTAAGGTGCCTGGGGCAAAGGTAATGCCTACCCTCCTGGGTGAGCGGGCACAGGGCAAAGGCTGAGGGGCTGCTGGGAGGGCGGTGCTGGTAGGGGGGGTGGCGGCTGTACCTGTAGATGCGGGGGGCACAGACGTGGCCACCACCAGAAGGGAGATCCCATCAGAGGACGAGTCTGTATCACTGGTGTCAGCTCCTGTCCCCACCGTGGAGCTCCCCTCGCCCTCCGTCCCACTGGTGAATTCCAAGTCTGTAGTCTCGCCCTCCAGGGCCATGTGGGAAGTAGCTCCCTCCTGCTCCAGTGCCACTGCTCCTCCGCCTGATGATGCTAATGCACACAAGAACAGGGAGACCACAAAAAAGGGGGGAACAACAGAAGAAAGATGTTAAGTGCATGCTTTACCGCTACTGTTGACGGACACGACAGAAACAGAAGCCCCCTCCACTATGCCGGGCACTTGGGCTCCACTGTTCAATCACTGGGACATGGCCTACAAGGCTATGGCCGACATCTGCCCACATGGATGTCACAGGAGCCTGACTAGGTGTACTTGGCACTGTACACAGGTGGAGTGGGGTGCCACAGGGTCTGCCAGAAAAAGGGGACCTAACTAGCACACTCGCCCTGGCCTGGGAAACCCACAGCCCACCTCCCCACCCAGACAACTCCACTGCACGCAAAATCAGCAGAATGAGAGTGTACTCACCCCCTTGTGGCTGCTGTGATGCCCTCAAGCGCCCATCCAACTCCGGGTACGCCACCGCCAGGATCCTGAACATCACGGGGGTCATGGTGCGACGGGCACCCCTCCCACGTTGGGAGGCCATCCCCAGCTGGGCCTCCGACATCTTCTTGCTCCAGCGGCGAATGTCGTCCCATCTCTTACGGCAGTGGGTGCTCTGTCTGTGATAGACCCCCAGGGTCCGGACGTCCTTAGCGATGGCACGCCAAATATCCTTCTTCTGGTGGGCGCTGACCTACATGAATTCTACAGGGGAAAAAGGAAAGTTATTACCAACTGCACCGTCACAGTCATTGGCCCCCATCCCTACCCTTGCCATGTGGCACATGCACTCACCGTCGTTTCATGCACGCCTCAATCTCCCCCCCCATCTTTCATCCACCCCACTCCACACAGGCATAGCCCATACAGCATGCTCCCAGTGTACTTACCTGTTTGTCTGGAGGACCGTAGAGTACTGGTGGAGGACCCCATCCACGAGTTTCTCCAACTCCTCCGATGTGAAGGCAGGTGCCCTTTCCCCAGACGCACAAGCCATTGTCTCTTCCAGACTGAGGTCACAGAAGCACTTGCAGTGTAGGTCCTCTCCTGTCGAATATCAGGTATCGATTGATTGAACAGATAGAAAATGGCAATCACGTCCGCGGCGGTGCGTACTGTCACCGCCGGCGTACATCGTCATTCACTCCTGGGACCCATAGAGTCCAATGTTAACCAATGCAGAATTGCGCTGCGGTCTTCGACCACCTACTGCGACGGTGTACAACGCCAGCTAAGGTACCTCACATCCCATTGTCCCACTTTACAGGTCAGGCAGCCGCCATTTCAGGGGCCCACATGGCTTAATTTTTAACTGCGTCACACATACCTAGGCCTTGCCTCAACACTCATACAGGCCAAATTTCCAAATTTCGGAATATGATTCGTGTTCTGTGTAAGCTGTGGGTACGTACCTCTGAGTTGGTTGACTCTGTGCACACTGTTGTCCTACATAGGCACCGTCCGCTGGGACATGTGAGGAGATGGCGGCAACCTCCGGTGTACAGACCGCTGGTGGCCCTGTCGACAATGGAGGAAAGACATGTGATCATCACCTACAGGCTTGATCGTGCCACAATCCTGGAATTGTGTGCCCAGCTGGAGCCAGAACTGATGTCAGCTATCCGCCATCCCACAGGAATCCCTCCTTTAGTGCATGTGCTGTCAGAACTCCATTTCCTTGCAAGTGGATCTTTTCAAACAACAGTGGCCATAGCATCAGGGATGTCCCAGCCTATGTTTTCCAACGTGTTGTCCAGAGTGTTGTCTGCCCTGCTGAAACACATGCAGAGCTACATCGTTTTCCCTCCGGTGGAGGATTTGCCTACAGTGAAAGGTGACTTCTATGCCCTGGGACATATCCCCAACATCATAGGTGCCATTGATGGGACACATGTGGCATTGGTACCACCCGCAGGAGTGAACAGGTGTACAGAAACCAGAAGAGTTATAATTCCATGAATGTGCAGATGGTGTGTTTGGCAGACCAGTACATCTCCCATGTGAATGCCAAATTCCCTGGCTCAGTGCATGACGCTTACATCCTGCGGAATAGCAGCATCCCTTATGTGATGGGTCAACTCCAGAGGCACCGTGTGTGGCTATTTGGTGAGCACCTGGAAGCAAGTCAGTGGGAATGGTTGTCTGAGTCTGGGGATATCCCTACAGGTCTGTGTGTCTAACAGTTGCCCTCGCCATTTGCAGGTGACTCTAGTTACCCCAACCTGTCATGGCTACTGACCCCAGTGAGGAATCCCAGGACAAGGGCAGAGGAAAGCTACAATGAGGCCCATGGGTGGACTCGGAGGATAATAGAGCGGACCTTCGGCCTCCTGAAGGCCAGGTTCAGGTGCCTCCATATGACATGTGGATCCCTATTCTACTCACCAAAGAAGGTGTGCCAGATCATCGTGGCCTGCTGTATGCTTCACAACTTAGCTTTGCGACGACAGGTGCCTTTTCTGCAGGAGGATGGTCCAGATGGCGGTGTTGTGGCAGCTGTGAAGCCTGTGGACAGTGAAGACGAGGAAGCAGAAGAAGAGGACACCGACAACAGGAACTCTGTGATCCTGCAATACTTCCAGTGAGACACAGGTAAAAATACAAACCTGCCTACTACATGTACTTTAACACTACTACGTCTCTACTGTCTGTCGTTTTCACCCAGTGTATGGTCACTGAGTTATCACTTTCCCTTTCGATTTCACAGATGTGGGTCCCACTGTGTGACATCTGCTTTGTTTCCTCATGGACTAGAGCTGTGTGACATAGGTATGTTGACATTACAATTGAAAGAGCATTTTGTCACTGTAATTGCTAATACACTATTTTGAAATCACAGACAGACTCCATATTGTTGGACTGGGTGACAAGGTGGGACAGAAGGATGACATTCAGGGTGGTCTCATTTCTTGGCGGGGTCTTGGCATCGTTCTCTGTCTTTGTCCTGGATCTCAGGGACAGTTTGCGGGGTGGTTCTCCCTCTGCAGGGGGTGGGGTGCTGGTGTGGTGGTCCTGTGGCGGTGCCTCCTATCCACTAGCGCCGGCAGAGGTGGTGGGCAGTTCATCGTCCAGGCTAGTGTCAGGGGCTCCTTGTTATGCCACAGTGTCCCTCCTGGTGTTGAGGACTTCCTTCAGCACCCCTACGATGGTGGCCAGGGTGGAATTGATGGATCTGAGTTCCTCCCTGAAGCCCAAATACTGTTCCTCCTGCAGCCGCTGGGTCTCCTGAAACTTGGCCAGAACCGCTGCCATCGTCTCCTGGGAATGGTGGTAGGCTCCCATGATGTTGGAGAGGGCCTCGTGGAGAGCGGGTTCCCTTGGCCTGTCCTCCCTCTGTCGCACAGCAGCCCTCCCAGTTCCCCTGTGTTCCTGGGCCTCCGTCCCCTGGACCGTGTGCCCACAGCCACTGCCCCCAGGTCCCTATTGTTGTTGGGGTGGTGGGTTAGCCTGGGTTTCGTGTAGTGGTGGACACACTGCTGATTGACATGTCCTGGGGACAGAGGTATGGGCCCGCTGGGTGGGTGCTGTGCTGGTGTTTCCAGAGGGGGGAAGCTCTGTGGTGGCCTGTGACTGTGTCAGGGAAACCGACTGTCCCAAGGTCCCAGATGGGCCGGGCTGGTCATCTAGATCCAGGTGGACAGAGCTGCTGTCATCACTGTGGGCCTCTTCTGTTGGTGGTGTGGACATGTGTGGACCCTCCTGTCCGGTGACGTTGGGTAGGGGTCCTGCAGGGATATAAAAGGATGTTTCTTGCATCTGTGTGTGCCATGGTGTGCAATGGGTGGGTGACCGTCTACCCCAGTGCTTGCATTCCTGTGTGGGTCCTTGTGTGATGGTGGTTTAAGGGGGTGTATGGGTATGTGCAGTGGCCATGCTTTGGTGATGGGTGTCCATGCTTTGTTGTTGCATGCAGGGCTTGGTGTTGGGATGGGTGGTTTGTGATGTTGGGACATTTGTGAGGAGTTGGAGTGATGGGGTGAGGGTGGGGGTATGTGATAGCATGCAAGTAGGGTGGGGGATGTAATAGTTAAGATTTGACTTACCAGAGTCCATTCCTTCATCTACTCCTGCGAGGCCCTCAGGATGCAGAATCGCCAGGACTTGCTCCTCCCATGTTGTTAGTTGTGGGGGAGGAGGTGGGGGTCCGCCGCCAGTCCTGGAGATCATGGAACGTACCTTCCCCTGTAGGTCGTTCCACCTCTTCCTGATGTCATCCCTATTTCTTGGGTGCTGTCCCACTGCGTTGGCCCTGTCCACTATTCTGTGCCATAGTTCCATCTTCCTAGCTGTGGAGGTGTGCTGCACCTGTGATCCGAATAGCTGTGGCTCTACCCGGACGATTTTCTCCACCATGACCCTGAGCTCCTCCTCAGAGAACCTGGGGTGTCGTTGCCGTGCCATAGGTGATGTGTGGGGTGGTGTGTGTAGTGATAAGTGGGGTGACATTTAGTGGTGTGTTGTGTGAGGTGCGTGGAAGTTATGTGGGTGATGGTATTGTGTGCCTGTGGATGCTTGGTAGTTGTTTGTAGTGTCTCTTTCTGGCCTTCTCTCTGTAATTTTGTCGTAGGTCTTTGTGGGTGATGTGGGTGTGTGTTTTATATTGTATTGGGTGTGTGGGAGTGGTGTGTGTATGTGTATCAGGTGTGTGTATTTGGAATTGTCCAATGTGGCGGTGTTTTGGAGATGTATGTGTATTTTGAGCGCGGCGGTGTGTACCGCCAATGGAATACCGTGATTGAAAGACCGCCACGTGGATTCGTGGGTCGTGATAGTGTGGGTGTATTTCTGTTGGCGTGACGGTGTAGGTTTTGTTTTCGCCAGTTTATCACTGACCTTTGGTGTGGCAGACTTGTGTGGGTGTCTGAATTTTGGCGGATTTCGAGCACTGGGTCATAATGACCGTGGTGGAATTCCGCTGCCGCAACGGTGTGTTGGCGGTCTTCTGCACGGCGGTAAACGGCTTTTGCCGCCAATGTTGTAATGAGGGCCAATGTGAAAAAAATATCTCAGAGGATATACTCCCTTAGGAGGTAAGTAAAATACACAAAATACACAATAGGCCTAGGGGCAACACAAACAATATACTCCAAAAGTGGAATGCGAAAGACGAATGGACCCCAGGCCTAGTGTAGTGTGTAGAGGGTCACTGGGATTGTAAGAGAACACTAAGGGTGTCCAAGATACCCCACCCCAAGACCCTGAAAAGTAGGAGTAAAGTTGCCCTACTACCCCAGAAAGACAGTAAAGTCGAGATAGGGGATTCTGCAAAGGCAACAACTGACTGCAAAGCACTGAAGACGGATTCCTGTATCTGAGGACCTGTAAAGGAAGGATACCAAGTCCAAGAGTCATGCAAGTGTCCAGGGGGGACAGGAGCCCAATAAACCCCGGATGAAGGTGCAAAAGGGCTGCCTCCTGGTGGAAGAAGCCAAAGATTCTGCAACAACGGAGGTGTCAGGAATTTCTCCTTTGGTCAGACGATGTCCCATGGTATGCTGGAGGATGCAGAGTTGTTTCCACACAGAAAGACTGCAAACAAGCCTTGCTAGCTGCAAGAGTCGCAGATGAAGATAATGGATTCTGCCCGGGCCCAGGAAGGACCAGGATGTCGCCCCTTGGAGGAGGAGACAGACAGGGTGCTCAGCAACTGAGAAAGACCCTGCAAAAGCATGCAGCACCCTCAGAAGCACTTGAACAGGCATTCAAGAAATCTCAGCACGGCGGTCGTCTCAACACAGCAAAAGAGGGTCCCACGAAGCCGGTGGTCAACTCAGCGAGTTGAGCAATGCAGGATGGAGTGCTGGGGATCTGGGCTGTGCTGTGCATGAAGGAATCCTTGCAAAAGTGCACAGAAGCCCTAGCAGCTGCAGATCACGCAGTACACAGGATCACTGTCTGGCTTGGGGAGGCAAGGACTTACCTCCACCAAATCTGGACAGAAGGCCCAGTGGACTGTAGGGGTCACTTGGATCCAGCTCCTGTGTTCCAGTACCACGCTCGTCAAGATGAGAGGGGACCCAGAGGACCGGTGATGCAGAAGTTTGGTGCCTGCGTTAGCAGGGGGAAGATTCAGTCGACCCACAGGAGGTATCTTCTTGGCTTCCAGTGCAGGGCGAAGGCAGACAGCCCTCAGGGAATGCACCACCAGGAAACAGTCGAGAAAGCCAGCAGGATTAGGCGCTACAATGTTGCTGGTAGTTGTCTTGCTACTTTGTTGCGGTTTTGCAGGTGTCCTGGAGCAGTCAGCGGTCGATCCTTGGCAGAAGTTGAAGAGAGAGATGCATAGGAACTCTGGTTAGCTCTTGCGTTCGTTATCTGAAGAGAAACCCACAGGAGAGACCCTAAATAGCCATCGGAGGAAGTTTGGCAACCTAACCAGGAAAGCACCTATCAGGAGGGGTCTCTGACATCACCTGAAGGCACTGGTTACTCAGAGGCCTCCATTGTGTCCTCACACCTCTGCATTCAAGATGGCAGAGTTCTGGGACACACTGAAGGAGCTCTGGGCACCTCCCCTGGGGTGGTGATGGACAGGGGAGTGGTCACTCCCCTTTCCTTTGTCCAGTTTCGCGCCAGAGCAGGGGTTGGGTGATCCCTGAACCAGTGAAGACTGGTTTATGCAAGGAGGGCACCATCTGTGCCCTTCAAAGCATTTCCAGAGGCCAGGAGAGGCTACTCCTTTCAGGCCCTTAACATCTATTTCCAAAGGGAGAGGGTGTAACACCCTCTCTTAGAGGAAATCCTTTGTTCTGCATTCCTGGGACTGGACTGCCCAGACCCCAGGAGGGTAGAAGCCTGTCTGTGGGCTAGCAGCAGTGGTAGCTACAGTGAAAACCCCAGAGAGCTAGTTTGGAAGTACCCGGGGTCCATGCTGGAGCCCCGGGGATGCATGGGATTGGCACCCCAATACCACATTTAGCATGGGGGGACAATTCCATGATCCTAGACATGTTACATGGCCATGTTCGGAGTTACCATTGTGAAGCTAAATATAGGTATTGACCTATATGTAGTGCACACGTGTAATGGTGTCCCCGCACTCACAAAGTCTGGGGAAATTGCCCTGAACAATGTGGGGACATCTTGTCTAGTGCCAGGGTGCCCTCACACTTAGTAACTTTGCACCTAACCTTCACCAAGTGATGGTTAGACATATAGTTGACTTATAATTTACTTACGTGCAGTGTAAAATGGCTGTGAATTAATGGGGATGTTATTTCACTCAGGCTGCAGTGGCAGTCATGTGTCAGAATTGTCTGAGGTCCCTATGGGTGGCAAAATAAATGCTGCAGCCCCTGGAACCCCAATACCCTGGGTACCTAGTTACCATATAGAAGGGAATTATGAGGGTGTTCCAGTGTGCCAATCGGAATTGGTGGAAATAGTCACTAGCCTGCAGTGACAATTTCAAAAGCAGAGAGAGCATAAACACTGAGGTTCTGGTTAGCAGGTTGGTGGTGTGAATCAACTGGTGCTTGGTTGGTGATGTGCATGGACTGGAGTTTGGCTGCCAGTGTGCATGGACTGTCACTTGGCTGGCGGTGTGCATGGACTGACGCTTTGCTGGTAGTGTGCATGGACTGGTGTTTGGCTGACTGTGTGCTTGGACTGGTGCTTGGCTGGCGATGTGTGTGAGTTAGTGCCTGGCTGGCGGTGTTCATGGACTGGCTCTTGGTTGGTGCTGTGTGTGAACTGGCCCTTGGATGGCAGTGTGCATAAACTGGTGCTCATCAGGCAGTGTGCGTGGACTGGTGCTTTGCTGGTGGTGTATGAGAGCTGGCATTTGGCCGCCGGTGTGTGAGTAGTGACTGGCAGCTGGTCACTACACACACTGCTAGCTAAATGCCAGTCCACACAATCTGTCAACCGCCAGCCAGTGTGATTGCTGTGTCAGTCATGTGGGCGTATGAAAGTGATGGGCCCTTAAGTGGAGTAGGGTGTTGATGTGAGCTTTGTAATGTGCTGGGTTTGTGGCTGACTGTGTGAGTGGTCTTGTGTGTGTCTCACTTTAAATTGTGTGAATGGCCTATGAAGCGATTGGTGCCTTGTCTGATTTTCAGCTCACGAGCTGTGAGTCACTGGTTCAGTTTTTTGACCTCTCAATTAATAAGTGTATTTCATTTTTGTAAAATCTCTTGTCAATAAATTTTACGTTTTGAACCTTTCACTCACCCTTGTGCCAAATCTAACCACAATGTGTGTGCATTTAAGAGGAATAGAGGGCTGTGCAGTAACATTTGTCTTTTCTGTTTTTCTCTGCCAAGGTGTACATAGTCTCTATATTGTAATTTGATGTGAGTGTTGTAATGTGCTTGACCCAGGGATGGCAGTGTGAATGGTCTTGTGTGTGTCAATTATAAAAGGTGTGTGAATGGCCTGTAAAGTGGTTGGTGCCAGCTTTACAGCTCACAAGTTGTAAGTCATTGATTCTGTTTTTTAATTATTCAATTATTAACACTGTATTTCATTTTTGTGAAATCTCTTTTACATTTCAAACCTTTCTCTCACCCTTGTGTCAACTCCAACCAGCATGTGTGTGAACTTGAGGAATAGATGGTTGTGCAGTAATATGTGTCTTTCCTGTCTTTCTCCGCCAGGGCGTACATTGTCTCAAGGGAAAATCCTACCAGCTCTAGATAGTTTCATAAACTTGTCACACAGGGGAGTGGAGGGCAGTGTGCCGCTTGCGGATCCCAGCAAGTTTTCCTACCCACAATGCCCTGCAAACTTCAAAATGTATTTAAAATCCCACATTTCCCTTGCATTTCTGTGTTATATGTTTTCAGAATCAGAAGAAAACCATAAAATACCTACCACCCAAGGTTCCTCCACTTGTCCCAATAAAAATGCTGCCCCACGTCTGTGGCTTGCTCTAGTGCCTATGACAGGAACTGATCTAACTAACATCGATGAGAGTCCTGGAAAAAGGAACAACATTGACATTAGCTTGATTTGTTGTGGTGCAAGCATTAAGCCCAGCCATACAACTGAAGTACCATTTTTATCGGGAGACTTCTGGGAATGGCATTGGAGGGAAGTTGGTGGTTCCCCGCAGATTCCCAAAAATTCCTGTTAGACTTTTCACCCTTGGCGTGGTCTCCCTAAACTTTTTGCCTCTGTTTCCCAGGTTGTTGATGTGCGCTGGACTCTGATTTTGCTGTTTTTGGTACTCTGCTAACCAGTGTTAAAGTACAAGTGCTCCTTTACAAAATGTGTATGTAATTGGCTTACCCATGATTGGCATATTTGATTTACTAGTAAGTCCCTAGTAAAGTGCACTAGAGGTGCCCAGGGCCTGTAAATCAAAATGCTACTATTAGGCCTGCAGCACTGGTTGTGACACCCACATAAGTAGCACTGTAATCATGTCTCAGACCTGCCACTGCAGTGTCTGTGTGTGCAGTTTTAACTGTAAATTCGACTTGGCAAGTGTACCCACTTTCCAGGCCTAAATCTTCCCTTTTCTTATATGTCAGACACCCCTAAGATAGGCCCTAGGTAGCCCCAAGGGCAGGGTGTAGTGTGTGGTTAAGGTAGGACATCTAGTAATGGGTTTTATGTCCTTACAGTGAAAGGTTGCTAAATTCATTTTTCACTGTTGCAAGGCCTGTCCCTCTCATAGTTTAACATGGGGGCTACCTGTAAATCTGAATAAAGTGTAGATTCCCTTTTGGAGCGGATGGACATTTGGAGTTTGGGGTCTCTAAACTCACAATTTAAAAATACATCTTTTAGTAAGGTTGATTTTAAGATTGTGTGTTTAAAAATGCCACTTTTAGAAAGTGAGCATTTTCTTGCTTATACCATTTCTGTGAATCTGCCTGTTTGTGGATTCCCTGTCTGGGTCAGTTTGACAGTTGGGCTGGTTGCACCTCACACTAGACAGCGACACAAAGGGAGCTGGGGTGTAGCCTGCATATCCTGATGAGCCATCTGTGCTAGGAGGGAGGGGAGGAATGGTCACTTACACCTGAAAGGGCTGTGCCTGTCCTCACACAATGCAGTCCCCAACCCCCTGGTGAGTGTCTGGGGCCTGGCCTGGGCAAGTCAGGATTTCACATTCAAAAGAGACTTTACTTTGAAGTAGGCCTACTTCAAAGGAGAAATAGGGTATAAGAAGGGCACACAAAACCACAGACTTTAGAACACTTCTGGAAACAAGAGGAACCTCTGCCTGGAGAAGAGTTGAAGAGCTAAGGAAGAAGAGCTACCCTGCCTGTGCTTTGTGGAGCTATCCTGCAGTTGCTGCTTCTGTCAGAGAGGGAGGGCAAGGACTGGACTTTGTGTGAATGCCATCTTGAGAAGAAATCTCCAAGGGCTTGATTTGAAGCTTGCCTCCTGTTGTTTGAAGTCTCAGGGACAGCAAAGACTTCTCTCCACCAACACCTGGAGTCTCTGGAGAGACTCCTACTCTGCCCTGTGGAGCCCATCCAGTTCCTGGGACCCTGAAAGGAGAAGTTGCCAGCCTAAGAGGAAGAAATCCATGCACAGGATGGCGTGCGGGGAAAAGATCGACGCAACTCTCATCTGTGGCTGAAGAAATGACGCACCGCCGGCTGTGCAACAAATCGACGCTCCCCGGAAATGCAATTGAAGAATCGACGCACAGAGCTGGAGAAACGACACTCAGCATTGCTGATAGAGGCTGGGAGATCGCAACCCGTGCTGCGTGGTTTTCAGATCATCGTTGCAGCTGGATTTCTGATGCAAGCACCGCTGGGCGTGTTAAAACGATGCAAGGCCTGCCCGGACCCAAGAGTGCTGACCGGATCGATGCATCGCTCCCCTGCAGAGAGAAGAAACGACACGTCCGGACCCGACGAAAGGAAAAACTATGCAAGGTCTCGCTTGTGAGTGAAATCAACGCATTGCAAGCCCTTTTTGACGCACCCTCGCCACTGCGGAGTTATTTTTGATGCACCCAAGGTACATTTTCTCATTAACAGTGTTAGTGTGTGTTTTAAACTACATAAAGACTCTTTTTGCTTTTTAATTGATAACTTGACTTGTGTATTCTGGATGTTTGTCGTTTTGGTCTTGTTTTGTTTAGATAAACATTCTTTATTTTTCTAAACTTGTGTTATGTAATTTTGTGGTGTTGGCATTAAGTTACCGTGTGTGTTGGTACAAATACTTTACATCTAGCACTCTGAAGTTAAGCCTACTGCTTTGCCAAGCTACCAAGGGGGTAAGCAGGGGTTAGCTGAGGGTGATTCTCTTTTACCCTGACTAGAGTGATGGTCCTTGCTTCAACAGGGGGTAACCTGACTGTCAACCAAAGACCCCATTTCTAACAATTCCATCACATAAATATGAGGTATATTATATATTTTCATCAAAGTTTGTGGATTGAAAGGGAATCTGGGTAATAAACTGTGGTGAGAGCCATTCAAGTCAGCCCACCCTGAATACCCATATGGGTCTAGTTTGCAAAAATGTACATGTTGACTAGGTTTCCCTAGGTGCTGGCTGAGCTAGGTCCAAAATCTAGAGGTACCCACATCGGAAAAAGAAGGTCAATTTTCTTTGGAGCTCTTAAGGTACACAAACGCAAACACTCAGACACCCAATAGCAATCCACCTCACAACAGTATCCAGCCCATGCCCCTGCACCCAAAATCAGCAGACAGACACCTCTTACAACCACTCCCTCTTCCTCCACTCCCAAACCTTCTCCCTCTCCCCGCCCCAATGTCCCTAAAACTGTTCCTATCCACTATTGGCCTGTTTCCTACCCCTCCACCCCCTGTTCTGCACATCTGGCCAGGATGGGAAGAACCCAGCCAAGCACCTCAGCCACCCAGTTCATGGGCCCAGTCATCACCACACCCACTCGTGGCACCAGGCAGCCTCAAGGGAAAGGAGCCTGCCACAGCTGCTTCCAGGAAGAGCAAGGAGCCTGCCCCAGCAGGCAGGAAGACCAAGGGGCCTGGTGCAGGCACTGTGATGGAGCCCCCACCACCAACCATGGTTGTGCAGCCGTCCAAGGTTGCAGGGGATAGGCAGGTGCCTCCCCCCACCAGCAGCAGCAGCACCACCACCAGTGAGCAGCCGTCTGAGGTTGCAGGAGATGGGAATGTGCCTCCCTCCACCTTCAGCAGCAGCAGCACCACCAGTGAGCAGCCATCTGAGGTTGCAGGGGATGGGCAGGTGCCTACCCCCACCAGCAGTAGCACCACCACCAGTGAGCAGCCGTCACTGCTGGCCGATGGTATGTAATCCTGCCTCCATGGTCTGCTGTGCGGCCTGCCCCTTGCGAATCCAGTGGGTATGACACCCATCTGAGTGCTTCCCCAGGATCAGGAGCACAGGGCACATTGCCCCTCCATAACCAGTGGGTAAGACACCCGCCTATCCCAGAATCCCCAGCATCAAGAGCACAGGGCACGATGCCCCCTCCAGAACCAGTAGGTAAGACACCCACTTGAGAGACTGTGGCAATGCACTCCCTATGACCAAGCACAGGGCATGTTGCCCCCTCCGGAGTAAGTGCGCAAGTCACCCACTCAAGAGACTGTGACCTTGTACTCCACAGGACCAAGCACAGGGCATGTTGCCCCCTCCAGAGCAAGTGGGCAAGTCACCCACTTGAGAGACTCTGGCCTTGCACTCCCCAGGACCAAGCACAGGGCATGTGGCCCCCTCCAGAACCTGTGGTCTTGTTCCATCTGCTGGCTGAGTTGCCCCCCTCTCCCCCTGAGATGCCTGCCTGTAGTAAGGTAGCCTCTTTCTAGCCTTGTTACACCCACTTTTGGCCTGTTTGTGAGTATATGTCAGGGTGTTTTTACTGTCCTGCTAGTCAGGGCACAGTGCTCATAGTGAAATCCCTATGTTGTCAGTGTGTTTGATATGTGTCACTGGGATCCTGCTAGCCAGGACCCCAGTGATCATACGTTTGTGGCCTTTATGTGTTCCCTGTGGTGCCTAACTGTATCACTGAGGCTCTGCTAACCAGAAACTCAGTGTTTATGCTCTCTCTGCTTTTAAAATTGTAACTCCAGGCTAGTGACCAATTTTACAAATCCTGATTGGCACACTGGAACACCCTTATAATTCCCTAGTATATGGTACCTAGGTTCCCAGGGTATTGGGGTTCCAGGAGATCCCTATGAGCTGCAGCATTTCTTTTGCCACCCATATGGAGCTCAGACAATTCTTACATAGGACTGTGTAGGAGGTTGGCCTGGCTTATAGTGGGTACCTTATGGTACTTACACCTTGTGCCAGGTCCAGTTATCCCTTATTAGTAGAATAGAGGTGTTTCTAGCAGCTTAGGCTGATAGAGGTAGCTATGGCAAAGCAGCTTGGGCTGAACTAGGAGACATGCAAAGCTCCTACTAAACCACTTATATCATATAGCACAATATCATAAGAAAACACAATACTCAGAGTTAGTAAAAATAAAGGTACTTTATTTTAGTGACAATGGGGGTCATTACAACATTGGCGGTAAAAGCCGCTTACCACCGCGCAGAAGACCTCCAACACACCGCCGCCGCGGCGGCATTCCGCCACAGCTATTATGACACACATCTTGGAATCCGCTGAAATTCAGACACCCACACAAGACCACCACACCAAAGGTCAGTAATAAACTGGCGAAAACAAATCCTCCACGGCAACAGAAACACACCCATGCTATTACGACCCACGAATCCATGCGGCGGTCTTTCAACCGCGGTATTCCATTGGCGGTACACACCGCCACGCTCAAAATACACACATATATCCAAAACACCGCCACATTGGACAATTACAAATACACACACCTGACACACATACAAACAACACTCCCACACACCCAATACAATATAAAACACACACCCACATCACCCACAAACCCCATGACAAAAAATTTGAGACGAAGGCGACAGAGAGAGAGCACAGAATAAACAACCCCACTACACAGAGGCACACAACACCATCACCCACACAACATCCACGCACAAAACACCACACACCACTACACTCACCACAACCATCACCACATACACCACCCCACACATCACTCACACCACCCCATGTCACGCCAAGGACACCCCCGCTTCTCTGAGGAGGAGCTCAGGGTCATGGTGGAGGAAATCGTCCGGGTAGAGCCACAGCTATTTGGCTCACAGGTACAGCACACATCAATAGCCAGGAAGATGGAGTTATGGCGCAGAATAGTGGACAGGGTCAACGCCGTGGGACAGCACCCAAGAAATAGGGAGGACATCAGGAAGAGGTGGAACGCCCTACGGGGGAAGGTGCGTTCAACGGTCTCCAGGCACAACATCGCGGTACAGCAGACTGGCGGCGGACCACCACCTCCTCCCACACAACTGACAACATGGGAGGAACAAGTCTTGACCATCATGCATCCTGAGGGCCTCGGAGGAGTCGGTGGAGGATGGGACACTGGTAAGTCAAATCTGAACTATCAGATCCACCACCCTACCTCCATGCTATCGCACACCCCTACCCTCACCCCCTCCCCTATCACTACAACTCCTCACTAATGTACCCATGACACAAACCACCCATCCCAACACCAAGCCCTGCATGACACAACTAAGCATGGACACCCCTCACTAAAGCATGCCCACTGCACATACCCAGTACACCCCCCCAACCATCACCACACAACCCCACACACAGGAATGCTTGCACTGGGGTACACAAACACCCACCCATTGCACACCATTCCACACACACATGCAATAATCTAGCTCTTATGCCCCTGCAGGAACCCGAAGGACCGTCACCACACCAGAGGGTCCAGACAACACCACTCCACCCCCAGAAGAGGCCCACAGTGACGAGAGCAGCTCTGCCCTACTGGATACTGATGACCAGCCCGGACCATCGTGGGCCTCGGGACAGTCGGTACCCCTTGCACAGGCACAGCCCAACACCGACCTTCCACCCTCTGGTAACACCAGCACAGCACCCACCCAGCGGGCCCAAATCGTCCTACCCAGGACAGGTCAATCAGCGGTGTGTCCACCACTACAGGGCACCCAGGGTAACCCACCACCCCAACTACAACAGGGACCTGGGGGCAGTGGTAGTGGGCACACGGTCCAGGGGACGGAGGCACAGGAACACAGGGGAACTGGGAGGGCTGCTGTGCGACAGGGGGCGGACAGGCCAAGGGAACCCACTCTCCACGAGGCCCTCTCCTCCATCATGAGAGCATACCACCACTCCCAGGAGATAATGGCGACGGTCCTGGACAAGTTGCAGGAGGCCCTGCGCCTGCAGGACGAACTGTATTTGGGGTTCAGGGAGGAGCTCAGGACCATCAGCTCCGCCCTGAGCACCATCGTAGGGGTGCTGAAGGACATACAGCAGACCTTGAGGGACACCGTGGCACTCCAAGGGGCGACTGACACTAGCCAGGACGATGAAATGCCCACCACCTCCGCCAGCGCTAGTGGACAGGATGCCCCGCCACAGGACCACCACACCAGCACCCCACCCCCTGCAGACGGACAACCACCACGCAAGCGGGCCCTGAGATCCAGGAACAGGACAGAGCAAGATGGCAAGACCCCGCCAGGAAATGAGACCACCCTGATTGTCCTCCCACTGTCCCACTTCGTTACCCTGTCCATACTTAAACTGCACCAGCTCCACTTCTTTTGCCCAGATGGGCAGTGCACCTGTGAGACTAATAGACTGAACTCCTCCGCCATCACCCATCCTCATTTTACAACCCCCTCCCATTTCTGAGCACTTCAATAAACACCCTTGAAACACAAAACAATCTGGAGTCAGTCTGTGATTTAGTAAATATGTATTATCAATGACACTGTCATAATGGGTTTACCATTGTAAAGCTAACATACCTAGGTCACACATCACAAGCCCTTGAAGGATGCAAGCAGTTGACACGTAGGTAACCACACCTGTGAAACCGTAATGGAAGGGTACAACTCAGTTACCAAATCGTGATTTAAATCGAGAAACAGGATAGAGGTAGACGTGTGAAAGTTAATGTAATGCTAAAAATGAAAATGTTCTCACCTGTGTCTCACTGGAAATATTGCTGTATGACTGACTCCCTGTTGTAGTTGTCTTCTTCCTCAGCTTCATCCTCATCACTGTCCACAGACTCCACAGCTGCTACAACACCGTTATCGGGATCATCCTCCTCAAGAAAAGGCACCTGGTGTTGCAAAGCCAAATTATGGAGCATGGAGCAGGTGATGATGATATCGCACACCTTCTTCGGTGAGTAGAATAGGGATCCACCTGTCATATGGAGGCACCTTAACCTGGCCTTCAGGAGGCCGAAGGTGCGTTCGATCACCCTCCTAGTCCGCCCATGGGCCTCACTGTAGCATTCCTCTGCCCTGGTCCTGGGATTCCTCACTGGGGTCAATAGCCAGGAAAGGTTGGGGTAACCAGAGTCCCGTAATAGCCATACACGGTGCCTCTGGAGTTGACCCATCATATCAGGGAGGCTGCTATTCTGTAGGATGTAGGCGTCATGCACTGAGCCAGGGAACATAGCATTTACCTGGGAGATGTAGTGGTCTGCCAAACATACCATCTGTACATTCATCGAATGATAACTCTTCCTGTTCCTGTACACCTGTTCACTCCTGTGGGGGGGGGGGAAGAGCTACATGGTTCCCATCAATGGCACCTATGACGTTGGGGATATGTCCAAGGGCATAGAAGTCACCTTTCACTGTAGGCAAATCCTCCACCTGAGGGAAAATGATGTATCTCCTTACGTGTTTCAGCAGGGCAGACAACACTCTGGACAACACGTTGGAAAACATAGGCTGGGACATCCCTGATGCCATGGCCACAGTTGTCTGAAAAGAGCCACTTGCAAGGAAATGGAGCACTGACAGCACCTGCACGTCAGGGGGGATTCCAGTCGGATGGCGGATTGGTGACATCAGGTCTGGCTCCAACTGGGTACATAGTTCCTGGATTGTGGCACGGTCAAACCGGTAGGTTACGATGACATGTCTCTCTTCCATTGTCAACAGATCCACCAGCGGTCGGTACACCGGAGGATTCCGCCATCTTCTCATATGTCCCAGCTGACGGTGCCTACGAAGGACAACAGCGAAGAACCAGTCATTATTGCTCCAGGTATGTACCCACTGTTACACACAAGACTACGCCACTCACAAAACCCTTCTTGTATGTGTGTTGAGTGTAGGCCTAGCTATATGTGACGCAGTAGTAAATGAAGCCATGTGGGCCCCTGAAATGGCGGCTGCCTGACCTCTAAACTGGGACAATGAGATTGTGGGGTAACTGCGCTGGCGTTGCACACCGTCGCGGTAGGGGGTCGTAGACCGCAGCGCAATGCTGCATTGGTTAACATTGGACCCTATGGGTCCCAGGAGCCAATGAACAGGTGCACTGGCGGTGATGATGCGCACCGCCGCGGACGTCACTGCCATTTTCTATCTGTTCAATCACTACATACCTGACCTTCGACAGGAGAGGACCTACACTGCAAGTGCTGCTGTGACCTCGGTCTGGAAGCGACGATGGCTGCTGCGTCAGGGGAAAGGGCCCCTGCCTTCACTGCACAGGAGTTGGAGAAACTGGTAGACGGGGTCCTCCCCCAGTACACGCTACTCTACGTTCCTCCAGACCAACAGGTTAGTACACAGGGAGCACGTTGTATGGGTTAGGCCTGGGTGGAGAGGGCTGCTTGGAATAGGGAAGGGGGCAGAGTTCATAGAACATTAATGCATGGGAATGAATGGGCCAAATGGCCAGAGTAGGGAGGGGGCCACTCACAACGACGGTGCAGTTGGTAATGAATGTTCCTCTTTCCTTGTGCATGTCATGTAGGTCAGCGCCCACCAGAAGAGGGACATTTGGCGTGCCATCGCCAAGGAGGTCCGGACCCTGGGGGCCCACCAGAGACGGGGCACCCACTGCCGTAAGAGATGGGAGGACATTCGCCGCTGCAGCAAGAAGACGGCGGAGGCTCAGCTGGGGATGGCCTCCCAACGTGGGAGGGGTGCCCGTCGCACCATGACCCTCCTGATGTTCCGGATCCTGGCGGTGGCCTACCTGGAGTTGGATGGGCGCTTGAGGGCATCACAGCAGACACAAGGGGGTGAGTACACTCTCATTCTGTGGACTTTGCGTGCAGTGGAGGTGTCTGGGTGTGGGGGGTGGGCTGTGGGTGTCCCTAGGCCAGGGTGAGTTAGGTAGGCAAGGCCCCTCCGTAATGTAGGCCATGTGGCACTCTACCCCACCTCAGCAGAGTGCCAAGTCGAGGTATAGTTGCCCCTGTGGCATCCATGTGCGCAGATGTCCACCATTGCCATATAGGCCATATCCCAGAAATTGCATGTGCAGAGGGCAGGAGCACGGCGTAATGCAGGGGGCTGCTGCGTTTGTCTTGTCCGCCAACGGTAGCAGTATGCCATGCACTAAAACTCTCTTTCTTCTGTCTTCCCCCCTTTTTCTGCTCTCCCTGTCCTTTTGTACATCAGCATCAACAGGCGGAGGTACAGTGGCACCGGAGCACGAGGGAGCTGCATCCCACATGACCATGGAGGGCCACACCACGGACTCTGAATGCACAAGTGGGACGGAGGGCGAGGGGATCTTCACGTCGGCCACCGGATCACCAAGCAGCGACACGGACTCGTTCGACGATGGGGGCTCCCTTGTGGTGGCGGCACCATCTGTGCCCCCCACCTCTACAGGTACAGCTGGCACCTCCCCTACAAGCCCCGCCCTCCCAGCAGCCCTTCAGCGTTCGCCCCGTGCCTGCTCACCCAGGAGGGCGGGCATCACCTTCGCCCCAGGCACCTCAGACCCTGCCCCAGTCACCCCTGCTGCCCTCAGTGAGGAGGCCATTGACCTCCTCAGGTCACTCACTGTTGGGCAGTCTACCATTGTGAATGCCATCCAGGGTGTAGAATGAGAGTTGCAACACGGTAATGCATTCCTGGAGGGCATTCATTCTGGTCAGACTGCAATCTCTGGCCTCAGCACTGATGGCAGCCATTGTCCCTGTGTCTAGCCTCCCCCCTCCAACTTCCTCCACCCAGACCCAATCTCCTGTACCCCAGCCCATCCCAAGCACACCTACAGACCAGCATGCACACAAGTGAACACACACAAGTAGCTCAAGCAAACATAGGCACCACACACACCACAGGTACTCACGCAAGCCTCACCCACATGCAGACACAGCAACATCCACTGCCTTCACTGTGTCCCCCTCCTCCTCTTCTCCCTCCTCCCTCCCAGTCTCGTCTACCAACACACCTGCATGCACCACATCTACAGGCACCATGAATCGCACCAGGACACCCAGCACCACAAGCCGCTCACCTGCACTCACCACAGTCACTGCCATTTACACGTCCCCTGTGTCCTCTCCCAGTGTGTCTGTGACGCCCCCTCCCAAAGTACACAAACGCCGGCAATCACTCACCCAACATCCATCCACCTCACGACAGCCTCCAGTACCTGCACCTGCACCCAAAACAGCTAAAGTTACACCTCTGACAACCACCTCCTCTTCCTCCACTCCCAGACCCCCTCCAGCTACCCATCCCAGTGCTCGTCAGAAACTGTCCCTCTGTAAAGTTGACCTTTTTGCCCCCCCCCCAATTCATCAGTCCCGTCATAGCGCCTCAGCCAAAAAGCCTCCAATACCTGTGGTGCCTGTTCAAGGTTTGTGGAGTGCACCGGCCACCAGGGCAGGCAGTAGGACCTGGAGCCAAGGCACTGGCAGCCCACCCCCTTTAAAGGCTCTAAAATTGGAGAGTGGACGACGGGACCGTGTTAAGACTCCTGGTGGGAAAACAACTGACATGGGTTCCAAGGGGATCGGAGAGTCAGCTGTGACTCCAACAAAGGTGGGGAAGGGCCAGAGGAAGTCTGCCCAGCCTGTTGTGAGTGTCACGGCAGAGAAGTGCGCCATCATTTCCAGCGGCCGAGACACAACCGCCAGCACCGTCGTCACTGGTCCAGAGACCACCGCCAGAGTCACAGCCCAGGAGGGCCCAAGTATCGTCACTGGTCAGGAGACCACCGCCGGAGTCAGTGCCCAGGAGGGCCCAAGTATCATCACTGGTCCAGAAACCACCGCCAGAGTCACAGCCCAGGAGAGCCCAAGTATCGTCACTGGTCAGAAGACCACCGCCAGAGTCAGTGCCCAGTAGGGCCCAAGTATCGTCACTGGTCAGGAGACCACCGCCACCGCCGGAGTCAGTGCCCTGGAGGGCCCAAGTATCGTCACTGGTCAGGAGACCACCGCCGGAGTCAGTGCCCAGGAGGGCCCAAGTATCGTCACTGGTCCAGAGACCACCGCCAGAGTCACAGCCCAGGAGGGCCCAAGTATCGTCACTGGTCCAGAGACCACCGCCAGAGTCACAGCCCAGGAGGGCCCAAGTATCGTCACTGGTCCAGAGACCACCACCACCGCCGGAGTCAGTGCCCTGGAGGGCCCCGGCTGCCACAGCCCCGCTGGGCAATGATGGAACGTCATGCCACACACCAATGTCCAGTGTAGAGAACGTCATGCCACACACCAATGTCCAGTGTAGAAGACGTCATGCCACACACCAATGTCCAGTGTAGAGAACGTCATGCCACACACCAATGTCCAGTGTAGAAGACGTAATGCCACACACCAATGTCCAGTGTAGAGAACGTCATGCCACACACCAATGTCCTTATCAGAACCGCCATGTCAAAGCACCGCTGAACAGTCCTGAACCGCCATGTCAAAGCACCGCTGAACAGTCCTGAACCGCCATGGCAAAGCACCGCTGAACAGTCCTGAACAGCCATGTCAAAGCACCGCTGAACAGGGCAAAGACCGCCATGGCAAAGCACCGCTGAACAGTCCTGAACCGCCATGTCAATGCACCGCTGAACAGGGCAAAGACCGCCATGGCAAAGCACCGCTGAACAGGGCAAAGACCGCCATGGCAAAGCACCGCTGAACAGTCTTGAACCGCC
This sequence comes from Pleurodeles waltl, assembly GCF_031143425.1. Classification (NCBI taxonomy): domain Eukaryota; kingdom Metazoa; phylum Chordata; class Amphibia; order Caudata; family Salamandridae; genus Pleurodeles; species Pleurodeles waltl. The sequence goes on from NC_090445.1 coordinate 361,461,098, forward strand.
ATGTCAAAGCACCGCTGAACAGGGCAAAGACCGCCATGGCAAAGCACCGCTGAACAGTCCTGAACCGCCATGGCAAAGCACCGCTGAACCTGGGCAAAGACCGCCATGGCAAAGCACCGCTGAACAGTCCTGAACCGCCATGGCAAAGCACCGCTGAACAGGGCAAAGACCGCCATGGCAAAGCAGCACTGAACAGTCCTGAACCGCCATGGCAAAGCACCGCTGAACAGGGCAAAGACCGCCATGGTAAAGCACCGCTGAACTGGGCAAAGACCGCCATGGCAAAGCACCGCTGAACAGAGCAAGCACCGGGTAGGAATTAATGGCCCGCCACATCAGGCATCCTTATCCCATGTGCAGCTGGGACAGTGACAGGACACGACCTTTCACGGGGAGACTCATCCAGTCTGGGCACCAGTCCCCCAGTACCAGGAGAGACCTGCATCAACTTGAGAGACTGTGGCTTTGCACTCCCCAGGATGGCACAGTGGGCAAACCACCCACTGTATAGACTTGAGAGACTGTGGCTTTGCACTCCCCAGGATGGCACAGTGGGCAAACCACCCACTGTATAGACTTGAGAGACTTTGGCTTTGCACTCTCCAGGATGGCACAGTGGGCATACCACCCACTGTATAGACTTGAGAGACTGTGGCTTTGCACTCCCCAGGATGGCACAATGGGCAAACCACCCACTTGTGAGACTTGAGAGACTGTGGCTTTGCACTCCCCGGATGGCACAGTGGGCAAACCACCCACTGTATAGGCTTGAGAGACTGTGGCTTTGCACTCCCCAGGATGGCACAGTGGGCAAACCACCCACTGTATAGACTTGAGAGACTGTGGCTTTGCACTCCCCAGGATGGCACAGTGGGCAAACCACCCACTTGTGAGACTTGAGAGACTGTGGCTTTGCACTCCCCAGGATGGCAGAGTGGGCAAACCACCCACTGTAGAGACTTGAGAGACTGTGGCTTTGCACTCCCCAGGATGGTCCAGTGGGCACCCGACCCACTGTAGAGACTTGAGAGACTGTGGCTTTGCACTCCCCAGGATACATCAATGGGCATGGAGCCCTGTCGTGGATCTGGCTTTGCAGTAATCCGGCTGAGGTGCCCCCCCCCTTCCCTTCCCCCTGAGGTGCCTGTAGTATTTCTATCTGATGCCCTGGCAGTGTTCTCTCCGATTGTGGTCAGGTATCGTTTGTGGGCCTCGCCCATGCATTTTTTGACTGATGGTGCACGGACATTGTTGTGTACATATCTGCACTACTTCTCGTATTGTATATAATTATGACTGATTTTCAAATATATATATGTATATTTTTGTATGACATGTATATTGGCACATTACATTGTTTGACCGATTTTCGCTTTGTGTTTTCATTCTTCCCGGGGGATTGTGGGTTGTTACTGTGATTTTTTGTGAATGCATTGGTGTTTATGTTGTAATATGCAAGGGTGGGGGTGGGGGTGTTTGGTGGGTGTCCCCCTAACTTTTGCCTCCCCCCTCCCCCGTGTCGTAGGTGCAGTACTCACCGTTGTCTTCAGCGCCTACGCATCTGTTGGTCATAGAGGAGCAGAAACACAAGGGCAGGGAGTATTTGGAGTTCTGGCTCCATGGAGTCCTCGTTCCTCGTGAGATATGTTCAGGTGAGCGTTTTCCCATAGCAAAAGCTGTTTCCGCTGTGTTTTTATCCACGGTGAATCCGCCCCGGAAAAGGTGGCGGATTGGCGGGTTGTAATACTGTGGGCGGTACATTGTCTCCCGCCTGTCTGTTGGCGGTCACCGCCGCGCTGCTTGTCTGTACCGCCGTGGCAGGCGAAGTGTTAAAGTGGCTGTCTTTGTTGGTGGTTTCCGCCAGGGTCATAATTCACTTTTTTTGTCCGCCGGCCTGTTTGCGGTATTTCCGCAGCCTTAACACCATCCGCCAGGGTTGTAATGACCACCAATATACCAAAAATATCTCAGAGGATACCCTCACTTAGGAGGTAAGTAATATACACAAATTATATGTACACAAACCCAAAACAGGTAAGTAACAGTAAGAATATTAGTGCAAACAATGTAGAATCACAATAGGATGCAATTGGTAGACATAGGTCTAGGGGCAACACAAACCATATACTCCAAAAGTGGAATGCGAATCACAAATGGACCCCAGACCTATGGGAGATTGTAGAGAGTCACTGGGACTGTGAGAAAACAAACAGTAAGGGTGTCCAAGATACCCCACACCAAGACCCTGAAAAGTAGGGGTAAAGTTACCCTACTACCTCAGAAAGACACAATAGTCGTGATAGGGGATTCTGCAAGAACCACAAGCACCAGCAAAACACTGAAGATGGATTCCTGGACCTGAGGACCTGTAAAGGAAGGGGATCAAGTCCAAGAGTCATGAAAGTGTCCAGGGGGGCAGGAGCCCACTAAACCCCGGATGAAGATGCAAAATGGCTGCCTCTGGGTGGAAGAAGCTGAAGATTCTGCAACAACAAAAAGGGCTAGGAACTTTTCCTTTGGATGGAAGATGTCCCACAGCATGCTGGAGGCTGCAAAAGTGTTTTCAGGCAGAAATACCACAAACAAGCCTTGCTAGCTGCAAGAGTCATGATTGAGGTTTTTGGGCACTGCTGGGGACCAGGAAGGACCAGGATGTCGCCCCTTGGAGGAGGAGACAGAGGGGGCACTAAACAACTAAGGGAGCTACAGCAGAAGCAGGCAGCATCCGCAGAAGTACCAGAATAGGCAATGAGAAGATCTGAGGACAGTGGTCGACTCAGTGTCACAATGGAGGGTCCCACGACGTCGGAGTCCAACTCAGCGAGTTGGGCAATGCAGGATGGAGTGCTGGGGACCCAGGCTAGGCTGTGCACAAAAGGAAGTCCTGGAAAAGTGCACAGAAGCCGGAGAAGCTGCAAATCATGCAGTACACAGGTTTGCTGTCTGGCGTGGGGAGGCAAGGACTTACCTCCTCCAAATTTGGACAGAAGGGCCACTGGACTGTGGGAGACACTAGGACCAAGCTCCTGTGTTCCAGGGACCATGCTCGTCAGGACGAGAGGGGACCCAGAGGACAGGTGATGCAGAGGTTTGGTGCCTGCATTGGCAGGGGGGAAGATTCCGTCGACCCACAGGAGATTTCTTCTTTGCTTCCAGTGCAGGGTGAAGGCAGACAGCCCTCAGAGCATGCACCACCAGGAAACAGTCGAGAAAGCCGGTGTGATGAGGCGCTACAATGTTGCTGGTAGTCGTCTTGCTACTTTGTTGCGGTTTTGCAGGCGTCCTGGAGCAGTCAGCCGTCGATCCTCAGCAGAAGTCGAAGAGGGACGTGCAGAGGAACTCAGGTGAGCTCTTGTATTCGTTATCTGGTGAGAAACCCACAGGAGAGACCCTAACTAGCCCTAGGAGGAGTATTGGCTACAGAGAAAGGTAAGCAGGTGGGGTCTCTGACATCACCTCCTGGCACTGGCCACTCAGAGCTGTCCATTGTGCCCGCACACCTCTGTCTCCAAGATGGCAGAGGTCTGGGACACACTGGAGGAGCTCTGGGCACCTCCCCTGGGAGGTGCTTGTCAGGGGAGAGGTCACTCCCCTTTCCTTTGTCCAGTTTCGCGCCAGAGCAGGGCTGGGGGGATCCCTGAACCGGTGTAGACTGGCTTTTACAAGGAGGGCACCATCTGTGCCCTTCAAAGCATTTCCAGAGGCCAGGAGAGGCTACTCCTCCCAGGCCCTTCACACCTATTTCGAAAGGGAGAGGGTATAACACCCTCTCTCAGAGGAAATCCTTTGTTCTGCCTTCCTGGGACTGGGCTGCCCAAGCCCCAGGGGGGCAGAAACCTGTCTGAGGGTTGGCAGCAGCGGTAACTACAGAAAAAAAAACGGAAAGTTAGTTTGGCAGTGCCCGGGCTCTATGCAGGAGACCCAGGGATGCATGGAATTGTCCCCTCAATACCAGAATGGTATTGGGGTGACAATTCCATGATCCTAGATATGTTCCCCAGCACTCGGTCCTGCATTGCCCAACTCGCTGAGTTAGACTCCGAAGTCATGGGACCCTCTTTTGTTGTTCTGAGTCGACCGTCGTCCTCAGATCTTCTGAACACCTGTTCAGGTGCTCCTGCGGGTGCTGCCTGCTTCTGCGTGGGCTCTCTGTGTTGCTGAGTGCCCCATCTGTCTCCTCCTCCAAGGGGCGACCTCCTGGTCCTTCCTGGGCCCTGGCAGCATCCAAAATCCTCATCAGCGACTCTTGCAGCTAGCAAGGTTTGTTTGCAGTCTTTTTGCGTGTAAACAACTCTGCAAACCCCATCACACCGTGGGACATCTTCTGACAAAAGGAGAAGTTCCTGGCATTTTTTGTTGTTGCAGATTCTTTGGCTTCTTCCACCCAGAGGCAGCCCTTTTGCACCTTCATCTGGGGTTTAGTGGGCTCCTGCCCCCCCTGCACACTTGCGTGACTCTTGGATTTGGTCCCCTTCCTTTGCACGTCCTCAGAACCAGGAATTCGTCTTCACTATTTTGCAGTCAATTGTTGTCCTTGCAGAATCCCCTATCTCAACTTTACTGTCTTTCTGGGGTAGTAGGGTAACTTTACTCCTACTTTTCAGGGTCTTGGGGTGGGGTATCTTGGACACCCTTAGTGTTTTCTTACACTCCCAGCAACCCTCAACACACTACACTAGGCCTGGGTCCATTCGTGGTTCGCATTCCACTTTTGGAGTATATGGTTTGTGTTGCTCCTAGGCCTATTGTCTCCTATTGCATTCTATCGTGTTTTACAGTGTTTGTACTACTTTTCTAACTGTTTACTTACCTGATTTTGGTTGTGTGTGTATATTTTGTGTATATTACTTACCTCCTAAGGGAGTATATCCTCTGAGATACTTTTGCCATATTGTCACTAAAATAAAGTACCTTTATTTTTAGTAACTCTGAGTATTGTGTTTTCTTATGATATAGTGCTAAGTGATATAAGTGGTATAGTAGGAGCTTTGCATGTCTCCTAGTTCAGCCTAAGCTGCTCTGCTATAGCTACCTCTATCAGCCTAAGCTGCTATAACACCTCTAATCTACTAATAAGGGATAACTGGACCTGGCACAAGGTGTAAGTACCACAAGGTACCCACTATAAGCCAGTCCAGCCTCCTACACTGCATATTTCCCAACTGATGCCCCTGCAGTGTTCTCTCAGTGTTGAGGCAGGTGACATGTGTGGCCTTCGACTATGGCCTGTGCACAAGTCAGCCCACCATGGTTACCACTGGATGTCTAGTTTTAAAAAATGCACACGTTGGCTAGGTTTCTAGAGGTACCCACATCAGAAAAAGAGGGTCAGTTTTTGGTGGAAAAGTGCACTGCATCCATGTTGTGTTTTGGGCAGTTTCCTGTTATATACACTAGGCCTACCCACACAAGTGAGGCACCATTTTTATTGAGAGACTTGTGGGAGCATAGAATTGTAGAACCTTTGTTATTACCAATTCCATTTCACTGAATTTGTGCCTTTCAAATGTAAGCCACTGTATAGGAAAGATGACATTTTGAAAAATGTCCTCCAAATCATATGCTATGATGGGTATCCAGAACTTCAGAAATGTAGAAACTCTATATCTTGTGCCCATTTCAGTAATACATAAGTTTCCTTGATACCCATTTTCACTCTGCCTATTTTGCTGTAAGACTTGGACTGTACTTGGTACTCAAGGAAAACCCATTGCAGTCTGCAGCTCAGTTGTTTGCTCTGGGTACCTTGGATCCGTGGAGAAATTGCAATCCCTATATGTCCCCTCAACCAGAAGGGTCTAGCAGACTTAATGATATATTGCATTTTCAATCGGAAATTGTGACAAAAAATTACAAATGAAAATGTTATCACAAATGCCCGTTTTTTCCTACTCATTTTCATTATTTCTTTATTTCAACAGTTTCCTTTGAAAAACCTTGAGAGATTTACATACATGACCCGTTTCTTGATTCAGAATTTTATTTAGTTTTCAGAAATGTCTAGCTTTTCTGGATAGCTTCACACTTGTTTTGACCACAAACTGGAAGTAGGTTGACAGCACAAAAAATAGGAAAATTTGTACATCGCTTAGAAAAATGCCAAAACTGTGGTACAAAATTAGGTTTTTTGATTGAGCTCTGCATGTTCCAGAAAGATGAGAAGATGGTGACTTTAGTACAGTAAACCATTTGTAGATGCGATTTTTTGGAAATAGACACAGACAATTTTATCTGGAGCACTTTTTCCCTAGTTTAAAAATAAATCAAAATGTTGCTATATTTTGGCTATTTTCCTGGCCCTCTCCAGAAGGATCCACATACCATGGATGTCTTTAGAATCTACAGGATATTGGGAAAAAAAGGACACACGTTTGGCATGGATACATTATCTAGAAAAAAAGTTATGAACCCCTAAAAGCAAACTACCACAAATACCCAAAAAAGGGAACACCACTGACAGGGAAAAGACCTAATAACAAAGGGGTTAAGCTTACATTCTGTCAGCACTCCTCATGGTTGTTTTGGTCTTCGCATGGATCATTAATATAACAGCACTGCCACATACTGGCCATTTTTCATCAGTTCATAGTTGCTGGAGCTGGAATTTATTTACAGAACTTACAATTACTAGGTGTTTTTTAATTAAATACCGACAATGAATGTAGCAGCTTCACTTGTTACACCTCCTTTTCTGATGTTGCCAGGAGAGCCTCCAATTGAGTGGGAGGGCTGGTATGACAGTTTTGATAATTATTTGTTGGCGATAGATGGATTAAGTTTTCCCGCAGTAAGGAAAAGAGCTTTGTTATTGGGCTCTTTCCATAAATAAGGCCAGCATGTTTTTAAATATCTCCCACAAGTAAGGGATGCTGAGGGTAGCGTGATGGAAGATGTCTATAAAGAGGCTGCACTATGGGGGTCATTCTGAGTTTGGCGGGCAGCGGTTGCCGCCCGCCAAACTACCCCCGTCGAAAGACCGCTCCGCGGTCAAAGGACCGCAGGGGCCATTTCGACTTTCCCGCTGGGCCGGCGGGCGACCGCCAAAAGAGCACCCGCCGGCCCAGCGGGAAAGCCCCTGCAACAATGAAGCCGGCTCCGTATGGAGCCGGAGGAGTTGCAGGGGTGCAACGGGTGCAGTTGCACCCGTCGCGATTTTCACTGTCTGCAATGCAGACAGTGAAAATCTTTCTGGGGCCCTGTTAGGGGCCCCTGCACTGACCATAGCAAATGAAGCACCGCCAGCCTGTTGGCGGTGCTTCCGTGGTCGTCGACCCTGGCGGTCGATGACCGCCAGGGTCAGAATGACCCCCTATGTCTTCAAATGGGATTTGAAAATCAAGCCAATGTTGTGATGTAACAACATAAAATTCTATACACGGCATCAAAAACCAATCGAGTCCATAGAGAAGTTTGTGGCAAGATTCAGAGAATTGGCTGCCAAATGCCCATTTGGGCAAATGACTGAAGAAATGATACTGGATCAGTTGAAAAATGGCCCTCTCTGAAGGGTCACCCCAAACTTTTTGCCTTCCTTCTCCTCTTTGTCTGACTTCATTTTTGTTTGCTTTAGGACTCTAGAAACTTTACCACTGCTAACGAGTGCTAAAGTGCATGTGCTCTCTCCCTAAAAAGCTGGTAACATTGGCACATACCCAATTGGCATATTTAATTTACTTGTAAGTCCCTAGTAAAGTACCCTACATGTGCCCAGGGTCTATAAATTAAATGCTACTAGTGGGCCTGCAGCATTGATTGTGCCACCCACATAAATAGCCTCTTAGTCATGTCTCAGGTCTACCATTGTTAGGCCTGTGTGTGCAGTTTCACTGCCACTTCGACTTGGCAATTAAAACTACTTGCCAAGCTTTAAGTTCCCCAATTCTTACATATAAGTCACCCCTGAAGTAGGCCATAGGTAACCCATAGGGCAGAGTGCTATGTAAGTAAAAGGCAGGACATGTACTTATATGTTTTACATGTCCTGGCAGTGAAAAATGCACAAATTCATTTTCCATTACAGTGAGGCCTGCTCTTCTCATAGACTAGCATTAGAACTTCTCTCATATACTTTTAAGTGGTAGATTTTGATCTGGAAGGAGTATCCCTGTCATGTTTAGTGTTAGAAATTAGGTCTTTGGTTGGCAGTCAGGTTAACACCTACCTAAGCAAGGACCCTCACTCTAGTCAGGGTAAAGGAGAATCACCCTCAGTTAACCCCCACTTATTCTTTGGTAGCTTGGCACGAGCAGGCAGCCTTAACTTCAGAAGCAATGTGTAAAGTATTTGTACCAACACACAGAGTAATTCAATGAAAACACTACAAAATGACACAACAAAGGTTTAGAACAATAGGGAATATTTATCTAAACAAAACAAGACCAAAACAACAAAAATCCAACATACGCAAGTCAAGTTGTGAATTTTCAAACAATAAGAGTCTTAGGCCCTCATTACAACCTTGGCGGTAAATTCTGCTAACCGTCGTGCTGAAGACCGCCAACATACCCGAATTCCGCTACAGGTATTACGACCCACATCTCGGAATCCGCCACAATACAGGCACCCACACAAGTCCGCCACACCATAGGGCCGTGATAAACTGGCGATACCAAAACCCACACTGTCACGCCAACAAGAATACGTCCACACTATCACGACCCACGAATCAACGTGGCAGTCTGTCAGCAGCGGTAATCCATTGGCGGTACACACCGCCGCACTCAAAATACACACACATTTACAAATCACAACCAGACTGGACAATTCAAAATACACACACCTGACATACATACACACACCACACCCACACACCCACAACACTATAAAACACACACACACATTACCCACAAACCCTTACAATGAACACATTTGGAAGAAGCCCAGAGAGAGAGATTAGCAAACACAACACCAGCATCCACAGACACACAACACGATCACCCATACAACATCCACGCACCTCAAACAACACACACCAACACATCCCCCCACACATCAAAACAGACAGCACCTCACACATCATCCACACCACATCCTGGCACCTCAAAGACACCCCAAGTTTTCAGAAGAGGAGCTCGGGCCATGGTGGAGGAAATCATCCGGGTAGAGCCACGACTTTTCGGTTCACAGGTGCAGCACACCTCCATTGCAAGGAAGATGGAGCTATGGCGGAGAATCTTCGCCAGGGTCAACGCAGTGGGACAGCATCCAAGAACACGGGATGACATCAGGAAGAAGTGGAACTATCTACGGGGGAAGGTGCGTTCCGTGGTATCAAGATACCAGATTTCTGTACAGAAGACTGGCAGTGGACCCCCAACTCCGCCCCCACAACTAACAACATGGGAGGAGCAAGTCTTGGCAATACAGTATCCTGAGACCCTCGCAGGAGTAGCAGGAGGACTGGATTCTGGTAAGGCAAATCCTTATTACCATATCCCCCACCCTAACTGCATACCATCACATACCCCCACCCTTACCCTCACTCCCATCACTCCATCATCTCACATATGTCCCACTATCACAACCCACACATCTCAACACCAAGGCCCTGCATGCAACACCTATGCATGGACCACTGTAACCAAAGCATGTCCAGTACAGATACCCACACAGACCCCAAACCCACTATCACAAAAGGGCAAACATAATGATGCAAGCACAGGAGTAGAGGGTACCTCACCCAATACACAAGATGGCACATACAGATACTGAAACTATGCTTTTACACCCCAACAGGACCCATACCCAACGTCACTGGACAGGAGGTGCCTGACATATCCAGCCCCCCCACAGAAGAGGCCCACAGTGATGACAGCTGCTCTGCACGCCTGGATCAAGATGACCAGCCCGGCCCATCAGGGACCTCTGGACAGTCGGTTCCCCTGCCACTGTCCCAACCTACCACAGACTCTTCCCCCTCAGGAAACACCTCCACAGCACCCCCCCAGCCCCCCAGCGGGCCCATCCCTCTGTCCCCAGGACACGTCAATCAGCAGTGTGTCCACCACTACAGGGAACCCAGGCAAACCCACCAACCCAAGAAAATCAGGGACCTGGGGTCAGTGGCAGTGCGCACACTGTTCAGGGGACAGAGGCACAGGATAAGAGGGAAGCTGGGAGGACTGCTGTGCGACAGGGGGAGGACAGGCCCAGGGAACCAACACTCCACAAGGCACTCTCCAACATCATGGGAGCATACCACCATTCCGAGGAGACCATGGGCAGGGTACTGGCCAAGTTTCAGGAGACCAAGCAGTTGCAGGAGGAACACTACCTGGGGATCAGGAAGGACTTGAAGTCCATTAACACCACCCTGGTCACCATTGCAGGGGTGCTGGCAGACCTTGCCAACACCATGAGGGACACAGTGGGACACAAACGGGCCCCTGACAATAGCCTGGATGATGAATAGCCCTCCACCTCTGCCGGCGCTAGTGTACAGGAGGCACCGCCACAGGAACAACAGGCCACCAGCACCCCACCCCCTGCAGAAGGAGAACCACCCCGCAAACGGTCCCTGAGATCCAAGAACAAGACAAAGAACATTGCCAAGACCCCCACCAGGAAATAAGACCCTGAATGTCACCCTTCTGTCCCACTCTGTCACCCTGTCCGCCTTAAGCTGTCATTGCTCCCCTTCCTATGCCCCATTGGACAATGCACCTGTGAGACCAAGAGACTGGACTCTGCCATGGACATTCCTCCACCATCAACCCAGCCCATTGCACTCCCCCCTCCACTTATTAGCACAGAAATAAACACCCTTGAATCAGAAAACAATCTGGATTCAGTCTGTGCTTTCACAAATGTGTAATTGCAACATCTCTGCAATATAGCAATGTCAATGTACTTGTTCACATACCAATGTTACACAGCTTTAGGCCAGCAGTAAACATGGCAGAAGGCAGAGGGCACAAATTGGGACCCAGATCTGTGAAATGTAAATTAAAAGTGACAAGTCAGGGTCCACACACAGAGGTAAAAAGGCAGATTTATGTGATGTCTTACAATAGTCTGAGATGTGGAAAGCAGTTCCATCCTCTTACCTGTATCTCACTGGAAGTATTGCATGATGTTGATGTTTCGGTTGTCTACATCTTCTTCTTCTGCCTCCTCTTCTTCACTGTCCACAGGCTCCACAGCTGCCACAATACCACCATCAGGCCCATCCTCCTGCAGAAAAGATACCTGGTGTCACAAAGCCAGGTTGTGCAACACACAGCAGGCCACAATGATCTGGCAGACCTTCTTCGGTGCGAAGGATAGGAAGCCACCTGTCAGATGGAGGCACCGGAATCTGGCCTTCAGGAGGCCGAAGGTGCGCTCGATTATCCTCCTAGTTCGCCTATGTGCCTCATTGTAGCATTCCTCTGCCCTTGTCCTGGGATTCCTCACTGGGGTCAGTAGTCATGACAGGTTGGGGTAACCAGAGTCACCTGCAAATATAGAGGGACAACTGTGAGACATCCTCCAAACATTAGGGAATCTCCCATACCCAGAGAGCAAATGAAACTGTGGGAGGACTTTAGGCTCACCTATTAGCCACACACGGTGCCTCTGGAGTTGCTCTATCACATAAGGGATGCTGATGTTCCTCAGAATGTAGGCATCATGCACTGAGCCAGGATACTTGGCATTCACATGGGAGATGTACTGGTTTGCCAAACACACCATCTGCACATTCATGGAATGGTAGCTTCCCCGAATTCTGTACACCTGTTCATTCCTGCGGGAGGGGGGACAAATGCCACATGTGTACCATCCATGGCATCAGTGATGTTGGGGATATGTCCCAGGGCATAAAAGTCACCTTTCACTGTGGGCAAATTCTACACCTGGGGAAATACGATGTAGTTGTGCATTTGTTTCAGCAGGGCAGATAACACTCTGGACAACACGTTAGAGAACACTGGCTGTGACATCCCTGATGCCATGGCTACTGTTGTTTAAAAAGACCCACTGGTCAGGAAATGGAGTACTGACAGGACCTGCACTAGAGGGGGTATGTCTGTAGGATGGCAGATAGCTGACATCAGCTCAGGCTCCAACTGGGCACACAGTTCCTGGATTGTTGCACGATCAAGTCTGTAAGTGATTATTATGTGTCTGTCTTCCATTGTGGACAGGTCCACCAGGGGCCTGTACACCGGAGAATGCCGCCATCTCATCACCTGCGCCAGCGGACATGCCCTATGGAGGAGAACGGCGAGCAGAGGGTCATACAACACATAGGTTTCACAAGGCTGTTTAGCACAATAGTGAAATATTCTTTGTGTGCCTTTGTCTGTCCGTAGTCATGGCCTAAATAGGTGTGACACAGTTAGTTGGCCTGCCATGTGGCCCCCTGAAATGGCGGCTGCCTGACCTGTAAAGTGGGACAAAGGGAAATGAGGTAACTGCGTTGGCGTTGTACACCGTCGTAGTAGGCGGTCGAAGACCACGGCGCAATTCAGCATTGGTTATCATTGGGCCCTATGGGTTCCAGGAGCCAATGACGATGCACGCCGGTGATGACGGTACGCACCGCCGCAGAAGTGACCGACTTTTTCTATCAGTTCCCTCACTTGATACCTGACCTTCTACAGGAGAGGACTTACACTGCAAGTGCTGCTGTGACCTGTGTCTGGAAGCGACAATGGCTCGAGTGACTGGGGAAAGGGCCCCTGCCTTCACTGCGGAGGAGTTGGAGAAACTGGTGGATGGGGTCCTCCCCAGTACACGCAACTGTACAGTTCGCCAGACAAACAGGTGAGTAAACTGTGTGCATGGTGGATGGCACATGATTGTATGGAGTGTCGTGGAAGAGAGAGGTGGGGGGGACAGGCCAGCATGTGAGAATGGTGTGTTTATGTATGTCTGGGCCAGGGTGGGAGGTTTGTGGCCAATGTGGGAGAATAACTGTTTGGGAGAGTAACATCCATTACAACTTCACTTTTCCTCTAGGTCAGCGCCCACCAGAAGAAGGGGATTTGGCCTGCCATCGCCAAGGAAGTGCAGACCCTGGGGGTCTACCATAGACGGACCACCCACTGCCGGTAAAAAAGATGGGAGGACCTGCGCCGCTGGACCAAGAAAACCGCGGAGGCCCAGCTGGGGATGGCCTCCCAACGCGGAAGGGGTACCCCATGACCCCCCCGATGTACCGGATCCTGGTGGTGGCATATCCGGAGTTGGGTGGGCGCTTGAGGGCATCACAGCAGCCACAAGGGGGTGAGTACACTCTCATTCAGCTGACTCTGCACACATTACGAGGTGTCTGGGTGGGGGAGCTGCACTGTGAGTTCCCCTAGGCAAGGGCAGACGCACAAAGGTAGATCCATTGATTTGCTGCCTCATTCCCTGTCCAAACCCAAAGGTGGTATGTGCCCTCTACACCTAATCAGGCCCCTATAGCTTCCAGCTGTGCATAATATGGTTCTCAACATTGTCCCCTATGGGAATGTGCTTTTCCCCTGCCCTGTCTGTGCATGGCTTAGTACATAGGGCTGCTCCCTGTGTGTTGTGTCCGCCAACAGTAGTGGTGTTGCATGCTTTGACCATGTGTCTCTTCTGTCTTCCCCCAACTTTTTGTTTTGTCACCCTGACCTTGTGCGCATTAGCATCATCTGGCGGAGGAGCAGTGGCACCGGAGCAGGAGGGAGCTGCATCCCACATGGCCCTGGAGGGTGAAGTAACGGAGTCCGAAGGCACCAGTGGGACGGAGGGCGAAGGGAGCTCAACAACGGGGACAGGAGCAGACAGCAGTGACAGCGACTCCTCCTCTGATGGGAGCTCTCTTGCGGTGGCAGGCACCTCTGTGCCCACAGCATCAACAGGTACAGCTGCCACCTCCTCTACCAGTACCGCCCTCCCAGCAGCCCCTCATCGAGTTTCCCGTGCCCGCTCACCCAGGAGAATGGGCATCTCCTTCGCCCCAGGCACCTCAGCCCCTGCCCCAGGCAGCCCTGCTGCCCTCAGTGAGAAGGCTATTGACCTCCTGATATCCCTCACTGTTGAGCAATCTACAATTTTGAATGCCACCCAGGGTGTTGAGAGGCATTTGCAGAAAACAAATGCATACCTGGAGGGCATTCATTCTGGGTAGGCGGCCCAACAGAGAGCATTTCAGGCTCTGGCCTCAGCACTGATGGCAGCCATTGTCCCTGTATCCAGCCTCCCCCCTCCAGCTTCTTCCACCGAGACCTAATCCCCTGTACCTCAGCCTATCCCAAGCACACCATCAGACCAGCATGCACACTCTTCAACACACAAGAGTGGACATGCCAAATATAAGCACCACACATCATCCCACAGGCACTCACACAAGCACCATCCCCATGCAGACACACCAACATCCACTGCCTCCACTGTGTCCCCCTCCTCCACGTCCTCCTCCTCCCTCCCTGTCTCATCTCCACTCACATCTGCATGCACTACATCCTCAGCCACTACCTCCATCACCAGCACGCCCATCACCACACACCACTCACGTGCACTCACCACCCCCACTACCATTTACACATCCCCTGTGTCCTCTCACAGGTGTGTCTGTGAGCCCTCCTCCCAAACTACACAAACGCAGGCACACACCCACCCAACAGCCATCCACCTCAAAACAGCCTCCGGCCCATGCACCTTCACCCAAAATCAGCAAACGTACACCTCCTACAACCACTAACTCTTCCTCCACTCCCAAACCCCCACCATCTTCTCATCCCAGTGTGTCTAAGAAACTCTTCCTGGCTAACATTGACTCTTCCCTACACCTCCCCCCAGTCCTTCCCATAGGGACAGGCTGTCCAGGGCCCAGGCCAGCACCTCAGCCACCAAATCCTCCAGCCCAGTGGTGTCAGCAAGTCCGGTCACATCGTGGGTGCCACCCATCAGGGCTGCCAGTGTGCCACCTAGCGTGGCCAAGGAGCAGGCCAGTGTGCCACCTGCGAAGGTGCCCACATGCCGGAGGGAGAAGCCGCATCTCTCAGCAAGCAAGCGCTCCTCCAAGCTGAAAGGGGACAGTGCCAAGGCACCAGCACCGACATCAAAGGTGGTGAAGGGACAGAAGCCAAAGGACAGGGCACGGAGGCTCCGGCTAAGGGAGCAGAGTCAGCCCTTCTGTCACCCACAACATCAACCAGTATGGTGGTGGGCACCGCCACCTGCACCGCCACCTGCACCGCCACCTGCACCGCCACCAGCACCACCACCAGCACAGCCACCAGCACCACCACCTGCACCTCTGCTTCCTCAGCAACAGTCCCAAGCATCATCCCCAGAGGGCAGCCATTCGAGGCTGCAGGAGAAGTACTGCTGTGTCCTCAACAGGTGCAGACACATGCACCACCGCCAGCACCCCCGCAACATGCTCAGACAGTGCCACCACAGCTGACAAGGCAATCATCCCCAGTGAGCAGCCGTCCGAGGCTGCAGGAGACGTCCTGGATCCTGCCCAGCGTACATGAGGTATGAGCACTGTTTGTACCAGCAGTTGGCAGCACTGTTTGTACCAGCAGTTGGCAGGCGAAGTCACAGCAGGGTGGAGTGGGTCTCTGCCTCCATGGAGTGTCATGCTACCTGCTCCCAGGCAATCTTGTGGCACATACACCCAGGTGAGGGAATGGGACTTGCCACACTGCATGTGAAGCACTCTGGGCACCAGGCCCCCTCCAGAATATGGAGATTCACATCCACTACCCCAGTCCTTGGCAGGATGAAGCACTCTGGACACCAGGCCCCTTCCAGAATATGGAGATTCACATCCACTACCCCAGTCCTTGGCAGGATGAAGCACTCTGGGCACCAGGCCCCCTCCAGAACCAGTGGAGAACAGCATCCACTACCCCAGTCCTTGGCAGGATGAAGCACTCCGGGCACCAGGCCCCCTCCAGAACCAGTGGAGACTGTAATCCACTTGTGAGACTGTGGCTTTGCACTCCCCAGGATACAGCAGTGGGAAAACCATCCACTGGAGAGACTTGAGAGACTGTGGCTTTGCACTCCCCAGGATACAGCAGTGGGAAAACCACCACTGGAGAGACTTGAGAGACTGTGGCTTTGCACTCCCCAGGATACAGCAGTGGGCATGGTGCCCCCTCGTGGAGCAGTGATTGTCGTCCGTACATCCGGCTGAGGTGCCCCCCCCCCCCCCCTTCTCCCTGAGGTGCCTGTTTATTTTCAATCTGAAGCCCCTGCAGTGTTCTCTCCGTTTCAAGTCAGGTATCATGTGTGGGCTTCGCCCATGCATTTTGGGACACTGATCCATGGACAATGATTTCCTTACCATTTGGACTTGTGTAGTTGGTGTACATATTTGTATATACTGATTTTTTTAATTTGGCTTATCTGATTTTTTATTGATTACACTTGTTACAATCATTTCCTTTTGTCCTTGCATTCTTCCAGGGGGTTACAGGGTATATATGTGATGTTGCTGCATGTATTTGTGTGTATGGTGTTGTGAGTGAGGGTGGGGGTGTTGCATGTTGCATGTGTCTGTCACTCTCTTTTCCCTCCCCCCCTCCCCTTTGTGCTAGGTGCAGTACTCACTGTGGTCGTCGCCGGGGTCTTTGCTGCTCCTGATACAAGAGGATGTAGACCAGCGTGGGCAGGACCTGTAGTTCGGGCTCCATGGCGTCCTGGTTGTTCATAATGTGTCGAAAGGTGAGTGGTTTCCCTTCTGTGTACTGTTTCCGCTGTGCTTTTGATGGCATTGGTACCGCCCCGGAAAAGGTGGCGGATAGTGGTCTTGTCTTCTGCCTGTTTGTTGGCGGATACTGGCACGGTGTTTGTTTCTACTGCCGTGGCGGTCGGAGTGTTAAAGTGGCTGTCTATGTTGGCGGTTTCCGCCATGGTCGTGATTCCATTTTTTTCTCCACCGGCCTGTTGGCTGTATTACCGCTGCTTTAACACCAACCGCCAGGGTTGTGATGAGGGCCATATTACTTAGAAAACAATGAGAATGCTGTTATTTCACAAAAGTACCTGGGTAGCGTCAAAATAAAGCCGCCTGGGTGAGTGTGCATCAAAAAAGGCCAGCGATGCGTTGATTTCTCACTCGCAAGTGCGACCGTTGGCATGCGTCGTTTCATCTTTCAAACAAGGGAGTGATGCGTGGATTGGGACAGGTAACTCGCATCCGGGCAGGCTTTACATTGTTTTTCCGCGCCCAGCGATGCTGCTTTGAAAATCCGGTCGCACGGTATCACAAAACCGCGCTGCAAGGGTTTTGCGTCGTTATCAGCCTCCATTAGCGGGTATTGCATGTCGTTTCTCCAGCCGTGTTGTGTCAATCTTCCAGCCGCAGTGAAGGTGGAGAGTTGATTTCAGGTGCGAACTGGCGGCGCGTCAATTATCAGCCGTGTCACAGGAGGTGCATTGAAAGTTTCCCCTCACCGCGGTCTGTGCGTGGATTTTCAGTCTTTGTCTGCCAGGTTCACCTTTCAAAGGCCCAGGAACTGGATAGGTCACCACTTGGTAGAGCAGGAGTCTCAGCAGAGAGTTAAGGTGCATGAAGGGGAAGTCTTTGATGGCCCTGAGACTTCAACAACAGGAAGCAAGCTCAGTTCAAGTCCAGTCTTTGTCCCCCTTCACAGGCAGAAGCAGCAACTGCAGGATAGCTCCACAAAGCACAGTCACAGGCAGGACAGCACTTCTCCTCAGCTCTTCAGCTCTTGTCCTTGGCAGAGGTTCCTCTTGTTTCCAGAAGTGATCTCATTTTCAGGGGTTTTGGGTGCTCTTCTTATACTCTTTTCTGCCTTTGAAGTAGGTCTATTTCAAAGGAAAGTCTCTCTTGTGTGTAAGATCATGCCTTGTCCAGGCCAGGCCCAGGAATTGGAGACTGCATTGTGCGAGGGTAGCCACAGTCCTTTCAGGTGTAAGTGACCACTCCTCCCCTCCCTCCCAGCACAGGTGGCTCATCAGGATGTGCAGGCTACACCCCAGCTCCCTTTATGGCACTGTCAAACTGACCCACACAGTGAATCCACAAACAGGCAGAGACACAGAATGCTTTAAGCAAGAAAATGCCTACTTTCTAAAAGTGGCATTTTCAAACACACAATCTAAAAAACAACTTCACTAAAAGGTGTGTTTTTAAATTATGAGCTCAGAGATCCTAAACTCCAGATTTCTGTCTGCTCCCTAAGGGAATCTGGCCTTTAATAATATTTAAAAGCAGCCCCCATGTTAACCTATGAGAGAGATAGGCCTTGCAACAGTGAAAAATGAATTTGGCAGTGCTTCACTGTTAGGACATGTAAATCACATAAGTACATGTCCCACCTTTAATATACAATGTACCCTGCCCATGGGGCTACCAAGGGCCTACGTAGGGGTGCCTTACATGTATAAAAAGGGAAGGTTTAGGCCTGACAAGTGGGTTCACTTGCCAAGTTGGATTGGCAGTTTAAAGCTGCACCTACAGACACTGCAGTGGCAGGTATGCGCCATGTTTACAGGGTTACAAATGTGGGGGGCACAACCAGTGCTGCAGACCGACTAGTAGCATTTGATTTACAGGCCCTGGGCACCTCTAGTGCACTGTACTAGGGACTTGTGGTAAAGTGCTCAGAGTCCTACAGCCAACAAAAACAGGTCAGAAAAAATAGGAGGAAGGAGGCAAAAAGATTGGGGGTGACCCTGAAAAAGAAAGGGAAAAAGCCTGACACAATGACTACCAGCCTAATGCCAGGGGAGACAAATCAATACCTTGATGGACTTCCCTGACTGGGGCGATACAAAGGGGACCCAGGCCCGCAACAGCAGGGGCATGTTTCAGTTCTATGCCTTCCTGATCCAGTTGGATCCCTCTGACCATACTCTCAGGGCCCACTAAGCTAACCCACGGGGAACCCTTCTCCTCATCTGCAGATACCATCTGTGCAACATTTAACCTTACTTTGTATCCCAGGGGGCAGATAGTACCATCATGGCCAACACAGTGGTGTGGCCCACTCCACCCCTAGGATGTGACTCCTGTTCCCACCCAGGGACAACTCTGTCCCTCAGGACAGCAAGTCACAGTGGGCCACTGACAGCTGTTAGGGATTAGAGCCAGGCCTTTCAAGGCTCTCCAACCACTGTGACTGTGGAGAGTGGGGGGCAGTATCCCCAGGTGCCTGGCACCCTTTGACCACTCTCCCTTCCACCAGGTCAGGGATGACAGCCTGACACTGGTCCTCCCCTCTGGGGCTCTGTACCCTCCCCCTAGGAGCGCCACCCCCATAGCCCAGAATTATCAGGGTGCCTGAGGAAGCAGACCTGTACAATTCTCCCACCAGTATAGGGATGTTAACCTGCAACTAGTCTCTCAACCTTTGGTCTGTACCGCCCGGTTGGACCAGGGCCAGGGGCGAGGCTTCTCTCCCCCTGCCCTCCCTTCTGGGGTCCTGCCCCACCAACTAGAAGTGGCCCCCCAGAATACAACACGGTAGGGGCACTGTTAGCAGTAGCCCCTCCCTCCAGGCCACCCTGAACCTGGCCCTTCAATCTAGGGTCTGTACCCTTAGAATGAACTGGATTTAGGGGTGAGTCTCTCTCTCCCCTGCCCCTACTCCCAGGATTCTGTGCCTTCCTACTATGGAGAGCACCCTTAGAAATCACCCGGGGGGATGATTGGGCCAACCGCCCTCCCATCAGGTCAGAGTTTAACCTCTGCACCTGATCCTCCAGTCTAGGTTCTGTACCCTCAGACTGGACTATTGCCTGACAACCAAGGACTTCCTGGGGGGCACCCCCACACCCCATCATGTCAGAGCTTACCCCCTGAACCTGACCATCCAACCTAGAGTCACCACCCTTAGGCTGGACCACTGCCTGGCAAGCGCAACTACTACAGAAATTGACGCAGCACCTGTATCACAGCTGGTCAATCGCTGCACCGCCAACTGGAACAACACAGAGCCGGATTTTCAATTGGAAATCTGAGGCAGTGCCTGCCTTGCAGCTGAAAATTCACTGCTTCAACTAACAGATCTATGCAGCACTTGCTCCTTTCTACCAGCGCGTCAAGGATTTTCAACGCATCGTACATTGGCATGAAAATGTCCCCGCATCGCAGTGAGGAAGCCGGGGTTTAGCTCCTGGAAATTGATGAATCACCTTGCAGCATGGAAAGAAACGGTGCATCATTTGTGCCGTGCCAGAAAATCCAACACAACACCTTATTTTTCCATGCCTCTCCTCCTCTGCAGCCCCGTGAGTCGCTATTTTTAAAGCATCCAAGTTACTGTATGATACAATGATACAACCATTGATTCCTAAGGATTAAGACTCTTTTAAACCTATAAAAGGTGATATTTAAACTTGTGCTTTGGATTTTTGTTATTTTTAACTTATTTTATTCAGATAAATATTGTCTATTTTTTTTTATCTGTGTGGTGTATTCTTGTGGTGTTTTCACTGTGTTACAGCATGAGTTACTGCCTGTTCTGTGCCAAGCTACCAGAGGGTGAGCACAGGATACTTTAGGTTGTGCTGTGACTTACCATGAGTAGGATTGTGGTCCCTGCTTGGACAAGGGTGCATACCTCTGCCAACTAGAGACCCAATTTCTAACACAGGTGATCAGAGGTGAGGATAAGACTTGTGTTTGTGTAGTGCCATACAACAGCTTTGTGTACACTACCAACCCACCGTTAAAGGTCATTTTGATTTTTTTTCTTCTTCTGCAAGCTTTCCCTGCTTTACATTTTTAACTAATTCTATACATCATGTCTCTGGCTGGGTGCACAAGCGGAGCTCTGGAGTTTGATCTGGCTGAACTGGAGGATTGAACAGTCCCCCCAGCTGAAGGGCTTTTGCAAGGATATGGAAAATACCTCTGCGAACTAGAGACCTAATTTCTAATAGGATCAATTAATTGAGCAATGCAATAGTGAAAAACTACGAGCACACTTGGGCCCTCATTGTGACATTGGCGGTAAATCCTGCTTACCTTCACGATGACAGCTGCCAACATACTGCAGCGGTGGCGGATATCCGTACACCATATTATGACACACACACACCAATCCCACAGAATACAGCCACATACACAAATCCACCAGACAAAAGGGAACCATCTCTCCAGGAGGCACTCTACGAGATCCTGGGAGTCTACTAACATTCCCAGGACACAATGGGCCAGATCCTTAAAAACGTGGAGGAGAACAGGCGGTTGCAGGAGGGACAGTATCATGGAATCAGGGAGGACTTGCAGACCATTAACAACACCCTGATCTCTATAGCAGGGGTGCTGGCAGACATGGCCAACATCATGAGGGAGGCAACACCACACCAGCTGGCCCCTACCATTAGCCAGTCAACTGAACAGCCCTCCACTTCCGCTGCCGCTAGTGGGCAGGAGGCCTCGACACAGGACCCACAGGCCACCAGCACCCCTCCCCCTGCAGAAGGTGAACCACCCCGCAAACGTTACCTGCGACCCAGACAGAAGCCAGAGACACCTGCCAAGACCACCGCCAGAAAATGAGACTCGCCTGATTGTCACCCTTGTGTCACACTCAGTCACCCTGTCCACCTTGATCTGGCATTGCTCCCCTTCCTATGGCCCCTTGGACAATGCACCTGTGCTACACACTGGAACAATACCCCAGACTTTCCTCCATCATCACCCCATACTATTGCACTTGCCCCTCAATATTTTAGCACTTCAATAAACACCCTTGCAAATAAAACAAGTATGGAGTATGTCAAATCTTTCAAGTATGTATTCAGTGAAACAGGTACAAACATTGCAATTCAACGGTACAGAAAATGAGCATAGGTAAATGACTTGTAGCTTTCTGCAGTGATCACACCAGGAGCATGTGTGACATCACCAACATCTGTAAAATGAATTGCAAAAGGGTACAATAAGGGGCATATAAGTGGGAAATAACAGCATGCCAGTGCCAAAGAAATCCCAAAAAATGTCATTGAAATGTGAAGGTGCACTGTCTCACCTGTGTGTCATTTTAAATATTGACAGATTACTGATGTTCTGTTGCCCACATCCTCATCCTATGCCTCCTCATCCTCACTGTCCTCAGGTCCACTGCTGCCATCAGTGTCCTCCTGCAGAAAAGGTACATGCTGTCTGAGGTCCAGGTTGTGCAACATGCAGCATGCCACTACTATCAGGCAGACCTTCTCGGGTGAGTAGCACAGGGGTCCACCTGTCAGATGGAGGCACCTGAACCTGGCCTTCAGGAGGCTGAAGGTCCTCTCAATGATCCTTCTGGTTCACCCATTTGCCTCATTATAACATTCCTCAGCCCTTGTCCTGGCATTCCTCACAGTCGTCAGGAGCCACAATAGGTTTGGGTAGCCAAAGTCACCTGTAAACAGTGAGGGACCCTAGGGTAGGTCGCTCCCCCGCCGCAGCAGCTCCACCTGCCCAGGCCCCTGCCACCTCTTGTAGGCTGTAGGTGCTCCTTTGCGCTCTCTCTTGTCCTTTCCTCATTTTTCTCCTCTCCGCTTGGCTCTCCCCTCTCCTCTCGTGTACTTCTTTGCGCTCTCTCTTGTCCTATCCTCGTTTTTTTCCTCTCCGCTTGGCTCTCCCCTCGTGTACTTCTTTGCGCTCTCTCTTGTCCTTCCTCGTTTTTCTCCTCTCCGCTTGGCTCTCCCCTCTCCCCTCGTGTACTTCTTTGCGCTCTCTCTTGTCTTCCTCGTTTTTCTCCTCTACGCTTGGCTCTCCCCTCTCCCCTTGTGTACTTCTTTGCGCTCTCTCTTGTCCTTTCCTCGTTTTTCTCCTCTCCGCTTGTATCTCCCCTCTCCCCTCGTGTACTTCTTTGCGCTCTCTCTTGTCCTTTCCTCGTTTTTTCTCCTTTCCGCTTAGCTCTCCCCTCGTGAATTTCCCCCTCTACACTCTGCCACTGCGCTTTCTACTCCTGTGTATCTTGCCCCTCTATTTTTCCACTGCACTTTTTCCCCCTCTGACTCTTTCTACTTTTAGATTTTTCCTGCCATCCTCGCCTCTCTTCAGTGAATTTCCTCTTTTCTTCCCACTTTTTCTCTCTTTTTTCTGCCTCCCCGCCTCCCGCTCTCTGCTTTACCGCCGCTGCCACCCGTGCGGCCCCGCCCCCCACTCCCATTCGTCACCCTCCCTCCCGCCTCCCGCCCCCCAGCTGACCCCTCCTCCCCCCTGCCTCTTATGGCACCCGCTGCGCGCGCCAAAGGCAAACCCGTCTGCGCCCGTCCGTGCCTGGACCGCGCCCAGTGCCAGAAACCCTGGCCCCCAGCGCTCCCAAAACCCCCAGCCCAGCTACGACGCCGCCTCCCTCCACGCACTCAACCTCGGACGTACCACCACCTGCTACCGAGCCAGCCCGAAACGCACACATGGACCCTTCGCCTGTCAAACCTGCAAGCATACCTTCCACCACGACTGCATTCCGTCCACCAGCCCATGCTCCAACAACCATCTCAAGTGCATCGTCATCAACGCACGCTCATTCCACAAGCATGCCATCGAACTATGGGACCTCCTGGACTCTACCATACCGGACGTCGCCTTCATCACTGAGACCTGGATGAACGCTTCATTGGCCCCCGACATCGCCCTAGCCATCCCCGACGGCTACAAGATCACCAGGAAAGACCGCACCAACCAAGTCGGAGGAGGAATCGGCATCATATACAAGAGCTCCATCAACATCACTACCTCCACCGAAGACACCCTCCTCGCCGCCGAACACATGCACTTCCAGATCCACACCGACCCCAGGACCACCCTCAGAGGAACTCTCGTCTACAGGCCCCCTGGATCATGCGCCCTATTCAGCGAATCCATCACAGACTTCATCTCCCCGCACGCCCTAGCCTCACCAGACTACATCCTCCTCGGAGACCTGAACTTCCACCTGGAGCAGAACAACGACACCAACACCACCACCCTGCTCGACAACCTCGACAACCTCGGTCTCAAGCAACTGGTGAACATGCCCACCCACATCGCTGGACAAACGCTCGACCCCATCTTCTCCACCAGCAACCACGTATCCTTCAGCCACTCTACCGAGATACACTGGACCGACCACAGATGTGTCCACTTCACCTTCAGACGCAAGACTCACCACCTGCGCACACAACCTATCACCCGCAGACCCTGGAACAAAATCTCCACAGAACAGCTACTCTCCACCCTCAACAACAACCAACCTGCCATCACCTCTGACGCCAACAACGCAGCCCTCAGCCTCACACAATGGATCACCAACTGCTCCGACAACCTCGTCCCCCTCAGACGCCTCCCAAGTCAGACCAACGCCAGAAAACCCCAATGGTTCACAGACACCCTCAAAGACTCCAAGAGAACCTGCCGGACCCTCGAAAAAACCTGGCGCAAAGAACACACTGCCGAAAATATGTCAGCCCTCAAAAACGCCACCCACGAACACCACCAACTGATCCACGCCAGCAAAAGAGCATCCTTCAAAGAGAGACTGGACAAGAACACCCACAACAGCAAAGAACTCTTCAACATCGTCAAAGAGCTCTCCAATCCCAACGCCAGCTATAACTCCATCACGCCCTCACAAGAACTATGCAACTCCCTCGCTACCTTCTTCCATCGAAAGATCACCGACCTACACGACAGCTTCGGTCCACAGATCCCGCTGACCACCACGGAACACACAGCCCCAGCCGTCACCCTCAATGCCTGGACACCCATCAGCGCTGAAGAGACCAAAACTACCATGAACACCATCCACTCCGGTGCCCCCTTGGAACCCTGCCCACACTACATCTTCAATAAAGCCGACGCCAGCATCGCCCCCTATCTCCAGACCATCATCAACAGCTCATTTGCATCTGCCACCTTCCCCGAGAGCTGGAAACAAGCGGAAGTCAACGCTCTCCTGAAAAAACCTACAGCGGACCCCAACGACCTGAAGAACTTCCACCCCATCTCGCTCCTCCCCTTCCCGGCCAAAGTCATCGAGAAGACCGTCAACAAACAACTGACCAACTTCCTCGAAGGCAACAACCTGCTCAACCCCTCCCAGTCCGGTTTTCGGGCCAGCCACAGCACGGAAACCGCCCTCATCGCAGTCACCGACGACATCCGAACCCTACTGGACAACGCAGAAACAACCGCCCTCATCCTCCTCGACCTCTCTGCTGCCTTCGACACCGTCTGCCACCGCACCCTAATAAGGCACCTCCGCTCCACCGGTATCCTAGGACTGGCCCTGGACTGGATCGTCTCCTTCCTCCCGCCTTTCTGCTCGGAACCCACAGAGATCATCTGCGGCGTCCCACAAGGCTCCTCGCTCAGCCATACTCTCTTCAATGTCTACATATGCCCCCTCGCCGACATCGCACACAAACACAACATCAACATCATCTCCTACGCCGACGACACTCAGCTGATACTCTCCCTCACCAAAGACCCAGCCACCGCCAAAACCAACCTGCATGATGGAATGAAAGACGTCGCAGAATGGATGAAACTCAGCCGCCTGAAGCTGAACTCAGACAAGACGGAAGTCCTCATCCTTGGAAACTCCCTGTCTGCCTGGGACGATTCCTGGTGGCCCACGGCCCTGGGCATCGCACTGACCCCCTCAGACCACGCATGCAACCTCGGATTCATCCTGGACCCCCTTCTCACCATGACCAAGCAAGTCAACGCCGTCTTGTCTTCCTGCTTCCTCACACTTCGCATGCTCCGAAAGATCTTCCGCTGGATCCCCGCCGACACCAGAAGAACTGTGACCCACGCCCTCGTCACAAGCCGCCTGAACTATGGAAACACCCTATACACAGGAACCACCGCATACAAAATGCCTCAGCACCCCTCATCCTCGACGTACCCCGCCACAACCACATCTCCGCCCACCTGAAACATCTGCACTGGCTACCCTTCAACAAACGGATCACCTTCAGGCTCCTCACCCACGCACACAAAGCCCTCACAACAAGGGACCCGAATACTTCAACCATCGCCTCACCTTCTACACGCCCACCCGTCAACTTCGCTCCACCAGCCTCGCTCTCGCTGCCGTCCCTCGCATCCGCCGAACCAACACAGGGGGGAAATCCTTCTGCTACCTGGTGGCCAAGATGTGGAATTCCCTCCCCGTCCACCTCAGTACCACCCAGGACCACCTCGCCTTCCGGAGGCATCTCAAGACCTGGCTTTTCGAGCAGCAGTGACCCCCCCCGCACCTTGAGACCCTCACGGGTGAGAAGCGCGCTGTATAAATACCTTGATTGATTGACTATCCCATGAGGTCAACATCAGAGGCATACATTAACATACACCGGGTGGGGCCAAGGCTCACCTATAAGCCACACCCTGTGCCTCTGTAATTGGGACATCACATTTGGGATGGTGCTACTACTCAGGAGAAAGGCATCATGCACCAACCCAGGATATTTAGCATTGACGTGGGAGATGTACTGGTCCACCAGGGACACCATCTGCACATTCATGGAGTTGGAAACTTTTAAGATTCCTGTACACCTGTTCGTTCTGGCAGGGGGAGACAAACGCAATATGTGTCCCATCAATCACCCCAATAATATTGGGGATATGTCCCATTGCATAGAATCCGGCCTTCACAGTGGCCAGATCTCCTACCTGGGGGAACGCTATGTAGCTGCACATGTGTTTTACCAGGGCAGATAACACTCTTGCCAGCATGATTGAGAACACTAGCTGTGAAATTCCTAATGCCAACCCCACTGTCACTTGGAAAGAACCAGTTACTAGGAAATGGAGAACTGAGAGCACTTGCACAAGAGGGGGGATCCAAGTCGGATGACGGATAAATGAGATCAGGTCTGGCTCTAACTGGGCCCACAGCTCCGTTATTGTGGCCCTGTCCAGTCTATAGTTGAGTATAATGTGCCTGTCCTCCAGTGTAGCTAAGTTCACCAGGGGTCTGTACACAGGAGTATGTCTCCATCTCCTACTCATCTGCAGCGGTAGGTATCTAAGGGACACAAGAGTGAGTAGGCTGTCACAATTTGAACAACTAAACCACAACAGCAGTCCACATCGTACAATTATGTATTGGGACAGTTTAAATTTCAAAGTATGTGCCCATTTAGTCTGTGATGTAGCAATTATCGATAGGCCTGTTCCCCCCTCTCCTGAACTGGCAACCGCCGAGGGACAGGTGGAAGTTAGGTAAATCCGCTGATGTTGAGCGTAATGTCGGTAGGTGGTCGTGAACCGCTGTGCAATTCCTCATTGGATAATGTTGAGCCCTATGGAGTACAGTGGCCAATGGGGATGTACGCCGGCGGTGATGGTGTACACAGCTGCGGACTTGACCGCGATTTTCTAAATCAATCCTCACTTGTTTCATGACCTTCAACATGAAAAGACTTACACTGCATGTGCTACTGTGACCTGTGTCTGGAACCTACCATGGTCTGTGTGACCGGGGAAAGGGCCCCAACTTTCACTTCGGAGGAGTTGGAGTGACTGGTGGATTGGGTCCTACCCCAGTACGGACTGCTGTATGAGCCTCCAGACCAACAGGTGAGTACACTGTGGGCACGATGCATGTACATGGATGTATGAAGATGGTTGTGAAGGCATTGTGTAAAGGGGGAATTTTCTGTTAGCGGTGTACATGTTGTGCCCTGGGCTATGTGTGTGCCAATGGTGATGGAAACGGGTATGGAGGGCCATGTGTGTGACAGGTTGGACTGTTAGTTTAATGGTGTTTTTCTGTCTTTGTTGCCTCTGCAGGTCAGTGCCCATCAAAAGAAGGGAATATGGCGTGCCATCGCCAAGGAGGTGCAGACCCTGAGGGTCTATAGCAGATGGAGCACCCACTGTCGGAAACGGTGGGAGGACCCAAGACGCTGGGCATGAAAGACGGCGGAGGCCCAGCTGAGGATGGCCTCCCAAAGAGGAAGGGGTGCCTGTCAGACCTTGACCCCCCTTATGGTCCGCATACTGGCAGTGACATACCCTGAGCTGGATGGGCACGTGAGGGAATCACAGCAGCCACAAGGGGGTGAGTACAGTGGGTATCATTACATATTTTGGCTGGTGGGGTGGTATCCGGGTGGTGGTTGTGTGTTAGTGGATGCTCCTAAGGCCAGGCCAGACATTACAGTGTGGGTCCTCTGAAGGGTAATGGTTGCATGGCAAATACAGGTAATCTAACTTGTTAGTAGTACCTTTCAGGCAGGGCATCGTGGGTCCCAGGTGTGCTGCAGTTGGCGCTGTGTGCTCATCATCATGCGTTGGTGACTAGCCATATCACTGGTAGTGCAATGCATATTGCTTAGGCCTGGTCCCTGTGTGTGAGGGTGCTGTGTACGCCATTGGTGGTGCTGGTGCTGTAATTGACCCAGTGTTTCCTTTTTCTCTCTCTCCCCCTTCTTTGTTCTGTCATCCTGACCCTGTGTGCATTAGCATCATCTGGTGGAGGAGTAGGGGCACCGGCGACAGATGGAGCTGCATCCCACATGATCCTAGAGGCAGAGTCCACCAATGCAGAGGGAACCAGTGGCACAGGGGAGCACCACAGCGGAGACAGGAGGAGAAAACACTGACTCAGATCCCTCCTCCGATGGGGGCTCCCTGGTGGTGGCTGACACCTCTGTCACCACCCCAGCTGCAGGTTCAGCTGCTACCCCGTACCAGCACCGCCCTCCCAGTAACCCCTCAGTGAATTGCCTGTGCCGCTCACCCAGGAGGGTGGGCATCTCCTTTGCCCCAGGCACCTCAGGCCCTGCCCCAGTGAGCCCTGCTGCCCTGAGTGAGGAGGCTATTGACCTCCGGAGATCCATTTCTGTAGGGCAGTCAACCATTGTGAATGCCATCCAGGGGCTGGCATCCCAGATGCAGCAATGCAATGCATTCCTGGAGGGCATTCACTGTGGATTGGCAGCCCAGCAGAGATTGATTCAGGCTCTGGCCTCCTCTATGATGGCACCCATTGTCCCTGTTTCTACCGTTCCCCCTCCAACTACCACTGCCCAGTCCCACTCCCCTCAAGCCCAACCCATCCGAGTCACACATACAGATGAGCATGCACACAAGGCAACACACAAGAATGGCACAGGCAAACACAAGCACCACACCTCATCCCACACGCACTCACACAAACACCATACAGTTGCAGACATGACAACATCCACTGCCTCCACTCTATCTCCCCCTCCTCCTCGTCCTCCACCTCCCTCCCAGTCACGTCCACACTATCACATGCATGCACTACATCTACATCCACTTACAGCATCACCACACCCAGCAGAACACACACCTCACTGGCAGACGCCTCCACAACATCCATGCATGTGTCCCCTGTGTTCTCTCCGTCTGTCTGCCCCCCCTCCTAAGGGACACAAACGCAGGCATTCACACACCCAACAGCCACCCACCTCACCTTAGCATACAGCCCATGCACCTGCACAAAAGTCCAGCAGACATACACTTCCAACACCACTCCCTCATTGCACTCCCCAGGACAAAACAATGGGCATGGAGCCCCATCCAGAAGCAGTGGGCAAGTCACCCACTTGAGAGACTGTGGCCTTGCGCTCCACAGGACAAAGCAATGGCCATGGAGCCCCCCCCAGAACCAGTGGGGATGTTCCCGTATTCGGCTGATGTACCCCACCATCCCCCCAAGGTGCCTTCCCACTTGCAAAATGATGCCCCTGGAGTGTTCTCTCCGGATGTGTCAGTATACAGGTTTGGCCTTAGACTGTGCTCTGTGGCCTTGTGTGTCCTCATGACTTTGGACTGGGCATTGGCCCTCTATGGACATTTGTAAATATTTGGTTTGTGTGGTGGTTTTTGCTATGGTAATACATTGTTGGTACTCCAGTATTGTCGTCTGTGTTTTATTTTGCCTTGTGTTGTATGCCATTGGTTTACGAGTGCAGCTGGTTGTGTGTATGGTATGTGAGTGTCGGGTGTGTGTTGTGCGTGTGTGCGTCACTCTTGCTTTCCTGCCACCATCCCTTGTGTGCTAGGCTGCTGTACTCACCGTCTTCGTCGACGTTGGTTTTCCAGGTGTAGAAGATCATCTGGAAAACTTGCAGGTCAGGTTCCATGGCGGTGTAGTTCATCCCTGTGTCTCCAATGGTGAGTCCTTTCACTTCTGAGCTCTATTTCCGTCATGCTTTTGTTGGCGTTGACACCACCCCGGAAAAGGTGGCGGGTTCGTCTGTCCTAATATGGTGGGCAGTACTTTGTCTCTCGCCTGGGTGTTGTTGGCTACCACAGTGGTGAGTATTGTTTCCGTTGTGGCAGTTGGTGTGGTACATTGGATGACTATGGTAGATATCACCGCCATGGTCATAATCTGGCGGTACTTACCGCCAGCCTGTTGGCAGTATCACCGCCACTTTATCACTCACTGCCAGGGTCATAATGAGGGTTTTGGTGTCCACGGATGTCATTTTGAAGGCATATCAAGAAGTTGACATAGGGGTGATGGGCTGCATCACTGCATATGGTATTTATTGCCCCTGATGGTCGGCCTTTTTTGGGATGGTCATGTCAATATGATTTGTATATAGTGGTGAACAACAGAGCAGAAAATCAAGTCATGGAGGTTGATGGTGATGGCTTAAGAGACATTTTGTACCAACATCAAAATGTCTTTGAAAACAGGCTGGGAGAGACTAAAATCTACATTCACAAGATAAAAGTCATGAAGGATGCTATTCTGGTTAAAGATACTCCTAGGAAGGTCCGTGTAGCGGCAAGAGCAAATGTTAAGGAGAGCCTATAACAATTGATGAAGGATAAGGTGTTAGAGCCAGTGGAGATTACTGAGAGGCTGTCTCCAGAGGTGATCATGAAGAAATCTGAAGGCTTGCTCAGGTTTTGCGTTGACTTGCGCACTGTCAATGAGAATGTGGTTATGGATTGTTTTCCCCTGCCATATACTAATGAACTGATTCTCATGATGTCAGGTGGTAAATATTTTTTTTCAGAACTTGATTTGAGGAGTGTAAATCATCAAGTGCATTTCCATCCAGACTCTAAGCATTTTACACTATTTACCACTTGAAGTACTGTTCAGTTCTGTAGACTACGATTTGGTTTGTCTTCTGCAGCTAGTGTCTGTCTGAGGTTGATATCAAAGGTCTTGTTAGGTCTCTACAAAGTTGTTTTCTTTCAGAGTGATAATATGGTGTATTCGGACAATGTTCAGGAACACAACAAAACCCTGTGTGAAGTGTTGGTGAGTATGGAAGGTGCTGGTTCACACTGTGTAAAGAAAGGTGTGGGTTTTTGTTGCAAGAGGCCACATATTTGGGTTACCTTATTACTAAGGAGGGGGTAGGACCAAAAGTTAACTTGGCAAGCACAATTGTGACTGCTGAGGTGCCCAATGACAGGGACAAATTAACATAATTTATGGGTCTGGTGGAATTTTTTTGAGGGCTTTATTAAGAAAGGGTAAGACATTTACCTGGTGTGAACAGCAGCAAGTGGCCTTTTCGCTTGCCAAGGCAGAAGTTTTGGTACCATTTCAGGTAGGATTGAAGACCATAATCACAGTGGATGCCAGTGCTGTGGGTATTGGGGCAGTGTTGGCACAGTTACATATCAAAACGGAAAAGACTGTAGCTTTTGCTTCTCGTTCTCTGACTGACACTGAAAGAAATTACTCCATCATTAAGTGAGAAGCATTAGAGGCTCGGGGTTTTCATTTGGGGAAGTCCAGTAACGCTGAGGATGGATCATAAACCTTTTTTAAAGATACTGGGACTTAGAGGCATAAGAAACTTCTCAGGCAGATTGGCAAGGTTGGCAGTCAAAATGCAGAAGTTTGATTGTAGACTGGACTATGTGCCATGGCTGTGGTGGAAGAACAAGGTGGCTGGCTGTTTTTCAAGACTTCCAAACAAAGCAGCTGAGCGGTGTGACATGACCACACAGGTGGTGGTGGAAAATCGGGATGATGTCACGGAAGGATTGGGCTTCCAAATAAGATTGAGTTAGAGCTATGACGCAGGATATTACTCCTAAAGCAGTTCTAAAGTTGGTTAGGGGCATGATGAAGGGAGACTGTACTTTGGCTGGCATAGTAAAACCATTCCTCAAAATAGTGGATGAGTTATCGGTTCAAGATGAAAGCTTACTGATGAGAGGAGAGAGATTTGTACCACTTAGTGGCATTAGACCAAGGCTGGTTAGATTAGCATATGAAGGGCATCTTGGTCAGACATTAACTATCAAGATAGTTAGAGAGCATTTTTGGTGCCCACTCATGGACAATCATGTGACAAATTGGGCGGAGAACTGTGTCATTTACAAAGACTCTATAAAAAGGTTGAGAGTTGGGGTAGGCAGGTTAGAAGGAGAACAGCATGTCTCAGAAGTTAATTTGGTATGGGAGAAGGATTCCATGGATTTTATGGGGCCATTGGGAGAGGGAAGGTATTCCTTTTGTGTTACTGACAGACAACGGCACTGAACATACTTCCCATAAAAAAAAGGTTTTTTAGACATGCTGGGAAGTGCTTTTAACTTATTGTGCAATCTCCAAGGAAATGGTTTGGTCAAGAGATTCAACAAAATGGTCAAGGGAACTATGCAATTAGCATGTAGTATATTTTTTTCTGTACATGAGGCTGTCCCAAAGATATGTTTTGGGCTTATCATATCACGAGAAATGCCAGTACTGGCAAGATTCTATTTGAGATGAGACAAAGTAGACAGCCGGGAGCTAAGTTGGTTCCATCATGGATGCACGATGGTGGGGAAAAAAAGAAAAGTTTGACTCAGGTAGTCACTCACGTGGGAGATTGTGTCAAAATAAAGCCGGGAGTTGGTAGAGGTCTGTCAAAGTTTCGGGGGCAGTACAAGTCAAGAGTGTATGTGGACATTGGGTCAAGTTGGAAAACAGGCAGACCTCGAACCCGAGGAGAGTTGCTTTGTAACAAAGGCAGTGAAAGGGAGATGAGAAGTCTGAGAAGAGTGAATCAAGTTCAACATGGCTTTTTATGTAGGACAATGAGCTTCCCAATCACCAAGAGAGTATAATAGTAGTGTCTGTTATGAGAGTGCGTTATTTTTTCTCTGGCTAGAAGAGAGGTGAGCACAAGAAGAATCCTCGGTTATTTGGGAGAGAGCTGTGATGGGTGTGATGTGAGTGTAAGGGTTGGAAGGAAGAAGAGGACAAGACGACCACCTGGTTATTTGTGGGATTATCTGTTGGGTTAGGTTGGATTGGGCTTTTGTTGTATAGTTTTTTCCTTCTCCTAAGGTTTTTTTTTGGTGTTTAGGTGTTTAGATTTAAGCTGTACTTTGGTAAAGCATATGTTTCATCCTTGTGTGTGGTGCATATATGATGGTTGTACTTAGGTATGTGGAGTTGTTCATTTAGCTGTGTATGTGGTATTTGTGTGAACAATGGTAGTTTAATTGTTTCATTTTTACTCAGTGTTTTGTCTGTTTGATTTGCTTTTGCTTGTCCACGTAGTTTCGAAGTTCCTTTTAGTAACGTGAGCACTGAAGCTCATTGTTGTACGGTGAACTTGGTTGCTGTGTGTTGAGTTTTTTTTTTTTTGCATTGTGAATTCAATAGTCTTTGGTGTTGCATTTCTTTGCCAAATAAAGTAGTTTATATTGTACTTAAGCAGTGTTGGCTATGATGAGGTTGTGATTTTTCTTGTTGCGTGCTGAGTTTTGTTTTCAATGTGAACACATCATTCTTTGGTGTTATATTTCCATGCCAAAGAACGGAGATGTGTTATATTGTACTTAAGCAGCGATGGCTATCCTGAGGCTGTGAGTGTTCTCATGACAAAGCAACATTCTATTATGACAACAATTTAGTCAGTGAATTTGAATCTATAATTTAAGCTGTTGGTTGTGCCTTGCCCAACTTTTTATGGGGTTATGTCTCTGATGAAATAAACTACTTCAAAGTCAAATGTGAGAGAAGCTATTTGTAACTACAACACCCCTCTTTTTAAAATGTATTAATTTGGCAGATATTTATAAGACATACTATACCGCAGAGACACCACAGCAATATTTTTATGGGGTTATGTCTCTGATGAAATAAACTACTTCAAAGTCATATGTGAGAGAAGCTATTTGTAACTACAACACCCCTCTTTTTAAAATGTATTAATTTGGCCGATATTTATAGGACATACTATACCGCAGAGACACCACAGCAATTTTCAAAATGAGTATCAGTGAAAAAAATAATAAGAATAAAATAGCAGGTTACAGCAAATGTTGTAACTAATAAAACATAGAATATGAAAACGAGATATGGCAGACAATGAGGAGGCCAGTATATTCCATTTAGCAAGTGATGACTGCAAGTGTTTGCCATCCAAGAAAGAGGAGTTCTATTTTTGAGAAAGGGCAGAGTTATTGTAATGGTAGGGCTTTCATCTCATCTTGATGGATTCATGCTTGGGTTCGAAAGGGTCTCAGAATGGAGGTCAAAATCTTTGTAGCTCTCCCCACTAGCAGTTCTTATGGGACAATTTGTTTTTTCATTCATGTCTTATATTGACAGTGTGCTCATTGTTCTATTCCTTCAGGTAATTATGAGAAGTAATTTTTTGAGCTGCCTCTTTTCACTTGGTAGATGGAGGAAGGATAATTCACTTACCTTTACTGGAAATAAGACACACATGCTTATCTTACTGGCTTTCCATATCTGTGAATTGATCTCTGTTGACATTCAGAATTGGGATCCTACCCTACTCCTCCAAAATCTGTCAGAAATGTAGGAGTGATCTTTGATAATTTGCTTCCATTCATGATCAGATTAAATCCATTACCATCTCCTGTGATTTCCACATAGTGTTTCTTTGTAAGATGCTCTCTTATTTCCCCCTTGACTCATATATGACAGTGCTCCAAGCAATTGTTCTTATTCATATTTCAAATTTAGTATGGGAATTCAGTCTATTTAGGTGTCGCCAAATACCTAGTATAAGAAATCCAACGTTTTAATAAATGTGTGCCTCAACTTCTCATAGAAATACTTCCAAGATGTTCCATCTCCAGCCATTTCAAAAACCACCATGGTCTTCACAATTCATAAACAAAGCTCTGTGCATCTGTCATCCTGCTATTCATCACAAGGGCCCCACTTTCATCCAAAATAGCATATGCAGTTATGATCCTGGCAGAACACTTTGATCTGCCTCAGCCTTCTAGATAAAGTACCTTAAATAAAAAAGTGCTGACAAGGCTGCTGCTCATTTTTCTTCCTCACTGCTTCTCACTAGAATATCTTTCCTATCCACTTCTGTGCTGAACTCCTTTACTCTCTAGTTAACTCTAGAAGAAGCTTGATGCTTGATTATTCTGTTAACTCCTATTCCTATAGTGGATCTCTTCAGCAACAGTCCAACTCTGATGGGATGATTGACTTTGCAGTAACTCAGTGCTTAATTTTCATCACTTTACTTATAACAGCTCATGCTTCACCCTCTCATATAGTTAATGCCTCACACAACAGGGATCTCGTATGAAAGGAAATGTGGTGAGAGTCAACAAGATGATCTCAGTTATGATGTGTTTCTTTTTGGATCAGGCTTGAGAGCTACGATAGACTTATGACCTTCAGCGGGTCCCATGAATTTGAGCACTTGGTGGGAACAGCCATTCCCATTATCTGCAATATAGTGGTTCTTAAAGCGAGTTCACCTTAAAGCTGTCTTCCTTGGTCCTCTCAGATTCAGGAGTAGCAAACCTGTATTACTCAGCCCTGTAGTATGTTCTTGACAGCCATGTTTACTGTCCTTAATTCAGTCATTTCCTTAGTTGCAGAGGCCATCGCTTGATAAATGTCAAAATGTAAAGCATTTGCTGGGCTCACAGGGCCTGCCTAGATGGAGAGGTACTGGTAAATTGCTCCAGAGTAATCAGTCACTCAGAGATGGGTCAGCACAAATACATACAAGAACACCTACCAAATGGCAAAGATTCTCTAACTTCATGCTGACTTCAGACATCCCATCATGTCACCAGGAAATGTATGCCTCTTCCAGACAGTTATTTAGTCAACCATGAGCTTTTGGAGCTTCAGATCACTTGCCAAGGATGGGGCACAGGATGTTAGATGAAAGGTAGGTATAACATCAAATTGTTCTGTGAAGAAGAGCCGTCCTGCCATGGCCACCATTTGTGTCAATGTAGTGCATCTCAAGGCCGTAGGGAGGAATGTACAAACTGGACACATTCAATACATGTGATAAAGTGGAGGGCCGGACTGGCAGAATTTGATTCCTTTGAATTACATTAAAATTTCATGAGTTCCCTGGAGTTCCATGGCTGAGTGGAGTGGGCATATGGTGGTATTTTCTTAGCTCAAAAAAGCACCCTTGCTTCCATAAATGGATGTGAGGATGCATTTTATGCTAAGAAGTAGCACTTCGACATGCCAGATGCACTTGCAGTGTACACCTCTCAGCACCCTTACATACTCTGCAATGATTACTGCAAAGTATATAAAGGGACAGAGAGGTATGCACTGTATGTGCATTTGGTATTTGGCACTGCTGTGCATACCCGACAGTGCCCTTACATACTCTGAAGTAATTACTGCAGAGTATGTAAGGATGCTGAGGGATATGCACTGCATACATACCCCTAAGTGCCCTCACATACTCAGAGAATATAAACGTTATTGTTAGACTTTTCATCCTTGGCTTTGTCTCCCTTAACTTTTTGCCTCTGTTTCCCAGGTTGCTGATGGGTGTTGGACTCTGTTTTTGCTGTTTTTGTTACTCTGGGCACTTTACCATTGCTA
The DNA here is from genome assembly GCF_031143425.1 of Pleurodeles waltl. Lineage (NCBI taxonomy): Eukaryota > Metazoa > Chordata > Amphibia > Caudata > Salamandridae > Pleurodeles > Pleurodeles waltl. Next base: position 361,497,775 of record NC_090445.1, read on the forward strand.
ACCATTGTTAAAGTGCAAGTGCTCCTATACAAAATATGTATGTAATTGGTTCATCCATGATTGGCATATTTGATTTACTGGTAAGTCCCTAGTGCAGTGCATTAGAGGTGCTCAGAGCCTGTAAACCAAATGCTACTAGTGAGCCTGCAGCACTGGTAGTGCCACCCACATAAGTAGCCCTGTAATCATGTCTCAGACCTGCCCTCTGCAGTGTCTGTGTGTGCAGTTTTAACTGTAACTTCGACTTGGCAAGTGTTCTCACTTGCCAGGCCTAAACCTTCCTTTTTCTTACATGTAAGGCACCTCTAGGGTAGGCCCTAGGTAGCCCCATGGGCAGGGTGCGGTGTATGTTTAAGGTAGGACATATACTAATGGGTTTTATATGTCCTGACAGTGAAACACTTCTCGATTCAGTTTTCACTGTTGCAAGGCCGATACCTCTAATAGGTTAACATGCGGGCTGCCTTTAAATATGATTAAAGTGTACATTCCTCTTGGGACCGGATACACATGTGGAGTTTGGGGTCTCTGAGCTTACAATTTAAAAATACATCTTTTAGTAAAGTTGATTTTAAGATTGTGTGCTTGAAAATGCCACTTTTAGAAAGTGAGCATTTTCTTGCCTAAACCATTTCTGTGACTCTGCCTGTTTGTGGATTCCCTGTCTGGGTCAGTTTGACAGTTGGGCTGGTTGCACCTCTCACTAGACAGTGACACCAAGGGAGCTGGGGTGTAGTTTGCATTTCCTGATGAGCCATCTGTGCTAGGAGGGGGGGAGGAGTGGTCACTCACATCTGATAGGGTTGTGTCTGCCCTCACACAATGCAGTCTCCAACCCCCTGGTGTGTGTCTGGGGCCTGGCCTGGGAAAGGCAGGATTTCACAAACAAGAGAGACTTTGCTTTAAAGTAAGCCTACTTCAAAGGGCAAAATGGGTATAAGAAGGGCACCCAAAACCACAGACTTTAGAACACTTCTGGAAACCAAGAGGAACCTCTGCCTGGAGAAGAGCTGAAGAGCTGAAGAAGAAGAGCTGCCCTGCCTGTGACTGTGCTTTGTGGAGCTATCCTGCAGTTGCTGCTTCTGCCAGTGTAAGAGGACAAAGACTGGACTTTGTGTGCCTTCCATCTTGTGAAGAACTCTCCAAGGGCTTGATTTAGAGCTTGCCTCCTATTATTGAAGTCTCAGGGACAGCAAAGACTTCTCTCTGCCAGCACCTGAAGACCTTGCAGAGGTTCCTACTCTGCCAAGTGGTGCCCATCCAGTTCCTGGGACCCTGAAAGGAGGAGCTGGCAGCCAAAGAGTGAGAAATCCACGCACCGACTGCCGTGCGGTGAAAAGATTGAAGTGACTCTGATCTGTGGCTGAAAAATCGACACTCCACCGGCTTCGTGGCTGAAAATCGACGCTCGCCTACAACGCCACCAGAAGACAGATGCGAACGGCTGGAGAAACGACACGCAGCATCGCTGACAGAGGCTGGTGAGGTCACATCCCACACTGCGTGGTTTTCGGATCATCGTGCTGCTGGATTTCCGACGCAAACACTGCTGGGCGTGTAAAAACAACACAACGCCTGCCCGGACCCGAGAGTGCTGACCGGATCAGGAGAAGAAACTGAAGGAGAAACGACGCAAGGCCTCTTTCGTGAGTGATATCGACGCATCGCAAGCCCTTTTTGATGGACACTTGCCTGTGCTGGGTTATTTTTTGACGCACCCAAGGTACATTGTCACGCTCACAGCGTTAGTGTTGTGTTTAAAATTACATGAAGACTCTTTTTGCATTTTTAAGGATAACTTGACTTGTGTATTGTGGTTTTTGGTTATTTTGCTTTTGTTTTGTTTAGATAAATATTTCCTAGTTTTCTAAACCTGTGTTGTGTCATTTTGTAGTATTTTCATTAAGTTACTGTGTGTGTTGGTACAAATACTTTACACCCAGCACTCTCAAGTTAAGTCTTCCTGCTCGTGCCAAGCTACCAAGAGGGTAAGCAGGGGTTAGCTGAGGGTGATTTTCCTTTACCCTGACTAGAGTGAGGGTCCTTGCTTGGACAGGGGTTAACCTGACTGCCAACCAAAGACCCCAGTTCTAACAGTTACATACTCTGAGTATGTAAGGGCACTGAGGCTTATGCACAGCAGTGCACTCAGTGTTTTTTAGATAGAAGAGGGAGCTGTCTCTCGATGCTTAAAAATCACTGGTGATTAAAGTTTAGTCTGCATTATTTTTTAAATATAGAGGCACTGCTCCCTCATCGAGCCCTATTTAAAACCAAACAGTGCCGATTAATTCCACCAGCAGAGCATCAGAGCATCAAAATGTATTACTAATTCTGCTTTACAAGTGTAATGCAGAACTACTAAATTCTTCCAATTCCACTGGCAGAATTAAAATTTCCACTCATCCCTAGTGAACACGTAAATATTCTGTTGGACCTGGCCCTTTCTGCAGGGTCATCCCCAAAATGTATGCCTTCCTCCCCTTTTTGCTGAATTCTTTTTTGTTGACTTTAGAACTCTGGCACTTAACTACTACCAAACGGGGCTAAATGTGCATGTGCCCTCTTCCCAAAACTGGTACATTGGCTTATCCACAATTGGCATATTTAATTTACCCATAAGTCTCCAGTAAAGTGTACTACCTGTGTCCAGGGCCTGAAATAAAATGCTACTGGTGGGTCTGCAGCACTAATTATGCCATCCACTCCAGTAACCCCTTTAAACATGAATCAGGCCTGCCATTGCAGAGCCTGTGTGTGCAGTTTTAAACTGCCATGTCTACATGTCAAGTTAAATGTCTTGCCAGACCCAAACCTTCCTTTTTAATACATATAGGTCACCCCAAGGTAGGCCCGGGACATCTCCAAGACAGGATACAATGTATTAAAAATTTTGAACATGTACTTTTAGGTTTTACATGTCCAGGTGGTGAAAAACTCTTAAATGTTATTTTTTACTGCTGCAATGCCGATCACTCCCATAGGTTAACATTGGGATTGCCTTATTACATTTTATGTGTGGAATGTTCAATTGGTAAGAGATGGTGTCTCTGGAATCACAATTTAAAATCACAAGTGATGGTGAAGTCGGATTTTAAATTGTAATTCTGAAAATCCTGCTTTTAGAAAGTTTACATTTTCTTACCTTAAATCATCTAGTGCCTCTGCCTATCTCTGAATACACATCTGGGGTGGGTGACAGCTGGGCTTTGTGCATTCCCACTAGACAGCCAAACACAAAGGGAGATTAAGGGCCTGATTACAACTTTGGAGGAAGGTGTTAATCCGTCCCAAATGTGACGGATATACCACCAGCCGTATTACGAGTCCATTATATCCTATGGAACTCGTAATACGGCTGGTGGTATATCCGTCACATTTGGGACGGATTAACACCTCCTCCAAAGTTGTAATCAGGCCCTAAGTGTGCCTGATGGGTCATTTCTGATGGGCCATTAACATCCTGATGTGTCCTCCTCAGCAGGATGGGAGGAACGGAACTGACACGTGCACCTGACTGAGCTGTGCCTGTCCCCACGCAAAAGCTGCATTACTCCCTGTAGTGAGTCTGGAGTGAGGGAAGGAACATCAGGGACTCTGTGCACTCCAAAGACCTCTCTTTAAAGTCTCCCTCACTAAGGCACAACCGGGTATAAGTACTGGACCGCTCACCACCAATTCAGTACACTTCTGGAGCGCATTTTTAGAGTGCACATTACCCTTTTTGACCAGACAGAGGAGGAGATATATGATAAGTACAGGTTAAGCTCAGCCATGATACTTGACCTGATAGCTGATCTACAACCCATACTGCCGCGCAACACACACAGGATCAATAGCATACCCACCCATGTGCAGGTATTATACTCTCTACATCTTTTAGCCTCAGGGAGCTATCAAGGGGTCATAGCAGCAGCTGGAGGGGTCTCACAGAGTCCTCTCTCACAATTTTTCAATGCATTTCTCAATGCCATGCTGAGCAAAATTCAACAGCACATAAGATTCCCCAACACACACAGGAATTACTACAGACAAAATTCAATTTCTACCAGATTGCCGAATTCCCACATGTAATAGGCTCCATTGATGGGACACATGTAGCTATCTGCCACCATCGGCCACAGAGTATGTTTATTGGAACAGAAAAAGGGCACATACCATGAACATACAAGTAATTAGCAATGCCTCCAACATTATAATGGATCTCGTGGCCAGAAACCCAGGTATCACACATGACTCCTACATCTTTCGGCACAGTGGAATATACACAAGACTACTTTCTGGGGAGTTTGGTGAAGGATACCTACTGGGTAAAGTAATAGTTGTCAATGTTACATTGATGTATATGTGATGTCACAGATAAAAATATTACTCATTTTACTTTCCTGTCATTCCAGGAGACAGCGCCTATGCCGTGAGGTGATTCATACTGATGCCCTATCTGAGTCCTGCAACGCCAGCCGAAAGGAGGTATAATGCTGTTCACAGGACAACCCGCAGCATTGTGGAGAGGACCTTTGGCCTGCAGACGAGCCACTTCAGATGCCTACACAAGATTGGTGGTGCACTACAATACAGCCCTAAAACAACATGCAAAATCGTGGCTACTTGTGCCATGTTGCACAACATTGCTACAACAAGAGGCATACCTGTAGAACCCACCGAGCCGGACTCAGATGAGGATGATGATCCCTTGCCACCCCTTCACCCAGCAGACAGAAATAGTACAGCAGAGGGCAGACAAAGATGAGCTGAGATCACGCAAACTATTGCTGATGTAAGTAATGACAATACCACGTCTATTTTATGTATTGCTGTAGGTAGCATCGTTATTGCCTTGACTTTAGGTAATACATGTGTGATTAGGGCATAGCTATGCACTATACACAAACAGGTGTGAGTAACAGTGTCAAACTATTAGCATCAGTGTATAATTGTTTTGCTACATGTTAAGCAAGTCCTCTGTACCCCTTAACATTACTTCCTACATCCAAGGACTCCACTAGAGTGCTCAGTGGCCTCGGTGGCACCTCTTGTACCAGGTTCAAAGAAAGACAGTACTGTGTATGGTACTGTGATGCCTAGGATCCATTACAGGGACTGTGAGACTGCTGACGCTAGAGAGCTCCTCACTATCCCCACCACCCAGTCTGCTGTTTGTAGCACTCCGTGCTGTCTGCATTGTCTCCAAAACATTGGTTATTTGCACCAATCCTTGTGCAACGTCTCGACTGCAATGTGCCATCTCCACTTGAATGCCCACAGCACGTTGTGATATCAAGGCAGTTGTGGTAGTGAGCCGATTGACAGATCTGCAGAAGCCATCCAACCTGCCCATCAATTGGTGATGGCGCCTACGATGGATGATATGCTCCTGCTGCATCACAGTGCAGAGTTCCCTAATGGTGTTTGTCATCTCATTTGCATTTTGTGCTGCTGTTTGCTGTCCCTCATGCAGCTTGCACATGTTTTCATTAAGAGACTTGAATCGCTTGTGCATTGATCCCATGTTTTCATTGAGAGACTCGAACTGTTGTGCATTGATCCCATGTTTTCATAGAGTGCATCCACCTGCTTGTGCATTGATCCCATGTTGTCATTGTGAGACTGTGAGAGAACAGGGCTGATTGCAGAGGCCCCCTAACCTTTTGCCTCCATTTTCTACTTTTTGCTGGTGTTTTCCTGACCCTGATGGTGCAATGGGTACTGCTAACCAGTTCCAGAGCCGGTGCTCTGTATAAAATCAGTATGCAAATTAGGCTCATTATAATTGGAAAAATTAACCTACCTATAAGTCCCTAGTATATGGTAGGGCATGGAGGGTTAGGGACCCCAGCATAGGTAGTGCCCCCATAGGTGCACTGCTGAGGTGCACATTGTCATTTTAAAGGCAGGCCTGCCTTGCTGGCTGCTTTTAAATTAAAGTTATGTGCATATTCGACTTTGGAATGAAAAGTAGTTCCAAAGTCTTAAACTACCTTATTTTTACATATAAGTCACCCCTAAGGTGTGCCCTATGTGCCCCTAGGGCTGGGTGCCATGTAACTATAAGCAGGGACCTTATAAAAATAGTTTTATAAGCCCTGGTGAGGTAAAACAGCCAAATGTGTTTGCCCTCATTGTAGTGAATGGCCTCCATAGGCTAGAATGGAGAGACTTTATTTTTATTTTAAAAGTCCCCTTAAGTAACAGAGACCTGAAGTTTGGTATCAAATTAATTGTTATAATAAATCCCACAACTTCCATTTGTTGGATTTAATATAACTTGTTCAGGTGAAGAGTTTTAAACTTTACCTGAAAAGTTGCCAACCTCAGCCCTGCAGTGTTTTTGCTGCTGTGCTCTGATTGGCCAGCCTCTGGCAGCCTGGCCAGGCTGCATTGATGAGGTGTGAAGTGGCCTGGTTCCACACAAAGAGATGTGCCAGGGGGAGGAGATCTCCCCTCAGCAGATGGTGAAGCAGGAAGGGGGAGGGCTGCCAACCTGGTCTTCAAAGGTAGAGAAGGACATTTGGAGCAACCCAGCAACACACTCACATCCTGCAAACCCAGACAATTAGGTGCCCCCTTGATTAGATTAGGAGAGGGCAGGAGAGGGGTGTGTTTAGGATTTTTAGCCACACCAGTGGGTGGGCTCAACCAGATGTAACCTCCAAAAATCACTTTCAGCCAAGATGGATTTTTGAGGAATGTTGCTCCCTGGGATTGATTTTTGTCACACTTCCCAGAGAGTGGTCATCACAGCGGGAAGGACCCTGTCCCTTTTGGAGAACCAGGACCCCCCTGTTTTCCACCCATGAGCAAGGATAAAACTGGCAGACCTGCACCCACACCTGAGATCCCTATCAGATTCCAACAAGGAAGAACTACAGGAGAAGAAGGACTGCCCTGCTGGGCCCCTGACCTGTACCTGGAAAGTGCACTCTGGAGGACTGCACCAGCTGCACACTTGGACTTCACCACTAAAAGGACTTTACCTGTCTTCTACTTCTCCAAGAAGGGACTTCCTGTTTGCTACGGGTACAAAGAAGCTGCCCAGAGTCCCCTGCATCAAGTCCTGCAAGCAGAGCCCAGCTGACCAGCATCCAGTGGCCATTTGAGGATTCTGACGAGGTGCATTCTGGGAATTGGAGTCCCAACTCCCAAGGAGCAACTCAGAGATTATGGAACCTGGATCAAGTTGTGAACACTTCAAGGACACAAAAAGGACCTCTTGAAGAAGTTCCAGAAGTTTGGAGATGTTTGGAGCAACTCCATAGGTTGAAGAGGTGCGTTGTGGGCGTTGTAGTCCCAGACCCCAAGAGGCACACCAGAGCCTCTGAACCCTTGGCTGATGCTGTGGACCACTTTCCTGAATCAAACACTTCTGAAAGTAAGTGTGACAGTGCTACCTCGTGGGTGGCCTGAACTCTGGACATTGTTCCTTTCCAGTGTGAACTTTTTTTAGCTAGTTGCTTCTATGCGCTAGAAAGCATTAATTCTTTAAAAATTCACATCTCCGGTTCCCCTTATCCGATTTTCTTCATTTTGGTGTCATTTTAAAGATAAAAATATAATCTATTTTCGGAAATTGATTTTGGATTTTTAAACTGTTTCCTGTGTTTTATTTAATTACTGTTTTGTGATATTTGAATCCTTTACGCTTTGTCTCCTAAATTGACCACTTGGGTGCCTTGGACGAGGTCACCTCGTCCAAGGCACCAGTTCCCGTGTGCCTTGGATGAGGTCACCTCGTCCAAGGCACGGGAACTGGGGGGAGCGCTAGCGCTCCCCCCCTGTGCTCCCCACCCACCGCCCCAAGGCAGGGCTGGAAGGGGAAGCCCTTCCCCTTACACCCCCGACCCCCCCACCCTCCCTGTGACGTCAGCGCGCGAGCGCACGCTGATTTGTCACAGGGCCTCCCCCATTGCGCTGGAAGCTCAGCTTCCAGAGCGATCGAAAGAGAAATGCTTTGCATTTTTCTTTCGATCACGTGGGGGAGGCCCAGAGAGGCTTCAAAGGGAAGGAAATTTATTTCCTTCCCTTTGAAGTCTCTCCAAGCGTTTCAAAAGCCGGATTGCTTGCAATCCGGCTTTTGAAACGCCCACTAGACACCAGGGATGTTTTTTGTTTTGGTTGAAACTGGCATAAGGGAGCGACCCCTTGGGCAAGGGTCGCTTCCAATGGGGGGCATTTTTTTGGAAGGCCTTTTCTGCCCCCCGGGGCAGAAACCTCTAGAGCACCAGGGATCATTTTTTTTTTTTTTTTTTTTTTAGGTGGGGAGCGACCCCTTAGGCAAGGGTCGCTCCCCTAGGGGGCTAATTATAATTAGGCCATTTCTGCCCCGGCCTATTTTGATGAGGCCAATCTGCCCCCAAGGGGGGCAGAAACCACTAGACACCAGGGATTTTTTTTTGTTTTTGTGAATTTAACGCAAGGGGAGCGACCCCTTAGACAAGGGTCACTCCCCTGGGGGGGGGAATTATTTTAGGCAATTTCTGCTTCCCTGGGGGGTAGATCAGCCTATTTTGATTAGGGGGCTAATTATAATTAGGCCATTTCTGCCCCGGCCTATTTTGATGAGGCCAATCTGCCCCCAAGGGGGGCAGAAACCACTAGGCACCTGGGTTTTTTTGTTTTTTTTTTGTTTTACAGATGGGGAGCGACCCCTTGGACAAGGGTCGCTCCCCTGGAGGGGAAAATTGTATTTAGTCCATTTCTGCCCCCTTTGGGGGAAGATCGGCCAATTTTTGCTACGCCGATTTTATTTTTGGCACCAATGTCACGCAGGGGAGCGACCCCGTAGGCAAGGGTCACTCCGGGGGGGGGGGGGGGGCGGGTAGCTATTTATTTTAGGCCATTCTGCCCCCCCTGGTGCCGGCTGAGCTAGAAGCCAAAATCCACAGGTAGGCACTTTGCAAAAAACACCTCTGTTTTCTGTGAAAAAATGTGATGTGTCCACGTTGTGATTTGGGGCATTTCCTTTCGTGGGCGCTAGGCCTACCCACACAAGTGAGGTACCATTTTTATCAAGAGACTTGGGGGAACGCTGGGTGGAAGGAAATTTGTGGCTCCTCGCAGATTCCAGAACTTGCTGTCACCGAAATGAGAGGAAAAAGTGTTTTTTTGGCCAAATTCTGATGTTTGCAGAGGATTCTGGGTAACAGAACCTAGTCAGAGCCCCACAAGCCACCCCATCTTGGATTCCCCTAGGTCTCTAGTTTTAAAAAATGCACAGGTTTGGTAGGTTTCCCTAGGTGCCGGCTGAGCTAGAGGCCAAAATCTACAGGTAGGCACTTTGCAAAAAACACCTCTGTTTTCTTTCAAAAAATGTGATGTGTCCACGTTGCGTTTTGGGGTGTTTCCTGTCGCGGGCGCTTGGCCTACCCACACAAGTGAGGTATCATTTTTATCGGGAGACTTAGGGGGACGCTGGGGGGAAGGACATTTGTGGCTCCTCTCTGATTCCAGAACTTTCTGTCACCAAAATGTGAGGAAAATGTGTTTTGTTAGCCAAATTTTGATGTTTGCAAAGGATTCTGGGTAACAGAACCTGGTCAGAGCCCCACAAGTCACCCCATCTTGCATTCACCTAGGTCTCTAGTTTTCAAAAATGCACAGGTTTGGTAGGTTTCCCTATGTGCCGGCTGAGCTAGAGACCAAAATCTACAGGTAGGCACATTGCAAAAAACACCTCTGTTTTCTTTCAAAAAATGTGATGTGTCCACGTTGCGTTTTGGGGCATTTCCTGTTGCGGGCGCTAGGCCTACCCACACATGTGAGGTATCATTTTTATCGGGAGACTTGGGGGAACGCTGGGTGGAAGGAAATTTGTGGCTCCTCTCTGATTCGAGAACTTTCTGTCACCAAAATGTGAGGAAAATGTGTGTTTTTTAGCCAAATTATGAGGTTTGCAAAGGATTCTGGGTAACAGAACCTGGTCAGAGCCACACAAGTCACCCCATCTTGGATTCCCCTAGGTCTCTAGTTTTATAAAATGCACAGGTTTGGTAGGTTTCCCTGGGTGCCGGCTGAGCTAGAGGCCAAAATCTACAGGTAGGCACTTTGCAAAAAACACCTCTGTTTTCTTTCAAAAAATGTGATGTGTCCATGTTGCGTTTTGGGGTGTTTCCTGTCGCGGGCGCTTGGCCTACCCACATAAGTGAGGTATCATTTTTATCGGGAGACTTAGGGGGACGCTGGGGGGAAGGAAATTTGTGGCTCCTCTCTGATTCCAGAACTTTCTGTCACCAAAATGTGAGGAAAATGTGTTTTTTTAGCCAAATTTTGAGGTTTGCAAAGGATTCTGGGTAACAGAACCTGGTCAGAGCCCCACAAGTCACCCCATCTTGGATTCACCTAGGTCTCTAGTTTTCAAAAATGCACAGGTTTGGTAGGTTTCCCTGTGTGCCGGCTGAGCTAGAGGCCAACGGGGGCAGGAACCACTAGGCACCAGGGATTTTTTTTTGGCACCAATGTCACGCAGGGGGAGCGACCCCGTAGGCAAGGGTCACTCCGGGGGGGGGGGATTGGAGGGGCAGGTAGCTAATTTATTTTAGGCCATTTCTGCCCCCCCTGGTGCCGGCTGAGCTGAGCTAGAGGCCAAAATCCATAGGTAGGCACTTTGCAAAAAACACCTCTGTTTTCTTTAAAAAAATGTGATATGTCCATGTTGCGTTTTGGGGCGTTTCCTGTCACGGGCGCTAGGCCTACCCACACAAGTGAGGTATAATTTTTATCGGGAGACTTGGGGGGACATAGAATAGCAAAACAAGTGTTATTACCCCTTGTCTTTCTCTACATTTTTTCCTTCCAAATATAAGAGAGTGTGTAAAAAAGACATCTATTTGAGAAATGCCCTATAATTCACATGCTAGTATGGTCACCCCGGAATTCAGAGATGTGCAAATAACCACTGCTCCTCAACACCTTATCTTGTGCCCATTTTGGAAATACAAAGGTTTTCTTGATAGCTATTTTTCACTCTTTATATTTCAGCAAATGAATTGCTGTATACCCATTATAGAATGAAAATGCACTGCAGGGTGCAGCTCATTTATTGGCTCTGGGTACCTCGGTTCTTGATGAACCTACAAGACCTATATATCCCCCGCAGTCCAGCAGACGTAACGGTATATTGCTTTCGAAAATCTGTCATTGCAGGAAAAAGTTACAGAGTAAAACGTAGAGAAAAATTGCTGTTTTTTTCACCTCAATTTCAATATTTGTCTTTTTCAGTTGTTATTTTCTGTAGGAAACCCTTGTAGGATCTACACAAATGACCCCTTGATGAATTCAGAATTTTGTCTACTTTTTAGAAATGTTTCGGTTTCTGGGAACCAGCATTGGTTTCATGCCCATTTCTGTCAGTGACTGGAAGGAGGCTGAAAGCACAAAAAATTGTAAAAATGGGGTATGTCCTATTAAAATGCCAAATTTGTGTTGAAAAATTGGGTTTCTGATTCAAGTCTGCCTGTTCCTGAAAGGTGGGAAGCTGGTGATTTTAGCGCCGCAAACCCTTTGTTGATGCCATTTTCAGGGAAAAAACCACAAGCCTTTTTCTGCAGCCACTTTTTCCCATTTTTTTGAAAAAAACAAAATTTTCACTGTATTTTGGCTAATTTCTTGGCCTCCTTCAGGGGAACACACAACGTCTGGGTACCTCTAGAATCCCTAGGATGTTGGAAAAAAGGGACGCAAATTTGGCTTGGCTAGCTTATGTGGACAAAAAGTTATGAGGGCCTAAGCGCGAACTGCCCCAAATAGCCAAAAAAAGGCCTGGCACAGGAGGGGGAAAATGCCTGGCAGCGAAGGGGTTAAGCCTTGTCGCTCGTTGCCAAGCTACCAAGGGTTGAGCTAGGTTTAATTTACTGAGACCTAACTGGGCCTAAGTGGAGGTTAGTGGCCTATTGCTAAGTGTAGGTACTTACCTGCCCTTACCAATAGCCCATTTTCTAACAGAGACTCAAACTGCCTGTGCATTGCGCCCATGTTATGATTGATTGACACCAACTGCCTGTGCTTTGACCTCATGTGTTTACATTGCAGGCGCTTCACTTTCAGCATGGAAGCCTCAAGGCTACCAAACAGTGATGGGCCCTCACCTTCCTCTGTGCACTGTCTGCCTGCTTTGCGACGCATCCTGGCGGAGTGGACTGACACTGGGGCAGGGACTGCTGTCAGTCAGTGCTTCTAGCCTCTGGGGTGGTGTGGGTACTTCATCCGGCATTTCATCAGAGTCCAGGTTATACTCAGGGAGAGGTAGAGAGAGGTAGCTCTCTTGCCCTGCGTCTTGTTGGTGCATGTATGAAGGACTCACTGGTGTTTGAATCGGTCTGTGGCTGAGTTTTGCTATCCCCCACATTTCCACCTTCTGCTGCGTCAGGGCCCGGAACATCTGCAACAACAATGTGCAGCATGTCATTTTTGACTAGTACTCAAATACTTGCATAATAGTATTAAATGTACACTGGCATAGTATCACTAAGAGTCTTTTGTATTGCTTCTCTATTTGGTTTAACACTATCTTGATATTTATGTGGTATTTGCCCTTTAGGGGTGTGGACTAAGGGCCATTTGTACATGCACATATGGGGAGAGACATCATTACTGCCCTCACCTTTGCTGGTGCTGAGTGTGCCGGAGGTGTCAATGTCAGTGACACCACTGACAGCTTCAGGAAGCAGTGTGTACTCCACCATGTCTTCCATTGGTGTGGACAGTGTCTGGGTGGGTGGTCCTCCTCCGGAGCCCCTTGCCTCCTTTAGCCTGCTGGCTACCCTCTCTTTGACACATGAATGCAAGTTAAACCATCGCTTGCGTATCTCGTCAATGGAGCGCTGCGCAACACCCACTGCGCATATTTTGTTCAGGATGTATGACCACTGTCTCCTCTTCTCACTTTCAGGTACCTGTACTGAGTTTTTTCCAAAAAGTTTGTTGTGGTTCCTGTCTACCTCCTCGGTGAGCACCTTCAATTCCTGCTCACTGAATTTGAGCTTACGCTTCCTGTCTCCTTTCTCCTTCACATTCCCATCACTAGCCATGATCCTGTTTGGTCCTGGCTGGCTCTCAAGACTGCCTCCCTGGTGCTTGGCTGGGTCTCTCTGCCTGCTCCTGTGGGTGGGGCTTCTGGAAACAGCATGGGCTGACTCACTTCCTGGTTGTGATGTCATCAGGAGGTTTCAGTTTGCTGTTTTCGCAATTTGTGATTTGCAATTTGCAAATACCGATTCGCTATGTTTTGCGATTCGGTATTTGCAACTCTCAAATTGCGATTGCAAATTTTAAGAAATCGCTTTTACTGACTCGCAGTTTTCATACTTCCCATTTTCCATTTCTAAAATAGCGATTTCTTAAAATTTGCTATTTCAGAAATGCAAACCGGGAGCTTGATACATCTGGCCCGTAGGACCTGCAACCATGTGTGATCCCACCCTTCATGTAGTTAAAATCAATTACTATGAACCTGAGTGGAAGGAGCAGTTCTAGTCATGAACGGTAATATGGGTTCAACTAGAAAGTCAAGTAGGGATGATCCCCAACCAAAGGCAAAATCAAATGTATATTTGTAAAGCACACATTCACACTTGGGTCGCTAAGTTCCAAAATAAGAGCTGTTTATTGTTACCCAACTCAATGGTACTCATTTTATCAACCTCAGGATGACGAAAGACTTAGTGCACTCTCTATCAGAACTTGCCGACCATAAGGTCAAACACAGATTCATGGACTGGATGTTTAAGTCAATTGATCCACTAGCCTAGCTAGATACAAGTATAATGACTGGTATCCGATGATTATTATTCAGCGGTCAACATGTTAGGTATGCCATGGTCTGATATGGGGGCAGTAGTCACCCATTTTCAAAGAAGTCACACTTTGGGTGATATCTAGCTCCAGCAGATTGATTGTTGTAAGCACTCCTGCTCAGTCACCTAAAAGCGGAGTACTACAAAATGCAGTTCCCAAACTACGTGGGGATATTTATGATTCTGCAATCCCTTTACTTATGTATTTGGAGTTCTCCGGCTGGACCGTGGTGTCTCCAGCTGTGGGGAACTCCACACACATAAGTATACAGAGTGCGGAGCCATAAAACTCTGCTCGTAGCTTGTGAGTGCCGAAGATTAGTAAACTTGCTATAAAGTGTAAACTTAACTTTGAGATTCAGGCCAGCAGTCTTATCATGCTGCCCCATTACCCAAATCAAGATTCACCGAACTATTATTCCTTCACCTACCTTCAGATCTGCTCCTTTATAGTACCTTGTTTATTAATTATTTTCAGTTTCAGCAGGACAACTCTGTGGGAATTCGTCTGTTTTGCCGCTTGTCAAAGCTTTCTGCCTATGACAGTCACTCAGTTTTACTTCACTTGAGCTGAGGCCACATTGACTGGAACATAACAGGAAACCAGTGCTGTTTTGCTTTCTCAGTTATTGACCTCCTGGGACAGGGTCTTTTTGAAAGGGCTTGGAGCTGGTGTCTGTCAGTGTGTCTCTAGCACAGTAATATGTGCCCGTGTCTTCAGTCTTCAGGCTACTGATCTGCAGGTACAGCATGCCCTCAGAGTTGGTCCTTGAGATGGTACATCTTCCTTGTACAGAGGAGGAGTAGAGAGGGCTACCATCACCCTTACTAACTCCCACCCACTCCAGCCCCTTGCCCGGGGCCTGCCGCACCCAGTTCATCCAGAAGCTGCTCATGGTGAACCCGGAGGTTTTACAAGACATCGTCACCGACTCTCCAGGCTTCTTTACTTCTGCTCCAGACTGGATCAGTTGAACAGACTGCGCCCCTGAAAAAGAGAGAAAGACCCTGTGAGCCGTGACCCCGCCGGCACGTACCAGTACTTTGCAGTGGAACAAAGATCTACATGTGATAGCTGCTCTGAATGACCAGTAGCTGCAGTTACATTCAGTTTACTAAAGTCTCAGGGTGAATAGTGAGGCTGGGGCCCACAATGTTGTTCTTGTCAATAGACTATATTCTTGAAATATTTTTAGGTCAACAATATTTATTTTTTCTATGGCACGCGATTTTCTGACAAAGGCTGTAACTCAGGTGTTGGACTAAGGGCCATTAATAACTAGGGCAAACTAACCTGGATTCCTCATCTCATGTAAGCGAACAATCATTTCTGTGAACTTTTCCTCACGTTTTTTGGGTCAATAACAAAGAGTAACCGGGGAATCAAGACCAGATATTACAAGATATCTCAGTTACCTTGTAGTTCTGTATACCCAGATCTGTGCTCATAGAAAGAGACACCACCACCACTTACTTGAAGAACAGGCAAAGACAAGAATGAGAAACAATTTCATGGTTTCTCTCTGGATGAAGAGCCTCAACCCGTCACGTAAGTTATGGACACAATCGCCCTTTCCTTCTGCAGTTTGCTTGTTTTATCTCTTTGGGGCGAGAGTGAGAATTTGCATTCTTTGTCATTAACCCCAAAAAATGACAGCGTTTCTAGTTGTCACTTATGCAAATTTTCAAGAGATAGAAACCTAGAAATGGCATGAGGCTGTGCACAAATAGTAGTGCATACAGTCAACTGCCTACAGGATTGCTGCAGCACAACTGAAGGTTTACGAAAGTGTCTACAGAATGTGATTCAACCAAAATGCCAGAAGATAACAAGTATCTGACTGGCATCATCAGAAACGTTGATAATATCAGTACTTACAGCAAAAGAGCACTAGTTAAAGCCAATTGTTCTTGGCTATTCTAGGAGGATGTATTATTTATTGCAATGGCTGAACATTGGATTGAAGAAAGGTTGCCGTCTTTAGCTGCTGAATGTAATAAGCAACACAGAACAAGAACTGCAAAAAGATTCCCATAGTATATAATGGGATCGTAATACAACCGACGGGATATCCGTCACGTTTGTGAAAAAGTAACCTCATCCGCCAAACTCTAAACCAGGCCCTTAGTCATAAATAATAGTATGCAATGGGAGATGGACAGGGCACTGTCAAAGTTGTGCATTGATGCTGCTATAAGTTTGGAAAACAGAAGAATATTTGCACTGGATAGAGGTGTAACACAAACCCCATACAGTACCCTGTGGCATGGGGGAGCACAACTGTTCAGGCTGCCCCAGCAGTTCAGGGCGGGTCCCATTCATCCTAAAGCCTATAAATATTTATAAGATATTGGAGACTTGGGTGCCCCTTGCCACCTTCTGCAGCTGGGCCCCATCATTTTGCTTTAAACCACTGGCACTGGATGCCCTATTTCTGTAAAATAAGCCTACACCGAGGAATACAAAATTGATGGAGCATAAAGAGGTGAGCTGTGGGTAGTTGGGAGATGCAGTGGTTGCTTCACTATTCATGGATTTCAGATTGAGCACTTGTTCATATCGGTAGTGAAAGCATGCATGCTTAGGTTTACATATTGTTGTGATGGATCAGAATGAGGGGGATTTGGATGCCAGTGACCTAATCTTCAATGGAGCCAGATACAAAATTTAGTAGTGCTATGATGCATACGCCAGTAAGGAGATTGGGATGAGTTAAACACCTCTGATTCGGAAACTCCAATTGCTACATTTTTTGACAATTTTCCTCTAGACATTAACTAATTTAAATTATACCAGTGTAATTCATGTAATTTTGGGAAGTATGTGTTACACATATAATACAGAATTATCCAAATTAAATCACTACACCATGTTGCCTAACTATTTCACCATTCATTGCAAAATTATAGCGTGAGAAGAACGCAAACAACCAGAAGGCAAGCAGCTGTTGTATGTGGCACCTGTGTTTGTTTTTTAATTTCACACAAGTACATGAAAGCAAATTACGCTTTTTTCACAGACCGCTATTTTCCACTTCTTTGTGTATTTTTATCTTAGGTTACAAACAAAAAGCAGCTTAATATTGACTTTAGGAATCCATAGTGGAACCCAGCAGGAAACAGAGAAAGAACCGAGCTGCTAATTTTTAGCTGTTTGATTAAGTGAGATCAAGGAAGTTTATAATGTGATCAAACATTTTCAGGAGAGAAGAAACAATGAAATGTAACACAAGACATATCCCACACTTATGCAGTTTTTAGCCTCCAAGGTCTATCACATTTGATAGTTTCTCTGTGAAACTATTTGCAAAACATTAACTGTCTGTGCAATCTTAACTATGGTAAACATATAAACAGTAGAGCAGAGACGTACCTTAAATGTACACAAAATAATAACTAGAGAGGGTCAACAGGGACTGACAAAACAATCAAGTGTGTTCTCTGAATGTAGAGCAGTGCAATTATGCCTGGCAATGATGATGGGTATTACACTGACAAAACATCACATAGTTACTGTTGACTGCAATTCTGATTGATGCACAACATATTTCACATGCTTTCTCAGGATGTCTGCAAGTGATGCAATGGTGTGGCCTCTCTAGAGAGGACCTGCATGTGAACTCTGCCAAACATATTACCTAGGAAGCAGATTGTTATTTAGGTTGGTTATGAATGTTTGTTTACTTAGGGTCATTTTGGCACAGTGGCATTGTTGTCGTGAATTGTGTTACCCTTGACCTCAGCAATTTGAGAATGAAAATTGGCAAAATGTTCCTCGAGTGTATCCTGGAATGTGGGCTGTTATCTATGAAGACACTCTTTCTATTGACTCTCTGTCAGGGAACTTTAAGGTCTATGTGCTGGTGGGATACTTATCACATCAACGTTTTCATGTATACCTGTTAATGCCCCCTCAACAAGCTGTTGAGTGAGGTTTGGTTGTGATTGTACATTAATTTAAATGTCTTTTGTCTTCATGTCTGCGAGAAGGTAGCATTCATCAGTTTTACTTACAACAGGTTTTTGTAAAAGAAATACTAACCTAATGAAATGCCAAGTTTGTGAAAACAAAAATTGCGTGATTTAGCATTTTAGCAAGGCACATTTGGACTGTGAAGTAAAGCTCCTTGCATTTGTTTTTTACTTATGTGCCTGTATAACCTAAAATGTACTGAGCATTGGGCACATCAAGAGCATGTCAAGATGGTAAGATCCCGTCCCTGTGGTTGCTATATTTGCTATGTAGTTGCTATGCTCTCCTGCTGCCACATTCCTGGTTCCCAAGTCTGCTCGGGGGGTGCGGGAGCCTCAATATCCAAAAATCAATGTGCACAAATGTGACAGCAACAACTGGTGGAAACCCCCGAATCCTAAGTCTGATAAGGGGGCACCAGAGTTTAAAAATCACTTGGACAACACACCGGGGCAGTCAGGTATCTACAAACGTCTTTAAGGGCCAAAAAAGTCCAAATGCCCTCAATGCACCCCTTGGTGAAAGGGCACCCAGGTGCCTTCCAGGCATGTCTCAGAGTGTGAGGGAATGGGGGCCCAGGTAGTGCCATGGGCTCAAGCTGCACTGGTACCTGTTCTGGCCATTTCCAAGCTCCACACTGAGCTCAACCCACCAATGACAAGGAGCCTAGGACACACCACCCCAAGGATCAACCTGATTGGAGGAGAATGGAGTGAAACTGAAGGGCATGGTAGGGGTAACACAAGGAGCTGCAGATTGCTCATAGAAATTAATGGGTGGCAGGCAGCTGCAGATTCAGAGCATGATTGTAAGTCATGGGCCCTGCTCCTGGACCAGCCAAAATCCAGGACACATTCCAGCACTCAGCCACCTGCCTGGGTTAAATTGCTTTACTTCCTCACTGTCATCCTCCTCTCTTTGGCCTCCTCTCTTTGGCCAAACTCATGCTGAGTGCCTACACTGGTTCAGCACTGCTCTAGCAAGGCATAACAGCAACTGTAACCCTCTGCTCCTCTTCGCTCCTGTGTGTGTGTTTCCAAACTGCATTTTCACTGTTCAGCACATGACCAGTCATGGTCTTCAGCTTCTTTCAGAATTCAAGAAATGAGGGGGCTCTTCTGTTTCCTCCCAGGTTGTTCCTCACTTTAGGGGCAATGCAGGAGAAGGCTTGGATTTGATTTTCCTTATGTGTGGGATATGTACAAGTAGGAGTCCGGATGAGCAGATGTGTCTCGAAGGTTGGTGGAAGCAGATGCGATTGTTAAGCTAGGCTGGGCCAGTGTTATGTAGTGCCTTAGAAGTATGGGTAATGAGTTTGAAGTGTGCTCGCTAGAGTATGGGGAGCCAATGGAGCTACTTCAGATCTGATGTGATACCAGTGCAGAACGGGAGGTCAAGAGTGATTCTGAACACTAAGTTCTCAATATTACTTCTGGGGAGATCTTGGTTGATCCCTGCATAAAGGGTGTTTCCATAGTCCAGTTTGCTTGTGGCAAGAGTGTGTGTGACTATGTTATGTGTGCCAGTTGGGAGCTATTTGAAAATATTCTCAGCATCTTTAGGGTATGGAAGCATAAGGTGGTGATGGCATTGGCTTAGGAAATCATGTCTAGTATGTTGTTGATGACTATCCCAAAGTTCTTGGCATGGGCTATAGGGGTGGGTGGCAGTCCTAGCTCTGTTGTCCACCAGGTGGAGTCCCCCAAAGAAGTGCAGTTCTCGAAGATCCTTATTTTGGTCTTGCCAGTGTTCAGACTCAGACATTTGGTCTTCATCCAGTGGGCGATTTTAGTCATGCTGGCATTGAACTTGTTCTCAATACAAATCGTTTGTCTAAGTGGGAGAGAATGAGATGCTTGTTGGTGAAGGAGATGACATTGATGGTGTGAGAGCAGATTTGTTGTTTACTACTGCAGGGCCTACCTCTCATAGGATAACAATGGAGATACCGTATTACTTTTAGTAAGCATAACTTCCAAGGGGAACAGGTACCCAGTTCATGTTTGGTGTCTTTGCAATTGCAAAAAATCTCTTGCATGGTAAAGTTGGATTTTTAATTTTAGCCACACACAATAGACAGCTTAAGGGCACCTGGCTGGGCCATCACTAGCAGTATGGGATGGCAGAGCTGGGCACAGCCCTACACTTGGATAGGCTGCGTCCTGCCTCCACACAAGGAGGTGCATACCACCTGTAGTTAGTCTAGAGCCAGGAAACCTGTGCACTTCAAAGGGAAACCTCCCAAAGCTTCTACCACTTCAAAGGAGGTATCTGGTATAACTATTGAACCTCAGACACCAACTGTTTAGTACACTTCTGAACCTGTAGAGACTTTGTCAGGAAGAAGGACTGTTGTGCTGTTGAAAGGACTGCCACTCTACTGGACTGCTGCCTGGCTGGACCACTGCCTTGCTGGAATGCTACCTCGCTGGATTGCTTCCCTGCTGCCCTCCTGCCTTAGTCAGTGGGATTGGACCTACACCTGAACCCATAACTCCCAGAGTGACTCTAAGGGCAAGTTTGCTGGTCTCCTGTTCAGAGCCACAGAGAAATAACAGGGCCCCAACCCCCTGAACCAGCACCCAGATCCAGCTGGAGTAAGCTCCTGATCCCCATGTGGTGCCCCTCAGGTCCTGGACCCTTAGTGTGGCCTCAGTGTAGCTGAATTGAAGTTTTTGGGCTCTATGCAAACCTGAATGAGCCCGTCTGTGCCAAAACCTTGTTGCTCGCACATCCCGCCAACGTAAATTCCATCAACCCGATTCTTCATACTCCAGCATTGACCGTACACGAAGCTCTGGCCCAACCACCTGTGACTGCAATGGGCTCTTTTCACTACAGCAACGACTGTCTGCAACATCAGGCCTGATATTTGCGCTACATCGACTACTGTCCATGATGCTTCCCTGCTCCACGTGGTCCCCTCCACTGCAAACGGGACTCTTTGCACTAAATTGAAAAGGTAACTTTTCAATGGGGCTAGCCTGGTCCCTGTATTTGACCCACGCTCCATCGTGATCCGCCTGAACTTGTGACTTTCTCACGGTCTGTCATGACCAGTTAGCCACAAGTGGCACTTGGGACTTGTTGGCTCTATTTTCACTGACATATTTCAAATTAAATTTCTCTGGTTCTACTGATTGACTTTTTTGTCAATTTGGTCTTGAGTTATTTGTTTAATATTGCTATTTCTTTCTAAATTGGGACATTGTGAAAAACTGGGATTCTTCTTGTGTTTTGTTTTCACTTTATTACTGTTTGAAGTGATGCGTAAATACTTTACACATTGCCTCTAAGTTAAGCCTGACTGCTCTGTGCCAGAGGATTGAGCACAGGTTAAGTTGAGGTTTGCTTGTGCCTTCCCATGGCAAGGATTGTGGTTGCTGTTTAAGTAGGGCTTCACTTCCCTCAAGCAGTAACCCAATTTCTCACATTGTGTAAGTGCAAATGTGTGTTTATGTGTAAGCATGTGTGTTTGAGTGAAATTAAAGGTCAAAAAGTGTGTGATGTCATTTCTGCAACCCTTGGCATTTTGGTGAATTGATGTTCATGGTAGGATGTAATAGCTATCATTGATGGCAAGTGGTGCAACGAAATCCACAATGGCATCTGTGAAGTTGGTGCGCTTTCCCAGTGGTCTGTAGATAAGAGTAACAATTAGGGGGAGGTTGGCCATCACATGGAACTTGAACAACAGCTGTTCCATGTTGAAGGCTGACGTGTCCATGAAGGTGGTGCTGCTGATACTGTTCCTGTGGATGATGGTGATTCCACCTCCTGGCATATGAAGTCTGTCTTGCCTGATGGTCTGGTAGCTGGGGGAAATGTGTGGTGCCAATGGAGGGTTCAGCCAGGTTTCCATGAGGAAAAGTAGGTCTGGGGCAGTTGTGTACCAGGTCCAAGAACTCTGTGGCTTGTTTGTTGAGTGAGCAGGTTCTGAGAAGCATGCATGTGAGTACGTAGTGTTGTGTGGATGGTTGCAGGACTGTGTGAGTGTGAGAGAGGTTATTGGGTGCTGTTGGTGCAGATGTGGTGAGTGTTGGGTGTTGGAGAGAGCATGAAAACTTACTAGAAGTGCAAAAGTATGCTCCCTCTTGTTGTGTGGTGTAGCACGGCAGAAGCATTTGGAGTAGTGGCTGGGGTTAAGGGCATGGAAGGTCGCTGCAGGTAGTGGCAGGAGGGGAAAAAAACAGGGTTACTAGCACTTGGCAAGGTCCAGATGGACACAGACGGGCGTGCCTTTCTGCGCTGCAGCTGCCATTACCTAGGTCCTGGGAGTGTGAAAGAGTGATATCACTTTCTGTGCAGATGGATGATGAGAAATGCATTGATGTAATTTCGTGTTCAGATGGATGATGGAAAGCCATTGCAAACATGTTTACTTTAATCAATTCTAAAAAAATTGTTTTGATTAGGGAATAAGAAATATTGAACATTACCTCAGGAAAAAAATAATTATGGGTTGACAAATGATAAATGCAATCTACTCGTTTGTGGCGAGCAAAGCCAATAGCAATAGGATTGTGAGCCCATGACCACAGTGTTTGCAGTGCTTGCAAGTATTACAACAGGTGAGGCAGAGGGGGCGGGCGTTCCATTTCAACATGCACTCTTATGGAGTACAGTAAAATGCAAATATCAGTAGAAAAAAAAAACTACCTCCAAAAGTGTTTAGCCCTATTGGGAGCTCATGTGGACATGATCACATTGGAAGTCCACTGGCAATGAGATCTGAGTCTCAAACTGCAGATTTTCTAAACATTCACAGCTGTATTTAGGGAACCCCAGAGAGCGCGTAATTACAGTTAACGTCTAAGGCACAAGAATGTAAGAGGCAAGCTGAATTGTTTCAGTTTATTTACTGCCTTTACAGGAGCTCAAGAGGATAGTCGAATGTCCCCGCGAGAACAAACGCTGATGCAGATGCCGGAAGGACCATGTGGTCCAAAGTAAAGCCCTTTAGGCCGCTCACATTTGCATTTATAGGAATATGTGTCCACGATCACATAGTGTCAGCAGAGCTTTTTAGCATCAGAACGCGGGAGGCCCATGGCTGCAAACAGCTATAGGCTTTCTAATGAAGTGCTGTAAAATGCAAATAAAAGAGAAAAAATAATGTGCAGAGAAGTCCCTGGTGTTGAATTTTGCCTCTTGACATGGTATGGGCCGGGTGATTGTGTCTATTACAATTAATGTGCCCCGTTCGCCACTCTCCCCACTGTGGCCGTTTTGTGGTAACTTTTAATTATGTAATTAATCACGCTGCAATAGATAGCCCAATGCCACAGGCACACGATTAGACACATTAATGACCACCGTCAAACACACGACACTCTTTTATCCATGTATTTACACAATCTCGCCCAAAGTAGCCATATGCGTGGAGTAATCACATAGTTTGTAGTAATACCTATACAGAGTACATCTTAATGCACGAAGAGACATAGACCAAAAAGATGCCAGCAGGTGAGAAGCAGAATACATTACAAAGAACAATATCAGACCACTTTCCAGGATATAAACTACTCTGTAAACTCATCAGTATACATCCCTAGACTGGATAGGCCTGTGTGAAGTGTGTTTAGAAAAAGTTGTAATACATTTTATGGGGCACGCACTCCAAATACACCGAACGTACATTAAGCATACTCCAAGGACGTTTCCATACAGCATACTGCTGCATGCACCTACGCAGAGGGCAGGGCACACATAATAACGTGAAGTTCTGCCCACAAAAGTAATAACACAAAATTGCTGTTGTGTCTATTGAAACGACATCTACAGACGTATTCAATGAAAGACCGAGGTTCCCCGCCCCAATAATCTCTTATCATGTTAATTAATTTCAAAAAAAGTGATATTCGGACATCAATACTTTCCAGAAAAATCCGAGCTAACGTGACAACATGCCTTTGCAGGTTAATGCATCTAACCGACTGGAGTTATAGAAATGCAATCTGTTCACCAGAAAAGAAATGTTACAACATAGTGTGCACTATTAAATTATGTTAAAAATACTGTCTGCATCCGATGTGTTATGAAGCCAAACAGAAACGAACTCAATGCAGGCAGCTATAACACTATGAGGAAGAAATGGGGGTTTAGAGCAGTAGCAACTAAACAGGTCCAGGTGCCAAGCAACAACAAGCAAACTGCGAGACCAGAGTGTGCAGCGAACTGCAACGTGCCCACAAACAGCCCACAAGCGCTTTAGAGCAAGGTATAGACAGCACTATCTGACCGAGCTGCACACAACCTGCGTGCACCAGCCTGTCGTGCCCGTACAATCATGGAGACGGTAGAGATGACAAATTTACCTGACACAGCACGCACAGGGGTGCAGCACAGGCCAGCAGAGACTTCTGATCGATCATGGGGGCACTTTGCTTCCTCAGGCAGAGGTCGCCATAACAACAATTTGCTGGGGCTGGAAGTACATGAATGCTGGGTATGAGGGGGTGGAACAAACGGAGCAGGATGTACAGTAAGGAGGTGGACGTGGCCTAGGAACGTGACCCGCAAGGTGTACAATAGCTATTTTGAAAAGAAGAAAGCGGGCGCCTTCCTAAAACATGAAGTGCAGCACCCATGAAGCTAATACTTAGGCAAGCTCCTGTCATAGTGAAACCTGAAGTGCGGCAGCTGTGAAGCTGGCGCTGTGCTAATAAGCAGCAATAAAATTGCAGATGTTTTACAAGCAGCGGGGCAAAGTTGCCTTTGTTTATTACTTTGTTTTTTGGTAAAGAACAAATATTTCCCTTTAAAAAGCAAGCAGGAAATAGGATGCGGCATAATGGCTACAGCGACGGACTTTGACGCTCGGGAAGGCGCTTGAGTCTGCCCTCCAATATGTAAGGAAAAAAAATAGTCCTCGAAAGAAAAATAAACACCTAAAGTGTAATAATATAGTACTTAGCGGTGCTCCTCAGCTAAGATGGGAAGTGAGGTATCAGCTGCGCAAACCAGTTAGAGGGTGTTAACGCGTCCCACCTTTAATAATTTAACTTACACAGGGACTCGTTTTAGGACAATGAACCTTTTGACCCTGATTGGAGACACCTTAAGACGAGATAGCTCATAAGCATCTCATATTATGACTCAGCAAGTTAATCAATAATGGCAATAACTAATAAATCCAATTAATCAATAACATTTAATAAGAACCCAACGCACCATGACCTTTCAGTCATGAATAACCACACCATTCTTTAGTAAGAATTAAGATATTTATTCCCTATTTGTTACACTCTACTAGCAAATTTATTAATCTCAATACCAGAAAACACATCAACAATGTCACAATATGGCAACTTGAATAAGACTTAAGCAAAGCAAAGATTATAAACATTAGAACAAAACACAGTCAACATGTATCTATTTTAGCAGAGTATATTTAGTACAATATTCAACAAAGCAAAGATTCAGTCATTTGTTTATTTTCACCCAATATTAGTCGTGAACTCCTTAACTAACCTCTAATTAGCATCAGCATGTTGGGCTTCATGCAAAACAATTTAGCAACACAAATTTGGAAAACATCTAACTATGGTCTCTGTCAAAAGAGCAGTTGGTACCTAGAAAGGAAAGGCAAACAGACAATTACAATTTCATTATCATATAATTACCCTCCATAATGGGTCAGCATACAGAGTCAGTCTTCGTCCTCAGGACAGCAGTTGATTCGCCATCAGCCAGTTTAGAACAGCAAAGTCTCAGCAAACAGGGCAGAAAGTTCTTCCCTCATAAGGAGGAGAAGTATGTTATGGGGCAAGGAGAAGATGAGGATGGTTTAGGATATCAGGCAACAAAGTCTTAAGGCAGAACATAACAGCAGGAAGAAAAGGGCATGCAAATGGCAAATGGCTCACAATGGCTCCTAATAGATAGATTTCTCCTCGGGGCATGACATTATATCAAATTCGTTGAACAAACCCCTTATTTCCAATTGGGCAATATCTGGCGCACCACTATTTCTGTTCAATAGTTTGTTGATCACCTTACTAGAATTTTCACCTAAGACAGTTCTCATGCCGTTTATTGGCTCCTGTGATTTACGTCATCATCGGGTAAAATGGCAAGTAAGAAAAGTTACACGCTTTGCTTCAGTCAGTAGCTCCATTGTCTTTACCAGTTCAGGCAACCTTGTACCTGTTGCGAATTACACTGTAGCATTCGGCAAGAATGTCTCCTTGAGCAAGTCGGGTTTCATGAGAAGAATTTACTACAGCTACACACACATCTCTATCCTCTGGAAAAGTACAGCTTTATGTCCTTCAGGAAGACAGCACATTCCACGTTAGAAAAACACATTTAATATCAGACCAGGCAGCTAGGCCCAGACCCTTGCTAACTAAGGCCTAATGATTAATTCACCAAACCTTATTACATAACTCTTTACTGCTAATACAAAATCATACATTAGTACATTATTAATTCATCATTAGTCAAGTTCAATAATCATCATATGCATTGGTGGCCACTCCCCGTGGGGACATTTCAAACGTGGACATTAGTAGCGCATCAATTCAATTATCCTTCAATTTCGTTATACATTGTTTTGCAAGCATGTCACATTAATATTGAATATAAAAGCTACACTCCAACAGGGGCAGCACAGAAGAGTGTCACTGGAATAAACCTATGGTAAGTAGCAGGCGTAATCAAAGTCATTTTACTTGATACCGCAGGTTTTGCAGACAGTGCATGCGTGCTGCCTAGGCTCGACCTAATAAATGACCCACACACACTGGGACAATTCCCCCAGCATGTCAGGAACATTTTGTCTGTTTTTAAAAAACAAACTCCATATTTTGGAGTTTGTTTTTGAAAAAACAAAAAACCCTACTGTGAGCACACTGATCATGGAACCAACACCGCAAAGCTTCAGTGCCGTGGTTGGAGCTTCTCTGAAGGCATAGAGATCTCCATCAGACAGGCAGAGGCATGACGGGCAGTAAGAGTCCACTAGAACAGCAGAATACATGTCTCAGCTGCCCTGATTGAACATGGTACAGCCTGTCAAGGGCTTAATAAGCGCAATATCTTCTCAAATTATAATACATTTTCAATGTACATCAGGCAATTATGCAAAAAATACAATTTCATAAACACAAAATATATTTATTCGATTCAGACCTACTCTTCTTGACAGACAGTCAACAATTCCAGGAACCATTTGAAAGATCAAGAAAATGTACAGTTAGCTATGACTAAAACAATGTATTTGAAAAAATATTCTACACAAATAAGTCCTTTATTTTCCAGAAGCATACCTCTTGCTTCCTGCACCATAATTCCAAAAGTAGCCATGACTCAGCCAGCCTAATGTGTGCCCTCAAGGTAGTGTGGTGTTAGCCAGAACATTTTGATCTATTAAAAGAATTATGTACAACAGACTTTAATTAAAGGGACTTTCAGCCAGCTTTCTTCACCCAACGGTCTGTTTGGTGTGTCATTCTCATTTAGTCTCTACCCATATCAGCATACAGCAAGGGACAGAAGGTCAGCCTAAGTGACCTTCTGGATAACTTATCTTGAAATGACTGCATTTTGCTCTTTCAAGGGGAGCACATCCGCACAAAAGCTAATTCACAATGTTTTTGTTTTTGGTTTGTTACTTTCATGTTGCATTTGTGCTTAGAGTCTGGTGAGACAGCAAGACAATTTATACCAGATATGAACACAAGCCACATTCCACGCTTTATCAGTGCCTTTCTGCTGCCAATGCTGTTGCAAATTCCTTTTGGAGTGTCCTTTATCTGACTGCTAGTATTTCATAGCATAACAGGATGCATTCACTACAAACTGTTCTGTATTAAGTTATCGAAAACGTCAATATTATACATGGGAATTCATAAGCAGACAATTCCTCAGAATATGTTTATTCTGGACTCCATTTCACCAATGGTTTTGTAATATACTTTTCCTAGAAAGAAAACCTTTATTATATTTCATTAAGACCATCTTTAACACTTTTTGTTTCCTCCCTTCTTACCTTTCTTCTTCCTTTCTTTCCTTCTTCCTTCTTTCATAGTTTCTTTCTTTCCTTTGTTCTTGCCTACTTTCATTCCTCTTTTTTTGTTCTGCCTTTCCTTTGCTTTTTCGTTCTTTAAATTCCTCTTTCTTAACTCCCTTCTTTAATTTGTTCATTCCTTCTGTCCTTTTTCTTTTTTCTTTCATTCCTTTAGTCCTTCTTTCTTGTTTTCCTTTTTTTCTTTCACTCTTCCATTTCTTCTTTTCTGACTTCCCTTTTATCCATTCCTTCTTTCCTTGTTAGCTTTTTCTTTCAATCGTTCATTTTGCCTTTCCTTCTTTCTTGCTTACTCTTTTACTTAATTCCTTCTTCGCTTCCTTCTCTTTTGCCTTATTTCTTCCCCTCTTTCCTTTCTTGTTTTCATTCCTTATTTCATTGTTCTTGCTTTTATTCTTGAATTCATTCATTCTTTCTTCATTCTCACTTTCTTTGTCTCACTCTTTCTTTGTCCTCTCTTTCTTTCTGTCTCTTTCTTTCGTTGAATCTTTCTTTCTTTGTCTTGTTCTTTCTCTTTCTTTTTTTCAATCTATTTTTTCCTGCTTACATTCTTTATGTCCGTCTTTCTTGCTTACTTTAATTATTTCTGGTTTTCTCTCACAATTCTTTTCTTTCATGCTTTCTATCTATCTATCTATCTATCGATCTATCTATCCTCCTCACTTTCTTGCTTTTTCAAAGGCAAGAGGCTGGCAGATAATTGCACAATGACTTGCCTCACAGCTTCCCAAACAAAGGTTTGCAAGAGCCATGACAAAAGAAAACAAGAATTGCCAAAAGGCTGCCAGATAATGCCAGACCTATTGGCTTTGCCGATGCTTGTTTTTTTAAGTTAGTTGGTAAAGTGCGCTTCTGCCACAGAAGGTCGATCTGGTGGTAGACTAAAGATTGTCTAAGGCAGTGACTATAATAAAAAATAAAAAAGCAGACAGTCAGGTTTAAGTTTTTGTTGAACTGCCATAGATCATTCTCATATGTGGGGGATGAGAGGGTGGGGGAGGGGGTCCATTCTATTTCTAATGGGCGAGATAGTTAAAGATGCTTCTTCTGCATTGGGTACGATGGATGCCTGAAACTGCCCGCAGCCCTGCCAGTCACTTTGTCTGATTTACAAAAGAAGGAACTTAAAGGGATCTGTTTCAACAGGAGGTCTAGGACTCACGAAAGCAATGAGGCTATTATTAGCACAGGAAGGAAGAACTGATCGCAGTGCGGACAGTGGTGAAATGCTCCAAACATTGTAATGTCGCCCCCCCCCTTTTCACTGTGGTTGACTTTGAGAAATAGTTTCTATGCGACACGTTCATACCGGAAGTTCCTTTCCTCGCATGGTCTAGTTTTTCCATATTGTTTTCTACAGTCCGAGGTTCTAGCCGGGCGGCACGCTTGCTTCGGTCACTGTGATCTCTTGCACAGTAATACACGCCTGTATCCTCTGTCTTGAGGCCGTTGACAAGTAAGTACACCATGCTTTGTGAATTCACTCTGCTGAGGATGAATCGGCCACTGAAAGACGATCCATAGTTAATAGTTTTCTCATCCGGGTGGATTCTTCCGATCCACTCCAGGCCTCTGCCTGGGGCCTGTCTAACCCAATCGATCCAGTAGCCAGTGAAGGTGAGGATGTTACACGACAGCTTCACGGACGCGCCTGGAGCTACAGTTTGTGATGCAGATTGGACCAGTTGGACATCAGAAGAAACTCCTTTAAGATACAAAAAACGAGAGATCAATCACAGACATTATTTGTTGGGGCAGGTGATACCGCTATAATTCTACGCCTGCTTACTTGAAAATAAGGCTGGGAGGACCATAAACGTAAAGAGCGTTTTCATTTTAAGTAACTGGAGTTATCTTCTGGTCAAGAATCCAGAATTCTTACTTACAGAAGAGTCAGAGGTTAATTCTTAAAGGGAACAAAAACCACCTTATTTGCCTCTTTGAGGCTTGCCCACCTAGATTAACAAATAACAAAAACAAGTCTGAGCAAAGAATATTTAGCATTATAAATATGCATTCTTTCTATGTTGGAATTCACGTTGAAATTTACATTGAAATCAATTTGGGGTGTGGCCAACGTTCGGTAATTTTAACCAGCCTTCTGATTGGCCAGAAGCCCTGGGTGCACCGACAGCCTTGCAAAACAAGTTACTTTCGGACATGTGACGAAATCTATTAAACAGCTACCTTTATCCAGGATGTTTTTAAAATCTGTAGCATCTGTAGTCATAGATTAGTGTTCATAACGCTAGAAGTTCCACATCACTGTCGTTGATAAGCAGTCCCAACTCATTCACACTATAATGGAGCGCCTAAATTATAGCTCTTTTACTTTCTCTATTCATTGCTCGGCCCCAGCCCACTTTTCTAACGAGAGCTTCCCAGTTACTAAACGTAACGGGTGCAATATAGCTCCTGAATATTTTAAACAGTCCTTTGACTCTTTTGTTCAAGCTCATCATACTAATGAGACCAATTCCCCGGTCAGCTCTTAACATCTGTTGGAAGTAACACAGTTCGCCACTAGATATAACATTGATCTTCTTGCCCAGCGCTTAATTTGAGCAGGTGGCTTCCGATGCTTGGCACCGGCACTTAATTGTCAGCACCAGCACTTATGACAGTCTGCCACATGCTGGGGCTGTTTGTTTAATTTAGGGACGAGCACAATAACAGTTGTTTATTAATTGATTACACATTAAGAATGAATGGTGCCAAATCCATTCTTTTAGCTCTGGGGGCCTGGAATTATCCAAAATGTCACACTTGAAAGAGTGTGACAGTTATTAGTTGTGCTGTTCCTGTAACTAGCAACACCGACCAGCAATAGGCGGTGCGAGCAGAAGTGGCCTCCTGACAAGGACCCCGGCACTTTTTCTTTTTACAAAGTAAGCACTGTTCTTGCTCCAGTCCATCTGAAAATATACAAACCTAAGTTCCATACTCATCCCTAGTACTCTGAACAAGTCAAGGCTGAGAAGAAGCACTCCGCAATTTGGAGAAAGCTTATAGAAAATCTTGCAACCCTCAAGTATAGGTTGAATATCTCAGGCAGGAGACTAAATATGACCATCTGTTTCATAAAGAAAAAGATTCTTCTACTCTCTGAAAATCTTCTCCCAATAACTGTAAATAAGTTTTCAAATCTATAGAAAGCTTGTATAATACCCAAGCGGGGAAGGAGGACCTTGACCCTTGCAACAATTTCTTGACAATCTTGGGTCTTTTTAAAGGTGACGATCCTTAAAATAACAAACAAACTTTCTTGCATCTTCCCTGTAAGATGGATGGTAGTGCACAACAAGTAATAAAGTCACTAACCTGTTCTGGCCAGTCAAATGTTTCAGTACCTTAAGACTGAGCTCATCCACTGATAATTAAGGAACAGAGCAAACAGGCTTAAAGTAAAGAAAATGAGTAAAGCGTTTGGAAGCACAAAATCTGTTAAAAAGTCAAATGCACAACACAATAAAGAGTCCCACTCCAATTTAAAAAACAAATTACACCAAAATGACAAGAATCCAATAAGGGGACCTGGAGATTATAATTTTTCAATATTGAGGTGAAAAAGGGGCAAGAAAAAGTAAAGCGACATTGATAGTCTATTATTGTGTTTGACTGGTACCTAGGTGGGATTTCAAGTCAATGCAATGGAGTGTGGGTTAGATACATCAAGTAGTTACTCCGGGTCCGAGATTATAAAAAGGGAAGTTGAAATTCTCCAGCAAGGGAGGGTTGTAGGCTGTATCTGAGAAGAGTTACATGAGGCCGGTTGGCCCTTGTATCAAGTCCCGCTGAAGTCATTGGTTTTAGCAGGAAGCTTTGAGAGGGAAACTTTAGATCTCAGCAACATAGAGCCCTCTCATTGACCAGATACTTTGTGCTCCTTTGGCTGGTCAAGATTTTTATGTCAATACCTGTCTCCTTTTCAGGGTATTGTGTCCTCCAACAAGAGTAGATTGCAGACTGTATCCTATGATAAGTTCTATGAGGCTGTAAACCTTCTCACGGATGGCAAATAGATTTGCTGCTGCAGAGAAGCTCCAAGTGGGAGACTCCTGCTTCTTTAGCCCAACAAAGTGCCACCTTGGGCAGATTGACTTGAGTGGAAGCTAGTCCTGCCCTTTAGTTCTCCTAACAGGTCTCAAATAACAGGTACAGCTCTTCTTCTGTTCAACCACAGGCCCAGAGAGTGTTAAAGGGAAGATGTCTTGGGGTTCCATACTTATGCCTGGCACCACCAGCTGGTGGGTGGGAATGGCTTGTGGCTCCTCCCTGACCAAATCTGTAAAAGCTTCTAGGGGCAACTTTAGCAGCTTTTGTAGCAGTTCCTGTATTCCCTATAGCAAACAATCACACAGTGCTCCTTATTCCCAAAATCCAAAACAGGGAACCCATTTCCCCTTGCGCAGAGCCAGAGACGTTTTAAGACTTTGCAAAGTGGGCTCTTGGATAGGATTCCAGCCTTTCAATGGCCCACCGTTGGAGCCAGCTCTGTTCTGCCAAGCATCTTGCCCTAATGACCTTTCACAAAGAAATGTTGTGTTTATGTTTCATGCAACATCTATAAAAATAGTTTTGTTAGATCAAAACATGCCTTCACATATGAGAAATGGGAAGTTGTCACAGAGGTTATTTGCAGTGATATTAGCGAGCTGTTGCTGAATCACAATTTTAAAAGCTCACATCACTGTCTGTAGATGAAAACACAATTAGAATTTGGACGAGTGTGCCTGCTAACTGTCAGTGAACTTGCCCAAGAGGGAATGTAAGAGCTGAAATTGGATCGTAAATTAAAATCTGGTCCAAAAAGAGCCCCTCAAATATGTTTGGCCAGGGGCCCACAAAGTCCTTAAGATGTCCCTGTGCAGAGCCTGTGTGTCCTCTCAGAGTTCTGGCTAGGGCAATGAGCAGTTCTCACCTCTGTCTCCATTCACAACTTATTGTAGAGGTAGCTCTCTTCCCACTATGTTTGGTGCCAGACTGACTTGGGAGACAAAGGCTGGACCGTTTCATATTTGACATGACATTTACTTGTGACAGGGTAGTGCCCATTGAAGTTAATTAAGTACCTAGACCCACCCAATTGTTCTTCTTGCCGGGGAGGAAAAAACACTCCCCATATTCAGACCATTATTTTTGCTCTGGGAGTAATTGCTAATCCTTATTAAGGTCAATCACTTGTCTCTACAGCTGCTGGAGATTTAATGTAAATGAGCCTCCAAGAAGCCCCAGGGAGGGTGAAGTTTACTTACTACAAATTACTTTTCCTTAAAATTTATTAAAAATGTAATTCACCATTGAATTATGTTTTCAATGAAATGATGAAGTTTGACAGAATTTTTAATAAATGTAAAAAAAAAAAAAGCAACTTTGGGTTTTTAATAAATATTTTAAAATTATCTATTTAATTGTCTAACTGGTCCCAAACCTGATATAGCAGAATTCATATTTTAATAAGTACTCTAGATTTTTCATAGGACATCCCGGTCCTTCCTTAGTGAACAATGTTTTTTTCGTGTTAGTCACTGCAGGGAACCAGAGACATTAAATTACTACGTCTCATTTTTAAAAACTATACACTCTACTTGCGTGCTACACAGCCTACATTAGGGTGACTTCTTAACATTTAAAAGGATGGTTTTCTGCCTGTCAGAAGGTTATCTTGACAGGTCGGGCTGCAGGTTTAAACTGTAGAAGTCAGGCTATAAGGGGAGACTTGAAACCACATGCACAATACATGCTGTAGTCCACAGGTGACATTTAACTTTCTATGCCATAGGTTTACTCAATTTACTAATGTTTTAGGGGTAATAATATATATATTGGGACTTGGACAGTAGTGCATCAGTGCACAGTCAAACCCCTAGTAGCATCAGTCCAAACAAATGGAAGCGACCAGAATAAAAAAAGCAGCATTATCTCATAATCCCCACCATTACCCTCCCTTTGGGGATGGTACCCTCCACAACCACAGAGAAATGCATTATCATCACCAATTCCTTGCCGACATTTACACCCATTTGTGCAGAATCCTTCAGAAAACTCTTCTAAATAAGTAAAAAGGCAGCCCCCTGAGAGATATGCCCACTTGCTGTCCTCATATCCAATGGGATTGCTTCTTCCTCATCTGTTGACTCAAATACTCAATAGCTCTTTAATTGAATGAATTGTACCTCCCAAATTCAAAAGTTCAAAAGTTTGTGAGGCAAACACAGACAGCTTAGTAAATTGTAGGCCCATCTCGCTTGTACCTTTCTTCTACAAAATCCTTGAGAAAGACGAAATTGTTACTTTACATCCTCTGAACTTAAGGAAGAAGCCCATCCCACTCATCTTGACGCTTTGAGTGGAGAATACAATTGGGACTTTTATGCAACAGGATTGGTCTGTCCCTGATTGTAGGTTACATGATTATAAACCAAATAGCTTATTATGACTCTGAGCACTAGGTTCTTCTTTCTGTCCAGATTTTGTAAATATTTTGTCTGTAGCATGTCAAGATATCAATGTGTTTGTTAATCTACTGTTTTTCTGAGTTCAAGGGAGAAATCAAGTTGTACAAGTGCTTCACTTACTCAGCATAGTAAGGCAGTACATTTGTCAAAAGTTAAGGAATCCTAACAGGGACTGCAATTTCTTAAGTGTTTCAGGAGACTCAAAGGCAGCACACTTTTGAAGGAAATCAGAAACCTGACTCTTGCCTTCATTGGATAAATCATATTTGAGGAAGGTCACAGTAAGGTAGGCTATCCTCAATTTTTTAAAGTTAATCTTGTAACCACTTGTAACAATCTTGTAATGCATCCCTGCATTGAATCCATCTTCAGTTGCATTGATTGTCTTCATCAGTTCCCATCGTGTTATCTGTAGCCAGCGGGCCGTGGCCTTTGCTTGAACAAAGGGAAAGATGCTTCCAAAGAACAATTGGGCATCATTAAACAACCTGTGCTCTCGTGGAATGTCTTCCCAGATTGTAGTACCCATGTACTCTGCATATCTCTTTTTCCGATGATGCAATAAAGTCGTAGGACGGCTCATGGGGTATTCATATAACTTTGAGATGTCCACCCCTGGAATCACCAGGGAGGGGGTGTGCACAGTTACTAAGGAACAGAGACCTTTCCATCCGGAAGGAAGTCGCGAATATAGCCATTCTCCGCATTGCCAATAATAGTCCATCAGACTGGAGGTGCCCCATTGCATATCAGCATTGTACTTTGTGGTGATGCAATTGATGTTCCTTCCCACTCGGACTGTTCCATTCCCTCTGAAACATAAAAAGAAAACAATTGGTGTTCTGCCTGCTCGGAGAGTTGTTGGTGTTTTCACCTAAGTTAATCTAGATATATTTTCATCCCATATAGCCTGACACTTCTGCTGGGTGCTAATATCAGTCTGATTTCCCATCCAGAGAGAGAGAGCTCTACATCCAAATGTTGCACCGTGGTACCACTGACCACAAACATACACTGATTCATTTACTCGAAAATATGGCCTTTCCTGACAACCTTGGGGCATGGGTGAAGCTGAATAATTCTTACAGAAAAGTGTATATCTTGATATTCCCAGGAATCCCTGTTCTATTATTTTGCTCTTCCAATTTCTACTTTTATATTTCATTATTCCTGTCTCAGCCATCCTCCCTAATTTCACTACTAATTCCTTGCGATCTGTCAGGACATCTGTTATATTGGCTAATTCCTCCTCATATTGTGTGGTATTTATTAGAAATGCTCCCTGTCTTATCTGCAAGGGTTGCATTTGTGCTCTCATCCTACAAAGGTACAAGTGCAATAAACATTGAGTAAGATTTGGAGATACCTCTTTTGACTAATGTAGCCTGTCTGTGTCACTAGCATGTGGAATCAAATAACAAACAAAACATGATTCATTAGTAGTTTGCATGCCTATCTCTGTCATGTGCTGATACCATACATTGTCTAATAAGCTAGCATGAATATTGTGGGATATATTTTCATATTTATATACTTCTCTCTGCAAGCGCTTAGTATACTGACACATTGCCATGCGTGGACTATAATACCATTGAAAGGTAATCGCTAACATAACAAAGCATGAACAGAAAAACAAAATGGAAATACATAACTGTCCACTAGTAGTGTTGAGTAGAAGTTCCGCTGGCCTCTTTAGGAAGGACGCTGTCCTTTGTCTTTGTCTTGCTGTAAATGTTCCTGTGAAGATGGTGATGTATGACATGAAGCCGGGGACAATCAAACGTCTGATAGGTGTATCCATGGCTTCCTGCCCTCCACCTTCACTGCTGTGGGGGTGCTCTGGGTCACTAAGTAAGGGCCCTCGAACTTGCTGTCTTTCCATCGTTGCACAAAATTGCGGATTTACACTTGTTGGCCCACGGAGATTGGACTGGTCTGCTGGACTGCGTTGGTGCACTTCTCTTGTCGTGCCACCTGTTTAGAGAAGAACTTGACAGACTTCAATAACTGAGATAGATAACTACTCATTTCCTGTCCTAGGACCTCAGCTGTCTTTTGAGCATCTGTTTGCTATCGAGCTATTGTTAAGGGAGTTGGCATAGGCCGTCCCGTTGCTATCTGATGAGGGGTCAAATGATGGTCACTTCCTGGTTGGTTTCTGAGGGCATATAAGGCTAGGGGAAGGCAGTACAGCCAGTTTTTCTTCATTGTGACACATAATTTACTAATGTTGTTCTTCAACAGGCCGTTAAGGCGTTCCACAATACCATTACTTTGGGGATGATCAACAGATGATAACTTATGTTTTATTTCTAAAGAGGTGCAGATGTGCTGAAACATGGCATTAACAAAATGGGTGCTATTATCTGAACGTATTGCTTCTGCGATTCCCCACCTAGGTATGACCTCTCTTATCAAAAAATTAGCTGCAGCTTTGGCATCATTATGTACGATAAGGTATCTGTAGTTATTACATCTTTCAATCATGTCAACAAAATCTATGTGTAAATTTTTTAATGGGCCTGTTGGACGTGGTATAGTTGATGTAATTACTTTTAGTGTAGGTCTTGGACTGTATTGTTGGCATACCGTGCATTCTGCAATGTACATCGTAATCATTTCAGATAACTGCGTAATGAACCAGTCTGTCTGTAATGTGGCAAGAAGGTATTCTTTGGCAGTGTGTGCAGGGAGGTGTAGTTGCTCAAGGGCAATATACAGCAGAGCTTGAGGCATCACTGGCTTGCCTGTACTTTCTTGCCTATAGATAAAATCTGTTGGCGACTGTATACACCCTCGCTGCTCCCACAGCTCCCTTTCATGAGGTAGTGCTTGTTCTTGCAATTCGCGTAAATGCAATCGTGCTGTCTCAGTGTATGGGGGTGGTAACTCAGTAGCACTCTGTTGTCTGTTTATCATCATCCCTAACATGTGTTCACCTTGTTCACTGAAGTTTGGAGATGTTTTAGCTGCTTCTTTTGCTGCCCAGTCTGCCAAGGCGTTTCCCCTGGAGATTAGGTCTTGCTGATTAGTGTGTGCTGCACATTTTATAACTGCTACCTTAGATGGCAGTGTTAAGGCTTTTATCAATTGCTCTAATAGATCTTTCTGCATTACAGGGGATCCATCAGATTTGAGAAACCCCCTCCTTTCCCACCGGCGAATACTAGAATGCACGGTGGTGGTGATATATGCTGAATCTGAATAAATGGTGACCTCTAGTCCTTCAGCGTGCTGTAGTGCTTCTATCATAGTGACTAACTCTGCAGCTTGTGCTGAGAAATGGGATGGAAGTGGTATCTTGTTCACTATTTGTAAGGTGTCAGAGGATCCCTGCTGCTCGGCTCTAATAACAGCTGCTCCTGAATGCCGAATCCCAGTCTCCTGATCTATAAAAGAGGACCCATCAACAAAGAGTAGCATGGTCCCAGGGATTGGGTCCTCTGTTACCTCGCTCTCTTCCTCTGGGGTGTAAGTAGCACAGTCATGTACCTGCTCATCCTCAGAAACAGGGTGTGCAAAGAATGTTGCTGGATTAACTGTGTGACACCGTACCACTTGCAAGGATGGTACTGACAGTATTACTTCATATCCAGATACTCTCTGAGTTGTAAGAGTGCTTTTGTTTTTCTGTAAAATGGCAAATACTGCATGCTCTACATACAGTGTTAAAGGTGATCCCATCACTATGGTGGCGCTCTTTTGAACCGCAAAGGCTGCTGCTGCCAGAGCTTGCTCACAGGGGTAATGCCCTTTCATGATGGGATCTAGCAGCCCACTGTAGTAGGCAATTGGTTTGTGCCCCATAGATGTCTTTTGAGTCAGTACTGCTGTCATTGTTATTCCATTACAATGACAAAAGAGGTAGAAATGTTTTTTGTAATCAGGTGTAGCTAACGCTGGAGCATTTGTTATTGCTTCCTTTAGCTCCAGGAAGGCTGTTTCCCTGTCATCGGTCCAGTCTACTTTATTTGCGTTTGCGTGGGACTCTTTTAAGGCAGTGAGAAGTGGTGCAGTTAGGGTGGCATAATCAAATATCCACTGTCTCACATAATTGCAGAGTCCTAAAAACTTCTGCATCTGTTTGGTGGTTGTGGGCTTAGACATATTCCTAATACTCTGTACTCTGTCTGGTGTCACCCTCCTTCCATCTTTGGATATTATCTGTCCCAAGTAGTGGACCTCTGTCTGCACGTACTGTAATTTGTTCTTATCCACTTTGTAACCTTTTTCTGCAAGCATGCAGAGGAGACCAATGGTGTCATCTCTACATAAGTCTTCAGTAGCGCTGCAAACCATGATGTTGTCTACGTATTGTAATAAGGTACTCCAACACTCTATGTTTGCTAAATCCTTCTTCACTATTCTGTTGAATACACTTGGCGATTCACAGTAGCCTTGAGGTAATCTCCTGTAGCAAAGTTGAGTCTGTTTAAATGTAAAAGCG
This sequence comes from Pleurodeles waltl, assembly GCF_031143425.1. Lineage (NCBI taxonomy): Eukaryota > Metazoa > Chordata > Amphibia > Caudata > Salamandridae > Pleurodeles > Pleurodeles waltl. The sequence goes on from NC_090445.1 coordinate 361,536,470, forward strand.
GTCAAAAATTGGGAATCAGGATGCAGTGGAACGCTGAAAAACGCATTCTTGAGATCGACCACTGAGAAGTAAGTGGCCTCTTTAGGAATGTTTGTTAGTATGATTGATGGGTCAGGTACCACTGGAAACTCTGGTATCACTACATCATTAAGAGAGCGAAAATCTTGAACCATTCACCAAGTTCCCCCCTTTGCCTTGCGTATCGGGTAGATCGGAGTATTGCATGGTGACGACCTCTCGTATATTACTCCCTGCTCAAGTAATGCTTGTATTGCTAGGAGAATACCCTCTTCTGCTTCCTTGGATAAGGGGTACTGGCATATCCTGGGCAGAATTGCTCCAGGCTTCAAAGTAATCTTCACAGGCTCAGCCCCTTTGATCAGCCCCACATCATATGGACCCTTGGTCCACAGTACCCGTGGGACCTTTGCCAAGTCTTGCTCAATTATTGTTGGGTCTCGTGCATGTCTGGACGCTGTTCTGTATCGTAACTGTACTCTAATATCAATGTCCATCTCAAACACAACTGTCTCAGCTTGTGGGTAATCATCAAATAGTTCTTCATCTGATATATCTCTTAATTTTACCCCAGGATCTGTGAATATTATTGACGCCCACATCTCCTCTCTCCTGTCAGTTGCGAACAACACAGCATATGTGGGTCTAATTTCAAGAGCAGATATTTCCAATATCATTTCACGTTCTTTAATAGGATCCACAGGCTCATGAGGAATTTTGGTAACTGCACTGTTTTCCCATGCAGCGCTGGTGTGTGTGCTATTAGGGCATACACACTGCGCAAGAAAGCTTCGGTATCAACAGGAGCTGCTCTGACCTGCTGTCCTAGCTCCTCATGAGCTATAAGGGACAATATTCTGCTTGGCGTAACACCTGGTGTGTAGCATACCATTGACCCATCTTCCAGGAAGGAAATGGTCATATTCAGTTTACTCATCAAATCTCTCCCAAGGAGATTAACCGGTGACTCTGGGGAATATAGTAGAGGTCCTTCAATTTGCTTATCTCCCACAGTCATGTTAGCTGATTTGGTGAATGGAACCCTACTCACAGCCCCAGAAAACCCTTGTGTGTCCATTGAGTAGCAAGAAAGAGGTAATCTCCCTTCCTTAATACACGATTTGGTGGCCCCAGTGTCGATTAGAAACTTATAGGGACGACCTTCTATGGCTCCCGTCACAGTGGGTTCCTCGTCTGACCTGTGGGTTACCAATAGTATTGGACACACAGTGGCTATCTGCGAGCTCTGTCATTGCATGTAGTTTTGAGTTGGTGCTCCCCCAAACATTTGGGGTGATGCTTGGAAGGGGTTGCCTCCTTGCACTATTACCCCTCCCACCTGTGCCTGTCCTCCCATTGTATTGTTAACACCTTGTGGCCCGCCTTTCGGCATTGACCCCTGAGGTGCAGCCCACTGAGCTTGGGGCCCTGGCGGGGCTCCCTGCATAGCTTGCTGTTGGGGTGCCCACTGCACTTGCTGAGGCCTCATCTGGCCCTGTGAGGTATTCCAACCTTGCGCTCTCTCATCGTTTTTCCTGGCTCTGCATTCTCGTGCAAAATGGCCCATCTTACCGCAATAATAGCATTGTTGTTTTGCTCTATAGTTTCCCTGCCTTCTCCCTTGTGTTGTCCCTTGCTCTCCTATAAAACTCCCCTGTCCTTTCTTTATATCACTTACTGGTTGTCACCCTGGTGTCTGCACCTGTACTGGCATGGTGACGGACATTGGTGGTGCAGCCACGAGTGCCCCTTCTGTACTCGGCTTCTTAAGTTTTTGTTGCACCAACTTCGCTGCAGCCCTTTCTGCTTGCTCTGTCCTCTCCTTGTCTTTTTCTTGTTTTCGTTTAAAATAATGTATTATGTGGGCCTGTATTTCGGGTCACGGCTTAGCCTCTATTCCCACCACTCCATCTAGATTTGCTTGAATGTCAGTGGGAAGGCCTCGCTTTAATACATTATAAAACAAAATTGCATTTCCTCCCGTATTTTCCCAGTTACATCCTACCTCCAGAACCCATCGCTCTTTCATTCTGCTGATAAAATCTGCAATATCCTCAGTCGGCTTTATACTTTCTGCCATGAGGGCTCCAATGTCTGGGTACGTCCGTCGGAGTGCATCCCAAACATGTTGGCGGATATTGTTAAAAGATGACCCATCAAACTGTGTATTTATCAATGTTACCTGAGGGAACCCTGCCCTTACAAATATGGTGTTTACTTCATCTCCCACTAATGAGCTGAGCAGGCTTTTGACATCTCCTAAGGCAAGGTTGACCCCGGCAGTATGTTTTTCAAAACATCCTATCCATTTCCCTGCACCTTCAGACAACGGAGGCAATGCTCTCTTTAAATTTTCTTTGTCCATTTGTGGCCATGGTACATATGTGGGCACTTGCCCTCCCTTAAAGATAAGGGGCAACTGAGTTATTGGTTGAGGGCTTCCTGATCTGCGGCTTAATCTTGGATCTGGTCTAGTACTACGTATCACTTGAGTTGGTTTGCCTTCAGCATACTTTTCCCAGACTGCAAGGCATTCTTGCATGTAAGGGTAATTCCAACTTGGGTCACCCTGTCCATGTTGTATGCAATCTTCTGCAGTCGCTAAATAAAAGGGTTGAAAAGACCCTTGTTGGGGCCAGGCTTACTTCCTTCTCTTTTAGTCCACCTCGTCAAATCATTTGAGAAGGGGTAACAAAAATACCTACCCTCCTCTTGCTCTATTATCTCTATGGGTGTCAGTTCTGACCTGTTTGTGCCACTTCTTGTATGGGTGTCACTGCCTCTTCGGGTGTGGTAGACTTGTCTCTTTCTTTTTCATGACAGAATACACGCCATAGTGATAGAATAGCTTCCCTCTTCTGTCTTTTCTTTTTCTTATATGTTGAACGAATGTAAGTTAATGTGTGTTCAACTATGTTGTAGTCAAATGTCCCATCTTTTGGCCATGGTTGAGCGTGGCCCTCAGTGCCTTTATGCCACTGTTTGCAATATTTTAGTATTCTTCCCTTATCTGAAGGGAACGTTTTCATCATATGGTCCAAACGGGTATCCATGATCCCCATAGGACGAATGTTTCCTATGCGTACCTCTAGCAGCGTAACTGATGCGCTTTTTTTTTTTTTATTATTCCTTGTCTGTTATCTTGTGCGTATTTTTAACTATGCCACTGTCACTAACTTACAACAGTATTGTGCAAGGTCAGTCCTACTCAGTATTACCTGACTTCACATATATTGTTGTAAGACCATATCGGTGGACATCAGCCATGCTTATCGCTAGTCTGTGTAACACTTCTTCTATAGTGATGTCTGGGGCAGGTGAACTTATGGGGGGTCTAAGTGAATTTGTAGCTGAAGCAATTCATGTTATAACGTTGTCATGTATGTAGATGAGTATTTGTGGTGCTCGGGTATGCGTTGAGCCATTCAATATTTAAAGCAGTGAAAGTACGAATATCTGTGAGGAATGCATCAAGAAGAGCCTCTAATATAAGGGGTGATTGAGTTATTATTTCAAACCTCTGGGTGTTACATGGGCATGGGGGTTGGCCGTGAGCCCACTTAAATACTAATTTTAGCTCAAGTGTATCTGTTTCCTGCCACAGAGAATTATCAGCCTCACTCATAGGAATTTATTATCAACCTTTACTTGCTTTGGTGTTATTTATTCAGACCTCCTGTGTTTTTATTTTCACTAATTATTTCCCCTTTATGGAACGCTTTAAGGGTGTCTATTGGGATGTCAAAAATATGGCAGAGATCTTGCACCCTCTCCTCTTCACTTATATCTGACTGCGTGACAACTGGAGGGGACACCTGCCATTTCTCTATAACCTGACCTTTATGATTGTAAAACACAGTACTATTTTTGTTCTCTTTTTTACTCATTACTCATGAAACGCATTCACTGGTCCCTATTGCGCTTTGCAGGTTTGCAACCAGGGGTCTGACTGTACTCAGACTCTCACTAATATCTCAGCCCTGGTCGCTTCCCCTCAAAGACGCCTTCCAGAGGTTAGTCTGGGAATCTGGTGAACCGGGTGTGTGACTCAATCAGAGCGAAATGTGCACACTTGTTACTCGGTCCACCTCACTATTTCCTACTCTAACCCCTCTGTTCTATCCGGAATATCTGTTAAGCATTCCCAAATGAATGTCTCTTCCAGGGGCTTCCCCCTAGGTAATGCACTACTGTCGTCCAGGGGCTGCCCCCTGGGTAATGCACTGTTGTCGTGCAGGGGCTGCCCCCTGGGTAATAACTGCTGCCGTCCAGGGGCTGCCCCCTGGGTAATAACTGCTATCGTCCATGGGCTGCCCCCTAGGTAATACACTACTGTCTACTACACCAGCTAGTCTTCCGGTCTGACCAGGGAATCACAGTGTAGTAATACCATACCATCAAAACATTGCTTTAACCCCCTGGCTAGTCTTCCGGTCTAACTGGGAAATCACAATTTTTTTATATTTTTTTTATACATTTTTTAGCATAACAACATAACATTGCATTTAAACCCCACATAAATCATGCATGCATTTTGTCATATTATAGTTGCCAAAAAGAATCATGTAATTAAAAATAATAAGGTACAAGCCCGACCTCTCTCCACCCTTTAGGACAGCAACATCTGGAATCCCCGACTGCCTGGTTGAATAGGCATGTGTAATCTCACCTGTTTATGTTGCGCGCAGTGTTCTATTCAAGCAGTACAGACGGCTCTTCCTTCAGCTGCGTCCGGAGAAGAGAAGGAGGGCTCCTGGCTGGCTCGCCATGAATAAAGAACGACAGGACTCAGTTTGGCAATTAATATGAGCATTTATGAATAACGGCCGGGAGGGCAGCACAGCTCTAAGTCTGAAACTGCACTCAAATTCATCAACTCAAGCAGCCCTTTTTATATGCTTTTGCCACTTTGAAGGCGTCTTATCACTCGTCATGCATTTTTAATTTAAGTGCTTGTTTGGTACATTGTATCACTACTTACGTCAGCATAAAGCCACGTTTCTCATGAAAAAGCATCTAATTACACATTTGCAGGAAAGCGAAGGTTACATATCTGTCATGTGCACATTTATTAATAAACGGCAACACCTTTTTATCTCACGTTCTAAAGGCTGTCTGTATTTCCTCCTTTTCTAACTCCAGACTTGGAACCCCCCGTCTGTCTGGCCTCCCTCACACAGCTGCTGTCCTTCAAGCATCAATGCTCATTGTGTTCCTGTCCTGATACTCCCTTTACTTATGAACGTGGATTTGAAATGCGTGCCGTTCCTGTGACCATTCAAGCTTCTAGGCCCTTCTACGTGCAATTGCATTGTGAATAACTATGCCTTGTCTCACTTCTCTGCCTCCTGCACTGACCTTTTACTTGGATGCCATGAGCACTCGGGCCTGTATTTCTCTCTGAGCATATATGACTCTGCACGTTTTCCTCCTAACTCATGCATTAGCAAAAATGAGCCTTCTCTTTCTATATTTTCAGTAACATTATCTATCCTCCTTACTTTCTTGCTTTTTCAAAGGAAAGAGACTGGCAGATAATTGCGCAATGACTGGCCTCACAGTTTCCCAAACAAAGGTTTGCAAGAGCCATTACAAAAGAAAACAAAGAATTGCCAAAAGGCTGCCAGATAATGCCAGATCTATTGGCTTTGCCGATGCTTGTTTTTTAAGTTAGTTGGTAAAGTGCGCTTCTGCCAGAAAAGGTCGTTTGGTGGTAGACTAAAGAGGTCAGGCAGTGACTATAATAAAAAAGCAGACAGTCAGGTTTAAGTTTTTGTTGAACTGCCAAAGATCATTCTCATATGTGGGGGATGAGAGGGTGGGGGAGGGTGTCCATTCTATTTCTAATGGGCAAGATAGGTAAAGGTGCTTCTTCTGCAGTGGGTACGATGGATGCCTGAAACTGCCTGCAGTCCTGCCAGTCACTTTGTCTGATTTACAAAAGCAGGAGCTTAAAGGGATCTGTTTCAACTGGAGGTCTAGGACTTGTTGGAGTGTGTCTTTTTAAAAGCAATAATAATATGGAAAGCTTGCAATATATTGTGTGATGCAGCTGCATAGAAAATGTGTTAACCTAGAAAATAATGCACGCGTTTGAAATGTGCCCACGGGGAGTGGCTACCAATGTATGCGAAGACTAATGAAAAGGCTTATTAATTCTGAATTTTTATGCCATATGCCATTTGTATTAGTATATAACAATTAGAGTTATGTGTTTAGAGTTTGCTTTATTCAAAGAAGGGCTTTAGCTTAGCAAGGGTTTGAGCTTAGCTGCCTAGCCTCATATTAAAATGTATTTTCTAATGTGTAATGTGCTGTTTTCCTGAAGGACACAAAGCTGTACTTTTCCAGAAGATTATATGTGTGTGTGTAGCCGTAGTAAATTCTTTCTCATGAGAACCGACTCGCTCAAGGAGATGTTCTTGCTAGCTGCAACAGTGTAATTCGTAACAGGTGCAAGGTTAACCGTACTAGGAGAAGACAATGAAGACACTGACTGGAGCGCCAAGTGTAACATTTTCTACCTGACATTCCAACCATTGAAGACGTCAATAACATGGACCAATCCGTGACATGAGAACTGTGAGTTTGGAAAATTCTATCAAGGTGCTTATCAAATTATTGGACAGAGATAACAATGCACCAAACTTTATCCAATGACAAATTAGGGACTAGTTAGACAGTTTTGATTAAACGGCTTGACTCAAGGAGAAATCAGACACTTTGGTCATTATTCCATCTTTCCCTTTTGAGCTATTGAGCTATTATTCTTTCAGCGTCTGCGGCTATTTTTAGCAGAGGAAGGAAGAACTGATCGGAATGTATGTTAACTAAATGTAACCATTTGTATGTTAGCAAGTGCCCTACTTATGCAAGAGTTAAAAGGGGATACGTGTGAATATAAAAAGTTGTAAACCATACTCAGAAGAAGGCTTACATTGCATAGTTCAAACGCCATTATTTGTGAATTGGCTCCCATGCTATTATTAACACAGGAAGGAAGAACTGATCGCAGTGCGGACAGTGGTGAAATGCTCCAAACATTGTAATGTCGACCCCCCCCCCCTTTCACTGCGGTTGACTTTAAGAAATAGTTTATCTGGGACACGTTCATACAGGAAGTACCTTTCCTCGCATGGTCTAGTTTTTCCATATTGTTTTCTACAGTCCGAGGTTCTAGCCGGGCGGCACGCTTGCTTCGGTCACTGTGATCTCTTGCACAGTAATACACGCCTGTATCCTCTGTCTTGAGGCCGTTGACAAGTAAGTACACCATGCTTTGTGAATTCACTCTGCTGAGGATGAATCGGCCACTGAAAGACGATCCATAGTTAATAGTTTTCTCATCCGGGTGGATTCTTCCGATCCACTCCAGGCCTCTGCCTGGGGCCTGTCTAACCCAATCGATCCAGTAGCCAGTGAAGGTGAGGATGTTACACGACAGCTTCACGGACGCGCCTGGAGCTACAGTTTGTGATGCAGATTGGACCAGTTGGACATCAGAAGAAACTCCTTTAAGATACAAAAAACGAGAGATCAATCACAGACATTATTTGTTGGGGCAGGTGATACCGCTATAATTCTACGCCTGCTTACTTGAAAATAAGGCTGGGAGGACCATAAACGTAAAGAGCGTTTTCATTTTAAGTAACTGGAGTTATCTTCTGGTCAAGAATCCAGAATTCTTACTTACAGAAGAGTCAGAGGTTAATTCTTAAAGGGAACAAAAACCACCTTATTTGCCTCTTTGAGGCTTGCCCACCTAGATTAACAAATAACAAAAACAAGTCTGAGCAAAGAATATTTAGCATTATAAATATGCATTCTTTCTATGTTGGAATTCACGTTGAAATTTACATTGAAATCAATTTGGGGTGTGGCCAACGTTCGGTAATTTTAACCAGCCTTCTGATTGGCCAGAAGCCCTGGGTGCACCGACAGCCTTGCAAAACAAGTTACTTTCGGACATGTGACGAAATCTATTAAACAGCTACCTTTATCCAGGATGTTTTTAAAATCTGTAGCATCTGTAGTCATAGATTAGTGTTCATAACGCTAGAAGTTCCACATCACTGTCGTTGATAAGCAGTCCCAACTCATTCACACTATAATGGAGCGCCTAAATTATAGCTCTTTTACTTTCTCTATTCATTGCTCGGCCCCAGCCCACTTTTCTAACGAGAGCTTCCCAGTTACTAAACGTAACGGGTGCAATATAGCTCCTGAATATTTTAAACAGTCCTTTGACTCTTTTGTTCAAGCTCATCATACTAATGAGACCAATTCCCCGGTCAGCTCTTAACATCTGTTGGAAGTAACACAGTTCGCCACTAGATATAACATTGATCTTCTTGCCCAGCGCTTAATTTGAGCAGGTGGCTTCCGATGCTTGGCACCGGCACTTAATTGTCAGCACCAGCACTTATGACAGTCTGCCACATGCTGGGGCTGTTTGTTTAATTTAGGGACGAGCACAATAACAGTTGTTTATTAATTGATTACACATTAAGAATGAATGGTGCCAAATCCATTCTTTTAGCTCTGGGGGCCTGGAATTATCCAAAATGTCACACTTGAAAGAGTGTGACAGTTATTAGTTGTGCTGTTCCTGTAACTAGCAACACCGACCAGCAATAGGCGGTGCGAGCAGAAGTGGCCTCCTGACAAGGACCCCGGCACTTTTTCTTTTTACAAAGTAAGCACTGTTCTTGCTCCAGTCCATCTGAAAATATACAAACCTAAGTTCCATACTCATCCCTAGTACTCTGAACAAGTCAAGGCTGAGAAGAAGCACTCCGCAATTTGGAGAAAGCTTATAGAAAATCTTGCAACCCTCAAGTATAGGTTGAATATCTCAGGCAGGAGACTAAATATGACCATCTGTTTCATAAAGAAAAAGATTCTTCTACTCTCTGAAAATCTTCTCCCAATAACTGTAAATAAGTTTTCAAATCTATAGAAAGCTTGTATAATACCCAAGCGGGGAAGGAGGACCTTGACCCTTGCAACAATTTCTTGACAATCTTGGGTCTTTTTAAAGGTGACGATCCTTAAAATAACAAACAAACTTTCTTGCATCTTCCCTGTAAGATGGATGGTAGTGCACAACAAGTAATAAAGTCACTAACCTGTTCTGGCCAGTCAAATGTTTCAGTACCTTAAGACTGAGCTCATCCACTGATAATTAAGGAACAGAGCAAACAGGCTTAAAGTAAAGAAAATGAGTAAAGCGTTTGGAAGCACAAAATCTGTTAAAAAGTCAAATGCACAACACAATAAAGAGTCCCACTCCAATTTAAAAAACAAATTACACCAAAATGACAAGAATCCAATAAGGGGACCTGGAGATTATAATTTTTCAATATTGAGGTGAAAAAGGGGCAAGAAAAAGTAAAGCGACATTGATAGTCTATTATTGTGTTTGACTGGTACCTAGGTGGGATTTCAAGTCAATGCAATGGAGTGTGGGTTAGATACATCAAGTAGTTACTCCGGGTCCGAGATTATAAAAAGGGAAGTTGAAATTCTCCAGCAAGGGAGGGTTGTAGGCTGTATCTGAGAAGAGTTACATGAGGCCGGTTGGCCCTTGTATCAAGTCCCGCTGAAGTCATTGGTTTTAGCAGGAAGCTTTGAGAGGGAAACTTTAGATCTCAGCAACATAGAGCCCTCTCATTGACCAGATACTTTGTGCTCCTTTGGCTGGTCAAGATTTTTATGTCAATACCTGTCTCCTTTTCAGGGTATTGTGTCCTCCAACAAGAGTAGATTGCAGACTGTATCCTATGATAAGTTCTATGAGGCTGTAAACCTTCTCACGGATGGCAAATAGATTTGCTGCTGCAGAGAAGCTCCAAGTGGGAGACTCCTGCTTCTTTAGCCCAACAAAGTGCCACCTTGGGCAGATTGACTTGAGTGGAAGCTAGTCCTGCCCTTTAGTTCTCCTAACAGGTCTCAAATAACAGGTACAGCTCTTCTTCTGTTCAACCACAGGCCCAGAGAGTGTTAAAGGGAAGATGTCTTGGGGTTCCATACTTATGCCTGGCACCACCAGCTGGTGGGTGGGAATGGCTTGTGGCTCCTCCCTGACCAAATCTGTAAAAGCTTCTAGGGGCAACTTTAGCAGCTTTTGTAGCAGTTCCTGTATTCCCTATAGCAAACAATCACACAGTGCTCCTTATTCCCAAAATCCAAAACAGGGAACCCATTTCCCCTTGCGCAGAGCCAGAGACGTTTTAAGACTTTGCAAAGTGGGCTCTTGGATAGGATTCCAGCCTTTCAATGGCCCACCGTTGGAGCCAGCTCTGTTCTGCCAAGCATCTTGCCCTAATGACCTTTCACAAAGAAATGTTGTGTTTATGTTTCATGCAACATCTATAAAAATAGTTTTGTTAGATCAAAACATGCCTTCACATATGAGAAATGGGAAGTTGTCACAGAGGTTATTTGCAGTGATATTAGCGAGCTGTTGCTGAATCACAATTTTAAAAGCTCACATCACTGTCTGTAGATGAAAACACAATTAGAATTTGGACGAGTGTGCCTGCTAACTGTCAGTGAACTTGCCCAAGAGGGAATGTAAGAGCTGAAATTGGATCGTAAATTAAAATCTGGTCCAAAAAGAGCCCCTCAAATATGTTTGGCCAGGGGCCCACAAAGTCCTTAAGATGTCCCTGTGCAGAGCCTGTGTGTCCTCTCAGAGTTCTGGCTAGGGCAATGAGCAGTTCTCACCTCTGTCTCCATTCACAACTTATTGTAGAGGTAGCTCTCTTCCCACTATGTTTGGTGCCAGACTGACTTGGGAGACAAAGGCTGGACCGTTTCATATTTGACATGACATTTACTTGTGACAGGGTAGTGCCCATTGAAGTTAATTAAGTACCTAGACCCACCCAATTGTTCTTCTTGCCGGGGAGGAAAAAACACTCCCCATATTCAGACCATTATTTTTGCTCTGGGAGTAATTGCTAATCCTTATTAAGGTCAATCACTTGTCTCTACAGCTGCTGGAGATTTAATGTAAATGAGCCTCCAAGAAGCCCCAGGGAGGGTGAAGTTTACTTACTACAAATTACTTTTCCTTAAAATTTATTAAAAATGTAATTCACCATTGAATTATGTTTTCAATGAAATGATGAAGTTTGACAGAATTTTTAATAAATGTAAAAAAAAAAAAAGCAACTTTGGGTTTTTAATAAATATTTTAAAATTATCTATTTAATTGTCTAACTGGTCCCAAACCTGATATAGCAGAATTCATATTTTAATAAGTACTCTAGATTTTTCATAGGACATCCCGGTCCTTCCTTAGTGAACAATGTTTTTTTCGTGTTAGTCACTGCAGGGAACCAGAGACATTAAATTACTACGTCTCATTTTTAAAAACTATACACTCTACTTGCGTGCTACACAGCCTACATTAGGGTGACTTCTTAACATTTAAAAGGATGGTTTTCTGCCTGTCAGAAGGTTATCTTGACAGGTCGGGCTGCAGGTTTAAACTGTAGAAGTCAGGCTATAAGGGGAGACTTGAAACCACATGCACAATACATGCTGTAGTCCACAGGTGACATTTAACTTTCTATGCCATAGGTTTACTCAATTTACTAATGTTTTAGGGGTAATAATATATATATTGGGACTTGGACAGTAGTGCATCAGTGCACAGTCAAACCCCTAGTAGCATCAGTCCAAACAAATGGAAGCGACCAGAATAAAAAAAGCAGCATTATCTCATAATCCCCACCATTACCCTCCCTTTGGGGATGGTACCCTCCACAACCACAGAGAAATGCATTATCATCACCAATTCCTTGCCGACATTTACACCCATTTGTGCAGAATCCTTCAGAAAACTCTTCTAAATAAGTAAAAAGGCAGCCCCCTGAGAGATATGCCCACTTGCTGTCCTCATATCCAATGGGATTGCTTCTTCCTCATCTGTTGACTCAAATACTCAATAGCTCTTTAATTGAATGAATTGTACCTCCCAAATTCAAAAGTTCAAAAGTTTGTGAGGCAAACACAGACAGCTTAGTAAATTGTAGGCCCATCTCGCTTGTACCTTTCTTCTACAAAATCCTTGAGAAAGACGAAATTGTTACTTTACATCCTCTGAACTTAAGGAAGAAGCCCATCCCACTCATCTTGACGCTTTGAGTGGAGAATACAATTGGGACTTTTATGCAACAGGATTGGTCTGTCCCTGATTGTAGGTTACATGATTATAAACCAAATAGCTTATTATGACTCTGAGCACTAGGTTCTTCTTTCTGTCCAGATTTTGTAAATATTTTGTCTGTAGCATGTCAAGATATCAATGTGTTTGTTAATCTACTGTTTTTCTGAGTTCAAGGGAGAAATCAAGTTGTACAAGTGCTTCACTTACTCAGCATAGTAAGGCAGTACATTTGTCAAAAGTTAAGGAATCCTAACAGGGACTGCAATTTCTTAAGTGTTTCAGGAGACTCAAAGGCAGCACACTTTTGAAGGAAATCAGAAACCTGACTCTTGCCTTCATTGGATAAATCATATTTGAGGAAGGTCACAGTAAGGTAGGCTATCCTCAATTTTTTAAAGTTAATCTTGTAACCACTTGTAACAATCTTGTAATGCATCCCTGCATTGAATCCATCTTCAGTTGCATTGATTGTCTTCATCAGTTCCCATCGTGTTATCTGTAGCCAGCGGGCCGTGGCCTTTGCTTGAACAAAGGGAAAGATGCTTCCAAAGAACAATTGGGCATCATTAAACAACCTGTGCTCTCGTGGAATGTCTTCCCAGATTGTAGTACCCATGTACTCTGCATATCTCTTTTTCCGATGATGCAATAAAGTCGTAGGACGGCTCATGGGGTATTCATATAACTTTGAGATGTCCACCCCTGGAATCACCAGGGAGGGGGTGTGCACAGTTACTAAGGAACAGAGACCTTTCCATCCGGAAGGAAGTCGCGAATATAGCCATTCTCCGCATTGCCAATAATAGTCCATCAGACTGGAGGTGCCCCATTGCATATCAGCATTGTACTTTGTGGTGATGCAATTGATGTTCCTTCCCACTCGGACTGTTCCATTCCCTCTGAAACATAAAAAGAAAACAATTGGTGTTCTGCCTGCTCGGAGAGTTGTTGGTGTTTTCACCTAAGTTAATCTAGATATATTTTCATCCCATATAGCCTGACACTTCTGCTGGGTGCTAATATCAGTCTGATTTCCCATCCAGAGAGAGAGAGCTCTACATCCAAATGTTGCACCGTGGTACCACTGACCACAAACATACACTGATTCATTTACTCGAAAATATGGCCTTTCCTGACAACCTTGGGGCATGGGTGAAGCTGAATAATTCTTACAGAAAAGTGTATATCTTGATATTCCCAGGAATCCCTGTTCTATTATTTTGCTCTTCCAATTTCTACTTTTATATTTCATTATTCCTGTCTCAGCCATCCTCCCTAATTTCACTACTAATTCCTTGCGATCTGTCAGGACATCTGTTATATTGGCTAATTCCTCCTCATATTGTGTGGTATTTACTAGAAATGCTCCCTGTCTTATCTGCAAGGGTTGCATTTGTGCTCTCATCCTACAAAGGTACAAGTGCAATAAACATTGAGTAAGATTTGGAGATACCTCTTTTGACTAATGTAGCCTGTCTGTGTCACTAGCATGTGGAATCAAATAACAAACAAAACATGATTCATTAGTAGTTTGCATGCCTATCTCTGTCATGTGCTGATACCATACATTGTCTAATAAGCTAGCATGAATATTGTGGGATATATTTTCATATTTATATACTTCTCTCTGCAAGCGCTTAGTATACTGACACATTGCCATGCGTGGACTATAATACCATTGAAAGGTAATCGCTAACATAACAAAGCATGAACAGAAAAACAAAATGGAAATACATAACTGTCCACTAGTAGTGTTGAGTAGAAGTTCCGCTGGCCTCTTTAGGAAGGACGCTGTCCTTTGTCTTTGTCTTGCTGTAAATGTTCCTGTGAAGATGGTGATGTATGACATGAAGCCGGGGACAATCAAACGTCTGATAGGTGTATCCATGGCTTCCTGCCCTCCACCTTCACTGCTGTGGGGGTGCTCTGGGTCACTAAGTAAGGGCCCTCGAACTTGCTGTCTTTCCATCGTTGCACAAAATTGCGGATTTACACTTGTTGGCCCACGGAGATTGGACTGGTCTGCTGGACTGCGTTGGTGCACTTCTCTTGTCGTGCCACCTGTTTAGAGAAGAACTTGACAGACTTCAATAACTGAGATAGATAACTACTCATTTCCTGTCCTAGGACCTCAGCTGTCTTTTGAGCATCTGTTTGCTATCGAGCTATTGTTAAGGGAGTTGGCATAGGCCGTCCCGTTGCTATCTGATGAGGGGTCAAATGATGGTCACTTCCTGGTTGGTTTCTGAGGGCATATAAGGCTAGGGGAAGGCAGTACAGCCAGTTTTTCTTCATTGTGACACATAATTTACTAATGTTGTTCTTCAACAGGCCGTTAAGGCGTTCCACAATACCATTACTTTGGGGATGATCAACAGATGATAACTTATGTTTTATTTCTAAAGAGGTGCAGATGTGCTGAAACATGGCATTAACAAAATGGGTGCTATTATCTGAACGTATTGCTTCTGCGATTCCCCACCTAGGTATGACCTCTCTTATCAAAAAATTAGCTGCAGCTTTGGCATCATTATGTACGATAAGGTATCTGTAGTTATTACATCTTTCAATCATGTCAACAAAATCTATGTGTAAATTTTTTAATGGGCCTGTTGGACGTGGTATAGTTGATGTAATTACTTTTAGTGTAGGTCTTGGACTGTATTGTTGGCATACCGTGCATTCTGCAATGTACATCGTAATCATTTCAGATAACTGCGTAATGAACCAGTCTGTCTGTAATGTGGCAAGAAGGTATTCTTTGGCAGTGTGTGCAGGGAGGTGTAGTTGCTCAAGGGCAATATACAGCAGAGCTTGAGGCATCACTGGCTTGCCTGTACTTTCTTGCCTATAGATAAAATCTGTTGGCGACTGTATACACCCTCGCTGCTCCCACAGCTCCCTTTCATGAGGTAGTGCTTGTTCTTGCAATTCGCGTAAATGCAATCGTGCTGTCTCAGTGTATGGGGGTGGTAACTCAGTAGCACTCTGTTGTCTGTTTATCATCATCCCTAACATGTGTTCACCTTGTTCACTGAAGTTTGGAGATGTTTTAGCTGCTTCTTTTGCTGCCCAGTCTGCCAAGGCGTTTCCCCTGGAGATTAGGTCTTGCTGATTAGTGTGTGCTGCACATTTTATAACTGCTACCTTAGATGGCAGTGTTAAGGCTTTTATCAATTGCTCTAATAGATCTTTCTGCATTACAGGGGATCCATCAGATTTGAGAAACCCCCTCCTTTCCCACCGGCGAATACTAGAATGCACGGTGGTGGTGATATATGCTGAATCTGAATAAATGGTGACCTCTAGTCCTTCAGCGTGCTGTAGTGCTTCTATCATAGTGACTAACTCTGCAGCTTGTGCTGAGAAATGGGATGGAAGTGGTATCTTGTTCACTATTTGTAAGGTGTCAGAGGATCCCTGCTGCTCGGCTCTAATAACAGCTGCTCCTGAATGCCGAATCCCAGTCTCCTGATCTATAAAAGAGGACCCATCAACAAAGAGTAGCATGGTCCCAGGGATTGGGTCCTCTGTTACCTCGCTCTCTTCCTCTGGGGTGTAAGTAGCACAGTCATGTACCTGCTCATCCTCAGAAACAGGGTGTGCAAAGAATGTTGCTGGATTAACTGTGTGACACCGTACCACTTGCAAGGATGGTACTGACAGTATTACTTCATATCCAGATACTCTCTGAGTTGTAAGAGTGCTTTTGTTTTTCTGTAAAATGGCAAATACTGCATGCTCTACATACAGTGTTAAAGGTGATCCCATCACTATGGTGGCGCTCTTTTGAACCGCAAAGGCTGCTGCTGCCAGAGCTTGCTCACAGGGGTAATGCCCTTTCATGATGGGATCTAGCAGCCCACTGTAGTAGGCAATTGGTTTGTGCCCCATAGATGTCTTTTGAGTCAGTACTGCTGTCATTGTTATTCCATTACAATGACAAAAGAGGTAGAAATGTTTTTTGTAATCAGGTGTAGCTAACGCTGGAGCATTTGTTATTGCTTCCTTTAGCTCCAGGAAGGCTGTTTCCCTGTCATCGGTCCAGTCTACTTTATTTGCGTTTGCGTGGGACTCTTTTAAGGCAGTGAGAAGTGGTGCAGTTAGGGTGGCATAATCAAATATCCACTGTCTCACATAATTGCAGAGTCCTAAAAACTTCTGCATCTGTTTGGTGGTTGTGGGCTTAGACATATTCCTAATACTCTGTACTCTGTCTGGTGTCACCCTCCTTCCATCTTTGGATATTATCTGTCCCAAGTAGTGGACCTCTGTCTGCACGTACTGTAATTTGTTCTTATCCACTTTGTAACCTTTTTCTGCAAGCATGCAGAGGAGACCAATGGTGTCATCTCTACATAAGTCTTCAGTAGCGCTGCAAACCATGATGTTGTCTACGTATTGTAATAAGGTACTCCAACACTCTATGTTTGCTAAATCCTTCTTCACTATTCTGTTGAATACACTTGGCGATTCACAGTAGCCTTGAGGTAATCTCCTGTAGCAAAGTTGAGTCTGTTTAAATGTAAAAGCGGTCAAAAATTGGGAATCAGGATGCAGTGGAACGCTGAAAAACGCATTCTTGAGATCGACCACTGAGAAGTAAGTGGCCTCTTTAGGAATGTTTGTTAGTATGATTGATGGGTCAGGTACCACTGGAAACTCTGGTATCACTACATCATTAAGAGAGCGAAAATCTTGAACCATTCACCAAGTTCCCCCCTTTGCCTTGCGTATCGGGTAGATCGGAGTATTGCATGGTGACGACCTCTCGTATATTACTCCCTGCTCAAGTAATGCTTGTATTGCTAGGAGAATACCCTCTTCTGCTTCCTTGGATAAGGGGTACTGGCATATCCTGGGCAGAATTGCTCCAGGCTTCAAAGTAATCTTCACAGGCTCAGCCCCTTTGATCAGCCCCACATCATATGGACCCTTGGTCCACAGTACCCGTGGGACCTTTGCCAAGTCTTGCTCAATTATTGTTGGGTCTCGTGCATGTCTGGACGCTGTTCTGTATCGTAACTGTACTCTAATATCAATGTCCATCTCAAACACAACTGTCTCAGCTTGTGGGTAATCATCAAATAGTTCTTCATCTGATATATCTCTTAATTTTACCCCAGGATCTGTGAATATTATTGACGCCCACATCTCCTCTCTCCTGTCAGTTGCGAACAACACAGCATATGTGGGTCTAATTTCAAGAGCAGATATTTCCAATATCATTTCACGTTCTTTAATAGGATCCACAGGCTCATGAGGAATTTTGGTAACTGCACTGTTTTCCCATGCAGCGCTGGTGTGTGTGCTATTAGGGCATACACACTGCGCAAGAAAGCTTCGGTATCAACAGGAGCTGCTCTGACCTGCTGTCCTAGCTCCTCATGAGCTATAAGGGACAATATTCTGCTTGGCGTAACACCTGGTGTGTAGCATACCATTGACCCATCTTCCAGGAAGGAAATGGTCATATTCAGTTTACTCATCAAATCTCTCCCAAGGAGATTAACCGGTGACTCTGGGGAATATAGTAGAGGTCCTTCAATTTGCTTATCTCCCACAGTCATGTTAGCTGATTTGGTGAATGGAACCCTACTCACAGCCCCAGAAAACCCTTGTGTGTCCATTGAGTAGCAAGAAAGAGGTAATCTCCCTTCCTTAATACACGATTTGGTGGCCCCAGTGTCGATTAGAAACTTATAGGGACGACCTTCTATGGCTCCCGTCACAGTGGGTTCCTCGTCTGACCTGTGGGTTACCAATAGTATTGGACACACAGTGGCTATCTGCGAGCTCTGTCATTGCATGTAGTTTTGAGTTGGTGCTCCCCCAAACATTTGGGGTGATGCTTGGAAGGGGTTGCCTCCTTGCACTATTACCCCTCCCACCTGTGCCTGTCCTCCCATTGTATTGTTAACACCTTGTGGCCCGCCTTTCGGCATTGACCCCTGAGGTGCAGCCCACTGAGCTTGGGGCCCTGGCGGGGCTCCCTGCATAGCTTGCTGTTGGGGTGCCCACTGCACTTGCTGAGGCCTCATCTGGCCCTGTGAGGTATTCCAACCTTGCGCTCTCTCATCGTTTTTCCTGGCTCTGCATTCTCGTGCAAAATGGCCCATCTTACCGCAATAATAGCATTGTTGTTTTGCTCTATAGTTTCCCTGCCTTCTCCCTTGTGTTGTCCCTTGCTCTCCTATAAAACTCCCCTGTCCTTTCTTTATATCACTTACTGGTTGTCACCCTGGTGTCTGCACCTGTACTGGCATGGTGACG
This sequence comes from Pleurodeles waltl, assembly GCF_031143425.1. Taxonomy (NCBI): domain Eukaryota; kingdom Metazoa; phylum Chordata; class Amphibia; order Caudata; family Salamandridae; genus Pleurodeles; species Pleurodeles waltl. The sequence goes on from NC_090445.1 coordinate 361,554,939, forward strand.
GACATTGGTGGTGCAGCCACGAGTGCCCCTTCTGTACTCGGCTTCTTAAGTTTTTGTTGCACCAACTTCGCTGCAGCCCTTTCTGCTTGCTCTGTCCTCTCCTTGTCTTTTTCTTGTTTTCGTTTAAAATAATGTATTATGTGGGCCTGTATTTCGGGTCACGGCTTAGCCTCTATTCCCACCACTCCATCTAGATTTGCTTGAATGTCAGTGGGAAGGCCTCGCTTTAATACATTATAAAACAAAATTGCATTTCCTCCCGTATTTTCCCAGTTACATCCTACCTCCAGAACCCATCGCTCTTTCATTCTGCTGATAAAATCTGCAATATCCTCAGTCGGCTTTATACTTTCTGCCATGAGGGCTCCAATGTCTGGGTACGTCCGTCGGAGTGCATCCCAAACATGTTGGCGGATATTGTTAAAAGATGACCCATCAAACTGTGTATTTATCAATGTTACCTGAGGGAACCCTGCCCTTACAAATATGGTGTTTACTTCATCTCCCACTAATGAGCTGAGCAGGCTTTTGACATCTCCTAAGGCAAGGTTGACCCCGGCAGTATGTTTTTCAAAACATCCTATCCATTTCCCTGCACCTTCAGACAACGGAGGCAATGCTCTCTTTAAATTTTCTTTGTCCATTTGTGGCCATGGTACATATGTGGGCACTTGCCCTCCCTTAAAGATAAGGGGCAACTGAGTTATTGGTTGAGGGCTTCCTGATCTGCGGCTTAATCTTGGATCTGGTCTAGTACTACGTATCACTTGAGTTGGTTTGCCTTCAGCATACTTTTCCCAGACTGCAAGGCATTCTTGCATGTAAGGGTAATTCCAACTTGGGTCACCCTGTCCATGTTGTATGCAATCTTCTGCAGTCGCTAAATAAAAGGGTTGAAAAGACCCTTGTTGGGGCCAGGCTTACTTCCTTCTCTTTTAGTCCACCTCGTCAAATCATTTGAGAAGGGGTAACAAAAATACCTACCCTCCTCTTGCTCTATTATCTCTATGGGTGTCAGTTCTGACCTGTTTGTGCCACTTCTTGTATGGGTGTCACTGCCTCTTCGGGTGTGGTAGACTTGTCTCTTTCTTTTTCATGACAGAATACACGCCATAGTGATAGAATAGCTTCCCTCTTCTGTCTTTTCTTTTTCTTATATGTTGAACGAATGTAAGTTAATGTGTGTTCAACTATGTTGTAGTCAAATGTCCCATCTTTTGGCCATGGTTGAGCGTGGCCCTCAGTGCCTTTATGCCACTGTTTGCAATATTTTAGTATTCTTCCCTTATCTGAAGGGAACGTTTTCATCATATGGTCCAAACGGGTATCCATGATCCCCATAGGACGAATGTTTCCTATGCGTACCTCTAGCAGCGTAACTGATGCGCTTTTTTTTTTTTTATTATTCCTTGTCTGTTATCTTGTGCGTATTTTTAACTATGCCACTGTCACTAACTTACAACAGTATTGTGCAAGGTCAGTCCTACTCAGTATTACCTGACTTCACATATATTGTTGTAAGACCATATCGGTGGACATCAGCCATGCTTATCGCTAGTCTGTGTAACACTTCTTCTATAGTGATGTCTGGGGCAGGTGAACTTATGGGGGGTCTAAGTGAATTTGTAGCTGAAGCAATTCATGTTATAACGTTGTCATGTATGTAGATGAGTATTTGTGGTGCTCGGGTATGCGTTGAGCCATTCAATATTTAAAGCAGTGAAAGTACGAATATCTGTGAGGAATGCATCAAGAAGAGCCTCTAATATAAGGGGTGATTGAGTTATTATTTCAAACCTCTGGGTGTTACATGGGCATGGGGGTTGGCCGTGAGCCCACTTAAATACTAATTTTAGCTCAAGTGTATCTGTTTCCTGCCACAGAGAATTATCAGCCTCACTCATAGGAATTTATTATCAACCTTTACTTGCTTTGGTGTTATTTATTCAGACCTCCTGTGTTTTTATTTTCACTAATTATTTCCCCTTTATGGAACGCTTTAAGGGTGTCTATTGGGATGTCAAAAATATGGCAGAGATCTTGCACCCTCTCCTCTTCACTTATATCTGACTGCGTGACAACTGGAGGGGACACCTGCCATTTCTCTATAACCTGACCTTTATGATTGTAAAACACAGTACTATTTTTGTTCTCTTTTTTACTCATTACTCATGAAACGCATTCACTGGTCCCTATTGCGCTTTGCAGGTTTGCAACCAGGGGTCTGACTGTACTCAGACTCTCACTAATATCTCAGCCCTGGTCGCTTCCCCTCAAAGACGCCTTCCAGAGGTTAGTCTGGGAATCTGGTGAACCGGGTGTGTGACTCAATCAGAGCGAAATGTGCACACTTGTTACTCGGTCCACCTCACTATTTCCTACTCTAACCCCTCTGTTCTATCCGGAATATCTGTTAAGCATTCCCAAATGAATGTCTCTTCCAGGGGCTTCCCCCTAGGTAATGCACTACTGTCGTCCAGGGGCTGCCCCCTGGGTAATGCACTGTTGTCGTGCAGGGGCTGCCCCCTGGGTAATAACTGCTGCCGTCCAGGGGCTGCCCCCTGGGTAATAACTGCTATCGTCCATGGGCTGCCCCCTAGGTAATACACTACTGTCTACTACACCAGCTAGTCTTCCGGTCTGACCAGGGAATCACAGTGTAGTAATACCATACCATCAAAACATTGCTTTAACCCCCTGGCTAGTCTTCCGGTCTAACTGGGAAATCACAATTTTTTTATATTTTTTTTATACATTTTTTAGCATAACAACATAACATTGCATTTAAACCCCACATAAATCATGCATGCATTTTGTCATATTATAGTTGCCAAAAAGAATCATGTAATTAAAAATAATAAGGTACAAGCCCGACCTCTCTCCACCCTTTAGGACAGCAACATCTGGAATCCCCGACTGCCTGGTTGAATAGGCATGTGTAATCTCACCTGTTTATGTTGCGCGCAGTGTTCTATTCAAGCAGTACAGACGGCTCTTCCTTCAGCTGCGTCCGGAGAAGAGAAGGAGGGCTCCTGGCTGGCTCGCCATGAATAAAGAACGACAGGACTCAGTTTGGCAATTAATATGAGCATTTATGAATAACGGCCGGGAGGGCAGCACAGCTCTAAGTCTGAAACTGCACTCAAATTCATCAACTCAAGCAGCCCTTTTTATATGCTTTTGCCACTTTGAAGGCGTCTTATCACTCGTCATGCATTTTTAATTTAAGTGCTTGTTTGGTACATTGTATCACTACTTACGTCAGCATAAAGCCACGTTTCTCATGAAAAAGCATCTAATTACACATTTGCAGGAAAGCGAAGGTTACATATCTGTCATGTGCACATTTATTAATAAACGGCAACACCTTTTTATCTCACGTTCTAAAGGCTGTCTGTATTTCCTCCTTTTCTAACTCCAGACTTGGAACCCCCCGTCTGTCTGGCCTCCCTCACACAGCTGCTGTCCTTCAAGCATCAATGCTCATTGTGTTCCTGTCCTGATACTCCCTTTACTTATGAACGTGGATTTGAAATGCGTGCCGTTCCTGTGACCATTCAAGCTTCTAGGCCCTTCTACGTGCAATTGCATTGTGAATAACTATGCCTTGTCTCACTTCTCTGCCTCCTGCACTGACCTTTTACTTGGATGCCATGAGCACTCGGGCCTGTATTTCTCTCTGAGCATATATGACTCTGCACGTTTTCCTCCTAACTCATGCATTAGCAAAAATGAGCCTTCTCTTTCTATATTTTCAGTAACATTATCTATCCTCCTTACTTTCTTGCTTTTTCAAAGGAAAGAGACTGGCAGATAATTGCGCAATGACTGGCCTCACAGTTTCCCAAACAAAGGTTTGCAAGAGCCATTACAAAAGAAAACAAAGAATTGCCAAAAGGCTGCCAGATAATGCCAGATCTATTGGCTTTGCCGATGCTTGTTTTTTAAGTTAGTTGGTAAAGTGCGCTTCTGCCAGAAAAGGTCGTTTGGTGGTAGACTAAAGAGGTCAGGCAGTGACTATAATAAAAAAGCAGACAGTCAGGTTTAAGTTTTTGTTGAACTGCCAAAGATCATTCTCATATGTGGGGGATGAGAGGGTGGGGGAGGGTGTCCATTCTATTTCTAATGGGCAAGATAGGTAAAGGTGCTTCTTCTGCAGTGGGTACGATGGATGCCTGAAACTGCCTGCAGTCCTGCCAGTCACTTTGTCTGATTTACAAAAGCAGGAGCTTAAAGGGATCTGTTTCAACTGGAGGTCTAGGACTTGTTGGAGTGTGTCTTTTTAAAAGCAATAATAATATGGAAAGCTTGCAATATATTGTGTGATGCAGCTGCATAGAAAATGTGTTAACCTAGAAAATAATGCACGCGTTTGAAATGTGCCCACGGGGAGTGGCTACCAATGTATGCGAAGACTAATGAAAAGGCTTATTAATTCTGAATTTTTATGCCATATGCCATTTGTATTAGTATATAACAATTAGAGTTATGTGTTTAGAGTTTGCTTTATTCAAAGAAGGGCTTTAGCTTAGCAAGGGTTTGAGCTTAGCTGCCTAGCCTCATATTAAAATGTATTTTCTAATGTGTAATGTGCTGTTTTCCTGAAGGACACAAAGCTGTACTTTTCCAGAAGATTATATGTGTGTGTGTAGCCGTAGTAAATTCTTTCTCATGAGAACCGACTCGCTCAAGGAGATGTTCTTGCTAGCTGCAACAGTGTAATTCGTAACAGGTGCAAGGTTAACCGTACTAGGAGAAGACAATGAAGACACTGACTGGAGCGCCAAGTGTAACATTTTCTACCTGACATTCCAACCATTGAAGACGTCAATAACATGGACCAATCCGTGACATGAGAACTGTGAGTTTGGAAAATTCTATCAAGGTGCTTATCAAATTATTGGACAGAGATAACAATGCACCAAACTTTATCCAATGACAAATTAGGGACTAGTTAGACAGTTTTGATTAAACGGCTTGACTCAAGGAGAAATCAGACACTTTGGTCATTATTCCATCTTTCCCTTTTGAGCTATTGAGCTATTATTCTTTCAGCGTCTGCGGCTATTTTTAGCAGAGGAAGGAAGAACTGATCGGAATGTATGTTAACTAAATGTAACCATTTGTATGTTAGCAAGTGCCCTACTTATGCAAGAGTTAAAAGGGGATACGTGTGAATATAAAAAGTTGTAAACCATACTCAGAAGAAGGCTTACATTGCATAGTTCAAACGCCATTATTTGTGAATTGGCTCCCATGCTATTATTAACACAGGAAGGAAGAACTGATCGCAGTGCGGACAGTGGTGAAATGCTCCAAACATTGTAATGTCGACCCCCCCCCCCTTTCACTGCGGTTGACTTTAAGAAATAGTTTATCTGGGACACGTTCATACAGGAAGTACCTTTCCTCGCATGGTCTAGTTTTTCCATATTGTTTTCTACAGTCCGAGGTTCTAGCCGGGCGGCACGCTTGCTTCTGTCACTGTGATCTCTTGCACAGTAATACACGCCTGTATCCTCTGTCTTGAGGCCGTTGACAAGTAAGTACACCATGCTTTGTGAATTCACTCTGCTGAGGATGAATCGGCCACTGAAAGACGATCCATAGTTAATAGTTTTCTCATCCGGGTGGATTCTTCCGATCCACTCCAGGCCTCTGCCTGGGGCCTGTCTAACCCAATCGATCCAGTAGCCAGTGAAGGTGAGGATGTTACACGACAGCTTCACGGACGCGCCTGGAGCTACAGTTTGTGATGCAGACTGGACCAGTTGGACATCAGAAGAAACTCCTTTAAGATACAAAAAACGAGAGATCAATCACAGACATTGTTTGTTGGGGCAGGTGATACCTCTACAATTCTACGCCTGCTTACTTGAAAATAAGGCTGGGAGGACCATAAACGTAAAGAGCGTTTTCATTTTAAGTAACTGGAGTTATCTTCTGGTCAAGAATCCAAAACAAGAATTCTTATTTACAGAAGGGTCAGAGGTTAATTCTTATAGGAAACAACAACCACCTTATTTGCCTCTTTGAGACTTCCCACCTAGATTAGCAAATAACAGAAAAATGTGCTAACAAAGAACATTTAGCATCATATATTTGCATTCTTTCTGTGTTGGAATTCGCGTTGAAATTTACATTGAAATCAATTTGGTGTGTGGCCAACGTTCCATTGCTTTAACCACCTGTTCTAATTGGCCAGAAATCCTGAGTGCAGCGACATGCAAAAACGTTGCCTGAATCATTTGCTTTCGGACATGTGACGAAATGTATTAAACGCCTACCTTTATCTAGGATGTTTTAAAACTCTGGAGCATCTGTAGTCATAAATGAGTGTTCAAAACACTAAAAGTTACTTATGACGCTCATTGATAGGCAGTAGCAACTCATTCACACTGTAATGGAGCGTCTAAATCATAGCTGTTTTACTTTCTCTATTCATTGCTCCGCCCCAGCTCACTAGTCTAACAAGAGCTTCCCAGACACTAAACGTATCTGGTGCAATATATTTCCGGAGTTCTTTGACATTTTTGTTCAAGCTCATCATACTAATGAGACCAGTCTCCTGTTAAACTGCAAACAACTGTTGGAAGTAGCACAGTTCGCCACTAGAGATACAATTGATCTTCTTACCCAGTGCTTAATTTGAGTAGGTCGTTTCCGGTGCTTGGCATCGGCACTTAATTGTGAGCACCAACAATTGTGACAGTCTACCACATGCTGGGGATGGTTGTTTAATTTAGAGACGAGCACACTAACAGTTGTTTATTAATTAAGTATACATTAGAAATCATTAATAAACTGGTGCCAAATCCATTCTTTCAGCTCTGGGGGTCTGGAATTGTCCAAAATGTCACACTTGAAAGAGTGTGACAGTTATTAGTTGTGTTGTTACTGTAACTAGCAATACTGACCAGCAATAGGCGGTGCGAGCAGAAGTGGCCGCCTGACAAGGACCCTGGCACTTTTTCTTTTTACAAAGTAAGCACTGTTCTTGCTCTAGTCCATCTGAAAATGTACAAACCTACGTTCTGTACTCATCCCTAGTACTCTGACCAAGTCAAGGCTGAGAAGCAAGAACTCCGCAATTTGGAGAAAGCTTGGGAAAACCTTGCAACCCTCAAATATAGTATGACTATCGCAGACAGGTGCCTAAATATAACCATCTGATCAACAAGTAAAAATATTCTTCTACTCTCAGAAAATTCTAACTTCTCCCAATAACTGAAAAGAACGTTCCAAATCTATAAAAAGCTTGTATAATACCCAAGCAGGGAAGAAGGACCTTGGCCTTTGCCACTGTTTTTGCTTATGCAGGGTCATCCCCAATCTTTTTGCCTCCTGCCTCCTATTTTTTCTGACCTGTTGCTGTTGACTTTTGAACTCTGAGCACTTTACCACTGCTAACCAGTGCTAAAGTGCATATGCTCTCAGTGTAAATTGTATGTAATTGGTTTATCCATGATTGGCATATTTGATTTACTAGTAAGTCCCTAGTAAAGTGCACTAGAGGTGCCAGGGCCTGCAAATCAAATGCTACAAGTGGGCATGCAGCACTGGTTGTGCCACCCAGATAAGTAGCTCTGTAATCATGTCTCAGACCTGCCACTGCAGTGTCTGTGTGTGCAGTTTTACCTGTAAATTCGACTTGGCAAGTGTATGCACTTGCCAGGCTTAAACCTTGAATTTTCTTGGTAGGCCCTAGGTAGCCCCAAGGGCAGGGTGCAGTGGATGGTTAAGGTAGGACATATAGTAATGCGTCCATTTTCTTGCGATAATGGCATTACTCCTAGTCCTACTCGCTCGCCTTCCTTTCAAACCAATGAGGCCTCCTGCCGCCCCCTAGACCCTCCCTTCCCCTTTTAACCCCACCCCCACCCCCTCCTGTACAAAAACCAAGCCCAAGTAGCAACTCAGACAGTCCGTACCGGGAGGGCGGGAGGGAATGGAAAGGAAGGCGAGGGAGTAGGACTAGGAGTAATGCCATTATCGCAAGAAAAAGGACGCATTACCTCCTGTCCCTCCCTCGCCTTCCTTTCAAACCAATGAGACATAGCAAGAAACACACAAGAGACGGACACTGAGTTGCAAGAAGTTTATTATCCTGCACAAAAGCCACCAAAATTACCTCATAGAGGATAAGACTCGGTGACATAATACCGACTCCAAACTACCCAAGTCCGACAGCCTATAATGCCGAAACAAACGTCGAAGGAGAAGCCCAAGTGGCGGCCCTGCAAATTTCCACCACTGAAGTCCCCTGAAGCTCCGCCACCGTAGCCGCCATACCCCTGGTAGACCGACCCTGAATCCCTTGAGGAGGAACCACCCCTTTCAAGGAATAAGCCAACAGAATCAATGATCTCAGCCACCGACTCAAGGAAGTCGTGGAAGGCTTGTCCCCTTTACGGGCCGGACCGAAATTAACAAAAAGCGAATCACCCTTACGGAAAGGAGCCACCACCCGTAGGTACTCCAACAAAGCCCTGCGTACATCCAACAAATGCAAACGGACCTCCTCCACTGAGGAGGGATTCGGACAAAGTGAAGGAAGGATGACCTCCTGGCGAGCATGGAAAGAAGAATTAACTTTCGGGACAAAGGAAGGTACCGGAACCAGAACCACCCAATCTCGAAAAACTTTACAAAAAGGAAAAGAACAGGCAAGGCCCCCAATTCCCCTAAACGGCGAGCCGAAGTAATGGCCACCAAAAAGAACGTCTTCAAGGAAAGATGGCGTAAATCACAGTCCCCCAGAGGCTCAAAAGGGGCATCCGTTAAAACATCCAAAACCAAAGAAAGATCCCAAGAAGGAAAAGAACGTACAGGGCGAGGAAACAAATTAAGAAGCCCCTGAAAAAATCTAGGTATCAAACGCCCTTCATCCGGAAGATTACGCCACGGACCTCTAAAGGCCTGAATAGCCGCCCACTGTACCCGCAGAGATGCCACCGACAACCCCAACTGTGCACCGTCCTGCAGGAACTGCATCACCTCAAAGATAGACGCGCAGGTAGGATCCAATCCATGTCTAAAGCACCAAGAAGAAAAAACCTTCCACTGCCTACCATAGGAAAGTAAAGTGGAACGCCGCCTGGAAGCCAGTAAAGTAGAACTCAAAGCCACGGGAACCCCCAGACCCGTCAAACCCCGTCGTTCAAGGCCGTCAAGTGTAACCTCCTCAATGACCCCATTGGTAGGCAGGGAAACTCCAGGGGCGACGGACAAAGAGGAAGAGGCCACATCCGCCCGGCTGCCATCAGCCTCAGTAACGGGAACCAATTCGTCCGCGGCCAAAGTGGCGCAATCAGGATAACCCTGGCCCCCAGAAGCCGCACCCTCAACAGAAAAGACCTGAGTAGCTGAAACGGGGGGGAACGCATACAAAAGGCCCCTCGGCCAAGGACACGACAACCCGTCCACCTCCCAGGCTTGGGGACACCGAAACCAGGAGCAGAAGCGATCTAACTTCACGTTTTCTGCGGTTGCAAAGGCATCCAGCACTGGAAGACCCCAGAGCCGAACCAGATGCAGAAACAGAGACTTCCGGAGGGAGAATAGTTGAGAGGAAGGAATCACCCTGCTCAGCAGATCCGCCCGAACATTGACCACCCCCCGAATGTACGTAGCCCTGAGAGAAGGAACCCACTCCTGAGCCCACACTAAAATCCTCCTGGCCAGACTGAACAAAGCCCTTGACCTGGTCCCCCCTTGCCGGTTGACATAAGCCTTGGCCACTAAGTTGCCCGTCCGAACAAGAACCGCCGCTCCCATCAGGGACACCTGGAAATGGATCAGAGCCAACAAGACAGCCCTCAACTCACGCCAATTCGACGACCGATTTGCCTCCAGTGGGGACCAGAACCCCTGAATCTGAGCCGACCCCATCCACGCACTCCATCCGGAGAGGCTGGCATCCTTAGTCACCACCACGGGGCTCAGAGGAGACAAAGAGACCCCTACCCGAAGATGATCTGCATCCAACCACCATCTCAACTCCTTGCGAGTCAATCCGTACCCCGGAACCCTGGTCCTCAGAGAACCGGACCCTGGCACCCACCTTCTCAAGAACCATGTCATCAAGCACAGCAAATGGAAACGTGCCCAAGGGACCAGAAATATCACAGACGCCAAATGACCCTGCAGACGTAACCATAGAAGAGTCCGGGGGGCAGTCTGTAACACCACCTTCCTCACCAAGGACTTGAGTACACCTAACCTCTTTTCTGACACTGTCACCAAGCCAAGAAGAGTCCGAAACCGAGCCCCTAGAAAAACCAAATCCTGGGACGGAACTAAATCTGACTTTTCCCAGTTGATTAAAAACCCGTGGATTTGCAGGACCACCAGAACTTGGGCCACCTGCCTCTGCAACAGGACCCGCGAGGGAGCATGAATCAAGATGTCGTCCAGATATGGATGAATAAACACCCCTTCTGAATGTAGCAAAGCCACCAGGGGGGCGAGCACCTTCGTAAAAATCTGAGGAGAAGACTTGAGGCCGAAAGGTAGAACGCAAAACTGATAGTGTTCCTGACCCACAGCAAACCTCAGGAACCTCTGCGAAGACCTTGCCACCGGCACGTGCAGATAAGCATCCTGCAGATCCAGTGACACCAGAAAGTCCCCTTGACTGACCAATGGAAAGATAGTCTGAATAGACAGCATGCGGAAATGCACCGTCCTGATCCAAGCATTCACGTCCTTCAGATTGAGCACCGGTTGAAACCCCCCTGATACTTTCTGAACAAGAAACAAGACCGAATAAGTGCCCTGACCCCTTTCTTCCAGCGGAACGTGGGAATTGGCCCCTTTGACCAGCAAGTCCCGGACTCCGTCCAACAATGCCTGTCTCCGCGACCCTCCTGTAGGCAGAGGAGTGGGACGTACCCCCGAATCTGGAGGCACCACCACAAAATCGATGACATAACCATTGGCCACAATGTCCAGCACCCAATGATCGCTGACACTCTCCTCCCAAGTTGAAATAAAGTGTCTCAGCCTTCCCCCAACCGGCCCTATGCCAGGCCCATAGTGATTGTCAGAACCCCTTCTTGATCCCACCCCGGTTCGAAGGAGCAGACTTCTTAGGAGAAAAACGCGGCTGAAAACGGAGTTTCCTAAACAAAAAAGATTTGGCATCCCTTTTAGGAGAAGAACGGGAATGTTTCTTCCACCCTTTACCCGAAGCCGATCCCCCTTGATAAGGCAAGGCATGCTTCCGCTCCTTAAATGCTTTGGAAAGCATGGAAGGCAATTGATCCCCAAACAAGCTATGACCCTCAAAAGGCAGTCTCAGCAAGACAGCCTTCTCCCCCGGGTCGGCCTTCCAGGATCGTAACCAGAGGGACCTACGGACCCCAATCAAAGCACCAGAGGCCAGAGCCAAAGTACGGACCACATCTGAAGACACATCTGCCAACAACCTGGCCTGCTGCTCCATACCAGCCAGGAGCTCCGAACATTCCGCCCCTTCCTGAACAGCCACCGCCAGCTTATCAAAGTTCTGCACCAACGAATGGGCCGCATAAGCAGAATATATACCTGCCCTTAGAGCCAGATTCTCAGCCGCAAAAGCTCTCTTAAGCCCTGAATCCACCTTACGGTTCGTGGCATCCGTAGGCACAAAATCCTCCGGATTGACTGCCGTTTTGCCAATCAGGGAAGCCAAAATTGAATCCAGGCGGACCGAAGGAGGCAAAACCTCCTCACCCTCAAGTAAATACAATTTCTGCAGGAATCGTGGAACCTGAGCCTTATCCACATCCTTCCATTCTCGAAACACCATATCCTTCACAGGTCCCTGAAAAGGCATGGCAAATCTAGAAGGCGTCTGATATTGTGGAAATAAGTGAGAGTCAGAGTTTGTAGGCTGAAACACCGGAAATCCCAAATTGTCCCGTACATGTGCCATCACCTCCCACATCTCCTCTCTGGAGACATATTTACCCCCAGAGGACGTAGATGGAGCCTCCCCTTCCTCACTATCAGAGGAGGACTTCCCTGCAGATGCAGGTGTATGGGCAACTTTCGATTGATCAGGCCTGGCCATCCCTGCACCTCCTCCCTGGACATGAGGGGCGCAGCACTACCACCCTGAAACTGGGAGCCCTCAGGGGTGGAAACGCCAGCAGCACCCTCCTCCTCTGAGGAGGAAGAAGAAACAATCCTCCGTCTTTTAGCCGGAGCTTTAGGCATGATAGCATCCAAAAAAAACACTGCCATCAACCAAAAAACACTCCCAAATATATAGGAACCAGGACCTCCCTCAACACCCATCCACCAATCCCTACAAAGGTCAAAAAAATAAGCATTGTCCTCAAACATGCGGGCAGAATGCCCGTCCTACCTCACAGAACCCAAAAAATGCTCTCCTGCATCACTCTGCGGCTCCGCGGCGCAGAAATCCGGAACACGACGCCCCAGCCACAGAGAGCTGGTTGACCCCGTCAGCCGCCTCCCATGACGCGCCTTACGAGTAGCCCCGCCTGCTCAGCAAAGACGCGCGGAGCTCCGCATCCCGAGGAGTGCATCCAACGATGACCCCCCAGGCCCTGCCGTGAAGGTAAGTGAAAGGGAACATCTAGCATGGGCTAGACAAAAAGAAAAGGAGGGGGTAGAGGTGGGGGGGTTTAAAAGGGGAAGGGAGGGTCTAGGGGGAGGCCTCATTGGTTTGAAAGGAAGGCGAGGGAGGGACGGGAGGTAATGTGTTTTATATGTCCTGACAGTGAAATATTGTTAAATTCGTTTTTCACTGTTGCAAGGCCTGTCCCTCTCATGGGTTAACATGGGGGCTACCTTTAAATCTGATTAAAGTGTAGATTCCCTTTGGGAGCGGATGGACATGTGGAGTTTGGGGTCTCTGAGCTCACAACTTAAAAATACATCTTTTAGTAAAGTTGATTTTAAGATTGGGTGTTTGAAAATGCCACTTTTAGAAAGTGAGCATTTTCTTGCTTATACCATTTCTGTGACTCTGCTTGTTTGTGGATTCCCTGTCTGGGTCAGTTTGACATTTGGGGCTGCTTGCACCTCACACTAGACAGTGACACAAAAGGAGCTGGGGTGTAGTCTTGATTTCCTGATGAGCCATCTGTGCTAGGAGGAAGGGGAGGAGTGGTCACTTACACCTGAAAGGGCTGTTCCTGTCCTCACACAATGCAGTCTCCGACCCCCTGGTGAGTGTCTGGGGCCTGGCCAAGGCAGGATTTCACATTCAAAAGAGACTTTACTTTGAAGTAGGCCTACTTCAAAGGAGAAATTGGGTATAAGAAGGGCACCCAAAACCACAGACTTTAGATCACTTCTGGACATCAAGAGGAATTTCTGCTTGGAGAAGAGCTGAAGAGCTGAGGAAAAGTACTGCCCTGCCTGTGACTGCTTTGTGGAGCTATCCTGCAGTTGCTGCTTCTGCCAGAGTAAGACAGCAAAGACTGCACTTTGTGCGCCTTCCATCTTGTGAAGAAATTTCCAAGGGCTGGAGTTAGAGCTTGCCTCCTGTTGTTTGAAGTCTCAGGGACAGCAAAGACTTCTCTCTGCCAGCACCTGGAGTCTCTGGAGAGACAAGTGGTGCGCTATCCAGTCCCTTGGCCCTTGAAAGGAAAGCTGGTGGAAATCCAAGGAAATCGACTTCGGACGACTTCTAACCAACGTCACTGCTGAATCTGGTGTCGCCGCCTGCAACTAACGTTCGCTGGAACGTGCCGACCTTCGCAGGCCCGACACCGCAGCAGCCCTGCTGAAGTCTGCGACTCCGTGGAAGTCGCCGCACCACATTGTGTCCGACGCCGCTCAAAGTGTGCGGATTCAACATTTTCACACAGACGCTGCGATCCCCGACTTCGCTCATCGACTTGTTTTCACTCTTCACCAAAGGTACCGTACTTGGGGGTCTACACAACTCCGTGTCCGTCACCGCTGGTGTTGGCTTGTTGAGAACGACTCCGTCACGACTCCGTGTTAACACCTCATCGAAGCATTTTGTGTTTCTAAGTGCTGTTTTTTAGTTTAATCTTTAAAAATTCATAACTTGACTTGTGTATGTCGGATTTTTGTCATTTTGGTCTTGTTTTGTCTAGATAAATATTTCCTATTTTTCTAAACCTGTGTTGTGTCATTTTGTAGTGTTTTCATCAAGTTACTGTGTGTGTTGGTACAAATACTTTACACCTAGCACTCTGAAGTTAAGCCTACTGCTCTGCCAAGCTACCAAGGTGGTAAGCAGGGGTTAGGTGAGGGTGATTCTCTTTTTACCCTGACTAGAGTAAGGGTCCTTGCTTGAACAGGGGGTAACCTGACTGTCAACCAAAGACCCAATTTCTAACATTGGTGATCAGCGGTTGGGATTTGGACTTGTCTTTGTACTTGACATACAGTGATTAAGTGTACACTGCTGTTTTGATCTCAGACCAATACGTGACCACATACTACTTGTTTGGTGATATTTTGCTTTTTCTCTAAAGGACTCCTTTTTGATCTACTGCCATGATTTTACTGATCCCTTGACTGATTCTTTTTACTTCATTGGGAACTTGTTTTCTGCCGTTGGAACTTTGCACTTGTTGCCATCATGTCTCAATCTGGAGATGCAACAGCTGGAGCTATGTTTGAATTAGGGAAACTGAAGAGGTACTCAGTTTCTCAATTGAAACAGTTCTGTGAAGATCTTGCCTGTCCCGTTAAGAGCTCCGCCAGGAAGGGGGAGCTGCAAGAGGCATTGAGGGCCTGGGTGACAGCCAAGGAAGCTGGGGGGCACACAGAAGATATGGATGGGAAAGTGCAGAGTCTACACAGAGGTGTAGTAGGGGTACCTGTTACACCTGGGGGGAGGGTCTCCAGGAGTGGTAGCAGTAGGTCCTCTATGGGTCTGACTCCTAAAGATGTGCAGGACAGACAGGCTGAAAGGGATCGCCGGTTGGAGGCAGAAAAGTTGAGGATGCAAAGGGAGTTTGACGAGTGGAAAAGGGACTTAGAGATAGAAACTATGATTTTGGCTTATGAGCTAAAACTGGAAGAGCTGGAAGTCAGGGCGGCTGAGTCCAGCTGAATGGTGGCAGCAACAATTTTATATCCAGTGCTGCTGAAGAAGTGCACACGCCCAGAGATGTGGGGCCCTACTTGAAGGAGGGAGTTAACACATGCCAGAAGGTTCAGGTGTATGAGGTAGCTCCAGTGATGCACAGGGTCCCTGAGGTGGATTGGGGAACTGGCATGAGGAGTCATATTCCTACTGGTGGGAGGGACACTCTACTGTCTCTAGGTGAGAGTGACAGGGAGAGGGTTTCCCCCCAGGTAGAAGTCCTGGTTATGGAGTGTGAAGACATCCCAGAAGAGTGTGGGTTGAGTGTCAGGGGCAGTCAGGTACTGTCTCACAAGTCTCAGGAGGGTGATGTGGGATGCTTTTTCAAAGCAGAGTCACTGGATGGCTGGGTGAAGGGTACTTTGGTTAATTCATGTGAGGGGTTGTGTAATGCAATTGCTGTAGAGCATAAGTCTAGTCCCTATTTTCCAGAGCTACGCCAACACTCGGTGGAGTGTGAGTTCTCTGACCCCAGGGAACTTACACTGGAGGCAGACCTTTGGGCGAGTACCAGGGAGTCTGAAGAGGCATTTGGGGGTGCTCCTGAGAGGATTGGTCTAGGTAGGTCCCAACCAGGTGAGGTAGGGAAGGATTGTAGTGTCCCAGGTAGGTCCTAGTATAGTGGAATGGGTGAGGGACCCCATGTCCAGTCTCAGAGGAGAGGGAATGGGGATGGGTTGAGGCCCAAGGTGCCCGTTATCCGGTCCCAGGTCATAGAGGGTTCTATGAATGAACACCAGGAGGGGAGCCTAGCCTGTACCATAGGACCATCTGTTGAGGGAGACCCCATAGTGTCAGGAGAACTTAGGGGGGTGGCTGTAGTCAGCTTCCCACCAGTTCTGGTATCTGGCAGTACCACTCCTAGTGAGGGGGTGCAGAAGTCCAGACAGAGGGTTGAGAGGGGGTTGCGGATCCCAGTGGAGAACCTGGAGGGTCAGGTGTCAGCTCTGAGAGCAGGGCCCCCCAGGAATGACCTTGGTGAGACCATTTCTGGGTTGGGGGGAATCCAGACTCTGTCAGATGGGCAGAGGTCAGGAGACCTGCACCAGCCAGACTCTTGTGTGGCCCTTAGGGATGGTGTGTCCCTTGAGGGGTGTAAGTGTGCCCCCCTGCCTGGAAGTCCTGGTGTGCCAGGCAATGGTTCAACCGCAGGGTGGTGACTGGGTTGAATGATCAGATTCTGGGGGTAAACTCTGACCTGATGGAGGGTAAGTGTGCTCCCCTGGAAGTTCTGGTGTGCCAGGCAATGGTTCAACCACAGGGTGGTGACTCTGGGTTGGATGACCAGGTTCAGAGGGTAAACTCTGTCCTGGTGGGGGGTAGGCATGCCCCCCAGGAAGTCCTGGGTTGCCAGGCAGTGGTCCAGTCTGTGGGTACAGACCTCGGACTGGAGGATCAGGTGCAGGGGGTAAACCCTGACCTGAAGTGGTGGGCGGTTTGCCCAATCAACCCCCCTGGTGTGATTTCAAGGGGTACTCTCCCTGAGGGGGGGGGGATGCAGCACCCTGAGAGTAGGGGCAGGGGAGAGAGAGCCTCACCCGTGGCCCCAGTGCAATCTAAGGGTACAGACCCTGGATTGGAATGCCAGGTTTAGGCTGTCCCCCCTGATCTGGAGGAAGGGGCAAATTGACTTGAGTGGAAGCTAGTCCTCCCCTCAGGTCACCTAACAGGTTTCAAATAGCAGGTGCAGCCCTTCTTCTGTTCAACCACAGGCCCAGAGAGTGTTATGAGGAAGATGCCTTGCGGTGCCATATTTATGGCTGACGAGGGTGAGAATGACTTGTGGCTCCTCCCTGACTGAATGTGTAAAAGCTACTGGGGCATCTTTAGAAGCTTTTGTAGCAGTTCCAGTATTTCCTACCGCAAGCAATCACGCAGTGCACCTTATTCCCAAAATCCAACATGAGGAACCCGTCTCTCCTTGTGCAGAGCCAGAGACGTTTTAAGACTTTGGCAAAGTGGGGTCTGGGACAGGGTCCCAGCCTTTCAGGGGCCCCCTTATAGAGCCAGCTCTTTTCTGAAAAAAACATCATGCCCTGATGATCTTGACTAATTTTCGAACAGGTTATTTTAAATACCATTTTGTAAAATTTATTTTTAATGTGGGTGATGTGTGTGATTCTAGTACAGACATTTACAAAGAAATGTTGTGTCTATGTTTCATGCAACATTCATAAAAATAGTTTTTTAAAAATCCAAATAGAACTTCACATATGAGAAATCAGAAGGTGTCACAGCGATTATGTGCAATAATATAAGTGAGCTGTTGCTGTATCACAATCTTAAAAGCTCATGTCACTGTCTCTGAATATTATATGTAAACACAATTAGAATTTGGACGAGTGTGCCTGTGCACTGTCAGTGAACTGGCCCAAAAGGGCATGAGAGAGCTGAAATCGGATCATAAATTCAAAGCTGGTCTGAAAAGGGGCACCCCCAAATACGTTTGGCCAGGGGCCCCCAAAATCCTTAAGATGTCCCTGTGCAGAGCCTGTGTGCCCTCTTAGAGTTGTGGTTAGGGTAATGAGCACTTCTCTCATCTGTCTCCATTTTAGAACTTGTTAAAGGGGTAGCTCTCCTCCCACTAGGTTTGGTGCCAGACTGATGAGGGGGATAAACACTGGACCTTTTCCCTGTGACATTTACTTGTGACAAGGTAGTGCCTATTGAAGTTAATTAAGTTCCTAGGCCCACCTAAATGCTCTTTTTGCTAGGGAAGGAAAAACACTCCCTATCTCCAGACCATTGTTTTTGCTCTGGGAACAATTTTCACACCTCATTAAGGTCAAGCACTTGTCTGGACAGCTGCTGGAGATTTAATGTAAATGAGCCTCAAAGAAGCCTCAGGGAGGGTAAAGGTAATTTACTAAGAGTTACTTTTCCTAAATTAGAAATTTAATTTACCATTTAATTGTGTTTTCAATGAAATGTTGAAGTTGGATCGAAATTTTAATAAATGTTCAGAAAACAACAACATTGGGTTTTTAATAACTATTTAAAAGTGGCCTATTTATTGGTTTAACTGGTCTCAAACCTGAAATAGCATAATTAATATTTTAATATGTACTCTAGATTTCTCATAGGACACTCATGGCTTTCCAGAGTGAACAAAGCTTTTGGGGGGTTGTCACTGCAGGGAAACGGTGACATCAAATTACTACATGTCTCATTTTTAAAAACTATGCACTGTACTTGCAGGCAACAAGGCCTACATCAGGGTGACTTGTTAATACTTAAAAAGTTGTTTTTCTGCCTGTATGAAGCTAATTTTGACAGATCGGGCTGCAGGTTCAAACTGCAGAAGTGAGGCTATATTGGTAGGCCGGAAACCATATTCACAAAATATGCTTCAGTCCACATGTGACAGTTAACTTTCTATGCCATGGGTTTAGTCAATTTACCAATGTTTTAGGGGTGACATCACATACATTGGGGCATGGACAGCAGTGTCCCAGTGCACAGTCAAACCACTAGTACCATTAGTCCAAACAAGTGGGGGTGACCATAATAAATAAGCATTTGCAATGCAATAGGTCTCGCATTAGCAAGAGTTAGAGCTGTTGGCGTTGTAAATTATAATGACAACCTCTCATTTGGGACCTTATAAATATTTAGCCATGGAGCACATTAAACGTTTATCAGAAATAAACTGTGTTTGTGCATTCCTTCATAGAATTGGCATTACACTGTAATGGTCTGAACAGCCCCTACAGAGCACCACAATAAAAAATAGCATTTTGAAGAAACATGGTCATGTAAACATGTATTCAGCCCTTAGAGGGCATAGTCACATAAGAAAGAATGATAAAGAATATTGCAGTGTCAGGCCCTTGAGGGCATAGCGTATTATACATTTTCAGGCCTAGAGGACCATTTAAATATCATGTAACTGTGGAGTCAGTGGCACAAGGGTGTAGTTCCGCAGGTCATTACTGGATGTCCCTGTAGAGTCAATAGCAGAAGGTGCAGTACCACTGGTTATGGCTAAATTTCCCTGTACAGTCAACAACAGAAGGTGCAGTATGACTGCTGATGTCTAGATGTCCCTGTCAAGCCAATTGAGTTAGTAGTGCCTTGGAGCAATTATCATCCTGTATCCCATAGAGAGCAAAGTTCAGGACAATAAGGGCTATCATAATACTATTACATACAATGCCCGTATATTACAAACACATCTCTGCTGTGAAAACAAAAGCTTTAGCTAAAAGAGAATTTAAATATGCATTGAATGGTGGAAGAGGTTATGATTTGTGGCCCCCCTTTTACCTAGTGTGACCCACCAGATTGATTGAACAGAAAGAGCACATTGTTCTGAATATTTTGGGGGTGGTCCCATTGCCCTAGGACCGTCACAGGCTGAGATATTGCCAAACTTTGTCGTGAAAGGAATGCCTACAAAGCATAATGGGGTGAGTTTCCGTGCATACATTAAACCTTTATCATAAATAAACTGTTTGTGCATTAACGGACAGTACAATGCCACCGGTGATGGGTAGATGTTCCTGTGGAACCAATAGATTATTCTTTTGAGCATAGGGTAGCGCATTACTTATTTACAAGTCAAGCAGGGCTGTCAGAACATTATTACAAGCAAGGACCTTATAACACAAAGACCTCTCAGCTGTGCAAAAAAAAAAAGGTTTTAGCTACAAGAGAATTTAAATACACATTTCATAATGGAAGAGGTTATGATTTTTGGGCCTCTTCTCACCTAGTGTGACCCACAAGATTGCCTGAACAGAAAGAGCACATCTTCTGAATGTTTTGGGTGTGGTCCCATTGCCCCAGCACTACCACAAACTGAGTTATGGGCACAAATATGATGTAAATTGAATGCCTGCAAAGCATTATAGGGTGTGTTTCCGTGAACTCATTCAACTTTTATCAGAAATAAACTGTGTCCATTCATTAGTAGAAGGTTCAATACCACTGGTAGGGGCTTGATGTCCCTGTCTACTCAACTAAGTCAGTAGTGCCTTGGAGAAATGATCCTTTAAAAATCGTAGTGAGCATTAC
This sequence comes from Pleurodeles waltl, assembly GCF_031143425.1. Taxonomy (NCBI): domain Eukaryota; kingdom Metazoa; phylum Chordata; class Amphibia; order Caudata; family Salamandridae; genus Pleurodeles; species Pleurodeles waltl. The sequence goes on from NC_090445.1 coordinate 361,575,037, forward strand.
ACATTAAACATTTGCAAGCCAAGCAAGGCTGTCAGAATACTATTACAAACAAGGCCCTCATAACACAAACCCCTATCAGCAATAAATAAAACAAAGTTTCACAAAAAAGGTATTTTAAATCCGCATTGTATGGTGGAAAAGGCCATGGTATTTGGGTCCCTTCTCACCAAGTGTGACCCGCAAGATGGCCTGAACTGAAAGAGTACATTGTTCTGAATGTATTGGTGCCCTAGGACAACCACAGGGTGAATTATGGACAAAAATGTGTTGTAACACAAATGCTTGCAAAGCATTGGGGAGTGAGTTTCCCCAAGCCCAGTAAATATTGTAGTATCAGCTCTCAAGCTGTGACGGGAGAGCCGCTGTTGAGAATTCATTCCTAGGTCAATTTCATGCATTAAAATCAATAAAAAAGGGCAAAACACAGGTACAACACAACTACTTGTAATGGCTTAATATGTAAAATAATGACCAAGTGATAGGCAAACATGGAAAATGAACTGCAGAGTGACCACAAGTGCTTACTGACAAATACAAGAGACATGAAACAAAGAAAAATAGTCCCTCCAAACAACAGAAGAACAGTCCAGGTGTAAGTAAACTGTACTTGGCCGGTGTTCCTCAGCAAAGTACAGGAAGTGACGTATGGGCTGCCAAACCACTTAAGAAGCTGCACAACAAGAGCAGCACTGCATTTAACCTATTATAAGTGGCAGGCAGCGGCAGGCCGGAGCAAATGCCTATACTCCATGCAACAGGTCTTCCAGACGGCACATGCATGCTGTCTAGGCTGGACCTAAAAAAAATATAAACACACTCTCTCACTCTTCTCTCTCTCTTGAAGTTCTTTAAAAAAGTTGGTTATTTGGGAAAATGTTGTCTTTTAAGTCCCCCTAACAATCTGCACTGCTCTCCCTTTCCAATGCCTCTTTAAACTCATCATGTGCTCCTCATTCATGTATTTTGCTATATGCTAGCAGCATTTTTGGAAAATCTGAGGCTCACACCCCTCCAATCTTACTACCAACCCACCGCACCCCCAGTACAAGAGTACACCGTAAAAGCAGAGCACACCACAAGCAACTACATTAAACAACATGTTAAAATCGTGGTCCAATATCAGCCATTTGCAGTAGACTGATCCATTTGCATGTATTACATGGGAAGCAGGAATGGCACATCCATGTTGCTGTATTTAAAAACCTAAATGATGAGTGGTCTGATAACATTGTAGCAGTCTGTTCAATGAACAAATGCCGGAAAGTTGCCAGTAAAGCGATGCCAGGGGATCACCACTGCTCAAGCCGCAAATCAGAGTAAATGCTGTGTGTAGTGTGTGTGTAATGGGTGATCAACTGAAAACAGCATGTAATTATTTCTCCAACATAGAACTGTAAAAAACTGCCCCAAAGGCCTTCAGTCCAGCATAAATATATCGGACTTCTAACTTGCTGCATTTCTCCAGTTCCTACACGATCACTTCTGAAGGTTGCGCATACAGACAGCATCTACTTCCAGGGGTGTAGTCTATCCGTGCTCCCCCTCCCCCATTTCCTCAATTAGTCAACATGTACCTCCACCTGTTAACTAACGTAAGCGCACTGCCAGGGGAGGCAACATCAGCTGTGCTCAGGCCTTACAGGTGATGACAAGAGAGATGCTGAAAACCTTAGGAGAGCATTACGAAGTAATGATGTGTTGATAAAAAAAATGGATAGCATCCAATGCTAATACGATTGAATTAGGAGCCTTTAGACGTAAGGACTTAGACAGCTTTTTCTAGAGCATCAAACATTCTCCCAAGATAGGTCTCATTTTGATCATACCTTGGTTAAAACCCTAGATGCTGGTTCACGTATGACAAGCCATATACTCTTTCTGAAGAAAAGCTGTCACTCATAAATCCGATGATTCATGATTCCAGTCTAGTTTAGAGACGCGGCCCTGCAATCTTGGCTAGAGACATTATAGCTTCTCGATTATATTTCGATAATTATATTTACCACAGACTCTTTGAGCAGACTACAGAAACAACGTAATGCTGCTGCCTAGTTAGTAGTCACGACTCGACACAGTCAGATATAACCTACTCTAAGGAGAGCGATTTGCTCATTGTGGTCGTTGGGAGCAGTTTAAACAGAGCAGGCATGATCCTTAGATGCCTTTGGGTTACCGACTGAATTCACTTTAAGAAGCTTCACCTTCTGAGCCAGGTAGAGAGGTGTGTTAAAATTTAGGAGGATACGCAAAAATTCATAAATTGTACAGACTTACAAGAGAGCTGGTACAAAGTTTGCAAGAAGGCAAAAAAGTTGTGCAACAGCATATGATTGGATTTTTTTATGAAACAAAGAATGATATGAAGGCTGAGCTCTTAAAAACAATCCTTTTATGTTTTAGAGCAACATGAACCGGAAATATAAGACAACTGGTAAATGACAAAGAATCTGAAAAGTAAAATCTGCACCCTAATCAAACTGAAGGGTAATCTTGGACAAGCAAATATAGTAGTAAGTGATATTTTTAAAACTAAATTAATTAGCTTGCTCAAAACTCTATACCTATAGAGACACAGACAACATAACGTGGATGACCCCTTTAAGTTCCGGCCACATCAAGGACCATCCAACCGTCTCATTTCGATAAATGAGAGAACAATTAAATTGGGTGCTAGCAGTTTTTACAGAGCTACAAACGGTAATTGAACAGCATGAAGTGTTATATAAACAAGCATAGGTCTCGCGTTTGCTCAAGTTTAAGCTATTACTAACCTGACGTTTCTTGCCACATAAACTGAAAATGAAAAGTAAAACAGTTTCACATAAATAACTGGGCTTTTCTTGCCACATAGACTGAAAATATAAAGTAAAATAGTTTCACATATGCAAGCCGACGGCTGCCATGAGTGCAAAGCAGACACAAAAAAGGGAACAGAAGTTAGCTTGCAGTGAAATGTATTGGCAAAAGTGCAATTATCCATATAACCGGCAAAAGTGCAAATATCCATGTAACAGGGTCGATGTCATGCAAAGCACTGAACTACTGCCCAGCGAGATTGTGCTGCCTGCGAAATAAAAAAATTAGTGCAGAAACCATACGGAAAACATCGAGCCTCATATGTTTTCAGTACTTAGCCGGTGCGCTCGAGGAGGGCTAAACACTGGAAAAGGCATGACGTATGCATGCCTTTCACTAATTAAATCAAGCTAATTTTAAAAGGCAAGTCCACGAACCAACCAAACCAATGGGCTTGACATAGGCGTGGTTGAAAGCCAACAGAGAGATTACACCAGGGACAGAGAGCTTTGCACTCAACCCTAAAAAGCAGCATTATCTCATAATCACCACAGTTACCCTCCCTTTGGGGATGCCTACCCTCACAACTATGGAGAAATATCTTATCATCACCAAATCTTTGCTGACTTTTACACACATGTGTGCAGAATCCTTCATTAAACTCCTCCAAATAATTAAAAAGGCAGCCCCCCGAGAGATATGCCACTTTCTGTCCTCATACCCAATGGGATTGTTTTTTCCTCCTCTGTTGACTCAAATACACAATACTTCTTTAATTGAATGAATTGTACCTGCTGAATCCAAAAGTCCACTGTGAGGCAAACACAGACGACTCAGTACATTTTAGGCCCATCTCACTTCGTCTTTCTTCTCCAAAATCCTTGAGACAGAGGAAATTGTTACTTTAAATCCTCTTAACTTAAGGAAGAAGCCCATCCCACCCATCTCGGTACAAGGCTTGAGTATTAGGAATGCTTCCGTTAGTAGCTGCCTCTAATGCCGGTATGGGACATACCACAATTATGAGTTTGCCCTGCGCCAAAAAGGCACTTCTCAAAATAGCTGTCTGCATAACTGCAAGAACTTTTTCAGTGGAAGCAAAACATGTTTTGACTGGAGAATTCAATTGGAACATGTATGCAATAGGATTTGTCTGTCCCTGATTGTAGGTTACATGAGTATAACCCAAATAGCTTATTGTGACTCTGTGCACTATGTTGGCCTTACTGTCCAAATTTTGTAAATATTTAGTCTGTAGCATGTCAAGATATCAGTGTTTGTTAGTCTACTATTTTGCAGAAAACAAGGGAGAAATCAGGTTGTACAAGGGCTTCACTTGCTCAGCATAGTGAGTCAAGTACATTTGTTGAAAGTTAAGGAATCCCGGCAGAGATTGCGACTTCTTAAGTGTATCAGGAGGCTGCAAGGCAGCACACTTTTGAAAGAAATCCGAAACCGGACTGTTGCCCTCATTGGATAAATCATATTAGAGGAAGGTCACCGTAAAGTAGGTAATCCTCTATTTTTTAAAGTTATTCTTGTAACCATATGATGTTAACATTGTTACAATTCTGTCCCCTCTGGTTAGGTGTACATATAAATCGTCATCAGTGAAATAGATATCACCAATGCATGATACTACTTTTGGATCTGGTTGTAAGATCACCATAATTTTCACTGTGAATAAGCAATGACTATTCTTATAGCCCAAAGGCAAGCATTGATTTGAGAATTGTATCCATTCCAAAATGCTCACTTTCAGATGCTATGTTTTGAATAGAGATGTCCAAGTTTGTTTTGTATTTTATCCATGCAAGGCTTGTCTTTAAAGCTGTGATATGCTCATCTTGCACCACATATCTGAATTTAGATTTCTATCATTTAAAACTATCCTAAAGGGTCCATATGATTTGTAGATAGGAAAAAGGGGCATGTTCATCAGTAAAAGACAAGGCGCTAATATGCCCTGACATTGCAATTGATCTAATATTGATTTTATAGTGATCTTTGTTTCTGGCTTTAGGTTCACTGCATAAGGAAATGGCATATGGAATAGAGTATTTATCCCACCATGTCAGAAACCTGTCTAACAGCCCATTCACTAGTGTACATTTCCCTGATCTCTTCAGGTACTATGGGAGAAAACTCTACATTTATTACTTCCTTTCCCCACAGTGCTACCCTAATAAAGACTGGAGGCCAGTTGTATTCAGCTAATATGATGTCATTTTATTCAGATAAATGAGGCCAGAGGACTGCTTTAATAATGTGAGGCATAGCCCATTCTGTATCTGTAGATTATAAACCCTGTCAGGATGATTTAATTGCTTAGCTGGAATCTCAACCCATATGAACTCATTAGCTGGACTCACCACCAGAAACTTCTGAAGCTTCTGCTGCACTGTCTAGAAACGCTCTTATACAGGTCTTGTTTTGCGGGAGTATCTGTAGTTGTATCATCATGTTTCTTAAAAAGTTCTGCTACTTTCCTTTTGTTAATTGGAGTTTTAGATTCCAATCCTTTCTCTACCCTCCTTTCGCTGACTTCAGTCTCTGTTCCTTATTCACCTTTCTTGGTATACTGTTTTCTTCTTTTCGTTGCAACTCTCTGCATGATTACTGTAAATGTCCTGAAACAAACATGAAGAACGGCTATCAGAATTCTGGTACAGTTTCAGCTTTTTACTCTTATCGTGGTCCCTTAAATTATAAGCACCCCTACTAGATTCCAGAATTATAAGAGGTCCAGTCCATCTTTGCTATCTCTACCTCTGTTTCTTCCTACCTTCCATTGCAGACTTCTGTTTAACAAAAACTTCACTGTCACTTTTAGGATTCAAATCTGGCTTAACAGCTCACAAACCAAAGGTATCATAACCCACAGAGGTAAACTACTACTATTATTTTCGGTAGTTCTCATTCATAATCTTGAACTGAAACTGCTTCCAGGCTCTGAGCTCTAGCCACAATTGAAGCTTGCCCTTAATGTTGCTCAGGATGATTGAGGAAGTTGTAGAGAAGTTTCCCATTAACCTCATTCCTAAGTTCAGAGCTGGGGCATCCCTGTGCTTGTTATGCACCTGTTTCAGTTCCCCAGGGAGAGGTGATAAAAAAGGTATGGCATGTTTAGTATTATAGATGCATGCAAACATACATTCATAGGAGTTACATTCCTCTTCAGGTGGCACCATCCTAAGAGGAAGAAACATAGTCAGTATACTATGTTTACCTTGGGGTGTCATGTGTAGATAGCCTACTTCCAACAGGTTGGTCTTTCGAGCAATCCAGAAGGCAATCTCACCACATTTCAGGGGCGTATTTCTGATAATAGCATTTAATGTCTGGGGAGTGCTTGATTGTACATGTATCTGGACCACTGGTCCAGCCACTAGAGCTGGGCTACAGTTGATGGTACACAGTACAAAATGCACAAATCTCCTGTATAACGCAACTGTATAATTCAAAATCAATACAGCATAAGAGGTTGCTTATGTGTCAGGATGTAGTAAAGAATATGTAACCAGCTAGTACTGGCCAAATAGTCCCATCATCACTCAGTGGTCCCAAACAGACATTCATGTCTGCGTGTGTGTGTGTTTGCAGTTTTGATATTCCTGGTAGGTCAAATGGTTTTCCAGATCCTGGGATGCCCTACAGTATGCAGGCAGTTTTGCAGCTTTGTAAACCTGAAAATGCCCCAAGGCAGTGTCTATAGCCTCAAACTCCACCCATGAGTAAAATGTATCAAAGGCACACACCATATGAGCAGCTGTTACAAATGTAACTGCCCCTCCTGCATGAGTTTAACCTCAAAGTTTGAGAAGCTGAGTAACCGGATCCTGGTAATTGTTCCTATTGCAATAGGGACTACCTTCTAACCAAATGGATTCAAACTGGATTCAAAGAACATGGAAAACTTAGAATTGGTAACAGCCTTCTAACAGTCGAGCTTGACAAACCTACGGAATAAGTGCTTCCTTATTCCCAGTAGGAGATAACCAGGATTACTACGGACATCTCCATAATAGTGTAATGATGGTTCACTTGTGTGTGAATATCAAAAGATACTCCCCACGGGTCTCAAAGTATACATGCTGACAATATATGGGTATTATGTTGTGTAAGCTAAGACTCTGGCTTCGCTCTACAAGGTTTTCTTTCACACCCACAAGTGAAATGAGTGAATTTAGTTTAATGCACCAAAACCTGAATGTGAAAGACATCCGCAGGACCCCTCCCAATATATACTTGAAGTGGCATCAGTGCTTTTAGGTTACTGATAGTCCTCGAATTCAGGGACGCAGAGGGTATTTAAGATGGCCAGTTTGGCTCTCTACAATATCTCACACACAAAATGCAGAATAAAAAAGACACTTATCTAAAAATCATTTATTTTAGCAGTCTTATACTGTTGCTTAGCACATCTATATAACCACAAAAAAATTATGAAAACAACACAAGTGCATGTTGCGAACAAAAAGAATAAAATGAACATGTCTACCATAGTTAAAATTTCTTCTTGCAACCTAACACCCTAAAACCGTATTCTATGTGCTACACTAAAAAAGCACAGTAACTTGCTTCTACAGTTTCTTAGGGAGAATTAATGCACTGCATATCTGTTTACAAAAAGTACTGTAGTTTACAGTAGTCATGGAGGCAGTGTTATCTTAAAAGGAAAAAAGCATTACATCTGCTCCTTTCCTTCCAGACTTGGATCAGTATCAGCTTTCAACGCAGTACGATATGTGGCATCATAACTGCAATCTTTGTCAAGTGCTTCTGGCAGTATCTTGGTGATAATATAGGACAAACAACCTCCACTCTCAAATGGTTGACTGAATAGCCTTTTTAGACTATAACTTATCTGAGGTTGGAATTTTTGACATAATCTTAGGAATATCTGACATGCTAGTCTTAAACACATTCTTATAAACAAGGTAAACACTTCACAATTCAGACTACACTGTTCATGTTGTTGTTCTTGACTGACCTTGAAATAGAGATAACAAGACACTTTTCCCAGGCTGATGTTGCATGACCTGTTCTTTAGAGGTCATTGTCTGTGCAACCGGTGTGATACTGATGTCCTTGTCTAAATAAGGTTGAATCCACCTCCCAAATTATGAAATAATCCGAAATATGGGATTTTTCAGGGAAAGCCATAGGACTAATCAAAAGTGTACAACCAATGCAAATTAATATAAAAACAAGTGCAGATTTCTTCTGAGAACACCACCATATAACTTAACACATGAAGCAGTGGTTGGAATTACTCAAGTGATTGAAAACATAAAATAAGGGATTTTAAGAGAAATTGTTGGCAGTCCTTGCAATTCATTGATCATGGGTTTACAAAAGCCCAACAGCAAGCATCGAATTGTTCAGAATATTCAAAACATTTATTATATTATGATTCCAAGTTGTTCAGTGATACCAAATCCAACTGCAATATTATTTCGGATCTTCTGCACTGTGGAGTGGTTTACCACTGTGTATCACTGCAGAACCTTTCAATGAGCCTGACTGTGTAATATTTGTGTACAGCTCATGTTTGAGAGACAATGATGAGACTTTGAGAGCAGCGTACACTGCTTTCACAATTCAGGCGGTAGTAGAAGTCTCATAGCTTTGAGGCATTACCTCTGCACATGTGATGGAATGGATTAACCTTACAATGAGCATGCAATCTTTCAGCTTAATTGAGAGTCAATCAATTAATCAGTATTTGTAAAGCGCGGCTACTTACCCGTGAGGGTGTCAAGGTGCTGGGGGGGGAGAGGTGGGCCTCATCCAAAGAGCCACGTCTTGAGGTTCTTCCTGAAGATGGTGAGCGATGGGCTTTGTCTGAGGTGCAGGGGGAGGTTGTTCCAGCTCTTCGCTGCAGTGTAGGTAAAAGATCGTCCTCCGGCAGTGGTTTTGCAGATGTGAGGAATGGTGGCCAGGGCCATCTCGGCGGAGTGGAGGGATCTGGCGGGGGTGTGGAAGGAGAAGCGGTGGTTCAGGTAAGCTGGTCCTACGTTGTGAATGTCCTTGTGCATGTTGGTGAAGGTAGCTTGAATGTGATTTGCTTCTCGACTTGTAGCCAATGGAGGGTCCTCAGGTGTTCGGAGATGTGTTCTCGGCAAGCGAGGTCCAGAATGATCTAGATGAGTTGAAGTTTTTTGATGTTCCTAGTTGAGGTGCCGGCATAGTGGGTGTAGCTGTAGTCGAGCTTGCTCGTGCCTAAGGCATGGGTGACTGTCCTGCGACAGTCCGCTGGGATCCATCTGAAGATTTTCCAGAGTTTGTGTAGTGTGTGCCAGCAGGATGAAGTGACAGAGTTTACCTGGTGGGTCATTGATAGGGAGAAGTTGCGGGCATGCTCGATGTCAATGCCATTTGCATTTTTAACTAGGGCCGGCGGAATTGGGGGAATTTAGTAATTACGCATTACTCTTATAAGGTGGAATTAATAATAAACTCTACCACTCCACCAGCAGAATTAATCTGCACTGTTTGGTTTTTTAACAGAAATCTAAGATCCTAGCTCTAAAATATCTTTTTCTAGGTCTGAGGGGTTAGCATCTACTCCTTCCTCTTCCTCCCTCTGGTCACCAGCTTGTTCCTGGTCATCCTGGAGGAGGAGACCTAAGAGCAGAGTCTTATTAGGATTCCTCCTCATGTCTAACTTCCTTTCTGCACACATCCCTTTCAATTCTTTGAAGCTCAGGTTCTCATAAGGAGAATCCATGGCCTCAAAGGTGTGACCAGTTGCAGACATGGTATGTGTTAGAGTAGTGTTAGAGTGATGTAGGGTGTGCGTAACCTCCCTAACTTCTAGTCTCACTTAAGAAGTTTGGAGCAAGGGCTATGCCTAGACCCCTAGCTTACCCAAAGCCAGAGACTAGATTCCAAACACTAGGTACTATGTGCACCTCTAAGTAAAAAGTGGTCTTTCCTGTGGAAAGTACCCAGTGACAGAGCGATAAGGCAGTTGTAAGTGCTTATCCCACCATTGCACCACCAATGTAGGAAGCTGGCCTGGTGTGTGGTGGGTACTTAAGGTACTTACACCTTATACCAGGTCCAGGTGTCCCCTATTAGTGTAACGTAGGCAGTGTCTAGAAGCTAGGCTCTCTAGAGGTAGCCATGAATGAGTAGCAAAGCCTTATCTTGGAGACATGTAAAACTCATGCAATACCACTATAGTCACACAGCACTTACACTCATGAAAGAATACACTCAGTGTTACAAAAATAAAGGTACTTTATTAGGGTAACACAACACCAAAATTACTATAAAGGCAATACTCCCTTAGGAGGTAAGTAATGCACAAGTTATATACACTGGTTGCCAGAAATAGGCATACAAATAAATAGAAAACAGTGCAAATAGTGTAAAACCACAATAGAGAATAGTGGACCTAGGGGGAGCACAAACCATATACTAAAAAATAGAATGCAAGAACATCACCCCATCCAGGTAGGTGGAGTGTGTAGAGGGTCACTGGCTTTACCAGGAAAGCACAAAGAATAGTACTACAACACCCCCCAGCAACCAGGAAAGCAGGAGTAAATTACTAGAATTTCCCCAGAACACCCATTTAGAAGAAAAGAAGAGAATTGCATAACCCAGAAATGACTGCAAGAAACCAACAGTGGATTCCTGAGGATGAAGACCTGCGGAAAGAGGGGACCAAGTCCAGGAGACACAGCAGAGTCCAGTGGAGGCAGCAGCCCTTACCCACCAAGCTGAAGGTAGGAGTTGGTTGATGGTAAGGAAAGAAAGTGAACACTGCAGCCCTGGAGTCGGAGTTGAGTTCCTGGATTATGCAGGTGATGTCCCACACTGGAAGGAAGATTGCAGTTGGGTTTGCGTGTCCAGATTCCACCAACAAGCCGTGACACAGGCAAAACTTGTGTTTGGCAGAAAATAGTGTTGCCAGGAACCAGCAAGGCCAGGAGGACCCAACCCAGAAGCGAGAGTCAGAGGGGGCCCTGAGCATTGCAGAGAGCCCACAGAAGCACAGGCACTCACAGGAGTCCCACAGGGTGGGGACATAAAAGTTGCAAATGGAGCCCATGCAACACTACAAAAAGGAGTCCCATGGGCGTGGTTTGGCCACAAGACGAAATGGCTTCCTAAGAGCAGAGCTCCGTGGGACGGGGGGGCCTCGGACTGGGGGCGGCGGCGCAGTGAGTCTCCCGCTCCAACCACTGAGAGGGTGCCACAGGATGCTGCCGCAGGGGAGATCACAAGCTGGGCGCAAAGTGCGCGCCGAGCCGTGGCCTCCCATGACAGCACAGCCTGGCCCGACGCGAGGAGAAAGAAAAGAGCAGCTGCGAGCAGCTCGGGGAGATATGCATGCCGTGGTGGAGATTCACCAGTGGTCCTTAATACCCCCGGTTACTGCGCCCCTTGGGCTCTTGGGAGGGAAGCCCCCCTCCTTATCACTGCACACGTGATCCAGGGGACACAAGATTCGCAAAAAACGCCACGACCCACAGAGGAATCGAGCCCCGTGAGACCTTGAATCAGAACAGCAGGTGGAGTTGAGCAAGCATTCACTGCCACACTTTGCAGGCAGAACTGAGTGAGCCTGTCGGGAATACCAGTGGGGGAACATCCGCACCACTACACGCTGCGGCAGCGAATTACCGGTGCTGCCCACAGCCTCCAGACTAGAGGGTCTACAGACATAGAGTGTCCACACCAATGCTGGAATAGCAGAGACCTCCATGCACTAAAATTATTCCTCTGTGTGGATCCTGTATCTACGAGACATGCAGCTTCCCTCCCTCTTTTTGACTTCTGCCCACTGGCATTGCAGCAGTCACTCACTGGTCCCCGCTAAGTACTGGATCCATCATGGGGCGGCAGGTGCCTCCCCCTCCTGCTCCCACTTCTATCACTCGCCCACACACTGTTACTGTATCGCAAGCCAGCACTCAGCAAGAGTCCCCCCCACCAGGTATACAGCCTACTATAACATACCCTTCTGCGATGCCTGTTGGCAGGAAGTGGGCAAGCAATCAGAGAGCCCCATCCCCAACCTCAGATGTGCATCCAATCACTCCGCCCAGCAACATGGCAGATCAAACTCAGGGAGCAACTATGGACCGCATCCTGCAAGAGATATCTGGCGCGTGCCGCAGGCTGGAGGGGATGGACAACGCTATGACCTCGCTGACAGGAGAGACGAAATCCATGCGCCTGAATATAGCAGGCTTTCAGTCACGAGCGACGGGACTAGAACAGCGAGTGTCGACTGTGGAATCACACATCACCTCCTCCTTGGACGGAGATCAGGAACTTCTATACCTCCGAAGCAAGCTAACAGAACTGGAGGATAGTCATGGAGACAACATCCACTTTCTCGGATTCCCGAAGAACATTGAAGGTGTGGACACTCACTCCTACTTACTGCAGACACTACCCAAGCTCACTGGCCTAACTTTCGACCCCCCCCCTGGAATTTCTAAGAGTGCACAGACTAGGGCCCAAATGACAGGATGAAGCCAATCATCCCCGCCCAATCATAGCATGCCTTCTGCGACACGTTCAGACCCGCCAACTCCTACAGGTGGCCCGTGCACATGGCCCGTGCGCATGGCCCATTTAGGATGGATGGATTAGAGATCAGACTGACTGCTGGTTTCTCTAAAGAGACCAGCGAACGCAGGAAGGCATTCCTGGCCCTCTGACCCCGTTTGCATCAGCTGGAAGTGAATTACGGTCTGGCAAGAATGTAGATCACTAAAAATGATGTGTCCAAGGAATTTTACGACCCTGAAGACCTGTGAGTTTTTCTGGAAGGGTTCCAGACCCAGACCAAGTCCATGGATACAGCTCCTCCGACCCAGCCTCAGGACTTGTCTGGGGCAGCCCCACCCTCGGGGAAACGGGACGGACCACGGTAGACTTCCATCCCAGGGGGAGAGAACTAGAAAAACTTACAAAGAGCCACGACAGGGGACAAGTACTGCAGGCAGTGGTGATGCACACTCAGACCACAGACAGAGACAAGTCTCACTCCCCCCTGAAGCCCATTGCGGCCCCCACCTGATGACAAATATGCACAGCATTCCACAGGAGCTGCGACGGTGGTGAATACGGAGCCCTGCGCATGTCGCAATGGTCCTCCCCTGAGACAAAGGCAGGATGAGTACCTGCCTCTATGCTGTCGCTGATGTTTTGTTTTGCAGTTGAACTGTATTCCAATAGGTCTTACGAAAAACTCATTCTGTTGCTCAGCCCCCATCTGGTCCATTTGAGCCTACTGTATAACGTGCCTATCGAATTTCAGATTTCATATGTTTATAGTATGTTCTATGTTTGATTATCTCCAAATGATTGCTGTTCGATGTTTCAAGTACTCAATGTCACATTGCTCACATGGTCGCGGGTCACTCTCTCCTTCTCCCCCGCTCACCCAATCCCCTCCCTCTTTCACCACCCCTCACTCCCCTGCACCCGCTTCCCCCCCTCCCCCACCTCCCCAGGATAGAATCCTCCTGATCGGCCCCTACATAGATAAACTACCTTACCTCCAATGCTAGTGATTGATGATGGGCATTATGACCTGCGTGTCTTATCCGGGGGTCACATCACTATGAGACATGGGGTCCTCAATAGACATGTTGATAGATGCTCCCCCGTCCTTCCCCCCTCCCCATGCAGATATCCTGAACCAGCGTCACCCGTGCGGCTAGACACTATCACCGCAATCCTGGCCTGATGTCACCCAATGCGCACACAGCGAAGATACCCCTCTAACCCACCCCCGCGGCGCAGTACCGGCTTCTATCACATGCTCCAATACCACTCTACTGTGCTTACGCCAAGACAAGGAGATTGGGATGGTGGGACAGGGCTGTTTTGCGCACCTACCCTCCCCTGCCGGGGGCCCGCTGGCCCGGCGATTGAGCTTTATAGGCTTATGTTTAGACCCGCAGACTACAGTTCGAGATCGGCGGGCTTCACTGTTCCTCCCTCTTCTCTTCTCTTCCTTCCTCTCTCCCTCTCCTTCTTTCTTTCCTCCGGTCTCTTTATCTTCCCACCTCTGCTCTTGAAGGTTGTACGGACCTCTCTCCACCCCTCTGGCTCATTCCTCGTACATCTATCTCTCTCCCCTTCTCATCTCCCTCCCTTTTCTTTCCTCTCCTCTTTCTACCCTTTTTCCTTTTTTTGTTTTTTCCTGGTGTCTTCTCACTACTCTCCTCTCTCTCTGCCCCGATTCACCTTCCTCGCCTTAATCCCCTTCCTTCCCACCTACTGCATCCACCACTGTCCGAGAAAGCTTTTTTCTCTAGATTCCTGTACTCACCCACCGCCCCCTCATACCTCCACACTCTTGTCTGGATTCCCTAGCCTCTACCTTCGGGTCCCACGATGGATGGCTTCCCCCTCACCCCCTCCTACTCCACTGCAGATCATATCCTGGAATGCAAACAGCCTTGCCCATTTCATAAAACAGAAAAATATCCTACCTAAACTCCAAGTGGGCTGATATAGCTCTACTCCAGGAGATGCACCTTGACAGGGCTGAGTTCGATAAGCTGCACAGGGACTGGGTGGGAACAGCGTTATTTAGTTGCAACCCTACCCCGCAAGAACTAGGGGGTAGCGCCCCACGGAATTGTGGTGTTGCACTATTGTTTCGATAAACCATCCCCCTCACTGTCATTAAATCGTAGATGGACCGAGAGGGGCGATATGTGTTCGCTAAGCTAAAGATGGGGGACTTCTCACTGTGTGTGGGCTCTGTTTACATGCCAATCGGTTCAAAACAACTGTTCTTGTCAGCAAGACCAAATCCTCATGGTACACACGTTGTTGCCAATAGGCCCACCTCCTGGCAGCTCCAACTCTACAAGCCTTAACAGCGCAGAGCCTTAGGGGCATATTTATACTCCGTCTGCGCCGAATGTGCTTCAAAAAGTTTGACGCATATTCAGTGCAAACGTTGCCCCGTATTTAAACTTTGACGCCCGCGGACGACAAAAGTCCACCGTGTGCGTCATTTTTTGGATGCGGCAACCCGCCTTGCGTTAATGATATGCAAGGTAGGCGTTCCCGTCCGAAAAATGACTTAAATGGCCGTGCGTCGTATTTATGCTTTCGGGCAAAAATGATGCACGGCCGGGAGGCAGAGCTGGAAAATGACACACAGCCCGATTTGCGTCAAAAATTTACGCCTGGGCCAGGGCAGGAGTTAAAATGGGGCAAACACACCTGTATTTAATCAGAACCCACAGAAGCAACAGCAGAGCAGCAGAGTAGCAAAAGGGAGACATGGAGGTGCTTCTCATCCAGCGTGCACGCAGACGCGGAGCCCAGAGCTACAACAGCAGATACCACAACACCAGCAGGGACCCCAAAGGCAACGCAGAAGGCAGGAGAGGATATTTCACCCCAGAACAACAGTTCATGGCCTCAGGGAACACTACATCATCCAGAGGTACAGGTTGAACTGGCAGGCCATTCAGCAGCTGCTGCGCAACATTGAGCCGCAGTTGGCACCCACTTTGCTGACACCCGCACCATCCCAACAGAAACCAAGCTGCTTGCCATACTTCACATGCTGGGAAGTGGCTCTTTTCAAACAACTGGTGCCCTGGTTGCCGGAATATCACAACCATCATTCTCTGACTTTTTATCCAAAGTACTGGATGCCATCATTGGACTTACACCTCACCACATCTGCTTCCCTAATACACAGCAGAAGCAGCAGGAATCAAAACAGGGGTCCTACCTCATTAGTGGCTTCCCACACGTCCTTGGTGCAATCGACTGCACACATGTACACCTTGTGCCACCTGCTGCAACTGAACACCTCTACCGCAACAGGAAGCACACACACTCTATCAAAGTGCAGGCCATAGTCGATCACCAAGGATTGATCACCAACATCGTGGCTAAATATCCTGGGAGTGTCCATGACTCATTCATCTTCCGTCACTGCAGCATCAATGAACACTTCCAGGATGGACGGTATGGCAATGGACTACTTGTTGGTAAGTACAAAAACCTACTTATATACACACTGCACAGCAACCCTCAAGGACACACAACACATACACCACAACAGAAACATGTGAACAGGAACACACTGAGGTCGTGACATCGCTAGCCATGTTTCTTAGTTCACCATTGAACCTGTCACACATCGGAAATTAGTGTACAGTCTAATGTTAAGACGTCAAAGATCACAACGTGTGGAGTGGGTTGCCTAAATGTCACCTTGCAAATTGTAAGTGTCCCAATGACGTTTACATTATTCCATTGCATAAGTCTAAAGGTATGGAATGTCAAGGGTACATTGATATGAACGTGTTAACAAAACTGTCAAAATGATTCTGTGTATGGTACTATCATCTCACCCCCAGTGAAGACACACGAACACCTGTATCACAAGTCACAATACTAGGGAGGGCACACTGTACTGCAAATCCCAACACATACTGCTGACAGCCAGTCAGCAGCCAAACACTCGTTCAGCCAAGGAAACAACACAATGCAGATGGTACAGCCTACAAGTCTAGGATGCAACATAATAACACAAAAGAGTCACAGACAACACAAGACAACTACTGCCATGAAAGGTGATTTCAATGGGGCTAGCTACATCAACATGATCCCATCCATTTTCTCTTGCAGCTGATTAGGGGTATGGCATCCAGCCATGGATAATGACACCTATTGGCAACCCGAGTACTGCAGCAGAGCGTGCCTACAATGACGCACATAGGAGGACACGCACCATAGTCGAGAGGACCTTCGGCATCCTCAAGTCAAGGTTCCGGTGCCTCGACATCACTGGTGGTGGCCTCCTATATTCCCCGGAGATGGTCTGTAAGTTCATCCTAACATGTGCTATTCTGCACAACATTTGCATCAAAAGGAACATTCCACTCCTGTAACCAGAGCCACACATGCCTGAAGAGGAAGAAGAGGAGGATTATGGCCTGCAACATGAGGGGGAACTACAGAACACGGCTGCTGGTATACGCAGGCGGCAACATATCGTGAACAATTTTTTAAAAATATAATCACCACTTTATGAACTAATTTAAATAAAAACATATAATAATCATCATATCATCGTTTGGCTATTCATTTTTGCACACCTTCATCTCTAGCTATCATGACTCACATTGATCATTTGGGACACAGTTCAGCATGAGTACCTATTTGGATGTAAACTCAGACAGCTTCATTCATGCAGTTTTTGTAGTGTTTGCTTAGATTTGTGTGCACTGTTATATGTGTTAGTATTGCATGATGACAACATTTTGCTGCCACTATTTGGTGACTTAGATATCCCTTGAGGAAGCATTATTCTGTCCAACATAGCATGATGGTGTATGGTTTCTCACTTCATCAGATATTACCCTCAGGAAGGGCAGAGTATGATGCAATCATGGCCACTGTGCAGATTTATCTGACTACATAATATCAGGACAGTTGTATTGACAAGCTACGTCATTTGACAGTAGGCACATTTCAGTTATCTACTGCACAGTTCATATGTCACATTACCCAGAGACAGATTTGTTGGTAAGTGCTATTTATTGAAAAGTGCTGTAGTGCTATCTGTACATTGTCCATGATTGTGAGTCCATTAGAGTGATATCTTACATTGTGATCCTACACAAGGGGTTGCGGAAATGCTTTTGGCATGCTGGGGTGATGTTTCAGACAGTGCAGAGGGACAGGATTTGCCAATGAGTAGGAGAGAGACAATCACTGGGCAGGCTGACAAGATATACAGTGGTAAGCAGAACAGTCATTAAGTAGAGTTGTTGCAAGACTGGCATGTTACAAAGCGCAGGACCTTGGTAATAGTTGGCCATGTGGCAGGGACTAGTGCTTCCGGGTACTTTTCCGTGTGAAGGTGATCTGTTCCATGTCTTCTTCTTCTGATGTGTGTGTTGCCTCCTCTGTTCTTGGTGGTGGTGGTTGTAAAGGGGCAACACACACCTCAGTGTTAGAAGACGTGGAGTCATACATCCCGGTCGCTGCTACCTGTGAAGGTCTTAAGGGCAGTACTGCAGCAAGGAGGATCTGCTGGTTCTTGAGAATAGCAGCCACATCACAATGGTAGGCAGCCAGGTCGGCCCTGAGGGGTTCAATGTTGCATTCGTGCACACGTTGACAGGATTGCTGTTGTAGGTGTTGGGTCAACTGTATTACAGCTGTGCTGATTTCCTTCTGGTTTTTTTGCTGTTCCTGCAAGATACATGTTAGGGCTTGCATAGCTGCTGCCTGATCTGCAGATTACATCATGCACGAACGCACCCCCTCTAGGCTGGCTGCCATAGTTTGCATCCCCACCCGCACCTCCTTGTCCAGCTCCCGCTGTACCCAACTACAGTTCTCTCAAAGGTGGTGCCTGTGTTGTCTGAGTCCTCAGCTGTATTGGAGCTGGCAGGTCTTACAATTGGGGTGGTGGGTGGATCCTCTGTGATGGCTGCTTGTTCTGTGCTCCTCCTTGTGACTGAAGGTGGGGTCTAAAGGGTTTCAAGGACCTTTTGGATAGTCTCCTGAGGAAAGTTTATCAGCTCGTCATCCATGTCATCAGGGTAATCTAGGACAGGCATATCCGCAGGAGATCCATCTTCCTCTGCAATGAAACAGGGTACAATTAGTGTGTCTGTGTTGTGGCATGAGTGATGTGACATGCCTGCCTTGTGATGAATTCACATCGTGATCTTGTTTCATGTTTATTGCTCCAGTCTTTCAGATGGGCATTCTCCCAGGCCTATGGCCCACCTGCATGTCACATGTATGTTATTAATTTATTAGACTTGTCGGCATCATCTCTTCTAGGTGTTGGTTTTGGCCAAGTAGTGAATTGCCACCCTTCTTGTCCTACTCAACCCTCCGTCTACATCCATTCTCATGGTGAGACAGATGCTGTGGGTGTTCTGATGGCACTGGCAGCACACTTAACAATCTGGACCTGCCCCAATCTCTGATCTTTCACATCCACTTAAATGTATTTTACATGTAGCATATCCTATGCATAGCAATGTTATGACACGATATGGATGTTGGCAATGGTAATGTGTACAGCTGATGTTGGGAATGAGTGGTACATTGGATTGCCCTGATAGTTGTAGCAGTGTTCTATTTCCTCCTCTGACTGTGCAGGTGTATGTCAGTGACCAGTTACATGTCCCCCCCTCAATTGTCTGAGCAGTATGACATTTGGGATGTTACATTGTGACCCAGGCACAGGATGGACCCTGATATATGCAGCATGGGTATGTCCTTAGTGCTGTGTAGCTCCTATTGTTGTTGACATTGGCTGATGTTTGCAACAACTATGGGCATTGACATTTGACAGTACTGGGGCCTTTGTCTTTTTTCAGGGGATCGTTGAAGTTGTCATCCTCAACCCTCTAATTTAGGTGTGAATGATCCATGGGGAGGTTACTGCCATTTACTACTTGAGCTGCACACAGAGCGGAGGTGGTAGTGGCAACTGTTGTCGCAGTTACATTCCAGTTGTTGGTATGGCTAGAGGTTGTTAAGAGGGCCCTAATTAATGTGGGGTGTATGGTGGCTGACGTGTGCCGGGATGTCAGTTTGACGTTGTGGCCTTCCCTCCTGGCGTGGATTTCCCTTTTCTCAATCGTTGGCATGACAGCATGCCCCCATGGGACTGTTGTTGGTGTAGTGTAATGGTGTGCCCCAGTTTCTGTCTGTGCAGGCCATGCCCCCGTGCGGTCCCCCGTTACCCATGCCACTCCATGTATATGATGACTTACATGCAATGTGTAGTAGGTATTCCCCCCGCTTACAGTTAACATTTGTGCATTTTAATTCCCCATGCGACTTACCCTGCATGTGTGTTGTCTCCTGGTAGTCTGCGCTGTCCTGTCCTTGAATCCCTGTGACGATCTCCTCAGGGATGACAGCTGTGACCATCTCCTCCATGTGGTCCAGGGCCTCCTGGTGTGCTGGACTCCCCCCTCCATTCTGCAGTGCTGCCTTCCTGTTTCTGGGCATCTTTTCCTTTGTCCTGCGCCTGCAGTCATGCCAGCGTTTCTTGCACTTGATGACTGTTCTGTGTACTTCTGCCACACTGTTAATCTTGTCAACAATTTGTTGCCATATAGCCTCTCTCCTACTGATTGGCAACCTTGAGGTGACAAACAGTTGGTGCTAGTGTTCCGTCACCTCTTTAACCAGAATTTCCTGCTCCTCTGCACTGAAGCAACACTTTCTTTTCTTCTTATAAGTGTCCTGGTTCTTGTGTGGGTCCTCCTTGCTGGTTCCTGGTCTGTTGTCATCTTCCTGGGGTCTGTAGTGGCATCTGAGATCTATTTTGGCTCTCCTCTGGTGAAATGGCAGTGTTTGCGGGTTAGCGTAAAAAAAGGCGCATATCCGGTTTGAGGGGTCGTAAATCGACCCACAGTCATTTCCGCTGCGTTAACGTAGTTTTGCTTTACGACTTGACGTTGCGGTGTGCGTCAAAATAAATGACTCCCACCTGTGGTTTGCGCCTCCGTGCGTCAAAGTGTGAATTTGACGCCCGCACGGCGCACCAAAATGGCGTTAGCCAGCGGTAATATTTGTTACGTAAAACTGCGCTGGCGCAGTTTTGCGTCAAAAAGTATAAATATGGCCCTTGGAGTGGCCAAGTGGGAGGTAGGGAGTTAAGGAAGGGTACAGCGCGAAAGGAGACCTGTGGAAACAAGAATCACAGATACTACAGAGAAATACCAATCACAGAGCTTTTCGGAATCTGTCAACTATAAATCCAGCAGTCGCTTGGAACAATAGTAAATCATAGAGCCTTTCATAAGTTTCAAGAAATGAAAGGTTAACACGGTATTCACTCAAAGAAATGTTACTTCACATTTCAAAAACTTTCCAAGATACGCGATTTCAGTTTGTGTCCGTACTTTGCATTAACCATAATCAAATATTCCCTTGAGTTCAAATCATTGCCTTAGCATTTATTCATAACCATTTAAACCTCTTCTGGGTAACTGCGCTTATACAATGTATCTCTGTCGCAACTGAATGACTACACAAGTAAGCAGCTGAAGTTGAAAACTGACCGCGAGAAAGCAGTAACTCTGTAACAGCAAAACATGCGCTTAGTTTGTTATCAGTCTAAATATTAACAGCTGACTGCCAAGGATTACTACTTTCTTAAAAAAAGAATACCGTATTTTCGGGCGTATAAGACGACTGGGCGTATAAGGCGACCCCCTACTTTTCCTGTTAAAATATAGGGTTTGGGCTATACTCACCGTATAAGACTACCCCTCTTCCAACGCACACCAAATAAAAATTAAAAAACATCAGATTTGATTTTAATATGGTCATTTTAATTCTAATGCTTAAGACATGCAAGTACGTAGTAGGAAAACTGTCACTTATAAACATAAGGGTGTTTTTCATCAAACATGTAAACATAAAACTGTGCAAGTGGATTAAACTTTTCTTAATTCACTCTAAAGCTGAAAGGAAGGATAAGACAATAAACCCATGGGAACTGCCATGCTGTTTGTTTTCTAAGCTGTCAACCAAACTGGAACTGATGATGATAGGAGGAAGATAACAAACAAACAGAGAGAGAGAGCAAGTGCCGGGCAAGATCCTGGGGAGTCAGCAACGCCCATCATAACTCCAAGCTATTTTTACAGGACTTGCTGGCTTGACAGTTTCTCTTTAAAAACCTTCAAAATCCTCCTGTTTGTCATCTGATATCATAAGTAAATCAATTACATCTTGTGGTACATTTGTAAGGCAGTCATCGTATGGATCTAATTCCGTATCAGATGGTGTATTCTCAGCTTCCGCTTTCTCTTCATCTTGCCACAAATAGTCGTCCTCCATACCATCTAATGAATTTGATATGCCACACTTCTTGAAAGACTTGATTACTGTTTCTGCATCAATATCATTCCAGGCTTTTATGACAAACTTGCACAAAACATCCAACTGTGGTGCAACCATGTTCCTCCTTTTGTGAATGACTTTTCGCCGCTAACCATCCACTCATTCCACTGTTCTCGAATGCAATCTTTAAATGGCTTGTTTAGGCACATATCCAGTGGTTGTACCAACGATGTCTATCCTTCAGGAATAACTGCCGCATCTGTGTTTATTCTTGCCAGCCTTTGCTTGGTGCTGGGAGTTAAATGAGCCCTGAACATATCCCACACCAGTAGCCTACGTTTTTGAATAAGTCCACCTGGTCGCCTGCTCCATACATTATCAAGCCATAGCTTTACCCCTTCTTCATCCATCCAGCCTTTTTCATGTACATGTACAAAACAACCAACAGGAAACTTGAGTTTCGGCATTGTTTTTCTTTTAAAAATAAAAATTGGTCTCAGTTTGGCACCATCAGCTGTGCATGCTAGTACCACTGTAAAACTGGACCTCTCATGTCCTGTTGTTTTAATTAAAATAGTTTTTTCACCTTTTGGATGGACAGTTCTATTTCCAACCATATCAAAATTCATTGGAGTTTCATCCATATTTCCGATACTACTTAACGCATAGCCATGTTTATTGCGCTGTTGTATTACATATCGATGGAAACTATTTACTTTGGCTTCAAGATCTGCAGATAATTTTTGTGCAATTTTCGTCTTTTGCCTCAGTACCAGATTATGCCTTTCAAAGAATCTAGTACACCAGGATACAGTGGCCTGAAATCTGTTGCGGTGATCTGGGTTAGATTTGGCCCACTGAAGGGCAAACAAACGTATTTGATTTCGTGTCACTATATAACCACTTTGGCGATGCTCATTCACCATGTCTGCTACATGTTTTTCGAGTTCTGGCCAATATGGGGTGCCTCTTCTTAATGCACACTTACCCATTGGCCTACTCCTTAATGCTTTTTCATTTGCTTTCCAGTCCCGAACCATCTTTTCTTTTACTCCATATTGTCTTGCAGCAGTCGAGTTATTATGTTCCATGGCAAAGTTTACAACTTTAAGTTTGAAACCGGCTTCATATTTCTTTCTTCTTGCTGGTGGAGCCAGGATGGGGTCTTGTCTGTTAGCCATTTGTATACTGTACTGTATGTACTGGTGCTGTACTGTATGAACTGGTACAGATACTGGTACTGGTACTGGTGCTGTGCTGTACTGTATTCACCACCAGATGTATCTGCTCACCAGATAGACTGCCTTCCCTCAGAATCACCAAGTATACAACAACCAGCCAATCACGGAGAATGAATATTACATTTAAGATTGTTGAAACTGCAATACAACCAAAGTTAAATGCGGTCAAAATATATATTTTTTTTATAATATTGTCATATCCCAATCCAAAATGGCCGTTACTATATGGTAATCTCCTAATATGTGCCATGCGCGAGAAGAAAGAAACAGAAAACAGAAAACAAATGTTGTTTCTATGATACCGTAATCGCATGCTTTGAATAGCCTGGGGCACGCGCAGGAACACGCGCCTGCCCAGACAACTGCCAGCGAGGATTTCGGCATATGGTAAGACCGATCAGCTCCGTGTCCACAAGTACGGTAACTGAATCTTGTGGGACGCGGAACCCATCGTACGCTTGGAATTCATTTCCAAATGCAGCATACAGTGGCTCAGCTACAGGGCGCCTGTCCCTGAAGTTTCAGCACGCCGTAAACCGGCGTATAAGACGACCTCCGACTTTTGAGGAGATTTTCAGGGGTTAAAAAGTCGTCTTATACACCGGAAAATACGGTATCAACCTTTAAACAGTTTAATCAAATAAGAAAGCGGATGATGGAAGGTAGAAACCACCATCCGTCTTACCGCCCTGAGTGTCTGTTACTCAACACGGGGAAATCCCAGGTGACCTGCAGGAACATGGAAACACCCGACTTCAAACAGAAAGCTCCGGACCTCACGAGATCCTCAGAATAGTAAGCAGTGAGAACTGCGTGGGGTCACTTAAACAGACTTGTGCCCCGCCCCATGTGCCACACCCAAAGTGCCCCGCCCAAGATGTTGTTATAAAGATACTTGGGACCACTTCCATGAATAAAAGATCATGCGCATATAATGCGCTGTAGCAGCTACTGGATTTCGCAAATGGCAGTTTCTGGACTAAGACTGTGTGGTGGAAACAGTAATGCATGGATTCTGGCATCAGGCAGGCCCTAGAGTGCGCGCACAGCCATGGTGTTGACAGTTCTTTCTGAAAATCACCCGCCTCTTGACTGAAATAGAGGCAACTCGTTACATAATTGGGGGAGACTGGAACCTGGCTAGAGGCACAGTACTAGATAGGACAGGGCCCCTGGATATCAGCAATAACACTGACAGGGCCCTACAGTCTGATATAATGCTGGACAATGGCTTGGTGGACCACTGGAGGCTGACACATCCGGCCAACAGAGAGTACACCTTTTCGTCACTGGTGCATGGCACTCAATCCAGTCTAGACTACTTCCTCTTGTCGCATAATCTAGTGGCCCATGCCCAGGATGCTCGAATACTTGAATGCGGTCTTTCAGACCACTACCCAATCCACGTCGCTGTCCAAGTGGGCCTGGTGTCTCCGGGTCACAAACCGTGGAGATTTGCCATTCATCAATACCGTTCTCCGCAAAGTAAGACGCAGTTGAGAGCTCATGTGTCCACATTCGTTCAAGAAAACCTAGGCACTGTTGACTCCAGGAGGATCATATGGGCAGAGGCCAAAGCAACCGTTCGTGGGCAAATGATGCATGACTCGGCGTTAGCAAATAAAGAAAGAAAAGCACGACAAGTGGCACTGGACACCGATATTCGGCGTCTCACGCAGCAATACACAAGCCACCCCTCTCTTCACATGCACAGATGTCTGGAATGCACCTGCATGGCCCTAAATGAGCTGTACACCTCCCAAGACGAATACGCTCTGTAACGCCTACAAGGGAGACACTATGAGCAAGTCGAGAAGGCTGGTAGATTTCTGGCAGCTCAACTCCGTCAGAGAACGGCCGCCCTTGCTATACTGGCCATTCGCGCTCAAACAGGAGAGATGCTTACGCACCCACAAGAGATAGTCAATAAATTTGCATCTTTCTACCGGCATCTCTACACGCAAGAGGCAACATCCAGTTCTGCCGAAATCAAGGACTTCCTCGCTACCATTGACTTGCCGTCTCTTTCCGACGAAGGTCACAACCTTCTGGACGTAGAAATCAGTAGGCTGGAAATTGAGAAAGTCATCTCTGACCTCCCCTACCATAAATCACCCAGGGAAGATGGATTCCCCACAGAATTTTATAAATGGGCGGGGGAGGAGATGATTGATGTCCTTCACAAGGCTCTGGGCGAAGCATGCCGGACGTAAGCTCTGGCTGTTATCTCCAACAATGCCACAACAGCGATCATACCGAAACCGGGAAGAGACCCCCTACTCTGTAGCAGCTACCGGCCCATATCTCTCCTGAATGTTGATATTAAAATACTAGCCAGTGTTCTAGCAAACTGCATTTGCAAAGTCGTACCATCCCTAATACACCACACTCAAGTGGGGTTTGTACCGGGTCGCACCTCCAGAAATCACTTGCGCACCCTATGCCACACTCTATGGGCATCCAGGAACATGCCAGAGGCCGCACTAGCTTTATCTCTAGACGTCGAGAAGATGTTTGATCGCACAGAATGGCCCTACCTATTTGCGACACTGGAAAAGTTCAGTCTGGGTGATCAGTTTATTTCTATGATCCGCCTGCTCTATGATCACCCCACGGCGCAGGTTAACTGCAGAGGTTTCCTCTCAGATCCCTTCCCCATCCACAGAGACGTGCAGGGATGTCCCCTCTCATCCCTTTTCTTCCTGATGGCAATGGAACCACTGGCAGCCGCCATCCACTCCTCCCCCTCGATTACGGACCTTCCTATTCCGGCACCTCCAAAATATACTTAGAGGCCGATTACATCCTTCTAAGTGTAACTGACCTGGAACGTTCCCTACCAGCTCTGCCGGAGATTATCGATGGATTCACGCCTCTCTCTGGTTACGGCCTAAACTGGGACAAGAGCAAGGCTCTCCCCCGCTTGCGCGTGACCACAAAAGCTGTGCTCCTTGGCTTCCCATTTTGATGGACACCGAAGCGACTCAAATATCTGAGAGTACTAGTCAATCAAGGTCTGGTCCATATGGTGGCAGACAATTTGGACCCCCTCATTGCTCGACTGAAACTTGACTTTGAAAAATGGACCCATCTGGGCCTCTCCATGTGGGGCAAGATACAGGCATTAAGAATGGTCACGGTACATTGCTTCACTTACATTTTAGGACTACTACCCCTACAAGTACCTCTATCGGCATTGCGGGCAATTGACACACAAATTAGCACCTTTGTGTGGGGCTCTACGCGACCATGTCTGGCATCAGCTAAACTAATGGCATGTCACTCCCATGGGGGAATGGGGCTTTCCTCGTTGGAACATTACGCACAAGCTCTGCACCTATCACAACTGGCTTATACACTGCTTGGTCTCCGGAGCCACCGAGTGGGTGGCTTTAGAAAGGATGCTGCTTTCCCATGACAGGGGACTTGGCGGACTTTACCGTGACGATCTCTCGTCTTCCAGTACAGCGAACCCGATCTTAAAGGTGGCCAGAGCGGCCTGGCACAGTGTCCAGCGCTTGTTTGGGGCACATCCTTTCCTGCATGCTCAGGCCCTCTAATGGAACAACAATAGCTTACAGATAGGGAAAGAAGTGCTTAATTGGCCACAGTGGAGCAGAGCGGTATCATTAACCTTGCTCAAGTCTTGGATGACGGAGCTCCCAAATCCTGCACTAAGCTGCAGGAGGAAATTAACCTCCACGCATGGCAGGATGGTGATACCTGCAACTCAAACACTGTTTACAACAGTGCGCTGACACAATTCACTGGGGACTCCAGACTTTGCCCGTGGAAACTTATTTAAAAACATGGGGAAAGCACAAAGGCATTATGGCAGGCCTCTATGAGGTCATCACACGCCATCTGTACTCACAACATCTCTTGGAAAAACTACGCCTACAATGGCAAGACCGCCTGCAGAGGACATTTGACACAGAGGACTGGGCGGACGTTCTGGAGGCTCTGGACAGGGGTACTCGAGAACTCAGCTAAAATTCAGTCTTCTCAAGGTAATTTATGATTGGTACTTTACCCCAGAGAAATTATACAGAACAGAGCTTCTCCCACACGTGAAGTGTTGGCGCTGCACAGAGCCACACTGCCATCTGCTTCATATTCTAATTGACTGCCCGACGGTCCAGTCTTTATGGAAAGCTGTGGGTCTCACTCTGGCTGAGTTCATACCGCTTCAGATACCGCTTTCCCCCTCCCTCATTATAATGCATGACATGGCTTCCCTCCCGGCCCTGCCCAGACCGCAAAGACGATTGTTACATACGGCACCAGCAACTGCAAAAATCTGTATCCTTCGTCAGTGGCGGTCAGCAATCTCCCCAACCACTGAGGAATGGATCGTGGCAATGACTTGTGTAGCCACACACGAAAGAGTCATCTATAACCTACAGGATCAGACTAATGTATTCAATCAGGTGTGGACCTCCTTCCTTGCAGTAACACCATCGTAAGTTGCCTGCCACCAGGTACTTCTGCCCCACGCCGATCCTCGCTCTTGATCCCACGGCCCCTAATCAAAGTCCTAGCCATTACACCCCTCCCCCCTCCCCGCACCTTTCACATGCAAGTTCCATATCGCCCTACCCTTTCTACACCCCCAATTACACCCCTCCAGTATCCCAGTATTTTCTTTTTTTTTTCTTTTCTCCCTCCCCTTCTTTATAGTGTGTTTCCTGCTGCCCCTTTGACACCAGCCTCCCTCTCTCTTTCTCTCCTCCCTTCTCCTCTACCTTTTCTTCTCTTTCTCCCTTCTCCTCTATCACCTCTCTCCCTATATGACGGGCTGCTTTGCATTGTGCCCTGTGCATGCCTTAGTGGACTCCACAAATATCCTCTGATTAGGAAAACTGGCACTGGCTCTTTACTCCCTATTATACCCGATCTTCTCAATGCTGAATCTTAATGAGTCACAGCTGTTGCACAAGTCGCTAATCTTTACCTATATATAGTGTATGGCTTTGCATATATGGCCCCAGCTATTCCGATCTTTGATACGAGGGGGAGCGACCCATAAGGGCATCCTAGAATAGATACATAGAGCGAGGTTACCTCGAGCCGCGCCTCATCACAACAGGACATGTCACCCCAGACGCTGCACCACTAGGCCACCTATGTCTTAATTTTGCCCTCTTTCTCCCTCTCCCCCCCTTCCACCCTAGAAACCTTCCCTTTCCTTAATCTTTACTACTGCTATCCTTTTATAATGCTTAGATATGTTGCTGATTGTACTTGACTTAATTCACCCTCTATGTGATACAATCTATGTAATTTCCCAAATGTAAAGGTGTAGGAGGCTGGCCTGGCTTGTAGTGGGTACCAAGGTGTACTTACACCTTGCACCAGGTCCAGGTATCCCTTATTAGTGTAGAGGGGTGTCTAGCAGCTTAGGCTGATAGAAAGGGTAGCTTAGCGGAGCAGCTTAGGCTGAACTAGGAGACGAGTAAAGCTCCTACAGTACCACTAGTGTCATATGAACAATATCATATGAAAACACAATACACAGATATACTAAAAATAAAGGTACTTTATTTTTATGACAATATGCCAAAGTATCTCAGTGAGTACCCCCAGTATGAGGATAGCAAATATACACAAGATATATGTACACAAAACCAAAATATGCAGTAATAGCAATAGAAAACAGTGCAAACAATGTATAGTCACAATAGAATGCAATGGGGGCACATAGGGATAGGGGAACACAAACCATATACTCTAGAAGTGGAATGCGAACCACGAATGGACCCCAAACCTATGTGACCTTGTAGAGGGTCGCTGGGACTGTAAGAAAACAGTGAGGGTTAGAAAAATAGCCCACCCCAAGACCCTGAAAAGTGGGTTCAAAGTGCACTTAAGTTCCCCAAAGAGCACAGAAGTTGTGATAAGGGAATTCTGCAAGGAAGACCAACACCAGCAATGCAATAACGATGGATTTCCTGACAAGAGTACCTGTGGAACAAGGGGACCAAGTCCAAGAGTCACGATCAAGTCGGGAGTGGGAAGATGCCCAGGACATGCCAGCTGTGGGTGCAAAGAAGCTGCCACCGGATGGTAGAAGCTGTGGATTCTGCAAGAACGACAAGGGCTAGAAACTTCCCCTCTGGAGGATGGATGTCCCACGTCGTGAAGAGTCATGCAGAGGTATTTCCGTGCAGAAAGACTGCAAACAAGCCTTGCTAGCTGCAAGGGTCGCGGTTAGGGGTTTTGGATGCTGCTGTGGCCCAGGAGGGACCAGGATGTCGCCAATTGCGTGAGGGGACAGAGGGGGCATCCAGCAAGACAAAGAGCCCACTCAGAAGCAAGCAGCACCTGCAGAAGTGCCGGAACAGACACTACAAAGTGGAGTGAACCAGAGCTCACCCGAAGTCACAAAAGAGGGTCCCACGACGCCGGGGGCCAACTCAGAAGGTTTTGCACTGCAGGTTAGAGTGCCAGGGACCCAGACTTGGCTGTGCACAAAGGAAATCCTGGAAGAGTGCACAGGAGCCGGAGTAGCTGCCAAACACTCGGTTCCCAGCAATGCAGTCTAGCATGGGGAGGCAAGGACTTACCTCCACCAAACTTGGACTGAAGAGTCACTGGACTGTGGGAGTCACTTGGTCAGAGTTGCAGAGTTCAAGGGACCTCGCTCGTTGTGCTGAGAGGAGACCCAGAGGACCGGTGATGCAGTTCTTTGGTGCCTGCGGTTGCAGGGGGAAGATTCCGTCGACCCACGGGAGATTTCTTCGGAGCTTCTAGTGCAGAGAGGAGGCAGACTACCCCCACAGCATGCACCACCAGGAAAACCGTCGAGAAGGCGGCAGGATCAGCGTTACAAGGTCACAGTAGTCATCTTTGCTACTTTGTTGCAGTTTTGCAGGCTTCCAGCACGGTCAGCAGTCGATTCCTTGGCAGAAGGTGAAGAGAGAGATACAGAGGAACTCTGATGAGCTCTTGCATTCGTTATCTGAAGAATTCCCCAAAGCAGAGACCCTAAATAGCCAGAAAAGGAGGTTTGGCTACCTAGGAGAGAGGATAGGCTAGTAACACCTGAAGGAGCCTATCAGAAGGAGTCTCTGACGTCACCTGCTGGCCCTGGCCACTCAGTGCAATCCAGTGTGCCAGCAGCACCTCTGTTTCCAAGATGGCAGAGGTCTGGAGCACACTGGAGGAGCTCTGGGCACCTCCCAGGGGAGGTGCAGGTCAGGGGAGTGGTCACTCCCCTTTCCTTTGTCCAGTTTCGCACCAGAGCAGGGCTGGGGGATCCCTGAACCGGTGTAGACTGGCTTATGCAGAGATGGGCACCATCTGTGCCCATCAAAGCATTTCCAGAGGCTGGGGGAGGCTACTCCTCCCCAGCCCTGACACCTTTTTCCAAAGGGAGAGGGTGTAACACCATCTCTCTGAGGAAGTCCTTTGTTCTGCCTTCCTGGGCCAAGCCTGGCTGGACCCCAGAAGGGCAGAAACCTGTCTGAGGGGTTGGCAGCAGCAGCAGCTGCAGTGAAACCCCGGGAAAGGTAGTTTGGCCGTACCCGGGTCTGTGCTAGAGACTCGGGAGATCATGGAATTGTCCCCCCAATGCCAGAATGGCATTGGGGTGACAATTCCATGATCTTAGACATGTTACATGGCCATGTTCGGAGTTACGACGACGCTACTTTCACTCGTTTCCAAACGGACCAGACGCTCTATAGACTTATCATGGTCTATTCCATTTGAATGCTAATGTTTGCACACCTTGCTGTACAATTCTTGAAATTTTGGAGCTTTATCAAAATCAACTTCATAGTTTACATTTAGTAAGCCTTGAAAAAGTCAAGGATGACGAAACACGTGTCGGCGGTTGATATACAAACTCGAAGAAAATACTGTGATACCTTACCACGTATCTAGTGTTTTTCATGACACCAGAGGATTTCAGCCCTGACTTGTTACCGAGGAATAAAGCATTCTCATCTCGACCCTGTGATGTGCCGTGGTTTTCTTCTTCTCTACTTGGACTGTGACCTTTGTGGTTAACAGCGTACCACACCCTGTGGCTGGGTGTACTACCACTGGAGCACTCTACTCTGTCTCAACTAGACTTACCACCATGAACTTCTGTTATCCAGGACAATAGGAAATTTGGATGTGCGCACCGCTTATACACAGCCACAAATTGTCTGACACCATGTTCGGAGTTACCATTGTGACGCTATACATATGTCGTGACATATGTATAGTGCACGCGTGTAATGGTGTCCCCGCACTCACAAAGTCCGGGGAATTTGCCCTGAACAATGTGGGAGCACCTTGGCTAGTGCCAGGGTGCCCACACACTAAGTAACTTAGCACCCAACCTTTACCAGGTAAAGGTTAGACATATAGATGACTTATAAGTTACTTAAGTGCAGTGGTAAATGGCTGTGAAATAACGTGGACGTTATTTCACTCAGGCTGCAGTGGCAGGCCTGTGTAAGAATTGTCAGAGCTCCCTATGGGTGGCAAAAGAAATGCTGCAGCCCATAGGGATCTCCTGGAACCCCAATACCCTGGGTACCTCAGTACCATATACTAGGGAATTATAAGGGTGTTCCAGTATGCCAATGTAAATTGGTGAAATTGGTCACTAGCCTGTTGGTGACAATTTGTACAGAGAGAGCATGACCACTGAGATTCTGGTTAGCAGAGCCTCAGTGAGACATTTAGGCATCACACAGGGAACACATACATATAGGTCACAAACTTATGAGCACTGGGGTCCTGACTAGCAGGGTCCCAGTGACACATAACAAACATACTGAAAACATAGGGTTTTCACTATGAGCACTGGGCCCTGGCTAGCAGGATCCCAGTGAGACAGTGAAAACACCCTGACATACACTCACAAACAGGCCAAAAGTGGGGGTAACAAGGCTAGAAAGAGGCTACTTTCTCACAAAAGTGACCCAGGTCCCCTTCTGTTCTGTATCCTCTTGCAATGTTAATAAAAAATGTCAAACCAAAAAAAAAGGAGTCCCACGCATAGTGACCTATGTCCAGTACACGCGTAAAATGGCATCCCTGCACTCACAAAGTCCACGAAAATTGGTTTGGAGTGACTGGGGATATCTCTGCTAGTGCACGGGTTCCCTCACCCTCTGGGGTAAGAGGGCCTACCATAGGGGTTACTTATTGTGACCTTATGTAGTGACCTGTAGTGAAAACGGGTGCATGCACCCGTTTCACACAGACTGCAATGGCAGACCTACGGAACCATTTGCATGGGCTTCCCATGGGTGGCAGAATAACTGCTGCAGCCCATAGAGATCCCTAGGTACCATATACTAGGGACTTACATGGGAGGACCAGTATGCCAATTGTGGGAAGAAATGGTTCCACCAACCAAGTTTAAAGGAGAGAGCATAATCACTGGGGTCCTGGTTAGCAGGATCCCAATGAACACATTCAAACACCCTGTCAAAAAGGCAAAAGGTGGGGTTAACCAAGCTAGAAATACGCTACTTTACTACAAACTGTGAGAAAATGAGGCAAAAAAACAGGAGAAAGCACTCAGAAGGAGAAAGCAGTAAAAATTAGAAAAAAAGGAGAAAGCACTCAGAGGAAACGGGGGAAAGGAGGCGAAAGCAGTAAAAGTGAGGCAAAAAGAAGAAACAAGCACTCAGAAAAACAGAGGAAAGGAAGGAGGAATCAGTAAAATGAGGCAGAAAGCAGGAGAGAGCGATGCAGCAGCACCGGAGCGCTGAGGTCTGGGACCTTCTCAGTGGGGGTCGCTCTGCAACCTCCATGCCTGTACCATGACAAAACACTTGTTGTGCGCCATCAGGTCACAGCAAAGGTTCAGAACATCTAGACAGGTCAGAAAAAAACAACAGTTTTTACTAGGGATAATAATATCACTCCTGCTAATATGCCTTTTTTAGTCTGCTTTTTATTTGTATTTATTTTTTGCAGTTTTATATAAGTCGAACTTGACTTTAAGGGCATTAAAGGGTTTTACATAAGCGCCTGATTAAATTACACAACATTAGATTTTTTTCCCGTTTTTTTCGCGGTCAGGAAATTTAAATGATTTTCTCCGGAACTACGGGATGTTGAGCGGAGGCTGAAGATCATTTCCACTGTTGCCAGCTCTGGCTTTCAATTACTTTCCTAGTTACTGGCTCAAACTCACTCCTTCTCTTCTCTACCCTCTTTTTTACAAGCACTAGTTGTCAGCCTCTGGGCTGAACGTGCCACAGATGTATGCTATCTGTAACAGTTTATGAGCACCTGCGGATTTGCTGCAGAGTGGTTTTTATCACTGCTTGTATCAACGTGCCCCCACCACCACAGTGAATACGACTCATGCAAAATCTGTCAACAGTTGCCTGACACAGTGTATCTCACATTGCTTTTTTGATCCAGTTTCCAGTGGTGTTTATTTTAGTTTCATTTGGTACTTACAGTGGGTAAGTACTGAACTAATTAATAGGATACATACATAAAATAGAAACATCAATGAACGAACAAGAATGAAAGAACACGAATCAATGAATGGGGAAAATACATGTGCAGATGGATGGATGACTGCACCTGCAAGGTATACTGCTGTGGTCTAAACTGCATCAGTGTGCATCTTATTGTTTAAAAAATGTTGCACAAAAGGACTCCTAAAGGTGATGATGTCTCGAGGGCAAGTATTTGTTTAAAAGATAGTGTCCATCGACAGGAAAGAATTGAACAGCTGTACACTGTGGTGCATAAACGATCAAACGATCTATTCTCTCCGATGCTTTTGGTGGTTTTTGCTAAAGTTGTGCCCTTCCTACTGTGGAATGCAGCTCTTTTTGCCACTCATTATCCTTGCTCGTTCACCTTAGTAAACATTGGCAATTTCACAGAACACAATTGGTAGGTTGTGTGTGATTCTGAGATAAAACACAACAAAGGTCCACATTTTAAGATCCCTAGAGTGGAAGGTGCTGTTTATCTCATCCTTCAAAATCCAGTATCCTAGGGTTCTGAACTAAATGGGTGTGATAGCGCCTATTAAGAATTATGCCCCAAAAAGGTTCTTTAACATACAGATTTTAGTGCTTTCTGCATCCAAAACCAACAGGTCCTTGTATCTACTGGGCCTTTACTTTAGTTAAATTCCTGAAGATTTGACCTGCTAATATGTTTTAAGGGACAAATCTGCATCATGCTTGCATGGGTTGAAAAACAACCCACAATTAGTTGGGAGATATTGAAGCACCATTTGCACCATCAGCGATCTCGGATCTAGAGCTATACTGCTATGTTTGTCTATCACACTATGCCCATTTCTGAATCAGAGGACCGAAGGATCTTCCACACTTTTCCACATAAAGATTCTTTCACCCTACCTACCATAATTATTAAATGACACAGTAGACCTGCAGGTTGGACACCTTCAGTGCACCTCATTCGGATGACATAAACTGGCAGAAGACGTCCAAGGAGATACTATATTCACCTCACATTTCAATGGAAAATAATCCCTGACTATCTGTTCATTAATGGGAAAGGTAAAGACTTGATGCAGTTTGGGACAAAGACACCATGGTAAAATTATTGGACATGTTTCAATACTACAGAGTATGTAGTATTCTAAAAAATACACTTCCCATCTTCCCAGATATGTCGGAGATACGCCTATTTTAACATCAACATTGGAACTCTCTAGCCCTCATAAATTGGTTTCTGTTAGACCTAACAGCCTTAGAGAAGTCTTCCCCCAAATTGTTTGCCTGCCTCTCTCACAATTTTTCAGACTTTTTTTTAGTTGGCCTTAGAACACTGAGCACTTCACCACTGCTGCCCAGTGCTAAAGTGTGTGTGCTGTCTCCCTAAAAAGTGGTTTAGTTGGAATACACCTAATTGGCATATTTAATTTACTTATAAGTCTTTACTAAAGTGCACTACATATGACCAGGGTCTGTAACATAAATGCTACTATTGGACCTGCAGCACTCCATGTGCCACCAACTCAAGAAGCACTCTAAACCTTGTCCCAAGTCTGCCATTGCAGACTGAATGTAGTATTACACTGCCTTGTTGACTTGACAATTAAAACCCCTTGCCAAGCCTTAAACTCCCCTTTTATTACATATAATTGACCCTCAAAGGTATGCCCTATGAAGCCCGTAAGGCAGGCTGCTATGCTATTAAAAGGCAGGTCATATACTTTTAAGTTTTAGAAGTCCTGGTAGTGAAACACTCTCAAATTTGTTTTTCACTACTGTGAAGCCACCCCTCTCAGAGGATAGCATTGTGGATTCCTCATTACATTAATAAGTTGGAATGCCTCATTGAGAAGGAGTAGACCTGTCAGTTTTGTA
This sequence comes from Pleurodeles waltl, assembly GCF_031143425.1. Classification (NCBI taxonomy): domain Eukaryota; kingdom Metazoa; phylum Chordata; class Amphibia; order Caudata; family Salamandridae; genus Pleurodeles; species Pleurodeles waltl. The sequence continues at coordinate 361,610,234 of NC_090445.1, forward strand.
CCTATGGAATTGTAATGCCAAATCCTCATTAATGGTAAATTGAGCTTTGTTATCATAATTTTGAAAATGCCACTTTCAGAACTTCAGCATTTTCCTGCTCTTAGCCCTGTGTGCATTCAGCCTTTCTCAAGTATGAGTCTGGGGTGGGGTGGCAGGTGGACTTGTATGTTCTATCTAGACTGCTACACACTAAAGGAGTTTAGGTGTGACTGCTGGGCCAACAACATCTTGATGGGCCATCCTGGGCAGGATAGGAGGGAGAGGCTGACACTTACACCTGAATAGGCAGTGCCCTGTTCTTAAAGGGATGCATACACATAGAGCCAGGGAAAGAAGACTTCTGTGGGACACAAAATACTTCCACCACGTCACCTACAGCACCTGGACTTTGCTTGCTGCATGGTTTGCCTTGCTAAGTGGAGCCAGCCCAGTCCTGGTCCCTAGGTATTGGGTATAACATGCTGCTCCAGGCCAAAATCCATGCATCAATGCCATTGCACTGCTCAGAACTGGCGCATCTCTATTGACACCTTCTCATCGCCACTGTTGCAAGGAACGTGGACACCACATTGCTATTGATGCCCGCACATCACTGCTGCTGTGAGGATCTGAAACACTGCACTGCCGACTGCATGACACATTGCTTCCATTCCCGACGCATGTGTAACTGTGCGCAGCTCGGAGCCGATGCATCGGTTACATCTTCGGGATTGATGCCAGCCCATTGCCTCCTTTACCCGTTGCATCTTGCTCTCAGAATCGCTGCATCTCTGAACCAAGTTACAGTTTCAGCGGTCAAGGCTGGTCCCTGCCTCTGACCTGCGTTCCATTGCGGTCAGGCTGACTTTTCAAATATGGCCTGGTCTATTGAGACCAGATAGCTCTGGTTGGAGATTTATGCTTCTAAGCAGTACAACTAAGTGTATTCTTTAAACAGACATATCTTGAGTTCTACTAATTGTATTTTTGTCATTGTGGTCTTGTTTTGTGCATTAAATTAAGATCTAATTTTCTAATCTGGTGTGGTACCTTTTTGTGTGGTTTTTCCACTGTTTTTCTGTTTGATGTGTTGCACAAATACTTAACAAATTGGCTCTCAAGTTAACCCTTATTTCTCTGTGCCAAGCAACCAGGAGGTTAGCACAGGTTTATTTAGGATGTGTTGGTGACTTACCCTGACTAGGATTGTGGTTCTTGCTTGGACAGGGTGCATACCTCTGTCAACCACAAACCTAAATTCTAACAGTTTCTCTCCTATATCAACAGATAAAATGAGCAGCACCTCAGTAAAGCAAGGCAGGAATGGGAGGTAAACATTGCTCTAATAATAAGAGACAAAATTGGAAATTCTGTTTCCTGCAGATTAAATTGGTGTCTTTAAACAATAAACATACTTATCCAGTTTAAGTTCGTTCCTTCAAACATTCTATTACACTTGTTACAGGTGGCATCTATATGGAGTATTGGAATAGGCACAACGCCCTACATGCCACTTCAACAATGTCCTCTTTCAGCACTTAGCTTGGGACTGCCCAGTTTGTGATCTTAGGTCAGACGATCTGTCACCCTCTGAATTCCTCCCAGATGATTGCACTACTAAGTGAGATGTCTGTAATCCCAGCCAAGACAAGCACAAGGAGGTATACTTCCCTAGCCTCGCTGATGCCTGACAGAAAAGTTGCAAATCTTTGGGGCAGAGGTCCTTCTCCATCTATGAAAGTCAGGATAACATATCCGATTTACTGTTATGATATGATAATATGAATTGGGTGATAACTATCACACTCTCACAGTTTTCCCTTGATAGATTCCAGTAGTAAACATGCTGTAATTTATCAGGCAAAACAACCTGAAAAAAGGCAAGCCACGCAGATTATGGCCCTCAGTACAACCCTGGCGGTCAGTGATAAAGCGGTGGTACATCATCGGGAATTGCTCAACGCCAGGCCGGCACTGCAATGCCTGGCGTGCTCCCAAACCGGGAGCTGTCAGCCCTAATTGTTAGTGTGAAGGCTAGTGGAAGGAGCTAACCACCAGACCACAGCAATGAGAGCAAAGGAAGATAGGTTAAAATTGGTTAATCATTTCCAAACTCCATCATCATTTTAATCAGAAAAGGGAAGTGACGACCAAGATTAAAAATGCAAAAAGGAGAAAGCCAAAATTGAGTATGATGCTCAACGACTTTCAAAAACAACAGCGAGTATCCCAAAAACGTGTGGTACCTCTACCATGAGGTCAACATGCTTCGCGTCTGTTGGTCCAGATGGATCCGATGATGCTTCTTCAGGACCAGTATAACGCTTCTCCAATTCGTATTTAGAAAAAGACGTCACTCTCATTTGACATCTAGAAAAGGGGGGTTTTGGGGGCCAACCCAAATTAGGGGGGTGATGATGGCTCCTAAGAAAGCACGAACCAAAGGACTGCTCATATATTATCGAAGCGACGTCCTTGCCTAGACCTTTTCCTTTTCTTTAGAAACAGTGTACACCGCTTTGGCTTTTTGACGTAAATGGGAGACTGTACACTGGACCTTTAACCTCCCGGTCCCTCCCCCCCCTTGTTGATTTTGTAGGATTCAACAAGCACCACTGCGGTAACCACCTACAGCCAGGCAGAAGACAATGTTCTGCCCAACGTATTAAGAGACACCAATCCACCACCTTTTCCGGGGCAGTACCAACAACATCAAAAGCCTGGCAGAAACAGAACACAGAAGGGAAACAACTCACCTCTGGAAACTCAGGGAAGATCCACACCGCCATGGAGCCCGAGTTGCATGTGTTCCCCATGCTCTTCTACCTTCTTCTCCATTATGAACACCAACGCCGGCGAAGACGACCATGGTGAGTACCTCCGCCTAGCACACAGGGAAAGGGGGAGGAAAAAGAGAGTGACACACACACGCAACACCCCCACCCAAGACCATACACACAAGCAGATGCACCAACATAACATATTTACCCTGTACCCCTATGGAATAATGCAAGGACAACACCAATAGATTAAACTGAGTGTAATAAGATAAATATAGTAGTAATACGTGCATCCAAATAAAAAATGTATATACATATTTACAAATGTAAGGCCACTGCCCAGTCCTCAATGTCCGTGGGCCACAGGGCCACATCACATAGTCCAAGGCCCCACCTTACTCCTGCAACAACACAGAGAGAACACTGCTGGGGCATCAGTTTGAAAAAAGCCAGGCACCTCAGGGGGACGGGGAACGGGGGCACCTCAGACGGAAGATGGTACAACACCAATGGTCCTGGAGGGGGTACCATGCCCATTATTCTGTCCTGGGGAGGGCTAGGCCACAGTCTCTCAAGTGGGTGATTTGCCCACTGCTTGGTCCTAGGGAGTGCAAGACCACAGTCTCTCAAGTGGGTGACTTGCTCACTGCTTTGTCCCGGGGAGTGCAAGGCCACAGTCTCTCAAGTGGGTGACTTCTTCCACTGGTTCTGGAGGGGGCATTGTGCCCAGTGAGCTTCATCCTGGGAAGGATGGGGTGAGTGGATGGCTTCTCCACTGCTTCTGGATGGGTATGGTGCTCAGTGAACTTCATCCTGGGAAGGATGGGGTGAGTGGATGGCTTCTCCACTGCTTCTGGAGGGGGCATTGTGCCCTGTGATGCCAATCTTGGGGAGTACAAGGTCACAGTCTCTCACGTGGGTGTCATACCCACTGGATTTGCAGGGGGTAGGCCGCACAACAGCCTATGGATGCAGGACTACACACTGTCCACCAGCAGTGACGGCTGCTCAGTGGTGGCAGTGGTGGTGCTGCTGGTGGAGCTGGCAGTGGTGGGGGGAGGCTCCAGCCCATCCCCTGCAGCCTTGGATGGCTGCCCACTGGGGCTGCTGCTGCTGGCAGTGGTGCTGGTGGTGGTGCTGGCAGTGGTGGGGGGAGGCTCCAGCCCATACCCTGCAGCCTCGGACAGCTGCCCACCGGGGATGCTGTTGGCAATGGTGCTGGTGGCAGTGCTAGCAGAGTGGTGGGAGGCTTCAGACCTTCCCCTGCAGCCTCGGATGGCTGAACAACCATGGTTGGTGGTGAGGGTTCCGACTGAGTCCCAGCACCAGGCCTCCTGTCCTTTCTGCCTGCTTTCTGCCTGCTTTCTGGTGCAGGCCCCTTGACCTTCCTGCCAGAAGCTGGGGATGGCTCCTTGCTCCTTGTGGCAGCAGTTGGGGACTGCTCCTTGCCCTTCCTGTCAGCAGCCAGGGATTGGTCCTTGCCCTTCCTTTTAGCAGCTGGGGGTGCCTCCTTGCCCTTCTCTGCACCGTAGGAGTCTGGGCTGGCCTGGCTTATAGTGGGTATCTTGTGGTACTTACACCTTGTGCAGGGTCCAGTTATCCCTTATTAGTAGTGTTCTAGCAGCTTAGGCTGATAGAGGTTGCTATAGCAGAGCAGCTTAGGCTGAACTAGGAGACATGCAAAGCTCCTACTATACCACTTATATCATATAGCACTATATCACAAGAAACACAAAACTCAGAGTTACTAAAAATAAAGGTACTTTATTTTAGTGACAATATGCCAAAAGTATCTCAGAGAATATATATTTCCTTAGGAGGTAAGTAAAACACACAAGATATACACACAAACCAAAATCAGGTAAGTAAACAGTTAGAAACGTAGTGCAAACACTGTAGAACACAATAGAATGCAATAGGAGACAATAGGCCTAGGGACAACACAACCCATATACTCCAAAAGTGGAATGCGAACCACAAATGGACCCCAGGCCTAGTGTAGTGTGTAGAGGGTCGCTGGGAGTGTAAGAAAACACTAAGGGTGTCCAAGATACCCCACCCCAAGACCCTGAAAAATAGGAGCACAGTTCCCCTACTACCCCAGAAAGACAGTAAAGTCGAGATGGGGGATTCTGCAAAGACAACAACTGACTGCAAAGCACTGAAGACGGATTCCTGGACCTGAGGACCTTGCAAAGGAAGGTGACCAAGTCCAAGAGACACGCAAGTGTCCAAGGGGGGCAGGAGCCCACTAAACCCCAAAGGTGCAAAAGGGATGCCTCTGGGTGGAAGAAGCCGAAGATTCTGCAACAACGGAAGGTGCCAGGAACTTCTCCTTTGGTCAAAAGATGTCCCACAGCGTGCTGGAGGATGCAGAGTTGTTTTCATGCAGAAAGACCACAAACAAGCCTTACTAGCTGCAAGAGTCACGGTTGAGGATTTTGGGTGCTGGCAGGGCCCAGAAAGGACCAGGAGGTCGCCCCTTGAAGGAGGAGACAGAGGGGCGCTCAGCAATACAGAGAGCCCACGCAGAAGCAGGCAGCACACACTGGAGCACCTGAACAGGCATTCGGAAGATCTGAGCACGGCGGTCGTCTCAGCACAACAAAAAAGGGTCAAACGAAGTCGGAGTCCAACTCAGGGAGTTGGGCAATGCAGGACGGAGTGCTGGGGACGTGGGCTGTGCTGTGCATGAAGGAAGTCTTGCAAAAGTGAACAGAAGCCCTAGCAGCTGCAGTTCACGCAGTACACAGGATTACTGTCTGCCGTGGGGAGGCAAGGACTTACCTCCACCAAATTTGGACAGAAGGGACACTGGACTGTCAGGGACACTTGGATCCAGCTCCTGTGTTCCAGGGACCACGCTCGTCAAGATGAGAGGGGACCCAGAGGACCGGTGATGCAGACGTTTGGTGCCTGCGTTAGTAGGGGAAAGATTCCGTTGACCCACGCAAGATTTCTTCTTGGCTTCCAGTACAGGGTGAAGGCAGACAGCCCTCAGAGCATGCACCACCAAGAAGCAGTCGAGAAAGTTGGCAGGATTAGGCGCTAAAATGTTGCTGGCAGTCTTCTTGCTACTTTGTAGCAGTTTTGAAGGCGTCCTGGAGCAGCCAGCGGTCGATCCTTGGCAGAAGTAGAAGAGAGAAGTGCAGAGGAACTCTGGTGAGCTCTTGCATTCAGTATCTGGCTAGAAACCCACAGGAGAGACCCTAAATAGCCCTCAGAGGAGGATTGGCTCTGTAACCAGGTAAGAGCCTATCAGTAGGGGTCTCTGACGTCACCTTCTGGCACTGGCCACTCAGAGGTCTCCATTGTGCCCTCACACCTCTGCATTCAAGATGGCAGAGGTCTGGGACACACTGGAGGAGCTCTGGGCACCTCCCCTGGGGAGGTGCTGGTCAGGGGAGTGGTCACTCCCCTTTCCTTTGTCCAGTTTTGTGTCAGAGCAGGGCTGGGGGGATCCCTGAATTGTTGTAGACTGGCTTATGCAAGGAGGGCACCACCTGTGCCCTTCAAAGCATTTCCAGAGGCCAGGAGAGGCTACTCCACTAAGGCCCTTAAAACCTATTTCCAAAGGGAGAGGGGGTAACACCCTCTCTAAGAGGAAATCCTTTGTTCTGCCTTCCTGGGACTGGGCTGCCCAGGCCCCAGGGGGGCAGAAGCCTGTCTGAGGGTTGGCAGCAGCGGTAGCAGCAGAGAAAACCCCAGAGAGTTAGTTTGGCAGTACCCAGGCTCTTTGCTGGAGCCCCGGAACTGCATGGAATTGTCCCCCCAATACCAGAATGGTATTGGGTTGACAATTCCACGATCCTAAACATGTTACATGGCCATGTTCGGAGTTACCATTGTGATGCTACATATAGGGATTGACCTATATGTAGTTCACGTGTGTAATGGTGTCCCCACACTCACAAAGTCCGGGGAATTTGCCCAGAACAATGTGGGGTCATCTTGGCTAGTGCCAGGGTGCCCTCACACTTAGTAACTTTGAACCTAACCTTCACTAAGTGAGGGTTAGACATATAGGTGACTTATGAGTTACTTAAGTGCAGTGTAAAATGGCTGTGAAATAACGTGGACGTTATTTCACTCAGGCTGCAGTGGCAGTCCTGTGTAAGAATTGTCTGAGCTCCCTATGGGTGGCAAAAGAAATGCTTCAGCCCATAGGGATCTCCTGGAACCCCAATACCCTGGGTACCTAGGTACCATATACTAGGGAATTATAACGGTGTTCCAGTATGCCAATTAGAATTGGTATAATTAGTCACTAGCATGCAGTGACAATTTTAAAAGCAGAGAGAGCATAAACACTGAGGTTCTGGTTAGCAGAGCCTCAGTGATACAGTTAGGCACCACACAGGGAACACATATAGGGCATACTTTATGAGCACTGGGGTCCTGACTAGTAGGATCCCAGTGACACAGGCAAAAACAAACATACATATAAGTAAAAAATGGGGGTAACATGCCAGGCAAGATGGTACTTTCCTACACAACCCCCCAAACAAGGGACCATAAGGCTAACCTTGCCCTGATGAGCCTTCATTGTCTAAGTGGAAATATCTGGAGAGTCCATCTGCATTGGAGGGGGTACTCTCAGGTCTATGTTCCACTGTATAGTCCATTCCCTGTAGGGATATGGACCACCTCAACAATTTAAGGTTTTCACCTTTCATTTGTTTTAGCCAAAGTAGAGGTTTGTGGTCTGTCTAAACAATAAAGTGAGTACCAAACAGGTGTGGTCTCAACTTTTTCAGTGCCCAGACCACAGCAAAGGCCTCCCTCTCTATGGCAGACCAACACTTTTCTCTAGGGGTCAACCTCCTGCTGATAAAAGCAACAGGTTGATCCTGGCCCTCAGTATTAAGCTGTGATAGTACTGCCCCAACCCCCACTTCAGAAGCATCAGTCTGGACTATGAACCTTTTGGAGTAGAAAGGGCTTTTTAGGACAGGTGCAGAGCACATGGACTGTTTGAGCTCAACAAAAGCTTTTTGACAGCTAGCTGTCCACAGTACCTTTTTAGGCATCTTTTTACTAGTGAGGTCATTAAGAGGTGCTGCAATGGAGCCTTAATTCTTGATGAACCTTCTGTAGTACCCTGTGAGGCCTAAAGATGCTCTCATCTGGGTTTGAGTTGTAGGGGGATCCCATTCCATAATGGTCTGGATCTTCCCCTGCAGTGGTGCAATCTGTTCCCCACCTACCAGGTGGCCCAGATAAACCACTTTCCCCTGCCCTATCTGGCACTTTAAGGCCTTGGTAGCGAGGCCTGCGTTTTACAGGGCCTCCAAAACTTTCCATAGGTGGACCAGGTGATCATCCCAGGTGGATCTAAAGACAACTATCTCATCCAGAAATGCTGCACTAAAAGCTTCCAACCCTTGCAGGACTGCGTTCACCAACCTTTGAAAAGTGGCAGTTACATTCTTCAGACCAAAGGGCATTACATTGAATTGACAGTGCCCTCCAATGGTTGAAAATGCAGTCTTGGGTTTAGCATCTTCTGATAATTTCATGTGCCAATACCTTGCAGTTAAATCAAAAGTGCTTAGATACTTGGCAGAAGCCAATGTATCTATGTGCTCATCTGCCCTGGGTATAGGGTGATCATCTGCCTTGGTTACTCGGTTGAGCCCTCTACAGTCAACACAAAATCTCATCTCTCTTTTAAGATCCTTGCTGTGAGGTTTTGGGACAAGCACCACTGGGCTAGCCCATGGGCTTTCTGAAGGTTCAATCACTCCTAAGTCTAACATTTTCTTTACCTCTTGTTTTATGCAGTCCCTGAAATCGTCAGGCTGCCTATAAATCTTACTTTTGACAGGTAAACTGTCTCCAGTATTGATTGTGTGCTCACACCAAGTAGTGGTACCTGGTATCAGTGAGAAGAGTTCAGAAAACTGACTTAAGATATTTATACAGTTATCTTTCTGCTCAGCAGTAAGACAATCTGCAGGTACTACTCCCTCCACTAAGCCATCAGCTTCAGTGGTGGAGAAGTGATCAGGGAGAGGGTCACTCTCTTCTTCCTGTCCCTCATCAGTTGCCATGAGCAGGGTGAGATCAGCCCTGTCATAGTAGGGTTGTTAGTGGTTGACATGGAGCACCCTAAGGGGACTCCTGGCAGTGCCCAGGTCTACCAAGTAGGTAACCTCACCCTTTTTCTCAAATTAGATGGGGTCCACTCCATTTGTCCTCGAGTGCTCTTGGGGCCACAGACTCAAACACCCATACCTTCTGACCTGGGTGGTACTGGGTCAGGACAGCCTTCTGGTCATGCCATTGCTTTTGCAGCTCCTGGCTGGCCTGAAGGTGTTTACTGGCCTTTTTCATGTACTCAGCCATTCTTGATCTTAGGCCAAGTACATAATCCACAATGTCTTGTTTAGGAGCTTTTAAAGGTTGTTCCCAATCCTCCTTAACAAGTGCAAGGGGACCTCTCACAGGGTGCCCAAAGAGGAGTTCAAAGGGGCTAAAGCCCACTCCTTTTTGGGGTACCCCCCTGTAAGCAAATTTGAGGCAAGGTAACAGGACAATCCATCTCCTTCTGAGTTTTTCAGGGAGTCCATTGTCATACCTTTGAGAGTTTTATTAAACCTCTCAACCAGACCATTTGTTTGTGGATGGTAAGGGGTAGTGAACTTGTATGTTACACCACACTCCTTCCACATTGCTTTGAGGTATTCAGACTTGAATGTACTACCTCTGTCTGACACCACTTCCTTAGGGAAACCCACCTTGGAAAAGATTCCCAGGAGGGCCTTTGCCACTGCAGGAGCTGTAGTGGTCCTTAAGGGGATGGCTTCAGGGTATCTAGTGGCATGGTCCACTACCACCAGGATAAACCTATTGCCAGAAGCTGTTGGAGGGTCAAGGGGCAAACTATGTCAACCCCTACCCTTTCAATGGGCACCCCAACCACTGGAAGTGGGATTAAGGGGTCCTTTGGAGTGCCACCAGTCTTGCCATTGGCTTGGCAGGTCACACAAGAGCGACAAAACCCTTTGGTGTCCTCTGACATATGAGGCCAATGAAACAGGGGAACAAGTCTGTCCCAAGTTTTACTTTGGCCCAAATGCCCAGCCAAAGGAATGTCATGTGCCAAGGTAGGAAGAAACTCTCTGTATTGCAAAGGGATGACCAACCTCCTGGCAGCTCCAGGTTTAGGGTCCCTGTATTGCTACATACACTACGTGCATGCGGCAGCACTACGTGCAAGGTAAACAGTGGTGCAGGATGTGGACCATTGGCCTCTGCTTTCATTGGCCTTCGCTTCCATTTTGGTTCACGACTCCATTTTGTCGAGTCTGGTTCGGTGCGTAAGGCACTGTTCTGTGTTTTTCCACAAGCTTCGGCAAGCTGAAGGGTGGGGTGTTTTTCTGCTCAATTTCGCTCCATCTGCCTGGTACGAAGGGCGCTATTTACATTCCACGAGCTATCAGTTAGAACAACACGGGGATGCGCCTGTACACAAGGAGGAATGCAAGCTTCACCTTGGAGTCCTCTCCTGGGAACTTGGCCCGTTCTGAGGAGACGTCTCGAAGGGTGAACAAGGTACCGCCGATTGCACAATTTGTAAAGGAGGGGGTCTTTTTCTAGAAAAGACTCCTGGGCGTTAGTAAATACTATAAAAGTTGGGGGCCTGGATGGGCTGGTTTAGGAACTCTCTTCTGGGTTGGACGCAACGCCAGGAGGACTGATTGTCCCGAACAGAGGCTCCCTGTGCTAGCTGATTTGGGTTCCCCAGCTTTGTGTACGGCGGAGGGATGCAGACGCTCTTTTCGGTGAAGCTTTTCAATTTATTAAGTGTATTGTGTGTGCGCGCGTAATGTGTACTTATTCTTGCAGTCATTTTCATGCTATTGAGCATTGAAGTATATTGTGTGTGCGCGCGTAATATGCACTTATTCTTGCAGTCATTTTCATGCTATTGAGCATTGAGGTATATTGTGTGTGCTTGTATTATATGCACTTACTCTTGCAATTATTCACAGAGTGCTTATATCTTTATCATTATTCTCATGTTATTCTCCTGATGTATATGTATATATATATATTAGTGTGGTTTAGTTTTGCTAGCTGAGAACTTGCCCCTTAAATAAACTTGATTATTCTACTTACGAAGGTGTTTGAGAGTGATTGCTTTACATTGTGCCTTAAAATATCCTGAAGTGCATAGTTTTGATATTCTGAAGAGTAAAGCAGCACAAATTGGCGTAGTCGGCAGGATTCGAAAAAAAAAAAAAAAGGGAAAATGCTTAATAAGATCAAAGCGAGCTCAAAAGCAGGTTCTCATGTAGCAAATCCAGACATAGAAATACCGGGATGGGAAACTGCCCCGTATAAACTTTTAGCTCAGGAATGGTCACGTTGTGCTGGTTTGTGTGAAAATTGGAATGCGTGTATGTTGAATGTGGAACCTGAAGATCTTCTTATATGTTTACGGAAAGTTTCAATTGACAAGGGAAGGGAGGTTTGTGCGTTGGGGAGGCGAGGCTGGATCTTGCTTTCTGCGTACCGAAAGTTGTATGAAAAATGTTTACAGTTACAAAAAGACCACGAGCAGCTGGAGAAGGAGTTAGTAGAAGCCCGAAATTCCTCTACCATGCTAGCTTGTCAAAATAAATTATTAAGTGATAAGTTGGAAATGTACCAACTGGTTGCAGAGAGAACGGCCGTTAGCGTAGCTAAATATAAACACAAGAAACGAAGAGGGAAAGTTAATAAAAAGAAGGTGCATTTAGCTATCTCTCAGGCAGGATTAGCCTTTGACCCTGAATTTTGGGATGGAAACATCTGGGATACATCTGATTTTTCAGATGGGTCCGGGGGCGATGACTGCCAAGATGTTAGACAGGAGAAGACAGAGCGCAGGAATGTTGTCCGTGCGCAGCCCATATATCGGCGAAAGTTACAGCATAGCCCAGCTAATCCTGGAGGGGTGATGTTGGATGCCCTGGAGGATCATACACAGCAAGAACTAAGTGATGTGATAGACAGATTTCGACAGAGGTCTGGGGAAACATTGCTTACGTGGTTGGTGCGGGTGCACGATATGGGGGGCCAGGGGGTCCAATTGGATCACAGCGACGCCCCGAGGCTTTGTATGTTAAGTACAGACCCGGTTATTCAAAATGAGTTTAGAACCTATCCAGGGAATGGTCCCATGACCAATTTGTTAGAGCTAGCTGCGCAAGGGTGTGCTCAGAAGTATCCGACAGAGTCAGACTGGCCGCCTAATGATAAACCTTGGTATACTTTGAGAGATGCAGTACAGAGATTGAAGGAAGAAGGGATGAAAACAGCTATCTTTATGGGTAATGCCCATGATTTGATGAATGGAATTTTAAGTGTGTCTGTGCGAAACCGGCTGATTAGGGCCGCTCCTCCTGCATATAAGCATGTCATCATGACTTTGTTAATTAATCAGACGGGTAACCCATTGTCTCAGGTGGTAGAAGCGGTGCGTGAGTTAAGTGATTTAGGAGAATGGGCTAAGCCAGAGAGGAATTCACGGTCTGAGAATCGTACTGATAACAACAGGGTGACAAGGCGAGACATGTTTCAGGCCTTGCTGCGAGATGGGGTGACCAGGAATGAAATTGATGGGATAAGCACCAAGGACATGTGGGAAATGTACCGCAAACGCGGTTTGGATAAAAAGGAGGGGAGCAGGAAAGGGAACAAGAAGGATAACAAAGTGGTGAACCAGAGAAAGGCAGGAGGGGAGGAGCGTGAGGGTGAAAAGGGAGAGAGAGGGAGAGAACCCCACAGTAGAGAGCGATCCCCAGAGGATGAAAATTGGGAGGAAGAGCACCGAAGCGCAGAGGGAACCCGGAGCAGGGAGAGAGACCGGGAACTGACAGGTTCTGGGAAAACTCGAGGAAGAGAGTGGGAGAGGGAGCTGGTAAGCACAGAGAGGTTGCGAAGCAGAGACAGGGAGGAGGAGTTCCCTGAGAATTACCGCAAACTGTATCCAGATTTGACTTGGGCAGACTCTGATGTGCGCAGAGTGAAAATAGATTAGGAAACAGGCCAAACTCCGGTGCAGGGATGGGCTCGCAAAGATAACAGACCTCATGTCAAAGTAGAAATTTATTGGAAACGTGGAAATGTTCAAAAAGTTCGAGCCCTCGTTGACACCGGAGCGGAGGCCACTTTGATTCATGGCAATCCAAGAAAATTCAGGGGACAGTATTTCACCATTACGGGATTGGGCGGAAAAGAAACCCCGGCAGTGCAGATAGTGGTTCCCATGAAAACAGGGGCACTTCCAAAGAGAGAATACACTGTCCTGATTGTGGCCATTCCCGAATATATTATTGGAATTGACATTTTGAAAGGGATGACCCTACATTTGGAAGATGGATGTTATCAATTTGGTTCCAAAAGATTTATATCAATAGCCGCCGCAAGGGTGGGGCTGTTGAAGATTCCTCCGGTAACACTTCCCCAAGCTACTAAGGTGATTCAAATGAAACAGTACAGAATACCGGGAGGACATGAGGAGATTAGCCAGACTATACATGATTTACTAGAGGCCGGGGTAATAGTTCCCATCACCACTGCGTGGAATAATGCCCTCTGGCCTGTTCGTAAAAGCGATAACAGTTGGAGGATTTGCATTGATTATCGCCAATTGAATAAACATACACCTCCTCTGACTGCAGCGGTCCCAGACACCATTACCTTGATTGAGAACATACAGAAACACAGTGGGACTTGGTATGCAACCATTGACATTGCCAATGCCTTCTTTACGATACCAATAGCTACTGAGAGCCAGCCTCAGCTGGCATTCCAGTGGGCGGGGCGTCAGTACACCTTCTGTAGATTACCCATGGGGTATTTACATAGCCCCACTATCTGCCACCGGCTGGTGGCAGAGCATTTGGATGAAGTACCAGTGGTTCCTGGAATGCAAATTTCTCACTATATAGATGACGTGATGATGCAGGGAGAGACGCAAGAACAGGTGCAAATTCAGCTAGACAGGGTGGTGGAACATTTGCAGAATAAAGGGTGGGAGATTAACCCTGAGAAAGTGCAGGGACCGTCTCAGAGCGTGAAATTTTTGGGCATTCAGTGGAATCAGGGACACAGAGAAGTGTTGCCAAAAGTGAAACAAAAGATTAAGGAATTCGCAGTACCGCGAAATCGGAAGGAAGCCCAGAGTTTTATTGGACTATTCGGGTATTGGAGACAACATATACCCCACTTGTCTCAGATTTTGGCCCCATTGTACAAAGTTACACGAAAGAAAAATGCGTTTGAATGGGGAGAGCAGGAGCAGCGCGCGTTTGAATTGGCGAAAGACGCCATTCAGCATGCTTTGGATTTGTGGCCGATTTGAGAGGGAGACATTGAGTTGAATGTGACAGTCCAGGGGCAGTATGCCAATTGGAGTTTATGGCAAAAACAAGGAAGAAAGAGGGTGCCCCTGGGATTTTGGACAAAGAAGTTACCTGAAGCAGGAGAGCGGTATACTCCCTTTGAGAAGCAGCTGCTGGCCTGCTATTGGGCCCTGGTTGATACTGAGCAAATTACACTGGGACACAATGTGATTTTAAGGCCTGAAATTCCCATCATGCAGTGGGTGATGAGTTCCCCAAAAACTCATAGAATTGGACATGCGCAAGAAGCCAGCATTATAAAATGGAAATGGTATGTCCAGGACAGGGCACGAGCGGGTCCAAAAGGGACCGCCGTTTTGCATGAGCAGGTAGCGCAGGCTCCAGTGGAGAATTCCGAAATGTTGCATGATGTACCTTCAGTGTGTGAATCCCCAGTAGGGTGGGGCCAGCCGTTCGCAGACTTGTCTGCAGATGACAAAAAACATGTGTGGTTCACAGATAGTTCAGCAAAATATGTTGGAGCGAAAAGGCACTGGAAGGCAGTGTCCTATAATCCTGTTACCAAGAAGCTTTTGACAACTACAGGACAGGGAAAAAGTAGCCAGTATGCCGAGCTTTATGCCGTGTATCAGGCTTTAAAACAGGAGCTACCCGGAAAATGTCACATTTATACAGATTCCTGGTCAACCGCCAATGGGTTAGCTACTTGGCTTCCCACGTGGCATGCACATCAGTACAAAATCCATAACAAAGAGGTATGGGGGAAGGAGTTATGGCAGGAGATCTGGGAAATGTTACCTCAAAGCACCGTGACTGTCTATCATGTGGACGCTCACTGTCCAACTGATTCATTAGACCGATGGTTCAATTGTCTTGCAGACGATCGAGCCAAGATTCAAGAGGCTGAAGTGGAGGCGCAGAGTTCTGATTTGGTGGGAATGGCTAAATGGGCACACCAGAAATGCGGACATCTTGGAGAAAAGGCTACTCACAGGTGGGCTGAGATTAGAGGGATGCATCTTCCCCTAGATTTGATTAAAACAGCGATCATTGAATGTCCCATTTGTCAGCATGCACAGCACAGACCGGTCCCACAGGTGGTGAGAGGTCAGCTAGGTAGAGGTAAATTGCCAGGACAGATTTGGCAGATTGATTACATTGGACCAATGCCAGTGAGCAGAGGGTGTCAGTATGCCTGCACTGTGGTAGACACTTACTCTGGTTATCTCATAGCCTTTCCCTGCAAGCGCGCAACTCAGCAGAGCACCCTGAAAACACTAGATCTGTTGATTCTGTACTATGGGGTGCCACTCCAGATTCAAAGTGATAACGCCAGCCACTTCAAGGGCAGACTAGTGCAGGACTATTGTGCACAACGCAATATTGAGTGGATTTTTCACATACCTTACTACCCACAAGCAGCGGGACTGATTGAGAGAATGAATGGGTTGCTGAAAGAACAATTGCGTAAACTGAATGATGGGACACTGAAGGGGTGGAGGGATAATTTGTATGATGCTTTGCAAATTTTGAACAGCCGACCCCTTACAAATGCTGAGACACCTCTCATGAGAATGCTCACACCTGCTTTACAGATTAATCCGTTTACAACGAGCAATACCATTGTGTATTGGGAAACAGCTCCAGGAGCTTTGGCCCCATATCGAGCTACACCAGAATCTGCAGGACTTGACTTACATGCTTTACACATGCATCGATTGAAACCTAGAGACATCACTCTGATTGAAACTGGGGTGGGAATTCAGATTCCCCCTGAGCATTACGGTCTGATCGCCCCTCGATCTGGGCTTGCCTTGAGGGGCATCCAAGTTTTAGGAGGCGTGATAGATGCAGACTACCAAGGCGAGTTGAAAGTCATTCTTTTGAACAGTGGTGACACAGACCTAGTGGTGCAACCTGGTGATCGCGTTGCCCAAATTGTCATTATGCCGGTTTATGGAGGTGTTGTTAAGAAGGGGAGCGCCCCAGCTCTTCTCACTGTGAGAGGCAAAGGAGGGTTTGGATCTACTGACAAGAACCCAGGGGCCAAGGTGTGGATTGAATCCCCAAATAACCCTCCTCAACCCGCTGATGTCATCGCCACTGGACCAGACAATGTCCTGGTAGTTATGCGACCTGGTCAAGACAAATGGGAACATGTTCCCGCTGACAAATGCTATCTGCGAGAATGATAATACGTGTTTTGTCCTTTGTTCTTTTCAGATCATCCTGTGGAGTGCCTGTGCCATGAGTGTGGTGTATGGAGCCCGTTCGGGAGACTCCACCGGGGAGCGGGAGGGGCTCATAGCCCAAAAATTCAACCGTCAGCCGCAGATGCCAACGCTGCTGCATCAACCGAACAATGTTTGGATTCATCTAGCGCAGGAAGTGCTGAATATATCTCACTTCTGTATGAGTAACATGCAAAGCGTTCAAGATTTGATTACCACTTGTCTAGTGGCAGTGCCCACTCCTGCTGCTGTATTATTACACATCTTTAACAATACAAACCAGGATGGAATGGTGGATGTGAGTGACGTTCGCTCCCATCTGTCACTCTATGAGTACTGCCATCATTGCCCGGAGGTGGGCCGGCGGTTGTGGAGGAACATGACATCTATACTCACGTTTAACATCTCAAATGGGGATGTGTGCTATTCATTGACCTGTGATCCTATGAAAATAGGTAAATGTGCTCAGCTCAAATTGGAGAAAAGAGACAAAAACGTAACTGCTGCACAACGGACGTTGTGCCACTCACGGACTGACCTAACCTGTTTGAATGTAAATAATTCGATGTTTTGCCAACATGTGGTGCCTGCTGCCAGCCACATTCAAAATGTTAAGTTGCCTAAAGGTTGGCTCTTTTCTTGTGGTAATCTTTCTTTTACTTATATTCCAGCCAATCTAACCGGAGGGCCTTGTGCCTGGTCACGCTTAGGCTTTCTCATGTTTCCTATGGATACTGCTCTACACCCTCGCTATACCAGAGACACTATTCACTTACCTACGGACTGTGATTCTGAAATTTCATTGCTGTCCAAAACAGAATATGTTAGTTTAGCTGGTTCTATCGTAGGGGTGCCAGGACTTGCAGTATATAATACCAGAGTTATTAATAAACTTGCATGTTTAGTAGTCAAGAATATTAACTATACATCAGCTGCCTTAGCTGAGCTGTTATTAGATGTACAGGGAATTAGAAGAGCTGCTTTGCAGAATCGCGCTGCTATTGATTATTTACTGCTTAAACACAACCATGGCTGCAGTGATTTTGAAGGATTATGTTGCTTCAATTTATCCGACCACTCCATATCAATCAACTCCCACATAGAGGCCCTGCATAAGTTGGTGAAGGGGGTGCAGCAGGATGTTGACAAGGGGTGGTGGGATTGGGCTTTTGGATGGCTGCCTAATTTAGGCCAACTGCGTTATATCTTTGGTGTAATCATTATCATAACAGTTATTTTAATTTCATTATGTTGTTGTATTCAGTGTGTGCCTAACCTTCTATCTCAGTTTCGCCCAAGAGCATTGCCATTTCAGCTTATAGGATATACTTAGTTGTAAGTTGGCCAAATGGTCCAAGGGTGGAAATGTATTGCTACATACACTACGTGCATGCGGCAGCACTACGTGCAAGGTAAACAGTGGTGCAGGGTGTGGACCATTGGCCTCTGCTTTCATTGGCCTTCGCTTCCATTTTGGTTCACGACTCCATTTTGTCGAGTCTGGTTCGGTGCGTAAGGCACTGTTCTGTGTTTTTCCACAAGCTTCGGCAAGCTGAAGGGTGGGGTGTTTTTCTGCTCAATTTCGCTCCATCTGCCTGGTACGAAGGGCGCTATTTACATTCCACGAGCTATCAGTTAGAACAACACGGGGATGCGCCTGTACACAAGGAGGAATGCAAGCTTCACTTTGGAGTCCTCTCCTGGGAACTTGGCCCGTTCTGAGGAGACGTCTCGAAGGGTGAACAAGGTACCGCCGATTGCACAATTTGTAAAGGAGGGGGTCTTTTTCTAGAAAAGACTCCTGGGCGTTAGTAAATACTATAAAAGTTGGGGGCCTGGATGGGCTGGTTTAGGAACTCTCTTCTGGGTTGGACGCAACGCCAGGAGGACTGATTGTCCCGAACAGAGGCTCCCTGTGCTAGCTGATTTGGGTTCCCCAGCTTTGTGTACGGCGGAGGGATGCAGACGCTCTTTTCGGTGAAGCTTTTCAATTTATTAAGTGTATTGTGTGTGCGCGCGTAATGTGTACTTATTCTTGCAGTCATTTTCATGCTATTGAGCATTGAAGTATATTGTGTGTGCGCGCGTAATATGCACTTATTCTTGCAGTCATTTTCATGCTATTGAGCATTGAGGTATATTGTGTGTGCTTGTATTATATGCACTTACTCTTGCAATTATTCACAGAGTGCTTATATCTTTATCATTATTCTCATGTTATTCTCCTGATGTATATGTATATATATATATTAGTGTGGTTTAGTTTTGCTAGCTGAGAACTTGCCCCTTAAATAAACTTGATTATTCTACTTACGAAGGTGTTTGAGAGTGATTGCTTTACATTGTGCCTTAAAATATCCTGAAGTGCATAGTTTTGATATTCTGAAGAGTAAAGCAGCACAGTCCCTTGATTCAGTATACAGGAGGTTGTCTTCCCAATACACCTTATGGTTATCACTGACATCCCCAGTCATCTGTTTGACAGCTTGCTGTCTCAAACCCTCAAATGTGGGACAGGTCTGCTGTGCCACACTCAGCTCTTTCCTGGCAGGCCCCCCCTGTACCCAAAAGCTCAGCAGTGTCTGCTGCCAGCTCATCTGGTGTAGGTTCTGCACAGGAAGAGGATTCCTCATCCTCAAAAGGGGAATCTTCTGGTGAGGGAGGGATAGTGGGCAAGGATTTACCCTTACTACCCCTTGCTTTTGGGAGCACTTGGTCCATTGTTTCAGGATCCAAGTTTCCCTGTCCTTTTTGCTTTTTGGCCTGAGCCCTTGTCAAACAAAAATATGCCCAGGAATGCCCAGCATTGCTGCATGAGCCTCCAACTCCACTTCAGCCCAAGCTGATGTCTCCAAATCACTGCCTACTAAGCATTCTACAGGTAATTCAGTGGCTACCACAACTTTCTTTGGACCAGTAACCCCCCCCAGTTGAGATTCACAACAGCCATGGGGTGGCTAAGTGTGTTGTTGTGAGCATCAGTCACTTAGTATTGCTGACCAAGTAGGTGTTGATCAGGGTGGACCAGTTTCTCTATAACTATAGTAACACTGTCTCCTGTGTCCCTGTAGGCATCAATTTCAACACCATTAATTAGGGGTAGTTGGTTGTACTTACCCATATTAAGGGGACAAGCAACCAAGGTGGCAAAGTCAATGCCACCATTAGAGACTAAAACAGCCTCTATGGTCTCCCTAACAAGACCAACCCCAACTAAACTGACAATAGTGAGCCCAGCTACACCCTTGGATTGGCTATTTGTGGTAGACTTCCCATCACCTCTGCTATTACTAGGGGCACTAGAGGTTGCAGTTGGGGTTGTGGTAGTGGGAGCCTTGGTGTTATTCTTTGGACAAGTGGCATCACTTGCCCAATGGCCTTTTACCTTACTTAAATAACACCATGGATTTTTCTGATTGAGAGAAGAAGATTTGGACCCACCACCCCCAGAGTATTTTTGTGGGCCTGATGAAGACTCAGAATGTTTTTTATCTTTGTTGCCACCCTTGTCAGAAGACTTACCATCCTTCTTCTTGCCATCTTTGTCACCCCCTGTCTGAACTTTTCTGTTAACTCTGTTCTGACCCATTTGTCTGCCTTCTTTCCCAATTCTTGGGGAGAGGCCAGATCTGGGTATACCAAACACTGGTGCAACAAATCAGACACACAATTGTTCAAAATATACTCTCTCGGGATTAGATTATACAGGCTTTCATAGTCATTCACCTTACTGCCATGTAACCAACCCTCCAAGGCCTTCACTGAACAGTCTACAAAGTCTGTCCATTCTTGAGAGGACTCTTTTCTGGTGTCTCTCAACTTAATCCTGTATTGTTCAGTGGTTAAGCCAAATCCATCCAAGAATGCATCCTTCAAAACCTTTGTAATTGTTAGAATCACTTTCTCTGACAGTAAGGAGCCTATCCCTACTCTTACCAGTGAAAGATAGCCACAAGATAGCAGCCCACTGCCTTTGATGGACCAACTGTACCAGAACGGCCCTCTCAAATGCAGCAAACCACTTGTTGATGTCATCCACCTCTTTGTAAGGGGGGACTATCTTATGCAGGTTTCTGGAATCTTGCTCTCTAACAGGATTACCATCAAAAACACTTGTGCTGCCACCATGGGGAACTAACCCCAACCCCTGCCTTTCCCTTTCCACATCCAGAGATTCCCTGTCTAAGGCCAGCTGCTGCTGTTTAAGCTTCAGCCTGGCCTCTTCCAACCTCAGCTTTCTGAGTTCCCTTTCCATTAAGTTATCCTCAGGGTGGGAGGGTTGGGAATTGTGAGACACAGAAGAAATGTGGGAATTGGCAGAGTTGGACCTGTCCCTAAGTGTCTGGACCCTAGTAACATGGCATTTAGGAGTGAAAGGTGTCCTATTAATGTGTGACCCCCTCCCACTACCAGTGTCACTAGGTGGCCTGTTAGCTGGCAGCTCCTTGGAAGAACCCTCCCCAGCATCCTCAGGGGACTCCTCTGAGTCTGGCTGGGTACCCCCTCCTCTACCTTCTGATCCTGGGATGGGTCAGACTGGTTCTGGTCACTTTCTAGGAGAAGATTAAGGAGAAGATCTTTTGTAGGATTCTTACCAATTGCTAAACCTCTTTCAATGCAGAGACCCCTCAAACTTTTAAAGTTTAGATTCCCATATGTTTCCTGGACAACTGTGGGAGTAAGCTCTACTGCAGACATGATAGAAAAGGTGTAGGACAAAGAGAGAAAAAAGTTTTCAGAACTTTTTAAAGAACAGAGAAAAACTTTTTTCAAACTTTTTCAAACTTTTGAAAGTTTACAGAAACTATTCAGAAACGTTTTAGAAAGTTTTAGAGAAGGAAAGTTAAACTGTTTAGGTTACTGTGTATATTCTGAAGTATTTGGTATATGTTTTTCTTATGAAAGGCACCAATGATAAAAGTGGTAAAGCAGTTACAAGTACTTATCCAACTGCTGCACCACCAATGTAGGAGGCTGGCCTGGCTTATAGTGGGTACCTTGTGGTACTTATACCTTGTGCAAGGTCCAGTTATCCCTTATTAGTAGATTAGTAGTGTTCTAGCAGCTTAGGCTGATAGAGGTAGCTATAGCAGAGCAGCTTAGGCTGAACTAGGAGACATGCAGCACTATATCACAAGAAACACAATACTCAGAGTTACTAAAAATAAAGGTACTTTATTTTAGTGACAATATGCCAAAAGTACCTCAGAGGATATACTCCCTTAGGAGGTAAGTAAAATGCACAAAATACACATACAAACCAAAATCAGGTAAGTAAACAGTTAGAAAAGTAGTGCAAACAAAGTAGAACACAATAGAATGCAATAGGAGACAATAGGCCTAGGGGCAACACAAACCATATACTCCAAAAGTGGAATGCGAACCATGAATGGACCCCAGGCCTAGTATAGTGTGTAGAGGGTCACTGGGAGTGTAAGAAACCACTAAGGGTGTCCAAGATACCCCACCACAAGACCCTGAAAAGTAAGAGTAAAGTTACCCCACTACCCCAGAAAGACAGTAAAGTCGAGATAGGGCATTCTGCAAAGACAACAACTGACTGCAAAGCACTGAAGACGGATTCCTGAACCTGAGGACCTGCAAAAGAAGAGGTCCAAGTCCAAGAGTCACGCAAGTGTCCAGGGGGGCCAGGAGCCCACTAAAACCCGGATGAAGGTGCAGAAGAGCTGCCTCCGGCTGGAAGAAGCCAAAGATTCTGCAACAACAGAAGGTGCCAGGAACTTCTCCTTTAGTCAGAAGATGTCCCACGGCATGCTGGAGGATGAAGAGTTGTTTCCATGCAGAAAGCCAACAAACAAGCCTTGCTAGCTGCAAGAGTCGCGGTTGACGATGTTGGGTGCTACCAGAGCCCTGAAAGGACAAGGTCACCCTTTGGAGGAGGAGACAGAGGGGGCACTCAGCAACACAGAGAGCCCACACAAAAGCATGCAGCACCCGCAGAAGCACCTCAACAGGGGTTCAGAAGATCTGAAAACAGCGGTCATCTCAGCACAACAAAAGAGAGTCCCACGAAGTCGGAGTCCAACTCAGGGAGTTGGGCAATGCAGGACGGAGTGCTGGGGACCTGGGCTGTGCTGTGCACGAAGGAAGTCTTGCAAAAGTGCACAGAAGCCCTAGCAGCTGCAGTTCACACAGTACACAGGATTACTGTCTGGTGTGGGGAGGCAAGGACTTACCTCCACCAAATTTGGACAGAAGGGCCACTGGACTGTCGGGGACACTGGGATCTAGCTCCTGTGTTCCAGGGACCACGCTCATCAAGATGAGAGGGGACCCAGAGGACCAGTGATGCAGAAGTTTGGTGCCTGCGTTAGCAGGGGGAAGATTCCATCGACCCACAGTAGATTTGTTCTTGTCTTCCAGTGCAAGGTGAAGGCAGACAGCCCTCAGAGCATGCACCACCAGGAAACAGTCGAGAAAGCTGGCAGGATTAGGCACTAACATGTTGCTGGTAGTCTTCTTGCTACTTTGTTGCGGTTTTGCAGGCGTCCTGGAGAAGTCAGCGGTTGATCCTTGGCAGAAGTCAAAGAGAGAAGTGCAGAGGAACTCTGGTGAGCTCTTGCATTCGTTATCTGACGAGAAACCCACAGGAGAGACCCTAAATAGCCCTCAGAGGAGGATTGGCTACCTAACCAGGTAAGAGCCTATCAGTAGGGGTCTCTGACGTCACCTGCTGGCACTGGCCACTCAGAGGTCTCCATTGTGCCCTCACATCTCTGCATTTAAGATGGCAGAGGTCTGGGACACACTGGAGGAGCTCTGGGCACCTTCCCTGGGGAGGTGCTTGTCAGGGGAGTGGTCACTCCCCTTTCCTTTGTCCAGTTTCGCGCCAGAGCAGGGCTGGGGGGATCCCTGAACTGGTGTAGACTGGTTTATGCAAGGAGGGCACCATCTGTGCCCTTCAAAGCATTTCCGGAGGCCAGGAGAGGCTATTCCTCTCAGGCCCTTAACACCTATTTCCAAAGGGGAGGGTGTAACACCCTCTCTCAGAGGAAATCCTTTGTTCTGCCTTCCTGGGACTGGGCTGTCCAGGCCCCACGGGAGCAATAACCTGTCTGAGGGTTGGCAGCAGCGGTAACTGCAGAGAAACCCCCAGAGAGTTAGTTTTGCAGTACCCAAGCTCTATGCTGGAGCCCCGGGGATGCATGGTATTGTCCCCCCAATACCAGAATGGTATTGGGGTGACAATTCCACGATCCTAGACATGTTACATGGCCATGTTCGGAGTTAACATTGTTACGCTACATATAGGTATTGACCTATATGTAGTTCACGCGTGTAATGGTGTCCCCGCACTCACAAAGTCCGGGGAATTTGCCCTGAACTATGTGGGGTCACCTTGGCTAGTGCCAGGGTGCCCTCACACTTAGTAACTTTGCACCTAACCTTCACTAAGTGAGGGTTAGCCATATAGGTGACTTATAAGTTACTTAAGTGCAGTGTAAAATGGCTGTGAAATAACGTGGACGTTATTTCACTCAGGCTGCAGTGGCAGTCCTGTGTAAGAATTGTCTGAGCTCCCTATGGGTGGCAAAAGAAATGCTGCAGCCCATAGGGATCTACTGGAACCCCAATACCCTTTTTTTGATTGGCGCTGACCTGCAGGGAAATGGGCACAGGGAAAGTTATTAATCTGTCTGTCCCGCCTGTTACACTCATGGCCCACCATGCCCCTTCCGATCCCTATTAGCACAGACATGGCCCACCATACATGCTGCACGGTGCCCAGGGCCCATCCACCACACACACCCTACATGAGGCCTTCACACACAGCACTCCATGCGTTCACACACCATGCATCGTACCCACGGTGTACTCACCTGTTGGTCCGGAAGCCCATAAAGCAGTCGGTACTGGGGTAGGACCCCATCCAGCAGTCTCTCCAACTCCTCTGAGGTGAAAGCAGGGGCCCTTTCCCCAGTCACACGAGCCATGGTCAGTTCCAGACACAGGTCACAGCGGCACATGCAGTGTAGGTCCTCTCCTATTGAAGGTCAGGTAGCAAGTGAGTGAACAGATAGAAGATTGTGGTGACGTCCACGGCGGTGCATACCGTCACCGCCTGCGTACATCACCATTGGCCACTGTACCCCATAGGGCCCAATGTTAACCAATGAGGAGCTGCACAGTGGTTTTTGACCGCCTCCCGCAATGGCGCACAACGTCAGCGGAATTACTTCATTACCACCTGCCCCTCCAGAAAGGACAGGTGGACGCCATTTCGGGTGGGGGGGGTGCAAGCCTTGGCTCCTAACTGAGTCACACTACACATATGCACCATTTGGACCTCTCCAACAAAATACTGTTGCAATTACAACATGCACCGAAGTTTAGTGGTTGGAATGTACAGATAATGACCAGCTGCTCAATCTTTTGCCCCATAGATTGCAACCGCTGAGGATGAATAGAAGATGGAGACACCCCCCATGCACAGGCCCCTGGTGGACTTGGCAACAATGGAGGACAGGCACATTATCCTCACCTACAGACTGGACAGGGCCACAATCACAGAACTGTGTGCCCAATTGGAGCCTGACCTAATCTCTGCTATCCGTCACCCCACCGGGATGCCTCCTATTGTGCAAGTGCTATCAGTGCTCCATTTCCTGGCAATTGGCTCCTTCCAAGTGACAGTGGGCTTGGCAGCAGGAATGTCTCAGCCAGTGTTCTCTATAGTGCTGACCTGAGTGTTATCTGCCCTGATTAAACACCTGCGCAGCTACATCATTTTCTCCCATGTGGAGGATTTGGACACAGTGAAAGATGATTTCTATGCAATGTGACATATCCCCAACATTATTGGGCAATTGATGGTACACATATTGCATTTGTCTCCCCCGGCAAAATGAACAGGTGTTCAGAAATCGAAAGAGCTTTCACTCCATGAATGTGCAGATGGTGTGTTTGTCGGACCAGTACATCTCCCATGTCAATACTAAGTATCCAGGCTTGGTGCATGTTGGTGCTCGGTTTTATCCTGAGGAATAACAGCATCCCAAATGTGATGGGCCATTTCCAGAGGCACAGGGTGTGGCCAATAGGTGAGCCATGGTTTCCACCAAGTGGATGTTGGTGTATGGGTATGGTGTGGCCCATAAGGGTTAGTGTGTGGCTACCAGTTATCCCTCGATATTTGCAAGTGCCTCTGGTTACCCCAACCTCTCATGGCTACTGACCCCTGTGAGGAATCCCAGGACAAGGGCAGAGGAACGTTACAATGAGGCACATGGGTGAACAAGAATTATTGAGAGGACCTTTGGCCTCATGAAGGCCAGCTTTTGTTGCCTCCATCTAACAGGTGGATCCCTGTACTACTCACCCAAGAAGGTCTGCCAGATCATCGTGGCATGCTGTATGTTGCACAACCTTGCTTTACATCTCCAGGTGCCTTTTCTGCAGGAGGAGGAGGCTGGAGATGGCCGTGTGGCAGCAGTGGACCCTGTGGACAGTGAAGATGAGGAGGCAGAGGATGAGGACAACAGAAGTGCAATAATTTTTCAATACCTCCATTGACACACAGGTAAGACAGTGTAAATTCACATTTAGTTGACAGTTTTGTCTTTGACATTGTCACTGGCAGGCTGATTTTCCCACTTCTATGGCCACTCACTGTACCCTTTGGCATCTCTATTTCCAGATATTTGTGCCCCACTTTCGCTCCTTTTGTGTTGACTGCAGCCAACTACAGGTCTTTCCTATGTATACATTACTGTACAGTTGAATTGCAATGTTTAAACCTTGTTAAACAAATACATACTTAAATCATTTGACATACTCCATACTTGCATTTTTTTCAAAGGGTGTTTATTTAAGTGCTAAGAAGTAGAGGGGGATTTGCAATGGGCTGAGGTGATGGTGGAGGTAAGTCCAGGATAGAGTCCAGTCTATTTGTGTCACAGGTGCATTGTCCAAGAGGGCATAGGAAGGGGAGCAATGGCAGTTCAAGGTGGACAGGGTGACAGAGTGGGACACAAGGGTGACAATCAGGAGAGTCTTATTTCCTGGCGGGGTTCTTGGTAATAGTCTCTAGCTTCTGCCTGGATTGCAGGAAACGTTTCCGGGGTGATTCTCCTTCTGCAGGGGGAGGGGTCCGGGTGGCCTGTTGGTCCTGTGGCGGGCCTCCTGTCCACTAGCGGCAGCAGAGGTGGAGGGCTGTTCATCGGTTTGGCTAGTGTCAGGGGCCCGGTGGTGTGCCACTGCCTCCCTCATAGTGTTGGCCATGTCTGCCAGCACCCCTAAAATGGTGACCAGGGTAGTGTTGATGTCCTTCAAGTCCTCCCTGATCCCCAGGTACTGTCCCTCCTGCAGCCGCATGTTCTTCTCCAACTTGTCCAGTATCTAGCCCAGTGTGTCCTGGGAATGTTGGTATGCTCCCAGGATCGCGGTGAGTGCCTCCTGGAGAGTCGATTCCCTGGGCCTGTCCTCCCCCTGTCACACAGCAGTCGTCCTAGCTTCCCTGTTGTCCCCTGCCTCTGTCCCTTTAACCGTGTGCCCACTGCCACTGACCCCAGGTCCCTGATCGTCCTGTGTTTGTGTGGTGGCCTGGGGTCCCTGTAGTGGTGGACACACTGCTGATTGACGTGTCCTGGGGACAGAGGTATGGGCCTTCTGGGTGGGTGCTGTAGTGGTGTTTCCTGAGGGGGGAGGCTCTGTGGTGGTTTGTGACTGTGCATGGGTAACCGACTGTCCGGAGATCCCTGATGGGCCAGGTTGGTCATCCAGATCCAGGCGAGCAGAGCTGCTGTCATCACTGTGGGCCTCTTCTGGGGGGGGGACTGGATGTTGCTGGCACCTCTTCGCCGGTGACATTGGCAGTGGGACCTGTGGGGATGTGAATGCAGTGTTATTGTTTCTGCGTGTGACATACTTTGCATGGGTGTGTTGCCCTCTGTGGTTGTTGTTGCCCTGGCAGATTTGCCTTTCTGTGAGTTGCTATTTGGTGGGCTAGGTGATTCTCTCCAGTGTGCATGCAGTGGTGATAGGTGTCCATGCAGGTCTGTGAGGGGTGTCCATGCATTGGTGGTGCATGCAGGGTGTGGCATTGTGATGAGTGGGTTGTGATGGTGGGTATGTGGGAGGTGGTGATGTGATGGGAGTGAGGGTAAGGGTGGGGGTATGTAATGGCATTCAGGTAGGAGGGGTGAAAGTAGTAAAGAGTTGACTTACCAGAGTCCAGTCATCCTGCTACTCCTGCCAGCCCCTCAGGATGCATGATTGCCAAGACTTGCTCCTCCCATGTTGTTAGTTGTGGGGGAGGAGGTGAGGGTCCACCGCCAGTCCTCTGTACAGCTAGTTGGTGTCTTGCTGCCACAAAACGCACCTTTCCCCATAGGTCATTCCACCTCTTCCTGATGTCATTCCTTTGTTCTGGGGTGCTCTCCCACGGTGTTGACCCTGTCCACAATTCTCCACCATAGCTCTATCTTCCTAGCAATGGATGTCTGCTGCACCTGTGATCCAAATAGCTGTGGCTCTACCCAGATGATTTCCTCCACCATGACCGTTAGCTCTTCCTCAGAGAACCTAGGGTGTTGTTGTGGTGCCATGGAAGTAGTGTGAGTGGTGTGGGTGAGGGTGTGTGGGGTGTTGTGTTGGGGTGTGTGATTTAGGGTGCGTGGATGGTGTATAGGTGATGGTGTTATGTGGCTCTGGTTGTGTGGGTGCTCTTGTTGTATCTCTCTCTGGTGGCAATTGTTTGTAGTCGCAAAGGGATGTGGGTATTGTATGTGTGTGTTTTATAGTGGTGTGGGTGTGGTGTGTGTGTCTGGTGTGTGTAGTTTGAATTGTCTAATGTGGTGTTGTTTTGTATGTGTGTGTGTATTTTGAGCACGGCGGTATGTACCGCCAATGGTTTAGGACTATTGAATGTCTGCCGCAGTGATTCGTGGGTCATAATGTGATGGGCGCAGTTCTGTTGGCATAACGGTTTGGGTTTGGATACCGCCAGTTTATCACTGACCTTTGGGCTGGCGGACTTGTGTGTGTGGCTATATAGTGACGGATTGGTATGTGTGTGTTATTATATGCTTGGCGGTTATCTGCCGCCGCCGTGTATGTTGGCGGCAGTCGGCATGGCGGTAAGTGGAACTTACCACCAATGTCATACTGAGGGCCTTTGTGTGTTCAAAACAATTCCACAAGTTGTGCCTCACTTTAAAGTTGAAAACTCAGAGAGGGGGTATTTACCACACCTGGTAAATACCGAACACTAAGGTAATGTAAAGTATGTGATAGGCGTGGTAAGTACCAGCCCTATTTCAGCTATTTTGTAATGAGGGCCTAAGTAATTAACCTCTACAAGAGATAGCTCCATCCCATGAACAGCCCAAATTCTAGACACAGTATATTTTGTTTGCAGGGGTCATCTGTGTTTTAACAGAGTAAGCATATATAATAATCTTCATATATGCAGGCATGCTAAATTTGCAATTTCTCATCAACTTACTAGGACTAGTTGAAAAATAGAGAGAAGGCCCTCAAAAGTTTATCTCTGTGAAGAATCTGTCCTTCTTCCCAGAACTTTCATGCAGCATCAACTAAGGAACCTAAAGCCTGTTCAAACAGGAAACTCAAAATCGTCCTATTTAAACTGGGAGGATAGTTCAACAATAATTTTTAAAACTGCTGTTTATTAAAAACAAACTGCTGAGCTTTATGAATTTTAAATAAACAGTAAAAAAAAATGTGGAAATGGACTAAGGACCTTATTTAGAGTTTGTCAGACAGGATGATCCTTCACAAAAGTAGAGAATACTCCATTTGCCATATTACAAGTGCAAGATAGCCAATGGCTCTTTTAATATGATGGCTAGGATGTCATTTGAATGAGCATCCCATCCTCTAAGTTCTAAATAAGGCAGTAAATTGTCAATAAAATGTCTGGCGGACTGGCACTGAGGGGTGAAACATAGGGCCTAATTAAAAGTTTAGTAAATGGGTTAGCCCATCCAAACATCATGGATTTCCTGTCCTCCTTTTTATAAGCGCTTTGTCACCTGCTTATCACTTATAATAAGGTGATGGAATACCAGTCATATTTGTGATGGAATACCCCTTTGTAAAACTCTAAATCAGGCCCGTAGGCTTGTTCATATTTGACCAATCAATGTGCCACTCTTGTGCTGAATTTATTGACCAATCACAAGCCTGGATCCCTCATGCTGCAGGTCAGACGCACAGTAATATACAGCTAAGTACTACAAAGTGTAGGTCACTCAGGTGAAAGTTGGTTACACAAATGAAATTGTCTCTGAATGCAACCTGTTAGATCTGGCATCATTGGTGTAGTCTCCCCTGTCTTTTTTGCCTCTGCTTCCCATGTCTTGACTGTGTGCTGAACTCTGTGTGTGCTGTTTTTGGTACTCTGGGCACTTTACCACTGCTGATCAGTGTTAAAATGCAAGTGCTCCTGTGTAAATTATATGTGTAATTGGCGTTTCCATGATTGCCATATCTGATTTACTAGTAGGTTGCTAGTAAAGTGCACTAGAGGTGCCAAGGGCCTGGAAATCAAATACTATTAGTGGGCCTGCAGCACTGATTGTGCCACCCACATTAGTAACCCTATAAACATGGCTCAGACCTACACTGCAGTGTCTGTGTGTGCGGTTTTAAATTGCCAATTCGACATGGCATGTGTACCCACTTGTCAGGTCCAAACCATCCCTTTTTATACATATAAGGCACCCCTAAGGTAGGCCCTAAGTAGCCACATGGACAGGGTGCAGTGTGTGTTAAAGGTGGGACAAATCCTTATGTGTGTTACATGTCCTAACAGTGAAATACTGCCAAGTTCGGTTTTCACTGTTGAAAGGCCTGTCTTTCTCATAGGTTAACATGGGGGCTGCCTTTAAATATCCTTAAAGTGCAGTTTATGCACTTTAAGGATAGAGATATGGAGTTTGAGCTCAACCCTTGGTAGCTTGGCAATGAGCGACAAGGCTTAACTTAGGAGACAAATGTGTACAGCATTTAAAAATCACAAAACAGTAAGTAAGTAAAACACAAAACAGACAAAAAATCCAACACCAATTTATAAACATAGATTGTATTTTTGTATCTTTACAATTACACCAAAAGGAATACAATCAGATAAGGGGAACCAGTGATATGAATTTTTAAAGAATTAATGCTTTTTAGCGATTAGAAACAAATAGTGCCAATCTGGTCATCTAGCGATGGAGCCCTGCTCGGCTACAGCCCGCGGGATGCCTCAGTCAAAAGTTTACCTTCGGACGTAGTCATTTTCTTGAAGATTTTCTTCAGTGGGACCAAGTCACCAGTCCAATCCGACCTCTGGAAATTCTTCCTCGGATACGAGTCCTGGGAGCCCTCGTTGGAGATTTTTACCTTCGGAATTAGTAATTTACACTGCCTGGGAGGTCCTGGTCAAATTTCTACGGTCAGACTTAGTCACTTTTTCGGATATTTTCTTCACGGGACAAACCTGCAAGTCAGGCCGAGTCGCGGTTGAGGAAAGCCGGCTAGAGTTGCAATGGCGGGTCGGTCCGTTTATGGAGCTTTTCTACAAAAGTTCTCCAAACTTCTCCAAACTTCTGAATATTCTTCCAGATGTTCTTTTAAAGTTATTTTGAGGTCCACAGTTCACCCCAAGGGTCCAGAAGCTCTGAGATGCTCCTTGAGGGTGCGGACTGTAAAAGGCCACTGGACAGTGGTCAGCTGGTCAGTTTCTTCAAAAGTTGGTGCAGGGGGCTTTGGTTTCAATGTGCAGCTGGTGCAATCCTCCAGAGTGCAGTGTCCAGGTGCAGGTCAGGGGTCCAGCAGGGAAGTCCTTCTTCTCCTCTAGTTCTTCCTTGTTGGAATCTGTTAGGGATCTGAGGTGTGGGTGCAGGTCTGCCAGTCTTATCCTTGCTCCTGGGTGAATAAACAGGGGGGTCCTGGTTCTTCAATCAGGTGCAGGGTCCTTCCCCCTATGATGACCAATTCCTGGGAAGTGTGGCAAAAATCAATCCCAGGCAGCAACATTCCTCAAAATCCATCATGGCTGGAAGTGATTTTTGGAGGGTACATCTGGCAGAGACCACCCACTGGTGTGGTTAAAAATTTTAAGCACACCCTTCTCCTGCCCTCTCCTAATCTAATCTGGGGGGCACCTGGTTATCTGGGTTTGCAGGATGTGAGGGAAGTGCTGGGCTACTCCAAGTGTCCTTCCCTGCCTTTGAAGACCAGTTTGGCAGCCCTCCCCTTTCCTGCTTTTCTACCTTCTGAGGGAAGTACTCCTCCCCCAGGCACACCTCTTTGTGTTCTGCCCAGGCTACTTCACACCTCACCAAGGCAGCCTGGCCAGGATGCCAGAGGCTAGCCAATCAGAGCAGAGCCCTACAGGGCTGAAGTTGGCACCTTTGTAGGAAGAGTTTAAAACTCTTTACCTGAACTAGTTATATTAAATCCAACAAT
Organism: Pleurodeles waltl; assembly: GCF_031143425.1. Taxonomy (NCBI): domain Eukaryota; kingdom Metazoa; phylum Chordata; class Amphibia; order Caudata; family Salamandridae; genus Pleurodeles; species Pleurodeles waltl. The sequence goes on from NC_090445.1 coordinate 361,642,019, forward strand.
TGTAAGTTGTGAGATTTATTATAACAATTAATTTGATACCAAACTTAAGTCATCTGACACTTAAGGGGACTTTATACATTAAAATAAAGTCTCCCCATTCTAGGCCTATGGGGGCCATTCACTACAATGAGGGAAAATGTTATTTGCCTGTTTTACCTCACCAGGGCTATAAAACTATTTTTATAAGGTTCCTGCTTATGGTTACGTGCACCTGGGTCTAGGGGCACACAGGGCACACCTTAGGGGTGATTTATATGTAAAAATAAGGTAGTTTAAGACTTTGAAACGACTTTTAATTCCAAAGTCAAATTTGCATTTAACTTTAATTTAAAAGCAGCCAGAAAGGCAGGCCTGCCTTTAAAATGACACGGGGCACCTCAGCAGTGCACCTATAGGTGCACCACCTATGCTGGGGTCCCTAATCCTATATGCCCTACCATTTACTAGGGATATATAGGTAGGTTGACTTAGCCAATTATAATTAGACTAAATTGCATACTCATTTTATACAGAGCACAGGCCCTTTGACTAGTTAGCAGTACCCAGGGCGCCATCAGGGTTAGGAAAAAAACCAGCAAAAAGTGAATAAAGGGGCCAAAAGTCACCTCTGCAATCAGCCCTGTTTTCTCACATACATATTTTGGTAAAGTTGATTTTTAAATTGTATTTTTGAAAATGCCACTTTCAGAAAGTGGACATTTTCTTGCTTAACCATTCTGTGACTCTGCCTGCTTGTGTATTCCCTGTCTGGGTTAGACTAACAGTGACACAAAGGGAGCTGGGGTATAGCCTGCATATCCTGATGAGCCATTTGGGCTAGATTGGAGGGAGGACTGGTCACTTACACCTGAATGGGCTGTGCCTGCCCTCACACAATGCAGTCTCCAGCCCCCTGGTGTGTGTCTGGGACCAGCCCTGGGCAAGGCAGGATCTTGTGAACAACAGAGACTTTCCTTTGAAGTCTGCCTACTTCAAAGGCAGAAAGGGGTTTAGGTAGTGGACCTAAAACTCCAGATTTTTAGATTACTTCTGGAACCAAGAAGGACCTCTGCCAAGGAGAAGAGCTGAAGAGCTGAAGAGCTGGAGGAGGAGTACTGCCCCTTTGCCTGTGACTGTGCTTTGCTTGGTTGGCCTGAAGTTGCTGCTTCTGCCTGAAAGAAGACAAAGACTGGAGTTTGTGGTATATTCCTGCTTGTGATGTGTCTCCAAAGGCTTGGACTGAGCTTGCCTCCTGTTTTGAAGCCTCGGGGCCATCAAAGAATTCCTCTGCCAGCACCTGGACTCTCTGCTGAGACTCCTGCTCTGCCAAGTGGTGCCCTATCCAGTCCCTGGGCCCTTCAAAGGTGAAGCTGGTAGAACAATGACTGATATCCACACACAGGAAGCCGTGAGGGGAAATTTTTGACACACCACCTTCAACGCGGATTATAAACGACGAGCCACCTACCTATGATTTCAATGCATCACCTGCATCACGGCTGGAGAAACGATGCAACATCCACTCGCGGTTGCTGAAAATTACGCAAACCCCATGCAGTGTGGTTTTCCATCACAGTGTGACCGTATTTCTCACACATTGTCACTGGGCGTCAAAGTCATCACGAACCTGCAAAGATCCGAGGTGTCTTCTGTCCGGAAATCGATGCATCGCTCTCTTGCAGGAGAGAAAAACGGCGCATCGCCTACTCGACCGAAGAAGAGACGACACACGACCTCACTTGTGAGTAAGGAATCAAAACATTGCTGACTTTTTCGACGCACGCTCAGCTGTGCGGCCTTATTTTTGACGCAAACCAGGTACTTTGTGACACAACAACGTTTCCATTCATTTCCATGGAGTAAGACTCTTTTTACTTTAAAGATTAATATCTTGACTTGTTTATGTTGGATTTTTGTTATTTTGGTATTGTTTGATTTAGATAAATATTGACAATTTTTCTAAACTGGTGTGGTGTCCATTTTGTAGCGTTTTCACTGTATTACTGTGTGTGTTGGTACAAATACTTTACACATTGCCTTTGAGATAAGCCTGACTGCTTTTGTCAAGTTACCAAAGAGATGAGCAGGGGTTATCCTAGGTGTGTATCTCCATTACCCTGACTTGAGTGAGGGTCCCTCTTTGGACAGAGGGCAAACTGACTACAACCAGAGACCCCACTCTTCCAAAAACATTCAGTGAATATTGTGCTCTTTCTCCTTAATAATGCCAGCTCACCAGGGCTCACCCATACATCCTGCTGGATGCAATTAATCAAGCAATTTTCGAAAACAAAGCCAGACGTTTGACGGACTCTATGGGTCTCCTGGCCTCTAAGCTCTTCAGGACATGGAGTTCGTCATCATAGCCACCTGTGTTAAACAATAAATAACAAGTACTTCTATTCATTCTAAGTAAAATGATATGATGTAAATAACACTTGCATTAGAAATGAGTCTCAAATACAATAAACCTTACAAAAAGAGAGTTATATTGAATAGTCATAGAGATTGAAACTGGATGGCAGACATTAACAACAGTAATCATTTTATTGACTTTCAGATATACTTTTATTAGCCCTTTGCTCGGTTTCACTACACTTTGTAGGGTGGCTTTGTAGGTCAGAAATGAGGATTCCCATATTCTCCTTTCAGACTTTCGACAATATAATATTGAGGAGAATTCTGAGGCCTCTTTTGAGATTTCCACTCTGAGAGATGCAAGAAAGCCTGCTTCCCTCCATGTTTCAGACACAAACCAGTTGACTATGTGGGACCTGTGGCGTCTAGTATGGTCTGAACTCATAGGCTTTGCATGGGTAGCTGAATGTCACACTCAGGGCCAGATTGGGGCAGAAATTAGACTCGGGCACGAAAATAAAAGTGCCTCCCAACTAGTCAATTACAAAGGTAAAGTGTCCTTTGAAAATTAGAACAGTTTTCAGCATGTAAAGACACGCTGTATAAGCGCCTTGCAAGGTATGGAAGACTGCATGAATTTAAGTTTGCTGCAGGCAGTGTTTGTTTTAATATCACGGAAATTAACAGTAAAAACCGGCCCACACACTGATCTGTCAGACCAGCCCCTCAGGCACTGCCTACTTGCCCTTTAGGCCAGCCCGACCCTGGTACCACCCTCTTTCCCACTCGCTGTAAAAATATGTATTGCGTCTTACAGAACAGCGTAAGGACTTTAAGTCAGGTTAGAAAACCAGCCACAGCATCGCCTATTCTTGTGTTGTATTATTTCTAACAGTGCTCAATGGTTGCCAAGTGTTTTATTATTTGTAACCGTGCTTGCGTTGCCAGGTGGATAGCCATACTAACAGCTGTTATGTAAGGTGGCTTTGTATAGCCCCTGGAGGGGATCCAGACATTAAGTAAGTTGTCCGTTTGCTTTGATCCCTGCAAAGAGACGTTTGCGCACTGATCAGAATCATGAGTGTAGTAGTAAAACTGCACCCTCCGCAGTTTTACCCAGGAAAACTTCCAGAGATTAAACCTGCAGTAAATTCCCGAATTAAAATGTCAAAGCCCTCCACCCCCCCCCCCCCCCCCTTCTAGAACTATGGTTCAAAATCCACGTTATTCTCCATTTGGAAGGGCAAATCTTGTGACTGAGTTATCTCAGAGTAACGGTTTTTATAGTGGCTAGTAAATTAGTAAATAACATATCGACTACTAGGCCAATAAGAATTATGGCGTTAAAGGAAGACTGTGACACAGATAAATCCATGGCATTGTTAGGCTGCATGTGCTTGTCTCTCCACTAGGCGGCCAAGGATGGAGCAACAATGGCATAAATCACTGTGGCGTGCACAGTAATATTTGGCAGTATCTCCTGCCGTCAGGCTGCTGATCCGTAATTCATAAGTGGAGCCATCCAGTGCAAACGTCACCCGCCCCTTGAATTTGTCTGAAACATAGGTGCTGTCGTGTCTATAAGCCCCGATCCACTGGAGGCCCCGTCCTGCTACCTGGAAGCTCCAGTGGATGTGGTGCTGAGTCAAGGTGTATCCAGATGCAGAGCACTTGAGAGAGGCTGACTGGCCTGGTTTCACTATTACTGAACTAGGCTGGTTAAGAAGAATTTCACCTCCGATACCTGTAGTGAGATAAAAAGAAATAAACATTAATTTGCCAGATATGGAAATAAAGATTACGTCTCCCTCCTCACATGCTTATGACACGGTGGAGTCTTAATTGGAAAGCATAAATAATCATGAACATAGAAACTTGTAAAGTGATAAAATAAAAGAATTAGTGGAGTAACTCAATGAACTAATAAGGAACATCCATCGTTTTAAACCAATGAATTAATAAGGAACATCCATTGTTGACACTAAATAGCTTCATCTTCTAGAATTGGAAAATATCGAGTCCGGTGACTCAGTAGAATAATGCACCTATTGGAGGGATCTCTGTTTGACCTCATGGTAACAAGTTGGAATCACGGCCGGCCTACTCAGACTTTCATCATTCAGAATCATAAATAACCTTGAATTGGCTAATGATAAATATCTATTGTCTGTCAATAGCACCAACTGACCCTTCAAGAACAGCAGGTATTCTGTGTTATGTTATCGTACACTCCCAGGGTTTAATCCCAGGCTAATAACAAATAGACTGCTGGATTCTGAGTACTGAGAGAGACCAGGGAAGGGCAGACTTGAGGACACTGATGACCCTCATCTGTGATCGTTGTATATTTATCATAATGAATGTACTTACGGGAAAATATGCACGAATATCAATCTATAAAAAAATTTCTTTAAACTGGAAACAAATGTTTATTGAAAAGAAAATACCAAGGACATAATAGGTGACTAGCATAGACCGAGAAAACACAAAAGGTCATACTTTTAAATTGGATACCATTACATTAGTTAGCCTGAAATACAGACTGCATTAATAAATTGTGGCTTTAGCACAATCATGTTAATACAGGTGAACATGAAGAAAATGTGGCGGTGGATGAAGAGTTTATTTTAAAAAGCTGAATCTTTAGAAAACAGGTACTTACCAGTTAACCAGTAGAAGAAGAGAAAGACACCAATGTTTGAATGTATTGCTGCCAGCATGTTTTCAATTGTTCCTTTTCCTGCTGTGTCTCTTCAGTGTGGAATTTTCAAATGGCTTGGGACATTGACTTCACATATATTCCCCTGTGAGCTGGATTTGCATATTTTCAAGACATCCGTTAGGGTTGTGTGTTTGGGTGTTTCCTTGCGGTTTTCAAACTATAAATAAATAAATGGTGGCTTCCTGCAAACAGACAAAACTGATATTTGGGTTCATCTTTCTCTGGCACTGCCAAGCTGCAATTTATTCTGATGATGTGATGTACACTGTCCAAAGCCTACCTTAGTCAGGATGAAAAATGAAAAGAAACGGAGATCTACAGGTCGAAGCAAAACATATAAGAAAAACACAAAATAACATATAAAACACCTTGTAATTTAAAAGGTTGTTGCAAATACAATAAGGATGAATGCATGCATGGTTTCAATAAAACATGACTTAATGAGTGGTTCAAACATGGGATTGGCTACTCTTTTAACATTTTCATAAGATAAACTTACCTGGTCCAGATCTCAAGGAAAATAAAAGCAGTGGTCCTGAGAAAACTGAAGAACTGTAATTATAACTAAATGTAACATTTTTGTTTGCATTAAACATCTATTGCTGAATACATTTTGGTTAGATTTAATGTATTTCTGTAATGTCTGATTGGGAACACTAAGGTTAGTTTTCTATAACAGGAATAATTTACAACTCTTGCTATGTGGGTTCTTAAGATATGCCTGTTTACCGATTTGTTGACCTTCGCTTCTCAAGCAAGCCTAATCTAAGATTGTCTTACGGGACTGACTTTAGCGTACAGAATTGATCCAAATGTACACTTACAAATGTGATTACAATCACTAATAAGATTTTTTTCATACATTTAGTAATATGCGCCTGTTTGGGTTTCAAATAGTGGACATATTTTAAGTCACTTTAGAACTTAATTCTTCTCAAATTTTAACATCTTGTATATACTTTAGTATATACTTCTCTTGTGGGCTTAAAGCCATCCCATACTTTTAATTTGTTTGTTTCAGTGTCCTTTAAAAATCTTTGCCTGCTAGTGGTCAGTCCTGACACTTTGTCCCTCCTTTTTCTCTTTTACTCCTCCCACAGAGCAGGGACCAAGTACTGTATCCTTATGCTTTGTCTATCTGTTGTTTTGTGGAAATATTTTCTTTTTTGATTCGTGTTGGTGTTACTGTTTGCAGTGAAGTTCACTTATTCTCCCAGTGTCTGCAGACTGAAGAATGCAGCATCCGGATCACTGCTCCAGGCTTCCCCCATAAACAGGCTTGTAAAGATTGTTCTTTTCTCCTCACAGTCAAATTGGCAAATCATTACACAACAAGGCAGACACATTAGACTTCTATTTAAAACAAAGGAAAACCACTAGCACCAATCCTTTTTCCAACCCACTCCCCAAGAGTAAGCCAACCCACCCTCTGCAATCTTTCAAACAAATATCACAAAGTGAATTTATGGATGTGGTCAAAGAAAGCATGCCTTCCAAGTGCCCTTCTGACCCTTGTTAACACACATCTACAAGATAATTCTTTGATCAACTACTGCTGACACACCAGTAAGACAAATCATCAATAATTCTTTAACTACGGGAACCTTTCTTTAAGACCTTAAAAAGTCATATTAAAGAAAACAAACCTGGACCCGCATGACACCAACATCTACAGACCACTTACAAATGGACCTTTCCTGGGCAAACCGATAGAAATAGCAGCATTCACCCAGATATCACAGTTCATTGAAGATAGCTCTATACTTTCAGACTACCAAATTGGATTCTGCCAAGGAAGAGGCACTGAAACTGCCCTCAACACCAACTGGGATGATCTTAAAAACAGAGTAGACCGCTATGGAATTGCTGAACTACTTCTCTTGGACCTCTCAGATGCCTTTTACACAGTTGAGCATGACAGCCCAATACAAAGACTCTACGAAGCCGGCATAGATGGGACTGCTCTTGATTGGATCACATCCTACAGAGCAAATGTCACCCTTTCTCCCCCTTCCTCATCCAAACCCTACCTCACAAAAGCAGGGGTCCCTCAAGGCTCAGTCATCTTGCCTATGCTTTTCAACATCTAGATGATGTAATTACTGGAATTGATCAATGAATTTTAACTCACATGCTACAACAAAGCAGATGACACACAGATACTCCTTAAATTAGAATCCCGCTAATACATTGGAAAATCACAAATCTTCAGTTGCCTCACAGCCGTTGATCAGTGGTTGGCATGGAGCCGTCTCATACTGAATACTCACATGTGGTCATTAAAAAAATTATGACCTACTCAGGGCCTGGCCTGACAATCTGGGACCACTTCCTCAAGTAATCAAGGAAGTTAAAAACCTTGGAATTACCATGGAGTCCAAGTTAACAATGAATGTCCAAGTGGACAAATTAGCAAGATTAGGATTCATCACCATGAAAACTCTGCAACGCATCTTCCCTCACCCCAGATTTTCACACAAGGTCCAGGCTACTATCTCTCTTGTACTATCTAAACTGGATTACGCCAGTGGCCTCTACCATGGATCATCTCTACTATAAATAAACTACAACGCATTCAGAACTCGGCTGCTAGACTGCTCTCCTACATGTAAAGTCACAAGCTCACATCTCCTCTAACTTGAGGGCACTACATTGGTTAGTGGTTGCCAAAAGATCCACCTTCAAGCTACTTTGTATCCCCCATGAAGCAATACATGGAATAGGACCACTTTTCATCAGGAATAAAATCTCCAAATACATTCAACAAAACCTTCCCTCAAAATCGGCACTCCACTTCAAAACACCACCATACAAGAAAAAGACAATAGGTCTCTGTTCAAGCAACCAAACTATGGAATTCATTACCCCCCAAATATAAGATCTATGGATAACTATCTTATCTTCAGAAGACTACTCAAGAGCTGGCTCTTTCCACCTTAATCACCATACCCAAACAGCAATGTACTACATATCCCTGTATATATAAACATTTATAATTTGGTTATATGTATATATTTAGATATGTGTTTCTTTCTACAAATATGTATAATAACTATTTTATAATAATAAAATATATAAATAGTCTTTAGGCTTGTTTAACAATTGTATATTTTCTTTATGGTTAAATGTGTATATATGTATGTATGTGAATATGTGTGTGTATATATATACATATATATATATATATATAATGTTTATGTGTGTATGTATATATACATATATATATATATACATATAGAAGTGTACATTATTCTACACTTAACATGCTCATAAGTCATTGCATACTTTCTATATAAGTTGTTTGATTAGATACTTACGAGTCTCTGGTTTGATTTTATCTATCACAATGGGCACATTTTGTGTCAGCTTACTTGCAAGCATTCCACTATTGAAATACTACTAACTACTACATAATCATGTATCTATATGTGTATTACTCTAGTACTACTGTACAAGAGGAAAATAAATTACTCTCTTGAAAGCTTTACTCTCTCACCATCACCCTGCCTATACATCTATCAATCTATCTCCTCTCTGACTCATGCCAAACCCATTCTCCTACTATGATCTCCAGAATAACCCTCCCTAAGCTCTTCCCTCCTCTTCCCCTCCTGGCTCACACCAAACCTCAGTTTACTACTATGATCTCCCAAACAACCCTACTGAATACTCCCTCATCTATCTCTCCTTTACTCATCGCAAACCTCACCTTACTACTATAATCTCCCAATAATCAATTCTGGATTCTTCCCTGCTCTATCTCTTCATTACTCTATTCAATCCAACTAGCAGTACTAATACTAATACTGTACTCATATTTCCCTATTCTAATCCACCACTAATCCTTATGGGTTCCAGAGTAGCGTGCTACCCAATGTAAAATACTTCAATGCCACGCCATGGGTAGTAAGCGCTGTATAAATACCATTACAATTACATTTGCTTGGAGGTGCCCAACATGTGCTATCAATCCAGACTTGTTCCAGGCAGCGCTCTTTATTTTCTTTCCACAAACTTTGCCTGTGACCTCACCCTAAGGCAGGAGAGAACGGGGGAAGAACCACGAGTATTGTGAGAGACAGAGCGGATATTGACATTGTGCCTGACAGTGTTTTGCAGTTTTTGGAGATGATTTTGGGAACTGGCACCCATAGCTGCTTGCATTATCCGTCAGCCTTTGGAAATCCTCTCCTTTTGTTCCGCTTCCCCCTTAAAATTTCCACTCAGCTGCTTTGGGGTAACAAAAGGGGAAATGAGTCCATTTTTCAGCAGAATACAAATATTGATAGTTAACTCACTCCCTCACTCTGTTACCCCCTCTCTATCTTTCTGTTTTTTGTTTTAATTTGATTAAAACACTGTTGTCAGGAAGGGAATTGTATTACTCTGCCATTCTTCTCTACTGCTGTCTCACTCCCAGGATTTCAGCTGCTTGAGAACAGCTCATGTGTAACAGCTGGGAAAACCCTCCCTAAGCTCTTCCCTTCTCTTACCCTCCTGGCTCACACCAAACCTCAGTTTACTACTATGACAGTAGTAAGCGCTATAAATACAATTAACAATACAAATACAATTAGCTGTTAACATAGCTCATGTGTAACAGCTGGGAAAACAAGCATTTGCAATGCAACTGGTCTCTTGTTTGCTCGATTTAGAGCTATTTGCGTTTTAAAATCCTAAGTGGACTTTTCTTGCCACATAAACTGAAAAGTAAAACAGTTTCACATAAGCGAGCCCCCGGCCACCAAGAAGCGTGACGAAGACCCACAAAAGGAAACAGAAGTTTGCTTGCAGTGAAACGTATCGGCAAAAGGGCAATTACCCATGTAACCGGCAAAAGTGCAATTACCCATGTAACAGGGTCGATGTCATGCAAAGCGCACAACTACTGCCCAGCAAGATCGCGCTGCCTGTGAAATAAAAAGAAAAGGTAGTCCAGAAACCATATGGAAAACATGGAGCCTTGCATGTTTTCAGTAGTTGGCAGGTGCTCTTGAGGAGGGATAGACACCGGAAAAGGCATGACATAAGCATACCTTTCATTAATGAAATGAAGCGAATTATAAAAGGCAAGCCCACGAACCAACCAAACCGATGGGCGTTCGACCCTAAAAAGCAGGAACCAACAAAAATGAGATAAAGGGGTATGGGTGTCTGTTAGTGGATTAAACAGGCATAAAATGGATTTAAGACTACCAGCCTTGGCATGTGGCGCACCAACATTTCATTGCACCTACCACCAGCTTTCCGTGCAGAGTTTCAGCACCAGCACTCCTCTACTTACAAATTAATTAACTGTGATACTCCACTGGTATGTGCACTCCAATGTTTGCAATGTTCATTCATGCCTTATGTTGTAGCTTATGTGTGATTAATTTTAAATTAATGCTTTTTATGATTTTCATTGTGAACCACTTTGTGGGTTTCTAGAATGTAGTTTTTTAATATGCGCTTTTTGTTTGTTTCAAATGCAGTTAGGCTAAGTTGGCATTTGTTTTTCGTTTTTAGGCCTGGATTTTGACAGCACCCCTCTCAAACAGACCTACTGGTTAACAATTTACCTAGAGTGGGGTCTCCAACCTTTTCGGTAACAAGAGCTACCTATGTTCAATGAAAATCATCCCGAGCTACTAATATTAGTGCTGATGTAGTGACCACCCCATCCAGTTTTGTCAGCAGTGATCAAATCAGTTCATCAGACAGGAATGCCAGCAGTAAATTAAACAAGTGTTATCAATTTGAATGCCTCTAATTAGGTAATATATAACAGCCATAGATGCAACACTCCTGGCACCGTAATACCGTGAATAATAGAGTTTTCCAAGTCAAATTGAAAATTCAACCATCTTTCTTCAAACAACAACTTATAAGTACTGAAAATACACACATTTCATTTCGAATATATGATTTTTAATTTTTTTATTCATATAATAATTCACCCAAGCAAAAGCTTGTATAGTAGTAGTCTGGGCTGCACACAGGAGAGCTACTCACAGGGATCTGGAAAGCAACTGGTAGCTCACAAGCTACTTGTTGCAGACGCCTAGCCTAAAGGAAGCTTTAGGCATGCCCTTCTAACTATTGACTTTCTTCGACGAGAATCTATCAGCCATTAGCTTGAGACTTTTTCAAGAACGTTTCTGCCTAGCCCACTGGAGAAATTCATCTCATCTTGTGATATTGGCTGTTTGTGTGTTTCCTTCTGCTTCCATTCAGTGCTTCTTTTTAATTGCATGAGGGACTAGTTTACACTTTTGCCCTCTCTACCTTCTCCTGCCTGTTACCTTCCTTTCATTACACTCTAATGTGCTAATGCTGCATGATTCAGCACATTAAATCCAGACCTATAAGCTTTTCCAGTTCTTGATTTTGTTTGGTTGATCGATTGCAGTCTTTGTGTTCTTGTTAGGACTGGTCATACAAATGTGTTTGTTTTTGCAGACTTAGGGCCAGATGTATCATGAAGGCCTTTTGCGATTCGGAAATAGCGCTTTTTAAGAAATTGCTATTTCCGGCTCGCAAAATGCCATTTATCACATTTGCGAATCGGTAATAGCGATTTCTTAAAAATCGCAAATGCTATTACCGAATCGCAAATTGCGATACCGGCCCCATTCGCACCTGTGGGCCTGTTGGCCCATATATGCGAATTTTTTGCATTTTCAAAATTGCGATTTCTTAACTAGAAATCGCAATTCTGGAAATGCAAAACCCCAGGGTGCTGGGGGCCTAAGGCCCCCTCTGCTGCCCCCCAAAATTATTTTTGGGGACATGTAAGGTGCACACATGACAGAATTCTGAGGCAGCCTATTTCTAAAGCCATCTTGGGCCTCTTCAATCCATTTACAGCCACTCCCTGCCCCTTTAGCTCACTCTTAAAGCTTTCTGCTTTCTTAAATTGTGACGCGCCTTTGTTTTTCTATTCCTCTATCGTTCCCATATGTGTCTTTTGCTCACAGTAAATGCTTGACGCAGAAAAATAAGTGCCGGCCCTCAAAAAGAAGTGCTAGTGTCCCGCACCGGAAAAAACAAGCACAAATTAAGCACCGGGGACTCTGTAATAGTAATTTCATGTTTCAGTGCTTAAAAATCAACAGTAATTTTATCCAATCGATTTTTAGTTTATTAGTAGACACTATCGAAAACTGCAATTCTAAAAAATATGTGCCAGTGCCTTGCACCGGGAAAAAGTAAAAATTAAGCACTGGGGACTCTGTAATAGTAATTTCATGTTTCAGTGCTTTAAAATCAATATTACATTTATCCAATCGATTTTTGCTTTATTAGTAGATAATATTGAAAACTGCAATTTCTGGAAATTATTCTCAAGTAGGGGAAATCAATACATACCTTCTCTTCACGGTTGATTAGGTGCATTTGTGGTACTGACACAACTGAACCAGACTATCATACTTAAAATACCCAGCAAAGTACAAGACATCCACGATGCAGCCATTACAAGCTGAAGTAAAGATGAACACATCTTTTCAATGTTGTCCTCCAGCTAAAGCACAGTCCAAAAGTGAGAAAACTGACCTTGGCTCAGCCTGGAACCAGGGGCCAGTGAGCTAAGCTAGGCATTGTCACATAATGAATGTGCCTGAAACCATCAAAATACAGTGGTACGGGGTGGTGTCTAGGTGAATCCCAGTTACGTGATGTTCCAAACGACAGCCATATTGGACTGGATTGTATGATCTGTATAATGCCTACTACAGACACTTGCGGGGGTTGAAGTGCTTCCCTACACCGGCAGCAAGCTGCAAAATGTAGGGTGAGTGCCTGGGCCTGACTCTGGCTTCTGTAATCTGCTTTCAGTTTATCCCATACATGAGCTTGTTGTGTGTGCAGCCACTCGGGTTTCATTTCCTACTAATACTGCATCGTTGAAAAATTATTTGTAAGCGGCCAGCGGCTTCAAAGAGCTGGGGCCGCACCACATCAAATATGTATACAATGTTTTCCGATGTCACTGCACATATAATTGAACCAAACAATGATTATCCCATTCACAAGTGATGGAATCTGTTTAAAAATGCAATTGACTTCAGCAGAATGCCATGTGGCATTTTTTCCCTAAGTACAATATTCAAATCTTTGCACCAGGAGAGTCAATGCCGAGTTCATAGGTCCACTTACTGAACAAACACCACCAATCATCCTCTTTTGACCCTGCAGCAATAACTTTAAGACAATATCACGCTGCCTACGAAATAAAGAGAAAACGTAGTGCAGAAACCATACAGAAAACAAGGGGCCTCGTATGTTTTCAGTAGTTGGCTGGTGCGCTCGAGGCAGGCTAAACACCGGAAAAGGAATGATGTATGCATGCCTTTCACTAATTAAATCAAGCTAATTTTAAAAGGCGACCAACCAAACTGAGGGGCTTGACATGGGCGTGGCTAAAAGCCCACAGAGAGATTACACCAGGGGCAAAGCGCCTGAGCTCGACCCTAAAAACTGTTTTTCTGCCTGTTTCTCGTGATGTAAATATGTGGAATGTAAATTGGAAACTATCCCTCAGGTAGTTTTATAGCAGCATCTCTTTCAGGTTCACCATGGTTTCCTTAGCTAGTTAACATATTGTTCTATCTGCAGGATCTGATGGTTGAGAGGAGAAAATGTTATATATGTTACAAGACCTGTGTCTTCGTTAGAAATGGTAATTGGTTACAATTGTTTTTTATCTAACCAGAACACTTTTCTGTGCTTTTCTCATATATAGTCAATCCCATCTAAAAGCCATATGCTGAGCTGGATTCTGCAGAAATCATTGTAACCGGTGATGTGGAATGTACAGCACAGTGATAAACTTTGGAATGCAGCATCCTGATCACAGTGCCCAGCGTGTGGTATCAATCTAGACTTGTTCCAGGGAGATTTCTTCATTTTCTTTCCACACTTTGCCTATGACCTCACCGTGCAGCAGGAGAGGGCAGAGGAAGAACGGGGAGTGCTGCGAGAGAGAAGAAATCAACATTGTGCCTGCTTTTAAACTTTCTGTTTTGGGGTAAAAGCCACCCAACAGAGTTTTACAATTTTTTTAGATAACCTTATTCTTTTACAGTTTTATTTAGCGCTAACTGGACCCGAAGGTACTGGGGCATTTTACATGGGCACCAGTTACCTTACAGAAGAACACATTCATGTTTATAAGGCACAGGGAAATTAAGTGATATTTCACAGAATCGCAGGATCCTGAGCGACGCCGAGACTCGTACCTGGCCACTTTGTGAAACATAATAGCTCGCCCATAGGCGACACCTATTGGCTTTGCCAATGACTGCTTTTCTTCCCTCTCCCTGTTCCTTGTCCCCAGGCCCCCTGCTTCCTCTCCTCTGGGTCCCACAGGCCCACCTGCTCATTGTATCTCTGTTCTTCTGGGGAAGTGGAGGGAGTCAAGTGAGCGGCACGGCAAGCTCGCCAGTGAGTGAAACGCAAGGGGTGGTTATTCGGGTGACAAGGGTGAAAGGGGCAGGTGATAAAGTAGCCAGCGATGTGAATGGTTATGGAACGAAGTAAGGATTACATTACTGTTACAAAATATGCTGCGAAAAGTCCGGCATGAACTGAGAATTGAGAAGTGTGAATGACAGTCCGAAGTTGGAATCCTTCTGAAAAGTACTAATCTTGCATTTTGAATCTCCATTATCTTGAACTATGAGCCAGTTCCTTCCAGCTGTTCTGAGGTTCTTAGGATAGTGGCGGCAGTGACCCAAGTTTTATTTTTTAAGTAGGGAGGAGATAGGTTTGTGTGTTTTAATGGTACTTCTCTAAACTATTGTGTTTCTTCGAGTCTGCCGACCAGTTTACGCTTTCGGGGTCTCACCTGGACAACGGGTTTAATTAAGAAGCAACCAGGAAGCAGTTGGTCTTTTTGCAATCGTTAGAAACGGCACATGACAAATGAACTCTACAAATTGCAGAAATTCTTTTGGCGTCTCCATTGGAGATTGGCATCTAGGAAAGAAACAAACATTGCAGCCACCAAATCAAGACAGTGAAGCAACAACTTAAGTCCTTGCAATCCACTAAGGCTTCACAGTGCAAGCGCCTAAGACACTCAAAAAAGACCTGTCAATGAAACACTCAGATTCCCTTAATACCGCTTCTTTTATGTGTAAATGTAAATACCTCGCTTCGGCGACGGTTGCAGACTTTATTTTCAATTATCATCATCTGAAAGACAAACAATCAAAAACCATAATTCCTCCAGTAAGTAAAATCACTTTTCATTCTGGTGGACTACAAAGGAAAGCATTTGAAGTACAAAAGCAAGAGCACCAGGGCAGCACACAGATTAGTGTCCAACCTGTTATTGAGTTGATTTCTCCCTCACCTGGATGGCGGGTCATGAGGAAACAATTGCCAACAACAACTGCCCAGTTCTTTTGGACAGCTGCAAATTAGATAATGCAGAAATTGATCATATGGACATCTCTGCTTAATTCTCCCCCACTAATTTAGTGACTGCTTTACAATTGAATAATCATGCATCCATAACTATTTCGCTGATTCTCTGCTGAAAAAAAAACAATTCTCTCAGTTCCATCAACACAACATTACAGATAGCACTCCAGGCATTGAGTTGACAATCATAAATTTGAACATCAAGTTGACTTTTTACAATCCATCGCCACCTATATTTGGAATTTGGCAAATAAAATTGGCTCTCTGCAACTTAAAGTGAAACATATTCAATCCCTCTTAGTATCTTCCTTTACATGTAATTCTCCCTCTTGTAGCTGCACTCCAATATACTATAAATTAAGTTGTCTGGCTGAATTATTACAGAAATTTATAAATACCATCAAGCATAGACCAGTATCAGGAAAATCTTCGTAGGGTCACCGGTCCGGCAATGGAGAAAGAGTCCAATCTTCCTCTCGAAGATAGGCTCAAATAATCTCTCAAACTGTGAAAACAGATTACCTTATTAGCACAAAAGACAATGACAGAAGAAAAAGTGATACTGATAACACAACGTTGAGCCATTTCAGTCCCGTGGAACACATGCTGTCCTGAATTGCATCTATTTATACGCCCCCTCTGTAGAAGGACAAGAAAAAACTAAAGAAACAGGTCAAATTACTCAGGTAGAATTCAAATTTAGATCAACTACTGTTAATCGGGTCTATCCGATTTTTAAAACTAAACACAACCAAGAAGATGTTAAAACCTCTGTTGCATCAAGTGACCCTATCTCTTCCCGAGATAGGTTCTTCAGTGACCACACAGCTAGAGAACTGTCTTTAATCATCCCAGAAGGTTCTAATATCATGCATTTTAGGAACTCTCCAATGGGATATCCTTCACTACAAACAAATTTAGATTCAGTCAGTTTACACTGCTCATGACAAAACACTAATGGTTACAATGCCTCATCAAAGTAGGTTATCAATTTTGGAAATAATGCATTCTGTCAACCAGAAGACCTGTCTTTTGAGCACTCAGCATGGAAATCAATTCCCCACCACAATAGGGCTTACAAAGAGGCCGGCATGTCCAGGCTATGGTAGCACACTGCAGTCTGCACTCATTCAACAAAACCAAAACAGAGGCCAGATCAGAAAATGCTAGCTACATCATGATAAATTCTTCAGTAAATTTGAAACACCCAGGGAACTTAATAGGGATACTGCAGAGAGAATGACCAGTACGTCCATCAAGGATCATTCCCAGGTAGAATAAACAGAAGAAATAGATACCAACATTTCGATTGTTATCTAGAGGGCCTGAGGACATTCTCATTCATGGTAATACTCTCCACCTTCTTCATCACATCCCACATTTGTCAGTTGTAGCTTCCCAGGATATTCTTAATATTGAGGCCCGTATTTATACTTTTTGACGCTAAACTGCGCTAACGCAGTTTAGCGTCAAAAAATTTAGCGCCGTCTAACGCCATTCTGAAGCGCCATGCGGGTGCCGTATTTATGGAATGGCGTTAGCCGGCGCTAGCAGACCGGCGCTGCCTGGTGTGCGTGGAAAAAAACCACGTAGACCAGGCAGCGCCGGCGTAGGGGGAAAATGGCGTTAGGGCGTCTTAAAATGGGGCAAGTCAGGTTGAGGCAAAAAAATCGCCTCAACCCGATTTGCGCCATTTTTTTCGACGCCCAGACGCCATTTAAATGACTCCTGTCTTAGTAAAGACAGGAGTCATGCCCCCTTGCCCAATGGCCATGCCCAGGGGACTTATGTCCCCTGGGCATGGCCATTGGGCATAGTGGCATGTAGGGGGGCACAAATAAGGCCCCCCTATGCCACCAAAAAAAATTAAAAAAAATAAAAAATTATACTTACTTGAACTTACCTGAATGTCCCTGGGATGGGTCCCTCCATCCTTGGGTGTCCTCCTGGGGTGGGCAAGGGTGGCAGGGGGGGTCCCTGGGGGCATGGGAGGGCACCTGTGGGCTAATTTTGAGCCCACAGGCCCCTTAACGCCTACCCTGACCCAGGCGTTAAAAAGTGGCGCAAATGCGGGGTTTTTTGACCCGACCACTCCCGGGCATGTTTTTTGCCCGGGAGTATAAATACGACGCATTTGCGTCGCCGTCATTTTTTTAGACGGGAACGCCTTCCTTGCATCTTATTAACGCAAGGAAGGCGTTCACGCAAAAAAATGACGCTATTTGCCCATACTTTGGCGCTAGACGCGTCTAACGCCAAAGTATAAATATGGCGTTAGTTTTGCGCCGAATTTGCGTCGAAAAAAACGACGCTAATGCGGCGCAAATGGAGTATAAATACGGGCCTGAGTTTGTACAATGCTCAACCATCCTGCAAAAGGAGGTCATGCAAGTAATATGGAAAACTACAGAATTATCAAACCTGGTATTCAATCAAACAAAATACTGGCAAAATGAGAGATACATTTGAGCAAAAATGTTGGAGAAAAATACCCTTTGGTACTAGCTCTTCAATATAAAACAGGCCCAGGTAAAGAAGTAGTTCCAAGCGTTTGAAAGGGAAGTACAGGTACATCCAATTTTATGGCGAACACATTTTACTCTGCTGACAAACAGCGATGTTTCTGGTGTTAGAAATGGGGTCTTTGGTTAGCAGTCAGGTTACCCCCTGTCCAAGTAATGACCCTCACTCTAGTTAGGGTAAGTCACACACAATCCAAATTATCCTGTGCCCAGCCTCTGGTAGCTTGGCACTGAGCATTCAGGCTTAACTTAGAAGGCAATATGTAAAGTATTTGTGCAATAAATCATACAATAACACCACATAGCACCACAAAATTACACCACACAGTGTTTAGAAAAATATATAATATTTATCTGGATAAATGCAGGTCAAAACGATCAAAGATGCAATAGGTAAATGTAGAAATATCACTGAAAAGTGATATAAAGTGTCTTAAGTCTTTTAAAAGCAAACAAAGTCTCTTTCAAGCACAAAGTACCTGGTTTGCGTGAAAAATCTCTGCAAAGGGCCGCAGAGGAGGAGAAGTGTGGAAACAAAGGGGTGTGCACCGATTTCTCGGGCCGCACATGGCAATGCATTGTTTAGTTTCCACACAGGGACGGCTGTGCGCCAATTTCCAGCGCTCGGTCATGGATCCTCTTCGGGCTGGGGGGTTTTCAGACATCGATTTCCTGCGCTGGCAGGATGAAGTCACAGGAGCTGCGTTGATCTGGTGGGCATTGCGTTGAATTTTCTACTGCACGGCAGGCACTGCTTCAATTCCTCTCTGGAAGTCAGGCTGCGTCGTTCCGACTCGGCGATGCGTCGATCCAGTGGGCCGTGCATCGAATTTCCGGTCACTACCCTGGCACTGCGTAATCCTCTTATTGCGAAGTCGGGCTGCATCTTTCGGGTTTGGCGTGCAGTGAAATTTTCACCCCGTGCAGGCTGTGCGTCGTTTCTGGCAGGCTGTGTATCGAATTTCGACGCACAAGGAGTCCTTCTTGAAGAGATTAAGGGGGTTATTACAACTTTGGAGGAGCTGTTAATCCGTCCCAAATGTGATGGATATACCACCAGCCGTATTACAAGTTCCATAGGATATAATGGACTCGTAATATGGCTGGTGGTATATCCGTCACTTTCCCGTCACTTTTGGGACGGATTAACACCTCCTCCAAAGTTGTAATAACCCCCTAAGGCTTTTTGGTCCTGAGACTTCAGGGAACAGGAGGCAAGCTCTATCCAAGCCCTTGGAGAGCACTTCTTCACCTCAGCCAGAGAGCAGCAAGGCAGCAGGGCAACAGCAAGGCAGCAGTCCTTCAAAGGAAGCAGTCAGGTGAGTCCTTTGGGCAGCCAGGCAGTTCTTCTTGTCAGGATGCAGGTTCTGGTTACAAGTTTCTTCTCCAGGAAATGTATGTGAGGTAGAGTGTCTACCCCAAGAAGTGTATAAAGTCTGTGGGTTTGGGTCCTCTTCTTTCACCCATTTTGGCCTTTGAAGTAGGCGTACTTCAAAGGAAAAGTCTCACTTGTTTGTGAAATCCTGCCTTGCCCAGGCAAGGCCTCAAACACACACCAGGGGGTTGGAGACTGCATTGTGTGAGGACAGGCACAGCCCTTTCAGGTGCGAGTGACCACTCCTCCCCTCCCTCCTAGCACAGATGGCTCATCAGAATATGCAGGTTACACCCCAGCCCCCTTTGTGTCACTGTCTGGAGAGAGGTGCAAACAACCCAACTGTCAAACTAACCCAGACAGGGAATCCACAAACAGGCAGAGTCACAAAAATGGTTCAAGCAAGAAAATGCTCACTTTCTAAAAGTGGCATTTTCAAACACACAATCTAAAAACCAACTTTACTAAAAGATATATTTTTAAATTGTGAGTTCAGGGGTCCCAAACTCCACATGTCTATCTGCTCCCAAAGGGAAGCTACACTTTAATCATGTTTAAAGACAGCCCCCAGGTTAACCTATGAAAGGAATAGGCCTTGCAACAGTGAAAAACAAATTTGGCAGTATTTCACGGTCAGGACATATAAACCACAATAGTATATGTCCTACCTTAACCATACACTGCACCCTGCTCATGGGGATACCTAGGGCCTTCCTTAGGGGTGTCTTATATGTAGGAAAAGGGAATGGTTAGGCCTGGTAAGTGGGTACACTTGCCAAGTCGAATTTACATTTTAAAACTGCACACACAGACACTGCAGTGGCTGGTCTGAGACATGATTACAGTGCTACTTATGTGGGTGGCACAATCAGTGCTGCAGGCCCACTAGTAGCATTTGATTTACAGGCCCTGGGCACCTCTAGGGCACTTTACTAGGGACTTACTAGTAAATCAAATATGCCAATCATGGATAAACCAATAAATAGTACAATTTACACAGAGAGCATGTGCACTTTTGCACTGGTTAGCAGGTGTAAAGTGCTCAGAGTTCCAAAACCAACAAAAACAGGTCAGGAAAAATAGGAGGAAGGAGGCAAAATGTTTGGGGATGACCCTGTAAAAAGGGCCAGGTCCAACATCTGGCTCCTCACTATTCCGCTGAAGCCCCAGGAAGATGACTGGTGTTGGCTGCCACATATACTGGGAGCAGCGTAAAATGGTGCTGCTAACTCTGTTGCACAAATACAGGAAGGAAGCTGTTAGTCACTACTAATTAGTCTCACAATTCTAACTTGGAACATGGCTGGATTAAAGCAGACACTTTAGGATTATAATACCTGAGATTTTCCCCTAAATTGGGAGATTATCTGCTTCCAGAAGACATCACATAAAAACCCCATTTCAGTGTTTTTTTCTTCATTTATTTACTACATTGGCTGTTTCTTGTGGTAGGTTTGGTAGACCATCAGGAGGGCTGTCAACATACAATTTAACTACTGTAAAAGTAACCAGGAGTGTGTTAAAATTACTGTGCCCCTTTTTTCAGGCCATTATAATAGAGAAACTAGCTACCTCTAATCCTGCTTTTGATTACTTTTGATAAAGGTCTATCTAAATATACATAACACTGACCATAAAGCAGCTGGGAAATTCGTTTTGGAAGAACTAGAATCAGTAGTTCGCGTTTTTCCTAATTCTTATGTGACAATCACAGACAATTTTTGCAGCCAGCTGAATGTCTCATCATACACTGGGCAGAGGGTCTGTTATTGACTAGACTTATTTATCTTCGTCATTTTTGCCCTGGTGCCAAGAATTTTCAGTTTTACAGCGGCCTGAACGTGATCACAACCCCACTTTAAAAACATTAAACCTTTCTCCTCTAAAAGCCTGCAGCCTATTTCACCTTGACCATGAGGATGGACTTCTGATACTGAGAAGAAATTGCTTAGTTGATAAAAATCCAGTGATGTCACACTGCTAAGAACGAAAATCCTTGGGGCTATATCTCAGAGCAACAGAATATTGATCTGGCCAGAACTGACTGAATCTCTCCACAAGACACACTTAAAGTCCTGCACTTCCATCTCATTGTGCCACTTGCCCTAGATCATTACTGCAAACTGTCCCACAGTTATAAATATAAATATTTTTTTTAAAAATGGTATACTCAAGGGCTTGTACTGCATAAGGCACAGCTATATAGAATACAAAAAAACATATGGAAAGTGACATTTGACCCTTTCCAGGTATAACAATTACAAATGCTCAACAAACATCCACTAAATTGTGTTGTGGGAAGAAATATAAGATATATTGAAAGGTGATTGCTTATGATCTTTAGTTATTTAACTCACAGTTGTTTTTGGAAATTTGTTAATGATCTAGACAATGATGCTCAACCGCCACAAGAAATTGAAATAACCCTGGATCTCTGGGTAAACTGCATTCTGCTACTTTGCTATCATGATCAATACCTTATGCAGATGGTCGGATTTCCCCAAAGTAAAGAAAATTACTCTGAAGAATATGGCAACAACATTTTCAGCTTGAAAAGAGCTGTTACATTTCAAAGTGGACAAAGATTGAGTGAAACCTCGGTGTAAATGGTATACCATCATCTGTGTTTAAATCAGATAAAGGCTTTTGGGAGTTGTAGCTGACCCCCTTGTTCAGGGCTTTGTTTCTAGCACAGTCAGTTGTGGACTCTTGGCGGGGATTGATCTTACACTCACTTTATAATCATAATGGTACAATATCAGATCCATCTAGTTATCGTCAAAGTGCATTACTGAACATCGAAGGTTAAGCTGATGCAAGAATCTTATTACAAGAACTTAAGGCTTGGGCAACTACTAAGAACATCATCCCTTCTTTTCAAACCTGGTTCAAACAAAACCACAGTACTATAGATCATATTGTATTACTGTCTTATCTAGCCCACTGAGCCACTAGTCCCCAACGACCTCCTGTATATCGCTGTTTTGTTGATTACACGCATGCCTTTGCAAGGTCGATCAGCATATTTTGTTAGGTAACTGGTAGCCTGGTACATTTAATCGGCTTTCCTTCAAGGGATAATTTACTTACACTCCTATACCTTAGTTTAGGATAATGTTGGAAAAGGGCATAAAGTCTCAAAAAAGATTTTCACTAACAGAGAACTGAAGCAGGGTGGCATCCTCACTCCTTTCACATTCAGCCTTTATAATGCAGACATTGGGTAGGCTCTTGGAAAGGCAAGATCATTTCCTTCAAAGATCATGAACACCTATGTATAGAAATTTTACAGTATGCAGATGACATTGTCCTTCTTGACCATATACACATATGGATGCAAAGGGCACTAAATGGACTATTTGTCTATAACTGTGAAAATAAGCTGGAACTAAATCCGTCTAAGTCTAGTGACAAGAATGTTTGGAAAGGTCTCAAAGAAAGACAAGAAAACATGGCTATCTGGCCCATACCAATGAAACTATTCAGCATGCTCTAAATATCACCAAGATATCACCGTGCAAAGTTAAGGCACAACGAACTTCAGTGGCATACACCCTTTGTAAACTTAATACCAAATTCCAAAATCCTTTGGCCACATCAATCCTACATGTCGCCAGACAACAATTCATTCATTTTGTGCTCCACGGTGACCAGGCCTTCCTAGGCTGATTTGCCTCTGTGTTAGATTTGATACAGTGTAATATTTGTTAGAGGTTGTTTCACTTACCATGGTGCTGTGTTCACGGACAAATCCAACTAGAATTTGGCGTACTGAGGCAATATCTTGCATGCAAGGCAAACTTTTTAGCATACTGCTCCTTGGTTAAAAGGGAAGGCCAGGATCATTGAAAGCAATATAAGGTAATTTCTGATAAGGGATGATCCCTCTTCAAATCCATGGGTCACATATTTTCTGACCTCCATTAAAGATTTGGAGGCACAATCAATCTGGGATTGTGGTCTTTCACATACTGACCTTAAATCAGTCCTGAGATTTGCCAAAACAACTGTCTTAGCCACCTATAAGCAAGCACTTAGGGTATATCATGAACTCATTCAATACACTGGCTTTACAGCAATAGTTATTGAATTGCATAATTCAACTAGACTATCTATTATCCATATTTGATCTTTATTATTTCCCATCAAAGAACTGAGAGGATCGAAGGACTAACATGACCCTGGAAGAATCAGTAGTCACAGGGCTATAGGTGCAGTCTATGTGACTCCGATCAGTAATCACTTGTGAATCTTACCTGCTGTTGTCCAGGAATGTATAGGGAAAGGAAAATCCTATTAAACCAGATGTTTATAAATAATAATATTAGACATTATAATGACACCTTTAGGCACTGTTTCAACAATCCATTAATTACAGAACTATGCCAAGTTGCTAGAATTTGTAAAGAGGTTTCCTTGAAATGTACTTAGAGCCAAATTCTTTGCCATTTTGCACATAATGAAATACCTTTATTGCATTTTTC
The DNA here is from genome assembly GCF_031143425.1 of Pleurodeles waltl. NCBI lineage: Eukaryota > Metazoa > Chordata > Amphibia > Caudata > Salamandridae > Pleurodeles > Pleurodeles waltl. The sequence continues at coordinate 361,665,869 of NC_090445.1, forward strand.
ACATTTGATTTCTAGAGATCTTACATTTTATCTTTACAATTACCCTATGCATTTTACTTCAATGAAATGGTGATTGTTTTAAAAGTGCATTTTATGTAAGATTTTAATTAACAAAACATATTAAGCCAGTCTACACCGGTTCAGGGATCCCCCAGCCCTGCTCTGGTGCGAAACTGGACAAAGGAAAGGGGAGTGACCACTCCCCTGATCAGTACCTCCCAGAGGAGGTGCCCAGAGCTCCTCCAGTGTGTCCCAGACCTCTGCCATCTTGGATTCAGAGGTGTTGGGGGCACACTGGACTTCTCTGAGTGGCCAGTACAAGCAGGTGACGTCAGAGACCCCTTCTGATAGGTTATTACCTCTCTTGGTAGCCAATCCTCCTTGCTTGGTAGCCAAACCTCCTTTTCTGGCTATTTAGGGTCTCTCCTCTGGGGTATTCTTCAGATAACGAATGCAAGAGCTCACCAGAGTTCCTCTGTACTTCCCTCTTCGACTTCTGCCAAGGATCGACCGCTGACTGCTCCAGGACGCCTGCAAAACCGCAACAAAGTAGCAACACGACTACCAACAACATTGTAGCGCCTAATCCTGCCAGCTTTCTCGACTGCTTCCTGGTAGTGCATGCTCTGAGGGCTGTCTGCCTTCACCCTGCACTGGAAATCCAGAGAAATCTCCCGTGGGTTGACGGAGTCTTCCCCCTGCTAACACAGGCACCAAACTTCTGCATCACCAGTCCTCTGGGTCCCCTCTCATCTCGACGAGCGTGGTCCCTGGAACACAGGAGCTATATCCAAGTGACCCCCACAATCCAGTGATCCCTTAGTCCAAGTTAGGTGGAGGTAAGTTCTTGCCTCCCCACGCTAGACTGCAAACCTGTGACCTGCGTGATTTGCAGCTGCTCCGGCTTCTGTGCACTTCTCCAAGGATTCCTTTGTGCACAGCCTAACCTGGGTCCCCAGCACTCCATCCTGCAGTGCTCAACCCTCTGAGTTGGACTCCGACTTCGTGGGACCTTCCTTTGTGACTCTGAGTGGACTCCGGTTCACCAATCTTCTAAGTGCCTGCTCTGGTACTTCTGCGGGTGCTACTTGCTTCTGTTGGGGCTCTCTGAGTTGCAGAGCGCCCCCTCTGTCTCCTCCTCCCAGGGGCGATATTGTGGTCTTTCCTGATCCCCAGCAGCACCCAAAAACCTCTATGGTGACCCTTGCAGCTAGCAAGGCTTGTTTGCACTATTTCTGCGTGGAAACACTTCTGTAACCTCCAGCACACCGTGGGACATCCTCCATCCAAAGGAGAAGTTCCTAGCCCTTTTCATTGTTGCAGAATCCTTGGCTTCCTCCACCCGGAGGCAGCCTTCTTGCACCTTCATCCGGGGTTTCCTTGGCTCCTGCCCCCCCGGACACTATTGCGACTCTTGGACTTGGTCCCCTCACCTTGCAGGTCCTCAGGTCCAGGAATCCATCTTCAGTGCTTTGCTGGTGTTTGTGGTTCTTGCAGAATCCCCCTATCACGACTATTGTGTCCTATTGGGATAGTAGGGGTACTTTACTCCTACTTTTCAGGGTCTTGGGGTGGGGTATCTTGGACACCCTGACTGTTTTCTTACAGTCCCAGCAACCCTCTACAAGCCCATTTGTGATTCGCATTCCACTTTTGGAGTATATGGTTCGTGTTGCCCCTAGACCTATGTTCACCTATTGCATCCTATTGTAATTCTACACTGTTTGCATTACTTTTCTTACTATTACTTACCTGTTTTGGGTTTGTGTACATATAACCTGTGTATATTACTTACCTTCTAACTGAGGGTACTCACTGAGATACTTGTGGCATATTGTCATAAAAATAAAATACCTTTATTTTTAGTAACTCTGAGTATTGTTTTTTCTTATGATATTATGCTATATGATATAAGTGGAATAGTAGGAGCTTTGCATGTCTCCTAGTTCAGCCTAAGCTGCTTTGCATTGCTACCTTCTATCAGCCTAAGCTGCTAGAAATACCTCTATTCTATTAATAAGGGATAACTGGACCTGGCACAGAGTGTAAGTACCACAAGGTACCCACTATAAGCCAGGCCTGTAAAATAAATAAATATGGTCTATTTGAATTGAGAAGTCAGTGAATTGTTCTGTAGTTGAAGACTCCTTTGCGGTTAGTATGGTGAGATTGATCTGTTTGGTGTCTCTTACCTAGGATTGAATTTTTCTTGTCTGACTTTTGAGTTTGGTTTAGAAGCAAGATCGACAAGGGAGCTTGAAGCTGGAAACCCCAGCTTTCCAGAGATGCACTTTCTTTAGCAATAATAAGGTCCAATTAAACTTTTCACTTGACTGGGATTCAAGCAGTGATAGATTAAATTGTTGCTAAATACGTAGGACAGGTTTTCTAAGATTGTAGTGTTGCTATATTAGATGACCGAGTCAGAGTATAGCTCAATGAGGAAGCATCACCAGTGGGGTTATAAAAAGTGTGAATTTTTGGGGAGCCTGCTGTCCTCAATTCAGTTGAAAGACATTCATAGAACAGACTTGGTTTTAGTAGTTTGCATCATCCTATATTTTCACTGCATACTGAATATTGGTCAATTACAAATTTCATCACTGTTTTTGTATTTCTTTTCAGAAAAGAGATAGTAACTATACAATTACTTATTATCATTGAATTCTCATCATAATTTTTTTTTTTTTTAAAGGGGACACATAAAGTGGATCAAAGAATTTGTAGAACCTGCTCGAAGTTTGCGACAGTCCCAGCTGCTTCTTATACCCATCATTCCCAGTCCATCAGAAAAAAGACTTGAGGACACAAGTTGCTAGTCTTTCTATACAAAGGTCTCTGACGGATGTCTTTTCAGAAAAACAGATGATTAGGCATTCTGTGTTTGAAATAAACACCTTGTGTAACAGTTCCGGAGAAGTGATCTCGAAGTCCGTGAGGCTAACTGCCTGACTCTGTAAGGGGACAGTGTACCGTGGAGGACAGTCCAAACTTACGGTGAGTGGCCCATATGACGTATCCACAGTGCGTTGCCCCCGCCCCTGTGCACTGAAGGACTAGAATCAGGGGACATTCAGGGTGGGCCTCTGCACTGTGGCTGAAGATACTTGGCGGGCCCTGTCCAGCCCACAGGTAGACCAAGTACATTGTGCGTGAAGCTTGGTAGCTGGCTGGGCTGCAAGCACCCCACTGGACACAGCGGGCCCTGAAGGATAGCTGGCCCATTCTCTTGATGTTTGTGGAGTACTTTTAGAGGGCCACACAAGGGGCTAGCCAGGGCTTCCCCCTTCTAATCGGTTGACCGTTCATGCTGCCCCTCCACCCACAGCTGGTCTGGGTCCCTCATATCCTTGCGGAGCCATAGCCTTGGTGGACCTTGACATTGCCCTGTCTGCTCGCGCTGCTCCTCTCCCTGGATCACAACACTGAGGGGCAAGCGAGCCTGGCACAGGGACTGCCATACACTCCAGTAATGCTACTCCAACCTAGCAGCTCCACAGAGGTATGATGGGCAAATAAAAAGGAGCCTTGGACCAAGCCAAGATAGACAAGTACACTATGGCCCTCATTAGAACCCTGGCGGTCAAAGACCGCCAGGACTGTTCTGGAGTTTGTACCACCAACAGGCTGGCGGTATGAACTTGGGGATTACGACCGCGGCAGAAGCGCCGCGGTTGCACCGCCGGGACCGGCTGTTTCCCGCCACTTTGGTCCCGGCTGTGGTAATCCCTCAGGACAGCGCTGCCCAGGGGATTACATAGCAGACAGTGAAAAGCGCGACGGGTGCAACTGCACCCGTCGCACCACCGCAACACTGCCGGCTCCATTTGGAGCTGGCTCCCGTGTTGTGGCCGACATCCCCGCTGGGCCGGCGGACGGAAACTTGGTTTCCGCCCGCCGGCCCAGTGGGGATGTTGAAATGGCCACCGTGGGAGTGCGGCCGCATTGGCAGCGGCACGGCAGATACAACTTGGTGGACGGTGGTTGACGTCTGCCAAAGTTGTAATAAGGGCCTATGTCTGCTCAGGGAGCTGCTGGGACTCTGGCCCTGACAACAACAGTAAAATCAATCAGCAGCAAAGCCAGTTGACCACTCTGAGATGATGACTACCCTGCAGGCCATTTATTCTTTCAGCAAGGCAGTAGAGAACCATACAGCAGAGGTGTTCATGGATGTTACTCTGCACCATCAGGATCTCTGCAACATGGCCAACTGGCTGACAAAGACAGGGAGCCACATCTCTACACTGGAGGATGATGTCCCAGCCCTCAAATCTACAGTCACTAAACAATTTAAAAGATGGACGGAGGATGCAGAAAACAAATTGAGACGCAATAACCTATGGTTTGTTGGGTTACCAGAGGGACCCAAGGCCCACAACGCTGAGTACTTTCTAGAGTTCTGGCTATGGCCTGCAAAGGCCCTCTCCAATTGGTGTGTGCTGGAGTGGGCCCACAGATATCTGTTTCTAAACCCCTTCCTATGGCTTTCCAAAGACCACTTATAGCCAGAATCATCAACTATATACACAGAGATGCAATACTTTGAAGTTTAGAAGCTCCTCAACCTATTGTATAACGCATCTAGGATCATAATCTTTCTGGACTATATGAAGCTGGTGAAAGATGATTGCAGATCCTTTGCTTACATTAAACAAAAGCTCTAGGCAATGAACCTCCCCTAAATGTTGATTTTCCCCACCACACTAAAGACGATACATGAGTCCTGAGTCCTTCTTTGAATCCTCGGAGTAAGCCTGGGAATGGGGATAGAGAAGCGGGATCTTTCCTGCAGGCCTCACGAGGTCTCATCCCTACATGACCAAGGAGCCTCATCTGGATACCCCACCACAGGCTGTCCGAAACCATAATCAAACCTGTTCTCGGAAAAAAGAGGGACGCCGGGTTCGATCCTCAGACATCGAGGCTGGAGTAGTATGCTCTACACCTCCTGCAGGTCACCAGGAGGGAATACTAAGGGGTCCTCCTGGGGCTCAAGCAGCCCCAAAGATAAGCCCCACCGTTGACCCAGATGTGGGCTCCAATGATCCAGGGTAGATATTCAAGGAGTGGTCAGGGAGTACCTCTGTTTAGAGGCTTGTACTATTTTGTTTATTTGGATAGTCCAGTCGAAACTTCTCGAGACAGTTCCTACAAAGACCATGAGAGTTGTTGAGGGTGACAGATGCTTCTGGCAGGGAAGTATGGGGTAAGGGTTATTGGAAAGACAAGTTCACATTTAATTTGTTGTTACTGTGTTCTTATTTCAATATGTATACCAACACATTCACTAAGACCAATCATGTAACTTTCACGTATCGAAAGTATATCCCATAAGATCACTTATCTAAGGTTAGTTCGGGTTGCTGGCCCGTGCCCTCATGCTTGCTCCCTGACAGACCCTTATGACTGACATGTTGCTTTTTGTGAAATGTGAAAGGGCTCCTAGATTCTATCAAGAAAATGGTAGCACTCCATTGTGTGAAACATAGAGCCCATGCAGAACACATGCTTCAGGAAATCAACCTAATGGGTCTCAATGTTCCTTCTTGGGACGCTATGTATATAACACACTCTACAACTCGGGTTTCACTAAGGATTCGAGGGGGTGGCCATCTTCCAATGAAAATCCCTCCCCCTAACAGACACAAATACCCATGTAGACCACACTGGCAGGTATGCTGGGTTAGAATGTTTCATAGAAGGGAGATAGCTCAACCTTCTAAGTGTCTATATCCCGCAACAGGCTCCTCAAGGCACATTGGAGGCATGCTGACTCGTATTTGTAGGGTTGCCCAAGGTGTGCACATTTGTGGCGGGCCATCTTGGAAGGCAACACAGCTTGACTTTACGGACTTATTGGCTACTGAAATTGAGGACTCTTTTCAACATAACCAGGGTATGGTCTCATCCGTAGCCATGCTGTGGGAAGCTGGCAAAGCCACAATCAGAGGGGGGAGCTATAGCATACATTTGTGACAAAGAGAACGTGCAACAGCACCATATCGCGAAGCTCAAAACCAGAATCTTGGCATTGGGACTCAATACATCCTCAATCTGAATCCCATCACGTTCAGCTAACTAGTGTTGGACAAAAGCTTTGTCTGCCAGCTGGCACTCGAAGATGCCTGCCAATGCTGGAGAGCGACCACCTGGCGGGTCTACAAATGTGGGTATAAATCTGACAAGTTCCTCTATTGGCTGATGTCTGCAGATCAGGCAGCCAGGATAGTACCAAAATAATTGATGAAGAGGGAGGACACCAAATAACTGCAGTACAAATCACACAGGCCTTTGCTGAATATTACTGAATGTTGTATGCTCAATCCCCAGGCCTCTGGCGGAACAAATGAACCCCATCCTCTGGGATATCCCCTTGCCTGCCCTCTCAAAAGACCAGGGGAAGCACTTGAGGCACCACTGACCCTAAAGGAGGTGTAAGATGCTCTCTTGAAACTAATGCCAGATGGGTGCGGGCACGGACACTTTCCTGGTAGAATATTAGCACAAGTTCCGGGATGTGTTGGCCCCCCACTTGCTCAACTTTTTCTTTGAGGTGATTGCCGGTGGACAGTTCCTACTGACCTACACCAGGCCATGACAGTGATGATCCACAAACCTGGGAGACCTATGGAACACTGCCCAGCTTATAGGCCAATATCACTAATCAAGTGAAGATCCTGGTAAATCAACTTCTCCAGGTGCTTCCCTCTCCTGTCCACCCAAACCAGTGCAGCTTTATGCTCCAATGTAGCACTTCACATTGCACCTGGCACCTTTACTTGTTGCTGGCCCCTAGAAAAGAACAACAAGAGCCAGATGCGACTTTGAAAAGGTGTTCAACAAGGTTGAGTGGTCCTACCTAGATGCAGAGTTGGCCAAAATGGGATTTGGTTCTCAGTTCTGATGACTGGTGGGACTCGTATACACCTCACTGACTTCTCAAATAATAGTTAACAGGGTTATATCAGATCTCTTCCCCACCAGAAGGGGGACACAGCAGGTTTGCCCTCTGTCACCACTCCTATTTGTCCTCTTTGGTTATTGAGCTCCTGACTTGTCTTGTCACATGCGATGGTCAGCTCCGAGGATGGAGGTAGAGCGGGGGAGGAGAGGACCAAATTGCCCTCTATGTGGATGATGTGCTTCTTCACATGGAGTTTGGCCCTCATGCATTACGATTGCTCAAACCTTTCAGCAAGGCCTCTGGCCTCAGGCCCAGTTGGTCCAAATCTCCCCTGGTTCCAGCTTGTTGAAGTATCTGAGTTGGAGAATTGGAGCAATATTTTTCCGGTGGAACACTTCAGTTTCAAGTACTAGGCAGTCTTTATCTGTTTAGAGCCAAACCTGACCTGGTCCCACAACTTGAGTTCATTGATGGCACATATGAAGGAAGATTTTCAGTGCTGGGTTACTCTTTCCCTCTCCCAAATGCTTTGTGTAGCCCTCTTCAAGAGGGATGAATGTCCTTCCCCACTTCCTACATGCTTTACAGAATTTCCTCATCTTGATTCCAGATGCCTGGTTCTGAAATATTGAAGCAGCAGTTCGCTTCTTCTTATGATTTGGCTGCTGTCCCCATAAATCTCTTGCTACATGTTGTCAAGTGATGTCTGATGGGGGTCTGGGCATGGCGGACATTAGGATGTACTACTGGGCTTTCCACTACCTAATGATTAATGACTGGCTTAACCAGACTTTCGGGGGACCCTACCTTCGCTGCCAAGCTTGCACTCCTAGGGCTTGACAATTCCTACACGTGCTCTATTGGGGCCCAATATTGCAGACCCTTCTGGCACCAACTAAAGTGATCCTCAGAATATGGAGATGGTTGAACTGGCTGCTGGGCTCAGAGGGGAGGACCACACAACTCACACCGATCTGGAAGAGATCTTGACTATGCCACTGAGCTCAGTTGGAGTTGTTCACTAAATGGGGTGGGACTGGGATCTCACAATTGGGGGACATCTGGGAAGGGTCAACAATTAGATCCTTCCAAGACTTGCAAGCTCAGTTCTCACTATCAACCATACAACTTCATAAATATCTTTATTTGAGGCATGCGCTTGCAGCACATGCTACTATGCTGCAGGACATCTCGGAGTTCAGTTGCTTGAAAGCCAGGGTCCTAATGGGTCAACTGGGGGAAGGAGGGATTTCACAAATCTACAATTCACTGGTCCATAATGTCCCTGACAAGTTCTCCACCTTCAAGCACAAATGGGAGTAGTGGGTGGGTGCCCTCAATGATGTAGATTAGAGAGAGAGTGTGTGGCCCCCCTGGACCCTGGCTATTTTGTCACACATCCACTCAATACAGCTTAGTTTTCTCCACACCACTTTTACACACCACGCCTGTTGTGGAGTGTAGAACCCCTCCGTGCCTGAACTGTTTTATATGTGGTGGGTCTGAAGCTGATTTTTGCCATATGGTTTTGAAGTACTCCCCGATTGTCCAGTACTGGCGAGCTATTGAGAGAGAGCTGTCTGATGTCCTTGACGTACCTATAGACCTGACCCCCAGGGTGGTGCTCCTTGGTGTTCTACTGGATGTTTTAAACTAAAAAGCTGAATGTACACTGATAGGTTTAGTGATGCTCCTGGCCCAAAGGGATTTAGCAAGCTGTTGGAATCACATATGCCTGCCTAAGATCTCAGACTGGCGCTTAACAATGGACTTTGGTGCCAAAATGGGGTAGCCAATCTACAGAGCCAGAGGCTGTCCTCATCAGCATCCGAAGATATTGGGGACTTGGTGGTAATAGTCCAGACTGACAGGTCTACGTGGAAGCTTCTGAAGGGGTTGTGTGAGCCCACAACAGATGGAATCTGTGACTGATTGATGAGTGGGGTAGTGCTTCTGTATCCTGCTGCTTTGACGGGGATGATACATCCTGTATATAACGCAATAAAATTGGTTATAAAAAAGTATGCCAGTATTTTATTTTTTGAATAACTAGCAAACTGTGATGTTATAGGAATTATAACAAATCTGCACATGAAATGCAGTATCTATTAGAACTAATGTTACTAATGATACATACTTTTTTCAGTAGACATTTTCAATATTGCACAATACCTAAAACACTAAAGTCCTTATTGTGAAATATGACACACACACCAATGTAGGTGGTAAATGTTTCCACCAGCTGTTAATTTTTAGACTGTGAGATATTATATACATTGATTGAGTAGTCTCTCTCTGCCTGAACAGATGTTGAAAATGGCCAACAATGCAGTGTTATTAGTCGTACACTGTGCCAACAAGAATAAAGGTCATCACTGAGTGGAAAGGAATATTGTGGTGAATGCAGGAAACTTTCAAGACATCATAATTAAGCCTTAGTAAACTAAGACAGACATATAAGTTATATGGCTGACAACATTTATACAATCGGTTGAGGATGTGTGATGAAGTATGATTAGGGCATATCTAACAGGTCTGCGACTGCTTTATAATTAAAGCACTTTTTTTTGTAATGCAGCCCATTTTCCATAAAGGAAAATGGATAAATTACAAAAACATAAGAAAGGTTTCATTTTTCATTTTTTCAGAGTAGGCAGTGGTTCGTGGGATCCCTGCCTGCCCTGAAAAAATGTTGGTGCCCCCATTCACAAAGGGGAAGGGGCACCTTGGGATCCCTTTCCTGTTAGCAAATGGGTTACCATTAATTTGAAATTGAGGTTAACTGCAATAGTTTTGCGACCTCATTCACGGTCGCAAAAGACTCATATATACCACTGCAACTCTCCTTGCAATGCCCCTTCCTAATATTGACTCACAAATCTATTTTGCGATTCAGTAAATAGATTACAGAATCACAACTGTTGGTTGTATGCTGGAAAATTGAATTTTTTGGTTGCAATCAGCCCGATTCTGTGAATCGGCCAGTTTGCAATGAGAAAAAGCGTACATTTGGCCTTATGTCAATTAATAGTTTGGTGTGACAATAATAGAATGATAAACGTTTTATTTATGTAGAGAGGTGTTCCATAATATACATAAAGGACATAAAACATAGCAATGTCCTGTTAGTTTTCTGGCTGAACACTCCATCAGTGAATGTGTGTTCTACATGCTCAAATAAGATGGGGTTGAGAGATGAGGAATCCCAAGTACCATCATCACAGGACTGCATCCTCTGCATACACAACACAGTGCCATCTTACAACATAAAGTACTCTTTTCATTTGACGATCACACTATTTGTTTTATTCAAGTGTATGCATTTAAAATCAGTTTACCTAAAAGTTCACTGTCTAGATTCTACTACATCTGAATTCCACCCAGGTTCTCACAGCAGCTGCCACCTCTTCCACATTGATCGTTTGTTGTTCCTGTTCCATCATAATGACCATGCTCAGCAACCAGGGTCCCACTCACTGTTATGTGATCCCACTTAAATAAATAAATAACTTTATTTTGTCTGAAAGCCATAAAAGTATCCAATAAATAACAGCAATTACCATACAGTAAGATTACGAATGATAAAAAACACAGATTCCACATGGAACATTAAAAAGAGGAACAACTAGTTCTGCTGAATTAACATTTAAAAACTCATTTGTTAAAACAATTACAGGACAACTATCTAATTTTATAGAGCTGGAAGCCTGCCTAAAATTGATTTAAAAAAATAGTCTATTTCTTCCTACGATAGATTGTGCTAAAAATGAGCTGTTGATACACATAGTTATAGCAACAATGCAAAACTATCATCAAATTCCCGTTTTCTTTAACAGAAAAGCCTTCGTGGTTTCATGCCCATAATGGTCAACTGAGGCCTAGGGTGGTTATAGCTAATCCAATCACTCAGCAGTGTATTCTCTAGTTCTTATGGCCCAAACGTTTTGTAGGTACTTGGCAACGGCAAAGACCACCTTATCACTTTTGTCGCTAGTAAGAATTCGCAAGGATATATTATGTTTCCTTATCCCCATTGATCTACATAAGGGGATTATCCACTTTTTCCTGGGCACCAGATATCTAGGACAAAAAAAACATAAAATGGGCCAATGTCTCGGATTGCTCAGGACAGAAGTGGCAGAATCTCGATTTATGAGCCTCCTTGCACCATCTTGCAGTAAATGTATTAAGAGGCAATATCCCTAGCCTGAATTTAATAAAAGGTGTTTTGACATAGTGGGGATTGATATTGTCCATAAAAGTCTCAAACTTGGGACTAAACTTGTGGTCCAAGAACTGTAGCGTCTTACTACCATGGTCCTTTTTGGACCAAAGTTGGGTCAAAATGAACTCCCAGTAACACCACCTTATTCGTGCCTTTACTTCCTTCGTCAAGCTATGGGGGGTTTATCCACACCTCGTCCATTTTAATAAGTTGGTACGTATCTCTGATGTATTTAAACCAGGGAATTTTTAACACACGCGGTCCGCTAAAAACTCAGCAACTGCTGTTTGATAGGGGGACAAGTATTCGGATGTCCAAAGGCGGACCCAATACATAAGGGGTCTTAAGGTGGCCTCATTATGGATCTCATTTAGGGCTAAATCCAGTCTAAGGTGTGTAAGTGGAGTACTTGTCGGTAAGCGCAGAAAGTTACGCATGAAGCGATTTTCCACCTTCGTCTAGCAGCTAGAGTTGCAATGCCCCCATAATTCAGCACCATAGATTGAAGCAGCCACGGACGCTGCCTTATATACTGTGATAGCAGGAGAAATTTCTCCTTCCGTAGTGCTGGCAATTTTTCTAGCTATCACAGTCGACCTGTGTCGAATGGTGGACACACTCTTCTCAATCTGTGCCGACCACCGTTGGTCATCAGATATCCTAATCCCCAAATAGTCAAATTGCTTAACTCGCTCTATCGGTTGACCTGCTAGAGTCATTTCCCCCTTAAAGGACTTGTGAGGATTAAAAGCCATAAATTTAGTCTTAGAAAAACTTATCTCTAGGCCCCTCTTTATACAAAATTTAAAAAAGGCATTGAGTTTGTTTTGAAGGCCCATTGGAGTTCGTGAGATCAGTAAGGTATCGTCTGCAAACATTAAAATAGGGACAGAAGTTCCTGCTAACTTTGGGGCGTCATGATTGCAGTGCATCAGCTGGTCAACCGCATCATTAATATAGAGATTGAATAGCGTGGGGGCCAGAAAGCACCCCTGTCTGACGTCCCTGTCGATTGGTATAGCTTCTGTCAAATCTACATCCTTGGGACCAGCGTACCTGGGCACGAGTGCCCTCGTGGAGATACCTAATCAATTTCAACATCTCGCTGTCTAGCTTATAGGACTCAAGGGCGTTCCACAGTAAATCCCTTGGGACCATATCAAACGCAGCTTTTAGGTCAATGAAGGCAACATACAAGTGGGCCTTATTTAGTGTCAGGTGTTTCCAACAAAGAAGGTTGAACCTAAATGCCTGGTCGATAGTACTCACACCCTTCCTAAAACCTGCCTGGAGGCCAGAGAGGATATATGAGTCCTCAATCCACATCTGCAATCTAGCCAAAATTTGCTTGCAAAAACCTTTATGGCTAATATCAATTAAACTTATTGGCTTGTAGTTGGAAGGAAGTTCCCTAACACCCTTTTTAAAAACGGGAACTGTAATAGCTCCTTGCCATGTGGAAGGAAGCCCACCGCCTCTCAAAATCTCATTGCTAAGTATGTTTAGATATAGGGACCAGGTTCTAGGTCGGGACAAATACAAATCACCTGGGATACCATCTAGCCCTGGGGCCTTCCCTTTGCGTAGCGTTTGGAGTGCCAGAGTTGTTTCTTTTAAGGATAATGGAGCCAGATCGAGTTTAGGTGCAATAGCTAGCCCAGAAAAAGGTGGATGGAAGGGCCCCTCAAGGGGTGACGGGACAGTAAAACTACTCATTTGAGCCATGCTATATACAGCTCCAAAATGTGATACCCAAAGTGCTGGTTGAATTACTGGGTATGTCTCCGCGTTGTCAGAATGACCTTTGTCTGCCACCAGCTTCCAGAACAATTTTGAGTCCTTTGCTTGTGAAGAATCTACCAAGGCCTTCCATTGATTGGATTCCCACTCTTTTTTTGCATTTTTCAGTTCTGCGTTATATACAGACCTAGAGGCTCTTATCGCACCGCAACTCCCTGCCTTCAGTGCTTCCAAAAGCCGTGATTTAGCCAATCGACAAGAGCTAGTGTACCACCTCAAAGGTCCGGCCCTGGTTTCTACCCACCTCCTTGTTACCTGAAAGAGGGGCCTTAGCTGGTTGACCATAATATTATGTAAATTAATTAAGTCAACCAGTACCAAGTCAATATGCTTCAAAAGGGAAAGCGTTGATTTCACCACTTTATATATTGAGGCCTGAAAGTGTACATCATCAGCCACCATTTCCCACCTTACATTTTTATAGTCATTTGCCGCAACTAGTGCGCTACCCTTCACCCGCTTAGAAAGTAAACTACATTTGAATGGGGAGATTGAAAAAGATGTACAGAGAGCTAAATGATCGTTGTCATCACGTGGAAAAACTGCCATGTCAAGGAGGGAATTCCAAAGAAAATCGTCTACTAAAACATAGTCTAGGCAGCTCTTATATGAGCCTTTCCTATACGTGGGTGACGCAGGGGTATCTGATTTCGTGTTCCCATTGTCTGTTCTAAGCCCCATGGTTTTTGTCAAGTCCTCCACTAGATCTATCACTCCCCCTGATGGTTCTATTACAACTTGGACCGGACCTGATCTGTCCCATGGGTGGGCAAACTGAATTCTTTTTTGCTGAAAGTCGACCTCACAATTCAACTGCATGTTAAAATCTACTGCGACAAGTAAGCCCTGCCCCCCAGATGAATAGTTCTAAAAATCTATTAGCATTTTTACCTGAACGGTCTGAGACTTTTGTGGGCCAGCCCTAATATATATGTTTACGAGAACTATGCGAACTGGCCCCCTTGGGCCGCTGAACACGACCTCCACAGCTAATATATCCCTCGAGGGGAGGGCAGCTCCTTTACCTTAGGAAACAGATCATGTTTAAGCCAGATTAATAAGCCCCCAGATGCTCTACCAGATGGGGATGGAAGTGCGGCCTTCTGGAAGGACCAGTATCCTGCTCGGTGAATTATAGAGGGGGCCCATGTCTCCTGTAAAAAGATGATGTGTTGTTGTTCCATAAAGCTACACCACTCTGGGTTAGTTATCTTAGATGAGACACCGCCACATTCCATGATAAAAGATTAATTGAAGATTCATTGCTGTCCCCAGTATTGGACAATCTCACTATTCACTTATTTCTTTGGGGAGTAGTTCCGCTATACCTCCCTTGTACATGGACGTTGTAACGTACTCCTGTCTCTAGTCCCACAGTGTCCAGCGGTAGGGTACCTGGATCACATAATTCCAAGAGCTTTGTGGCAGAAGTGTCATCCTTCCCTACCTCTACTGATGGGGCTTTACGTCAATCTGTGGTTGAAGTTGGACTACTCATATGTCCCCGTCTTGTGATGCATGATTTCGGAGAAGATCTTAAATGAGGACTTTCTCTGAAGAACTGGTTGGCCATTGAAAGGGGGATCGACTGGACAAGAGATACTTGGGAAAAAGTGTCAGGTCTTGATCTTAGCTCAAGAGCTGAAAGGCCCTTTACTAAACTCTGACTGTTCAACTGCAACCCTATGAGGTCCGTTTCTGAGGTATCACTTGTGAATCTCTGGGCAGTTATTAAATTGTCCCGTATAACAGACCTACATTTTTTCACACCCCTTATCCAGTGAATTACTTTGTTCTTCAGTGAAGCCTCTACTTCCCTTGAACCATGTCTCAACTTGGGGATGTTCGTCATTTGGAGTCACACTGACCATGCGGCGACTGGCTAGGCAGGGTGCTTGGCTGGGAGGCTTTATTGACATTGGCTAAGGACTTAACACTGGGCTTCTCTTGGTTAGCCCCTCTAGACAATTTAATGTCATATTTATTTGAATTAGCCACTACAGGAGCTACGCACACTTCCCGTTTGCATCCTTTCCCCTATGCGGTCCCGTCGTAGATATATCAATTTGCTGAGTTTGTGTGAGTGAAGAGTTAAGTTTGGGGTTAAAAGAAGATTTCCTAATGTCACCGATCGCAGCTGTTAAGCCGTTGAGCTTCATATGGACCATGTGACTAAGGGAAGTGAGGTACTCTTTTAAGCTCATTATTTCAGATCTTATTTGTACCAAATGAGCCTCTATAGGCCAATCCGTCTGGGTGGCTAGATGTATTATTAGCTCCTCGACTTTTCTTAAAACATCTTTCTCATGGCTGGGGGTTGCCAACGAAGCCAAAGGTAAAAAACGATTAAAACAGTTTGTATGAGAAGGTACACTGTCCTGCTGCTTAGCCAGGTTCAGATTTGAGCTCTATATGTGGTCAGGCAGTGTGTCTGGCATGATGTGCTCTGTTTGGGACCCTCGTGATGGTACAAGCAAGGTCTTATTGTTCACAGGAGTAAAAAAGGATTCTATATCTTTGGTCGCAGCATCAGATCTTCCTTTGGGATGCTTAGACGATTTGGTTGCTAACATACTCTCAACTTCTTCTATTAAGTCATCAATTTGGGATAGAGTATAATTTTCAGCGGCATGGCGAGGTACTTTCTTCGCCCCCCCTGCCCTGTAGAATTGCCGCTAGCTTTCCTTTTCCCCATCCTAGCTGCAATAGATAGATGAATGAGTTCCACAATTAAAAAAAAACAAAAGGAGCACGCTGGCAAGAGTAGGGCTTTATCCTGCACCCAATAATTGAAAGCAAGGCCAACACTTCCCAAAGAACAAGCACAGTGTCTAATTTATAGAGGCTTAGGCCAACCCCAACTACCACAGTCAGAGTCCAGTGCTTTCCTGCACAACCAGAGCACAGAAACAGTTCTTTGGGGGCTTGTACCCGCCCCCAACAGCCCCAGACGAGAGAATGATTTCCATGAACCTTTATCAACTGGAGTTGAGCATAAAGTAACTATAAAAATGGTGCAACCCTAATAGAGATAAGAAAATTATTAAGAAGGGTACCTTCAAACAGCAGATAGATAAGTGTCACAATAAATATCAGGGGGGTGGCCCAGCCCAGCCTCTTCCTCGTGATGACGGGCGCAGGACGGGCCCACCCTTGGCCCGGGCTTCGCCCGGGCTTCGCCCAGGCGCGTCCCGCTGGGTCCCGCGAAGCGGGCGCGCGATGCAAGTTTAAAGGGGCCTGGAGGTCCCGCCCCATCAGCTGGTCTTCTTGGCGCATCCCGCAGAAGCGGGCGCGCGATGCAAGTTTAAAGGGACTGGAGGTCCCGCCCCGTCAGCTGGTCTCCTTAGCGCGTCCCGCAGAAGCGGGCAAGCGATGCAAGTTTAAAGGGGCCTTGAGGTCCCGTCAGCTGGTCTCCTTAGCGCGTCCCCAAATAAGTCCATAAAGTCCATATCATAGAAAAGTCTGTCAATTCAAAGATCTGAAACCGTCTGTGTGATTAGTTAAAATCTGTTTATTCCAGGTATTAATGGTTCCAAGGTACAACAGCCGAATAAGAGCTGACACGTGTTTCATCATCAAGACTTTTTCAAGGATCCCAGTGTACTGTGGTAGGCTGTTTGGCCAAAACTGAAGGTATATTAGAATTTACTCAAGAGATGGCCTTGATAATCCACGGAAAGTTCATGCTGTGTGTGCGATCCCACTTAATTACGATGCACCCCTACTCTCATACTGCTCACAGCCAAGCCAAAAAAGACACACAATGGTTTGCTCCTCAAAAAATGGCAGATTTCTTAGACTGAGTAAGAGCAAAATTATGTGTTTGCTGAAATAGAAAACTATTGCTAGTCTTTTTCAGATTCAAACCCAGATACTCCTTGAGCCTTGAAAAAGCGGACAGACTTTCATCCTTCCTATAAATAAAATAAGTAAACAAAAAAAGAAATGTGTTAGTGGACTCAGACTAGCTATGCTACATACCTATTATTAATGCTGACTCCACATGGTGAGTGAGAGTTACATAACATAGATTCCAGGGCACATGAGGGAAAGAAAATCTGCATGACTGAAATAGACATAAGACAATGAGGGATAGTGTTCTGTGGAAAGATGGGATCCGAGCAAGTAAGGAAGGACACGGAAGTAGGAAAACAATCACAAGGGTAGAGAAGGGATACAAAAAAAGAAACATCTTTAGTAACGGGAACCAACCAAATATTATCACCCTTGGCCCTACAAAACTTTGTGAATAAAACACAGTTCCGAGGGTATATCTATAGCAGTTTCCTGCAAAATCAAGTTTCTGAAAAAATGCAGTAGATGTTTCTACCCATACCTTGAAAACAGGAAATTCATGACTGTTAGAAATGGGGTCTCTAGTTGGCAAAGGTATTCAACCTTGTCCAAAAAGGGACCACATTCCTAGTCAGGGTAAGTCAAAACACAATCCAAATAATCCTGTGCCCACCCTCTGGTAGCTTGGCACTGAGCAGTCAGGCTTAACTTATAATGCAATGTGTGAAGTATTTGTGCAATAAATCATACTATAGGACAGTAAAAACACCACAAAAATACACCACGTAGGTTTAGACAAATAGATAATATTTATATGAATAAAATAAGGTTGAAATGAGGAAAATCCAAAGTACACAAGCAAAGTTATGAATTTTTAAAGATTAAATCCAACTAAAGCGTCTAGAAACACAATAGCTCGGACTGGGCATATCACAGCGTCGTTGACAGAGTCGTTCCCAACAATCCGACACCTCCGGTGCGGGTCACGGAGTCACACGGACCCCCAGGTACAGTATCATTTGAAAACAAAGAACAAGGACATCGCACGGAGTTGGACAGAGGCGTAACTGGAGATGGTGCAGCGTCAGTCCCTTACACCTTCTGAGAAAAGAGACGTTGGTTCCGCACTGCGAAGCAGATGGAGGTGAGGCATCGGTTCCGTCTGGATACAGGGGGAGAGGATGTGTCATCCACCACGATGCATCTATTCCTTGTGATCTGGCGGGATCGCTGGTTCCTTGTCTGTCAGGACGTGATGTGTCGACTTTGCAGTGTTGCGCTGACCCTGAGTGACTTCAGCAGAGTTGTGGCAACGTCGGACTTGTGTTGCAGGCCGCAATCATTGCATGCAGCAAGGTCCATGGAGCGGGAGCAGGCTGTGCTGTCACTGGCATCGCCGAAGTCGTTTTGGAGTCGCTGGAGTCGGGTACTAGCAAAAAGCTAGTAGTTGAAGTCTTTATTGTCCCTAAGACTTCAGAACAGAAGGTAAGCTCAATCCAAGCCTTTGGAGAGCACTTTTGGGGGAAGGCAGAGTCCTTCCAAAACATTCAGAGGTCAGCAGCGCAGCAGGGCAACAGCAGGACAACAGTCCTTCTCAGCAAATCAGTCCAGAGTGTCCTTTGGGCAGCCAGGCACGTCTTCTGACAGAGTTCACGTGCAGGTCCAGAAGTGTTTGGGTTGGTGGGGTCAGAGACCCAGTTTATATACCCAAAAATGCCTTTGAAGTAGAGGAGACTTCAAAGAGTAGTTTTGAAGGGCACAAGTTTCCCTTTCAGCCCAGTCCAGTCTGCCAGTGTCTCAGTGGGGGTCATCAGTCCTTTTTGTGAGGGCAGGCCACTGGCCTTTCAAATGTAAGTGTCAGGCCCTCCACCCTTCCAGCCCAGGAATGCCCATTTAGTATAGGATGAATGCAGATGTGACTGAGTGTCCCGTGTTTGTCGCTATCTGGGTGAAACGCACAAAGGAGCTGTCAACCAGTACAGACCAGATATTGATTGGAGACAGGCTGTAAGGCACAGATGGGTTTAAGTGCAGAGAAATGTTCATTTTCTAAAAGTGGTATTTTTAAAATCCAATCTCACCAACCAGCAGGATTTTTTATTACCATTCTGGCCATACTAAATATGACCTGGTTACCCCTTTCAGATTAGAATCTACAACTCATAAAAGTATATGAGGGCAGTCCTAAGGCTAGTCTATGAAAGGAGCAGGCCTCACAGTAGTGGAAAAAGAATTTAGGAGTTTTGCACTACCAAGACATATTAAACACATATGTACACGTCCTGCCTTTTACCTACATAGCATCC
Organism: Pleurodeles waltl; assembly: GCF_031143425.1. Lineage (NCBI taxonomy): Eukaryota > Metazoa > Chordata > Amphibia > Caudata > Salamandridae > Pleurodeles > Pleurodeles waltl. The sequence continues at coordinate 361,684,902 of NC_090445.1, forward strand.
TTCCCTATGGGTTACCTAGGGCCTACCTTACGGGTGACTTTTATGTAGAACAAGGGGAGTTTAAGGCTTGGCAAGTACTTTTAGATGCCAAGTGGAAGTGGCAATGAAACTGCAATGGCAGGCCTGAGATGGTTAAGTGGCTACTTATGTGGGTGGCACAATCAGTGCTGCAGACCCACCAGTAGCATTTAATTTACAGGCCCTGGGCACATGTAGTGCACTTTGCTAGGGACTTCTAGGTAAATTGAATATGCCAATTGGGGATGAACCAATGTTACCATGTTTAAGGGAGAGAGCATTTGCACTTTAGCACTGGTTAGCAGTGGTAAAGTGTGCAGAGCAAAAACAGTGTCAGAAAAGTGGAGGAAGGCAGGCAAAAGGTTGGGGGATGAACACACTAAGGCAGTAAGGTCTAACATGTGTCCCCCCAGCTGAAAGTGGGGAGAGCAACTCAACCCTGGGAGCTCTCATCACTAAGGCAGAAGAATCTGGAGAGACCATCAACATTGGTATGGTCAATCCCCGGGCGATGCTCCACAGTAAAGTCCATTCCCTGTAGGGAGATGGACCACCTCAAGAGTTTAGGGTTTTCACTCCTCATCTGCATGAGCCATTTGAAGGGCCTGTGATCTGTTTGAAACCAGAAGTGAGTCCCAAACAGGTATGGTCTCAGCTTCTTCAGTGCCCAGAACACAGCAAATGCTTCTCTCTCAATAGCTCTCCACCTCTATTCCAGTGGTAATAGACTTTTGCTAATAAAGGCTTCTGGTTGGTATACGCCCTCCTCATTCAGCTGTGCTAAAACCATCCCCTATGCCATGCTTTGAAGTACTGTCTGCACAATGAACTCCTTGGAGTTGTCAGGGGCCCTGAGCACAGGTGCTGTGCACATGGCTTCCTTTAGGGAGTATAAGTCGTTCTGACAAGCCTCTGTCCAAATCACCAACCTAGGTTGCTTTTTTGAAGGTACTTTTTTGAAGTAAAGGGGGCCATCAGGGTGCCATAACCCTTAATAAACCTATGGTAGTACCCAGTGAGGCCTAGGAAAGCTCTCACCTCTCTTTAGGTGGTTGCCAGTCCGTGATTGTCTCAATCTTAGCCTGGAGGGGCTGCACATTGCCACCACTTACTAGGTGTCCCAAGTACACCACGGAACCCTGCACAGTCTGGCACTTACTGGCCTTGATTGTCAGGTCTGCCTGTTGCAGGGCCTGGAGAACCTCTTGGAGATGGAGCAGGTGTTCCTCCCAGCTAGAACTTTAGATGGCAATGCCATCCTTACCAGCCAGGACCCGGTTAACCAACCGCTAGAAGATAGCAGGGGCATTTTTCAAACCAAAGGGCATCACTCTGAACTGGCAATGTCCATCAGGAGTTGAAAAAGCAGATCTCTCTCTGGCCCCCTCAGTCAAGGCGATCTGCCAGTACCCTAATGTTAGATCAAAAGTACTGGGGAATTTGGCATTAGCCTGTCTATGAGCTCATCAGCTCGGGCATGGGGTGAGCGTCAGTTTTAGTGACTGAATTGAGACCCTGTTAATCCATGCAGAACCTGAGTTCTGGCTTGGCACTGGATGGGGAGGCCTTTGGTACCAGCAGCACAGGGCTGGACCAGGGACTGCTGGATTTCTCAATTACCCCTAGAGCCAGCATCTTGGCAACTTCATCCTTGATACTGGCCTTCATTCTATCTGACAATCTGTAAATTGTATTCTTTGCAGGGGGACTGTCTCCCGTGTCCATATCATTGACACACAAGTGTCTGAGTCCAAGGGGTGAAGGAAAACAGGGAGGAGTACTGCTCCAGCAGCTAGTAGCAGTCCCTTCGCTGGTCCAGGGTCAGGGAGTCAGAGAGATGAGCTGAGAGGAGGTCGGGGAGAGGTTCACTCTCCTCATCAACACCCTCATCTGTCCTCAGAAGCATGTCGACTTCAGTGCTCTCAAAATGTCTATTAGTCTATTCAAACAGAGCACCCTTAGGACGTTCCTAGGAAAGTAAGTGGCCTCCCCTTTATGCCCCTTTATCTTATAAGGGCCAGTCCAGCAGTCCTGGGGAGCTCTGGGCTCTACTGGCTCAGGAACCCATGCTTTGTCTCCAGGCTGAAACTCCACCAGGGTGGTCTTCTGGCCATACCAGTGTTTCATAACCTCCTGACTAGCCTCGAGGTTGCTCTTGGCTTTCTTCCAGATGCAGTGCATCTGGTTGCGGAGGGCAGCATATAGCTGATCACATCCTGAGGGGGTGGCTTGAGAGCTGTCTCCCACCCCTGTTTCACAATGCTTAGAGGTCCCCTGACAGGGTACCCATAGAGAAGCTCAAAGGTACAGAACCCTACTCTCTTCTGGGGTACCTCTCTATAAGCAAAGATATGGCATGGCAAGAGGACTTCCCACTTACACCTCATGGCCTCAGGGAATCCTGTGATCATGCCCTTCAAGGTCTTGTTGAATCTTTCCACAAGACCATTGGATTGGGGATGATAGGGTGTGGCGAACTTGTAGGTCACCCCACACACTTCCCACTTGGACTTAATGTATGCAGACATGAAGTTTGTGCCTGTGTCAGACACAATCTCCTTTGGGAACCCCACACAGGTAAAGATTCCCATTAGAGTTCTGGTCACCAACGGTGCAGTCACCGTCCTCAGAGGGACTGCCCAGAGGCGATCAGGTCAAACAATGACCTTATTTCATGTTTGGCAGTGGGGAATGAATGTTGTAAAGCAGTAATTTCCAATCTTTTAACCAGTGTGGATCCCCATTTTATAATTACTGGAGCCTGGGGTCCCCCTGAATCCTGGGACCCCCCCACTGAGTCAATACTGAAAGATGGGGACCTAATCTGTTAATATTATTTAATTTTCTAAGCAGTCGCGGACCCCCAGGGGTCTCCGGACCACAGGTTGGGAACCACTGTTGTAAAGCAATGGTTCTCCTACCTAGTCAAACCTGAGGATCCCCCACTAATCATCATAATCATCATTAGAATATCTATATTCGGCCAAGGCTATAAAAGTAAAGCAGCATCATCACAAAAGAAGCACAAATACATGTTTCAAAAGAATCTCCATTCGGCCAAAGCACCAAAAACAGACAATGTCATCACAATAAAATACACAGATGCAAGATCCAAACAAGTTAAAAAGCATAATGTTTCCTAATATTAAAAGCTACTTTTATGAAAAATTAACAGAGCATAACAAATGTCTAGTGAGCCTAAATCCTGCAAAAATACAAGCCCTTCCATGTAATTCATAAGTTTATTTTCTGTAGAATGAGTACCAAACAAGAATATCTCGGTTCTGAGTACAAGTGACAATACAAAATGAGATGGCACACGCTTTGGTGGGAGACACTATCGAAACGACAAGATTGTGCTGCCAGACCCCTGAGTCAGGGAAAGCGAATTTACATTTCAAGGGTGTTTCGCCTAAAAGAAGTGAGATAATAATGCTGGGTAGGGTCTCTGATCCATGCCAAATAAGGTTCCCAACTCCTTGTGGTTGACCGATGAGTAACTTATCATTGATTCTTTAACCTAGGCTTTTCAAGGTGGCCGTTCATGCAATAATATAGACAACATTTTTCTACCAAACCTTTATGTTCCTGGCTAATTATTGCAGGGTTTTTAAAAAGTCTGGGCAGCCAAATAGTTAAGTAGGATAGCCACGGAATGTGATCCGCCCCATCTAGTAATAAACAGTCGGAAACTCAGGTACTAAGACGTCCTGCCTCTGGAGTTCCCCATTATTTAATCCACGATAGCAGGCGGCAAGGCCAATCAAATTCTCCAAATATGACATGCCTAGTTCTTTGTGGCAGATAGCAGTGGCAGTCCCCCCTAGGAATGATAGAAGTCTGCGAATAAAGCGTTTTTCTGCTCTCTAGAGGATTCCCACATTAGAGTAAACCCATAAGCCAGTACCATATAACCAAACTGAGGTGCATTTACTTTTATATAAGGTCAGCAGCTCAGCAATTGACTTATGTTTCAACCTGCCCGCAAATCTAAAAATGGGCTCTATAGCTCTATTAAAATGCTGTTTTTTAGAGGTCAATAAAGTAGTCCTATTCAGAGATGCACTAAAAAGAATGCCTAAATAATTAAAAGATTTTACCTTTGGTAAGAAGGAGTGCCCTATAATAAAGCACATTTCGGGGGTTGGTACACCACAAGTCATTATATATGATTTTGTAAATTTAACTTGTAAGTCCAAGTCACTCATAAAAGATAAAAATAGGTCGAGAAGACACTGTAACCCATTTGCCGTTCGAGCAACAAGTGCCGCACCATCAGCATAGAGCAGAATAGAAATGAATGTGTGCCCCATTCGTGAATTTCTGTACCATGTTCAGCAAAGAAGATATGAATCCCATTTATGTAAAGCTGGAAAAGGAAAGGGGCCAAAATGCACCGTTGTCTGATGCCTCGGGTTGAGCTAATGTGGGGACATCATTCACCAGAAGGATCATACCAGACCTTTACAGAAAGGTCCTGGTGTAGGCACCTTATAAGGAGCAGTAGGTCTGTCTCTACACCCATTCGGCTAATCAGGTCCCATAACTTGGTGTGATTCACCAATTCGAAGGCACTTGATAAATCGATAAATGACAAGTGAAAAGAGCCCCAGTTATCCTTTAAATATTTCCCTGCAATTAGACATTATTCAACGGTGCCAATGCCAGGTCTAAAGCCGTATTGTACTTCCATCAGGACCTTCTTTTCCTTTGCACAATCTATCAAGCGGGACAATAAAACATGACCCAAATTCTTTACACTAGAGTCTAAGAAGAAAATCAGCCAATAACAAGAGGACTGGGATCTATCCCCTTATTAGGGTCGATCCTGCATAGCATGCGCTTGCGCATGCGTATTGTTTGAAAGACACTGTAGTAGTTAGAAAAGAGCTTGTAGCCCCTCCCATGTCATGTGAGTGTCTTTCATTGGTTCGTTTTATAATATGCTTGCTTTCATTAGTGGAAGGCATGCATACGTCATACCTTTTCCGATGGTTAGCCCTCCTCAAGCGCAGCGACCAAGTACTGAAAACATACGAGGCTCGCTGTTTTCCGTCTGGTTTGTTGACTACTTTTTCTCTTTTTTCACAGCGCGATCTCGAAGTTAGCTGATATTTGTAAAAAGATGGAACACTTAGGTTTTCATTTTCAGCTGTGTTGGCCCCAAATCTATTTCTGGTCTCAAAAAGCTATAGATCACGTCTCTCTGCAAAAATGCATATTGTGTGTGCATTGAACAGGATTTTGTCTTTTTTGGCAGGAATGCAAAGCTTTCGCAAGTGGTGCATTTACTTAGAATTGATACTAAGGCACACAGCACGGAGTACAGATCACAATAAACCACAATCACTTAAAATTCACAGTGTACTGGTAACAGTTGGCATAAGTGGCTGCAAGAGTGGGGCTTTATATATAGCTTCAAAAAAGACTGGTGACATGCTTACATGACATGGCCGACAAGCTCCAAATGTTTTTGCCGTCGGCCTGGAGAACTTCATCCTATCAAATATAACTCCATGCAAAGGGCAATTTTGTTTTAATGCACATGTGGTGCGGCATTGCATGACCACCAGAAATTGTTTGGTGTTGCACAACAAGCTTGGAAGAAATGCTTTAGCTGTCGTGGAGCAATCAACAACCATCGACAACAAAGCCTTTATAGGAACAATGGTTCAGTGCATCATAAAATCCTGAATTTAATTGCCCCAATGCTGTATTTAAGACAATTTCACGTGGATATACAAAAACTAAATGGCACATACAGTGTCAGGGACCAATAATATGTTTTGAGGGTGTTCTAATAATGCCTCAAAGACACGACATAAGTGGCAAAATGCCAACTGATGGGCTTGTAGTAGAACAGAGTGGAAACAATGCAAGGGCCAATGAATCTTGCTTACAAATGTGAGGAATCTTTAAGTTGGCATCCATGTTGGGCAAGCAGTCATTATGGCTGCTTCTGGATCATTTATTTTCGAAGAGGAACTTCTTTAGCATCTTCAGGAAACAGGGCAGAGACGGTGTGTTGTTAGGCCTGTGATGAGAATGAATTACAAACCTTTGCTACACATCAATAGAATGTCTTTCTATTGCTCTTTCTCTTCTTACATTCTGAAAAATGAGGCATTATTAAACATGTATTGACTTCTATCATTTATTATTTAAATAGAAAAGTTATCCTTAGCACGGTGTTGTTTGATATGGTTCCTGGTTTTGGTTCCTGTCCCTGGAAGGTAATAGTGGGCTAAAAATACTTGCCTGCCCAGTGACAGAAAGCTGTGTATTCTGTGTTAACTGTGTATGGCATTTTTTAACCGAATGTAATTCAAAATCAGTACTCTTCAACACACAGCTAATTTGCTACTCTGCGAAATGGAGGGGACACACACACAAACACACACACCCACCCACACACACATCAGCTGCTATGTCCAGTTGTGCAGAAGATCTCCGTCATCATGAGTACCGAGGCGATTCACAGAAAAGAGCCTTCATTTTCAGGACTAGCCTTTGTTTTACTTATAGTCAGATATGACATACTCTATCGAAGGAGTTATGTTACACTGTGGACTCAAAAAAATACTTTTAGAGGCATCTCCATTTACACCATGTTACTTGCGTTGATTGGAGATAGGATGTTGACATTTGTTTGCCTTCATTTCTTTCCATTCTTGCCATTCAGCCTCCGAACAGCCTCACTAATGGGTGTTGAAGGAACTAATTGCTACAGTGGGAGAAGGGAGGCTTGAGTGGCAAAGTATTTGCCACCAGAGAGAAGCATGTTGTTCTATGGAATTCAAAGCTTCAGCCTGTTTTATTTACCTGTGCATAATTCATAACATAGGTCATAACAAGCTCTTCGCTTAATCTAGGTTTGTCGTTATCGAAAGGCTAATGGAATGGAGAATTCCCTCTAAAGCCGTCTGTTAATTTCATACCGAATTAGAGCCACTACGCCCTGTCAAGTGGACCTCAAACCAACAGGTGACCTTTCCCTTGCAGTGTTCCAACTGCTGCGCCAAGGAGAGCGCAGCTAAGATACTAACTGGCTAGCCGTCACCATCTGTGCTGCTGCCCATTGCAAGTTCACCCCTATTTGAACTACATATCCTTATTGTTCCTTTACTGAGATACTGCCCAACCCCCTGAGGTTTGGCCTATCAGACTTTGTTCTCACCCAAGCTAGGTAGGAGATGTGGCCTAATGACAAGAGCTGATGACTTTGGGACCTGGGCATCCGGTTCAAATTCCAGCATCAGCTTAACATCCTGTGATTCTGGGCACATCACTTTATTTGGCGCTTGAGTGAAGCAACGTCATGCCCTTGGTCCAAATATGCGCTATATGAAACTATTTAAAAAATAAAAAAAGCTCCCGCTCGCTGTTGCATTGGGGTGCAGGGTTCTGAGCTTTGTTTCAAGCTTTGTTCCTTGCAGCAAAGGAAAGGAAAATGCAGCACAGCAAAACTTCAGGCCTACCAGATGTTTATTCAGGTAAACTTTGTTTGGCATTAAGGACTACGCTACCCTTGGGAATCCTTGCTACTTGTGGCAGAGTCCTCTTCTTTGAGCCGTTCATTGATGGTGCTAAGGCTGAAAGAGCATGCAAAAGCCCAGTTTTTGTACCTTTTTAGGTCGAGCATAGCAGCGCGCAAGTGCTGCTTTTCCGAAGTGTTGGTATGTGTCTGGGCTTTTAACAACGCCCACCTCACGCCCATCGCTACCACTTGCTCGTGGGCTTGCCCTTCAAAAATCCTTTGTTGACATTGGCAAATGCTTTACGTTTGTCACTCCTTGGGGAGGTTTTGTTACCGCCTTGGGCATTGCCCCTGTTATATGGATAATTGTACTTTTGCCAATAGTGAGTGAAATTCTTTTTTCTTTTGTGTGCCTCTTCAAGCTAGTGCTCATGGCAGTCGTGGCGCTGTGAATCGGCTCGCTTATGTGAAACTGTTTTACTTTTACTTTTCAGTTTACGTGTCAATAAAAGTCCGGTTAGAAGTTAACAATGCTAATAACTCTAACTCGAGCAAATGCGTGACCCATTGCATTGCAAATGCTTGTTTAAAAATGGGGACAATAATGTCTGACCTCCAAGAATCCAGAACTGGACTATCCACTGCAGATCTAAAAACAATTGTCAGCAAAGAGGTCCTGAGATTCGGTTCAGCCTTTCAGATGTCGGGCAGCATGCCATCCGGGCCTGGAGCTTTTCCCGATATACACTTTTTAATGGCTAGGGAGACCTTGTCAACTTCAATAGGTTATAAGTGGAAATCTGACTGCTGCGAGTTCAGGCTTTAGTCTGAAGTTGGGTGTATTTCCATGCTAACTGGGGAGAAAATGTTTGAGAAATGGGCACCCAAGTGTCAACCGAAACTTTATTTTCCATTTTAGGAGTGCTTGTTTCAGTGAAGAAAGGTCGATGGACGTCTTCCCAAAACAGTGCACTATCCCATAGCTTCCCAGCCACTATAAGATTTTCCTAGGCCCTGTTTCTAATCTCAACTTTCATTTCCTCTGAGGTCAATTTATAAAGGATCCTAGAATTTTTAACTTCTGACACAACACGGGGCGTCGTTTCAGGGTGCGCAAACGCTGTTTGTGGGCAGCAGAACAAGATGCGTTAAACCACTGATGCAAGGGGGCTCAGGAACAGGTCTGTTCACGGTTAAATTGTCGGAGAAAGACTTACAGGTGTTATTGTATTTAAATTGAATCGTGGCAGGCCCAAGGACCTCAGTTAGGCAGGCTATAAAGAAATCCAAGGAATATTTCACAATATCCTCAGAGAAGGCAGTGGGATCTACCTTATTCCATTTTAGCTTCTTTCCTTTATTTTTATAGGACAATAAGTTATCCTTTCTAGTCGAGGTCCTATCTTTCAATCTAATGTTTAATTTAATAATAGGTGGGTTACAGTCACTAGCACAGTTACTCTTTATGTCAAGTTCTAAAAGCCGTGAAAAAAGCTCAGGTGACAACAATATGTGATCAATAGAGCTTTTCCCACAGTTTCCTACAAAGTATGCATACACGTGCTCTCTAGGGTGCTAATGTCACTGGTGAAGTTTAAATTATACTTCAAAATTAAACCATTTAAAGCCTCACCATAAACTGTGTGCGTGAAACCTGTTTTAAGTTGCTTAAACCACACACTCGAGTATCATGATAATTACATAAAACAATATTAAAATCTCCAGCCCATAATATGTGAACAGTGTATCTTACATTTTGATAAAAGTCCTCTAGAAAATTGTCCAACTGGTCAATCGCATCGCATGTCTACTGATTAAAAATATTATAATAAAAGTTTATCAACAGAATAGAAGGTTCAACCGCATAAGTTAAAAGGGTGACCAGGAGATAAAGAGAGTCCCAGCACTTTGAAGCATAGAAATCTGTACATCGAACTGAGAAAAAAGTGGCTAAACCCCGCCTAGTTCTCCCTGAGCTGGGTGGTAATGCTGGTTAAAAAAGCAGAGTAGCTATCACTGTGGAAATCTTCCATCAGCCAGGTGTCTTGGCAACAGATAATGTCTGAGCAATTGAGAAAGCTGACCCAATTGGGATTCGTAATCTTTGAGCATGCTTCTACAATGTTCCATGAGATAAGGCCGGGAGGCTTCCTTAACTGGCCAGCTGGGGGGTTAGTTGGCAAGATCTCATCAGGCTGTAACTGCTATGAGATCTAGGGTGTGTTAATAGGTGGAAGAGGTGCAGTTGCTTTGCCTGAGGAGTGTTATTCCCCCTGTTTCTGATCCTCCTGAGCCCCTGTCCCTAGGGGGGGAGAAACATTAGGAAAATGTCAATCCAAGTCTTCCAAGGTGGATAAAGGCTCAAATGCATTACATGTTGATACAGCAAACAGCGGACTAGAAAACAAAATTCTGGGTGTTCTTCCCTATCCTATTTGCTCTTGGTAGCAAAGAGGGGCCGTAGAAATAACCCAATAATACTGCCTGGATGCAGCTCAGAGGGTAGCGGTGACATAGGTGTTCAAGGGAGATCAGGAGTAATTTTACTATTGAGGAAGTTCTGAAGTTACTGATCACCCAGTCCCCCACCCACTTTACTTTGAAGCCAGTGGATTGATTTGATCTTTAGGCCATAAAAGTCCTCTCCTGTGCTTTTGGGCAGTGGTGTGATGTTCTTCAACACCAAAATATGTGGAGTACAATCAGGAGTTTAGGGAAAAGGGGCACTTTTGTCCACTTATTACCACTTGCCTCACCAGGTAATCTGCTTATACCACTGCCATTGGTCATGCTGGCTTTCTTTACAGCTTTGTCAGAGTCCTCGAAATCCTGCCCAGGAACCTTTGATGAGATTACCAGGTCAGATTCAGGGGGGTATGGCCAATCCAGAGCTATACTGCGAGCAATAGGAATATTAGGAGGAGTAGCTTTAGATGATAAACGTAGGCTAGATACAGAGTGTGGTGCCTGGTCAGTTTGTGTTAATGCGGCAGTATCATGTTATTCTGTTGGGTTTCTATCACCCGTAGGCGGGCATAAATAGGTTCAAGTTTGATGTCCAGGAAAACCCAAGCTCTGCTCTACAACAGGGGATAAACTTTTGCCACTATAACCCAGGATTTTGGCTTCCAAAGCAGAGGGGAAGAAAGAGGTAGGCAGCGCTCAGCAAGCTTGTTTTCCTTATCCATGGCTCAAACCACCATTTTTAGGAACCTGTTGAGTGTGGACCCCAGGCCACCTGTGGAGTCACTAAAGTTTTGCGCTTTCCCATGCTATCAAAATATCACACGGGGTATAGTAATGGTTTATGAGTACCTTGAGAACAGATGAAAAGGGGTGGCCCTGCCTCCTCCACGCGATGATAGGCATGGACGGACCTGCCCTTGCCTGGGTTTTGCCCAGGCACATCATGTGCCAGGGTAGAAGTTGTAGCGCCGTATGCACTGAGGTAGTGCAGGAATGCTGCAAAAAGCCCCTCCTCTTGGGCCGGCTGGCTGCAATACTCCCTGGGACTGTGAGTCCCTTGCAGACCACCTGGCCCACAAACAGCAGACAGGAAAGCGTCTGCGGTGCAGGAGAAGTTGTAGCACTATAGGTGCTGCAGCATTGCGGGAATGCTGCAAAGAGCCCCTCCTCCTGGGCTGGCTGGCTGCAATGCTCTCTGTGACTGCGAGTCCCTTGCAGACCTGGCCTACAAACAGCAGACAGGAAAGCGTCCCCACTCTATTTAGAGTCATGGAAACCATTGAGTTCTACCTTGACCCAGTGGTCTGTCTGCCACAGGAGCACTGGATTATAATAATGGTCAAACGGCTACTGTGAGGGCGAGATGATTGTCACTCGCTTTCCATGCCCATGTCAGCCATGAAAGGCATGATGCAAATAGGCAGGGAAAATATTACATGGCACCGACTCAAAGGGAAAAAACTGTTTACTTTTCACTTGAGGAAACAAACTCATTCCTGCTTGGAAGTTTTTTCTCTGTACAAAAAAGTTTGCTGAGTGAGCACTTTAAACATGGCATTGGCTGTGGGCAAACTTCACTGCTGTGAGTGGAGCCTCCAAAGTGGCAGCTCCCTTAGCAGCAGAAAGCTCCCGTCCTTCCTGGCCTTCCCTAACTCTTTTCTAAACTGACAATATTCCAAGGCCTGAACCGGAGTGAGAAGGACAGACACACGATTTGATTGCAGAACTAGCACTTTTGAACATGCCACTAACTCATAAGTTTTTAGACAAGAGGAAATAGAGTCTTAATCACTGTGGTCGCGCGTACAGTAGTACACCGCAGTATCGGCAGTGGTTAGACCACCAATCGTTATTTGTCCCGTGTTCCCACTTGATGATCCAGACACGCGTCCCTTGAAGGCGCTTGATACAAAGTCGCTGGAACCAGTTCGAAAAGCTGCCACAAACAGGAGGGGCCCTCCCGGGACTTGTTGCACCCAGACTAAGTGGTGATCCCGAATGTTGTACCCAGAGACAGTGCGCTCCAGCGAAACCGAGGATCCTGGCACAGCTGACTGGGAGTTCCTCTGGAGCAACGTGATGTCTGCTTCTGAGCCTGTGTTTAAACAGCCAGAAAGACAAGCGCACAGACACAAATGTGTTATTTTTATTACACAGTTATTGATTAAATGCACCTCAGAACCCTGGTTAGATACTTACAAGAAAAACAGATCACCAGGGCAGGCAACCAGTCTAAGATCTTCATCTTGGTTCTCATCAAATGATTGGTCGTGTTAATGTTCACAGTTGTTCAGACTGAGTGACTCAGTTTGATTTGCCCTTTTTATAGTTAGAGCTTGACAGGCCATGATTTGCATTGCATCTGCTTTGGGTACACAGAGCCTGGGAAGTTCAGTGTTCAAAGTATTAAAGGAAGACCAGGGAATACAATTAATACATACACAGCAGAATTTTGTTTGATCTCTTCGTAAGCAGTGTGTTTTATTAAGCATCGAATTCCATGTGGGTTTTGTTGCTGTGCTTCACAGAGCACAGTCTAGTAGAAGCTTCCACCCAGTATGGAGACACATATATACGGAAAATAATTTGAAGATACAGGCAGAGTTGCTTCTGGCTAAACGGGTCGCCATGGGAAAAGCATTTAGGAAGGGCACAAGAAGAGGGTACACGCGGGTAGATGGCGTCTACCCACTCTTTTCACAGGGTGGATGCTGTCTACCCTGCAAAGAAATTGGGCCCCATAGAAATATGCTAAACTCGTCTGGGTGTAGATTTCAGACATCAGGATATATTCAGTAGCACCTGCACACTGTCTACTTTTGTTGGGATTAACAGCGTGCCAGAGTGGGTCTTCGTTATTTTAAATTCCAGCTGAGCCCAAAACAGAGGCCAAATTTAAGGGACCATCAAGCCTTCCTTTGTTGGATTATCTTGGCTGAGAGCTACCTAGAGCCTCACACCTAGATGCAAATGCAGTGGAGGGAAGACAAAGACACATAGCTTGTTAGTACTTCTCAAGTACTTAAGAGAGGCATGCTTTTGACTTTCTAAAGTCCCTTTATATAAGACATATACATGCACTGTAAGACTGTCAGATGTGTTGGTCTGTCCCACTATTTAAACAAAGAGCAACATAAATACCACTATATTTTTTTCTTTCAACAGTGCTGCTTATACCAATGCAGGGTGTCAGAGTGCTGTACATCATACCACGTACACATTATACATTGACAATAAATCATATATCTGTAAATCAGTGTACAGAATGTGTAATGTAAGACAACAAGGGTTACAAGCTGTAGGAGTCACATGTGCTTCGTAAATCACTGTGCTGTATTAGGAGGATTACGTCATCTGCGTGTTCCACGATGTGCTTTGGAGGAAACATTTTAACTCTCTTTGCTACTTTGATTCAAAACTGGAACTAGACCAAACACAGATATCACCAGTAAATATGTTAACCTCCAGCATTATTTTACGAATATTACTATTCCCAGAGATTTACTAGGTGCACAGAGATCTGTGCAGCATGTGCCTCAACCCCATTATATTATTAATATTCAGAATTCTTAACCGATTAAGCAGAACAGATGTCCTGCAACCTGTCTCCTTGATGGCAATTTCTTTGTGGCAGAGTTTTAAAGAATGAATGTATAAGTTGAGGCCCAGCTTTTGTGTCAGAGTTGTGTCACTTTTTTACACAACCTGGATGCGAAATCTCATTTGTTAAATATTGTTATGCGATCAAACATACTCATGATAGACCTGCTAAACATATGTGTGTGAGATCTTAAGATCTGATGTCACTTCTTGACATAGATTGTGATGCTACTTCCTGTGATGCTATGTGCAATGTCACACATGATGATGTCACGTGCCTTGATGTCACTTGCATACTGTATGACTTGGTTAGTCATATAACTTCTTTTTGTAGGACTTGTACCCTGAAATTGGATAGAAAGGAACTTGTTTTTTTATTTTGGTTCACTATCAAAACTCACGTTGTTTGAGAAAAATACCAAAATTCGCACTGAAATGATGGGGCAGATTTAATGCTGGACACAGAAAGCCATTCAGATAAAACGACCTCTATCTCCCTGAACAGCACAAGTTAAGCGCAGCGTGTTCACAGAGATTCTAATTCAGGGCACGACCAAGTTGTGCTAATAAAGGCTCATACTCATTTTAGTTGAAGAACAAAAAATTGTTTCAGCAATTTTGATTGACTGCGTTTCAGTTTCTCAGAGGACTGATTCTCAAAAGAAGCTGCTTGCATTGCGCTTATTGCGCTTATTGTGTTTGACTGAGAACAGTCTTGGCTACTTAAATCCCTCGCACTATTGAGGACTTTTTCGCTGAAAGTGGCATACCTCGTTCTCCATTCAGATTAATTAGGCAGGTACTTCTGGTCAAAAGTTGGGAACGCAGGGATGGAAGCTGGCAAAGAAAATCAAATCTTCAGATATCTTGGAGAGACTGTAGCTATCCATGGCACCGATGTCTGCTCCTCTTGGTGTCACCAGCAGGCACACTACAGTAGTGTCAAATTTGAGCAGTTTGTGAATGATAGTGCCTGCCCTCAGCAGCCACTAACCATTCCATGACATAAACTACCAAAGAAAAGGTGTGTATAAGAAAAAACAAAATACCAAGGACCTTTCCCTCCAGGGAGCCTTCTCTTTGCCTGTGGGGGCCCTGCTATACTTTCCTGCTCATGACCACTCTGCCTGTTGTGGAAGTCATGGACAGGAGAATAGAGCGTCAAAATGCCTGCTTTTAGCTGGATAGGCAGACTGTCATTGGGCCATTTCTGGCAACAGAACCAGCAGTGGTAGTTCCCCCATCTCTGAATCAAACCAGGGAACTATGGATTGGGTCCCAGAAGCAAACTGCAAATGTACGATGTTCTCCCATTCTGCTAAATCCTAACCCACCCCAGAGATTTTCAAAGGTTGTTTTTTATTTTTACTAGGAGCCAGAGGAGCGATTTCAGGAGCGGCGTGGTGATGTTTTAAAGCAAACTGCCATAGAGATGAGTAAAAGGCAGTTGTAATAGTCCAGGCACTACATGACCAAAGATGGAACAGGGCACTTGTCTGAGAGCAGATGAGCATCAGCATCCTTTCAGCAGCTGTAGATGGTAAAATGCTGTTTGTGCCACTGCTTTATCAGCAGGGAAATGATAGAACACCATCAAAGAGCACGCTCAAGTTATATGTTTTATTGGTAGCAATTGGGAGCAGGCTTCTCAGTACCTCTGGCCAAGGAGGAGGATTGGCTTAACAGCGCCCAGGAGCAGGACTTTTATTGACCTGTTTAGGTACTAGTTTTTCTGTGTCCATAGATGAACCTGAGGAAGGCAATGAGACAGATGATAAATTTGTCAGGTTCGACTACAAGAGTAAGGCAGAACTGTGTCATCTGCAGACGTGATATCCAATCTTGTAAGAGTTTGGGGTGTTACCCCGAGGGCACTTTGTACGAGCTGAATGGCTTTGGTGACAGGGTAGAGCCCTGGCCTCTTATTTGTCTTCCTACAAACAATACTTTCTATATGATATTTTCTATATGATATTTTCAGGAAATTCCCTTTGAACATTTTTTTTATTGAACACTTTTAATGCAAACAAAATTGGTAAACTTGCACACGTTCCAAACTGCATTAAGAACGTTTGCCAACTTCTACCAACTTTCATGTTAACATAAAGTGCAATGTTCTTTGTGCAGAATGGCCAACACAGGGACACAGAGGTAAAACTAGCAAAAAAAGAGCCTTGCTGAGGGAAGGCAATTAAAATGTGTACTGTGCTCAATCTAAGTCTCACTAGTAGACACCGGTGGTGCTGATTATTAACCCATGTTAAGAATGGCTCCATACCATTACTTGTGCCATCTCAGCAAATGCCTTGATAGTAGGCTTATCAGCTTCCCCCCACTCTCTCACTTGTACTTTTAGCTAAGAACATATTTTTTAAAGTGCTTAGGAAACTAGCATTCAAGTTACCAGGGGAAGTAAAATGATCTTCCAGGCCTAGGCTTAAACAGGTGTTAGGAATATACCTGATCCAAGGATTTTTTAGGCATTTATTCAACTTCAGGCAGTCAGTGAGAAACACCCGATTAAAGGACGTTTGACTTCTTCTCCGAATCCTGAACCACAGAAGGAGGTGTTGCATCTTTATGACATCACTGATAAACCCTAGTGCAACCTTAGAAAGGCAAATAAAAGAGCTACTAAAGTTGAGGACAGCCAGTAATCTCCTAATAAAGATGTTCTCAATCCTTTCCACCTGTCATGGTCCCAGCTGTGAGCAGGGCTAATCATGCCCTAGTCATGCCTTAGTCCCCCCCTTTATGAGTGATATCAGAGATTATTTTCTTTTTATCACAGTTTGAATAATGTTATGTCTTTGAAACCCTAAGTTACTTGACAACTCAGTTATAAACATAATGGCAGGACACTAGCAGGTGGGAAAGAGGTGATTCCACCACCAGCCCAACACAAAACTGCACACCAGATTATGACCCACAAATCACCACAGCACTTCTTCCATGGTGGAAAAACATTGGCGGTGTGAGCTGCCGCAGTCAGAATCCGCCACTGACAGAACACAACACTACATTAGACAGTTTGGATGCCCCACACCTGACACACATTAGCAGGCCCGACACACCTACACAACCCACTATATAGCACACACCCTCACAATCCACAATCCTTTGCAAAAAAAACCTCAATACTGAGAAACGGAGAGCAGGCACATACACAGGGAGTGCACCCTAACAGTATGGACACACATAGATCACACACATCACACAACAGCTAAACCAACACAATACACACATAACGAGCACACACATTTAATGACAACTGCCTATCCCTCACAACGCACCACACACACCCCATCAATCACCCAATACTGCACCCTTTCATACACAACAACACCCCCACACCGTCAACACAATCACAACCATTCCCCACAAAGCACCCACGATTCACCGACGATGAGTTGAGGGTCATGGTGGATGAATTGTCAGGGTAGAGTCACAACTGTCTGGAACACAGGTCCAGCTAACATCAATTGCCAGGAAAATGGAGTTATGGCAAATAATAGTCAACAGGGTCAACTCAGTGGGCAGCCATCCACACACAAGGGATGACGTCAGGATGAGGTGGAATGACCTACGGGGAGGTGAATTCCATGGCATTGAGACACCAGATGTCCGTGCACAAGACTATCAGTGGGCCCCCACCTCCTCTCCCACAGTTCACATCTTGGGAGGAGAAGGTCTTGGAGATACTGCATCCAGAGGGCCTGAATGGAATACCTGGGGGAGTGGAGTCTGGTAAGTACCCACAACATCAGTGTCACACAACTGTTGTGTCCTGCATGCCTCCTCACCACCCAAATACCCCCTAATTCACTGATTGTATCCCTTTACCTACCCACCAATCACCCAATTCCACTGTCCTGCATGCCACCACCCCACACAGCCCACACATCCCTTGGCTAGGGCACGGATCCCAAAGCCTACTCCTATTACTATGGCTCACACAATGCACCAAACCATTTATGCGAAAACTTGCAATGTGCACATCACATTAAGCATGTATGACTATTGTACTACCTCCACCAATCAGAATGTACAACTGAGGAACAGTACATGAAAATGACAGCAATGCAATAGCACACCACAATGGCAACCAAGGCTAAACACAGCTACAGCTCAGTGACAATTCCAATTGGACACTGATCCATATCCCCAGGCCTGTAATGGACTGTCCCTGTTTGGAAAGTAAGATGCCAAACCCCAAGCACATGAAAAAGATCCAGTGACAGGAATATAACCCTGCATACCCACATAATGGGCTCCCAATGAGGCATCATGGTGCGATGTGCAGATCACTACCAAGCCTGAATACTCACTAGGCACCATAGTCCAATACTCATGTTCAGTATCAGATAGTTATAGAACGCATCAGCAGTGTCATATGTACTAATCATTTATTACAGCACCCAACACGGGGCACGATACTCCTGTCACAGACTTGTATGTACTACCAAGCTATGCTGTGCAGCATCTGTCATTGTCATTGCAGGAAATCATGGTAAGCCACTGTCTGCATCTCACAAAGAGGGAACCAAAAACACTTACTCAACTGTACTCTGTGTCTCACTCCCTTCACAGGTAACCCTATCCTTGCCACCATGGAGAGGGTACCAGACACTATCAGCCCTCCTCAGGATGAAGGCCCCAGTGAGGACAACATGCCTGGATGTCTGGACAGTGACGACCTACCTGGCCCATCTAGAAAACCTGGACAGTCGATGACTCCCAGCCTCACCCTGCCCTCATCAATCCCCCCCACCCCTGTTGCTCTAACGTCACAGCCCAGCAAGTGCCCCCAAACTTGTGTCCCAAGAACTGTTCAATCTATTGTGTGCCCCACAGTACAGGGATCTGAGTCTGACCTTGACACCCCAGATAATGATGGTCCTGCTAATACTGGGAGGCGGTACACCGTGCCAGGGGCACAGGCACCTGGATGCAGGAGATGCGGGAGGGATACTGTGGGCCAGAGGATGGGGCATCCAAGGAACTCCACTGACCATGAGACCATATCCCAAGTCCTGGGAGCATACCAAAATTCCCAGGACAGAATGAGCCACATCATCACCATGTTGGGGGAAAAGCAAAGGCTGCAGAGAGAATACCACCAGCAGGTCATGCAGCAGTGGGAGGCACACAGCGCCACCATGGCCTCCATAGCAGTGGTGCTGGGGGACATGACCAGCTTTAGCTACCCACCCTCAGACCCCTTCCACTAGCAAAGTGATAACAACTGACTCTCCACATCAGTGGCAGCCAGTGGAATGGAGGCCCTGCCATAGGAACCCCAAGCCTCAGACAACCCCTGTTAGAAATGGGGTCTTAGGTTGGCAGTCAGGTTACCCCCTGTCCAAGCAAGGACCCTCCTCTAGTCAAGGCAATGGAGATACACACTTAGATAACCCCTGCTCACCACCTGGGTAGCTTGACACAAGCAGTCAGGCTTATCTCAGAAGCAATGTGTAAAGTATTTGTACGAACACACACAGTAATACAGAGAAAGCACTACATAATGGACACCATACCAGGTCAGGGTAGAAAAATAGGCAATATTTATTTAAATCCAACAAGATCAAAATGACAAAAATCCAACACACACAAGCTAGGATTCAAATTTTCAGAAAAATAAGAGTCTTACTCCGTAGAAATCAAATGGAAACAAATAAAAAATAAAGCAGCACAGAGGAGCATGTGTCGCAAAAGTCAGCGATGCGTCGATTCCTTACTCTCAAGTGGGGCCGTGTGTTATATCTGCTCTGGCCGGGTAGGCGATGCGTCGTTTTTCTCCCTCACAAGAGAGATTGATGCCTCAATTTCCAGACAGGGAACCTCTGATCCAGGTTCACAATGTCCTTACCAAGGGACAATGTGTATGAAATCCGGTCCCACGGTGTTAGAAAACCACAATGCGTTGGGGTTTGCTTCATTATCAGAAGCTGCAAGTGGGTGTTGCGTTGTTTCTCCAGCCGTGATGCGTCGATCTCCCAGCTGTGATGCAGATGGAGCGTCTCTTCTTGCCGCAAAGAGGGTGGTGCGTCGTTTTTCAGCCGCGTTGCAGGTGGTGCATTGAAAATTTCCCTGCATGGTGTTCTGTGCGTGGATTTCAGTCCTTTTTCTGACAACTTCATCTTTCAAGAGCCCAGGGACTAGACAGGGCACCACTTGGCAGGGCAGCAGTCTCAGCAGAGAGTCCAGGTGCTGGCAGAGGAAGTCTTTTATGGCCCTGAGACTTCAGAACAGGAGGCAAACTCAGTTCAAGCCCTTGGAGATTCTTCTCTAGCAGGAATGCACAACAAAGTCCAGTCTTTGGCCTGTTTCACAGTCAGAAGCAGCAACTGAAGGATAGCCTAACAAAGCACAGTCACAGGCAGGGGCAGCACTTCTCATCTCTTTTCCTTGGCAGAGGTTCCTCTTGAATCCATACCACTTTCTGCCTTTGAAGTAGGTAAACTTCAAAGGAAAGTCTCTGTTGTTCACAAATCCTGCCTTCCCAGGCCAGGCCAAAACACATCACAAGTGGGTTGGAGACTGCATTGTGTCAGGGCAGGCACAGCCCATTTAGGTGTAAGTGACCACTCCTCCCTCCACTCTAGCTCAGATGGCTCATCAGGATATGCAGGCTACACCCCAGCTCCCTTTGTGTCACTGTCTAGAGGAGATTCGCAAACAGCCCAACTGCCAGTCAGACCCCGACAGGGAACCCACAAACAGGCAGAGTCACAAAAGTGTTTAAGCAATAAAATACCTACTATCTAGACTGGTATGTCCAGATGTGGGTCCCGTGCTCACTGCGCCACTGGATTCAAGCTAGCCTAGCTGATGAAGGGTGATACTCTGAAACCGGTCCAAGGATGCTTGTTTCTGGTCCAGGGAGTACCTGGCTTGGCATTTCGGCCTGGACTGTTTCCATGAGGAACAGGGTCAAGACTGATTTGCATATGGCTGGGTCCAAACTAGAGTGGCGTGGTGAGCCAAAAAACTATGGATTAAATCCAGATCTTTGTGACTGGGGGTGAATATTTGCAATGTTCAGTATTCTGTCCATCATCTGTTCTTTTTGCATTTGTTGCCCCAAGTGGGAAGGGTATGCCCAGACGTGGGTCCCGTGTTCACTGCACCACTGGATTCAAGCTAGCCTAGCTGATGAAGGATGATATCCTGAAACCAGTCCTAGGATGCTTGTTGCTGGTCCAGGGAGAACCTGGCTTGGCTGTTCAGGCTGGACTGTTCCCAGGAGGAACAGGGTCAAGACTGATTTGTATATGGCTGGGTCCAAACTGGGGTGGCGTGGTGAGCAAAAAAACTGATAGATTAAACCCAGATCTGTGACTGGGGGCGAATGTTTGATTTGTTCTGCATTCCTTCCATCAACTGTTCTTTTTACTTTCTAAAAGTGGCATTTTCAAACTAACAATCTAAAAAATCACTAAAAGATGTACTTTTAAATTGTGAGTTGAGAGACCCCAAGCTCCATATTTCCATCTGCTCTCAAAGGGAAACTGCACTTTAAGGATATGTAAAGGCAGCCCCATGTTAACCTATGGGAGAGCTAGGCCTTGCAACAGTGAAAACCGAATTTGGCAGTATTTCACTGTTAGGACATATAAAACAAATCAGTACATATCCTACCTTTAATATACACTGCACCCTAGCCATGGGGCTACCTTTGGCCTACCTTAGGGGTGCCTTACATGTATAAAAAGGGAAGGTGTAGGCCTGGCAAGAGGGTACACTTGCCAAGTTTAATTGGCAGTTTAAAACTGCACACACAGACACTGCAGTGGGAGGTCTAAGCCATGTTTACAGGGATACTAAAGTGGGGGGCACAACCGGTGCTGCAGACCTATTAGTAGCATTTGATTTACAGGCCCTGGGCACCTCTAGTGCACTTTACTAGGGACTTACTGGTAAATCAAATATGCCAACAATGGAAAAGCCAATTACATATACACTTTACACAGGAACACTTGCACTTTAGCACTGGTCAGCAGCGGTAAAGTGTCCAGAGTACCAAAATCAGCAAAAACAGAGTCCAGGACTCAGCAACAACCTGGGAAGCAGAGGCAAAAAGTTAGGGGAGACCACACCGATGGATGCCAGGTCTAATACCCCTCCCTCTGTAGTTGAAGAACTCCTCCGTGGATGTCCATCCAAACATCTGGCTGGAGCAGATGCCAAGACCAAACCCACTGCCAGGAAATTAACCTCTCCTGATTTGTCACCCTTGTGTGCAACTGATACACCCTGATGACTGACCTGAGAGAGAACTCCAATTTCCCCTCATACAAGGACACTGGACCTATGTGACCCAGTGTTGTAGCTGCTACTCTAATCTATCCATCTACAATGAGACCACTCATAACCTGTTTGTTATGTACTTCACATTAATTTCACATGTCACAAAACTGAAATGCACAATGAATCACTTTTGAACTCAACTACTGTAAATATGTGTTTAATGGTCCAACAACATTTGTCCTTCTACACAAGTGTGGACTGGTTATGTCCCCCTGATTCAAACTAGCAGTGTAATGGCCTTCGGACAGAGGCTCCCTCAGTAGGATAACATGACAACAGTAATGTAGATTGACGGATGTCAGAGAGTGAGGTTGAAATACACAGTAACACCAGGCAAAAGTCCGTAGCATCATCTGCAATTAGAGGAAGACAGAGAGTACCATGAGAACGGAAGGCAAGATGACACAGTATGTACATATACAGGTAATCAATTGCATCACATTGTAGATTGACTCCCATTCACAGGCACCCAGGATGGACCTATACACCACCAGGCTCTGGCTCTTTACATGATCCATTTAACAGGATATCTGTCATGTACCCCTCTCAGGACTGTACTCAATCACCATTGACTACTGACAATGCATACCTCAAGTCTTAAGTAGCAGACCCTCAGATTAAATCCACATCCAGTGGATGGGAGGAGAGGGGAATAGGAGAATGCAGGTAATCCAGATCTAAACAGGTTAGTCCATTTGCGACGGGAATGTTGGAATCAGTTGTTAAAATACATGTTAGAGGTGAACCACTAATACTGTACACCTTACATTATAATTGCACATTATAATTGTTGATAGAGTGGTAGTTCTTCCTGTTCCTATACACCTGTTCATTGACAGTGGGTGGGACCAGGAATACATGGGTGCCATTAATGGCCCATATCAGAAGAGGAATCTGCCCCAACTGATAAAAGTCCACCTTCACATAGGCCACATCTGTTCTTTGGGAAAATCTGATGTAGCTGTCCAGGTGTTTCAAGAATGCACACAGTACATCCCTCAACACCAGACTGGACATGGGCTGAGACATCCCTGCTGTTAAGGTGACAGTATTCTGGAATGACCCTGTGGCCAGGAAGTGTAGCACTGACAATGCCTGAACAATGGAAGGTATGCAATAGGGATTGTGATTGCCTGGCATTAGATCTTGCTCTAAATGTCTACATAGATCCATGATGGTCTGGCAATTCAGATGATAGGTCTGGATGAGATGCCTGCCCTTCATGGTTGCCAGGTCTACCAGTGGACAGTTCAGTGGTGGTTGTCTCATTTCCCTCAGGGCAGGATATCTCTGTATAGAGTAGAGAATGTACAATAAGTCGTGCAGTAGGCACACGTCAGGAACACATGGAACTGTAGCAGATACCTAACATGTGTAGGGTTTGAGTAGCAGTGAGCACACAAACAATACAGACCACAGAAATGCACATCGTACACTGTCATTGCAGCAAATTGGCAGAAATGTGAGTCGGATTGGACATATGACACATATAAATCAGGAAAAGTGTGGGTGAAAGTGCAGTCCTGCACTGATCACACATATGTAATTAAATTAACATATGGTTATCTTATGCCTATGTACCTCAGAGTAGGTACACAGAATTATCTGTGGTCAACACGTCATATTCTCATAATTGGCCCATTCTGTAGCACAACCATGAAATCTCAACATTGGGTGACACATATATCAGGACAATTAGGTGTCTGATGCACTTATTTAGGCACATGCATCAAGTACATGTGCCCAAAATGGCAGGCGCCCGACCTACTGTTCTAGACAGTTGGAAGGGACTTAAGTCCGCTGGCGGAAGTCGTCATAGCGGTAGGCGATCGCAACCGTCGTGCAACTTGTCTTTGGTTAACATTGCTGCCTATGGTGGACAGCGGCCAATGGCGATGACCGCCGGTGGTGACGGTCCTGTACCTGGCAACCGTGACCACCATTTTCTGCAGTCTTGTTCTCGTTACTCCTGACACTGTTGCTAGCAAGACCACCACTGCATGAGCTGCTGTGTACTTCCTGTGGGAGCTATCATGCCACGTCCCACAGGTGATAGGGCCCCTGCCTTCACACAGGAAGAGCAGGAGAAGCTGGTGGAGGACAGCCTACCCCTGTATCGAAAGCTATATGGATCACCAGAGGAACAGGTGAGTCCAATGCCCCTGCCATGTGTGAATGGTGATTTGTGTGACTGTGAGTTGGCTATGTGAACTGTTGTTGGAGTAGATGCATGCAAGTGGCATACTGTATAGCCACAGTATAAATGGAGACCCTCGCTGTTGGCTCTAGGACTCTGAGCACTTTATCCCTGCTGACCAGTGCTAAAGTGCAGGTGCTCTCCCATCTAAAGTTGGTATGATTGGCTTATACCTAATTGGCATATTAATTTACCTATAAGTCCCTTGTACAGAGGTATCTCTATACCCAGGGCCTGTAAATTAAATACTATTAGTGGGCCTGCAGTGCTGCTTCCGCCACCCACTGAAGCAGACTTTCAAACCTGTCTGAGGCCTGTGTTCGCAGTTTTCTGCCACAGAGACCTGGCATCTAAATTTACTTGCCAGGCCCAGAACTCCCCTTTTACTACATGTAAGTCACCCCTAAGGTACGCCCTAACTAGCCCTATGGGCAGGGTGCCATGTATGTAGTAAGGCAGGACATGTGCCAGGTTGCGTGGCCTGTCCTGGTAGTGACAAACAGCCTAACATGGTGTCTAACTGCTGTGAGTGCTGCCTTCTCACAGGAGTGCATTAGAAATGCCCTGCCTTAGGTGTAAGGGGTATTGTCTGATTTATGAGGGGCAGCGTAGGCGTGTTTGGTATGGTTGTGATGGTGATGATAAATGCTGCTTACTGGTGTAGGTGTATTTTTTATTACTATCACAGAAATGCCACTTCTAGAAAGTACTTATGACTCTGGTGTTTTGCAGCTTGACTCAAATCCACCTCTGGGCAGAGTGACAGTTGGAGCTTTGTGTATACGTTTCAGACAGCCTGAACAAAGGGAGGGTGGAGGTGTCACAAAGGTGCATCTGCATACTGAATAGTCTTCCTGGACTGAGAGAAGGGAGAGGCGGGGAACACCTACATTTATAAAGTCTGTGCCCTGGCCTCACACAATAGGGTCGTTAACCCCCCACTGATGTTTGGAGCCTGTGATGAAAGGAGAGAGGGGGCACTCCCAGAACCAGTTGTAACAGGCTGGAACCTCCTCTCACTACCATTGCAAAACATTGTAAGGACTGAGTGTAAGTATAGGGGAATTTCCCCCACAATATGGAGACTCTTGAAACACCTTGGAACTGGACACAGAAATGTTGGAAGGACTCGCCAGGGACGGCCATGGACTGCTTCTGCTGTGCTGACCTGTGACCTGCTTGGTCACTGTAGAGGACTTGCCACTTGCTGCATCCTCTTTTGTGCTGGCCTGTTGCTGGGCCCCTTCACCTGTGGGCCTTTTTCTGGAACTTTATTCCCCAAGGGCAGGGTGCCCTGGCCCCTGACCCCTGCATCTATCTACAGTGCGAGGATTGCTCCTTCTTTTACTTTATAAGCACCTGGAGGGCGATTTGTTAAAATAGTGCTGTGCCCGAGAGGAGCGCTTCCTCTTGCATCCGTTTTTGCGCTTGAAATCGCTTTGCCGACGAAGATCACTGCCGTGACTTGGGATTCCCTTTTCATGCCAGCGCTCTTGACAGAGCTTGTCCTGATGCCTGAGATCACCGCCGCAACCCTGGGAAGCTGTGTGCACGAAGCCCAAGGGAACGCGCTTACTAGTGCCCCCGGGGCACAAAGAAAATCCTCTTTTGTGATCACGGAGCAAGTGTGCTCCTAGGGGTGCCCCTGGGACGAGGTCCGCTCTTTAGAGCTCCCCCGGGGCACCGGAAGGCCCTGCTTGGGCCGGAGCATCCTCTGTGAGACAAGAGGAGAGGAGGACACCTCTCCCTCGCCTCCTGAAGACTCGGAAGGCTCCGGTTGTACTGTGGGCAGGATGGCAGCCTCATCGGAGGCTCGCCCGCACCACTGATTCTTCGGGCCCCTTTGAGGGCCAGCCTTCATGGTAGAGGTCTCCCCCCCCCACAGCGGAGGGCCAGGACAGGCCCCGGGGAGACCCATTTTTCACCTTCTTCGCTTGTTGGGCACTGGAGGTGCCTTTATCATCCACCAGGTATTCCTAAGTGACAATGTATATACCAAAAGTTCTTATTAGAGGCTTTATTGTATTATATGTTGACTATCTGTTTTATGATGTTTTTATACATGTATGCAAATGTTCCTTTTATGGACATGCTTTCTAATATGTTTTTCTAACTTGCCATATGTTTTCTAATGTTCCTACTATGTGCATTTTATGATATTCCTATGACAAGTGCTTTGGTGTAATGACGTGTTTTCCTGACTACTACTTATGTTGCAGAATAGTGAGTAACCTGTGTGTTAGGTGTGACTACTGCTTGTTTGCAGAGTAACTAATGTGTAATGTTCTGACAACTACTAAGGTAGCAGGATAGTACTGATATGTGATATTTGGTCTAATAATTGCGTTGTGTACAATACAGTATTGTGTTTCCTTTGTGGTGGGGATATTGCATCATGTGTGTTGTGTGTGTTGTGCAAACGCTTTACACATTGCCTCTGGGATAGGCCTGACTGCTTGTACCAAGCTACCAAGGGGGTGAGCAGGAGTTATCTTGGACGTGTAACTCCCTTGTCCTGACTAGAGTGGGTAGGTTCTGCGTGGCTGAGGTGCATACCCTAGTCAACCAGAAACCCCATTTCTAACACTATCTTTCTCTCTCATCCCAAACTCCCTTCTCATTGGAAACTCGTAGGGTTGCAGTGTGTGCTTCACTGCTGTCCTGTCAGCTCTCAATGGGATTCACGGATTATCGCACCCCATCTGAACCACCTAGAGTTCAGGTGAGTGGCTTGCAACATAAGGCTAAGCGACAAAAAATAGTGTTCCTTTTGTGGCGACGACATCACCATGTACACCTTACTCCAAGCCTTAGCAGAGACCCCTTCTGAGACTACCAAGATAACTGATATATTGCAAACATTTCAGATAGAAGCGCAACACCTAAAATAATAAAATGCAAGATTAAGGGAGGAGTTAACCAGAGCCAAAACTGATTCACACAGTAGAGGGATACTTCTCAGAATGGCAATCACCCAGTCTTAAGCCCACCTACATTTGGTAATACTTACAAACCCTCCATTGCACCCCCTCCTTCATCTTGCCCGACCAAAACTTACATGTTACAGTTATGACTCCTAGTCGAGTTCCTCTTGTCGCGTTGGCTTTCATTATCCTAAATGAGACTACTGGATGTTTGGGTATCAGGGTTGTTCTCAGTGTGGGGAACTAAGTCGAACCCACGGAGAAGGATCCCTGTCACCCTCGATCCGGTTTTGCTCCGGCTAACTAGCAGTGCCTCATCTCTCCCAAAGGGAAGGGATGATTGGGCAGCCGAGCGCATGACATCTTAGAGCTTCTCAGGGAAGTCGTGGTCACTCAGATCCCAACCAGCTCTCTCATACAAAGTGTGGTCTCATATACAAATGACAAAGGCAGTTTAAGTTTTATAGATTGATTTAATAAAACAACTGCATTTTAGATAATAAGGCAGTAGGATTGAAATAGTAACGAGGAGAGTGAACCATAGAAATAACGCTATCATAGTTTACCAGATTACGTTCTCTCTACTAAGTTCTATTTTGAGCACAGCATGTTAAGCTCTAAGCTTGCCTTTCAGATTCCCCGGGAGGAAATCAACCCTCATACCTGAGCAAAGGCCTGTGATCTGTATCAGCATCTGCAACAGGGCAGTCAGCGTCTGGTTGTGGTTCCCTGGTCGGAATCTCCCTCTTACGTGTATTAGGACTAGGAAGTGTTTTTACAACTAACATGTTGATGTGCTAAAAAACGTCCCTACGTAAGAATGTGTATCGTCTACGAACCCAAAAGACTAAACTCCTACCACGTCTATCGGCAATGTACCAGACTGTATCCTTGACTGAAGCACAGAGTGAGCAAGAATGTATTATTTGAGAACTCCAGTGCTGAAGTAGGCTAAACAGTGTGATAGAAGAAAATAAAACAAGACCGTGAAACTGGCTATTGAAAAATAACAGCGCGAGGCTGAACAAAACGCATCTAGGGCAAAGTGCACAGAGGCCCAATGCTTTAAGCAAGCAAATAAAATGCATCTAGGGCAAATTGCACAAATGCCTAATGCTTTAAGCAAATGCACAAAGGCTATATAAAAATGGCTACACTACACTCTGGCTAACCCAGAAAGATTTAATGGAAGTAGAGCACAATTGACAGTATTTATGAATTAGGGCCAATTACATTTCATTTGTAAGCCCCATATTTTTAACTCTGATGCAGCCAAAGTTACTTTTACTTTTATTATTTCTTATCTGGGTGGTGTGGTCGCTAATTGGGCCATTCCATTGATAGAATCTAATGACCCTATCCTATTAAATTTCGCAGCCTATAAGGCAGCGATTAATAGTTTCTTTCTTTTCACTCCAGAGACAATGAGCTATCAAATTTGTGGCAGGGCTTTAGAGATCCTTTAACTTACATGACTCAATTTAATCGCTTTATTTCTGAAACACATTGGCCTGAGGAAAAATGTACATCCTTGTTTTCTAGAGATCTTAAGGACGATTTAAAAGACTCACTGGCACACATTGTAGAACTACCTAAGAACAGCAGTGAATGAATTGATCTGGTTGCTAAACTGGATCATAGACTAGGTGAACATAGAAGTGAGTGGCCACAAAATGACACAAGAGTAGTAGCTCTTAAAACAGAAAGAAAAGACAAGGATGATTAGGCATATGAATCAGAACTCATGCAAATTTAAGGTATCAAGGCCTAGTCATCTGAAGAGAAGGAGAGACAACATAAAGCTAATCTTTGTTTTTATTGTGCCAAGCCTGGTCATTTTACCCAAGATTGTACTGCCAAAACCAAAAAGAAAAAAAACTGTAGCTTACATAGATACAGATGACACAATGGAGGAAAACTAACGTTTTCAAAGAATGATGAAATCACCTCTTTCAGTTCCTCAGATCTCACAAACTTGACTAATGTTATTAATTGAGTCCCAAGACACATAACCATTAGAATGACTTTCATTCTATCTCCACACAAAAGACATTCACTTGTTGTTCTTGTTGACTCCGGGGCCACTGGAAATGTCCTTGATCTATCCCTGGCTGACATATTGAGTGTCTCCCAAATGATAAAATCAGAACCAGAGCCTGTGACAGCAGTTGTTGGTTCAGCTCTTCCCTCTAGATTGACATGGTTCAATACCACACCACTGACCATGGTTGGAGATAACGATCACACAGAACATGTAATCTTTGATCTTATTGACATACCAACTTTTGGTGTGATTCTAGGCATCCCCTGGTTAGAGCATCACAACCCAAAGATAGATTGGGCCCTGAGAACTATAATGTTGGATTCCATCTTTCGTAGGACAATACGTTATCAAGAAGCTCAGGAATCAGTCATACAAATTCATTGTGCAGTTGCACATCATTCTCACACTAACACATTACCACAGGAATAGCATGACTTTTCAGACGTCTTTGATTCTATCATAGCTACCCAGTTACTACCTCACAGGGTGTATGATTGTAGAATCGATCTCATTCTGAGGGCAGTACTCCGATGCAGTAGAATCAATGCTCTTACTGAAACAGAAACCCAACATTTACATAAATATTTTGACAAAATGCTAGAACTAGGATCCATAGGGCATTCCACCTCACCCATTTCCTCTCCCCTCTTTTTCGTCCCAAAACAGAATGGGGAATTACGGGCCTGCATCAACTTTCATGCAGTTAACAAGTCCAAGATTACAAATCTTTACCTATTACCACTCATTCCCCTGCTATTGCAAAGTTAGATCTACATGGTGCTTACCATCTCATACGTGTTGAAGCTGGAGATGAGTGGAAAATGGCTTTCAGAACAAAATTTGGCCTATTTGAGTATACTGGAATGTCTTTTGGTCTCTGTAGTGCCCAAGCTGCATTTCAGTATTTTATGAACAAAGTTCTCCATGACTTCATGGACATTTGTGCAATTGTCTACATAGTCAATTATTTTATTTTCTCTAAGACTGAGCAGGAACATGTCCTGCATGTAACCACTATTCTTCAGCATTTGAGAGAGCATCCTCCGTACCCTAAATTAGATAAATGTATATGTCACTCCAGGTCAGTGGAATTTTGTCAGTAAGATAGCGCGATAACAGTGCAGGTCTCCTTTAGAGCCTTTTTTTTAAAAACAGGGATAATGTTTGCTTGAGACCAAGCCATTGAAGGAACTGTTGCTAAGAAGATATTAAGGACATTAGTCAGACGTGAAGCCCACAATGATGTATTAGCCTTAGGCAGGTCAGATGGAAACCCATTTGGGCCTGGAGCTTTCCTAACTGGACAGTAAACAAAAGCTGATATAACCTCACTAAGCTCAATCTCCAGGCAATCAGATGACATAACCAAGGGCCGGATAGGCATTGAGGAGCCTGGAGACAGTCAGGGAGAGCTAGCTACAGCCTCCATACTCCTTTTCTCAGTATTCTCAAAATATTTATTTACCATCATCCGGAAGGCTTTACTGTCTTTTAACTCACTGGCCTGCTCTAGGGAAGAATACGTTTCCTCCCTAAATTGCATTCATCCGGACCCTTAGGGCATTTTTATGCCACACTCTACAGCTATGCACCATCTCCTGATCCCTGGGAACTAGTTTGAAGGTTGCCAGTAACTGATTATGAGCCTTGGTACAAATACCATCAAACCATTTAACAGGCTTCCTTTTGTCAGATTTAACTGGAACCATAAGCAAGTCACTTGCAGTACTGCATATTCTATCAAAACTACTGAGCAACTAAAGAACACCCCCTTTTCTGCAGTTATCATCTAGACTTATGAAAAACCAGGGAATGGGGAGCCCAGAAAAGTGACATTTTAAAAATAGTAATATTAAAATCAACTTCACCAGTCAGCAGGATTTCATATCCCCATTCTAGCCATACTAAATATGACCTTCCTACTCCTTTCAGATCAGCAGCTACCACTCAAACAATGTATGAGGGCAGCCCCAATGTTAGCCTATGAAGGAAGCAGACCTCACAGCAGTGTAAAACGAATTTAGGAGTTTTACACTTCCAGGACATGTAAACTACACAGGTACATGTCCTGCCTTTTGCCCACACAGCACTCTGCCCTATGGGTTACCTAGGGCATACCTTAGGGGTGTCTTATATGTAGAAAAAGGGGAGTTTTGGGCTTGGCAAGTACTTTTAAATGGCAAGTCGAATTGGCAGTGAAACTGCACACACAGGCCTTGCAATGGCAGGCCGGAGACAAGGTTAAGGGGCTACTTAAGTGGGTGGCACAATCCGTGCTGCAGGCCCACTAGTAGCATTCAATCTACAGGCCCTGGGCACATATAGTGCACATTACTAGGGGCTTATGAGTAAATTAAATAGTTCAATTGGGTATGATCTAATGTTACCATGTTTAAAGGGAGAGAGCATATGCACTTTAGCACTGGTTAGCAGTGGTAAAGTGTGCAGAGTCTAAACACCAGCAAAAACAGTGTCCAAAAAGTGGAGGGAGGCAGACAAAAAGTTAGGGGTGACCACCCTAAGGCTGTCAGATCTAACATGTCCCCCCCCCAGCTGAAAGTGGGGCGAGTTAACCAACCTCCTGGGAGCTCTCATCGCTAAGGCGGAAGTATCTGGAGAGACCATCAGCACTGGCGTGGTCAATCCCCGGGCGGTGCTCCACCGTAAAGTCCATCCCCTGTAGGGAAATGGACCACCTCAAGAGTTCAGGATTCTCAACCCTCATCTGCATGAGCCATCTGAGGGGCCTGTGGTCTGTCTGAAGCCGGAAGGGAGTCCCAAACAGGTATGGACTCAGCTTCTTTAGTGCCCAAACCACAGCAATAGCTTCTCTCTCAATAGCACTCCACCTCTGTTCCCGTGGTAATAGCCTTCTGCTAATAAAGGCTAGTGGTTTGTCTGAGCTCTCCACATTTAGCTGTGCTAGAACAGCCCCTATGCCATGCTCTGAAGCGTCTGTCTGCACAGTAAATTCCTGGGAATAGTCAGGAGCCTTAAGCATGGGGGCTGTGCACATGGCTTCCTTCAGAGAATCAAAGGCTTTCTGACAAGCCTCTGTCCAATTCACCAACCTAGGTCTCTTTTTGGAAGTGAGTTCTGTCAAGGATGACACAAAGGTACCATAGCCCTTGACAAATCTACAATAGTATCCAGTGAGGCCTAAAAAGGCTCTTACTTGAGTCTGTGATCGAGGTGGTTTCCAGGCCCTGATAGTTTCAATCTTCGCCTGGAGTGGCTGCACCTTGCCACCACCTACTAGGTGTCCCAAGTACACCACGGAATCCTGCCCAATCTGGCAGTTACTAGCTTTGATGGTCAGGCCTGCTTGTTGCATAGCCTGAAGCACCTCCTTGAGGTGGAGCAGGTGTTCTTTCCAGCTGAAACTATAGACAGCTATGTCATCTAGGTAGGCTGCACAGTAGGCATCCTCGCCAGCTAGGACCCCGTTAACCAACCGTTGGAAGGTAGCGGGGCATTTTTCAACCCAAAGGGCATCAACTGGAACTGGTAATGGCCATCAGGTGTGGAAAATTCTGATCTCTCTTTAGCCCCCTCAGTCAGGTCGATCTGCCAGTATCCTGATGTAAGATCAAACGTACTCAGGCACTTGGCAGCGGCTACCCTGTCAACAAGCTCATCAGCTTGGGGGATGGGGTGAGCGTCAGTCCGTGTGACTGAGTTGAGACCCCAGTAGTCCACACAGAACTGGAGTTCTGGCTTCACACCGCGGGCAGCAGCCTTAGGAACCAGCACCACAGGGCTGGCCCAGGGACTACTGGACTTCTCAATTACCACTAAGGTCAACATCTTGGAGACCTCCTCCTTGATGCTTGCCTTTTCCTTATCCGATAACCTGTAAATTTTGTTCTTCACAGGGGGACTGTCGCCTGTGTCAATGTCATGGACACGTAGATGGGTCAGTCCAGAAGTAAGGGAAAACAGGGAGGAGAACTGCTCTAACAGCTCATAGCAGCCTCCTCTCTGGTTTAGAGTCAGGGAGTCAGAGAGAATGACACCCTCCACTGACCCCTCACCTTTGGCAGAGAGGAGGTCAGGGAGAGGTTTACTCTCCTCTTCCATGCCCTATTCTGTGACCAGGAGCATACTGACCTCAGACCTCTCAAAGTGAGGTTTGAGCCTGTTGTGATGGAGGACCATTAGGGGGTGCCTAGGGGTCTTGAGGTCCACTAGGTAAGTGGCCTCTCCCTTACACTCCTTAATCTCAAATGGGCCAGTCCAGTGGTCCTGAAGTGCCCTGGGCTCTACTGGCTCCATCACCCAAACCTTGTCTCCAGGTGAGAACTCAACCGGAGTGGTCATCCGGTCATACCACTCCTTCATCACCTCTTGACTGGCCTTGAGGTTACTCTTGGCCTGCTTTCAGAAGCGTTGGGTTTGGTTGTGGAGGGCCAGCATGTAGCTGACCACATCCTGGGGAGGTGTGTTGGGAACTTTCTCCCAGACCTCTTTAACTATGCTCAGTGTTCCCCTGACGGGGTGACCATAGAGAACCTCAGAGGGGCTGAACCCCACCCCTTTCTGGGGCACCTCCCTGTAAGCAAACAACAGGCATGTTAAGAGGACTTCCCACTTATGCTTCATGGCTTCAGTCAGGCCATTAATCATATCTTTCAGGGTCTTGTTGAATCTCTAAATAAGCTCATTGGATTGAGGATGAGAAGGGTTGGTAAACTGGTAGGTTACGCCACACTCATCCCACATGGACTTCATGTACGCCGACATGAAGTTTGTGCCTCTGTCAGACACAACTTCCTTTGGGAATCCCACATGGGTAAATATTCCCAGCAGGGCTCTGGTCACCACCGGTGCAGTCACTGTTCTCAGAGGGATTGCCTCTGGATAGGGGGTGGCATGGTCCACCAAAACCAGGATAAACCTGTTGCCCCAGGCAATTTTGGGGTCCAAGGGACCAACAATGTTGATGCCCACCCTTTCAAAGGGGGTGGGAGCAGAGGAGTTTTAAGCTTTTTCCTTGTCTTCCAACTAGCCCAGTAGGTGGGGCAAGCTCTGCCGAAATTATCTGAGGCTAACCTCATTCTGGGCCAATGGAAGTGGGTGACAAGCCGGTCAAATGTCTTGACTTGGCCCAGATGTCCTGCCAGGAGAATGTCCTTAGCCAGACCCAGTAGGAAGGCTTGGTAAC
The DNA here is from genome assembly GCF_031143425.1 of Pleurodeles waltl. Taxonomy (NCBI): domain Eukaryota; kingdom Metazoa; phylum Chordata; class Amphibia; order Caudata; family Salamandridae; genus Pleurodeles; species Pleurodeles waltl. The sequence continues at coordinate 361,719,102 of NC_090445.1, forward strand.
ACTGGGGGGCCACCAGCACATGTGCTGCCCCAGGACCCGGAACCTTAGGCTCAGTGTAAAGGAGATCATTCTCCTAGTAAATATGGTGAGTGCCTGAGGCATCATCTACTGCTTGGGCTGTGGTCTGTTGCCTCACACCCTCAAGGGTGGGGCATTCTTTCTGTGCCTTGCAGAATTCTGCCATGGTTGCCCCCCACTCTACTTGCCAGCCAGCATGTTCAGGCAGGTTATCCAGGTCAGCTAGGTCCTCCCCAGTTGGCTCAGGGGCCTCCTCCTCCTCAGGGGCCCCGTCCACCACCATGGGAACATCTGAGGCGGGTTTCCCGCGCCTCTTGCTCTTCCTCTTTGTGGCTGTCTGGGCCATTGTTCCAGGCGCCAGATGCCCTTGACTCCCTTCCCAGGCAGCCATGGACCGTGTTGTCATGTAGACCCACTCAGGCAAACCTAACATCTCCAAGTGGAATCTGAGCTCTACCTCCTTCCAGACAGTATGCTCAAGATCATTGCCTAACAGACAATCTACAGACATGGCAGGACTCACAGCTACTTTCAGAGTGCCAGAGACCCCCATCACTCAAAGGGAACCAGAGACCCCAGTAGGTGACTCTCGCGATTGTCAGCAACTATGACCTGGTGGAATGTATTAGGGATTATCTGCTCGGATGACACCAGCTGACTCTTGACAGCAGTCATTCTGGCTCCTGTGTCATGCAGAGTCTCTACCCTTTGCCCATCAATGGTGACCCACTGCCTATACTTTGAAGTATTTTGTGGCATGTAGGCTTTAGGCACCATCTCTCTTTCTCCCAGGGACACTAGGGAAACCTCTGCCTGCCGCCCAAAAGCTAACTGGGACTGTCTCCCCCCCGAGTGCTACACTAGCCAACCCAGGTGTCTGTCCAGTAGTGGACTGTGCTCTCTTGGAACACTGGGAGTCGCCCTTAGAGTGTCCATGCTGGTAGCACTCTAAGCATTTGGGGATGAATTTCCCTGAGGTTCTATCAAAGTACTCTGGCTTCTTCCAAAATCTAGAAGAAGAATGGTTACCACCCCCGCTTGGGAATTCTTTCGGGGGCCTTTTGAGAACTCCTTATCTTTAAGTTTTTCTCCCCCCTTTTTCTTCTGTTGGGAAGCCTGACCACCTTTGTGGTGTGTCCCCAGATGCCTTCTTGGACACTCTGGTGCTAACCCAGAGCACCGCCTCCTCAGCAAGCTTCCTGGGATCAGTCAGCTTACTATCTACTAAGTGCTGGTGCAACTCTGTAAAAGAAATATTGAGCATATGCTCTCTCAGATTCAAGTCATATAATACTTTGTAATCATCTACTTTGCTGCCCGCACCCATCCATTCAGTGCCTTATTGGAGAAATCCTAACAATCTACCAAAGTTTGTGTGGAAAGTTTGGTGCTGTCCCTAAACCTCTAACAGTATTTCTCAGGGGTCAGCCCAAACTTGGCCAGTAAAGCGGCTTTCATGAGTGCATAGACATTCTGATCACGTGGAGCTAGTGTGAGAAGTGTGTCCCTCCCCACTGCTGGTACATAAAAGCACAAGGCCACCCCCATTGCTCCTTAGAGGTCCCATGGGCCCTTAGTGCAACTTCATAGGCAGCCAGCCACTTGTCAATGTCATCTCCCACCTCAAAACCTGGCACCACATTCTTGGGTATACGAACCTTTTTGTCTCCAACAGGTCTTGCATGTATGCTGCCACCATCACTGCTGGACTGAGATTGTCTCGCCTTGATCTCCAGCTCCTTGAGACTCAGTTCATGAGCCGACTACATTTTTTTCTCAGCCAAGGCTCTCTCAGCTTCAATCTGTTTGGCTGCTATTTCAGCATCAGCTTGATTGGCTTCTCTCTCTGCTCTCCTTTCCTCCTGTTGAGCCACAATTTTTAGCCTTGCCATTTGCAACTGAAATGCTCTCTCCTCTCTCCTTTCCTCTGCGGTCAGGCCTTGATTAGAGACAGTGCTCCCTGGTTTGGCAGGGGGCACAGTTGCAGTCGTAACATCATCCACTGATGGCCAAAAATCGTCTGGGGAGCCATCTTCTGGCTCTTCCTCCTCAGCATCCTCCTCTGAATGGGCTTCTGCCCAGGCCCTTAGCGCCATTTGAAATTCCTCCTTTCTGGAGGCACCTTGGGTGGGTACTCCCATATCCCTGCAGAACCATTTCAGCTGTTTGACAGTTTGGGCCTCATTACAAAGACCGCCAGGGCTGTTTCGGCGATTGTACTGCCAATAGGCTGGCGGTACAATCTTGGGAATTATGACGGCGGCGGTAGCACCGCCGGGATCGGCGGTTTTCTGCCATGGTTGTCCCAGCGGTTTTAATCCACCAGAGCAGCGCTGCCCAGGCGATTACGAGTCCCCTTCCCGCCAGCCTGTAGAGACCGCCATGGAAAGGCTGGCGGGAAGGGGAGTCGCGGGGTCCCTGGGGGCCCCTGCACTACCCATGCATTTGGCATGGGTAGTGCAGGGCCCTTCAGACACAGCCCCACAATGCTTTTCACTGTCTGGAGCAGAATAGTCGACAGGGTCAACGCTGTGGGACATCACTCAAGAAATAGGGATGACATCAGGAAGCGGTGTAACGACCTACGGGGGAAGGTGCATTCAACGGTATCCAGGCATAACATCGCGGTTCAGCGGACTGGCGGCGGACCCCCAGCTCCTCCCCCAGAATTTACAACATGGGAGGAGCAGGTCTTGGCGATCCTGCATCCTGAGGGCCTCGCAGGAGTATCTGGAGGAATGGACTCTGGTCTGTCTCATCTTCACTACTTCATCCCCCCCACCCCACTAGCATGCCAACTCATACCCCCACCCTCACCCTCACCCCCATCACTCCTACTCCTTGCAAATGTCTCACCATCACAACCCACCCATCCCAACACCAAGCCCTGCATGAGACCACAAAGCATGGACACCCATCACCAAACCATGCCCACTGCACATAACCATCCCCCCCCAAACCACCGTCACAAAAGCCCCCACACAGGAATGCAAGCACAGGGGTACACAGGCACCCACCCATTGCACACCATGGCACACACAGATGCAATAATCATGGTTTTATACCCCTGCAGGACCCGAACGCCACGTCACCGCACAGGAGGGTCCACAAATGTCCACCCCCAGAAGAGGCCCACAGTGATGACAGCAGCTCTGTCGACATTGATCTAGATGACCAGCCCGGCCTGTCGGGGACCTCGGGACAGTCGGTTCCCCTCAGACAGCCACAGCCCACAGCAGACCTTCCCCCCTCTGTGAACACCAGCACAGCACCCACCCAGCGGGCCCATACCTCTGTCCCTAGGACACATCAATCAGCGGTGTGTCCACCACCACAGGGCACCCAGGTTAACCCACCACCCCAACAACAACAGGGACCTGGGGGCAGTGGTAGTGGGCACACAGTCCAGGGGACAGACGCACAGGGAAACAGGGGAACTGGGAGGGCTGCTGTGCGACAGGGGGGGGACAGGCCCAGGGAACCCACTCTCCACGAGGCCCTCACCTCCATCATGGGAGCGTACCATCATTCCCAGGAGACGATGGCAACGGTACTGGCCAGGTTTCAGGAGACCCAGCGCCTGCAGGAGGACCAGTATTTGGGGTTCAGGGAGGAACTTCGATCCATCAGTTCCGCCCTGGGCACCATCGTAGGGGTTCTGAATCTGGTAGTCACCACATTGCGGGACACTGTTGCACCACAAAGGGCCCCTGGCACTAGCGTGGACCAAGAACTGCCTACCACCTCTGCCGGCGCTAGTAGACAGGAGGCCCCGCCACAGGACGAACAGGCCACCAGACCCCACCCCCTGCAGAAGGAGAACCACCCCGCAAGCGGGCCCTGAGATCCAGGAAGAAGACAGAGTAAGATGCCAAGACCCCCGCTAGGAAAGGATACCTCCCTGATTGTCATCCCACTGTCCCACATTGTCACCCTGTCCATCCTCAAACTGCCCATGCTTCACTTTCCACAGGCATTTGGACAATGCACCTGTGATACTAATAGTCTGGACTCTGCCATGGACATTTCTCCACCATCACCGCTCACCAATTTGCAAACACCCACCAATATAGAGCACTGTAATAAAGACAGTTATTGCACAAAACAATCAGGAGTCTGGCTGTGATATTGAACATATGTATTAGACATTACCGTGCCAAAATGCTTATTTACATTGTGATGCCAACATACCAATGTCACACAGCTGTAGTCCATGGGGAAACAAAGCAGATGTCACACAGTGGGGCCCACATCTCTGAAATCGGAAGGGAAAGTCACAACTCAGTTACCATGCATTGGGTGAAAAGGACAGACAGTAGAAAGGTAGTAGTGTTAAAGTACATGTAGTATGCCGGTGTGTATTCTTACCAGTGTGTCATTGGAAATATTGCTGTATTACTGTTGTCCTGTTGTCTATGTCATCTTCTTCTCCTTCCTCGTCTTCACTCTCCACAGGCTCCACAGCTGCTACAACACCACCATCTGGACCATCCTCCTGCAGAAAAGGCACCTGTCGTCGCAAAGCCAAGTTATGAAGCATACAGCAGGCCACGATGATCTGGCACACCTTCTTTGGTGAGTAGAATAGGGATCCACCTGTCATATGGAGGCAGCGGAACCTGGCCTTCAGGAGGCCGAAGGTCCGCTCGATCACCCTCCTAGTTCACCCATGGGCCTCATTGTAGCGTTCCTCTGCCCTTGTCCTGGGATTCCTCACAGGGGTCAGTAGCCATGACAGGTTGGGGTAACCAGAGTCACCAATTAGCCACACACATTGCCTCTGGAGTTGACCCATCACGTAAGGGATGCTGCTATTCCGCATGATGTACGCGTCATGCACTGAGCCAGGGAACTTGGCATTAACATGGGAGATGTACTGGTCTGCCAAACACACCATCTGCACATTCATGGAATGATAACTCTTCCTGTTTCTGTACACTTGTTCACTCAAACATCAAACGACGGTGAGAGCATGTGCCACATGGCAAGGGTAGGGATGGGGGGCCACTCACATTGAGGGTGCAGAAGGTGATGACTATTCTTCTCCCCCTGTACATTTCATATAGGTCAGCGCCCACCAGAAGATCGACATTTGGGCGTGCCATCGCCAAGGATGTCCGGACCCTGGGGGTCCACCACAGACGGGGCACCCACTGCCGAATGAGATGGGAGGACATTCGCCGCTGGAGCAGGAAGACGGCGGAGGCTCAGCTGGGGATGGCCTCCCAACGTGGGAGGGGTGCCAGTCGGACTTTGACCCCCCTGATGTCCCGGATCCTGGCGGTGGCCTACCCCGATTTGGATGGGCGCGTGAGGACATCACAGCAGACACAAGGGGGTGAGTACACTCTCATTCTGCTGACTGCGCGCAGTGGAGGTGTCTGGGTGGGGGAGTTGGGCTGTGGGTATCCCTAGGCCAGGGCGATTTCTGTAGGCTAGGCCCCTCCTTAAGGCATGGCCCTGTGCCCCCGCCCCCCACCTCTGTAGGGTGCCAAGTACAGCTATTCATGGCCCTGTGTTATCTTTGTGTGCAGATGTCATCCATAGGCTTGTAGGCCATGTCCAACGGATTGAGTAGTCGTCCCCAAGTGCGCGGCGTAGTGCAGGGGGCTTCTGTGTCTGTCCTGTCCGCAAACGGTGTCGCCAATGCATGCACTCAACATGTCTTTATCCCCCCCCCCTTTTTTTTGGTCTTCCTGTTAATGTGTGCATTAGCATCATCAGGCGGAGGAGAAGTGGCATCGGAGCACGAGGGAGCTGCATCCCACATGGCCACGGAGGGCCACGCAACGGACTCCGAATTCACCAGTGGGACGGAGGGCGAGGTGAGCTCCACAGCGGGGACTCGGGCAGACATCAGTGACACCGACTCGTCCTCTGAAGGGAGCTCCCTTGTGATGGCGGCAACATCTGTGCCCCACGCAACAACAGGTACAGCCGCCACCCACCGCACCAGCACCGCCCTCCCAGCAGCCCCTCAACGTTTGGCCCGTGCCCGCTCACCCAGGAAGGTGGGCATCTCCTTCGCCCCAGGCACCTCAGGCCCTGCCCCAGTCACCCCTGCTGCCCTCAGTGAGGAGGTCATTGACCTCCTGAGGACGCTCACTGTTGGGCAGTCTACCATTTTGAATGCCCTCCAGGGTGTAGAAAGGGAGGTGCACCAGAGTAATGCATACCTGGAGGGCATTCATTCTGATCAGGCTGCCCTTCAGCGATCATTCCAGACTCTGGCCTCGGCACTGATATCAGCCATTGTCCCTGTCTCTAGCCTCCCCCCTCCAACTTCCTCCACCCATACCCTATCACCTGTACCTCTGCCTATCCCAGACACACCATCAGACCAGCCTGCACACACCTCAGCACCCAAGGGAAGCTCAGCCAGACATAAGCACCACACATCACACAGGCATTCACACAAGCAACTTCCACATACAGACATACCAATACCCACTGCCTCCACTGTGTCCCCCTCCTCCTCGTCTCCCTCCTCCCTCCCTGTCACGTCTCCACTCACACCTGCATGCACAACATCTTCAGCCACTACGTCCCTCAGCAGCACACACACCAGAACCCCCCACACACGTGCAGTCACCACCCCCACTGCCATTTACACGTCCCCTGTGTCCTCTCCCAGTGTGTCTGTGACCCCCTCTTCCAAGATACACAAACGCAGGCAGCCACCCACCCAACAGCCATCCACCTCACGACAGCTTCCAGCCCAAGCACCTGCACCCAAAGACACCAGACTTACAACTCCTACAACCACAACCTCTTCCTCCACTCCCATACCCACTACACCTACCCGTCCCACTGCTCCTAAAAAGCTTTTCCTGTCTAAACTCAACCTCTTTCCACCAACTCCCCCACCCCGTCCATGTCATAGGACTACAGTCAGCACCTCAGCCACAACAAAACCGGCACCTGTCATCACAGTCTGCCATGGAATGTGGAGTGCCCCACCCTCCAGGGCAGCCAGTTTGGTGCGAAGCCAAGGCACGGGCAGCCCACCCCCGGAGAAACATCCAAAGATAGGCATTGGCCGGCGCGAGAGGGTGAAAACACCAGGGACTAAAACCCCTACCAGGGCTCTGGCAGGAAGTGCAGAGACAGCTGGCACACCACCCAAGGTGGGGAAGGACCACAGGCGATCAGGGAAGGCTGGGAAGGGCAGCACATCCGACAACACCGCCATCAGCCCAGCTGCCCAGGAGGGCCCTGCCAGCCCCATCCCAGGTGGGCAGGAGGCCACCAACAGCCCCGGCACAGCTGCCCAGGAGGGCCCCGCCAGCCACAGGACAGATGGGCAGGAGGGCCCCGCCAGCCACAGGACAGGTGGCAAATGACCTTCCCACCATGGCCGGAACCGCCGAACTGGGCCCTTCATCTCAAGCACTGCTGCACAGGGCCCTTCATCTCAAGCACCGCTGAACTGGGCACCGCCGTCTCAAGCACCGCTGCACTGGGCCCTTCATCTCAAGCACCGCTGAACTGGGCCCTTCATCTCAAGCACCGCTGAACTGGGCACCGCCGTCTCAAGCACCGCTGAACTGGGCCCCGCCGTCTCAAGCACCGCTGAACTGGGCCCCGCCGTCTCAAGCACCGCTGAACTGGGCACCGCCGTCTCAAGCACCGCTGCACTGGGCCCTTCATCTCAAGCACCGCTGCACTGGCCACTCCATTGCAGGCACTGCTGGCCCATGAGCGGCAGGGGCTGGCCCGCATCTGTGTCAGGCAGGGCTGCACAAGGCACTCTGGGCACCAGGCCCCCTCCAGAACCAGTGGAGACTGTTATCCACTTGTGAGACTGTGGCTTTGCTCTCCCCAGGATTGAGCAGTGGGCAGCCCACCCACTGCCTGAACTTGTGAGACTGTGGCTTTGCACTCCCCAGGATTGAACAGTGGGCAGGCCACCCACTGTCTGGACTTGTGAGACTGTGGCTTTGCACTCCCCAGGATTGAACAGTGGGCAGGCCACCCACTGTCTGGACTTGTGAGACTGTGGCTTTGCACTCCCCAGGATTGAACAGTGGGCAGGCCACCCACTGTCTGGAGTTGTGAGACTGTGGCTTTGCACTCCCCAGGATTGAACAGTGGCCATGGAGGCCCCTCGTGGATCTGGGGTCGTGCACTCATCTGGCTGAGGTGCCCCCCCTTCCCTTCCCCCTGAGGTGCCTGTAGTTTTGCTATCTGATGCCCCTGCAGTGTTCTCTCCGTTGGAGTCAGGTATCCTGTGTGGGCTTTGCCCATGTGATTTGGGCCCAGTGGTCCACGAACAATGCCTGCCTCAATGCTCGGACTTGTACATTTCTGTATATAAGAGTTTTTGATGTGTATATATTTATTTGGCAGTAATGCAGTATATTCCAATGTTTCATTTCCTTTTGTATTTGCATTCTTCCGGGGGGCTTGGGGTGTGTAACTCTGATGTGTTGCTATGCATTGATGTGTGTATTGTAGTGGGTGAGAGTGGGTGTGTCGCGTATGTGTGTACTCGTAATATTTTCCCCTCCCCCCTCCCCTGTGTCGTAGGTGCAGTACTCACCGTTGTCTTCTGCGCCAGCGTTCGTGCTCCTGGTAGAAGAGCAGGAAGACTATCGCTGGGAGTATGTGGAGTTCGGGTTCCATGTTGTCCTGATTCCTCGTGGGGTGTATGGAGGTGAGCGTTTTCCCTTCGAAATGGCTGTTTCCGCCGTGTTTTTATCGGCGGGGCTACCGCCCCGGAAAAGGTGGCGGATTGGTAGGTTGTGATACTGTGGGCGGTACATTGTCTCCCGCCTGTCTGTTGGCAGTGACCGCCGCGCTGTTTGTTTGTACCGCTGTGGCGGGCCGTGTGTTAATGTGGCGGTCTCTGTTGGCAGTTTCTGCCAGGGTCGGAATTCAATTTTTTTTCCTGCCAGCCTGTTGGCGGTTTTGCCGCCGCTTTAACACCGACCGCCAGGGTTGTAATGACCACCAAAGTGTCTTAAGACTTTTTAAAGCAAAGTCTCTTTCAAGCACAAAGTGCCTGGTTTGCGTGAAACATTTCCGCAAAGGGTCGCAGAGGAGGAGAAGGGCGGAAACAAAGGGGTGTGCATCGATTTCTCAGACCGCACACGGTGATGCGTCATTTAGTTTCCATGCAGGGACGGCTGTGCGTCGATTTCCAGTGCTCATCGTGGATCCTCTTTGGGTTGCGGGGTTTTCAGATGCCCCTGGGATGGTGCATGGGTTTCCTGCACTGGTAGGACAAAGTCACATGAGCTGCAATAATCCGGTGGGCGTTGTGTCAAATTTTCTACCGCACGGCAGGTGCTGCATCGATTCCTTTCTGGAAGTCAGCTGTGTCATTCCAGCTCAGCTATGCATAGATCCAGTCGGCCGTTCGTCAAATTTCCAGTTGCTACGCTGGCACTGTGTCGATCTTCTCGTTGCGCAGTCGGGCTACATCATTCCGGTTTGGCATACAGTGAAAATTTCACTGCATTGCAGGCTGTGCGTCGTTTATGGCAGGCAGCGCATCAAATTTTGCCACAACAGTAGTAGTCCTTGAAGAGATTAGGTATTTTTGGTCTTGAGACTTTAGGAACCTTGACCTTGGAGAGCAGGTCTTCACCACAGTCAGGGAGCAGCAGGGCAACAGCAAGGTAGCAGTCCTTCACGGAAAGTAGTCAGGTGAGTCCTTTGGGCAGTCCGGCAGTTCTTCTTGGCAGGATGTAGGTTCTGGTTACAAGTTTCTTCTCCAGGAAGTGTCTGAGTTGGAAGGGGCAGAGGCCCTGTTTATATACCCGTGTGTGCCTTTGAAGTGGGGGAGACTTCAAAGAGTGGCTTACAAGTGCACCATGTCCCCTTTCAGTTCAATCCTGTCTGCCAGGGTCCCAGTAGGGGGTGTGGCAGTCCTTTGTGTTAGAGCAGGCCCTCCACCCTCCCAGCCCAGGAAGACCAATTCAAAATGCAGATGTATGCAAGTTAGGCTGAGTATCCTGTGATTGGGGTGTGTCTGAGTGAATGCACAAGGAGCTGTCAACTAAGCCCATCCAGACATGGATTGTAAGGCACAGAAAGATTTAAGTGCATAGAAAAGCTCACTTATGAAAAGTGGCATTTCAAAAATAGTAATATTAAATCCAACTTCACCAGTCAGAAGGATTTTATATCACCATTCTGGCCATACTAAATATGACCTTCCTACTCGTTTCAAATCAGCAGCTACCATTTAAACAATGTATGAGGGTAGCCCCAATGTTAGCCTATGAAGGGAGCAGGCCTCACAGCAGTGTAAAACGAATTTAGGGGTTTCACGCTACCAGGACATGTAAACTACATAGGCACATGTCCTGCCTTTTGCCTACACAGCACCCTGCCCTATGGGATACCTAGGGCATCCCTTAGGGGTGTCTTATATGTAGAAAAAGGGGGGTTTTAGGCTTAGCAAGTAGTTTTAAATGCCAAGTCGAATTGGTAGTGAAATTGCACACACAGGCCTTGCAATGACAGGCCTGAGACAAGGTTAAGGGGCTACTTAAGTGGGTGGCACAATCAGTGCTGCAGGCCCACTAGTAGCATTTAATTTACAGGCCCTGGGCACATATAGTGCACACTACTAGAGGCTTATAAATAAATTAAATAGTCCAGTTGGGCATGATCCAATGTTACCATGTTTAAAGGGAGAGAGCATATGCACTTTAGCACTGGTTAGCAGTGGTAAAGTGTGCAGAGTCTAAAAACCAGCAAAAACCGTGTCCACAAAGTGGAGGAAGGCAGGCAAAAGTTAGAGGTGACCACCCTAAGGCTGTCAGGTCTAACAACACCTTTTTAGGTATGATATTTAGAAGACTGCAACCTTTTGATATATCAGATTCACAAAGCTTAGGGTCATCCTGGGAAAAATGACAAAGATTATTTGAAAATTATCTAAAAGTGACATGCAAAAAAGACACCGATGAACAAGCAAGAGACTTACTAATCAACTTAATAGGAGATAATGTGGAAGAAATGATGGCAACATACCTACCAGAACAAATTGAAACCTATGAAGGCATGAAGAAATGTCTAAATGAAAGCTTTAACTCACAAGGAAATATTGATTTTGAAAGCTATACTTTCAACATACCTTATCAAGAGGCTGGCGAAACCAGGAATGAAAGTGACATAATTAAGAAAATGATTAACACATTGTGATTTTCAAGAATCTAATAATAAGAATCAATACACTTAAGAGTTACTGGAGGTTGTCATTATCTAACATTTAGAACAAAGTTATTAACAGAATCATTTGATCTGATGAATATTTTACAAATGGCTCTCTCTGAAATAAGAGTGGAAGTTCACGCAAGTAATATGGAGATTTGACTGACTAAAATGATGGGTGATATCAGACATATGAAAGAAAGACCAAAAGATAATACAAATATGAAAACAAATAAAAACATTAATTTATGTTAGAGATGTGGAGTGGCATATCCACTTTCAGGAATATGCTCAAACATAGTACAAAAAGGAAAGATATGTGGGAAAAAGAATCACTTTGCAAGTGCATGTAAAACAAATAATCTGTTAACTAAAATGGAGAACTTCATGAAACAAGAAAGGCAAGTGAAAAAATCAACTTGGCATGTGGAAAATGGAAAGCCAAATGAAAATGATGAAATAGGCATATCTCCTATCAGAAATATTGAGGAAAGACTATGGCCCTCATTCTGACCTTGGCGGTCGGTGGAGAGGCGGCGGTCGGACCGCGAACAGACCGGCGGTCAAAAAAATGGCATTCTGACCGCGGCGGTCACCACCGTGATCGACCGCCACTTCCCCACTCCGACAGCCACGGCGGTCATGACCGACGGGCTGGAGTCTGCGCACTCCGGTCCGGGGGTCGACCCAAGACCGCCAACGGTATCATGACCCTGCTTACCGCCGCGGTTTCTGGCGGTCGGGAACCGCCATGCGAACCATGGCGGTAGGCACTATCGGGGCCAGGGAATTCCTTCCCTGGCACTGATAGGGGTCTCCCCCACCCCCCACTGCCCCCCGAGTCCTCCCCCCACACCCTCCACCCCCCTGCCACCCCCCAGAGGTGGTACGAACCCCCTCCCCACCCCCACATACACGCACCCCGACATGCACACACCCCCAACATGCACATATACACACCCCCTACACACACACACACAACGGGGACACATACCCGCACACATACATGCCGACATGCGCACCCGCCGAACTACACACATTGCCCATAGGCACAGCAGCACTCCCCGCCCGCATGCACGCACTCACACACGCCCTCTACACACTCACACGCACACCCCCATGCACGCTCACATCACACAACACCCCTCCACCCCCTCCCCTCACGGACGATCAACTTACCTTGTGCGTTGGTCCTCCGGGAGGTGACAGGAGCCATGGGGAGGTGATCGCCAACAGAAGACCGCTAACAGAAGACCGCCACACAGAAATGTGGGTCGTAATTCTGTGGGCGGTGTTCTGCTGGCGTGGCGGTGGAGGTTGACCAGTCTCCACTTTCCCGCCGACCGCCAGTGTGGCTGCTGGCGGTTTTCCGGCGGAACGCTCCCAGCGGTCGGAATGCGCACAGCGGCATACCACCGCGGTCGGCGATCTTCACCGCGGCGGTAACTCGGCGGTCTTGCGAAAAGACCGCCAAGGTCAGAATGACCCCCTATATTTAATGGGACATAAAGAAGAAACTGAGAGTAAAAAAACCTGTCACAAACAAGTACATCACTTAGGACGGAAAAAATAAACAAAAAACAGCTTCAGTGGAATTGAAAGTTGGTCAGCATACTGCTCAATTTGTTTTAGATAGTGGTGCAACATGTATCATAATTTCCTTTTCTGAATACAATAAATTGGTGAAAAAGCCAATACTCACACCATCAGTTGTAAATGTGTTCCAATCAGAAGTAAGTAATCCAGTAGAAAATATAGAAAAGTTCAAAGAAACCATAAACTATGGAACAACATCACTAGAAAAAATACATGCCACAAAAGGAGATGTCCCTGCACCATGTTTGTAAGCAATGTCACAGTGAACAAAATGGGCCTTGTAGCTATGGCATCATATAAAAACCTATCACCCAAATTATAATGAATTTCTAAAACTATTTGCAGGTCTTGGCAAGTTACATGACACTCAGATCACTGTACACATAAATGAAGCCATAAATCCAGTAGCTCAAAATCATTGCCGAATACCAATACACTTTCAAATTCAAGTAGAGGAGTAGATTCAGTCTGAAACAGCAAGATATTATAGAACCAGTAACTGGCCCACTCCTTGTGTTTCCCCTTGTGTAGAGGTACCAAAGAAACAAACAAACACAATTTGAATCTGTATAGATATGTGTCATTATAATCCCATAATTGAACGAGACCCAGGTGTCATTGTTTGAGACATGATTAGTTCTTTGAAAGGAGCTACAATATTCTTGAAACTAGACCTATGTAAAAGGTATCATCAATTGGAGATAGATCAACAGTCTCTCTACATTACTACTTTCTCAACTCATCTAGAACTTTTCAATAGAAAAGACTGAACTTTAGAATACCAGCAGCTACAGAACTGTTTCAAAAATTGTAAGAAAAGCAATTATACCTGTAAAAATTGGTTCAATTAGAGCAATAATATTCTTTCGTATAGTACAGATGTCGAAATCAGTACTAAAAGAAGATGACAGAATTTCACAGAGAAATCATCTTGCAAAGTCCAGAATGAAGGAGAACTCGGATCAAACAAGACATGCCAAAGGGTCAGGTATCACTTTGAGTGACTGGGTTATTGTAACATAAATTCAAAGTAGGAAAACAGATCCTTTATTTCATAAAGAGCCTTTGCAGGTAATGCAAATTAAATAACTGTGATAACTGCAGCATCTCCAATCAAGTCCATCACCAGAAATATTTCACATTTCAAGAAAATAGTTAGTCAAAGTAATGAACCAAGAATGTCCTACATGCTGACAGGAGACAAACAAAACACAGCAAATGAATGTTCTTTGTATGATGAAGCAATTCAACATCAAGGCAAAGAGGGACGATAAAGAAAACAACATCCTGCCAGGAGCACATTGACCACGTGTAATTGAAGAAATGTGATGAGTAACAGCTCAATGATTTAATTTGTATTTTTATATTGTTTAATTATTTAATGTATCCATTTTTTCTTTTCTTGACTTTTGAAAGTGGCAGATGATGCAGTGTTGTATGAGAAAATGCTACCTGCATGCAGCTGAGTATCATGTGATCTAGTGTTTCCATTTTGGAATGTAAAGGGTTGGAGGAAGATACCAGAGGAAAGAGCAAGTTGTGAGACATTTTTAATTACAATAAAATGGTCAATAATTGCAACCTGGTGCCACCCAGTCTCGGACACGCATCTGCAGGAGTTGTGTGCAGGACCTGCCAACAGGCCAGGCCCTGCGGTCAACCCCACCTTGTGCACATCAATCAACATCTTACTTAATGTTACCAAAATAATGGAAATCCACTGAAAAAAAACAAAGTTTAAAGTTATGTTATATTTAGGAATTGTAATAATATGTTACTATACATTAAAAAACCCAAACAAATATAATGCTTCTGTTTCTGGGATTATTTGTTCACTTGATCAGCGGTACTCCTCAATGCCAACAGTGAAACCGGCAGTGCATCAATCCAAGACAGTTAAGTGGCTGGGCAGATTTGTCCAATTTTACCTTTCTTTAGCTTAGTCTTGTGTTCAGCTTTAACCTCTGCAAGTGAGTGATATGCAAAGTGGAGTTTCTGCATCTTCTCCAACCCCTTGCAGTAAGACTCGGGTAACTAATGCCAGTACATTATCTGAACTAAGAAGTTTGTGGATGCCAAAACATGGAAATCAGGTCCTTTATAAGGAAATTAGTCATGTTCAATGCATCACATTTCTTTGTGGGATAGGCCTCAGACCATTTGCTAAACATGCACACAGTGACAAGGACTTACTTGAATTTGTTGATGAGTAGTAGTTAGATGAAAGCAATCTGTAAACTTTCAAAAGGCCCTTGTGGAGGTAGGAAGTGATCTGGTGCAGTAGGTGTGCTCTTACCCAAATTAAATCAAACACATACAGTACAACTTTAACACGGTCTTTCAGCTCCTGACAAACGTTTAGATGACTACCATGCCATCACAGCAAATATGGGAGTGTCCATGGATCAACCGTGCCACAGATGGGAGTAAAATCATTGGCAAACATAATTTCCATTAAGACTAATCCATATTCCCTCCTCTGTCCCCTCCACCTTGGGACCAAGACTGCAATTCATCTTCAGAAACTTGTTGTGTATGCTGTGCTCAAGATAGCTTTGTGACCTTTGTCATGTGTTGTAGTGTTGGCAAATCTACTAACCCCTTCACTGCCAGGCCTCTCTCCTCCTGTGCCGAGCCTTTTTTTGGCTATTTGTGCAGTTCGCGCTTAGCCCTCATAACTTTTTGTCCACATAAGCTACCCACGCCAAATTTGCGTCTTTTTTTCCAATATCCCATGGATTCTAGAAGTATCCAGAGTTTGTGAGTTCCCCTAGAAGAGACCAAGAAAGTAGCCAAAATACAGCTAAAATTTCATTTTTTAAAAACAAATGGGAAAAAAGGGCTGCAGAAGAAAGCATATGTTTTTCCCCTGAAAATGGCATGAACAAAGGGTTTGTGGTGCTAAAATCACCATCTTCCCAGCTTTCAGGAACAGGCAGACTTGAATCAGAAAAACACAATTTGCAACAAAACTGTGGCATTTTACTGGGACATACCCCATTTTACTATTTTTTGTGCTTTCAGTCTCCTTCCAGTTAGAGACAGAAATGGGTGTGAAACCAATGCTGGATCCTAGACAGCTAAACATTTCTGAAAAGTAGACAACATTCTGAAATCATCAGGGGGTCATTTGTGTAGCTCCTTCAAGGTTTTACTACAGAAAGTAACAGCTAAAAGAAAAAGATATTGAAAATTAGGTGAAAAAAGAGCCATTTCTGTCCACGTTTTCTCCTATAACTTCTTTCAGCTATGGCAGATTTTTGAAAGCCATATGCTGTTACGTCTGCTGGTTTCTTCGGGTTGCAGGGATATATAGGGCTTGTAGGTTCATCAAGAACCCTAGATACACAGAGCCAATAAAGGAACTGCGTTCATTTGGTGAAATATAAAGAGTGAAAAATAGGTATCAAGAAAAACATTGTGGGCCAGATGTAGCAAAACGCCAATTTGCGACTTGCAAATTGCGAGTCCCTGCGACTCGCAATTTGCAACTCGCAAATTGGTATGCAGTACGGTGTCTCAGACACCGACTGCGACTCGCTATGGGGTCGCAATGACCCACCTCATTAATATTCATGAGGTGGGTCGCTAATTGCGGCCCCATAGCGAGTCTAGGCACTCGCAAACATGGAGGCCTGCTGTCGTCAGCAGACCTCCATGTTCGTGACTGCTTTAAATAAAGCAGTTTTTTTTTTTTTTAAGTGTAGCCCGTTTTCCTTAAAGGAAAACGAGCTGCACTTAAAAAAAAAAAAAAAAACTTTAGTTTCGGTATTTTTTCAGGGCAGGGAGTGGTCCCTTGGACCACTCCCTGCCCTGAAAAAATATTTGTGGGTCCATTCACAAAGTGGAAGGGGTCCCATGGGGACCCCTTCCAATTTGCGAGTGGGTTACCATCCACTTCAAGTGGATGGTAACTGCGACTCCTTTTGCCACCGCATATGCGGTGGCAAATGGAATTGCATTCCACTCCGAATCACAAATAGGAAGGGAACACCCCTTCCTATTTACGATTCTGAAATGCATATTGCGAGTCAGTCCCGACTCGCAATATGCATTTCTGAATAGCAAAGAGGCTTTTGCGCCTCGCAAACGGCGATTTTCGCCGTTTGCGAGGCGCAAACCCTTTGCTACATCTGGCCCTGTATTTCCAAAATGTGCACAAGATAAGGTGTTGAGAATGAATTTGGGGGTCCCCATACTAGCATGTGAATTACAGGGCATCTCTCAAATAGGCTTCTTTTTTACACACTGTCTTACATTTGGAAGGAAAAAATGTAGAGAAAGACAAGGGGCAATAACATTTGTTCTTCAATTATGTGTTCCCCCATGTCTACCAATAAAAATGGTACCTCACTTTTGTGGGTAGGCCTAATGCCTGCGACAGGAAACACACCATGGACACATCACATTTTTACATTGAAATCTGACGTGTTTTTTGGAAAGTGTCTACCTGTTGAATTTGGCCTCTAGCTCAGCCGGCACCTAGGGAATCCTACCAAACCTGTGCATTTTTTTTAACTAGACACCTAGGGAAATCCAGGACGGGGTAACTTGTGGGGCTCTCCTCAGATTCTGTTACCCAGAATCATTTGCAAATCTGAACATTTGGCAACAAAAAAACACTTTTTCCTCACATTTCGATGCTGCAAAGTTCTGGAATCTGAGGGGAGCCACAAACTTCCTTCCACCCAGCATTCCCCCAAGTCTCTTGATAAAAATGATACCTTAATTGTACGGGTAGGCCTAGTGCCCTGACAGGAAATGCCCCAAAACACTGCACGGACACATCAAAATGATCATATACAAAAACTCCCTGTTTTTCCTGGGGGGGGCGCCAGAGTTTTTGGTCCTCGGCTCAGCAGCGATTTAGCGATCTAGGGAACCCTACTAAGCCCAGACTTTTCTGAAAACTAGACACCCAGGAAGCCCAGGGTTGTATGACTTGCGTGGATCCCCCAGTTTTGTCTTACCCAGAATCCTCAGAAAACCTAAAATTTAGATAAAAAAATCTAATTTTTCCCACATTTCTGTGTGGACTCACCACACCGGCACAAATTTCATATCACCCAACATTTCTTTAAGTCCCCCGATAAAATTGATATTTCACTTGTGTGACAAGGAAGAGCCAAAAACATGTCAAACTTGAGGGGGACCAAAGCAGGTCCAAAAGGGCAGTTTGAAAAAATACATTTTAGGCTGACAAGTGGGGCAGAATTTTTATCTTACTGCCACGGGCCCGGCAGAGTAGACCGCCATATTATGCCCCTCATGGTGATCCAACCACAACGCAGCCAAGTTTTCATCAATACCACCAGTGAGATTGGACCGCCGCCAACGGCGGTAGACCACTCCAGGCCGGCGGGGACCAGTTCACCAACCACCATATTATGAGTCAGCAGACTGCCAGGATTTTGGGGGCGGTCAGACAGCCACGAAAAGCCTGGCGGAACCGGTCAGTATAAAAGGAGACACTTACCTTCAGGTACACAGACGTGTCCGCGGCTGCCATGGAACCTGAACTGGAAGTTTTTCCACTGCTGTACCTCGCCATACACCTCCAGGATCAGTGGCGAAGACGACAACCGTAAGTACCCCCGCCTTGCACACACTGGAGGGAAGGGCAGTATTACACACCCAGACACCCAGCATGGACAGCGATGGCCACACACATGCAAACAAATGCCCATATCAACACACCCATCTGCAGGCACACACAAACTACACAAACGCATATGTTAAAATACACACACCATGGACACCACCACCACTGTCAAACACATCCATACACCACACCCCACAATCACACAATGGCAACAACATCACAAACACACAAACGCACTGTCAGAAAGGGACATCAAACAACTGCACCTGACAACACATAAGTAAATAGCAAAGACATTCAAACAAGGTCTCTGGTGACACTCCACGTCCAACCAACACACAAAGTACATCACTGATGCATCACTATACACACGGACGCACACACCACTACCAAACAATGCCACACACCATCATAACAACACTCACAACAAGTACATGGCACAAGTGATCAACCCAATGCATGCAGCAACACAGATACATTCCATACACATAGGACAACCACACCAATACGGATATAACAAAACCACGTTGAAGGAAATCCAGGACAAATTCTTAACCTTGACACCAACATCTCAGTGGTGCAGATGTATTGAATAAATTAATACATTTTAAAAACTATACACAACTTAGGCCTACTGGCCAGTCCAAATGTCACAAGTGCCCCAGAAACATTGGGCACGGTCACATGCCCCAACTTGAATCCTGACTGCAAATTGGCCTCCACATGGCAGGGGCATCAATGGGGCAGGCAGGCACCGCATGGGACAGGAGTAGGGAATAGGTCAGGGCGGGCAAGGAAACGTTTTTTAGGTACACAGGGCGGCCATGGGTAAAAGGTTTAAGAGTAGAGGCAGAGGGAGTGGTTGTAGGAGGTGTTGGTGTGCTGGATGTGGATGCAGGTGTGTGCAAAGTGTGCTTGTGTGTGGTGGGTGTATGTTGGGTGGGTGGGTGAGGGCGTTTATGCTTTGTGAGAAGGGAAGAGATGAAGGGAGTTGGGATGCAAGATGTGTGAGTGCATGTTGGGGTGGTGTTTGCAAGTAAGGTGGATGTTCTGCATGTGGTCATGAGTGAGGATGTGGTGTGTGGTGTGGATGTCTGCAGATCTGCTCTTGTGATGTCTGTGGGTATGACGAATGGTGGCAGGATCAGGGAGTGTTGATGTAGTGATAGCAGGTGTGAGTGGTGATGTGACCGTGAGGGAGGAAGTGGTGGGGGAGACAGTGTAGGGAGTGTCTGTTGTTGTGTCTGGAGGTGTGTGTTGATTGTGTCTGTGGTCTGAATGTGTGCTCTGGATGGGTGAGGGGAGAGGGATGTACGATTGTGTACAGGTAGCTGGAGGGGGGACAGAAGATGAAGGGACACTGGCTGCCATCAAAGAGGAGGCCAGAGCCTGAAACAATCTCTACAGGCCAGCCAAGGTACTGTGAATGCCTTCCAGGTAGGAATTGCTTTGCTGCATCTGGGATACCAGTCCCTGGATAGCAGTCATGATGGTTGACTGCCCCACAGAGATGGACCTCAGGAGGTCAATAGCCTCCTCATTGAGGGCAGCATGGCTGACTGGGGCAGGGGCAGAGGTGCCTCCGATGAAGGAGATGCCCACCCTCCTGGATGAGCGGGCACGGGAAACTGTGTGGGGAGCCACAGGGAGGGTGGTGCTGGTAAGGAGGGTGGCAGACAAGGATAGTGCTGGGATGGACCCAGATGGGTCTGCCAGGGAGCTTCCATCAGAGGAGGAATCTGAAGATGATGTAGCTGTACTGGTCTCCCACGTGGTGCTCCCCTTGTCCTCAATCCCACTGGTCCTTTTGGCATCAGTGGATTCTGCCTCCTGGGTCCCGTGGGCTGTAGCTTCCCCACTCGCCAGTGCCCCTTCTCCTTCAGCTGATGATGCTGATGCACATAAAGATAGAAGAGGACAGGGAGAGAGGGTGGGAGAGAAAGAAAGGGAGAAAAGGTTCAATACCTACCCATCTAGTACACATACCAACAAGTACTCCACTCCTCCTCTAGTGTGGCAAGGAATGGCCATGTTACATTGTCCCCAAATATTGGTCATGTAGACATAACCTAATATTCAAGTTATTACCCCCTACTTTCCGCAAAACTACTAGTTTGGACATGCTGCAGTCTGTCATCAGTCGTTCTACAATGGAAATAACTACCAACTACCCACATATACTTACCAATCTGTCAATTTTGTCACTTTTGTTTAAATGTCCTGGATAAGTACATTGCAAACAAAATATAGGACAGGTAGGTAAAGGACTCATAATGTACAGAGGTCCATTGACAATTTAATGATTTCACACTGGAAATTCTCTACTCACAGTACTTATTACCCAATATCAGCCCTGATAAAATGGCATTAGCTATCTAAAGTAGACTCAGGGATAGAGAATAGAGGTTTGAGAATCACTCAACATAGGAGAGTGTCTAAAAGTAACTGGGCAAGGAGGTATAAAACCAACATATTACTGCCTGCATGATGTTGGAAAGCTAACTTACACCACTTCTAAATAGTGGAAGTAATAGCCAGAGACTATAATCTTATCTTATGTACACAAACCTCATTAGTACCTAAGTATTCTAACTGACACAAAAGAAGCCCATACAACTGATATTAAACAGTCTGTAATCACCCCCTTGTGGCTGTTTTGCAGCCCTCAAGTTCCCATCTATCTCCGGGTAGACCACCACCAATATGCGGGCCATTAGGGGGTGTCAGGGTCCAACAGGCACCACTCCCTAATTGTGAGGACGTCGCCAGCTGGGCCTCCGCAGTCTTCCGGGCCCAGCGTCTCATGTCCTCCCACGTCTTTCTGCAGTGGGTGCTCTGCCAGCTATGGACCCCAAGGGTCCGCAATTGCTTGGCGATGGCTCTCCATATCCCCTTTTTCTGATGGATGCTGACTTGCATGAGAGACACAGACAAAAGGAGATGATCATGTAGAGTTACAGTACACCTAAAGCAGTGGCCTACACACAGCATACACAACACATGCCCATACCGAGTCCACATTACGTCATTATCAATCATACAACACAACCCCAGCAGTCAATCATGCAATGTCAGTATTCACATACTTTTGCCGTCAAACACCACCCTAGCTGATAAGTATTCCACATTGTACTGACCTGTTTATCTGGAGCCCCATACAACTGTCCATACAGGGGTAGGACCCCTTCCACCAGTTTCTCCAGTTCCTCCGGGGTGAAGGCTGGGGCCCTATCTCCTGCAGGACGTGCCATTGTGGCTTCCAGATACCGAACACAGCAGCTCACACAGTGAAGGTCTTGCTTGCTTGAGTGTCAGGAGTCAAATGAGCTGGGCTATAGAAAATGGTGGTCATGGCCCCTGTAGTCAATGACTTCACCGCCGGCAGTTATCATCATTGGCCCCAGTTTTCCATAGACCTCAGTCATGACGCCTACCGCCATGACGACTAATGCCGGTGGAATTAGGTCACTTCCATCTGTCCTCTTCATGCAGGACAGGCGGCTACCCTTTTACGTATTTTTATGATTTCTATGTCATCCCAGGACGTCATAGCTTGATGTTATTTCTAGTTGCTTGATGTACAAGGTCAACCCATGTGAACTCACTAGTGAAGTGGGTGTCACCTGCCAATATGTATGATGTATTATCTTTTTTATGTGTGGAAGTTTGATAACTGTATCCGTCTTCTGGACGATATTACTGTTTCTGACTTACATCTCTGTACAGACCCCCTGTGAAATGTGTAACAATGGTATTCACAGTCAGGATATCACAGTTGTGTAGTGTGTAAATAACTGTTTCTTTGTGTCAGCGATCAAATACCTTACATGACTTGTCCTGTTTGCTACTTCTATAGTGTACTTTTTTGTAAGAACAGTGTAAGAGGTGTCATGTATTTTGTTCTATCCTATGCCTAGATACCGTCCAATAGGGAGAATGAGAAATGCACCGGTCTACTGTGTACTCAGTTGGAACCTGGATCTCCTGCCAGCCATACGTAATCCCTATGCCATCCCTCCAACAATACAAGTGTTATCAGTGATCTACTTCTTAGCCTGTGGCTCTTTTCAGGTGACAGTGGGCTTGGCAGCAGGTATGTCACATTCCATGTTTAGCTTTGTGTTGGACGATATACAGTTTGCATTGCGTAAACACATGGACAGCTACATAAGGTTCTCACAACGTGTTGACTTACCTACTGTGAAGGCTGACTTCTATGATGTAGCACATATCCCTCATGTGATAGGTAGGGGCCATAGATGGCACCCACTTTGCTTTGATCCCTCTCAGGATCAATGAACAAGTATTTAGGAGCTGGACGAATTATCTTTCTATGAATGTGCAGGTGGTGTGTCTCGCTGATCAGTACATATCCCAAGTTAAGGCCAAGTTCCTTGGATCTGTGCATGACTCCTACATGATGGCACAACTAGAGAGGGAGGGGGCTTGGATCATTGGTGAGTCCATTCTTTTGTTGTTCCACAGTTAGCTATTCATTCTTCACGGATTAACTTATGCCACTCCTGGATTGTAATATCTGCAATTGCCTTCCACACAGGTGACTCTGTCTATCCTAACCTCTCATGGCTGCTGACACCAGTGAGGTATCCCAGGTCAGAAGGGGAAAATCGCTATAATGAGGCCCATGGCAGGAAAAGAAAGGTGATTGAGCACACGTTTGGCTTACTGAAAGCAAGATTCCGATGTCTGCACGTCTCTGGAGGTTTCCTGCTCTACTCTCCGCAAAAAGTCTGACAGATACGTGTACCTGCTGCATGCTACACAATTCGGCCCCGAGAAGACATGCTCCTTTACTGGAGGAAGAGGTGCTGCTGTACCAGTGGCAGATGAAGGTGCAAATGACAGCTATGAAGATCTTGATGATGAGGATGATGCGCACTCAAAAACTCAGCTGATCTCCAATACTTCCAATGACAGTCAGGTCTGAAGGAAAAAAACTGAAACTCTTCTGATCTTCAGTGTGGCTGATGAGATGTCACTTACTGGTATTATGGCTAGTGTGCAGATGGTGATTGACATGTGTACACAGTGAGAAAATAAGGGATATGATATATACATTCAGCACAAGTGTTGCAGTACAGATTGTCTTACTGACATGTTTATGCTAAGTGCTGCACTACCTTGTGTGACAACTTCTTTTGGAAACAGTTTACAGTCTTTCCACATGCATTTACCATTTGGACATAAACATATCCTCAGCTGTAAGGCTCTCCCTGACTTAACTCCCAGCCCAGGATGTTAAGAAGCTGTCATTGAAATTGTAACTTTGGATACTGTTTGGATGTGTCCGCTGTGAGGTCCTGATATATGTTATAGCGTAGGAGATGTCATGTGCTATAGAACAATGTTCCATTCGTCCACAATGAGTAATTCAAATCCCATTTTGTAAGTTTATAAGAGTGCAGCATGTTTAGTGCTCACCTAAATTGAGATCCTAATGTGTCTATTCTCACTGTCTTGCACTATTTACAGATAATTTTGTTGTGATAACTCAGTTACCTGCCTCTTCTGCTGCCTGCCTTTGGAGAGGAAATCAGATCCTGTGTGAAGAAGACCTATTTTTTTGGCACTTTCCTCCACCTTCAATCCCCTTCCATGACATACATTTGTCTGACATTTTTTGACATTTTGATTTCGGAGTACAAACCTTGTTATATCACTCAATAAGGAAACGTAAATTGTATATGTGCTCAATTGTGTTTATTCTGACAATGTAGTTGGAAGTGGAGAAGAGTGGGGTCATGGTGTTTGAAATCATCAGAGTAGTATGCACAGCTGTGGGTAGTACAGGTCCAGTAGCCGGGGGCCAATGGAAAATGGGACAATAACAGCAGAGATTCAATAGTGTGTCTCAGAGGCACACAAGGGAGACAGTTCAGGAGAGGGTCACTTCCTGGCAGTGGGATTGGGTTTGCCTTCATTTTCTGCAGGATGTCTGGTCTCAACAACTACTTTTGTGGGGAGGGTTCCTCAGCTTCAGAGGGAGGGGTGCTAGGGGCCTGTGAGTCCTTTGGCAGAGTCTCCACTCTACTAGCTGTAGCGGATGCTGAGGGCTGTGTTGGACTCAGGCTAGTGGAAGGGTCTTGCGGGTGGGTGGAGGACTCACGCAAGATGGTGGGTAGTTCCTTCAGCACCCTTGCTATGGAGGCCATGTTGACACTGAGTGCCTGCCATTGCTGCATGGCCTCCTGGTGGTGTTCCCTCTGCAGTTCTCCTAAAACGTGGCAAATATCTGGCCCATTCTGTCCTGGGATTGCTGGTATGCTCCTAGGACTTGTGAGACGACCTCCTGGCCAGTAGTTTCCCTGGGTGGCCCCATCCCCTGGCCCACAGCTGACCTCCTACTGGCCCTAGCCCCCTGTGCCTGTGTCCCTGGCACAGTGTACCCACTGTGAGTAACACCAGGACCTTCGCCGTTTGGGTGGTAGGGGAAGACTCAGTTCCATGTACTGTTGGGCACACTGCTGATTGAGCTGTCCTTGAAACACAGGTTTAGGAACTTGGAGTTGGTTGAGGTGTTGTGGCTACAGGTGTGAGGTCCTTTGCAGTGGGCTGGGGGAGGCTGGTTGTGGGTGACTGATCAGATGTCCCAGATGGGCCAGGTATGTCATCCGGATCTAGACATCCCGAGTTGTACTCATCACTGGGACCTTCTTCCTGTGGAGGACTGGCAATTTCGGTAATGGGATGCCGGGTGACAGTGGCTGTTGTACCTGTGGATGGACCAGACTATTGTTGGTATCAGGTTTATGTGATTGTAGTCTGATGTCATGGTGCATGCTGCTGTTTAGATGCTTCCAAGGGATGACAATGACAGTTGCTACAGTCCAATTTGACATTGCTGGAGCATTTTCTTCACATGGGTTTCAGCTTAGATGTGGGATTGTATCTTTTGTGGTACATTACTGTCATTGCCATGTCATGGGTTGGAAACTACACCTCACGATTATGTAGCATATGCCTTGCTCATACATGCAGGTGTTCCAATGCTGAATGTGCACATTGAGTACGTAATGATGCATCGTGGGAGTAGTAGTCCATCCAGCTGAGTATGCTTTCCTTTACGTTGGTCTGGATATGGTTGGGATGGTGTTAGTTGGATGGTGTGGACATGCAGGCGAAGGGTTTTAGATGATTAAGGGGTTGAGGATCAGTGTAGGATGGGCTGATGTGAGCAGTGATAGGGGGATGGGGTTGCATGCGGTACAGGTGTCCAATTTGCCTGGGGAGTTTACATGATTTAAGATTCTCCAGTCCTCCGGGTATTCCGGTCAGGCCCTCTGGATGCAGAATAGCCAAGACCTTCTCCTCCCGTGCTGTGAATACCGGGGGAAGGGGTAGGGGCCCACCACCAGTCTTGTGGATGGCAACCTGGTGTCTCAAAGTCATGGAATGCACCTTGCCCCGTAGGTCGTTCCATCTCTTCCTGATGTCCTCCCTTGTGCGTGGATGATTTCCCACTGAGTTTAGCCTGTCAGCGTCCTCTGCCATAACTCTATTTTCCTGGCTATGGTTATTTGTAGGACCTGTGCTCTGAACAGCTGTGGCCCAACCGTGACTATTTCATCTACCATGACCCTCAACTCTTCATCAGTGAAGCGTGGGTGCTTTTGTGGGGACATGGTGATAGTGTAGTGGTTGTTTTAGGTGGGTGGTGCAAAGGGTGGAGTGTTTTTTTGGTTAATGGGGTGTGGGGTGGGTGGTTGTGTGTGGTGATGTGTTGTGATTGTGGGTAGTGGTGATGCGTGTGTGTTGCAAATGGTGAGGTTGAGTCGTGTGTGTGTAATGTAAATGTGCCCATGGTATGTGGGTGTTAAGTGTTGGCTTCTTGGGTCCTCGCTGTCTGTGAGATTGTGGTTGTGGTTGTAAAGGATTGCGGGATGTGTGGGTGTGTGTTTTATAGCGGTGTGTGTGGTGTCTGTATGTGTATCAGGTGTGGGGTATTCGCACTGGCCAATGTGGGGTAGTTTTATAGTGGAGGTGCTATTTCGACTGCGGTGGTTCGCACCGCCAATGGTTTTCTGCCATGCAAAGACTGCTGTGCTAATTTGTGGGTCGTAATTTAGAGGGTGGGATGTTGTCAGCGTGGCGGTATGGGTTGTGGGACTGACTCTCTCCCGCCATCATTCAGCCTTGGTGGTGTCGAATTTGTGGCTGTTTCTTGGTGGTTTTGAGTTTGTGACTCGTAATACGCCGGTCTCGTTTTCACCACTATGGTGGTGTTTCGACGGCCACCACTAAAGACCACCAAACTCGTAGTGAGGGCCCTAATGTTTTGATGATATACGAGCTGCACATTTCACAATAGCAATTTTTGATGGCAACACATGAGTTTGCAAAAGGTCATAGGGCAACTGCACATGCTGTATTTCATGTCCTGCTGAATTGAGAAATCATCTCATGGCCCATAACTGTCTGAAGGCATGAGTGACCGCGAATACATATTGGCTGTGAGTAGACATGTTAACATTTATACCTTTTGCTATCTACCTGGTTTTAGTTAAAGCTATCAGTTCAACTAATAGTGCACTTCTGACACTCAGTAATTGTGCACATTCCACAAGCCTATGTGCAGTACAAAATGTATAGGAATCCTGTAGTGTCACCTGCTGGTCACTCAAGCAGAAACCATCCACAAACAAGTCCCCATCAGCATCAGGAAAAGGAGTATCTTGCAAGTCAGGTTGCACCTTAGTGTGATGTTTGACAGTCAAGGTGCAACCAGTAAAAACCATCATCACTCAATAACTGATTTTCCACCATTGGTAACAACGCAGCAGAATTTAGGGCCAGATGTACTAAAACATTTTTCCATAGACACAGATTGGGTAAAACCCTTTGATACATCTGGCCCTTAGAGTGGTGAATATTTCTATGACAGCGTGTGGTGAAAACAGATGCAGTTCATGTCTTGTTAATCTGGTATTTGAAAGGTTTCAACAATTTTTCTATTGCATAGAGAACATGCCTTGGCTGCTGCTGCCATCATGTCAGTGTGGTGAAATGATCGGCAACTGTGTGAAAGTAACTTCCTTTTTTCTGAGCTAGTAAACCCAATGAAGACAGTCTTCTTTTTCATAGCAAAACAAATGAATTTCTTGGAATTTCAGGAAGCCGTAAAGTCGAGGCCAGTTCTTTCTTCAATGTGAGAAAGGTGACTTCATACTGCTGGGTTAAGGGACAGATCTGCTACCGCCTTATGGATCAACACCTGTAATGGGGGGTGATCAATGAGAAATTAGGAATCCAATGACAGCAGTACCTCACTGTGCCACAAAAGACTCTAACATATTTTTGGGTGATGGGTCCAAGGAAATATGTAATGGTTGAGATCCTATCAGATGACAGTTTTGTAGACTCTTCAGATAATTAATTATCCAAGTATGGTACTGAAGTAGCACAATACTGCAATTGTTTAGGGATACTTCAATACTTTGGTTGCAAGATGACAGAGAAATGCAATAGTGTATTGCTTGCAACCCTCTGCTGGAGAGGAGGCTAGAAGCAAATCGTCTACGTACTGACTCAAAGTGGAGCCTCAAGGAAATGTAGAAACATCTATATCATTCTCTAGCTCTTGAGAAAAGATGGAGGGACTATCTGTATTGCCTTGCACTAACTGTCCAACAGTAAGATTTATTGTTGAATTGCAATGGGAACAGGAATTGACTGTCAGAGTGCAATGGTACTGTGAAAAATGTGGAAGCCAAATCTAGAACAATGAAATGTTTACCATTATCATGAATTGTGGAGGACGCCGCTATCCTATAAATTCCTCTTAAATCTTGTAAAAACTAAAGCTAGGGGAACCATATGGGCCTGTAGAGGCTTTTTTTACTAAAAGAATCAGAGTGTTACAGGGGCTACCTCTAATCTCTCTCAGCCTGCCTTGTTCTAGTAGGTCTTTAATAACTGGTGTGATGCAAAAAATCGCATTCTTTTGGTATTTTATACTGTGGTATATGTGGTAAAAATTGCCCCAGGAGAAATGTTATTTGAGAAGGAAGGTAATCAATGAGTTGGGTGTTGAGCTTACACATGTGAAGTGATAGAGTGTTGCAGATGGGAGGTAGCGAAGGTGTATTAGCTGCTTCAAATATCTGTAACACGATCCCTTTACTATTACTTTCCAAGAGGACACCATTGCGTGTGCAATGAATTGTACATTGCAGTTTAAGCAACAAATCTCGTCTCAGTAGGTTTCCAGGGCAAGTATCACTAAAGAGAAATTGGTATTGCTCTGATAAGGGGCCTATTAGAATTTGGAGAAGTTCTGTTGCTCAGTAACCCATTCTCTTGTTGACTGCCTGCCTTTACTGGTGCTCCAGAAAGGGGTCCATGCACCACTTCAGATGCCTTCAACCTTCTACTAAAAATGGTATAGGCATGTGTGTTAGCCCCTTGTAACATAGGCACCCTTCTGATATATCTGTTTAGGTCGAGCTTTTAGGCAGTCATCTCCTTTTGGGAATCCCTAAAACGTCTCACATGTGGTAGTAACCATCTGTGTCATCCAGATCAGGGACTCACTGATCCTCTTGTTATACTGGTAGGTAAAGTGCAGGGGTGCATTTGTGGATGTGGTGGTGCAGAGGTGTAATTATCTAAGGCTTTAGGAGGATGGGAACAGGCTGCTTGACCTTCTCTATGTGCTTCACCAGTGAATGAACTGAGTTCAGTTAAAACAGTTACTTCCTTGTCCATAGCCACCTATGATCCTCTCTTCCTCTGCACCATCAGTGCCCTCTTTCTGTTCCTGGCACGCCTCTGACAACATTTTCTTAATAACTCCATTGGTAATACTGCGCACATGCTAACATTAATCTATCCCCCCCCTTTTCAACTTCCCTTTCAGTTCTTCAGAAAAGAGTTCTTAATATTTCACAAAGTATTTGATTGTCGCCAATATCTTTTCCATTGCTTCTTTGATGGCAAAATACAAATGCAGTTTGTAAGCGTGTTCTTATATTCTGGTGCTAAATCTTGTACAACAGTGGTGATAAAGGCTGGTAACCCATCACCGAAAGGATTTAGCATCCTAGCAATTTCTCATTGACAATCTCATCTTTGGTTTGAGTGGTGTGCAGAATTTTAGTCAATCAACTATCAGCTCTTCCACATTCTTTTTGATGTATGTAAAAACCTCATGTAACTTTCTTGCCACTTCTGGTCCTAGGCCATTATCTAGAGCTCTGGTTGGCTCATTTGATGACCAATGTACATGCAGCTTGTAGTTGTTCAACACAATTATATTAAAGAGGATGTTTACATCCTTCCAGAGGCCCCCAATTGCCATTAGTCTGTTCAACTTAGTATATCATTGGGTGGGGCCCTCACAGAATTTTGGGAAATCCCTAGTGAATTATAGTAGATCAGCCCGTGACCAACAGACATGGATATAGGCAGTGGAAAGACCATTGTTCCCCTAGGAACTTCACAGAGGGGTGATAGAGTGTTTACTTGATCATCATTGAAGGAAAAGTAATGAGGAATTTGCAGATTCGGCAAATCTTGTTTAAGCTTCTGCCTATTGAGATATTTGCTCTAATTGCTCCATGTCCACATTTTAAATTGAATGACACCTCAGTGATACGCAGATGTGGTTTGGGCTTGTCCCAAGTGTGCATCAGGTATTGAGTACATTTCAAGACATAATGGGGCTAGGTATAGTTATCAGACATATTTTGATCAGCAAGTAATGAGTCCCAATGCACTTCAAATGTGTAAAGAAATTGCTCATAGTCACAAATAAATAGGAAAGAGGTAGAGGAGACCCATTCATGGGCCAGTTCAAGCACGTGGTCTAGCTTGTTTTGAGACCAGGAGGAGCGCAAGTCAGAAATAGCCAACTTTTTTCTTTAAAAATGTCTCATTATAGTCACCTGTGTCCTTATTGGGCTTTTGTCTGGAGCAGTGTTAGGGGTGGTATTATTTTGATTCGATGTGTTTTGCTATCAAGAGCTTCCTTCCACAATGCTAGTAAATCATCATAATTATTTTTCCATTCCCTGTTAGGGCTGCCATCTATAGAATGAAATTACAAAGAAAGATTGGAGAGACATCTGCAACAACTGAGCGATCTTGATATTTCTTCTGCCAATAAACACTATCTAATAATTTGCGCAGGGACCTTTATTTCCTTCTTGTTACATTGTATAACAAGGTCATTAAGGGCATTATACCTATTTTTTGTGTCATTGGCGGCAGCATCAAATTTCTAGTGCCGGATTTCCGTGTCAGTGACAGGATGGAAATCAGAGTCCATTAAGTAATTTGCAAACGGTTTATTAAATAGTGCTGCAGTTGGCATTCGAAGATGGGGCAGTGGAGGTTTCTGTTCTTTTTTTTTTCACAAAGGAAGGTGGTCTGGTGATTTGTCCAAGAAGCTAGTCTTCTACCAGGGGTCCTCTTTATCCTCCTATTTCGACGCCACACTTCCTTTTGTTTCTTGGCCCAGGCTTGTGCGTCACCACATGTGACGATGTCTAAAGACTGACGTTCTCTGTGAACAAATCTATTTATTTAACTGGCTGTGCAAATATCCATAGCAGCTAAATCCCAGTCCCTGAAAGCAACCCATTCTGCTGATCAATTCCTATGATCTTTGAGCAACAGCAATTGTTTTAGATAACTTAGGGCCAGATGTAGGAAACTTTTGCGAGTCGCAAATGGCCCGAATCGCAATTTGCGACCCCGCAAAATCGGAAATGGGATGCAAAAATCCCATTTCCGACTCGCAAACTGTGACGCGAGCCATTACCGACTCGCAAAAACAGCGACCCCATTTTGCGACCCGCAAATAGGAAGTCGCAATTTGCGAGTCGCAACCCAATTGCAATAGCCACTCGCAAATTGCGAGTAGTCGCAAAAAGCCCATTTGCACTCCCAATTTACCACTAACTCAGAGCAGGTGGTAACCATTACCAAAGTATAAAAGGAGACCAAGAAGGCATCTGGGTTACTCAAGATGGCGGAGATATATGTGATAGGAATGAGGAGGAGAGCCCACGCCGCACAGCAGAGGAGGAGGAGGAGCCAGAGACAGGAGAAGATATACAGAACCAGACAGACACTTTTTCAACAAACTGAGGATGAGATTTATGATAAATATAGACTCAGCAGTGCAGCTATACTAGATTTAATAGAATTACTCAAACCACAGCTACAACGCCAGACTGTGCGCGGCTGCACCATCCCTACGCATGTGCAAGTGCTTTGCTCACTGCACCTCTTGGTCTCGGTAGCTATCAGGGGGTCATTGCAGTGGCAGGTGGGGTATCCCAAAGTTCACTCTCACAGTTCTTCAGGGCATTCCTAGATGCCTTACTCACACGCATGTCCAGATACATATACCTACCAAGGAATGAGGCAGAAATCAACAGTACCAAGTTGGAATTCTACAGGATTGCCAACTTCCCTCATGTCATAGGGTGTGTAGACGCGACACATATACAAATATGCCCTCCTGCAAATCTGGAATATCTGTTCCGCAATAGGAAGTGTACCCACTCACTCAACATCCAGGTGGTATGTAACGCCCATTATGTTATCACTGACATGGTTGCCAAATTTCCAGGGAGTACACATGACTCTTACATTTTCAGGCACAGTGGGATACACCAACACCTAAAACGTGGGGAGTTTGAAGACGGATACCTCCTACGTATAGCTGAATACACCTTGCAGACATACACACAGGTCAATGTAGAACCCATCTATGCCCAGCTGTAAGGAAATGCCTCCTTGGCATGGTTACCCCCTGACTTTTTGCCTTTGCTGATGCTATGCTTTGAATTGAAAGTGTGCTGAGGCCTGCTAACCAGGCCCCAGCACCAGTGTTCTTTCCCTAACCTGTACTTTTGATTCCACAATTGGCACACCCTGGCATCCAGATAAGTCCCTTGTAACTGGTACCTCTGGTACCAAGGGCCCTGATGCCAGGGAAGGTCTCTAAGGGCTGCAGCATGTATTATGCCACCCTAGAGACCACTCACTCAGCACAGACACACTGCTTACCAGCTTGTGTGTGCTAGTGAGAACAAAATGAGTAAGTCGACATGGCACTCCCCTCAGGGTGCCATGCCAGCCTCTCACTGCCTATGCAGTATAGGTAAGACACCCCTCTAGCAGGCCTTACAGCCCTAAGGCAGGGTGCACTATACCATAGGTGAGGGTACCAGTGCATGAGCACTGTGCCCCTACAGTGTCTAAGCAAAACCTTAGACATTGTAAGTGCAGGGTAGCCATAAGAGTATATGGTCTGGGAGTCTGTTTTACACGAACTCCAAAGCACCATAATGGCTACACTGAAAACTGGGAAGTTTGGTATCAAACTTCTCAGCACAATAAATGCACACTGATGCCAGTGTACATTTTATTGTAAAATACACCACAGAGGGCACCTTAGAGGTGCCCCCTGAAACCTAACCGACTATCTGTGTAGGCTGACTGGTTCCAGCAGCCTGCCACACTAGAGACATGTTGCTGGCCCCATGGGGAGAGTGCCTTTGTCACTCTGAGGCCAGTAACAAAGCCTGCACTGGGTGGAGATGCTAACACCTCCCCCAGGCAGGAGCTGTAACACCTGGCGGTGAGCCTCAAAGGCTCACCCCTTTGTCACAGCACCGCAGGACACTCCAGCTTAGTGGAGTTGCCCGCCCCCTCCGGCCACGGCCCCCACTTTTGGTGGCAAGGCTGGAGGAAACAAAGAAAACAACAAGGAGGAGTCACTGGCCAGTCAGGACAGCCCCTAAGGTGTCCTGAGCTGAGGTGACTCTAACTTTTAGAAATCCTCCATCTTGCAGATGGAGGATTCCCCCAATAGGATTAGGGATGTGGCACAAAGAGGGTGTACTCACCCTCAGGGCTAGTAGCCATTGGCTACTAACCCCCCAGACCTAAACACGCCCTTAAATTTAGTATTTAAGGGCTCCCCTGAACCTAAGAATTTAGATTCCTGCAACTACAAGAAGAAGGACTGCTGAGCTGAAAAACCCCTGCAGAGGAAGAACAGAAGACACCAACTGCCTTGGCCCCAGACTTACCGGCCTGTCTCCTGCCTTCCAAAGAACCTGCTCCAGCGACGCTTTCCAAGGGACCAGCGACCTCTGAATCCTCTGAGGACCGCCCTGCTTCGAAAAAGACAAGAAACTCCCGAGGACAGCGGCCCTGCTCCAAAAGAACTGCAACTTTGTTACAAGGAGCAGATTTAAAGACCCCTGCAACTCCCCGCAAGAAGCGTGAGACTTGCAACACTGCACCCGGCGACCCCGATTCGACTGGTGGAGAACAACCAACTCAGGGAGGACCCTCCGGCGACTCTACGACTGTGAGTAACCAAAGTTGTCCCCCCTGAGCCCCCACAGCAACGCCTGCAGAGGGAATCCCCAGGCTCCCCCTGACCGCGACTGTCTGAACTCCATTTCCCGACGGCTGGAAAAGACCCTGCACCCGCAGCCCCCAGCCCCCAGCCCCTAAAGAAACGGAACTTCTGTGCAGGAGTGACCCCCAGGAGGCCCTCTCCCTTGCCCAGGTGGTGGCTACCCCGAGGAGCCCCCCCCCTTGCCTGCCTGCATCGCTGAAGAGACCCCTTGGTCTCCCATTGAAACCTGAAGGAAACCCGACGCGTGTTTGCACACTGCACCCGGCCGCCCCCGCGCTGCTGAGGGTGTACTTTCTGTGCTACTTTGTGTCCCCCCCGGTACCCTACAAAACCCCCCTGGTCTGCCCTCCGAAGACGCGGGTACTTACCGGCTGGCAGACTGGAACCGGGGCACCCCCTTCTCTCCATTGAAGCCTATGTGTTTTGGGCACCTCTTTGACCTTTGCACCTGACCGGCCCTGAGCTGCTGGTGTGATAACTTTGGGGTTGCTCTGAACCCCCAACGGTGGGCTACCTTGGACCAAAAACTAAAACCTGTAAGTGACTTACTTACCTGTGAAAATTAACAATAACTTACCTCCCCCAGGAACTGTGACAATTGCACTGTGTCCACTTTTAAAACAGCTTATTGTGTTTTATGTAAAAAGTATACATGCTAAAGTAATGATTCAAAGTTCCTAGAGTACTTACCTGCAATACCTTTCAAATGAGATATTAAATGTAAAATTTGAACCTGTGGTTCTTAAAATAAACTAAGAAAATATATTTTTCTATAACAAAACCTATTGGCTGGATTTGTCTCTGAGTGTGTGTACCTCATTTATTGTCTATGTGTATGTAAAACAAATGCTTAACACTACTCCTTGGATAAGCCTACTGCTCGACCACACTACCACAAAATAGAGCATTAGTATTATCTCTTTTTACCACTATTTTACCTCTAAGGGGAACCCTTGGACTCTGTGCATGCTATTCCTTACTTTGAAATAGCACATACAGAGCCAACTTCCTACATTGGTGGATCAGCGGTGGGGTACAAGACTTTGCATTTGCTGGACTACTCAGCCAATCCTGATCACACGACAAGTTCCAAAAATTGTCATTAGAAATTGATTTTTGCAATTTGAAATTTTTCTAAATTCTTTAAAGTCCTGCTAGGGCCTTGTGTTAGTCCCTGTTAGCATTGCTTTTAGAGGTTAAAAGTTTGGTAAAAGTTTGAATTAGATTCTAGAACCAGTTTTAGTTTCTTAAAAAGTATTCCAACTTTTAGAAGAATAATGTCTAGTACAGATATGAATGTGGTGGAACTCGACACCACACCTTACCTCCATCTCCAGATGAAAGAGCTAAGGTCACTCTGTACAATAAGAAAAATAGCAATAGGCTCCAGACCTACCAAACTACAGCTCCAGGAGCTGTTGGCAGAGTATGATAGAGCCAACCCATCTGTGGATGGCAACACAGAGGATGATGATAGTGACTTGGAGGGTGATTCCCCCCCACCAGTCCTATCTAGGGAGAACAGGGCTTCTCAAGCCCTGACTCCAAAAATAATAGTCAGAGATGCTGGCTCCCTCACAGGAGGGTCCAGCCTCTCTGAAATCACTGAGGATAACTCCAGTGAAGAGGACATCCAGTTAGCCAGGATGGCCAAAAGATTGGCTTTGGAAAAACAGATCCTAGCCATAGAAAGGGAAAGACAAGAGATGGGCCTAGGACCCATCAATGGTGGCAGCAACATAAATAGGGTCAGAGATTCTCCTGACATGTTGAAAATCCCTAAAGGGATTGTAACTAAATATGAAGATGGTGATGACATCACCAAAT
Source organism: Pleurodeles waltl (assembly GCF_031143425.1). Taxonomy (NCBI): domain Eukaryota; kingdom Metazoa; phylum Chordata; class Amphibia; order Caudata; family Salamandridae; genus Pleurodeles; species Pleurodeles waltl. The sequence continues at coordinate 361,754,714 of NC_090445.1, forward strand.
GGTTCACAGCTTTTGAGAGGGCTTGTGTAACCAGAAAAGTGAACAAATCTCACTGGGGTGCTCTCCTTTGGGAAATGTTCACAGGAAAGTGTAGGGATAGACTCCTCACACTCTCTGGAAAAGATGCAGAATCTTATGACCTCATGAAGGGTACCCTGATTGAGGGCTTTGGATTCTCCACTGAGGAGTATAGGATTAGATTCAGGGGGGCTCAAAAATCCTCGAGCCAGACCTGGGTTGACTTTGTAGACTACTCAGTAAAAACACTAGATGGTTGGATTCAAGGCAGTGGTGTAAGTGATTATGATGGGCTGTACAATTTATTTGTGAAAGAACACCTGTTAAGTAATTGTTTCAATGATAAACTGCATCAGCATCTGGTGGACCTAGGACCAATTTCTCCCCAAGAATTGGGAAAGAAGGCGGACCATTGGGTCAAGACTAGGGTGTCCAAAACTTCCACAGGGGGTGACCAAAAGAAAGGGGTCACAAAACCTCCCCAGGGGAAAGGTGGTGAGACAGCCAAAAACAAAAATAGCAAAGAGTCTTCTACAGGCCCCCAAAAACCTGCACAGGAGGGTGGGCCCAGAGCCTCTTCACAAAACAATTCTGGGTACAAGGGTAAAAACTTTGATCCCAAAAAGGCCTGGTGTCGTAGCTGTAGTCAATCTGGACACCAAACTGGAGACAAGGCCTGTCCCAAGAAAGATACCACTTCTAACTCCCATCCAGCTAAAACTGGAATGGCCAGTCTCCAAGTGGGATCAACAGTGTGCCCAGAGCAAATCAGGTGTCACACTGAAGCTACATTAGTCTCTGAGGGTGGGGTGGATTTAGCCACACTGGCTGCCTGGCCCCCTAACATGCAAAAATACAGGCAGCAGCTCTTAATTAATGGGACAAGTGTAGAGGGCCTGAGGGATACAGGTGCCAGTGTCACCATGGTGACAGAGAAACTGGTTTCCCCTGGCCAATACCTGACTGGACAAACTTATCCAGTCACCAATGCTGACAATCAAACTAAAGTACATCCCATGGCAATGGTAACTTTAGAGTGGGGAGGGGTCAATGGCCTGAAACAGGTGGTGGTCTCCTCAAATATCCCAGTAGACTGTTTGCTTGGAAACGACCTGGATTCCTCAGCATGGGCTGAGGTAGAACTAAAAACCCATGCAGCCATGCTGGGTATCCCTGAACTGGTGTGTGTCAAGACAAGGGCACAGTGCAAGGCACAGGGTGAAAAAGTAGAGCTGTCAACCACTTCTACTGGCCCAATATGTCCCAGAAGGTTAAGGAGTTTTGCCTCTCCTGCCCCACCTGTCAAGCCAGTGGTAAGACAGGTGGGCATCCAAAGGCCCCCCTCATTCCACTTCCAGTGGTGGGGGTCCCCTTTGAAAGAGTGGGTGTGGACATAGTTGGTCCACTAGAACCTCCCACAGCCTCAGGAAATATGTACATCCTAGTAGTAGTGGATCATGCTACTAGGTATCCTGAAGCTATTCCCCTTAGGTCAACTACTGCCCCTGCAGTAGCCAAGGCCCTCATTGGTATCTTTACCAGAGTGGGCTTCCCTAAGGAGGTGGTGTCTGACAGAGGTACCAACTTCATGTCAGCATACCTAAAACACATGTGGAATGAATGTGGGGTGACTTATAAATTCACTACACCATATCATCCACAAACTAATGGCCTTGTTGAGAGATTCAACAAGACATTAAAGGGCATGATCATGGGGCTCCCAGAGAAACTCAAAAGGAGATGGGATGTCCTCTTGCCATGTCTGCTTTTCGCTTACAGAGAGGTGCCTCAGAAGGGAGTAGGATTCTCACCCTTTGAACTTCTGTTTGGCCACCCTGTAAGGGGACCACTTGCTCTTGTTAAAGAAGGCTGGGAGAGACCTCTTCATGAGCCTAAACAAGACATAGTGGACTATGTACTTGGCCTTCGCTCAAGAATGGCAGAGTACATGGAAAAGGCAAGTAAAAACCTTGAGGCCAACCAACAACTCCAGAAGTTGTGGTATGACCAAAAGGCTGCACTGGTGGAATTTCAACCAGGGCAGAAAGTCTGGGTTCTGGAGCCTGTGGCTCCCAGGGCACTCCAGGACAAATGGAGTGGCCCTTACCCAGTACTAGAAAGGAAGAGTTAGGTCACCTACCTGGTGGACCTGGGCACAAGCAGGAGCCCCAAGAGGGTGATCCATGTGAACCGCCTTAAGCTCTTCCATGACAGGGCTGATGTAAATCTGTTGATGGTAACAGATGAGGACCAGGAAGCTGAGAGTGAGCCTCTCCCTGATCTCCTCTCATCAGACCCTAAAAATGGCTCAGTAGATGGAGTGATCTACTCAGACACCCTCTCTAGCCAACAGCAGTCTGACTGTAGGAAGGTCCTGTAGCAGTTTGCTGAACTCTTTTCCCTAACCCCTGGTCAGACACACCTGTGTACCCATGATGTGGACACAGGAGACAGCATGCCTGTCAAAAACAAAATATTTAGACAGTCTGACCAAGTTAAGGAAAGCATCAAGGTGGAAGTCCACAAGATGCTGGAATTGGGAGTAATTGAGTACTCTGACAGCCCCTGGGCTAGCCCATTGGTCTTAGTCCCCAAACCTCACACCAAAGAAGGAAAGAGAGAGATGAGGTTTTGTGTGAACTACAGAGGTCTCAACTCTGTCACCAAGACAGATGCCCATCCCATTCCTAGAGCTGATGAGCTAATAGACAAATTAGGGGCTGCCAAATTCTTAAGTACCTTTGACTTAACAGCAGGGTACTGGCAAATCAAAATGGCCCCTGGAGCAAAAGAAAAGACAGCATTCTCCACACCTGATGGGCATTATCAGTACACTGTTATGCCCTTTGGTTTAAAGAATGCCCCTGCCACCTTCCAAAGGTTGGTGAATCAAGTCCTTGCTGGGTTGGAATCCTTTAGTGCAGCTTATCTTGATGATATTGCTGTCTTCAGCTCCACCTGGCAGGATCACCTGGTCCACCTGAAGAAGGTTTTGAAGGCTCTGCAATCTGCAGGCCTCTCTATCAAGGCATCCAAATGCCAGATAGGGCAGGGAACTGTGGTTTACTTGGGACACCTTGTAGGTGGAGGCCAAGTTCAGCCACTCCAGCCTAAGATCCAGACTATTCTGGACTGGGCAGCCCCAAAAACCCAGACCCAAGTCAGGGCATTCCTTGACTTGACTGGGTACTATAGGAGGTTTGTGAAGGGATATGGATCCATTGTGACAGCCCTCACAGAACTCACCTCCAAGAAAATGCCAAAGAAAGTAAACTGGACTGTAGAATGCCAACAGGCCTTTGACACCCTGAAGCAAGCTATGTGCACAGCACCAGTTCTAAAAGCTCCAGATTACTCCAAGCAATTCATTGTGCAAACAGGTGCCTCTGAACATGGGATAGGGGCAGTTTTGTCCCAAACAAATGATGATGGCCTTGACCAGCCTGTTGCTTTCATTAGCAGGAGGTTACTCCCCAGGGAGCAGCGTTGGAGTGCCATTGAGAGGGAGGCCTTTGCTGTGGTTTGGTCCCTGAAGAAGTTGAGACCATACCTCTTTGGTACTCACTTCCTAGTTCAAACTGACCACAGACCTCTCAGATGGCTGATGCAAATGAAAGGTGAAAATCCAAAACTGTTGAGGTGGTCCATCTCCCTACAGGGAATGGACTTTATAGTGGAACACAGACCTGGGACTGCCCATGCCAATGCAGATGGCCTTTCCAGGTTCTTCCACTTAGAAAATGAAGACTCTCTTGGGAAAGGTTAGTCTCATCCTCTTTCGTTTGGGGGGGGGGGTTGTGTAAGGAAATGCCTCCTTGGCATGGTTACCCCCTGACTTTTTGCCTTTGCTGATGCTATGTTTTGAATTGAAAGTGTGCTGAGGCCTGCTAACCAGGCCCCAGCACCAGTGTTCTTTCCCTAACCTGTACTTTTGATTCCACAATTGGCACACCCTGACATCCAGATAAGTCCCTTGTAACTGGTACCCCTGGTACCAAGGGCCCTGATGCCAGGGAAGGTCTCTAAGGGCTGCAGCATGTATTATGCCACCCTAGAGACCCCTCACTCAGCACAGACACACTGCTTACCAGCTTGTGTGTGCTAGTGAGAACAAAATGAGTAAGTCGACATGGCACTCCCCTCAGGGTGCCATGCCAGCCTCTCACTGCCTATGCAGTATAGGTAAGACACCCCTCTAGCAGGCCTTACAGCCCTAAGGCAGGGTGCACTATACCATAGGTGAGGGTACCAGTGCATGAGCACTGTGCCCCTACAGTGTCTAAGCAAAACCTTAGACATTGTAAGTGCAGGGTAGCCATAAGAGTATATGGTCTGGGAGTCTGTTTTACACGAACTCCACAGCACCATAATGGCTACACTGAAAACTGGGAAGTTTGGTATCAAACTTCTCAGCACAATAAATGCACACTGATTCCAGTGTACATTTTATTGTAAAATACACCACAGAGGGCACCTTAGAGGTGCCCCCTGAAACCTAACCGACTATCTGTGTAGGCTGACTGGTTCCAGCAGCCTGCCACACTAGAGACATGTTGCTGGCCCCATGGGGAGAGTGCCTTTGTCACTCTGAGGCCAGTAACAAAGCCTGCACTGGGTGGAGATGCTAACACCTCCCCCAGGCAGGAGCTGTAACACCTGGCGGTGAGCCTCAAAGGCTCACCCCTTTGTCACAGCACCGCAGGACACTCCAGCTTAGTGGAGTTGCCCGCCCCCTCCGACCACGGCCCCCACTTTTGGCGGCAAGGCTGGAGGAAACAAAGAAAACAACAAGGAGGAGTCACTGGCCAGTCAGGACAGCCCCTAAGGTGTCCTGAGCTGAGGTGACTCTAACTTTTAGAAATCCTCCATCTTGCAGATGGAGGATTCCCCCAATAGGATTAGGGATGTGACCCCCTCCCCTTGGGAGGAGGCACAAAGAGGGTGTACTCACCCTCAGGGCTAGTAGCCATTGGCTACTAACCCCCCAGACCTAAACACGCCCTTAAATTTAGTATTTAAGGGCTCCCCTGAACCTAAGAATTTAGATTCCTGCAACTACAAGAAGAAGGACTGCTGAGCTGAAAAACCCCTGCAGAGGAAGAACAGAAGACACCAACTGCCTTGGCCCCAGACTTACCGGCCTGTCTCCTGCCTTCCAAAGAACCTGCTCCAGCGACGCTTTCCAAGGGACCAGCGACCTCTAAATCCTCTGAGGACTGCCGTGCTTCAAAAAAGACAAGAAACTCCTGAGGACAGCGGCCCTGCTCCAAAAGAACTGCAACCTTGTTACAAGGAGCAGATTTAAAGACCCCTGCAACTCCCCGCAAGAAGCGTGAGACTTGCAACACTGCACCCGGCGACCCCGACTCGACTGGTGGAGAACAACCAACTCAGGGAGGACCCTCCGGTGACTCTACGACTGTGAGTAACCAAAGTTGTCCCCCCTGAGCCCCCACAGCGACGCCTGCAGAGGGAATCCCCAGGCTCCCCCTGACCGCGACTGTCTGAACTCCATTTCCCGACGGCTGGAAAAGACCCTGCACCCGCAGCCCCCAGCCCCTAAAGAAACGGAACTTCTGTGCAGGAGTGACCCCGAGGAGGCCCTCTCCCTTGCCCAGGTGGTGGCTACCCCGAGGAGCCCCCCCCTTGCCTGCCTGCATCGCTGAAGAGACCCCTTGGTCTCCCATTGAAACCTGAAGGAAACCCGACGCGTGTTTGCACACTGCACCCGGCCACCCCCGCGCTGCTGAGGGTGTACTTTCTGTGCTACTTTGTGTCCCCCCCGGTGCCCTACAAAACCCCCCTGGTCTCCCCTCCGAAGACGCGGGTACTTACCTGCTGGCAGACTGGAACCGGGGCACCCCCTTCTCTCCATTGAAGCCTATGTGTTTTGGGCACCTCTTTGACCTTTGCACCTGACCGGCCCTGAGCTGCTGGTGTGATAACTTTGGGGTTTCTCTGAACCCCCAACGGTGGGCTACTTTGGACCAAAAACTAAAACCTGTAAGTGACTTACTTACCTGTGAAAATTAACAATAACTTACCTCCCCCAGGAACTGTGAAAATTTCACTGTGTCCACTTTTAAAACAGCTTATTGTGTTTTATGTACAAAGTATACATGCTAAAGTAATGATTCAAAGTTCCTAGAGTACTTACCTGCAATACCTTTCAAATGAGATATTACATGTAAAATTTGAACCTGTGGTTCTTAAAATAAACTAAGAAAATATATTTTTCTATAACAAAACCTATTGGCTGGATTTGTCTCTGAGTGTGTGTACCTCATTTATTGTCTATGTGTATGTACAACAAATGCTTAACACTACTCCTTGGATAAGCCTACTGCTCGACCACACTACCACAAAATAGAGCATTAGTATTATCTCTTTTTACCACTATTTTACCTCTAAGGGGAACCCTTGGACTCTGTGCATGCTATTCCTTACTTTGAAATAGCACATACAGAGCCAACTTCCTACACCAGCTAACATTGTACATTTTGTGCCACACAGGTGACAGTGCATATGCACTTCGACCATGGATACTTACCCCGTACTTAACACCCATCAATGAGACAGAGAGGCGATACAACAGTGCACATAAGAGGACCAGAAATATCATAGAACTGACCTTTGGACTGCTGAAAGCAAGATTCAGATGCCTCCACAGAAGTGGAGGTGCCCTCCAGTATACCCCAATAACAGCTTTCAAGATTGTTGTCGCATGCGCTATCCTGCACAACATTGCCACCAGACGTGGGCTACCTCTCACCCCAGAAGACCCAGATTCGGAGGATGAAGAGCAAGAGCTACCACATCGCCATCATGGGGATAGAAGCACCGCAAATGAAGGCAGACTGAGACGGGAACACATTGCAAACCAATACTTTGGAAGGTACGTGCTAACTGTCACCACACTCACTAATGTCACACACAAAGAGTCCAGGTGTGAAGTGGAACTAACAAGTGTTTTAATTTGTGCAACCAAAAAAAACTATGTACATTGACAACAGTTCAGGGGCTGTAACAGGTCTCCTGGCATGAGGACACATTGACCTCATGTGCCCCAACCCCAGGACAGTGTGGAGCTAATATCCTATGCCGGCCTCGGCCAGCATGGCTGGTACCAGGGGTGTCAGCAGTGCCCTGCCTTGCGCTTCCACTGCGCAACACCCTGGTGTCACTGGCAGAGACACTGCTGATGGTGGAGCCCTCCTCGCTGTCTTGCGGCGTGTCAGCCGCGCCCCTGGCCACCTTCCGTGTCTCCAAAATATCAACAGCGTGACTGAGACGGCCCAGTCCACGTGCCACATCACTGGCAAAGTGGCCCATGTCAACTTGGAGGCTGACCGTGCGCCTAGAAAGGCCAGTAATGTTCACAGCCAGCCTGACTATGGAGGCAGACATGCGGTCCAGCCGGTTAAGTAGCTGCCTGTGAAGACGCCTTGCACCCTCTGTCTTAGTTAGGAGTCCGGCCACAAGTTGTCTCATGGAGAGTGCAAGGTCGCCCACGTGTGTTCATTTGTTGCAACTCCGTGTGTACAAGCTGCATGCTTCTGCCTTGGTTTCGCTCCATGCACCGCAATGCCCCTGTAATTCTCCTAATCTCCTGTGTTTGCAGGCGCTGACCCCGTAGGAGTGCGGCCTCAGCACGTGACATGGAGGCGTCCCCTGACTCTGCCTGCCACTCTGATGGTACATTTACGCGTCGCCTGCGATGCAGTGGAGGCTCCGTGTCTTCTACAGTGGCACTGTGGCTGGGACCAGGTGCTGGATCACACACCAGTATGGCAACTGGTGTATCATGAGGGGACTGAGTGTTGGTGGTGCAGGTCTCAGTGGTGGCTGGTCCTGATTCATCTGTTGGCTGGTGGCTGACCAGTGGCCCCTGGATGCTTTGGCTGGTGGGGGTGTCTTGTGGGAGACCTGTGGGACATAGGGAACACACTGTCAGTATCTACTATCTGTTATATGCTTCCTAATAAACTGTTGCCTATCAACTGCCTACTTGACTACATTGCCCATAATGCACCATTCTGGTTGTTGCTACTCTGAAATGGAGCTATTTTGGTTGTGCATGCTACTGTGTACAAGGTGGGTGGGGGTATGGCATTATTGAGGGTACATGCATGTCTCATGGTACTCACCGGTTGATGGTCCTGGCTCTGATGTATCCAGATCTCCCATCCCGCACACTGCCTCTGGCTCAAGGGTCTCCTCAACTCTTTCCTCCAGGGGTGTGGGTGGTGTTATTGTGGACGGTCCCCCTCCAGTGCCTCTCATCTCCCGGAGCCGCTCTGCCACCCTCTCCTTGGTCCGGGAGCGCAGGTCATACCACCTTTTTTTTAGTTCTTCAATGCTCCGGTGGCTGAAACCCAGGGAGTTCACTTTGTCTTGGATGTCCGTCCAGATTCTTCTCTTCTCCACCTCTGGCACGGTGAGGGCTGCCCTCCCAAAAAGTTGGTCATGGTGCTGGCAGGACTCCTCTGTCAGCACCTCCAGCTCTTTCTCAGCAAATTTAAGTTTGCGCTTCCTTGGTGTCTCAGCCATGGTAGCTGCTGTTCTCTCTGTTTGCAGTTCTGCTGTTAAAATGGGTGTGGTCCTCCCTCCTCCCAGGTGTATTTGTAAACTTCCTGGCTGTGACGTCATCATCATGAGCTAGGAAGTGTTTTCCAGAGTGTTCTGCAGCACCTGCATTCAATTTGCGGCACAGTCGCAATTTGCGACACCCACTCGCAAATTGCGTGTTCGTTTTTAGCGCGGTCGCAATCTGCGGTGCGACTTCATTTGCGAGTCGCAAATTGAAGTCGCGTTTTCTTCTTGGGTACCATTTAGCGAGTCGGAAATTGCGAGTCGCAACGACTCGCAAAATGTTTCCTACCTACATCTGGCCCTAAGTCCTGACACTTTGAAGGTACCATATAAAGGAAACTGTAGTTCTTCATTTTTACACATTAAGGCATGCCATTTGGGTGCCCAAATACTCGGCCCCAGACCCACACTGATAGCCATTTGACAAGCCTGCCATGCCTGAGGAGGTGCAGGTCTACTCTCATGAATGACTTAACTGTTTTGAGAGCGCATTCTTTGCACAACCTGCTACAACTGACCCTAGGACTGTAACAGGCACAAAACATAGAAGATGGAATAAGAAAATGTGCTCTTCCCGGAACTATTTTCCAAAGCTTATTCCCCGCGCCTGCCAGAAGGAGAAGAGAAAGGTGTTGTGAGAAAACAGGGCTGATTGCAGAGCCCCCCTAACTTTTTGCCCCATTTTTCACTTTTAGCTGCTAACCAGTCCCAGGGCCTGTGCTCCGTGTAAAATTAGTATGCAAATTAGGCTAATTATAATTGGCTAAGTCAACCTAGCTATAAGTCCCTAGTATATGGTAGGGCATGTAGGTTTAGGGACACCAGCATAGGTAGTGCACCCATAGGTGCACTGCTGTGGTGCCCAGTGTCATTGTAAAGGCAGGCCTGCCTTGCTGGCTGCTTTTAAATTAAAGTTACATGCAAATTCGACTTTGGGATTAAAAGTAGTTCCAAAGCCTTAAACTACCTTATTGTTACATATAAGTCACCCCTAAGGTGTGCCCTATGTGCCCCTGGGGCTGGTAAATCCCCCAACTTCCATTTCTTGGATTTAATATAACTTGTTCAGTTAAGGAGTTTTAAACTTTACCTGAAAAGTTGCCAACTTCAGCCCTGCAGTGTTTTTGCTGCTTTGCTCTAATTGACCAGCCTCTGGCAGCCTGGCCAGGCTGCTTGATGTGGTGTGAAGTGGCCTGGCTCACACAGAGATGTGCCTGGGGGAGGAGATCTTCCCTCAGCAGATGGGGAAGCAGAAAGGGGGGAGGGCTGCCAAACTGGCCATCAAAGGCAGGGAAGGACATTTGGAGCAACCCAGTAACACCCTCACATCCTGCAAACCCAGACAATTAGGTGCCCCCTTGATTAGATTAGGAGAGGGCAGGAGAGGGGTGTGTTTAGGATTTTCAGCCACACCTGTGGGTGGGCTCAGCCAGATGTAACCTCCAAAAATCACTTCCAGCAGTGATGGATTTTTGTGGAATGTTGCTCCCTTGGATTGATTTGTGCCACACTTCCCAGGCAGTGGTCTTCACAGGGGGAAGGACCCTGCCCCTGATTGGAGAACCAGGATCCCCCTGTTTTTCACACAGGAGCAAAGATAAAACTGGCACACCTGCACCTGGACACTGCACTCTGGAGGACTGCACCAGCTTCACACTTGGACTTCACCACAAGAAGGACTTTGCCTGGCTTCAACTGGTTCAAGGATGGACTCCCTGTTTGCTACAGGTGAAGACTTGCTAACCAGAGTCCCCTGCACCAACTCCCGAAGAAACCAACCAGCTGGCCACTGTCCAGTGGCCAAAAAGGAGTTTGCGCCAGGTGGATTCTGGGAGTTGTAGTCCGCACCCTCAAGTCACATCCCAGTGCTTCTGGAACCTTGGGGTGAACTGTGGACCTCAAAAGAACCTCAAAAGAACATCTGGAAGAAGATACAGAAGTTTGGAGAAGTTTGGAGAACTTTTGGAAAAAAGCTCCATAGAGCGACCGACCTGCCGCGGCAACTCTAGCCGGATTGCCTCAACCGTTACCCTGGCTGACTTTCAGGTTCGTCCTGGTGAAGAAAATCTCCAAAAGAAGTGACTAAGGTGGTCATTACAACCCTGGCGGACGGTGATAAAGTGGCAGTAGGACCGCCAACAGGCCGGCGGTAAAAATTTTGCAATTACGACCGTGGCGGAAACCGCCAACAAAGACAGCCACTTTAACACTCCGACCGCCACGGCGGTACAAACAAACAGCGCGGCGGTCACCGCCAACAGACAGGCGGAGGACAATGTACCGCCCACACTATTATGACAGGCCAATCCACCACCTTTTCCGGGGCGGATTCACCGCGGATAAAAACACAGCAGAAACAGGAATTTTCAAAGGGAAAAAGCTCACCTCTACACACCCCACGAGGAATGAGGACACCATGGACCCGGAACTCCAAATTCTACCTGCGATAGTCTTCCTGCTCCTCTACCAGGAGTACGAACGCCGGCGGCGAAGACCACGGTAAGTACAGCACCTACGACACAGGGTAGGGGGGTGGGGGGAGTGAAAAAAACAGGGACATACACACACAACACCCCCACCCACTACAACACACACACTAATGCATATTAATACATCACAGTTACAACCCCAACCCCCCCCCCGGAAGAATGCAAAGACAATAGAAAATTAGTGTAACCATTGTAATATATTAAAATCAAGTAGGCAAAAAAAAAAATATATATATATACCATTTACAAAATATATATCAAGCATAGTAGTCCAGGTAGTGCTCCAATTAAGTCTGTGGAACACTGGGTCCACACGGTATGGCCGAGGCCCACACAAGATTCCCGACCATGACGGAGAGAACACTGCAGGGGCATCAGACAGCAACTAAACAGGCACCTCAGGGGGAGGGAAAGGGGGGGCACCTCAGCCGCTTTAGTGCACGACGCCAAATCCATAAGGGGGCCACATGCCCACTGTTCAATCCTGGGGAGGGCAAAGCCACCGTCTCTCAAGTCTCTAGAGTGGGTGAGTTGCCCACTGTTCAATCCTGGGGAGTACAAAGCCACGGTCTCTCAAGTCTCTACAGTGGGTGGTCTGCCCGCTGTTCAATCCTGGGGAGTGCAAAGCCACAGTCTCTCAAGTCTCTACAGTGGGTGGTCAGCCCACTGTTCAATCCTGGGGAGTGCAAAGCCACAGTCTCTCAAGTTTCTACAGCTGGTGGCTTGCCCGCTGTTCAGTCCTTTGGAGTGCAAAGCCACAGTCTCTCAAGTCTCTACAGTGGGTGGTCTGCCCACTGTTCAATCCTGGGGAGTGCAAAGCCACAGTCTCTCAAGTCTCTACAGTGGGTGGCTTGCCCACTGTTCAATCCTGGGGAGTGCAAAGCCACAGTCTCTCAAGTGGATAACAGTCTCCACTGATTCTGGAGGGGGCCTTGTGCCCAGAGTGCTTCATCCTGCTAAGAACAGAGGTAGTGGATGTATGTCTCCACTGGTTCTGGAGGGGGGCCTTGTGCCCAGAGTGCTTCATCCTGCTAAGGACAGAGGTAGTGGATGTATCCCTCCACTGGTTCTGGAGGGGGCCTTGTGCCCAGAGTGGTTCATTCTGCCCGTGACGGACTCAGTAGCGTCAGTGCCCTTGGCGCTCATGGGCCAGCAGTGATTGAGGCGGCGGTGCCCTGTTCAGTGGTGCTTGAGATGGCGGTGCCCTGTTCAGCGTGCTTGAGACGGCAGTGCCCTCTTTAGCGGTGCTTAAGGCGGCAGTGCCCTGTTGAGTGGTGCTTGAGGTGGCAGTACCCTGTTCAGCGGTGCTTGAGACGGCGGACTCCATTGCAGGGACTCAACTGCTGGCAGCCCTTCGTGGCCCAGCGGGGCTTGTGCTGGCGGTCCTTCATGGCCCAGCGGGGCTTGTGCTGGTGGTCCTTCATGGCCCAGCGGGGCTTTTGCTGGCAGTCCTTCATGGCCCACTGGGGCTTGTGCTGGCGGTCCTTCATGGCCCAGCGGGGCTTGTGCTGGCGGTGGCCTCCTGGGCAGCTGGGCTGGTGCTGGCGGTGGCCTCCTGGGCAGGTGGGCTGGTGCTGGCGGTGGCCTCCTGGGCAGCTGGGCTTGTGCTGGCGGTGGCATCCTGGGCAGCTGGGCAGCTGGGCTGGTGCTGGTGGTGGCGGCCTCCTGGGCAGCTGGGCTGGTGCTGGCGGTGGCCTCCTGGGCAGCTGGGCTTGTGCTGGCGGTGGCCTCCTGGGCAGCTAGGCTTGTGCTGGCGGTGGCCTCCTGGGCAGCTGGGCTGGTGCTGGCAGTGGCCTCCTGGGCAGCGGGGATGATGGAAGTCTTCTCCGCTGTGCTGCTCTTCCCAGACTTGCCGGGTTTCTTGTGGCCCTTCCCCACCTTGGAAGGTGTCACAGCTGACTCCACACTCCTACCTGTACCC